>NC_138977.1:28214730-29453613 GCF_964341445.2 Mesoplodon mirus | reverse complement strand
ATGGATATTTTTGAACCCACCGTTGATGAGCTCCAACCACACAGATATTTATATTTGTGGTCCCAGGGACCAGGAACCATAATCCCTGATTTAGTTGTATTTAGAAAATGGATTAAAGGCCTGAATGAAAACTGATAGAGCTGCCTGAGCTTGCTTCTCCCTTTTACAATAACTATAATAACTAATTAAGTCCAGGAATTACTCTTCAAAGGCTCCTCAGGAAATACTTTATCTAAGTGAATCTGGTAAAACTCCTTTCTGGATGTGACTCTGGCCATTGCATATCTACCCTTTGCTGCTTTTCCCAGTGACAGGGGTAGGATATCTTCTTCTAGATATAAAGCTGAAAGACTGACTTGATGTTAAACAAATAGATGAATATCCTTGTAAGCAGCTCTATGCAGGAGGCCCCTTTGTCTTTTCACTATCCTTAAACCAGGCACCCCATGCTCTACTCATTCCAGCCCTAGCACGACTTTCAAATCTTTTGATCACCCAATACCTTGCCTAAACTCTTGGTTCTTTCCATGGATCAAAGAAGTAGAAATGAAGAATAAGTAATTAACAGATCTCTTCCCTAGCTTCCCCTTCAGTACTCTCATAAACAAGCTGTGTGAACAAGAGATCATCTAAAGAAAGATTCCAAGGAGTCGACAAGCCTGCACACAGTGAGGGATGGTGAGGATGCTGACCACCACCCCACCTCAATGATTAACTGAAATGACTTCCCTGTTCCCCTTTAAAAACTTTCATGGCCGAGCAGAATCTTCAGAGATGGTTACTGGGGACACTGAGTCCACCTTCTCCCCAGAAGGCCAGTATTCTGATTAAAAGCAACTTTACTTTCTACCAACATGTCTCTCTCTCTCTCGTATTGATTTTCAAGAGGCCAGCAGCTGGACCTGAATTTGGTAACATCCTACTCAATGGAGGCAGGAATGATTATTGGTAGAAAGGGAGGGAGAAGAGTTAATCCCTTTGGTCTTGTCAAGTCATCAACCCATGTGGAGCATTTAAATCCAGACTACTAGAAAACTGGAAAGTAGGTTACTTCTCTACTTTAACCACCACTCTCCCATCTCCATCCCTGAGCATAAAGTAAAATATACAGTCCTTATTGATTTTCCATTTGTTTTGCTTTGAGGCAGGTATCTGAGGCTTGAGCAACTGCAAGGACGGAGTTGTCACCACTGAGAGAGCAGACACTTCTGGTGGAGCAAGTGTGGAGTAAGAGCTTAGAACTGAGTGGTGGACATGTTGAGGTATGGATTAGTCATCGAAGTGAAACATCAGGTGGTCTGTGGAGTTCCAACTCTGAGCAAAGTCTGGGGTAGAGATGAGTGTAATTGGAAAACAGAAGTGCACTGAGCACAGAGCCCTGTGACTGTGCTCCCTAAGAGGCAGAGCAAAGAGCAAACCAGGAAAGGAGACTGACAGCAATGCCCCTCACGGCACATCTCCAGGGACCTGGGCATATTTTTGTTTAATAGTGCCACTGAGACCTGTGGCTGGTCTGAGAAAGTGTGACCAGTGAGGTAGAAAAACAAGAGAGCTTGACATCCTATAAGCCAAGCGGAAAAAGTTTCAAAGAGTAGAAAAGTATCAGCCATGAAAATAGAGAAATATGATGAAGGCTGAGACCAGACCATCGTAGTTGGCATTGTAGGACGCACGGAATGACTTAGACAAAAGTGGTTCTCACCCATTAGTGGGAGAAAAATCCTGATTAGAATAAACTAAAGAGAGTTGGGAGAAGAGGAATTGGGGACTGGGATCATAGATCATTTTTAAAGTCTTTTTTTTTTTTTGCAAAAGAGAGCAGAGAAACAGGGCAGTAACTGGTGAAGTGGGCCAAAAGAATTATTTTTTTTCTAATTATAGGATGGGACAAATAATGGAAATTTTTCCAACAAGGAAAGATTGGTGAAGTCAGGGGAGAGGAGAGAATTGCTAGAGTGAAGTCTTTGAGTAAGCAAACACAGTACACGAATGAAGTGATTGCTTTAAATAGGAGCTCTACCTAGAGGAGACAGTCATAGGACTTTGGAACAGAAGCAGGTTGGTAGATGGACATGGCGATGTGAATCTGGATCCTCTATGAGGTGTCACAGAATGAGTTCTGGAAGCAAAATTAAGCTGGAGTTTGGAATGCTGAATACTAGGGATCAACACTTACAGAAGGGAGAGGGAGGAAACAGGATTGTTTGGAAGAAAATTTCAAAGTACAGTTCATGCCTGGCAAAGCCTTAACCAACTCCAAAGACAGATTTGGATTTGTCCCTTGGTGTCTTTATGCTGCTGCCACCCTCTTCCCTCTAAACTGACATTGGATTGGGTTCCTCTGAAGGGTCTACGCTTGGGCTTTTGCTAGGAGCTGATTTCGGGCATATATCTGACAGCTCTCCCAACAGCTGGGGTAATGGCTTTTTTCTTGAAGGGGTGATACACCTCTATGTCCAACAGATAGAATCCTTTCCATTTTCTCAGAACAAAGAGGCAGGCAAAATACCCAGGAGAGGAAGGATAGTGAAATAGCAGGTGGGGGAAGTGGAGGGCTTGGAGATAGAGGAGAGGCATGAAATTGTCACCTAGGTGGAGACTAGTGAACGGTCTAGCGAAATATGGTGCACTTCCAGGCAGCCCTAAGGGTGCATTTTTAGGGGAAGTGCTGAGGACTTTCAAGTGATCCAGACAGCATGGTGGTTTGGTTTTCTCCAGTCATGTTCAAGTATAAATGTGCAACTGCAGGAACAGAATGAGAAAGAGGAAGGAGAATTTTTCTTTTTAATCAGAGTATAATTGTTTTACAATGTTGTTAGTTTCTGCTGTAGAACAAAACCAATCAGCTATACGTATACATATATCCCCATATCCCCTCCCTCTTGTGTCTCCTTCCCACCCTCCATCCCACCCCTCTAGGTGGTCACAGAGCACCGAGCTGATCTCCCTGTGCTATGTGGCTGCTTCCCACTAGCTATCTATTTTACACATGGTAGTGTATATATGTCCATGCCACTCTCTCAGTTCGTCCCACCCTCTCCTTCCCACCCCACCTCCACCACGTCCACATGTCTGTTCTCTATGCCTGCATTTCTACTCCTGCCCTGGAAGTAGGTTCATTTGTACCATTTTTCTAGATTCCATATATATGTGTCAATATACAATATTTGTTTTTCTCTTTCTGACTTACTTCACTCTGTATAACAGACTCTAGGTTCATCCACATCACTACAAGTGACCCAATTTCACTCCTTTTTATGGCTGAGTAATATTCCATTGTATATATGTACCACATCTTCTTTATCCATTCATCTGTCGATGGACCCTTAGGTTGTTTCCATGTCCTGGCTATTGTAAATAGAGCTGCAATGAACATTGTGGTACATGACTTTTTTTGAATTATGGTTTTCTCAGGGTATATGCCCAGTAGTGGGATTGCTGGGTCGTATGGTAGTTCTATTTTTAGTTTTTTAAGGAAACTCCATACTGTTCTCCATAGTGGCTGTACCAATTTACATTCCCACCAGCAGTGCAAGAGGGTTCCCTTTTTCCCACACCCTCTCCAGCATTTATTGTTTCTAGATTTTTTGATGATGCCCATTCTGACTGGTATGAGGTGATACCTCATTATGGTTTTGATTTGCATCTCTCTAATCATTAGTAATGTTGCGCATCTTTTCATGTGTTTGTTGGCCATCTGTATGTCTTCTTTGGAGAAATGTCTATTTAGGTCTTTAGAGGAAGGAGAATTGAGAAATCAGTTAATAGGGGCCAGATCACTGAGGGACTTGCAGGCCACTTAAGGGCCTTATCTTTTTTCTCTGAGTGGGATGGGAAGCCATACAAGTGTTGTTTATCTTAATCCTTTTGACTTTGAAGAATAATATACACATATGGATTTGCTTAGAACATAAATGTACAGCCTAATAAATTATCACAAAGTGGTCACCCATATAACTGTATCTGGGGTGTGGCCAGAACTGCAGAAGGGCCCCCTTTTGCCCTTTCCCAATTATTATTCTTCCTCACTGTTAATCCATTTACTCTCTTGACATTTATAGTTAACTCCTTTCTTGCTATTTTTTTTTCATTTTTAATATTTGTGCTATCAAAGTGTGTATCCCTAAAAACTAAAGGTTAGGTTAACTGGTTTTTACATTTCTTTTTTCATCTTTTCATAAATGGAATCAAACAATATACCCTTTTTGTGCCTGGCAGTTTTGCTCTACATTATGTTTTTGAGGTTCATTCACAGTGTTCATCTGAGGGTCATTCACAGTGTTCAGGCAACCACAGGATCAGACATAGGTTTGGTTTTTGGAAATTCCAACCCCGCAGCTAACAGGAGATAGTTTTGTGAAGGCAGTTGCCACTGTCTGTTTATTTCAGGATAAACATAGAAGTTTCCTTGGTCCTTACCCAGGTTGTAGGATTAGAATTTAAAGCCCTGGACTCAACTCTTTTTTTCTCCAATCTCTCCAATCAACGTAGAAGAATCACCTAATGCAAAGTCCTTCTTCTTTATTTCCACAGTAATGTTTTCTGTCAGCAGCTACTTGATCAGTTAAAACTTTGTCTTCCCTAGACACCAGCTGTTTAGTTACCACATATCATGGACTATTGTTCTGTTGCTCTTGTGTACCGGCAATTTTTGTCTTTGTAGAATGTTTTTAGACTTTTCAAACTTACCCAGGTTTCACTCCTCATCATAGTATGCCTGGAGAGAGCTTTGTAAAATGGAGACTGACAACTAAATTTGTTAAGGTGAAGATAGTTCCCCTTTCTTTTAGTGTAAGAGTGATTTCCTGTTCATGGTCTAAATTATAAATAAACTCCTTATTGGGCAGAAACAATGGGAAGACATTTTCTAAATGTCTAAGACCATTAAATATTTCTTCTCCTCCTGGCTGTAATTATTTGGAACTTTTGCCTATAAAACCATTTGAAATCCAATTGTTTAAGGCCAAATTTTTTTAAATTGAATGTATCCATAGATATATTCTTGCAGGTATAAAAATTCTGTAAGACATCAAAGAGGCATTTTTATAGAATGAAATTTTAGTTTCATAATTCAGTGTCTCCCCATGTGGTCTGTGAGTACAGTCTTGGGGGTTCACAACTATTTTTTTTAAAGGGTTTGTGCATTATCAGATTTGAAAAAGATTTGTGTTATACATGCTCCAAAGAAGGGAAAACCTTGAGAGAGACTCTCTCCAGCCCCTTTCTTTTTCTCTCTTTAAAAACAGGAGGAAAGCCACGGACCCTCAGTTCTCCCCCTTCCTAGAAAAATGTACATCTCACAGGTTTTTAGTAGGCTCTAGTACACTGCAGGGGGCAGGGGTGGTTTGGGAAGGGAGGGAAACCAGGTTAAGAACTACAGAGTCTATACTAAAGAACAGTGGTTTCCTAACCTAATACAAAATATTTAACATTACTTCCAGGCCCCAGGATCTTCTAATAAATTGTCTTCTTAGCAAGACCAGGTATCTCTGAGAAATGTGCCCCACCATGAATTTCTTCCCGCTATTATCTATGACACTGTTTCCAAAATGTGACCTGTAGAATAATGGAACAGGGAGAGGTTCACTGAAGAAAAATATGTGTAGGAAGTAATGCATTATGGAGTCCATATTTTAGATTGAACCACATGAAATTGCCATTTTCTAGGCAATTTCATAGGGGTCAAACGGTATCAGAATGTATTAATAGAGTTAATGCCTACAGTTATTTTTTTCTGCCCTTAAATATTTTTCCACCAGAATTTTGCTAAACAGAATTTATTTTGAACTCATGGTGCTGCCAATAAATATACCAGGAATTAGTTGGTCAAAAAGCAAGCTGGTGTTAAAGAAAATTAATCATTTGCTTTGAATGAACTGGCCACTAAGACAGCTGGCATACCTGGGGCTGACAGTGCCACGTGCTGAGATGGAGTACTGCAAGTGACGCAAGGTCGGGTAGGCATTTGGAGAGCACCCTCCTGTGTGTCACGGGACAACACGTGAAAGTTTTCAATAGCTGCGGCGATGGTTTTGCACGTCGCAGTGGCTATGGATAGTGAGAGCATATTAGAAGTTCATGTCTACCATCCAAACATTACAGACCACCACCATCTATATATCACATTTTAATAAGGATTCTATGCTAATAGATTTTATTCCTTTGTATTTGTTTTATTACTGTTTGGGTCATATCTCTCGTTAGAGATAATGTTTATGCTCAATTTAAATAAAAAGCTTTTACCATATAAAGTCAGTTTGTTCTCTTTGGGGGCTGGTGTAATGCAATAACTATGAAATAAGCCAATGTAATATTTATTCCCATTTCATCAACCTTATGAATAGAAATAACAGGTACTGAGCAACTATACTATGCATATCAATCAGGCTTTTTGTACTAGCCTTCAAATATATATATATAAGTATACATATAATATATATATAATTATTCGTATTTTTTTATTGAACATGTGGAAGAAAATTTTTCCTCATTGGCTATTTTCATTATTTTACCATTTGATACACAACTGTGTACCTCATTTCCAGGACACTCAGTAATTGATCGTGTCTAATCCACCAATGATAACAAGTTAGGTACAGAATACACAGTCAAAGATGAGATGCAGGGCTTCCCTGGTGGCGCAGTGGTTGAGAGTCCGCCTGCCGATGCAGGGGACACGGGTTCGTGCCCCGGTCCGGGAGGATCCCACATGCCGCGGAGCGGCTGGGCCCGTGAGCCATGGCCGCTGAGCCTGCGCATCCGGAGCCTGTGCTCCGCAACGGGAGAGGCCACAGCAGTGAGAGGCCCACGTATCGCAAAAAAAAAAAAAAAAGATGAGATGTAATTTCATTGCTGCTAGTAGCTCAAAACAAGTACTTTGGCCTCATAGGTGGTATTAAGAAGATATTTCTCAACTTTAATCTCAGGCGCAGTATAGTAATTGTTTCCATAGGGTTTTTTGGGGGATGGAACATAAATGCTACATAAATGTAGGATCTGACTAGGTCAGAATGTCAAGTAGAGAATGGCTTTCGGAATACTGGCAATTTATCTGCAGTGAAGGACACAAATGTGTACTGTTGTTTTACCCTGAATGTATTAAATCATAAATATAGTGCAGACTGTATTAAATCATAGTGTATCTGCAACATAACCTGACAATGATTTCTCATTTTTTTTATTTTCCAGCTTGCATTCTATTAAAAGTATCTAGTTTTAAAGTTACACCTGAGAGATTAGTATTGGAATTAAATATGCAACGTCAGAATGAAGATTTTATGAACGCAAATTGTGTGAACATACAAAGTAATTCACTCTACAAAACGTTAATCTAGTTTTTAATTCTTTTCTTAAAAAGACCTAGTATTTAGCATTACTTATTTTCCCTAGCACATAAATACAGAAGTACAAGACTATTTATTCTGATGAGCTTGTGAAGATAGTGGTGCTAAGTGTTTTCTCAGGTACCCCAGCCAAGCAGTGGGGGTGAGAGGTAAACACGTAACAAATTATTTCTCTTCCTCTGCTATGTTCCCTGACTTGGGTCATCATCTGGAGTGGGGAAGGATTGCCTTTTTCCACAATAGAAATCAACAACGGATGTTGTGTAAAATAACTGGTAGAAAGCATTAAGCCAGTTAATCATATTGCCTTAAAATGTTTAAATTCATAATATTGAATGCAAATGCCAATTATTGTTGAAATAGAATATATATAAATGACACAGTATGTCTGAGATTTTCTCTCTCCCCAAATCATTAAGAAAACTAGTCTGTAAAAAATACACTAAGATTTTTCACACCTGGGGATATTAAATACCACTTCTTTTTTTATCAAATAGTTTAAAATTATAGTAGATTGGAACTCAGATTCTACTCATTTCTTATTCATCAAATGTCTTGAAATTTTAATATACTTAGTTTCACCAACTCCAAGCAAGGAAAAATAGCACAAAGGGAGTGAGGTGGAGGGCAGGGAGTAACAAATCAGAATGGGAGGGAAGAGGGGAAGAGAAAGAGGGAAAAGGAAGCATCCTGAAGTCAACGCCCACAAGAGTGGAGACCCTTGCACACAGGGCCCTGCCAGTGCATTCAACTAGTACTGATAATAAGGTCTACTAATCAGCTACACAGCAGAGATGGGTACATTTTAGGATTTAACTTTATGACTTGACCACAAGGCTTTTGAGAAATGTGTTTTGCTAAGTTTTGAAACTGTACCTCCTCTTCTAGGTCTAGGCAACCTTAACCCAGTTCTTTCAATATTTATTTCTAATATTGGACAAGTCATCCAATGACCATGGACCTATCTTTTCCATTAAAGAAAAAAAAGAGAAGAGTTACTCACCTTAATAAATATACTAGCCTAGGCCATAATTTAAATTTCATTTTGCCATATTTACAACTGTAGACATGCAAAAACATTATCTATAGTCAATCATGTGACTGTCAATATACTTTGTTATAGGAAAAGTCTTACATAAAAAATTCTCTATTTGAGGTGAGAAACGGTGTGTGAAGAACATTAAGTATTTACCTTTAGATCAGCTAGTAGTTGATCTAGGGCCACATGATTTTAAAAGCAGCACTGCAAGATTAAGCTTGGGATGATGAAGGCTGTAATATTTCTCTCTTCCAAATGAAAGAGACAACTTGGTTCCTCCTCTTAAACTCCAAAGATGCATACAGCTGAAAAAATACAACTCTGAGAACCAAGTAAGATGCCAAGGATACAATTTAAGTAGCCAGTTTTCTCTCTCTCTTCTTCCCTATCAACTCCCCACACCCTCACCACCACCCCAAACAGAACTCCCTTTAGTCCCTGAGTGAAGGGCCGAGAAGCTGGAGTAGATACATCTACCCTGAAATCTATACAGAGGAAATCCTGAGATTCATCACCTGCAGGTACCTGTTACAAGTGGTTTCCTAGGTCTCATCTCAGATATACTGAATTTGAATCTGGGGATAAAGTCCAAGAATGTGCACTTTTAACAAACCATCCAAAACTCAAGTGATTTTTGAAGTTTCAAAAGCCTTGAATTAAGTATAGAGAGGAAGGCAAGTTGGATCTAAGTGTTTAAGGTAGCAGCTTAATTGAAACCAGAAATCAAATGGTATGGTTCAGCTCTAAGTTTCTTCAGATATTAAATAACTACTGTCAAATATCTACTGACTACTTTTGGACAGAGGTCTAAAGATTTTCTAAATGCCATGGTGATTATAACAGCTTACTGATTTGCTGTAACTGGATGGCAACATCTCACTCTTCCCATTTTTATAAAGAAGTTTTGGGGTTTTCTTAGTGTTCTTAGATATAATCTCACGTAACTCTTACAATATTCCACCAACCAGAAGACTGTGCCATAATCTATGAAGGCAACTCCTAAAGAGAAGCTGCAGTAATGTTTCAAGAAAGAAATATAAAGCACAACATGATAAAGCCAAGGTACTACCAGAGCAAGAACCTCTCATCTTATTACCCAGTAACCCTGAAAAGAGTCTCCTCAGCCCACAGGGAGGCGAAGTGGGGTCTCAGTGCAACCAGAGTACAGGGGCTTGTGATACATTAGCAGATTACCCCAATGTGCATACAAGTACTATTTTGTAAGAGTGTCAAGGAACAAAAGATTGAAAAACACCAATTTAGTAGAAAGTGCTGGTCTGAGGATGAGAACTAGGTTTAACTCCTTGCCACCTCACTGGCAACCTTAGTGACTTAACTTCCCTGGAGTCCCTAGTCAGGTTGCTCCATACTTATTAAATTAGGACTAGTTTTGGCTATTCCCAAGGCCTCTTCTATCTCTCAAATTCTCTAATTTCCTTACGTTTATGTTTCATGAGTACATGAATCATGTAAAATAATACTCACTGGTCATTTAATTAAAAACTCTAAATTCAGTCTGTCGTTCAATAGATATTTATTAAGTACTTAGTCTGTGCCAGGCATCCGAGAATCTGGGAAACAGATATGGAAGACACAGTCTCCTAGTGTGGCAGTAAATACATGTTACTGTGAATAAATAACATATTTTATTGTGAATAATCCTTGTGTCTCTTTACGTGGTTAAACAGTAAAGCCTACTGGATCATGCCCAAATAATGGAAATTTGCATAGATAATGGAAAGCCTGCCTGTGCAAAATAAATAAATATTAACTTTAATTATAGACATGGCTTCTGCCAAGAGGTAAGGCTTTTCTTCTTTGTACCCTTCACTTACTTAAAAAAAAAAAAAAGTTAGGACATTTACGTTTATTAGTAAACTGCATTTACAATGAAAATCAATTTTCAAAGTATAAGTTTATAAAAATAGTTTATTTTAAAGACTCTCAATAGGACTTAACATCTTATTTTCAGATATACCAAAAACATAATCAATATGCTCAGTACATTTTAATCCATGATGAAAGTTGCTCCAGATCTATTATTATTAGATCTACACATACTGTTTAACTGGGTGGTGTTCAAAGTTTTAATAACACATAATTGGATCCCCCCAAGTTTAATGTTAAATTTTCATGAATACAATTTCACAAAGATTACAATATATATCAACTTACAACTGAAGGAACCATTTAATAATTTACAATGTTTTAAAAATCTAGCTACATAATCTCTTTAAAAAAAAAATCCTTCCTATATATATGTGTGTGTGCGTGTGTGTATATATATATATAAAGTCCACATTTCTCAGGAAATGCATACATCCACCTAATAGTAAGGACCAAAATGAGAAGCATTACTATCTATAGAAGAGGAGGGGGGAGGCAGAGGTGGGGGGGGCGGAGGTGGGGGGAGGGAGTACGGTAGGGGAATTAACTGGTGAGGCGCCACAGTAGGGGCAGCCCAGCCCATGTTTGCAGGTGCAGGCAGCGGGGGTGGTGGAGGGGGAGGGAGTGAGAAGTTACGCATGTCAAACCCGGGAGGAGGGAAGGGATACTGTGGCATCATAGGGCCATCCTGTCTCTGGGGTGGAAATCCTGAAGTCTCCTGAGATACCATGTGCTCTGAGTTATAAAACTGTGGAGGTGGGGGCCTGCCAGGACAAGACCGAGGATATCTGCCCCAGGAAAACCCTCGTGTGAATTCTCTGCTGTGATATCCTTTTGAAGGCTCTGAAGCAGAGTTATGAACATTCCAATTCTGATGTACTTCTGCAAACTCTTCACCTTTGGGGAAAAAAAGCATAAAAACAAAATTAAAATTAACTTTAATATATCAAAAAACACTGTTTAGGGGCTTCCCTGGTGGCACAGTGGTTGAGAATCTGCCTGCTAATGCAGGGGACACGGGTTCGAGCCCTGGTCTGGGAAGGTCCCACATGCTGCAGAGCAACTGGGCCCATGAGCCGCAACTACTAAGCCCGCGCGTCTGGAGCCTGTGCTCCGCAACAAGAGAGGCCGCGATAGTGAAGAGGCCCACGCACCGCAATGAAGAGCGGTCCCCGCTTGCTGCAACTAGAGAAAGCCCTCGCACAGAAATGAAGACCCAACGCAGCCAAAAAATAAAATATAAAAATAAATTAAAAAATAAATAATAAAAGAATACCGCTAGAGGCTTCTATGCCCCTAGTAAGAAAGAACAAAAAAACACTGTTTAAAATTTCAATAATGTCTTCTTTAACTTCCAGTATACCTTACAGTAATTACAGTTTTATAAGGCTTAAAATTATCAATTTTAAATGAATCCAAAAGGCTAGAGATCAGGAAACGGAAAGCAAGACAAAACTTTGAGACAATAACCAGTTGATTTCAGCCAAACACCACAGAGAAAACTGGACAGGAACCTCACTCACACTCTCAAAGGCTGAGTAAGGGGCCTGGCTAGCCCTCCCAACCAGGGTGGTCAGAAGAGGCTGAGCAGGGAGCCAGTTCCCAGCCTCCCCTCAAAGACAGTGGAGACCTCATGGGGAACCTGGACTTGCATTTCCAAGAGCAGTAACACAGTGTTCCTCCACTTCCTGTACTTGGGGTGGAGTCAGAGAAAACCTAGGAGAGCCAGGACTTTCATCAGTGCCCAGCATAACGAGGCCATCCCCCATGGTGTCAGGAGCAGTAACGTGGCACTCTTACCCCCACCAGACACAAAAGGAGGCCTGCCCGGAAGCACTCTTACCCCCACCAGACACAAGAGGAGGCCTGCCCGTATGCAGCAGTAATGATTCACCCCTGGCTTCAGATGTCAACAGAAGTTATAAACAAAAGCTTAACTCCTATCCCCACCTGGTAGTAATAATAATAACGCAACCTCCCTCCTTTCCCCGCCAGAACAGTTTTAAAAACAAAAACAGCATAATAACTAATATGTCCACGTTTCAATTAAAAACCACTCATCATACCTAGAACCACAAAGATTTGAAACTCAATGAAAAAGGGAAACTAATTGAGGCCAACATCAAGAAGACAAAGATAGATGTTAGAAATATCAGAGAAATGTTTTTAAGTAGTCATCATAAAAACACTTCAATAAAAAATTAGGAACACACTGAAACAAGTAAAAAATAGAAAGCCTCAGCAAAAAAAAAAAAAAAAATACAAAGAAGAAAAATAAATTTCAGAACTGAAAATTTAATAATCAAAATTAAAAACTGAAGGGAGCGTTCAACAGTAGAATGAAGGGACAGAAGAAAGAAGATAGAACAACAAAAAGTATCTAGTCTGAAAAGAAGAAAGGAAATAAACTGGGGAAAAATGAAGAGAGAGCTTCAGGGATCTGTGGGACTATAACAAAATAACTAATATTTACATCTTCAGAATCCTAAAAGGAAAGGAGAAGAAAAATGAGGGAGAAGATGTACTTCAAGAAATAATGACTGAACACTTCTCAAATTTGGAAAAAGACATAAACCCACAGATTCAAAAAGCTAAATGGATCTCAGTCAGGATAAACCCAAAGAAGTCTACACCAAGAAACATCACAAACTTTTAAAAACTAAAAACAAAGAAAGAAGATGAAAGCAGAGGAAGAGAGAAATGATACCTTACCCACATGAAAAAAACAATTTGAATGACAGTAGATGTCTCATCAGAAACCATGGAGGCCAGAAAGAAGTGGCACAACATTTTTCAAGTGCTAAAAGAAAACTGGCAATCTAGAATTCTATACTGAGTGAAAACATCCTCAGGAAAAAGGGAAATCAAAGACTTTCTCAGACGAAGAAAAGCTAAGAATTTATCTCCAGCAGACCTACCCTAATAGAATGACTAAAGCAAGTTCTCTAAACAGAAACAATAAAAGAAAAGACCGTAAGACATCCGGAAGGAAAGAAGAACACAGTAAGCAAAAACAGGAGTAAATACAAGAGAATTTCCTTCTGTGACTGAGTCTTCTAAATTTTGTTTGATGGCTGGAACAAAAATTATAACCACTAATGTGATTCTTACTGTATAGGAAACATTAAAGCAATTTATATTATTAACAAGGGAAAATAAAGGGACATATAGAGAGGCAAGGTTTCTACACTGCACTCAGACTGGTAAAATGACAACAGCAGATTGTGATAACTTATGTATATAAAATTTAAGACCTAAAGCAACCATTGAAAGAAAACCATACTAACTGATACAATCCACACCACAGATAAATGCAAATGGAATTCTAAAAAATGTTACAGTAACCACAAGCAGGCAGAAAAAAGACAACAGAGAAATAAAAACTAGAGAGAATACAGAAAAACACAGATTTAAGGCCCTAACATATCAATAATTACATTAAATATAAATGGTCTAAATATACCAATTAAAACACAGAAGTTGACAGAGTGGATTACAAAACATAACTACAATCTACAAGAAACATTTCAGATGATCCAGTCATGTTGAAAGTAAAAGGATGGAACAAGCTACAATATGCAAACATTAATCAAAAGAAAGAAGGATTATATACATTAATAGCAGATAAAACAGGCTTCAGAGCAAAGACTGGGACATTTTATAATGATAAAGGGGTCATCTACCAAGAAAATATAGTAATCCTAAATATGCATGCCCCAACCACATTCTCTCTCTCAACAACTGACAAAACAGCTATACAGAAAATCACTAAGGCTAGAGAAAATTTCAATACCACCATCAACTAACAAGATCTAATTGACATTTATAGAACACTCCACCACACAACAGCAAAATACACATTACTTTCAACTGCCCAAAATCATATTCCTAGATAGAGCATATTCAATAAAACTTTTTTAAAAATGTAGAATTGAAATCATACAGATTGTGTTCTCAACCCACAATGGAATCAAAAATAGAAATCAATAACAGAAAGATTACAGAAAAATCTCCAAACACTTGGAAAGTAAATAATACTCTTCTAAATAATCCATTGGTCAAAGAGGATGTCGCAAGGTAAATAAAAACAAAGGAACATTAAGCTAAATCACAATAAATAAAACACACCAAAATCTGTGGAACAAGTTTAAGCAGTAAAGTCTTAAATAAATAAGCTCCCACCTCAAGAACCTAGAAAAACCAGAACAAAATAAACCCAAAGCAAGCAGCAGAAAGTTAATGATAAAGAGCTGAAAGAATGAAACTGCAAATAGAAAAATAAAGAAAATTAAATGACATAAAGAACCGGCTCTGTGAAAAAGCAACATAATTGGCAATCCTCTAGGCAAAACTGACAAAGAAATAGAAGACACAAACGATCAATATCAGGAAAGACATCAAAAGGATGTTAAGGCAATATTGTAAACAACTCTACACATATTACTTGACAAATTAGATGAAATGGACCAATTCCTTGAAAAACACAACCTACTATAATCTATCCAATGTGAAAAAGATATCACTATTAAGGAAATTGAACTTGTAATTAAAAGTCTCCCAAAAAAAGATAACTCCAGGCTGAGGTGATTCACTGGAGACTTTTTACCAAACATTTAAACAATTAACACCAAATCTACAAAATGTTTTCAAAAAAATAATAATAAAAAAAATTCCCAAGTCATTTTATGAAGCTAGTAGAAATCTTCTGCTGACATCAAAACCAGGTAAAAAAAAAATGAGAGGGACAGAGAGAGAGAGAGAGAGAGAGAGAGAGAGAGAAGGAGAGAGAGAGAGAGAGGGAGAAAAAGAAAGTAAGAAAGAAGGAAAGAAAGAAAGAAAAAAAGAAAAGAAAGAAAGAAAGAAAAGGAAGGAAGGAAGAAAGAGAAAGAAAGACCAATATTCCTCATGAATATAAACATAAAAATCCTTATCAAAATATGAGCAAAATGCAACAACATATACAAAGCACGGTTTATTCCCATGATGCTCATTCAATATTCTAAAACCAATGTAATCTACTTTATTAACAAGGTAATGAAAAGGTCATGTGATCTTATCAATGCAGAAAAACAATTGTCAGAATTTAAAATTTTGACAAAATTCATGATTATGAAAAAAAGCTCAGGGAAAACAGAACTGGACAGAAACTTCCTCAACTTGATAAAGGACATCTACAGTACCCCTACACCTAACATTATACTTAATAGTGAAAGACTGAATGTTTTCTTCTATGATCAGGAACAAAACATATTTACTCAATATAGTGCCACAAGTTATAGATAGTAATGGTGAGAAACAGAGCTAAATATGCATACAGACTTGGGGGGGGCATTGTTCTTATCTGCCATTGACATAATTGTCTACATTGAAAATCTCAAGGGAGAAACCCCTAGAACTAGTGAGTTCAGCAAGCTCACAAGACACAAGCTAAACATACAAACAGTAATTGTATTTCTGTATTCTAGAAATGAACACACGAACACGAATTTAAAAATGCAACACCATTTATAATGATTCCCAAAAAATGAAATACTCAGGTGTATATCTAACAAAAAAATGTACAGGACTCGCATTCTGAAAACTACATAATGTTGGTGAAAGAAATTAAAGAGATCTAAATTAATGGTGATGTATACCATGTTTGTGGAATGGAAGACTCAATACAGTTAAGATGTCAATTCTCTCCAAACCAACATACAGGTTTAACCCAATTCCTATCAAAATCCTGGCAAGACTTTGTCAATATAGGGAAGTTTATTCTCAAATTCATATGGAAAGGCAAAGGAACTAAAATAGCTAAAATAATTTTGAAAAGTTTCAGAAAAAAAAAGAGAAAATCTTTAGGATGTAGGTCTAGGAAAGAAATTCTCAGACTCTATAAAAGCAAAGCAGATAAACTGGGCTTCATCAAAATAAAAAATTTTTGTTCTTCAAAAGATCCTTTTATGAGGATGAAAACACAAGCTATAGACTGGAAGAAATTATGTACAAACTTTCATAACTCAAGAGTAAAACACAGAAATACAATTAGAAAATGGGCAAAAGACATGAACAAATACATCATTGAAGAGATACACAGATAGCAAATGAGCTCATGGAAAGCTGTTCAATATCATTAGCCATTAGGAAAATACAAGTTAAAAATCACAATTACATATCATTACATACCTATCAGAATGGCTAAAATAAAAAATAATGACAATACCAAATGCTAGTGAGAATGCAGACAAACTGGGCCACTCATACATACACTGGTGATAGGAACATAAAGTGGTAAAGCCACACGAAAAACAGTATGGCAGTTTCTCAAGAAACTAAACATGCAACTACAGTGGACCCTTTAAATAACATGTGTTTGAGCTGCACAGGTCCACTTATAAGCAGATTTTTCTCAATAAATACATACTATACTATCCAGGGTTGGCTGAATCCACAGATGCATAACTGCGGATACAGAGGACCAACTATAAGTTATACACAGATTTTCAACTACATTGGGGTGTGTGTGTGTCAGTGCCCCTGACCCCAAAGTTGTCCACTTGCAACGGTACCATATAACCCAACTGTACTCTTGGACATTTATCCCAGAAAAATGTGAAAATCTGTGTTCACATAAAAATCTGTGCACAAACGTATAAAGCAGCTTTCTTCATAAAACCCCAAACTGTAAACAACCCAAATGTCTTTCACTGGATGCATGGTTAAACCACCTGTGGTATATTCACACCACAGAATATTACCCTGGAATGAAAAGAAACTTGATACATACAACAATCTAGATGATTTCCAGAAAATGGTGCTCAGTGACAAAACCCAATCACTAATTTATATAACCATCCTTGACAGGCCAAAATATATCACAGAAATGGCCCACAGATCAGTGGCTGTCAGGAGCTGAGGAAGAGGGAAGTGGATGTGGATATAAAAAGGCAACATGAAGACTTTCTTCTGTGATTGCATTATGTCAACAGGAAATAAAACACCTTGACTTTAGCTTAAGCACCACATCATTTAATTCTAAAAATGGAAGCAAACAGCTTTCTAAAAAAAAAAAAAGAAAAGAAAAAAAGTACTGATGAGTACAAATGATTCTACCAAGGCTTAGTTTGCCTTTTACCCCTAGGAGCCATTTTTACATCCATGAGCCTGAAAAACCACCGATGAATATCCCCTGTGACTCTCCCACCACATCGCATGCTGTGTGTAATGCCTCCAATGTTAGCCAGATGCCAGAGCATAAAGAGAAGACCCCCAGATGTTTCCCTCAGTTTTATTACTGAGGAACTTATATAGATGTAAATGAAGATGAAAAAATGACTATATATTACATTTAACTCACCTGGTTCATTAAATTCAGATCTGAATTTCTTGCGGCCTTGAATCTGAGATTTTTTTCTCTGTTTGGCTTCTTTTTCCTTTTCATCATCACTGAAATCTAAGGCCTTGCACAGAAAAATAGATTTATGTCACATGCATTTACCAATTCAATGGTATATATTTAACAGTGACCCTGACAGAAAAGTTACCCTTTTCAATACTTAATATTTACCAGTAATATTCAAATCAGATATGATAGAAAAATATTTTCTGATAAATGCCTAATGACTCTAACACAGAAGATGAGTACTGAAGATTTTTTTATATTGTTTTGTTTTGAATTCCTAGGAAGTTTCAGATAGGTAACTTTAAAATGCTGATCTTAAACACCCTTCAGATACGAGTATTCCCTAGCTAGAAATCTGACTGCCAGCTTAGAGTCACGATTCATCAGAGTGCCAGCTGCCAACCAATTCGAAAGACAGGAGTAGTGAGGAATAAGCAAATACATAAATTATCAGATCTAATATAAAAATGGAAGTGAATGTTATACCCTTCATCATTCAAAAATTTACACACACCCATTATATGCCAGGCACTGTTTTAAACACTTTATAGAGATTAATTATTTTAATAATACAATGTGAGGTATAGTAAGGGATATAAATAAATAATAAGGCAAAGTAAGGGTGGGGAAAATCACTAGGATGCTCTTTGGATAGGACCGTAGGAAAAGTCTTTGATAAGTAGATACATGAATGACTCAACTTCCAAGAAGAAATCATTTTAAATTACAAGAGGGAAAATTCAGATGTCACTAAGAATTGGGATCCACTGTTACAGCCTACCAAAAACCAAGACCTGTTAGCTATGTATAACTTCTATGATTTCTTGGAATTCAGGTATTTTACTATCTTATTAATTTCAGAAAATAATTACTATGTTTTGTTAAAAAATACAAAAGCAGGGTCACTGTGTATACATGTCGTCCCTAATTAAAAGGAAGAAATAAAATACATAAGAAAGGTTCTGTATGGGATTTTCAGCATGATCTTGCTGAAATATATTCTAGATTGAATCTTCCATGAACCAAGAGCTGATCTGCCTCAGAATCTATAATCAAATTCAAAAACATCAACTAATTTTAGTACCTTGAAACACATGATCTTCTATTACTGATCTTTAATGTACTAAAAATTTTAAGCTCACGTTAGATTTGGTATTGAGCCAGACACTAGAAAGTACTGAGATCAGATGGAAGACACTGCTTTCTCTGAAACGGTTCAAATGAGAAAACAGATAAATAAGCCAATAAACAAGTGCTATGACAGTGCTCTGGGATTATGGGGCTACAGAAAGAGGAAAGAGGGCAAGGAAGACTTGATACAGGAGACCCAGGATGAATCTCTGATGATGAGTCAGCAATGAACAAGGGGAAGGAAGCTTTTGGTGGGTGGGGGATACGTGCAAAAGCACCATATATTAGAGAAGTACAAATGGTTCTCTAAGGCAAAGCGAAAGCTTCTTACACAGCAAACTTTGAGATGATGAAAGTGGAGAAGTTAATAAAGACCCTTATGGGGCCAGTTTAAATAATAGGATAATTTAGGCATTATCCTAAAAAGCAGGAGGACACCATTGTAAAGCAATTATACTCTAATAAAGATGTTAAGAAAAAAAAAAAGCAGGAGGGAGGTATTAAAGGATCTTAGCTGGCAATAGTTTATTTTAGAGCGACTACTTTGGCAATATTTTGCTACCACCTCACAAAATCAGAGAAAAATTCACATTTTTCTTATAAATTAAATTTGCATTCACTGAACACATTTATTCAACTCAAATTATGTATTCATGTTAGAAACGGATGTGGAGATGAGTAAGATGTATTCACTATTATGCTCCTTTATCCCAGTTCAGTATTTCCTATTTTCAGGGCACGATTTTTTTTTTTAAGTTCAAACCCCGCAAATTCCAAATTCTAGTCTACAATTAAGACCAGGCAATAATCCTATACTACAAAATCTGATCATTATAAAATTTAGAATCGCAGAGTTTCTCATATTACGGAAATAGAGACATCCAGTCGACTACTTGGAGAAAACAATTCCCATGAACTATGTTGTGATTTAATTTTAAAATTAACCCAATCAAACCAATTTTATAAACTATTAACAATTCCATAATTAACAACTTTAATGCTTAGGTCTAAAACAACAGGGATGTATTAGAATATCTGGATTTCACAAGAAATATGTTTCAAGACCTTTGTGAATCCCCAAATACTTTTAAGATGTCCTGAACATAACTAAGAACATTAAGTGAATCTTCAGGGTCTTAGTGGAAATCACATGTACACATGACACAAATCAGAAAACATAATCCCATGGCAGTGTGGATACTAAACTAGGACTGCTCACTGATTAAGTGACTATGTAAGTGGGCACTCCCTGACTCATGCTCCAGCAAAATCAGAAATTAACATAGACCATGAACCTTCAGCACTGTTTGAGACCATCTAAAATGACCAAAATTGAATCTAAAATACCAAGAATTTACAAAACTGAGCAACTTCATCAGAACTACTGAGCACATTTAAAAACTCCCACTTATAATAATTACATTTTTCTTTTATACTGTATAAATTCACACTATTTTAATAAATGTATAACTCACTGCTGTAATTTTCGTATTTTAATAACTTGAAGACCATATATATCAAGCTACTTTGAGACATAAAAATAGTCTTGCTGGCATGGATTTAAGAAAGAAATACAAGAACACTCTTTTTAGGGAGGTAATTATACTGTAAAAGATGGAGAAGTAGGTAGACTGTAATGATTTTGTACCTCCAAAAGAAAGGCAGCTTATTAAAAGCACCATCAGTAAATGTGATGGTGTATAATCACGTCCCATATGGTGAACTTACTAAAGAAAAAAACTTTTTTTTAATAATGACAAGTCTGCCTTTGCCAGGCCTCAACGAAATTGATAAAAATAGGACATTTTAAGGAAAATGATATGCTGATAATTATTAAAATGTGACTGAAAACATTTTTTCCTGAAATGATCACAAACGCTGGGCGGTATAAAAGCCATCTGGGACAGGGGAAAGCACATAGGCTGGCAAAAGGCAGTGTGACTGGTGAGCAGCCTTGAGGACCTCCTTCAGGCCAAGAATGACGGATTTATAAGATCGAGTCCTACCTTCCTCTCTCAAATACTGTGTAAAAAGACTTATACGTGTACCTCTGGTGGTGGTTCTTGATCATTCTTCCATGATGCATCTGATCCCCTATCCCTAGGGGGAAAACAAAGGTCAAAGGGTCAAGGTACTTACTAAGATTTTGTTAAGTGCTTATAACCTAATAGTATGGAAAATAATAAAGTAGAAGACCTAAGCTTAATCTTAATTTGCAATATATATGAAAATAAGAGCAAAGAATAAAGGCTCATTTTTGTGTTCTTTACCTCATTTAAGAAGATGTGGGAAAGGCACATGTAAATATTAGGAGTGGGGAATCAGAATGAGAAGCCGAGGCTGTGTTGTGCACGGCAAAGTGGTTCTGCAGTTCCTAAGTAGCTCCAGATGCTCTGACTTTGACTGATAGTTTCATGATACCTGAGCTCAGCTCATAAACTTCCTTCAACAGATGCTTAACCAGTACCACAAGGTCAAAATGCTGTTCCAGGTGCCAAGGACACAAAAATGAATATGAGGCATTCCCTTGCCTAAGACTTTACAGGTTCAACAACAGAGATCACAACATGAGATTCTTCTTCCTCGATTTACCTGAGGAATATCAGCGATCCTCCCTGAGTAACCAAGGCTTGCTCTAAGACTGACTCTCAAAGAAGAGAGGGTGAGACAAAGGGCGTCTAGTCTGGGGAGGAGGAGGAGCTTTGGAGACCCTGAGGACAGTATCATCACAAGCATTAACTACTTTTGGTGGAAAGTTTTACACTCTATGACCAACAAAAGCACGTACATCTATTATAAGTACAATTATAATTTCTGAAACCTCATTTTTACTCTTATCTGGTTAATCTTCTTGCTTTCAGAGTTTGACAATATTTGTTATTCAATTACATTAAAATATTACAAGGTATTGGGAGTAGATTTTGTCCTCCCTGCTTGAAACCAAATCTCAAAAATAAATGGAAGATTCTCAGGAATTAATTCATTAAAATAATTAATCCATTAATCCACCATCCATTAAAATCAATTTATAGATGTCTGTGGGCTGGCACGACATGAAATCATTAAGTTTGCTCTAAAATTTTAATTCAGAATTTTGACATTATATACAATTTATATCAATGATTTTTCTGCTTTTAATTATCATCTTACACCCATGCATTTATCATAGCTCCAGAACTCCTTTTTGTATGGATACCATCTGATGGCCTGCAGTGCCCTTAGTGTGGAATCTTAAAGATGTAAATGGTAAAAGCTCCCCAAGAAGGGTATCACCACAGAAAATCAAAATCTACTATAGAAAAGATCAAGCAACATTTCAAACAGCATCTTTAACAAAAGACTAAGTTCATGGGAAGCTAAGATTAAAATAGCCTTACTAGAAAAAGGTAAGCTGGAGAGAAGCTAAACTTCTGCACCTCAAAGGCAAAGGAGTCCCCATGACTGACGCAAAAAATGCAGTCTAGAACAGAAGTCTTTGTCAGGCTGGGTTTCTGCAGGGTGGGCTCAATTTCCCAATTCTTTAGTTTCTTGTTCTTTCTTTCTAGGACAAAATTCTTGTTTGCAAATCAGTACAAAGACTGCTTCTAAATCTATGTAAAAACATCTTCAGAAAATCTTTTCAACCTATCTATTTTTAGCTAAAATATTTTATCTGTTAAAAGCTAAATATATGGCACATCCAGAGCAAGAGCCTAATATTCAAACAGAATGAAATGATAATTATTTAAGGCATGATTTTAAAACATACTAAAACCTTTATGACTTTGTTGTCTATTTAATTCACCTTTCTTGTCAACGTTTAGAAAAACTAACCTTATGCAACCTGAAGAACACTTTAAGTTCCTTCAGATAATCGTGTGGATTCTTAAACATGAGTTTAATCAATTATCAGGAATAAAATGTTCATCTCATTTCAGAGATTATTTCCAATAACTGAAACTCAGACTGGATTTAATATGTAGGTGGTAGAGAGGCCTTCTCGTGGCCTGCAGCTGGGACTGGCACCAGGGTTTGACAAGCACCAGGGTTACTACTCACTGTTAGCTCCTGCAAAAACCACACCCCTAATGCTTCACCTGTATTTCAAGTTTCCAACTGAAAGACAGCTAGATTTCAAAGGGACCTTTGTGACAAACTGAGTGCAAAGTCTTTTCAGATTTAAGATCTACTCTCTGCCAATCCCTTGAGGTCTTTTCTTCCGCCCCTAACTGGGCAATACTTTTATTGGCTCATATTCATTACATCTTTCCAAAGCATTTAACTTATGTTTATAGAAAACACTATTCTACTTGAATTCATATGTCACTGGTTTGTGCAAATTTTAATTATTTAATTATAATAAAAAACCTAACTGATATAAATAGCCCTACAGCTAACACCTGGCAACATAGTTTACAGCTGGCAAATATACAGCTCATCGGTGGGAACAGAAATATTATCAGACACATGCCACAGGCATCATATAGCATATTTCATATAGCATCCAGACAGAAGGGAGACCATTGGTTTGCTGGTGAAGTCAACCCTGTTAACCATGGCTTGATACACAACACACATTTTAGTTCTCTCTTCTATTAAGTTTACAATTTATAAGCAACCTGAAATTTACTCATTTGCTTTTTTCTTCTTAAGAATTATAGTTTCATTAAATAGTGAAGCCTATGAATGTAATCCAAAGAAATTTTTATTTAAAATGGAAAAGTATTTTTTAAAAAAATTATAATACTAATAGTAAAGTAGCATATATATGAAAGAAGGTATATAATGGAAAAAATAATGAATTAAAATTGACAAAATGCATATGGCCCAAACATGCTCACACTAGTTGATCATGTCATTTTGGGCAAAAGATACAAATGATCTCGACCTATAAAGTCTGATAACAATTGTAGGTTTCAGAGATGTTACCAGGAAGACAAATGAACTCTTTGTTAGATAGATACCATTTTAACTACAAGAAACTATATCACTGAGAATTACTCCTAAAACATAAACATTAGATAAGCAAAGAAATAGCATGCCAATAAAGTACTTACTGTTTAAGATTTTCTGTGAATATATACTGGGTGAAGTCTTTCATTGATGGAGCAAAATACATAGTGTCCTTTATTTTAATACCGTTATTCTCAACGTGCTCTGAAGAATTAAACCGTAACACATAAAATGGATGCGCAACAGGTCCAAATATCTCAAATATCTATGAAAGAGAAGAAACATAAAGTTCTCCTTTCACTGAAAAATAAAGAAACCCGATAAACGTTTTCAAAGGTAATGCTGTCAATATAAAACCAATAAAAGTTTAAGTCATTTCTGCGTACTCATAAAGCCTTCATATTTTGATCATAAATGCATTAGCTTATTCCAGATTTCCTTTCTATGAATCTAAAATAACTGTGACAAGTTTGTTCCTTGCTAAATTTAAGTCATTTTGGTGGTACCAACTACCAACTAGACGCGAATAATAAATTTTTGTTTTTGTTATTGCTCATTTAAGTTATAAGATATGAACAAAAGAATTACAGTTGGTAACGTTTGAGAAATAAAATGTCATTTTAAATCTTATGAAATGGAACTTTTAGATTCTTTTAGATTCAGTCACTTCTGTTTCCATAGAGTTGTTAACATTTTTATAATATTAAATGACATTTTTTAATTCAAAAAGTAGTAAAGTAGATTTGAACTTGAAATTGTTTATTTCTCAAAAACCAAAGATACCATACAGCCTTTAACTTTTATGTAAAGGAACTGCTTTTAGCATATCTATTATTTTATTTTGAAAATGTTTTATAAATGATGAATGGGAGCCTCTTGATTTCAAACTCTTCCCAATATATATGCCTGAGTTTTTAAATATGTTTCTGATAACAAATGTACATTATAGAAACTAGACCATGATCGGTATCAGTGTAGATTTTTCCAGTCTTTTTCCTATTAATATTTTTTTTCTTTTGAGACTCTATCATACTTTTGTATGTTGCTCCGTTTTAACTATTTTTTAAAATTGAAGCATAGTTAATTTACAATGTGTTAGTTTCAGGTGTACATTAAAGTTATTCAGTAATACACGTGTGTGTGTGTGTACTCTTTTTCAGATTCTTTTCCATTAGATTATTACAAGATGTTGAGTACAGTTCCCTGTGCTATACCGTAGGTCCTTGTTTATTTTATATATAGTAGTACTGTGTATCTGCTAATCCCAAACTCCTAATTTATCTCGCCCCACCCCACTATCCCCTTTGGTAACCATAAATTTGTTTTCTATGTCTGCGAGTCTATTTCTGTTTTGTAAATAAGCTCATTTATATCATTGTTTTAGATTCCACATGTAAGTAATATCATACAAGTTATCTTTCTCTGACTTACTGCACTCACTATGACAATCTCTAGGTCCATCGATGTTGCTGCAAATGGCATTATTTCATTCTTTTTCATGGCTGAGTAATATTCCATTCTATGTATATACCACATGTTTATCCAGTCATCTGTCAATGGACATGTAAGTTGCTTCCATGTCCTGGCTACTGTAAATATAGTGCTGCTATGAACACTGGGAAGTATGCATCTTTTACAGTGTTCTCTGGATATATGCCCAGTAGTGGGATTGCTGGATCATATGCTAACTCTACTTTCAGATTACTGAGGAACCTCCATACTGTTCTCCATAATGGCTGCACCAGTTTACATTCCCACCAACAGTGTAGGAGGGTTCCCTTTACTCCACACCCTCTCCAGCATTTATTATCTGTAGACTTTCTAATGATGGCTATTCTGACTGGTGTGAGATGATACCCCATTGTAGTTTTGACTTGCATTTCTCTAATAATTAGAGATATTGAGCATCTTTTCATGTGCCTATTAGCCATCTGTATGTCTTCTTTGGAAAAATGCCTATTTAGGTCTTCTGCCCATTTTTTGATTGGGTTGTTTATTTGGGTTTTTTTTTTTGATATTAACCTGTATGAGCTATTTGTTTATTTTGGAAATTAATCCCATCGGTAGCATCATCTGCAAATATTTTCTCCCAGTCTGTAGGTTGTCTTTTCTTTTGTTTATAGTTTCCTCTGCTGTGCAAAAGCTTTTAAGTTTAATTAGGTCTCATTTGCTTATTTCTGCCTTTATTTCCATTACTCTAGGAGATGGATCTAAAAAAATATTGCTGCAATTTATGCCAGAGTGTTCTGCCTATGTTTTCCTTTAGGAGTTTTATAGTATCCTGTCTTACATTTAACTCTTTAATCCATTTTGAGTTTATTTTTGTAATATCGTGTTATAGAATGTTCTAATTTCACTCTTTTACATTTAGCTGTCCAGTTTTCCCAGCACCACTTAATGAAGAGACTGTCTTTTCTCCATTGTAATATGCTTGCCTCTTCTGTTGTAAATTAATTGACCATAAGTGTGTGAGTTTATTTCGGGGTTTTCTATCCTGTTCCACTGATCTATTGCTCCCTTTTAAAACCTGAAGTTTCTTTAAGTTTTTCCATGTTAAATGTATTCTTCATAAGCATAATTTCTGTGGCAATTTAACACTCTTTTATACATTTAGCAGAATTTATTTAATTTGTCTTATATTGTAGAACACTGAGACAGCTTCCAATCTGTTCAATATAAGAACTGATGCCCCATAATGAACACCTTTATCTGTAAACCTCTGTACTTCAGATTTCCTGAAAACTGATTTGTAAGGGATGGAATTATTGGAGCCAAAAGCATGATTATTATTAAAACTCTTGATGTAAGTTACTAAATAACTTTCCAAATACCTTAGACCAATTTAAACCAACTGCATTAAAAGTACCTATCTTATTACATCCTCGGTTGCTGATTTTTGATTGTTAAAGTTCTCATTTGTTAAAAAGTAAAACAAAAAATAACAAAAACAAAACCTGCTTGAACAAATGCTCAAAACTAAATGCAAAGAAATTCAAGTTATATAGATATAACAGGTGATATAGGTTGGTCACTTTTTAAAAATCTCCTAATATTAAAGAACTCAACATTAAAAATACAATTCCATTCACTAATTATCAAGAGGAACTAATCATTATTAGGATTAAAGTGCAAAAGTAGAAATTCCAATCTGAGGTTGCCCTCTTTAAATCAGTGGGAAAGGGGGAGGGAGGTGGAAGGGGAACAAAAATCAGACCACCTGGGTTGTAAACTCCACTTTGTTCCTTTTTAGCTATTGTGATTTTTGAATAAATGGGGATAATTCCACTTCCTTACAGAGTTTCAGTGAATTTTAAAATATACACAAAATATTTGACACTGTAGCTGATCATTATTGTTATTGAAGAGAGGGAAAAGGAAGGATGTGCAAAGGTTTAACATTAAAGGTAAAACGAATTTAGTGTCTGGATAAAATATGCTAAATATCTAAGAGATTCAATTTCATTTTCTGATCACTGGTTTGTTTAACTGATACTCTCAACCCTCCACACCTCCACCATTATCTTGGGGATTATTTCAAGGTGCTTAGATTTATAATCAAATATTTTAGAAAGACTTCTCACTTCTTGAATTTACAAAGCGTTCTATGTAAAATTTGGAGAGAGATTTTTCTTTCTAGACTTATACCGCATAGCTAAAGTTAAAGATGTAAATATATTTTCATCTGACTTGTTCCAAGGTCAAATGACAGAAGGGCTGAGTATTAATATTATTCAGGACTGAAATTCAAATGTACTGTGGGATATAAGAGATGTAAGTCCAGAGGTTTTCAAAATTAGCGAAGTGTTGAGTATACTGAAATTGAAATTGTCTAAGTTAGCTATTAAAGAAAAAGGAAGTGTCATGAAAATCATAAATAAAAGGAATCATGGAAATGATCAGTTTCAATTCAGTCAAGAAGAGCAGGAAGTACATTTCCCTTGCCTCTGCTACCTGGTCTCCCCTGAGGAGGCACAGCAGCCTGCCTGTGCATGAAGAGCTCCCTCCCCAGCAGTCTCCACCCACTTCCACTCCTCTCTCTCTCAGCAGCCTCCAAGGCTAAGCCCCTAGAATCTCTCTAATCCCTTACAAAGGCACCAGCAGTAAATAGGGTTTGTTCTGTATTGCAGTACTTCTTCCTCTGAATCAAAAGCACTGAGATCCATACTTGAAACAAAAGTACTAAGCCTAGGTATTTGAAAGGGAGAAAAGCACAGCACCATCCTTCAATATTAAAAAGTCTTTCTTCTCTTTGCAAACTTTCTCAAGTATTGCCAAAAAGTATTAGCTCTAGACCCCAATTAATTCTGCTGCTGACTGCTCTGCAATCATAAGAGACTCATTTCTCTTTGGTAAATTAGTCTGGTGACCTAAAAAGTAGGTAGTGCAGGGTAGCAGGACCCTGATAAAAGCCTGACCCCTTTCTAATTTGTGTTAGAATGGAACAACAGGAAAAGGCATATAGAAAAGGGAAAGTTATGTGAGTTGACCTAATAACATAGTTCAAAATACATGCTTTTTTCTGATTAAACACAAACTATATCTCTCCGAACAAAAAAAGACACCAACTGTTGCTTATCTAGGAAAAACTAAACCCAGAAAGTTGCTTCTCCAAAGATAGCAGCTGGTTTCTTACCTGTTTGTTTTCAACTCAATACATATTTACTCAGCATGTATAATTTACAAAGGACTGTACTACACACAGTGGAGAGTCCCGAGGTGAATATAACTCCATCCCTGCTACCAGAAAAAGAACACCTGGTTGGTATTTACATTCTTGATCTTGGACGGTTTTACATCCTCTGCTGACTGCTCTGAATTGTTATTTGCTGGGTAAAATGTGGGGTCTTTCCTCCCTCTTAAGGTTGGACATGCAGCATGTGGGGTTGTTCCATTAGTAAGCCGTTAAAAGGGACCCAACCTTTCGATGATACACATATTCATAATTCCCCAGAAAGTGCCTACAGTGACACTTTACTGCTATCACTGAAATCTTTTTCCACTTGAAAAATTCCACTCTCAGTTTCCACCTGAGGAAGGCAAAGCCTAAAAAGTTTTGAGAGCCACTATTCAAAGGGCCTCACAAACCAAAAAAGTTTATGAACAACTATGCAGTGGAAAGTCTCCTGCACCTAACTGAGTACCTGGAGGAATTGTATCTTATTCAATACATAGACCCATTGCCTGGCATACAACCTGACAAACATCAGGAAAAAACTGTATACATGTGTATTTAATGACACAAACAGCAAAGGATAATAAGCAGTATTAAACCAATGTACAGACAGACATGAAGTATTGAAGAAAATCGGGAATGTACTAAAATTTGAGAGCTCTAGATTGCTCATGTACTAAAATTAATAAACTTTTTAAGATAGTGAAAGTCAGAAAAACCAATCAACAAAGAAACAGGATAATTAGTAGGATCTGAATATTTTTTACAAACCTTTCCTGCTGCCTGTCGATCACTTTTAAAAACTACAGTCTCCTCATTAACTGGAGGTACGTTAGTCATAGATTCAATTATTACTGAAAAATGAAACAAAACAGATTATTTCAAGATTTAATCAGAAGATAATGTGGAATTTAAATGAGAATCTAGGCTTTAATTCCAACATAATTTCAAATGAAATTTAAGGTGGGATAATATACCTCAGTAACTATTCCTCCTGGATAAAAAAACAAAGTCTATTTATTACCAAGTAGCACAGGGAAATAAATTCTACATTATTTTATTTTATATGAAAGCTACAGTTCTAAGAAAAAAAAATTAAAGTACAAAATCTCACAGAAAATTGGAATCATCCATTAAGACAACAAATTCAAGCTGATCATTTTCTCAAGCAATTTTTACCCAAAAAATAATCTCACATTTAATCACTAACTCCTGTTTTAGAAGAAATTAGTCTTCTTTCTCACCCTAGAAATTCTTTTCTGCAAAGCACTGATTACTTACTGATATATGAAAAAGTTAGATTTCACAAATATATTTTCCTCTGAGCAACTGAAGTAAGAATGATAGAACTCCCAGTAATTTTTATCATTTCCCTTCTCAAAGGGCAAAAAGCATTATTCCACTGGTCTAGCAGAACCTCCAATTCGTGTAAGTGCCACAAATGTCAAACAACCAATCTACCACAGCAAAGAGGAAAACACACACACCTCAAACAGACACACACACACAATAATAGGTTCTTAGAAAATTAAGGCAACAAACAAGAATACTCTGTCACATTAAACAGATAATGCCATCTCCACTTGGAAAATTAGTGGAAATATTGAAGTATTTCCACTTGAATATCCACTTGAAATATTAGTTCAGATTATTAAAATCCATTCAAAGATTTTCAATTGTATCCCAATGAATTTCAAGAGCTAGTGCTTCTAAATTCTGAACATGCACATAAGGAACAGATCACAGGTCAACAATTTTTGAGTTAGATCTGCTCTTGGAATAAAGATGACAAGGATAGGTAATAATAGTGAGCACTGACAGAATTTATTCTCAATCTTCTCTCCCTCCCAATCCCCCTCTCAAGGAGTCAAAAATTACATGAAAATTAAAAATCACCTAATCCAAAACCCTCATTTTATAGAAAGGTAAGAAAACAGTACTCAAGAGATTAACATGATTACATGGTCAAATCCAGACAGAACTATCACCACAACCTAGTGGACTAATACTTATTGTACACTCCTTTCTGTAAAAGGTCCAAATAATGTTAGATGTTTTAAGCTTTCCAAACAGAGTGTGCAACAAGCATGTATTGATAGAACAGGAACATGTGCTGTTTGATTCATTACTCTTTATTCCCACCAGGTTGAAAATTTTGTTAAGTCTATTAAGATGTGTTATTCAAAACAGTATCCTCGAAAAGCATTAGACCATGTGTATCATATAGTTTACACTTCTTTCCCTTGAGAATAAACATTATGACCTAAATGTCTTCTATATACATCAAGTCCAATAAATTCCTGTCTGACTTATTTGTACATACTAAATACCATAAGATAATTCAAAAACTAGTAAATGTAATGACTCAACAGTGATGTAAAGAGTTTTAATAATTATGATTTTTGTAAAAAAGTTTCATTTTAATTGGAATTTTCATTAATAAACTGCAAAATTATATAAGAATTAATTTTTAAAATAGTGATATGGACACATAAAAAGATCAAAAGACAGATTTCCATTTCTACCATTGACTGATCACAAGAGCAAGTGACCTGAATTTTTCTATGTTCCTTAAACTAAGGACTGGTGGACAATTTAGGTCTTTTTCCCAGTTCAAAAATCCTACGACTTTGGGACTTCACTGGTGGTCCAGTGGTAGAAGATCCACCTTCCAATGCAGGGGATGTGGGTTCAATCCCTGGTCGGGGAACTAAGATCCCACATGCCATGGGGCAACTGGGCCCATGTGCTGCAAATTACAGAGCCCACACGCTCTGAAGCCTACACACCACACTAGAGAGAAGCCAGCATGCAGCAACGAAGAGCCCACACACCGCAACGAAAGATCCTGCACGCCGCAACTAAGACCCGACACAGCCATAAATAAATAAACAAATAAAATATTTCTTAAGAAATCCTATGACTTTGTCAACTCTGAGTCCTATTTTTAGGTGTCTATTACTAGAGAGGTAATGGTAGTGACATTAATTTCAAAGTCTCTCCTATACATAGTTCACATCCTGGGGCTAAAAGAAATCTGTAGAATCTAGTTCCCATGTATTCCAGTGGGTTCATATTCCATGATATTAATATCGGTGTTAAATCACAGAACTTTCTAATTTACATGTTTATAAGATAAAAGCAAAGGCAATAGGCAGATTACCAGTCCTCTACCTACCACCCCACAAACAAAAAAAGACATCCACATCCTAATCCCTGAACCTGTGGATGTTACTTTATGTTAAAAAGGAGACTTTGCCGATGTGATTAAGGTCAAGGACCTTGAAACGGGAGATGATCCTGGATTACGTGGGTAGACCCCAACTAAGGAGTCCTTAAAAGCAGGGAACGTTTTCCAGGCTGCGGTCAGAGGGAGACGTGATGAGGAAAGAAGGTCAGAGAGAAGCTACATCATGGGCTTTGAGAATGAAGGGAGTGGTCCATGAGCCAAGGAAGGTGGGCAGTCTCTAGATGTTGACAAGGTCAGGAATATGAGGATTCTCCCTCAGAGCCTCCAGAGAGGAACTCAGCCTGATGGACCCCTTGATTTTAGCCAGCGGGACCCATATCACACTTTTGGCCCACAGAACTGTAAACTAATAAATGTGTTGTTTTAAGCCACTAAATTTGTAGTAATTTAACAGCAATAGAAAATATACCAAATCAAAGAAATTCTGGAGAAGTATGTCAGTAAAAGCACACTTTAAATTTTTATAAAGACACTGTATTTATGTATTACTTGTATAAGCAAAAACTGAATTTATCTGTTCAAACCTAATGACTGTAAAATGAAGTGTTATTACATCTTTCAGAGAAAATTTACCAGTCATAAAGTCTTTGATTTCATTATTAGTACATGCTTGGATATAAATGATAATTTTTATTAATAAAAATATTTACATACCTAATTGTTCAATAATACTTGAAACCATCCCAAGAGGCTTTAATTCAATACCTTCAGGCAGAACAATAGTGAGTTCTTCAACAGTAGGTAGTTCCTGAAATATAAAAAAGCATTAACCTTCCTCCAGCTTCAACAAGTTAACTTTTAAAAAAAGGACAGTTTCCATGTAGAGTGCTATACCCATTTCTGAGACATAACATTAAGTACTTGTCATCTCTTTGATGCTGTCCTTTTCAGTGTCTAGCATTTCTCCCCCCTTCAACATCTCCCTACCTAAGTGACTCAAGTGATCTAGTGTCTACAGCCTAACCCATAAGAACACAGGCCTGAAGACCATTCTAGATTTTTCTAATCATAGCTGAACAAGAAACCACCCTCGCCCTACCCCCAAAAACTGCTGTTAAGGAATCCAAGGTAAAGAAAAGAGACAACTCACATAGTAACTCCCAGAGACATTCCATTCGAAGAGAAATATTTCCAGTTTCTCCACACAAGGAGAGTTCTCTGAGCTGCCTTAATGTGGCTGGTTAATTAATTTGACTGTGGTTAAACAGCTGAACAGAGAAACAGCTAACTTTTCTGGGGCTGTGTGAAAGAGATGAATTTCTGGCCTCTTCAAGAAAAAATACAGAATTCCTGGAAACAGAATGTAAGCTTCAGTCCAAAAAGTTGTGAAGGTGTTGCCTGATTATCTTCCCTGTCTAGGTTAAAAACCAATCAAGATTTCTCTTTTCTGACCCAGCTGCTAACTGAATGTCAGCTGCTACAGAAACTAGATATTGAAGTAGAGATGAAGTTGAAGAGAAATCTAAGAATAAAGCAGACCTTAGGCTTTAAAGTAAATAAACAGAGATTTCTATTCTTCATCACAACTGACTCTTCGAAGGAAGTTTTTCCTTAAGAAGGGCTTCAAAGTGCAAAGATCTTATTAATGGCATGTTGGGGTTAGTTTCAGAGACAAAAGATAACTTTTGCAGAAATGTTAGAAAAGACAGGAAAACCTAAATTATACAGTACATTGCAGATGAGCACATCTTGGGTAATCATTTTCCTCTATGGGAACTCAAATCGAGGTTTTTAACAAAATCACTTAACCAGAGCGAAAGCATAACTTTCTTTGGCGGATGCTACCTTCCGATCAAGGAGTAGTTATGAAAAGCCACATTAAGGGTCTCAGCCAACTCAATGCAGAAGACGTACCTCTGTATGGTTAGCCTGGCCTGTGTGGAAGGAAATGATTGTGTTTTATATGTCGGAATTTTCCTGAGTACTTTTAAGGAGAGGACGACCGCTTGTCGTTTTATCATATTAAATATGAAAAGCCTTTTCTTGGCAAAGACCATGGTTTGAAAATGTTCCATGTGTGTATCAGAATAGAGAAGGGGGTTCAGTTGTTAGAACAAACTGGTAAATGTGGCATGGAACAGCCTTGTTTAAGAAGTTCTTAGCTAAAGAAACCCCGTACCCTATGAAGGATGAGACTGGAGGACTATAATGCTGGGGGCTGCAGGCAGGAGGCTTTAATGATAGAGGGCAATGGGACAGGCATCTCACAAGGACTCTGGCTCTGGGAGTAGTGGCTCCTACAAGAGGCAAATGGCACCTTCTAATGCTGCAGCGCAGTGATGAAATCTGCCCCGCTGCCTCACCACATTATAGTTAAGGTCTAGAGCAAACACTTTTATTCCTTCTGGACTGTGATAAAGCCCGCTGGTTAAGTAAAGCCAGGATTGTGTAGGTAGAGGAAGAAAGAAAAGAGGAAATGCTGTTAGATCTTTTATGAAAACCTCTGAACTGGGTAGGAGGGCAGATTGTATGCCGTTAACACTTAGGACACAAAATCAGCACTATTCTCAAATAAATAAATGCTCTTTGACCACAAAATGGAAGGCTCCTTGTTTTGTGTGTTCTATTAGGAGGAATTTAAGGCCCATGCAACATAATTATGTTTTGGTACAAACCTAAACTCTGGTACTATTTTGATCTTTTTTAACTTTAAGAGTACAAAAGTTATACATGTCCCTGTTTTTTTAAAAATAAAACTGAAGTAGTATAGAAGGATACGAAGTAAAAAGCAAAGATTCCCCCCACCCTATTCCTTTCAACCTTCCAGTTCCTCTCCAGAGATAGCTGTTAACAGTCTTTCAAATACACTTACTAGATGGACACAAACTTAACATTTAACTTTGATATGTTTCACTTAACTAAAATATCCACATTGGGGCTTCCCTGGTGGCGCAGTGGTTGAGAGTCTGCTTGCCGATGCAGGGGACACGGGTTCGTGCCCCGGTCTGGGAAGATCCCACATGCTGCAGAGCAACTGGGCCCGTGAGCCAAAATTACTGAGCCTGCGCGTCTGGAGCCTGTGCTCCGCAACAAGAGAGGCCGCGATAATGAGAGGCCCGCGCACCATGATGAAGAGTGGCCCCCGCTCGCCACAACTAGAGAAAGCCCTTGCACAGAAACGAAGACCCAACACAGCCAAAAATAAATAAATAAATAAAGCAAACTGTCAACAAGTAAAAATAAACACTATAAAAAAAAAATAAAAAATAAAAATAAAAATAAAATAAAATATCCACATTGTAATATAAGCTATCCTTTTTATCTATTATATCTTCCACATCTTTCTACACCAAAACATAAGTATCTATTTTATTTAAACACTTACAGTGTTCCACTGTATAGATGCCCTATAATTAGTATACCAATCACCTGATACAACATTTATCTGCAGTTTTAATTTTTATCATTACACAAAATGATACCATGAACGTTCTTTAAAACATATCTTTGTGTAACTCCTATGATAGATAAATTCTTCTAAGTGGAACTGCTAGATCCAAAGGTATAAACATTTTTAATTTTGATAGATACTGCTAAATTTCTTTTCAAAAAGATTACATCAATTCACACTTCCACGAATGATGTATGAGAGGTTTTCCTACCTCCTTGCCATCACTGAGAAGCAAACTTTAAATCTTTGCCCGTCTGATAGGTCTAAAACAGTATCTTGCCTTAATTTGAATTTCTTCATTAATCAGGACGACATGTTTCCTGGCCACCTGAGTGTGTTTATTAATTGCTTGTATACTTTATACACATTTCTTTTGGAAGGTTTATCTTTTTATCAATTTATAAGAAAACTTTGGGTTTTTAAGAACATTTGCTCTTTATCAACTACGTAGCAAATATCCACTCCCTTACCTCTCACCGTGTTTTTTAGCATTTAAGTTGTTTACTAAACTCTGGCATTTGACTACACCAAATACATCAATCTTTTCATTTTTTCGATTTTAAAACTTGTGTCACATTTAGAAAGACCTTCCCTATACTAAAATGGCTTAAAATTCACTGATACTTCCATTGCTTCTCTAGTTTCAAATTTTAAAGTTGTCTGAACACAAGAAAACATCATGCTGAAATTTATGTCTAGTGATTTTCTTGTGTATTCACTGTATTACCATATTTTCAAAAAAAATAAGTCCTCCTCCTCCTTTTCAATATTAGTATATTGCATTTTTCACTTTTCAAACGACACTGGTTGGTATGACCACAATACAATTGTGATGATAGTGACCCTGATGTCTGACTATTAGGAATGTTTTAAATGTTAAGCATAATAATGCATTTTGACTGGAACTTTTTATAAGGTTAAGAAAAGTATTCACCTATTCCTATTTGTGTGTGTTTGGTTTTTTTAAATCAGAAATGACTGTTGAACTTTACCAAATGCCCTTTCATCATCTTTTGATATCATCACCACATAATTTACTGTAAGTTGAGCAGGTCAGACTACAGGGTCTAATGGAGTCCTGATGTCCTGCTCTAAGGACATCTATGAGACATCCAGCATGAGGGAGACAAGGGAAGGTAAACAAAGCCAGAATATCTGTGGTGAGGCAGGGACTCACACCTGTGGTCAAAACACAGTCTGGGAGGCTCCCTTAACTCCTGTTACTACCCTGTTTCAAACCTATGTACTAACAGAACAAAAAGTTTTGCCTACAAATGGGGCGGATCTCTGATCTCATGTAGAACCAAAACTTAGAACACAGACACCGCACTTCTAATTCCAATTCAGCGACCCCAGTACTCTGTAATGTGGGAATGCATGCACAGTTTTCTGAGATTCCTAAAAAAGGCCAATGAAGGCATCAAATTGCTTCTTGATGGTAAAAGACCCTACCTACCTATAAAAGCGATATGCATGAAATCTCTATACCAAATGCTCTGCAGAATACAAAAGGTATATAAAGAACCAAATATTATACATATAACTTGTTAAGAGAAAAGTGAAATCAGCCTAGTACAATTCCAGGTTGAGATCAAGAAGTAAAACCAGCCTTGTATAATTCCAGGTTAAGAGCCTGTTCTGGAGCCTTTGAAAGTCCAGTTAAGTCAAGCAGTATATTTGCTTTGGAAATAGCATTTTGGGGACTGAATCAAGGGAGAAAAGAGATAGTAGTTCCTCTTAAACGAGCATGCTAGGAGAGGAGGAGGACAAAGGGGGAGAAAAAAATCTCCCAAACTCCCTCAACAATTCATCCAAGGGATGTGCTTTCCATGAAGATTTTTGGCAGGTTTGAAGGCAGAACTTTAGAAGGTTCAAAGGGTAAGTTTCTGGACTACAATGTCAGACCATTAATACAAGATCTGATCTTGATATGCATATGTCACAAGTTACCTTATCTACTAATTTAAAGAACTACTAATCTAAAGAACTACACCACCACCAAGCCTAGTCACTCTTCATCAAATTATCCTGTGGCTTTGCTCTCTTGTAAATACATTACTGTCTAACATACTATTTGTTTACCTGCTTAAAGTCTTTCCCTAACTAGAAAATAAATCCATCAACAACTAGGTACCAGGTCTGCCTTGCTTGTTGCTATGGTAGGAACAATGACCAGCATACAGTAGGTGCTCAGTGTAAATTTATTAAATGAATTGGCTTAGCTCATCAGTCCAAGCTAAAAAAAATCTCAGAAGAGGTTGCAGACTTTTTCAGCCAGAGCAGAAATTAGATAATGAAAATACAATTCTTAAAGTTCAAAAGAGAATCCTCAAGGAATGAAAAGGACCTCAACCTGACCTTCTCAAAAACAAAGTAAAAAAGGCAGGCTTCCAATTAAGCTTCACTGCCCAGGACTGATGCACAGATACCTCAGCTTTGCAGTGGCAAACATTACTACAGCCATTAGATTAACACCTGGCCCCCTGGTAACACAGAAGCTGCCCTGGTAAGACAATGAATGCATCTGCTCTGTCTCATAATCTCCTTCAAACAAAAATCAAGCACTTTGCTTTTCCACGAGCGGAGAGAGGATGTGTATGTGTGACAGAAACGAGGAGAAACACAGACACACTCCAATAACCAAAACAAAGGGGCCAGAACACATATTAAAGTACACTACTGCCTTGACAGTACAGAGGATATAAAGAATCAGAAATAAGAGGCGTAACGATACACTAAAAAACTGAAGGAAGAGCTGATGAGGGAAATCTGGACCCTTCATCATATAAACAAAATCAAGTGCAATGCAAACAAAAGACTAGAAGGCTGTTTACAGCCGGTTAGGAAGATTAAAGTATGAGCCTAGTTTACCTACAACCCCCATGGAAAGATTAATGAGTGAGTAGAAAAGACTCCTTCTATTCTGCTTATCCAATACAAAACACTAATTACATCTGATTATTTAAATTTAATTAATTAAAATTAAATAAAATTTACACTGCAGTCTTCAGTCATACTGGCCACATGCCAAGTGCTCTGTAGCCATGGTATGAAGACAGGGTCACTATAGGACATTTCCATCACTGCAGGAAGATCTACTGGACAGCACTCCTTTACACTCTCACACAATCAAAGAGCCCTCCAGGGGCTTCCCTGGTGGCGCAGTGGTTGAGAGTCCGCCTGCCGATGCAGGGGACGCGGGTTCGTGCCCCGGTCCGGGAAGATCCCACATGCCGCGGAGCGGCTGGGCCCGTGAGCCATGGCCGCTGAGCCTGCGCGTCCGGAGCCTGTGCTCCGCAACGGGAGAGGCCACAACAGTGAGAGGCCTGCGTACCGCTTAAAAAAAAAAAAAAGCCCTCCATTACTAAATATATATGCAGGTAAAGGAGGACCAATCTATTTTCGGCCATTAGTACAAGTATAATTTTAAGACCATACTATTAACATCACACACATTAGGTCTTCATGCAAACCTGAATACTCCACTGGCAGGAAGGAAGGTGTGTGATAAATCCCTGTTGTCATCAGTGTTATTTGTTATTTTCCAAAATTAAAAACAAACTAACAACCTGTTTTGGATGTACAGTATCTGCAACTAGATATAAATATCTATGCACTCATTTAAACAAAATTAATATTATCTTTATTGATCCAAAATCAAAGAAAAGTAAAAACAGTTTTTATGGACATATTTATTCAAAATGTCTACATGTAATGACAAATGTAACAACAAAGCGTAGACAAGGAAAGGAAGAAAAGTATTCTACTCACATCATCAGGCAAAGAAAAAAGAAGTCACAGCATTTGACAAATGAACTCCTGAAATTCAACATACGAAAGAAATCCAGTCCTCTACTCTGACACACTCTACACCTCCAAGTCAAAGGTTTTACTAAAAGGCAATGTAGGGTTTCTTACAGTAATGTAGGAAAGCGTAAATTAGATGACACAATCAGCCTTTACCATGACAAATTATCCTATATTATTCAGAAACCAAATAATCAGGAAGTTCAAATGATCAAATTCCAATGCTGCTAAGCGGGCCTCCCCAGTAGTAACTAAAAACAGAGCTGACTGGAATCCACCCGACGCTAGTTGTGAATCTGCTCCTCTCCACTCACTACTTCAGGCTTCTTACCTATAAATAGTGAGAAACTAAGCAAAAAAGTGATTAACAATACAATTTTAAAAAATGTTTAACAGCATGCAATCAAAAAGACAGAATACTAATACAGAAATTACATACCAGACTTGAACAAAGTTACTCTGATTCTGGAGGACAGATGCTCACAGCTATGGCATTAAAGAAATGCAAGGTCCTAACCACACTTCTCAAGCAGGCGTGAAAGATCAACCATTGTCTATCAGAAGAATATGATTATATTCTGATTCTCGGACATCTTTATGGCCTACATGGTTGCTCAGTTAAACAAAATATTGAAATGAGAAGCAATGAACATTAAAAATCCACCCTAATAAAAATTAAACTGTAGACACACCAGTCAAAAACAGTGCCTAAAACTTCCAGCACAAAAACGGAAGGAGCTAATGGGTCAAAAATGGCCCTCCGGGGCTTCCCTCGTGGTGCAGTGGTTGAGAATCTGCCTGCTAATGCAGGGGACACGGGTTCGAGCCCTGGTCTGGGAAGATCCCACATGCCGTGGAGCAACTAGGCCCGTGAGCCACAACTACTGAGCCTGCGCGTCTGGAGCCTGTGCTCCGCAACAAGAGAGGCCGCGATAGTGAGAGGCCCGCGCACCGCGATGAAGAGTGGCCCCCGCTTGCCACAACTAGAGAAAGCCCTCGCACAGAAACGAAGACCCAACACAGCAAAATAAATAAATTAATTAAAAATGGCCCTCCGAGAAGACAGTCATACCTTACAATGGTCTTGACTTCCCTAGCTCTATGAAGACATCATTGGGGTGGGGGGAAAAAATCAGTAACTTATGATCTTTTGAGGTAAAATTACCTAAAGAACCTTGATTTTGGTTTTCACTCACAAATACAGAAAAAGGGTAGCAGACAGTGGGAAAGGAATCAAACATTCCAAATGGCAACAAATCCTTTCGGTGCCAGTTTGGGGAGAACTTTAAAAAGTGAGGAAAGTGGAATGAAGTTATCTGACCACTTTTTCATGTTACCCAAGAAGAGAGGACATGCATGTGGAGGCCAATTACCTGATGCTATTAGGTGAGCCTTCCCTTTTCAGATATGGTTGGAAAGTAGGATCCAATCTCTGGAGTACTGAGAGCCATGATTGTAAACTTTTTTTTCCTATAACTGGTAAAACATATTGGAAAAAAGAATGGATTAGGTCTCTACACTGTGAGTCAACTAGGACCTCATATAACATTTCGTCGGATTCATCAACTTCTCCACAGAAAGTACTTTTACAACATTCCATGGAACTCAGCTATTCCTTTAGCCATCACCAACTAGCATTAATTTACCCTCATCAATTACCCTATCATACATGACACTAGATTCACATTAGCCCATTAAATATTTTCATCTAAAAGTTGAAAGTGAACACTTTGAAATGTCTTTATATTCTCCTTTTTTTAGTAAACTACAATGTTCTCATCCCATCTTTCTCTAAAATTACTGTCACAAAAACAAAGCTCATAAGAATACTCTCGAAAGTTAACTGGCATAAATATAAAAGTAAAATAAAATCATAATCCATCTCCATAAGAAAAAACCTTCAATGATGAAAATAACCCTAAGCATTATCTTTTATGTTAACTGAGGAGTCCATACCTCACGGAATCTAAGACACTGACTTTATATACCACAAAATTAAAAGCACTGCCAAAAAACTGTGAAGCTAATCACTGCCATCAATTATTAGTCCCGACTTTTCAGAAGTGTGAAAAGGTTAAAAAGTGTCCATTTTAGAATTGAAAACATTCCCATGGATGATGAGTGAACAAAGAAACATTCCCTGAGCCCCTACAGCGTAACCAACACTGGGGACACAACTCCGCTGCGACAAACTTGGTCCTTTCACTGGGAAATTTCCTATTCTGCTCACCTGTCCATTTCTATGGAGATCCTATCCACCTTTCAATCTAAGGTCAAGCCACGATGCCTTCCCTGACCACCGCACTGCAAGTCATCTCCCCTTCCACTCAATCCTTCAGCTTCCTGTACTTGGTACAATTCACTGGGCATTCAGTCATTAGCTCTGTTGTTACTCTGCTTTCAGCCAAGTGTGTATGCTCACTCTCTAGCTGGAGTCTTCTCTACAGACATTTGTCTTTATTCTCTAAAACAATCACAACTCACTTATTAAATCTACTAGGGATGGAGAAAGCTAATAAATGGAATGTTTCTGTGTAATAATGATCATATACATGTATATACACAGGGTATATATGGATACACTACTGAATAAATCAGTATTTATTCAGGATTATTTGTGCTTCATACAAGCTTTACTGAAATAACTTTGTGCAATGAAGCACAAAATCTTAATTTTTTAAAAAATCTGAGCACTGTTTTTAAAAAGCACCAAGTATTAATGAAAACCTATCTCCTTTCAAGTATATAAGCCATTTCTTAAATATCAGGTATTTTGAGAATGCTAATAAGTGCCATCGGTATCCTAAGATATGATATAATAATTCCAGATATACTAAAGTCATAAAAAGCTGAAGTTGAACAAGGCCTGCATTTAGGACAAAACTCATAAACCAAGTTGGGCCCTGAAAACACCACATTCAATCAACGATTATTAACTGTAGAACAAGGTGCAATACAATTTCAAGATGGTGGGAAGTCAAAAATGTGAAATAATCCACTGTAACTTCTGACCACTTGAGGTGGCCCACGTATTTCCATATCCTCACGTTAGGACAAGGGTCTGCACTGCCAGAATCAGAAAAAGTGTACTCACCCTAACTACAACTATAATGGTCAACCTAATTATATTGCATTTGTATATTATCTATATTATACTGTATATTGTATATATACATATATTGCATTTGTATGTTACCTATATTATACTGTATATTGTATATATACATATATTGCATTTGTATATTGCCTATATACTGTATGTTGTAAATTACATACCATATATTGTGTATATATATGGTATATATACAATATAATATAGGCAATCTCTAAATTATGAAGGTAAATTTACCAAGAATTGCCTACAAGCATTAAGTTTTTTTCTTGGTCATTTTATATTACATGTATAAATACACATTATCTATATTGCAGTATTATCCATGTTTTATCCCCAAAAGCACTGTGATCATAATTTTAAAATATTATGTAAAAACTTCAGGTTTTCAATAGGTACTAATTTATAAAATTCATTTCTGATTAAGACTTTGCAATGTCACAATCCCATAAATGTCCTTATGATTCTAAATTTTAATTACATCAGATTTATTTGAAAGAACAGTTAAGAGCATAAATTGATGAGAAAGTTCTTCAAATAGAACCTAACTTTCCAATTCACTGAAACACTGAATAAACCCTATGTGGTTTAATGTAGTTCCAAAACTGTAATATGCATGCTGCTTTACATTTACTGTATAGATTATATATTAATATAAACCTTCTCAGCATTAAAGGGTTTATGTTCTAAAAGAATGATTCCACTTGGTTAACTTTAAGCCATATATTATGTAATTGTGACATTAAGAAAAGAGCCAATTAAGTCTATTCTCCTTTCCAGTGCCTCTATGGCTGACCAATCCCTCGTTTTTCCTCTTCCTCTCATCTTTTTTTAAAACAAGTTATAACCACATCTTGTCATCCCAAAGGATTGTTGCAACTGTTTAATTCTAGAGCCACAACTACTGAGCCCGCACCCTAGAGCCCGCGAGCCACAACTACTGAAGCCCGCGTGCCTAGAGCCTGTGCTCCGCAACAAGAGAAGCCACCGCAATGAGAAGCCCGCGCACCGCAATGAAGCGTAGCCCCCGCTCGCCACAACTAGAGAAAGCCCGCACACAGCAACGAAGACCCAACACAGCCCAAAATAAATAAATAAAATAAAATTAATTAATTAAAATTTTTTTAAAAAGCAACTGTTTAATTCTAAAAGAACAATCTCGAGGTTACCTCACTGTAGCTCCTACATTCTTACAATGAGAGATCCGCAACAGCTAGTAGGTAGATCACCAGGACCTACCTTTGCAACAATGGAAAAGATTTAAAAAGCTAGACCCAGGAAGGCAACATTCCTGTTTGACAAACAGGCTAAATGGAGGTAAAAATTAAGCTCGGCATGCCTGAACAACAATAGCAAACAGCCTAGAACATGAGATACTTCATAAAGAGGTAGGACATAAAACCGGGCTAAACTGGGCATGTCTATGTTCTAAAGATCTCAATGATCCAGCACAAACTCTGAAACTGGTATTAACTGTTTGGCCCATTTTAATTTATGTATGCCTTTTGGCAAAGACAACACAGAATATTTCTCTCATCTTCTTCAGAATTTCATTAGGAAATTAAATTAATAGACTACACAGAGCAAACAGTTCTGTTGCACAACCCCTGCTGCCTAAGAAGACACACACCAGTAGACCTGAACAAATGGCACATTCAATACCAGCCAGAGCTAGTTGTAACAAAGGAGGGGATGCTTCCCAGGAAGCGCGGACTGTCATCTTCTGAAAAAAGACAAATCTAAGCTAAGTCATAGGACTGTCCCAAAAGTCAGGAAAGAATATGGCACTAATAGCCAGTTCGTGGAGAAGTTTAAAGTAGAAGATACCAAATGTACAGCCAGGAACACGAAGAGAAATGCATGTGTAAGCCAGAATTAAAAAGATGAATCTAGGGGCTTCCCTGGTGGCGCAGTGGTTGAGAGTCCGCCTGCCGATGCAGGGGACACGGGTTCGTGCCCCGGTCTGGGAGGATCCCACATGCCGCAGGGCAGCTGGGCCCGTGGGCCATGGCCGCTGAGCCTGCACGTCCGGAGCCTGTGTTCCGCAATGGGAGAGGCCACAGCAGTGAGAGGCCCGCGTACCACAAAGAAATAAAAATTTAAAAAAAGATGAATCTACAGGTAAACAGAAGAAGTGAGTCAGGAAACAAGAATATGACACTCAGAATGATGAGAGTCCCAAGAAGCGTACGAAAGAAACAGCATGGCCATCCACAAGAGCTAGCTTGGTTCCCGATGGCTTTCCTATCCAAGTAAGTTTCCAACAAATCCCCCTTCTCTTGATGCAATTTGAGGGTCTCTGTTGCAGCCACAAGAGTCCAATGTAAGTCATGTGATTAACTGCTCCCAAGTATTATTATTTCCCTCTTCCCCTCCACAGAAGATAAATACTATTACTGACAGAACAGCAATCCCGTCTGAAGTGTTCTAAGCCTCCCTTTCCTGTGACCGAGAACCCATTCCCTGTGGTTTGCATGGGGTTGAAAACACCCACCCAGCTCCCGCCCTCCTCAAAATCCACAAGCTCTCACGCTTCCTTTCTGTCACCTGGCTCTCACACTCACCCGTGTGCTTTCTCTCAAGCACACACTTTCCTACACACTCTCCACAAGAACAGCAGTGACTAGGTAACTCATGTCCAGGCAATCCGAATACCCATCTCACTAGACTCAATTATTTGTTCAGGCCTGAGTACCGAGCCCCTGGTAAACCAGCACAAGTTCTCTCCATGGCTTTCATACAGGAGTATCAGTGGCCAAGCCGCCAGCCCCGCGCAGAAACACCTACTGAGCAACAGAAAAAGAGCAGAGTCCTAAAGATACTGAGTACTTGTAGCCACGCCATCCTTGGTGTTCAGGGTCAAGTCATTCTCTTCCCTTGAACTTCAGAGCTAAAGTCCTGAAGGAGTCCTCAGATACTCTTTCACACCCTAAGTCAAAAAGATTTAGGGCAGACCAGAGAACTCGTTCCTGCACCTAGCTCTGGCACCAGAGTGGCTTAAAAGACTAGGAACTTCTAGTACATTTATTTCCTAATCGTGAAAATATAAAGTAAACAGCTAGTTAAGAATCCAAACTTTAAAAATAAAGACTATAATTGCCCCTCCCATCCTTCCCAAAGACCCTTCAGAACTGGCACAGAAAGGAACAGAGCAGCACACACTATTCCAAGCTTTAAAAGCTCACATACTTCCCTTCCCAGCAAAAATGCAATTTTCTGATATGAGCCAAGCATACACTCACAATTCAACAGCACTTCCAGCAATTGACTGTATTTGTCTCTGCTTCATTTAGTATCTCTCTCTCTCCAGTAGGTACTATGAGAGCAGAAAGGGGATGGGTCTTGTTTACAGCACTTGGCATATGGCAGGTGTGCTGTAATAGTTTAAAAGTGGGTGAATGTAAGACGCCTGTTCACTCACCCATTCTACAATCACATATTACCGTTGACTGAGAACCCAACATCCGAAAAGCACTCTGCTGGGCACTAAGGGAACCGCGAAGATCAGGTCTGAACTCAGTCCTCAAGAACGTGGTTCCTGGCCTCTATGGACACAGACCCTTTTTGATTTTCTGATGAAAATATGAGCACTCTATCCAGAAAAATACCTAAGTATATTGACTAATATTTTGCATTAAATTCCAAGGGAAAAATTCCAGGTCTAGTAAGATAAATAAGAAAATGAAACACATACATAAATCAAAGTACTGTGGTCCTTTATTTGTTGATTCTTATACTCTAAGAGAGAACTTAAATAGAAAGGTGATCAAGATACAGGGAAAAGATCAAATTTCCCAATACTTTCAGAAAATAGTCGTAAGTTGGGAGAGGCTTTGTGTAAAAGGACCACTGAGAGAGATCAATGTCTATAGTAGGAAAATATAAATCAATGATGAATTTGCATACAAATCCAAGGGTTCTCAATACATGAGGTGTTAAGTGAGATAGGAAATTTCTTATTACAAGTAGAGAAAAAGGAAATAATATCGAGTGAATACAGTCATGAAAAGGTGCCTGAATGACTCTAGGCTTTAAAAAATTTTTTCAAATCTTGCTTTACTACTTCATTGATTTAAGTATTATATTACAGTCAGTGATCATTAAGGTTTTTAAAAGCTTTAATAATAACTAAAGTACACGTGGGAGTGGGGAGAAGAAACGTGGCAATATCCTGTGAAATTCTGAGAAGACTTTCCTCTTGGATCATAAGGTTTCATTCAACCAGACTACCATCAACCTCCTAGTAACAGCTTAGAAGGAAATAACCACACAGGAGTTAAATTTATAGACCAGACCTATCAAATGTCAATACCAATCCACAAGAAACAAGTTTTTTCCAACTGTAATAATGAAAACACTGCAAAAACTTCAAGTAAATATAAATCCTCAAAAGTGCAACCGATCCTGGGCTTCCCTGGTGGCGCAGTGGTTGAGAGTCCGCCTGCCGATGCAGGGGACACGGGTTCGTGCCCCGATCCCGGAAGATCCCACATGCCGCGGAGCGGCTGGGCCCGCGAGCCATGGCCGCGGAGCCTGTGTGTCCGGAGCCTGTGCTCCGCAACGGGAGAGGCCACAGCAGTGAGAGGCCCGCGTACAGCAAAAAAAAAAAAAAAAAAAAAAAAAAAAAAAAAAAGTGCAACCGATCTAATGTCACTATTTCTCTAAATGCAGTCGATTAAAAAAATAATTTCAATTGCTACTTAGCAAAATTTCCTGAGTTGTAGACCAAAAAAAAGAAAAAATCTTTACACTCTTAAGGGAAGATAAAAAATGAAAAGCAGCAAGCCAAACTGGATGCCCAGCACAACTATCAAATGTTAGCGTTGGAAGCAACCTGAGAAATTATCAGATCAATACTTTCTTTTACTTAAGAAAGCCAAGGCATGGCAAAGGTATGACCAATAAAATCTGAGAAAGGTATTCAAATTTATGGAGCAGATATAGGCCAAATGAGATCAATACTGGTACCATAAAATATTTTAGAACATGCAAATTAAGTTCAGTAACAAATCTAAGTACTTACATTTAGAAGTAACTCATCTTTTGTTTTAAGAGGAAAATTCTTATTTTCCTTCTCAACTTGTAAATCATCTTCTCCATCTGACAGCACTGCAGGGAGGGATACACGAGACGAAGACGATGAGGATGATGATGAGGAAGAAGAGGAACTTGAACTATCAGAATCTGTTTCACTGTAAAGAAGAAAAAATTGAAAACAGTACGAAAGTATTATTATGAGGGTACCAAAATACGATTATTCAACTAGGAAATATCTACTTTACTAGATGTTTATGGCTGCTGTTCAAAAGCTTAGCATTTCGAAACCGACTATGGTATTTGGAAGGCAGTCTTTAATCCACTGATCACAAAATCTTTGCTATAACCCAAACCCTCTTATTACAATTGTCTCATGTGTCATGCCACAGTCTGAATATAATTAAGCATGTGACAAATCACTGACAGAAGAGAATTCTGGGAAAGGCACCTCTCTTATTAGTCACCAAGGACCAAATCACAACTAAGCCAAGAGAGTTAGAAGAAACTCTCAGTCTTCAACCTGGAAACTCCTCAAAGTTACTAGCCACACTGAACACAACTCTCTGAAATCTCCTGTAGCCCTTGACTTCCACAGCAATTCTCAGTGCCAGTAACTCTCCTCTTAAATTGTTCGCTGGTACCCACTTCAGCTCCTTGTATGTACTGTTTCTAAGAGTCCTGTCCTCATGTTCTCTTCTTTCTCTGGTACTCTTTCCATGGATAACCTCATCCACTCCAATAAGCTCAATCATTACCAATGTGCAGATAACTCCCAAATCTTCAGCCTTGATATCCCCAGGCTCCACTCCTGATCTCTGGCTGCTTACCAGCAACTGTGGTATGAATGACCTATACATGTCTCACAAGTTAAAAGAAAAAAGTGCATTCTCCTTACTAAATCTGCTTCTGCTTCGAGCTTCTACTTTTATTTCATTGTTTAGTCCTCAATCCAGTCATCAGAGGCAGAAACATTGGAATCATTTCAAGCTATTGCATTCTCAGTCAATGATAAAACTGTTAAACGTGACTCCTATTCCGCTAGAAAAACCTGAATACAGAGTGTGTACTAGGTGATATTAAGGAATTAGGGTTCATTTTACTATGATTGATAATGACATGGTGGTCATGTAAAAAGTATTTTATCAGAGATGAATAGTAAAGAATTTACAGGTAAGGTGGCATGCTGTCTGAAATTTGTTTTAACACTACCAGGTTAAAAAAAAATGTTAGATAAAACAAAGTTAGCAAAATATTGGAAAGTGTCAAGTTTGGTGATGAGTATATGTGCATTCATTGTATTACTCTCTGTACTTTGTATGAGTTTGAAAAATCCATAATAAAAAGTTCAAGTAAGTTTTATCTGTAATCTGCAATGTTCGAATTTACATCTCCATACCAGAATTGTCCTCTGAACTCTAAACTCACCATCCTACTGCTTACCTGACATCTCCAATTTGTTGTGATGGAAACCTCAAATTAACTGTCCGAAGTTAACATTCTTATTGGTCTACAGCCCCCATCCACCCAACTGATGCCTCTCTGACTCGGCCACTACAACATTTACTAGCGACCCTGATCAGGGAGATGTCAAAATATTCAATCCAAACATGGTCGCATCGTGGACTAACGGAACATCTTTCCAACTGCTTCCACACTAACCCTGCCCATTCTGCTTTCACTCTTGAGCCCAGTTCAATTCCTTCTCCACGGAGCAAAACATCAGAACGTTAACCTGAGCATGTCAATTATCTGCTCAAAAATTCTTCAATAGTTTCTCCACCTCTTAGAATTAAAACTTTATCATGGCCAGAGGGTCCGACCGGGTTGGGTTCTCCAATTACTTTCTCAGTGCCTAGCTTGTTCCTTCGTGGTAATTTTCACCAACTCATTGGCTGATGGGTATGTTTACTTTTATTTTTCGTCCGTCTCATCAGAATGCAGGGCAGGGGTAGTGTCTATTTTGTTCACCGCGTCGCACAAGACACAAACACTTGTAGACGATGTGCAGCGTGGTGTAGTAACGTCACGCCGAAGTCCCCTCCCTCCACAAAACTTTCGTATTTAAAAGACACCACGAGGGAGAGGGGAGGTGCCTCATAAAACCTACGGAGAGCCTGCAGTAATAGTAAAATAACAATGTTTCGCTAATTTCATTAATAATTCCTCACCACAAGGCTTCTACGAACAAAACTGCCGGGACCCAACTTGTAAACACATAAAATCCTTCACCTGATGCTCCATTTATCTGGCTCCACAAGCAAGCGCACACACTAAACTGGATGGGGAAAAGTCGGCTCTGCCCCAAACCGTAAGCTATAACCACCAAGGACACGCCACACGACTGGTCACGGAACAACCCTATATCCGCAGATTTTCTATATTCTAGCTGAAAACGATACGGTGTACACAAGACCCCCAGACTTCGGGGACGAGGGACCCTGACGGCGACGATCAGGCCCCAAGAGCGATCCACAGGGGGCGGCGAGGAACGCGCCCCGGCTCCCCGGGCCCTCCCGCTCCCCGAGCCCGCCCCGGGCCCAGCGCCCCGGACCGCCGGGCGCCCGACCTGTCCGAGTCGGAGTCCGAGTCCGAGTCCGACGTCTCCAGACTGCTCCCTCCGGGAGGCGGCTCCGGGAGCGACGGCGGGGCGAGCTGAGGCGGCTGCTCCCCCGCAAGGTCAGGGGCCCCCTCGTCCGCCCGCGGCGCTGCGACCGGAGCGGGGTCCGGAGCCGGCACGGCCAGACCTTGGTCAACCCCGACGCCGGCGCCACCGAATTTCAGAGTTTGCAGCTGAGCGGCGGCGGCCTCCACCACCTCCATGGCGCCGCGCTCGGGGCGCCCGCGCGGGGAGACACACCAACTCGGCGGCAGAAGCGACAACGAAGCGCTGGGCCGCTTCCCGCGCTGCTCGGGGAGCTGCACGCGGAACCACACACGGAGCCGTCCGGAGACGCGCCCCCGCCGTGCACGCAGCTTCACTTCCGGCAGCGCGTGACGTAACACGACGCGACGGCGTTCCCTGGGGCGGGGCGGGCCGCAGGCATTTTGCAACGTGGACCGCGGGGCCCGAAAGCCGCCGAATTTCCTGCGTCTTGGGAAGTGAGTCTCACTCCGCAAAGAGGGATGGAGAGACTTTCCTGCAGCTGCTGCTGCTGCTTCAGCTGCTGCAGGATCTGGGACAATTCCGCGGAGGCGGAGACGGGAAGGAGGGATGACAGGACAGGGAGATGCCTGATGGGCCGAGACCGTACACATCAGAAACTTGAGCCAGGAATCCTTGAGCAGGCACTTCTAGTAGACTTCCTTAAAGTTAAATGGAGTTCCAGCCGTGGATAGACAGCAAGCACGATGACCATCCATCTCAAAACGATTACAACTCTTCCATTTTTTTTTTTCCTCCAAAGCGCTCCCAATTTAAAGAGAGCACTAATCGTGGAAAAAGTGTTGCTGCTGGTTGATGTTATATGTTCAGGGACTAGGGGCTGACTCACTTGTGAATTGTACATTAAGATACAAGTAGCGGCCCTACTACCTCTATGCAGTCTTCTCCTTTCACCTTGCAAGGGCCAGATTAAAGGTTGTTTGTTGCTCACAGCAGGACCCAACAGTGTAGTCAGCTGCTTCAAGAGGTGGTGAGTTTAAAGCCATACTGGAATATTTAAAGAAGAGGCTAAGAGAATATTGAAGAAAGTCTTATACTGAGCTTGAAGGTAGACTAGACGACTTCTAGGGTAGGGATCTCCAACCTTCTTTTTTTTTGGTATCTGTACCTGTTTTGTGTTCTTTTGAGACTGCCAAACAGGTGCACTGTAAGAAGACACAGAGGTGAGGGTGAGAAAACAGCAAAGTTTATGATACTCACAGGTCCTGGAGACAGGAGGCACGGCATGTCATGTGGAGCCACCTGGGAAAATCTCCAGGGCTGGGGGAGGGGCATCAGGAGGCAGAAGACAGGAGGGAGGGGAGATGCAAGCCACAGCCTTGGCTGGGGTTTCCATGGAGAAGGCAAGGCAGGGCTGGGTGACCAGTTTAGTGGGCTACTTTGAGGGTCTGGGGGAGGTGGGGTTAGACTGTAGGGGTGGACCCTGAAATGATTGAGACTGAAGAATATTGCCCCCAGGGGGTGGCCAGACAGAGGAGGTCTGGCTCTGGACTGGTGAGTTTGCACCTCCAAGACACACTTCTAGCAGGGAGCTCTCTCCCAGGCCTGGCTAGCCCTGGAGGGGCCGTCACTCCCCAGCCAGAAAAGGTGTTTTTATAAGATGTGAAAGCATCATAATGTATAGAAAATTTTAAATATTTTTGATACAGAAGCTCATCAGAAAATTATTTGGGAGTACGTGCCCCTAAAATATGCATATTCATTTACCTATAAATTTTATGTATACCCTACATTAATATTAAGTGCATTCAAATAGAATTAGAAAATGATGAATTTTAGATGATACTTTAGATGAAATAAGGCACACTGAAATAATTCAAATTTAAAAGCGTGCAAATTTTTAAATTAATCATACAAGAAGTTTTGCTTCTCTTGAATACATGTCAACTTTAATAATAATTTAGTGAAAGCAATGCTACTGAATATGCTTTATTATTTAAAAGTATTGTGTTGTTGCAGGAAGAGGGACCCCTTCCAAGGCCTGAGTGTAGACTCTTGTCTAACACTCGGAAATGAATTGTCCTAGGAGACTCACCATGCTGACAAAGCAAAAGACTTTATTGGAACAGAGCCCCCTGGGCGGAGAGCAGCCGAGTAAGGGGCCCCAGGAGAACTGCTCTGTTATGTGGCTCTCACAGACTCGGGTTTCATGGTACTGGGGTTAGTTTCCAGGTTGTCTCTGGCCCATCATCTTCCTTGGCCCGTATTTTGTCTGACTCAGGATCCTCCCTGGTGGCGCATGCATCTCTCAGCCAAGACGGATTCCAGCGTGAGGGCTTCTGGGAGGTTGGCAGGACATATCGTGTCCTCCTCCTCCTTTCGGCCCCTCCCGGATTCTCCCGGTTAGTTTTCTGCAGCTGCACCGTGTTCCTTATTGGGACCCCCTATTGTGAGACAGCTCAGGCAAGCGGTTATCATCATGCCTGGCCAAGGTGGGTGGTTTCAGTCAATGGTTCCCTAACAGTGTTGGCATTATGTGATACAACAAATTGATTCTAAATTAAAGTTTTTTAGCATTTTATCTTATTTTATTTTATTTTTTGGCCACACCATGAAGCATGTGGAATCTTAGTTCCCCAACCAGGGATCGAACCCGCGCCCCCTGCAGTGGAAGCACTGAGTCTTAACCACTGGACCGCCAGGGAAGTCTTTTTAACCTTTTAAATGCGGAATTTTTAATAGTTAGAAAAATAGACTGAATACCAAAACAAATCCCTCTGTATTCTTCATCCATTTCAATCTTTATCAGTTCATAGAAAGTTTGGCTTATCTATACACTCCCCCTGACCACTGCCCTGGATTATTTTGAAACAAATTCCCGGTACCATATAATTAATCTGTAAATATTCCAATACATGCCTTTTTAAAGATATGTATTTTTTTTAATTTTTCTTTCTTTATTTTATTTATTTATGGCTGTGTTGGGTCTTCGTTTCTGTACGAGGGCTTTCTCTAGTTGCGGCAAGTGGGGGGGCCACTCCTCATCGTGGTGCGCGGGCCTCTCACTATCGTGACCTCTCTTGTTGTGGAGCACAGGCTCCAGACGCGCAGGCTCAGTAATTGTGGCTCACGGGGCTAGTTGCTCCGCGGCATGTGGGATCTTCCCAGATCAGGGCTCGAACCCGTGTCCCCTGCATTGGCAGGCAGACTCCCAACCACTGTGCTACCAGGGAAGCCCCTAAAGATATGTATTTTTTACATAAACCACAACATTATTAACACAGGAAAAAATTAACAAAAATTCCTTAATATTGTCAAATATGTAGGCACTATTCATACTTCTGCACTATGTTTTTTACAGCCAATTGCGATTATATTGGTACTTGATTTCATTACTGTGATAGCTGAAACAGAAGCATTGCAAAAGCGTAGTATATAAAAAATGTACATTATACATTTAGAGTAAGTTAAATTATGAATGATATAGTGGATGTGAAAGCATATTTCAAAGAGTCTCCTTGATAATTTTGAACATTTTAACCCAACTTTATAAAATCTAATTAGACTGCCATTGCTTTCATCTTGTAATACCTTGGCCAAAAGAACTCTTTTTAAAAAATTATTGAGATATAATTGACATATGATATTGTGTGAGTGTAAGATGTACAATGTGCTGATTTTGTAAGCAGCTTTTGGCAGGAAAGAATGATTTACAGGAGGCCCCTTTTGTCTTGTCACTAACCTTAAACCAGGCACCCTGATGCTCTACTCATTTTCTGCCCCGAGCACACGTTTCAAATCTTTTGATCACACAATACCTTGCCTAGCCTGTTGGTTCTTTCCATAGATCAAAGAAGTAGAAATGAAGAATAAGTAAGTAACAGATGACCAGATTTCTTCCCTAGCTTTCCCTTCAGTAATCTCGTGAACAAACTGTGTGGACAAGAGAGCATCTAAAGATAAGTCACAAGAAATCGATGAACCTACACACAAGCCTGCACAAGTGGGGAATGATGAGGAATCTGACCCCCTATCTCAATGATTAACTGAGATTACTTCCCTGTTTTCCTTTAAAAACTTTCATGGCTGAGCAGAATCTTTGGAGGTGGTTTTGGGGAGACACTGAGTCCCCCATCTCCCCAGATTGCCGGCATTCTTATTAAAAGCAACTTTACTTTCTACCAACATTGGTCTCTCTCTCAAGTATTAATTTTTGAGTGATGAGCAGCTGGACCTGATTCGGTAACAATTTGGTACCTTTATACATTGCAATATGATGGGTTAGCTAACACCTCCATCATCTTACAAAGTTATCATTTCTTTTTTATGATGAAAACATTTAAGATCTTGTCTCTTAACTGCTTTGAATTATATAATACAGTATTTTTAACTATAAAAAGAGCTCTTACTAAGAAACAGATGTTCAGCTCTGCTGTCTTGCTGCTTTACCAGTATCCTTGCTTATTTCATGAGAGCTACTTTAGTTAAAACCATCTATTATATATCACATATCATAAAACCATATGTAAGCCATAAATCCACTTAAGTCACACTTAAAATTCAATGTGTTACCATATACTTCAAGTAAAGGACAGGGAGCACTCTGCTATGAAGCCCCCTGTGCTAGGGGACCATCATCCTCCCCTTAGGATACAGATGAACTTATTTGCAAGGCAGAAATAGAGACACAGACGTAGAGAACAAATGTATGGATACCAAGGGGGAAGGCGGGGTGGGTGAATTGGGAGATTGGGATTGACATATATACACAACTATGTATAAAACAGATAACTAATGAGACTACTGTGTAGCACAGGGAACACTACTCAATGCTCTGTGGTGACCTAAATGGGAAGGAAATCCAAAAAAGAGGGTATATATGTATACGTATGGCTGATTCACTTTGCTGCACAACAGAAACTAACAACATTGTAAAGCAACTATACGCCAATAAAAATTAATTGAAAAAAATAATACCTCTCTTATTACAGAGAAATCAGCACTAATCTAAAGACAGAATGAGGACAACAGAGTCAATCCATAGGCAATATTTATAAAGCTTATTTTTTTCCAAAATTCTTGCAATTAAAAAATAAATATAAAGGGAAGCTCTAAAGATTTATTTATTCCTACTCAGTGGATTGTCAGATGTCCCCCTTTGGGTGAATATACCCAGTCAGTGTTCTCTGAGCTTTCTAGATCTGTGATTTGCTATTTGTCAGTACTTTTGGAAAGTTCTTAGTCATTATGACTTTAAATATTTCTTCTGCTCCATTTTTTCTTTCTTCTCTGTTTGGTGTGCCAATTACACATATGTTACACCTTTTGAAATTGTCCCACAGTTCTTTGATATTTTATTCTGTTCTTTTACTCTTTTCTTTGCATTTTGTTGGGAAATTTTCTGTGAACCTATCTCAAGCTCACTGATCTCACGTCCAGTCTACTGATGAGCTTATCAAAGGCATTCTTCACTTCTAAGTGTATTTTATTTCTAGAGTTTCCTTTTGATTCTTTCTTAGATTTTCCATCTCTATATTACCCATCTGTTCTTGCATGTTGTCTACCTTTTCCATTAGAGCATTTAACATATTCAGCATAGTATTTTAAATTCCCTGTCCCATAATTTCAACATCTGTGTCATATCTAAGCCTGGTTCCGATACTTGCGTTGCCTTTTCACACTGGTCTTTCTGGCTTCTTAGCATGCCTTGTAATATTTTTATTAAAAGCCGGACATGACATATCAGTTAATAAGACAGGTAAGCAGTCTTCAGGGTGAGGTTTTATATTAGTCGGGCTAGGAACTCACTTGTGTTTAATGTCTTTGTCAGTGCTGTAAGTACCAGAAGCTTCAAATTTCTCTAAAATCCTCTTTTTATTTTTTTCTCCCCTGTTGACTTTAGGCTTTCCTAAGTAGTGGTCCTCCTTAGAGAGAGTCTGTGTCTCACAGCTCTTCCAGCCTAATCCACTGTTGCTATATTGGAGCCCCTGATGGTATGTACTAAGATGTGGGGGAGGGTAAGCATTCTATAACCCTAAAATTAAATCTCAGTCTTTAGGTGGATCTGTGTCCTTGGCGGGTTACCTTCCCAAGAACTTCCCCCTGTATGTGAGACAGAAATTCTAGAGGGGACTACAGTGAAATAAGTGCCCTTCCCCCACTTGAGATAAAGCTCTGCTGAGATTTTTTTCTCTAGAGAATAGGTCTTTATTATGGAGAACGCACTCAGTGTTTTTCACAAGAATTACTCTTTCCTTGCCCCTGTCTGAGCCACAGGGGATTTTTCTCAGCTCTTCATCATGAGAACCAGTTTTGGAAAAAATCTCAGGCATTATCTTTTGAAATATTACTACTGTCGAAATGCCCTCTGTCTTCTCTTTCTGGGACTCCAATTTCACATGTGATAGACCCTTTAACCATGTTACATGTTTCTTGTGCTCTTTTATGTATTTTCCATCATTATGTCTCTCATATTTCAGTTTGGATGTTTTCTCTGACCTATATTTTGATTCATTTGTTCTCTTTTGATTCTGTTATACTGGATGATTTTTCTTTTAATGTCAGACATTTTTATGAAAAAGTATAGATAACTTGAATCTCTGGATGATATTTTCCCACAGAGGGAATTTAATTTTCTTCTACTAAAGTGCTAGGAATCCCAGGTCATCTTAATCTAATCAGGGGTTGAAATGATTCTAATTTGAGCCTTATTTCTGATTCACCCTTGTTTCCTAGGGTGGAGCTCTCCAAGGTAGTAGCATAAAACCTGTAATATTTGCTAGGCTTCTTCCTACTTTGTAGTCCCTAAAACCCAGTTTTTTGTTACCAGAACTTCTTGGGTCTATCAAAGTCTCAGTTTGCAGCCCACATAATTATGTTTGGAATTGACAATACTGGACTCACCTCTCTGAACTTCAATTCTCTCCAGGATCTTGGTCTCACGAATATTTGCTATTTGGCAGCTTTCCTATGCCTTCAAATAGATTTTATTTTGTTTCATTTTATTTTCGTCCAGAATGTCTTGTTCTTAGGATTAGAATTACTGAAAATACTTTTTTTTTCCAATAGGACCATAAAGAGTCAAAACATTTATTTTTTGCGTCTGTATCTTAGTGATCTAAAAATTTGGTCTCATAACAAAGTATCAAATAACGTCTGGTCCAGAAATAGTATATGTACTTTTTTTTTTTTTTTATGACATATAGCAACTGCAAGCTAGTCTGTGGCATTAAATACAACTCTCTGGGGATTGTGTGGTTAAGCATGCTCTGTAGCTGACAGTTTTCTCTTGAAGATTCTGCAGGTAGTTTGTTCCATTTCACGATTATACAAACTTTGATAATACCTTTGTTGATGGTATACCTTCTAGAGGTCATTCCAGGGGGAAATGAGCAAGCTTTCTGAAGTTGCCTTAAATAGATTCCAAACTCCTAAGAAGGATGTTCCCCACCTTAACTATGCCTTTTATGCTTCCTGGACCATGTAAATGTTCAATAAGTGCTTGATATACACATGAGTGAATGAATGCATGAAAACAGGGGGCATTCTCTAGATTTTCAATGTTCTCCTCAAACTTAGCACAATATTCTACATGTGTTCTTACCAACATCAAGTAGAGCAAAGCAATCACCTCTGAAATTCTGGAAATTTTTAATTGGAGAAAAACAGTAAAAAGAACAATATTAAGAAAACAAGTAATACAAGTAACTCAGGTCAGCAAAGAATTAGATTGCCTGTGGTTCAGGCAATTATTTGCCTTCAGTCCTTAAAATAGTTTCCAAAGGTTTGCATATCTTAAATCAGAGCCAGACTCAGTTTATAGTATTTCCACAATAATTTATTCTTTCTCTGGAATTATGATAAGCTATTGCAGTTATTACCTTCATGTAGTTTACATATTGAAAAATGCAAAGATGCACTAAATATGAGTAAATTGGGAAAAGTAGAAATTTGGGAAGCATTTAATAAATTCTAACTATATTTTCAACATGGTAAAATATTCATTAATTAACATGGTACTATTTCTATTGCAATATGTTTTCTTTTATTCATTGCATTCTACCTACTCTTCAAAACTTTCTTAAAAGTGATGAAAATAATAATGGATAATTAAAGAAGAATGTGCATTTTGCTAAATGATATTTAGAGCGGCTGATGGTTTCTGTTTATTTACATTTTGGTAGTTTTTATTTTAAAGCAGGTTTCCTTGGTTTATTGTATTCAGTAGCAATATGATGAACTATTGAACTACACCAGATAAATTGAAGTATTATAAAGAGTCCTCTTTTTATGACAACAGATGGTGGTTCTATCCAAAAAAAAGCAATCTTCCAAATAGATATTACCTGAACATACAGAGTTTAATGTGAAAAGTTACACTTTTGCTTGAAAAGCATCATTCAAAGTACTATATTTGTACGGTTGATGTGAGTTCTTTTGGTGTCCTCTCAGATAGTTTTATACATAGGAAAGAAACTTCAGAAGTTTACCTTGTGTATACTCAATCTGTCAACTTTACAATTTTAAAACCCTGATACTTTCTTAAGCAATTAATTTCACCTCATAATCTTATTATTCATTTGTAAGACTAGTAAGTTTTAATAATCATTTTTAAGAGATCTTTGAATAATATTTGGAACTGCTTAGACAAACACCTTCAACATTTCAAGTTGCATTTACAAGTTTAATGTAGTTTATCTCCTCAAGTACATCAGTTGTCTTCAAATAGATCCTGCCTGATTACATAAACAGCTCTTACAAATCTAATAAATTTGATTAAATAATTAAGTGAATTATTTAACTTCACATAGTAAATTGAAGTAACAAAACTTTCATTCTAATAACCAAATTCTTGTTAAAAATTACTAGTGTAGGGCTTCCCTGGTGGCGCAGTGGTTGAGAGTCTGCCTGCCGATGCAGAGGACACGGGTTCATGCCCTGGTCTGGGAAGCTCCCACATGCTGCGGAGCGGCTAGGCCCGTGAGCCATGGCCGCTGAGCCTGTGCGTCCAGAGCCTGTGCTTCACAATGGGAGAGGCCACAACAGTGAGAGGCCCACGTACTGCAAAAAACAAACAAACAAAAAAACAAAAACAAAAAGAGGGAAAGGGCTCAAACCAATAAAATTAGAAACAAAAAAGGAGAAGTTACAATGGACACCACAGAAATACAAAGGATTATAAGAGACTACTTCAAGGAACTATGTGCCAATAAAATGAACAGCCTAGAAGAAAGGGACAAATTAGTAGAAAGGTACAATCTCTGAAGAATGAACCAGGAAGAAATAGAAAATATCAATAGACCAATCACAAGTAATGAAATTGAAACTGTGATTAAAAAACTTACAACAAACAGAAGTCCAGGAACACATGGCTTCACAGGCAAATTCTATCAAACATTTACGGAAGAGCTAACACCTATACTTCTGAAACTATTCCAAAAAAATCTCAGAGAAAGGAACACTTCAAAACTCATTCTATGAGGCCCCCATCATCCTGATACCAAAACCAGACAAAGACACCACACAAAAAAGAAAATTACAGGCCAATACCACTAATGAACATAGATGCAAAAATCTTCAAGAAAATACTAGCAAACTGAATCCAACAATACACTAAAAGGATCATACACCATGATCAAGTGGGATTTACCTCAGGGATGCAAGGATTTTTCAATATCCACAAATTAATCAGTGTGATACACCACATAAACAAATTGAAGAATAAAAACCATATGATCATCTCAATAAATGCAGAAAAACTTTTGCTAAACTTCAACATCAATTGATGATAAAAACTCTCTAGAAAGCAGGCATGAAGGGAACATACCTCAACACAGTAAAGGCCATATATGACAAGCCTACGGCTAACATCATACTCAATGGTGAAAAGCTGAAAGCATTTCCTCTAAGCTCAGAAACAAGACAAGGATGTCCACTCTTGCCACTTTAATTCAACATACTTTTGAAAGTCCTAGCCACAGCAATCAGAGAAGAAAAACACTTAAAAGGAATACAAATTGGAAAAGAAGAAGTAAAACTGTCACTATTTGCAGATAACATGATACTATACATAGAAAATTGTAAAGATGCTACCAGAAAACTACTAGAGCTCATCAATGAATTTGGTAAAGTTGAAGGATACAAAATTAATACACAGAAATCTCTTGCATTTCTATACACTAATAATGAAAGACCAGAAATAGAAATTAAAGAGACACTCCCATTTACCATCACATCAAAAAGAATAAAATACCTAGGAATAAACATACCAAAGGAGGCAAAATATCTGTACTCCAAAAACTATAAGATGCTGTTGAAAGAAATCACAGATGACACAAACAGATGGACAAATATAACATTTTCTAAGATTGGAAGAATCAGTATTGCCAAAATGACTATACTACCCAAGGCAATCTGAAGATTCAATGCAATCCCTGTCAAATTACTGACAGCCTTTTTCACAGAACTAGAACATAAAATCTTAAAGTTTGTATGGATACACAGAAGGCCCTGAATAGCCAAAGCAATCTTGAGGAAAAAGCAAGAAACAAAGCAAAACAACAAACAAAAAAATCAGAGCTGGAGGAATCAGACTTCCTGACCTCAGACTATATCACAAAGCTATGGACATCAAAACAGTATAGTACTGGCACAAAAACAAACACAGAGATCAATGGAACAGGTTAGAAAGCCCAGAGATTAAACCCACACACCTATGATCAATTAATCTACAACAAAGGAGGCAAGATTACACAATGGAGAAAAGATACTCTCTTCAATAAATGGTGCTGGGAAAACTGAACAGCTACATTTAAAAAAATGAAATTAGAACATTCTTTAATACCATATACAAAAATAAACTCAAAATGGATCAAAGACCAAAATGTCAGACTGGATACTATAAAACTCTTAGAGGAAAATATAGGCAGAACACTCTCTGACATAAATCACAGCACTATCTTTCTCAGTGCTCTCCCAGAGTAAGGGAAATAAAAACAAAATAAACAAATGGGACCTAATCAGACTCAAAAGCTTTTGCACAACAAAGGAAACCATAAACAAAACGAAAAGACAACCCACAGAATGGGAGAAGATGTCTGCAAACAATGTGACTGACATGGGATTAATCTCCAAAATTTGCAAACCTCATGCAGCTCAATTCCAAAAACACAAACAACCCAATCAAAACATAGGCAGAAGACCTAAATTAACATTTCTCCAAAGAAGACATGCAGATGGCCAAGAGGCACATGAAAATGTGCTCAACATTGCTAATTATTAGAGAAATGCACATCAAAACTACAGTGAGATGTCGCTTCACACCAGCCAGAATGGCCATCATCAAAATGTCTACAAACAATAAATGCTAGAAAGGGTGTGGAGGAAAGGGAACCCTCCTACACTGTTGGTGGGAATGTAAATTGGTGCAGCCACTATGGAGAACAGTATGGAGGATCCTTAAGAAACTAGAAATAGAGCTACCATAGGATCCAGCAATTCCACTCCTGGGCATATATGCAGAAAAAAACATGGTTTGAAAGGAAACATGCACCCCAATGTTCATTGCAGCACTGTTTACAATAGCCAAGACATGGAATCAACCTAAGTGTCCACTGACAGAGAAATGGATAAAGAAGATGTGGTACAGATATACAATGGAATATTACTCAGCCATTAAGAAGAATGAAATAACGCCATTTGCAGCAACATGGATGGACCTGGAGATTATCATACTAAATGAAGTAAGTCAGACAAAGACAAATATCATATGATATCACTTATATGCAGAATCTAAAAAAATGATACAAAGAAATTACTTACAAAACAGAAACAGACCCACAGACTTAGAGAACCAACTTATGGTTACCAGTGGGGAAAGATCGGGGGAAGGGATAGTAGGGAGTTTGGGATTGACATGTACACACTGCTATATTTAAAATAGATAACCAACAAGGACCTACTGTATAACACAGGGAACTCTGCTCAGTACTCTGTAATAACCTAACTGGGAAAAAGTTTTGAAAAAGAATAGATACATGTATATGTATAACTGAATCACGGTGCTGTACACCTGAAACCAACACAGCATTGTTAATTAACTCTACTCCAATATAAAATAAACATTTTAAATAATTACATGGAAGCATTATCAAATTAGTGATGACAAGCCTTCTTAGGTTATATTGAATGGATGAATGTTTGTAATATGTGTTGTAAAAATTATATGAAATTCCCCAAAATCTGATATGTCCTGGTAAAATGTTATCAATCATAATTCTAGTTATCATTTTAAACTGTTGTATGTCACAGAAATAACCAGATTTTCCTGTCAATTGCATTATAATCAGATCTATAACCATGTCTTTTGTCATTTACAGACAACTATTGTTTTACTCTGATGCTTTTACAAAAATGCTTCATCTTCAAAAAAGATTCATAGAAAGGACTTTTTGACAAATATGGGCTTTTGATAACTTTCAGATCATATCACTAAACTAAGTAAGAAATTACAGAACGCTGGTAGAAAAATGAGTGGTTTCATAAAACTTCTAATAAAAGATCAAGATCAACAAGAATTAATTACATAGGACTGAATGAACTGATGAATATGATTGTAATTTTTAAGACTTTTGTCTGAAATATTACTGCCTTTCAATCATTGTTTTCCAGATATAAGGAAACATCTTCTCTTAAGCTAACTAAGATTTACAGCAATTTGCTGAATTATAACTTTATAAGCAGAATTGAAATATTTATATTTTTCTCCCTGCCTCATCCCTCCAGAATTTGGAAACTCTTAGTGAGTGTTCTTATTTTCATGGCAATATAATTATTTACATAAGTTCGCTAAGAATATGTTCTCCTTGGAACTGGACACAGTTGGAAACATTGGTTATATTACTAAGGCTTTGACCAGCATATCATATTTTAAGAGAGACAAGTATGGCCTCAGGTATGACCAGACAGCTTTAAGGAACTAAGATTGACTTTATGGAGCCATAAAGCCCCTTGAAAAAATAGCCTGGCACCTTGTTTACAGGGTTCCTAGCAGCCTTACCAGGTGAGTAAGGAAGGTCACTTCCTGGCAGGTGCAGGAAACTCAGGATATTTGGGGGACCTCAGGAAGAGAGGAATTAACCCAAATCTATAGGTATTACAGGTGAGTCTGATGGTAATTCCTTGGCATGGCTTCCTGACCTTGAAATGCTATTCAAAGTTCAATCTGGAGATTCCTTATGAAAAGTTCTAGCAAAGCATATTTAAAAGAATCTGTAAGGTCACTTACTATTCTTGCTGGACTTACATAAATAATCAATTCAAGTTTAATGAAACTAAGCTTATTTTGCAAAAAAAAAATTAGCCTCAATTTATCTTTGTAGAAATGTGGGTGCTTTTAGAGAAAAAATATGTTTCAGTAGCACTATAATACACAGCTGTGGATATTAGATTTTAGTTCTGTTAATCATCTTTGAAGTTTTGTTTTTCCACCTGTTAACTGGACTGGATCCTGAATTCTTCTAGTTTCCTCTAATATTTGACTACAAACTAATGTATCCATTTTTTCCCACTTTTGAAGTAAAATTATTATTTTCCCGAAACTCTGCAAACTGAAGCTGAAGAAGTTGATTTCAACTTAAGAGAGATCACCACCATAGTCCATGTTTAGACAATCCTTGTGCCTGTTGCTGTGTGGGTCACTCAGAAGTTTACCTGAACACCTGATGACATCATCAGAGACATTCAAACTACAAAAGGTACTTGGACACTGACATCTAGAGATCTTCTCAACTTGCAGCTCTCAGGACTCAGATACTGAGTTTATAATTTGCTTCAACCATTAACCTTTGTTTTTATCTTGTTTCTAGAGAAATTCTTCTTAAGAAGAATATTTAATAAAGACCTGATTTCTCACAACTTAAAGGCCTAGCTTTCAGAGCCCATCTCCATCACCACTTCCTGAAATGAATTTAACTGGAAAGACCTACTGTCAGGACTAAGAGACTGGTTCGGGGGGATGGAACAATCTACCAACTCAGCTTCTGGACTCTGAGACTTCTTGGAGAAGTTTCAAACATGAGACTTCAGGGCAGCACAATTTGCCACCCCTAAATGTGTATCTTTGACAGAGGATTAATCTAGGCTGTTATTTTCAAGAAACAGGAGACTCAGGAAGTTTTTCTTGTCATCTTCCCCCTTTTCTGTCTAAAAAAGAATTATCACCAGAGATATCTGCAGAGAACTTGGCTAGGTAGGTGTGGAGGGGAAGCAGGGCCTAGACATCAGAGTCCACTCTGTGTCCCATTGTGAACTGCATGGCCCAGCAAACATTTGTTTGCCAAACTTTGGCTTTCCCATCTCCAGGTGAATTGCCTTCATCCCTTTTGAAATCCCAAACCACTATCCCCAACATCCTCTTTTATCTTTAGCTGAAGATGGTCCCTAAGGTGAGGATTTCATGTATTTGGGGGAGCTACTCAGTTTTTCTAGGCATCTCCCATGCATACATATTGTTAAACATTGTTTCACTTTCTCCTGTCAATCTATCTCATGTCGATTTATTTCTTAGACCAGCCAGAAGAACCTAAAAGGTAGAGGAAAATTTCTTTCTCTCGAAAAATATATATATGTATATCTATCATGTATCTATCTATCTATCTATCTATCTATCATCTATCATCTATCTATCTATTTATCTTGATATAGTTACATCCTGTTACTCAGAAATGACCAGGCTGCTTTTAACACTTAAATTCAATAAGCTCCTCAAAATAAGAGTCTGTGTCTGATTCATCTGCATGATCTCTCCAGCCTGGTGAAGGTGCATATAAATTTCCCCCACTTCTTTTTCACACAGAGTAGCATATATACCCACTCTACACTATAATTTGTTTTTGGCTTCTATATAACATCATTTCTTGTAGTGAATTCTATATCAGTATCTAAAGCACTTTCTTATCCCTTTGGCTGGTGGTATAATATTCTATGTATTTTTTTCTACCAATCTCCTCTAGATGCATATTTAGGTTTTTCCCTATTGTTTACCATCATAATATACATGTGGTCGTCAAAAAACATTTTATTATCTTTCCTTTATTTATTAACAGCTAACTGCAGGTGAGTACTTAGAATGATTTTGGTACCATGTGAAGTGTTTGACAGACATTACCTCTTTCAATTCTCACGCTAACTCTCTGAGGGCAGCACTTTTTTTATTACTTCTTCAGAGATGACAAAAATAAGAGGTTGACTAATTTGTCTAAAGTGAGAAAACGAGTAAGTGGAAAATTCAGCATTGGATTGCTTGTCTGTGTGTCTCCAAATATCTGATAACAGAAAATAATTATGTGTTTACTTGATATCCTCTATGTATGCAACCTGCTGGGGAGATCACACAGATGAATCAGACACAGATCCACAACCTGAGGCATTTATTGTCTGTAAGTATTAAAAAACAGCCTGATCATTTCAGAGTAAGAGTAAATCAATTAATAATAGCTGATTTCAGTAAAAGTGATTGGTCAGTAGCAAAGATATTCTGTGTATATCAAAATTACAGTTTAAAATCATATTCTCAAGTTCACATTTTATAATTTTAACTAAAGAGTACCACGCTTATAAAGAAATAATTACAACATTTAATCAAAACTACAAATCTGCTTTTGATATAATCACAGTAGGGTATAAACTTGAGAGCTAAATTTCAAAGATGAACTTTTTAGAGGTGACCTAGGAAACAGCTCTAAATCATTAATTACTGCTAGAAATAAATTGTCCAATAGACGAGAAGTTTAAACAAATATTAAGAAAATAAATGGCTTGGGAAGAATTCTGAACATGGCTTGTCTGTTTCTAGGACAGAAGTTAAGCTTCATTTGATTATCAGATTTTGGAAATTTCCATGTCATTTTTTTTTCACTGCCAATTTCCTTCAGGGACAAAGAGTAGAAATATCAAAAATGACATATCACAGACATTCCTTCCAAATGTTGGGGTTTGTGTGGGGATGGAAATTGTTATGAAGAAAACTGCTTTCAAATTTCCAGTCCAGTTTGGAAGGTTAAAAAGGAAAAAAACAGTTGTAGTAAGAGCAAAAATCATAGTTTGTAGAGAAACATTTACATCTGAAATGTGGTTTTAGCAATTAAATTACTCTTCTCACTCTAGTTCTGCAGCTGCCCTTGAATTTACCCTAAGATGTCAATGCTTGGCTGTCATATTTCTTATCTAATGATTCCTTTAATTTGCCTAAATGAAATTTTAAAAATAAGGTAGAACTAGAACATAGGAAAAATTTTAATTTTGGCCTTTGAACCATCAGTTGAAACAACAGATATGACTATCAAAATGCAGATTCCTTTGCCCCAATCCTGACTTTTAGGACAAAGTATCCTGGAATCTGCATTTTGATAATTCTTGTGCACTCAAGTTTTCCAGATGTAACTGAACAGGACCCTATGGGGTCTTCCTGGGACAGACCCCTCCTTCCATGTCCTCTGTCTGCCTCTTGTTTGTAGGAATGCTGTAGTCTCTCACGCATCCTTGAGTCACAAAAGCCTGGCTTAAGAATTAAGGATTGAAAGTATGTGAACATGTAGTGACAAAAGTAGCAGTTGGGCCAGGAGAACTGGTAACAATTTAAACAGTAAATTGGCCATATGGCAGCCACAGAATCTTTAGTTCCTCCCTGAAGTACCTAGGTAATGGTATCTGATGTACATTTCCTGAGCTGTTTTACAGTTGCTAAACCCCCCCACCAAATGGAAGAAGTTAACTACTTGATGACAGTGAGCATGTAGTCCCCAGACCTACTGGAGCCTGACGTCAACCTTTGTGACCCTATCCTGTTACCTCACCATCAACCAATCAGAGAATTGTGCGTGAGCTGATCACACACCCTGTGACTCCCCTCCCTCACCTTGCCTTTAAAACTTCTTCCCTAAAACCCATCAGGGAGTTTTGAGCATAAGCCACACTGTTCTCCTTGCATGGCCCTTGCAATAAACCTTTCTCTGCTCCAAACTCTGACATTTCTCTTGTTTGGCCTCACTCTGCATCAGCCACATGAACTTGGGTTCAGCAACAGAACCACTGCCTTGAGAGAAAGGAAGGGATTGCCTATGACTTCTCACACATTTAGAGACAAGCCAATGGGTAGAAAGTGCACCAACCCAAGAGTCTGGAGAAGTGTGTTCTATACACGACTCTGAAACTTCCTAGCAGACTAACCTTGCATGGGTCACTGAACATCTATGACCCCCCAGAGTCCTCCTGCTCCTCGGGGTGATGGGGGGGTGGTTAAAATAACATATGTGCAGGCTCTTTCTCTCCTGTCATAAAAATGTGTGATATTCATAGTGTTAATCTTCTCAGAATATGTTAAAGAATAATATGTTTTAAATATATATACATTTCCTTTTCCAACAAAAAAGAAAAGAATAAAAACCAAGGAAGAAATATTTTTAACTATTTGTACATTTATGACAGTATTAAATAAAAAATTTCCCTAATTATTATTATTCTTAATTTAATAGCTGTTACTTGTGTTACTTTTTCACGTGGAATCAAAAAGCACATTTGCTTCCACTGATTAAAAATAGACAAGTTTCGCTGTATAAAGCATTGTCTACTTTTTGATACAATTGCATTTCCACAAGTTCCTGAAAATCTTTTTTTTGTTGTTGAAACATGTATGCATTGGGGATTATAATATCTTTTGCTTTTTATTTCAGAAAAGAAGCATGACTTATTTTGACATGTGTGACTAATATGATCACAACCCTTGGGAAATTAAATGGTTTTCTGGAGACATCAGTAAGGAATACTGACTGGAACTATTCCTGTCTGACATATGGGTTGTAGCACACCAAGGCTACAAACTGTCAGAATGAACAAATACTAAAAGGAATATATTTAGCTAGTTGCTCAAACTGGTCAAGTCACTGATGAGTCAGTAGACTCATTGGCCAGTTGCACAAGCTTCTCACCATTTTGGAACCTCAGGAGCCAGGTGGAAAATGAAGAAACAGGATCAGAAAATGAAGGCACCATCCAGGATCAGGGTTCTGTGATGTACCTGATATCAACATGATCTGAAAATAGGGATGCTGCAGCTAACAATAAAGGGTGGAGAGGAAAATTAGAAAGGAAAAGTCTAAAACTACAGAGAAATGAAAGTAAATTGTAAAGACAAAGTGCTATGTATTGCTATAACTGAAGAGAGAGGGTGAGGGAGAGGAAGCAGGAGGAGGAGGAGGAGGAGAAGAAGAAGGAGAAGGAGAAGAAGAAGAAGAAGAAGAAGATGATGAAGGAGAAGAAGAAGAAGAAGATAAAGGAGAAGGAGGAGTAGGAGAAGGAGGAGTAGGAGAAGGAGAAGAAGAAGAAGAGGAAGAAGAAGAAGAAGGAGAAGATGAAGAAGGAGGGGGGAAGGAGAAGAAGGAGAATAAGGGGAAGAAGAAGAGGAAGAAAAGGAAGAAGAAAACAGAAAATGCAGCAGAAGGTTTAGTTTAAGGGAAGAATGGCCAGATGGCCTTGTGGTGAAGCATGAAGTCTTCAGAGACAGGCTGCCTCTGTTAGAATCACAGCTCTGCATCTCTAGCTGTGTGACCTTGGGCAAGTGACTTAGCCTCTCTGTGTTTCATATCTGTAAAATGGAAATAGTGCTAAAGAGTGCTCAAAGGTTAATTTTATCACTCAGTGAGAAAGCTCTCAAATGTTAATTTTATCAATGTTATTAAATTGATCATACAGTTAATATTCAAAGTTAGCCACGAATAGTATCTGACATATAGGCACTTGGCAAATAAATATTGATTTAGTTATTATTATTTTTAATTTGAAGTCTCAGCTCTTCTAAGTTTTGTTCTGGAAGCTAATCTACTACAAAATTTGAAAATAAATTTTCTTTTAATTTTTTTAATGTACCTAGAATAGGAAGAAAGACAAGATATTTTCCCCTTATTAATCTGCTTTATTTTTACTCAGAATTAAATTATACAGATGTTTCAGTATAAGTACTCTCAACCTTATTCTAAGATTGCATAAATAAAAATTAAAAGACATGTTTTTAAAAATGTCAAAGGAATATTTTAAAATTCTGATGGGTCATTGATTATATTATTCCATTTAGCTTAGATTTTTAAGGCCAAAATCATAATTCAAAAGCTTCTGGGTGGATATATGACACTTAAAAAGTACTAATTAAATGAATCAATGTGAGCTATGCAGACTTGTGATTAACCAGGCAGATTTTAAAAGAAAATAAATGAGACAGTATTGTGAGCCCCACCTTGTAATTTTATGGCTGAAATATTTCATCAGTCTGATTCCAACAGGGGATTCTTAGTGGGCCCTAGGAGAAGGATGAGTAGTCACATTGCTGCCTGTGGCTGGATTATATAGATGTGCTGTGCAGTTTAGAAGGGAAGCAAGGAGACTCGAGCTTGCTGCCATTTGGTTCAATGTTGCTGCTCTGGTCTGTGAACACTGCAGTAACTGCTCGTACATGTCACAGTATTATTTAACGGCTATGGGCTGAATTCATCAGTATTAAGAGATGAGACTGACAGAAATTCAAAACATGATCTGTCTGGCATTAAAAGAATACCAAAGGAACATTGGCATGGCACCCCCAACTCCTTTCCAAGGACATAATTGAAAGATAGTTGGACAGCCCACACCGCCCACAGTTCCCAGGTGGCTAACAAATAAGCGGATCATTATTGAGCAGCAGAGTTCCATGATATTTGAAACAAACTGTCCATAACTAGTTTTCAAGTTTAGTAACAACTAGGAATTCATTCTTTGACATATAAAGAAAAGTCTTCGTTATTTTCAAAGGAAGAAAGTAATCTAATGTGAGGTGAGGATAAAATAATTTCTATTACTTTGTGCTGCTACAGTTTTTCTCTTACTCTGGGCAAAGCAAATGACTTATTTGGAAATTTAGAGTGCTTGTATTCTACTTTACATAAGCTATATAATTTGATTAATATACCTCTAACCTTAACAGAATTGTGGCTCCAGGAATTAATAGGAATTCGTTGCACTTTTGCTAAAGTTAATATATTTCAATCTGTTTACACATGTAACATGTCATAGTTCAAGAGGCACAACTGGTTTTGATACAACAGAATTAAGAGAATGAATTAAATTATTTTAAAGTCACCTAGGCATAATTATATGGGCAAACAATGGTTGGAATAATCTGTAATGGCTAAATGTTTGGCAACTTAAAAGTTTAAAAGTATATGGTATTAAGGAACAAAATTTTTTTTTGAGGGGGTGGCTGTGTTGAGTCTTCATTGCTCTGTGCGGACTTTTCTCTAGTTACTGTGAGCGGGGGCTACTCTTCGTTGTAGTGCACAGGCTTCTCATTATGGTGCCTTCTCTTGTTGTGGAGCATGGTCTCTAGGCGCACGGGCTTCAGTAGTTGTGGCACGTGGGCTCAGTAGTTGTGGCTCACGGGCTCTAGAACGCAGGCTCAGTAGTTGTGGTGTGTGGGCTTAGTTGCTCCGTGGCATGTGGGATCTTCCTGGACCAGGGCTCGGACCCATGTTCCCTACATTGGCAGGTGGATTCTTAACCACCACACCACCAGGGAAGCCCCGTGGAACAAAAATTTTTTACATAGATATAAAAGTTGCCCTTCCTCTTTAGGTCCATTCTACATTCTACAATTCAATTGTTTTTTTAAATAACAGCTTTATTGCAGCACGTATTATGCCAGTACTTCAGTCTTTTTTTTATCACCAAATGATTCCTTTGTTGACAAAAATACTGCCATGTAGGTACAGACCACATTTTGTTTATTCATTCATCAGTTGATGGACACTTGGTTTGTTTCCACCATTGGGCTATTGTGAACAGTGCTGCTATGAACATGATGCCCAAGTTTTTGTGTGGCATGTGTTTCTGTTTTCTCAACATATACCTACAAGTGGGTCTTGTTGGATCTTGTGGTAAATCGATGTTTAACATTTTGAGGAACCTGTATTTTTCAATATGGTCCTACTATTTCACACTTCTACCGGCAATGTATGAGGATTCCATTTTTCCACATTCTTATCAACACCTATTATTGTCTTTTTAATTTGAGCCATCCTAGGGTGTGGTGTGGTATCTCATTGTGGTTTTGATTTGCACTTCCTTTGTAATTAGTAATGCTGAGCATCTTTTTGTGTACTTATTGGACATTTGTGTATCCTTTTTTTAATGCCTATTCAATTCCTTTGACAATTGTTAAATTAGTTTGTCTTTTTTAAATTGATTTTTAAAAAACTTTTTTATGTTCATAGCAAAATTGAGGGGATGATACAGAGGTATGCTATAGATCTATGCCCTGACACAGGCATCACCTCCCCCATTATCAACACCCCCATCAGAGTGGTACATTTGTTAAAATTGATGAACCTACATTGACACATCATAACCACCCAAAGTCCATAGTTTACATTATAGTTCAGTCTTGGTATTATATATTCTGTGGGTTTGGACAATAATGACATGTGTTCATCATCATGGTATCATACAGAATATTTTCACTCTCTGAAAATTCACTCTGAAAATTGTCTGTGCTCCACCTATTCATCTCCCCCCAACACCACAACCCAACCCCTGGCAACCACTTATCTTTTTACTGTCTCCATAGTTTTGCCTTTTCCAGAATGTCATATAATTGGAATCACACCATATATATAGCCTTTTCAGATTGGCTTCTTTCACTTAGTGATGTGCATTTAAGGTTGTCCCATGTCTTTTCATGGCTTGATAGCTCATTTATTTTTAGCACTGAATAATATTCTATTTTCTGGATGTAACAGAGTTATTTATTCATTTACCTACTGAAGGACATCTTAGTTGCTTCCAAGTTTTGGAAATTATGAAACAAGCTGTTATAAATACCTATGTGCAGGTTTTCATGTGGACCTAAGATTTCAGTCTTCACAATCTATGAAGTAGGTACTCTTATTACCTTCATTTGTCTCTCCATCTTACATATTTAAAGAGAAACATACAGAAATAAGTGATTTATTCTGGTAGCTAGGCTCTTAGATGGTCTTCTATAAAACCCTACCTCCTGTTATGAGCATGGTGGGACCTGTGATTTGTTTCTTACCAATAGAGTATGGCCTGGTGTTGGGATATCACTTCTGTGTTAGGATACATGAGATTGTAAATCTCATCTTGTTACCAAACTCTCCCTATTGACTCTTTCTTGTCTTGGCTTTGGTGAAGTAAAACTGCCATATAAAGAGGCCCATGTCACAAGGAACTAAAGGTGACCTCCAGCCAACAACTAGATGCTGGTGTCCCAAGTCCAATAACCTGTAAGGAATTGAATCCTACTAACAATCATGTGAACTTGGAAGTGTGTCTTTCCCCAGTCTAGCCTGATATGAGACCCCAGTCTTGGCTGACACCTTGAATTTCAGCCTTGTGAAATACCCTGGAGCAGGGAACCCAGTCAAGTCCTGCCCAGATTTCCAACCCAGAGAAACTATGGGATAATAAATAACATGACATTTTAAGGTGCTAATTTTGTGGTTATTTGTTACACAGCAATAAATAACTAACACTTGCCCAAGGTCATACATGTAGTAAATTGATGAGTAAGTATATAAAACTTGGTAGTCAAGCTCTGATTTGGGAAGTTTATGCTGACTGCTGTAATTTTAGAGCTTTTTACATTAGGATTTTTTCCTGTATTTCAGTGGTCATTTCTCTAATACTAGTTATACTTATAAAATGTCTCATTATAAAAGCCTAAATTAAGGGGTTAGATCTAGGAGTCAGATGATTCTCTCTGGTGGAAGTATTGGATATCTATTACATCCATTGTTGAATAGAGATTTTGAAGGTTTTCCTGGGTGGGGGGAAGACTTGGACTTCACCCATAACTAGTATTCAGATAAACGCGAGTTTAACAGAGGCTCCAGCAGCTGTCATTGTGCATGGGAGGTGATGGGGTTTCTGATACTGAACTAGCTATAAGACAGGATAGCATCTAGAACAATCACCCACCACTCGGAGGCAGGGTCTAATGGCATCTATGTGCTTTGTGAAGAAGACGACCCTGTGGGAGTTGAAAGAGCCACTTCCCTTGACTCCACAAAGCGCTGGCACTTATGCAAACTTACTGTGGGACCCAACTGACTGTAAGACAGAGGATAGGATTTTTCTCACTTGGCAAGTGTGTCAAGAGAGTTGCAGCTCCACAGAGCCAGGATTTTTCTCACTTGGCAGTTGCAGCTCCACAGAGCCAAGGCTCAGATAATTCTTCCCCCAGTGGCATCTTCACTGAGCACCATGAGGAGAGGTCCTGCTTCTGGTGCAGTGTCTGTGGGCTGCCTGTGCCCCATCCCAGTGACTTTTGGCAAAGACCAGCAAGCAGTACCCATAAATATTTGAGTGGAGGTGGTGATGGGGAACTTGGCAGTCAAGCAGATGAGAGTTTAGGGAATTCAAGTTTAATATAGTTGTAAGGACATTTTCTGTGTAGGCTGATGAAGCTGGGAGAAAATTAACCTATCAAATGCCACAGAACTGGGCTTCCCTGGTGGCGCAGTGGTTGAGAGTCCGCCTGCCGATGCAGGGGACACGGGTTCGTGCCCCGGTCCGGGAAGATCCCACGTGCTGCGGAGCGGCTGGGCCCGTGAGCCATGGCCGCTGAGCCTGCGCATCTGGAGCCTGTGCTCCGCAACAGGAGAGGCCACAGCAGTGAAAGGCCCGCGTACCGCAAAAAAAAAAAAAAAAAAAAAAAAAAAAAGCCACAGAACAATCGCTCACTTGCCTGTGCAGGATGGCGCCTGTGTACAATTGTTGATCATTTTCTGAAGAAAGTTGTTCCTGAATATTTTATGCTGACTTGGAGTTATCTGAAATTATCTTTGAAAATGAAAGTTTCTTACGTCAGTCTCCAGTCACTACTGATTAAGTGCCTGTTTGCTGAAGAGACAGAGACAGAGACAGAGGCAGAGAGAGACTTGGGAAAGTTGAGTAGATAAGGCAATATCTCCATTAAGAAGTTTCCAACCCACTGAACCAGACTGAAACTGATGACTTGATCATGATATTTATCAAGTTAATGTCTAAAGACTGTAGTCTGTGAAAGATAGTGAAGCAGTTATGCAAATTTATGCATAAAAATAAAAACCCCATATGTGCCTAGAGGGAGTGGTTTCCAGCCAAAATGCTAATGATATGAGATAACAATACTCAGCATCTCTACAGATTTTAGTTCACGGAGCTCAAAATGTATTACAAATTTATTATCTGCTAAATGAGAGTAAGTGATGTTATTTTCCTCTGTTATAAATTTCAAAAATGACTACATTTTAATTGGACAAAATATACACATAGTAATAAAATCTTTGAAAGGAAAAACACCAGAAGACACATAAAATCAAATTTTTAGGATACAAAAAATCTCGGTGACCCAACTGAATCGAATACATGAACAAAACTGCATGCAAATTTTAACATTATAAACATTTAAAGATTATTCCATTTCACAGCATTTACATTTTTACTATAGAAGCCATAAAAATTTTTTTAAATAGTGTGAACTGTAGGTTATGTGAGCAAAATATAGTGGCTGTCCTCAGGTATCTACAAGCTAATGGAGAAAAGTGAATGAACATCTCTAACCTTAATCAGATGTTATGTGCTAAAAAGCTCTAAAGGAGGCACCTTGAGGGAACTGAAAAGGAAATAATTATCTGTGGTTGGCAATATAAAGGGCAATTGAGCCAGATTCTGGACTATGTATAGCATTTCCCAGGTCTATACTGGAGGAAGTAAATTTGGGGAGAATAAAATAATGTTAACAAACTCCCAGAATATGAAATGTGATCAGTGGATGGTGGGGATCAGTGGATGGTGGGGGTGAGACTGAAGAGGCAGGTCAAGGTCAGAAAATTTTGCTTTCTTTTACCTATGGAGAAACAGATAACATTCCGTTTGTTGGGTTTTGTATAAAATACACAAAATTTGATGATGTTAGAAATTATTATGTTTCACTTCTGTATTATGGGCAGAAAAATAAGCAGGAATAAAATGAAGAATGAGGAAAGTAAAGACAAAAGAAAAAGAGAATTAGAAAAATAGAAAGAGGAAAACAATTGAGAGGAAACAAGACACGTAAGGGGAAATTTGTAAATGAAAATGCATTGAACTTCTCCTCTGTATCAGGTATCCTGCATATGGTGACAGCATGTATTGCTTTTCCCACTCAAAACCAGCCCCCTCTTTCCCCACTGTCACAGCCCACTCCTACGACACACATGAAAATTGCCAGATACTCAATTTTCCAAGTACTCTGACAGCTGTGGTCCGAAGGCTAGGACATAAAGAGATATATGAAGAGAAACCAGTCTTTGCTTGGTTGCCGTTGTGTGGGCAATTGCGCCTGGCATTTTGGCAGCCACCAGGCAGGTTCAAATCAAAGGATGTGGCCTTCAAGAGGTGGAAGAGTAAGACGTGGCGATCACCTTCCTCTTCACAGATACATCAGAAATACATCTACATGTGGAACAACTCCTACAGAACACCTACTGAACGCTGGCAGAAGACCTCAGACCTCCCAAAAGGCAAGAAACTCCCCACGTACCTGGGGAGGGCAAAAGAAAAAAGAAAAAACAGAAACAAAAGAATAGGGACGGGACCTGCACCAGTGGGAGGGAGCTGTGAAGGAGGAAAGGTTTCCACACATTAGGAGCCCCTTTGCGGGCGAAGACTGCGGGTGGCGGAGTTGGGGAGCTTCGGAGCCGTGGAGGAGAGCGCAGCCACAGGGGTGCGGAGGGCAAAGCGGAGAGGTTCCCGCACAGAGGATCGGTGCCGACCGGCACTCACCAGCCCGAGAGGCTTGTCTGCTCGCCCGCCAGGGCGGGCAGGGCTGGGAGCTGAGGCTCGGGCTTCGGTTGGAGCGCAGGGAGAGGACTGGGGTTGGTGTCGTGAGCACGGCCTGAAGGGGGTTAGTGCACCACGGCTAGGCGGGAGGGAGTCCGGGAAAAAGTCTGGAGCTGCTGAATAGGCAAGAGACTTTTTCTTCCCTCTTTGTTTCCTGGTGCGGGAGGAGAGGGCATTCAGAGCACCGCCTAAAGGAGCTCCAGAGACGGGCGCGAGCCGCGGCTATCAGCACAGACATCAGAGACGGGCATGAGACGCTAAGGCTGCTGCTGCTGCCACCAAGAAGCCTGTGTGCGAGCACAGGTCACTATCCACACCTCCCGTTCCGGGAGCCTGTGCAGCCCGCCACTGCCAGGGTCCTGGGGTCCAGGGACAACTTCCCCGGGAGAACGCATGGCGCGCCTCGGGCTGGTGCAACGTCACGCCGGCCTCTGCCGCCGCAGGCTCGCCCCGCCTCCGTGCCCCTCCCTCCCCCCGGCCTGAGTGAGCCAGAGCCCCCGAATCAGCGGCTCCTTTAACCCCGTCCTGTCTGAGCGAAGAACAGATGCCCTCCGGCGACCTACAGGCAGAGGCGGGGCCAAATCCAAAGCTGAGCCCCGGGAGCTGTGCAAAGAAAGAAGAGAAAGGGAAATCTCTCTCAGCAGCCTCAGGAGCAGCGGATTAAATCTCCACAATCAACTTGATGTACCCTGCATCTGTGGAATACCTGAATAGACAACGAATCATCCCAAAATTGAGGCGGTGGGCTTTGGGGGCAACTGTACACTTGGGGTTTGCTTTCTGCATCTAATTTGTTTCTTCTTTTATGTTTATCTTAGTTTAGTATTCAGAGCTTATTATCATTGGTAGATTTGTTTATTGACTTGGTTGCTCTCTTCCTTTATATATATTTTTCTCTTTTTGTGACTGTGTTTCTGTATGCTTCTTTGCATTTTTAACAATTTATTAAATTTATTTTAATAATTTTTAATAATTTTAATATTTATTTTAAATAATTTTATTATAATAATTTAATAATTATTGATTTTTTATTTTTAATAAAAATTATTTACCTTTAATAATTTTTTATTTTAATACCTTTATTTTATTTTAGTTTAGTTTTCTTTCTTTCTTTTATTTGCTCCCTTTTCTTCTGACCAGTGTGGCTGACATGGTCTTGGTGCTCTGGCTGTGTGTCAAGCCTGAGCCTCTGAAGTGGGAGAGCTGAGTTCAGTACATTGGTCCACCAGAGACCTCCCTGCCCCACTTAATATCAAAAGGTAAAATCTCTTCCAGAGATCTCCATCTCAACGCTAAGACCCAGCTCCACTCAACAACCAGCAACCTACAGTGCTGGATACCCTATGCCAAACAACTAGCAAGACAGGAACACAACCCCACCCATTAGCAGAGAGGCTGCCTAAAATCATAATAAGTTCACAGACACCCCAAAACACACCACCAGACGTGGACATGCCCACCAGAAAGACAAGATCCAGCCTCATCCACCAGACCACAGGCACCAGTCCCCTACACCAGGAAGCCTACACAACCCACTGAACCAACCTTACTCACTGGGGTCAGACACCAAAATCAATGGGAACTACAAACATGCAGCCTGTGAAAAGGAGACCTCAAACACAGTAAGTTAAGCAAAATGAGAAGACACAGAAATACACAGCAGATGAAGGAGCAAGATAACAACCCACCAGACTAAACAAATGAAGAGGAAATCGGCAGTCTAACAGAAAAATAATTCAGAATAATGATAGTAAAGATATCCAAAATCTTGAAGATAGAATGGAGAAAATACAAGAAATGTTTAACAAGGACCTAGAAGAACTAAAGAGCAAACAAACAGTGATGAACAACACAATAAATGAAATTAAAAATTCTCAAGAAGGAACCAATAGCAGAATAACTGAGGCAGAAGAATGCAGAAGTGACCTGGAAGATAAAATAGTGGAAATAACTAATGCACAGCAGAATAAAGAAAAAAGAATGAAAAGAATTCAGGACAATCTCAAAGAACTCTGGGACACATTAACGCAACAACATTCGAATTATAGGGGTCCCAGAGAAGAAGAGGGAAAAAAAAGGACTGAGAAAATATTAGAAGAGACTATAGTTGAAAACTTCCCTAATATGGGTAAGGAAATAGTCAGTCAAGTCCAGGAAGTGCAGAGAGTTCCATACAGGATAAACCTAAGGAGAAACATGCCAAGACACATATTAAACTATCAAAAATTAAAAACAAAGAAAAAATATTAAAAGCAACAAGGGTAAAGCAACAAATAGCATATAAGGGATGCCCCATAACATTAACAGCTAATTGTACAGCAGAAACTCTGCAAGCCAGAGGGGAGTGGCAGGACATATTTAAAGTGATGAAAGGGAAAAACCTACAACCAAGATTACTCTACCCAGCAGGGATATCATTCAGATTCAATGGAGAAATTAAAACCTTTATAGACAAGCAAAACATAAGAGAATTCAGCACCACCATGCCAGCTGTACAACAAATGCTAAAGGAACTTCTCTAGGCAGGAAACACAAGAGAAGGAAAAGACCTACAGTTACAAACCCAAAACAATTAAGAAAGTGGTAATAGGAACATGCATATCGATAATCACCTTCAATGTAAATGGATTAAAAAATGCTCCAACCAAGAGACATAGACTGGGTGAATGGACACAAAAACAAGACCTGTATATATGCTGTCTGCAAGAGACCCACTTCAGACCTATGGACACATACAGAATGAAAGTAAGGGGATGGAAAAAGATATTCCATGCAAATGGAAATCAAAAGAAAGCTGGAGTACTAATTCTTATATAAGACAAATAGACTTTAAAATAAAGACTATTACAAGATACAAATAAGGACACTACATAATGATCAAGGAATCAATCCAAGAAGAAGATATAAGAAATGTAAATATTTATGCACCCAACGTAGGAGCACCTCAATACATAATGCAAATGCTAACAGCCATAAAAGGGGAAATCGACAGTAACACAATCATAGTAGGGGACTTTAACACCCTGGTTTCCGCAATGGTCAGCTCATCCAAAAGGAAAGTAAATAAGGAAACACACACTTTAAATGGTATATTAAACAAGATAACTTAATTGATATTCATAGGACATTCCATCCAAAACCAAGAGAATACACTTTCTTCTCAAGTGCTCATGAAACATTCTCCAGGATAGATCATATCTAGGGTCACAAAACAAGCCTTGGTAAATTTAAGGAAATTGAAATCATATCAAGTGTCTTTTCTGACCAGAATGCTATGAAACTAAGTATCAATTACAGGAAAAATTCTGGAAAAAATACAAACTCATGGAGGCTAAACAATACACTACTAAATAATGAAGAGTTCACTGAAGAAATCAAGGAGGAAATCAAAAGAGACCTAGAAACAAATGACAATGAAAACACGATGACCCAAAATCTATGGGATGCAGCAAAAGCAGTTCAAAGAGGGAAGTTTATAGCAATATAATCCTACCTCAAGAAACAAGAAATATCTCAAATAAACAACCTAACATTACACATAATGCAATTAGAGAAAAAAGTACAAAAAACTCCAAAGTTAGCAGAAGGAAAGAAATCATAAAGAGCAGATCAGAAATAAACAAAAATGAAATGAAGGAAATGACGGCAAAGCTCAATAAAACTAAAACTGGTTCTTTGAGAAGATAAACAAAATTGATAAACCATTAGCCAGACTCATCAAGAAAAATAGGGAGAACACTCAAATCAACAGAATTAGAAATGAAAAAGGAGAAGTAACAACTGACACTGCAGAAATGCAAAGGATCATGAGAGAATACTACAAGCAACTATATTCCAATAAAATGGACAACCTGGAAGAAATTGACAAATTCTTAGAAAAGCACAACCTTCTGAGACTGAAACAGGAAGAAATAGGATATATAAACAGACCAATCACAAGCACTGAGATTGAAACTGTGATTAAAAATCTTCCAACAAAAAAAAGCCCAGGAGCAGATGGCTTCACAGGCGAATTCTATCAAACATTTAGAGAAGAGATAACATCTATCCTTCTCAAAATCTTCCAAAATATAGCAGAGAGAGGAACACTCCCAAACTCATTCTATGAGGCCACCATCACCCTGACCCCAAAACCAGACAAAGATGTTACAAAAAAGGAAATTACAGGTCAATATCACTGATGAACACAGGCAAAAATCCTCAATGAAATACCAGCAAACAGAATCCAGGAGCACATTAAAATGATCATAAAACATGATCAGTGGGGTTTATCCCAGGAGTGCAAGGATTCTTTAATATATGCAAGTCAATCAATGTGACACACCATATTAACAAATTGAAGGAGAAAAAACATATGATCATCTCAATAGATGCAGAAAAAGCTTATGACAAGATTCAACACCCATTTATTTAAAAAAAACCTCCAGAAAGTAGGCATAGAGGAAAGTTACCTCAACATAACGAAGGTCATATATGAAAAACCCACAGCCAACATCATTCTCAATGGTGAGAAACTGAAACCATTTGCACTAAGATCAGGAACAAGACAAGGTTGCCCACTCTCACCACTATTATTCAACATAGTTTTGGAAGTTTTAGCCAAGGCAATCAGAGAAATAAAAGGAATCCAAAACAGAAAAGAAGAAGTAAAACTGTCACAGTTTGCAGATGACATGATACTATACTATACATAGAGAATCCTAAAGATGCTACCAGAAAACTACTAGAGGTAATCAATGAGTTTGATAAAGTAGCAGGATACAAAATTAATGTGTGAAATCTCTTGCATACTGATACACTAACATGAAAAATCTGAAAGAGAAATTAAGGAAACACTCCCATTTACCATTGCAGGAAAAAGAAAAAATACCTAGAGATAAACCTACCTAAGGACAAAAGACCTGTATGCAGAAAACTATAAGACACTGGTGAAAGAAATTATAGATGATACAAACAGATGGAGAGACATACCATGTTCTTGGATTGGAAGAATCAACATTGTGAAAATGACTATACTACCCAAAGCAATCTACAAATTCAATGCAATCCTTATCAATCTACCAATGGCATTTTTCACAGGACTAGAACAAAACATGCACAATTTGTATGGAAACACAAAAGACCCCGAATAGCAAAAGCAATCTTGAGAAAGGTAAAAGAAGCTGGAGGAATCACGCTCCCTGACTTCAGACTATACTACAAAGCTACAGTAATCAAGACAATATGGTACTAGCACAAAAACAGAAATATAGATCAATGGAACAGGATAGAAAGCCCAGAGATAAACCCATACACATATGGTCACCTTATCTCTGATAAAGGACACAAGAACATACAATGGAGAAAACACAGCATCTTCAAGAAATGGTGCTGGGAAAACTGGCCAGCTACAGGTCAAAGAATGAAATTAGAACACTCCCTAACACCATACACAAAAATAAACTCAAAATGGAATAAAGACCTAAATGTAAGGCCAGACACTATAAAACTCTTAGAGGAAAACATAGGCAGAACACTCTATGACATAAATCACAACAAGATCATTTCTGACCACCTCCTAGAGAAATGGAAATAAAAACAGAAATAAACAGCTGGGACCTAATGAAACTTCAAAGCTTTTGCACAGCAAAGGAAACCATAAACAAGACCAAAAGACAACCCTCAGAATGGGAGAAAATATTTTCAAGTGAAGCAACTGGCAAAGGATTAATCTCCAAAATTTACAAGCAGCTCATGCAGCTCAGTATCAAAATAACAAGCAACTCAATCCAAAAATGGGCAGAAGACCTAAAGAGACATTTCTCCAAAGAAGATATACAGATTGCGAACAAACATGGAAGAATGCTCAACATCACTAATCATTAGAGAAATGCAAATCAAAACTACAGTGAGGTACCACCTCACACTGGTCAGAATGGCCATCATCAAAATATCTACAAACAGTAAATGCTGGAGACCGTGTGGATAAAAGGGAACCCTCTTGCACTGTTCGTGGGAATGTAAATTGACACAGCCACTATGGAGAACAGTATGGTGGTTCTTTAAAAAACTAAAAATAGAACTACCGTATGACCCAGCAATCCCACCACTGGGTATATACCCTGAGAAAACCATAATTCTCAAAGAGTCATGTACCACAGTGTTCATTGCCTCTCTATTTACAATAGCGAGGACATGGAAGAAACCTAGGTGTCCATCAACAGATGAATGGATAAAGAAGATGTGGCACATATGTACAATGGAATATTACTCATCCATAAAAAGAAATGAAATTGAGTTGTGTGTAGTGAGGTGGATGGACCTAGAGTCTGTCATACAGAGTGAAGTAAGTCAGAAATAGAAAAACAAATACCATATGCTAACACACATATATATGGAATCTAAAAAAAAAAAGTTTCTAAAGAACATAGGGTTGGACAGGAATAAATACGCAGACATAAAGAATGGACTTGAGGACTCAAAGATGGGGAATGGTAAGCTTGGACGAAGTGAGAGAGTGGCATGGACATATATATACTGCCAAGTGTAAAATAAATAACTAGTGAGAAGCAGCCAACCTTGCCCAGTACTAGGTTGGCAACCTCGAACAACTTATATTTAATGCCTCTATGGCTTGGTTTTTGACCTGCTCTTATGACTATGAAATGAAATTTTTGTGAAGTGCTTAGGAGAGCCTGGCACATGGTAGATGTTGTATAAATCTTCTTAAATCAGTCAAGTAAATACAAAGACACAGGTTGTGTCCAAGGGTTCCGGCTTTTCTGATGTGTAGCTGGTGGACGACCATGCACTCACTGAGCTGAAGAATGGGGCTGAGAATCTTCTGGTTTTGTTTCTAGGGTGTTGTTACTCCACACTGATTTACGTATGTGTGTTTTCTTCATTGGCTTCAAAAAGCTTGGACATTCTAGGAGAAACCCAAGGGTCTGATTAAATCACCAACAGCTTCACTTATATTTTTGGAAACATCTTAGAACTAAATGTAATGATCCAGAGCCAGTTAAAGTCTTTATCATTCTACTTTTGGATAATCCTTGTTTTTAAAGCATCAAAGATTTTGTTTGCACTTTAATTGACCACCCAGAAACAGGTACCCACACTGTACATTGTACACTTAGCCTGTCGTGCAGTTCATGAAACATGGTAGCAAAATATTTCCTTACTAACTGCATGAGTTGAAACACCTGTGCCTCAGGTATGGGCAGGTTACAGGCCTGCCACTTGTAGCCCAAAATCCCAGGGGTGAGACAGTGACTATGCAGGACTGAAGACATTCTTATTTTAGGGTCATTTCAAAACCTGTCTATTGAGAGCAGGGGACATATCTGGTTCAACACTGCACATCCAAACTGACTACAATGTCTGGGACATAACATGCACTTAGTAAATATTTGTTGAACAAATGAATAAATGGGTTTAATCATTTTTAGCAGGTCTCTGACATCCATAAAAGACTACACACCCTTTAACATCCAATTCAGCAATCATCCATTCAATCAGTCAAAAGATATTGTGTACATTTTACATGTCAGACTATTCTAGGTGCTGGAGATACATAAGTGAAAAAGCCCATTGAATTTATAGTCTAGTGACAAGAAGCAGAAATAAATAAGACAACATTTAAAATGGTAGTTGGTGATAAGAGCTAAGGAAAAAAATAAGTGAAAAGATGGAGACAGAGAGTGTTGGATTGGTTTACATATTACAGTCAGAGTAGGCGAGAACCTCTTTAATCTATGGAAACTATTGTTATCTCCATTTCATGGCTCTAGCCACTAAACTGAGTGTCTTGAAATTCACATCATTTTCTAACTCACAGGCTTATAATGGAATGCTGATTTTTTTCTAGGCCCTTTACACATTCTTAAATGTCATGGAACTTGTCATCAGAGAACTTCCATTTTAAACGTTGTTCCCTAACAATGGCCCAGTATGACACCTGGTGTCCTAACATATCTTAGACAGACTCCTGGTGTTGGGATGGTGTCCAGATTAAGCTTAAGAAGCTCACATTCTCAAACAGACAAATCAAACCTTCTGACAATGAAATTGTCAGATTTTATTTTTGAATAATTGTTTCATTCTTTTGAAGAGTTACAATACTTATAAAAAATTCAGAGTTTAAAATTTTGAAGTTTCTCCCTCACCATTATATTCACAATTATTATTCAGTTTATTGTGTCCCTTCTACTTCCTAAGTATGTTAGCTCAGGCTGCCATAACAAAATGCCATAGACTGGGTGGCTTAAATAACAGAAATTAAGAAAGTCCAAAATCATAGTGCCAGCAGAGTCAGGGTCTCGTGAGGACTCTCTATGGGTTGCAGATGGCCCCTCTCGTGTCTTCACGTGGCCTTTCCTCAGTACACACACCTGGAGAGAGAGAGATATCTCCCTTCCTATCCTTGTAAGGCCACTAATCCTATTGGATTTGGATCCAACCTTTATGAACCTCGTTTAACCTTAATTATATCCTAAAAACACTACTTCCAAATACAATTACATTAGAGACTAGGTCTCCAAAATATGAATTTTGTGGGGACACAATTCAGACCACAGCAAAGAGAAAACAATTTTTGAACATACAGTAAGTCCCCTATATAAAAACCTTCAAGTTGCGAACTTTCAAAGATACAAACGTGCGTTCACATGTCCAATCACGTAAGTTAGTTCACGTGTCTGGTGTACATTATCACGTGCATGCACGTGCTACAAGTGGTCGTGCTTCTGTGTACTTTACAGTACTGAGAGTACAGTAGTATAGTATCTTTATTTCAAGCCCAGGATGTCTGGAAGCAAATGTAAAAGCTGCGGTGATATAGCTGGTACTGCTAAGAAGCGCCAAGTTATAATGATGGAAACATTGTTTTTGAGACACAGGATCCAAATGTAGAATGGTACATGAAGGTTGCAGCAGCCATTCAGAATGCAATCCAGTGCTACCATGTCATCTATGACAAGAAAAACAGAGCTACTACACAGACATCACTGGATCGCTCCATCACTCTCACCTCCTCTTCCTCCTCCAGTCAGTAATTCTTCTTGCCTGTTCACTCGATGCCAGCCCCTGTATGCCAGCTCTTGTACTGTACTACTGTACTTTTCAAGGTACTGTACTGTAAGATTAAAAATGTTTTCTTTATTTTTTGTGTTTGTTTCTTATGTGTTATTTGTGTGAAAAGTATTATAAACCTATTACAGTACAATATTACATAGCCAATTGTGTTAGTTGGGTACCTAGGCTAAATTTGTTGGACTTACAAACAAATTGGACTTATGAACGTGCTCTCACAATGGAACTCATATGTATGTAGAGGACTTCTTGTACTATTTTTAAAAGAATGCATACAATTTATTCAACCAATATTTATTGAGCATCTCCTCTGTGCCAAACACTATTCTAGGCATTTAAGCTATATAGATGAACAAAGCAAAGATTCCTGCCCTCGTGGAATGTATATTTTGTCAGGCAATGTTATTAAATGGATTTTAGTAATCTAAGTTATTTAATACCAGATGATATTTTTAACCTCTTATGGAAGTCTTGCTTGATAATAAATAATTTTTGAAATACCAGCAAAAGGGAAAAATCAGACACCATGTAAAAAGTCAGACATTGTTAAAAGTACCATACTAGATACAATGATAAAATATAACAAAAATCTGCTAAATATTGAAACTTGAGTCACAGAACTTCACTAAAATAAGCTGAGTTCATGCAGCCATGAGTAAAGAAAAATAGTTTTTTCTTAGTGAAGAACTGAACAGTATTTCAGAGCATTTTTCCAGCAGGCACAAATAGTATTAGAAAGTCTTGGTAGAAACAAGAAATAAATAGCAATGAAACATTACATTTGGAAATCACTGACCAGCCCAAGAATAACAGTGAAATAGCAAGGAAGCCTTTAAAGTATTACTTATTAGGGATTAAAAACTTTCTAAATGCTTATCTTATTATGTCACAAAGACTCTAACAAGGCATTTAATCTGAGAGACATAAAATCAGAAAGTATAAATGTCTTAAGATTTTTTTAAAAATCAAGTGTATCACTAATTACATAGCATTTAACAAACAATAGTTGACAATATATTTAAACGTCATAATACTGTATCAAATCCATTTCTAAACATGTTTGGTTAAACAAAAGGAAAACTAATTTTGTCAAATGTGTTCATAGCTAATAACGTGATTTAAAATTTTCAGAGTTCAACTGACAGCCAGTCATATCTCTTTACTGGGAGAGCTCCTTCTAAGGCATAAGACGTGCTCCTATGTGTCTGAAGATCTAACTCTGCTCAGAAGAACCATAGCACTAGGTGAAACTCATTGGGAAAGGAAGGAAGAAGGAAGGAAAGGAGGAAAGAAAAGAAAAGAAAAGGAAGAAAGGAAGGGTAAAAAAGCTGTAAAGTATCCTCTAAGTCACCTTTCTTTCCCCTACCCCCATGACTTTGACACCATCAAAGCTATTCAAAGACACGTAATATGTGACCAGCTGTACTGAACACTGTGAAAAAAATGTTTTCATATTTTATTATTTCCACATTAAGGACCACTGTTGGGATGGTGGTTTTTATCTCCTCCGATTCCAGCTGGTACAGAATGGTTGTCTTATTTTATTTGGAAGGTTATTAAAGCCTCCCCTTCTTCCTTTCCAACCCACAGCATTTGTTTTTAGAGTAAATTCCAGGGTCTATAACTTTCCATTATTTAAGGAATTTTTTTAAGTTATGGTTCATTACATTTTCTGTATTTTCTCTTAAATCCTTCTACATCACACATATTGCAATCCATCTTCTGAATGGAAAAAAAAAAACCTTAAGTGTATTATAAAGGAAAAACTTGAAGCATGCTATGTCAAACTTTGTATTCTTTCAATTATGCATTCTTAAATAAAATTTAAATTGCAGCTGTGAAATGATTGAGAATTTTTGTTCAATGAAATGTACCTTACTTCTGAGACCATTTCTTTCCCCCCAGCTTTATTGAAATATAATTGACATATAATATATGATAAGTTTAAGGTTTACAATATGATGATTTGATATATATTGTGAAATGATTACCATAATAAAATTAACACATCCATCAACTTCCATATTACAAGTTTTTGAAACCATTTAAAAATTTTTATTTTTCCCCCAATTTTTTATTGAAGTACAGTAAGTCCCCTGCATATGAACAAGCTCCATTCTGACAGCACGTTTGTTCATAAGTCCAACAAATTTAGCCTAGGTACCCAACTAACACAACCAGCTATATACCACTGCTTTTATGCTTGCTTCCAGACATCCTGGGCTTGAAATAAAGAATCTGTACTCTAGACAGTACTGTACAGTAAAGTACACAGAAGCACAACCACTTGTAGAGGATACATGCAAGTGACAATGTATGCCAGACATGTGAACTAAGTTGCATGATTGGACATGTGAACGCACATTTGCATCTTTGAAAGTTCGCAACTTGAAGGTTCATGTGTAGGAGATTTACAGTATAGTTGATTTACAATGTTTCAGGTGTACAGCAAAATGATTCAGCTAAATATAAATACATATATTATATATATACACTTTTTCAGATTCTTTTCTGTTATGGGTTATTGCAAGATTTTGAATATAGTTTCCTGTGCTATAGAGTAGGTCCTTGTTGTTCATCACTTTTATATATAGTAGTGCGTATTTGTTAATCCCAAACTCCTAATTTATCCCCTCACCACCCCACTATCCCCTTTGGTAACCATAAGTTTGTTTTCTATGTCTGTGAGTCTATTTCTGTTTTGTAAATAAGTTCATTTGTGTCATTTTTCTAGATTCCACTATAAGGGATATCATATGATATTTGTCTTTCTCTGTCTGACTTACTTCATTTAGTATGACAATCTCTAGGTCCATCCATGTTGCTGCAAATGGCATTATTTTGTTCTTTTTTATGGGTGAGTAATATTCCATTATATATATATATAAATATATATATATATATATATATATATTTATATATATATATATGCCACATCTTCTTTATCCAGTCATCTGTCCATAGACATTTAGGTTGCTTCCATGTTCTCACTATTGTAAATAGTGTGGCAATGAACATTGGGGTGCATGCATTTTTTTGAATTAGAGTTTTCATCTTTTCCAGATATATGCCCAGGAGTGGGATGGCTGGATGATATGGTAGCTGTATTTTTAGCTTTTTAAGGAACCTCCATACTGTCCTCCATAGTGGCTGCACCAATTTATATTCTCACCAACAATCTAGGAAGGTTCCCTTTTCTCCACATCCTCTCCAGCATTTATTGTTTGTAGACTTTTTGATGGTTATCCTGACTGGTGTGAGGTGGTACCTCATTGTAGTCTTGATTTGCATTTCTCTAATAATTAGCAATGTTGAACATCTTTTCATGTACCTATTGGCTATCTGTATGTCTTCTTTGAAGAAATGTGTATTTAGATCTTCTGCCCATTTTTTGATTGAGTTTGTTTTTATGATATTGAGCTGTATGAACTATTTGTTATTAATTTTGGAAATTAATTGCCTGATGGTTGCATCATTTACAAATATTTTCACCCAGTCCATAGGTTGTCTTTTTATGTTGTTTATGGTTTCCTTTGCTGTGCAAAAGCTTTTAAGTTTAATTAGGTTCCATTCATTTATTTTTGCTTTCGTTTCCATTACTCTAGGAGACAGATCCAAAAAAATATTGCTGTGATTTACATCAAAGGGTGTTCTGCCTATGTTTTCCTCTAGAATTTTACAGTATCTGGTCTTACATTTGGGTCTTTCATCCATTTTGAATTTATTTTTGTATATGGTGTTAGAGAATGTTCTAATTTCATTCTTTTATAAGTAGCTGTTCAATTTTCCCACCACCACTTATTGAAGAGACTGTTTTTTCTCCATTGTATACTCTTGTAGATTAACTGACCATAAGTGCATCGGTTTGCTTCTGGGCTTTCTATCCTGTTCCATTAATCTATGTGTCTGTTTTTGTGCCAGTACCATACTGTTTTGATGACTTTAGCTTTGTAGTATAGTCTGAAGTCAGTGAGCGTGATCCTCCAGCTTCATTCTTCTTTCTCAAGGTTGTTTTGGCTATTTGGGTTCTTTTGTGTTTCCATGTAAATTTTAAAATTATTTGCTCCAGTTCTGTGAAAAATGCCATTGGTATTTTTATAGGGATTGCATTAAATCTGTAGATTGCCTTGGGTAGTATGGTTATTTTTAAAATATTCATTCTTCCAATCAAAGAACAAAGATGCCTACTTTTGCCACTTTTATTCAACATAGTTTTGGAAGTCCTAGCCATAGCAAACAGAGAAGGAAAATAAATAAAAGGAATCCAAATTGGAAAGGAAGAAGTAAAACTGTCACTGTTTGCAGATGACATGATACTATAAACAGAAAATCCTAAAGACCCTCCCAGAAAACTACTAGGACTCATAAATGAATTTGTTAAAGTTGCAGGGTACAAAATTAATATACAGAAGTCTTTTGCATTCCTTTTTTAAAAATTTATTTTTATTGATGTATAGTTGATTTACAATGTTGTGTTAATTTCTGCTGAACAGCAAAGTAACTCAGTTTTACACATATATACATTCTTTTTTATGTTCTTTTCCATTATGGTTTATGCCAGGATATTGAATATAGTTCCCTGTGCTATACAGTAGGACCTTGTTGTTTATCCATTCTATATGTAATAGTTTGCATCTACTAACACCAAAATCCCAGTTCTTTGCTCCCTCAACCCCCTGGCTTGCACTTCTATATACGAACAATGAAAGATCATAAAGAGAAATTAAGGAAACAATCCTATTAACCATTGAATCAAAAAGAATAAAATACCTAGGAATAAACCTACCTAAGGAAGTGAAAGATGTGCACTCTGAAAACTATAAGAAACTGAGGAAAGAAATTGAAGACAGCACAAACTGATGGAAAGATATACCATGTTCTTGGATTGAAAGTTTTTATTTTTTAAATATAAAATCGAATATGAAAATTATGCACAAAATTTAACTCAGTTTTATCTTATTAAAAGTAAATCCCTTGGGAATTAGCAAAGAGATAAATCATAGCTTCTGAAGTATCTGTTAATCAGTTGCAGTGATATTTTCTAGTGAATGACTATTTCAGTCTCAGATCATGAAAAACTGGCAGAAAACCATGAATGAATTAATAAAGAGAGCCTTCAAAAGAAAAGATTGTACTTATTAAAAATTGAAGTTTCACTGAAACTTCAGCCAAGACAGTGCCCAGATTCCTACTCACGTTAGATGACCTTGGCTCCAGAAGTCACGTGCCCTCTGCAGGAGCTAGGGCTAAACCCAATAATGGCTTGTTTTTTGTAGCTCAGAAACAGAATGCTTCTGAATGTGCTGTGTCATCTTCCTTTATAAATTTATTTTGAGTTTACTGTTTAATGGCATTTCCTCAACATATTTTATTTATAGACTAGCAGACCTTATATATTTTAAATTGAATTGCTTTGCTTATAAATATCACCCATGCTTTTTCAGTCTACAGGATGTTATTAAACTGCAAACAGAGTCACTTAAGAGGAGTAGGATGACGTGAGTTTTGTTGCAATCCATGCTTCCTAAATTTCCCTTACACTTTTTCCTAAAATTTTGTTCTTTTTTGCTTACAAAGAATTCCTCCAGGTTCTCATTCCTAAAGTTAATTCACAAACGCTGGAAATACTTGGGTGATCAGGAGTTTAATTTCACCCATGGGGGAAAAAACCAACCTGAAGCAATAGTACTGATGACTGCTGTGGAAGAGCCAGTCAGAGCATGCAGCAGTCTGGGACGTGCTTAGTGCGGAAAAGAGCAGATGCTCTCTACAGGGAGAAGGGTCACAGCTGCAAAGAGCAAGAACATGCACAAAATAGGGCCTCAGTGTCTGCACTATGAGGGGGAAATATGCTGGCCCATCCAGGATATCTTTGTTCCCACAGGGCAGCAATTTCAATCAGCAGGGTTATTTCTAGATTTTAAAAAAAAAAAGCAGTGAAATGGATAAATTATATACATATTCATTTTTATTTCTGCCTAGTCAATAATAGTTTATTTTCCTGAGAAAAATAAAAGCTGGGGGTTTTTTTCCCTCTTATTTGTTTTTGAAGAAAGTAGGGGAAATGAGCAGTGTGTAATTTAGTTGGATTGCTGAATGGAACAATAACCTTCTACCCTGACCACCTCTGCCACTCTGTGGAAAGTTAGAAATGGAGTAGTCAATTTGCTTTATAAATATCCCAGGCCACTCTAAGGCAGTTTATCCTACAAACTAATCTCCAGCTTTTAACAAAATGAAACAATACTGGTAAAATATGGCCCCCAAATAAAATTCCTAAACTTTGACTGTTCCGCTCTTCTCCATTCTTCCCTATGTTCGTGTTCCTATTTAAATACTCAACCCATCCAGCAATCCCACTCCTGGGCATATCTCTGGAAAAGACAAAAACTCTAATTCTAAAAGATACATGCACCCCAATGTTCATAGCAGTACTATTTACAATAGTCGAAATGAGGAAGCAATCTAAATGTCCATTGACAAATGAATGGATAAAGAAGATGTATTTATATACACAGTGGATTACTACTCATCCATAAAAAAATGAAAAATACCATTTGCAACAACTTGGATGGACCTAGAGATTATCATACTAAGTGAAGTAAGCCAGACAGAGAAAGACAAACATCATATGGTATTGCTTATACATGGAATCTCAAAAAATTATACTGATACAAATGAAATTATTCACTAAACATAAATAGACTCACAGACATAGAAAACAAACTTATAGTTACCAAAGGGAAAAGGGGGGAGGGATAAATTAGGAGCTTGGGATTAACAGATACACATTACTGTATATAAAATAGATAAACAATAAGGATTCACTATATAGCACAGAGAACTATATTCAATACCTTGTAATAATCTATAATGGAAAATAATCTGAAAAAGAATACATGTATTAATATATATCAATATATGTATATGTATAACTGAATCACTTTGCTGTACACCTGAAACATTGTAAATCAACTATTCTCTAATTAATAAATAAATCAATAAATACTCAACCCAAATACTTCCTCCTTGTATTCTTCCCAAATTTCCCCAATCAGGATTATCCCTCTCTCCACAGTGTTCCTACAACACTTTGCATATGTTTCTATTATAATATTTATTTCATTCTGTCTTAACTCTACCATATTATAAGAAATCTACTCTTACAAAAGTAACCAATGTCTTCTCTGTGATGATACCTTTGGACATCTTCATGCTCATCGAACTAAGGATATTTCTCAGGACTTGATTTTCATTGTCATTTTCTTCGTTCTCCATTTAACTTACCTGGCTATAGTATCCAACAAATATGTGTTTGGAATAAATGATTCTGGGGGCCATTATGTGATAATTCTTTGCACATATATTACATTCAAAATTCAAAATTAGGAGTCCTGAGGTGTAAAATTTCCCTTGGCTAAAGAAGAATATAAAAAATAAAGCATTGAATGTCTACTGGAATTTCATAGACAGTCTCCTAAAAGTGCAGCAACTGTAAAACTAATATCAGATTCTAAAAGAACCGAAATGGAAACTCAAACAGTCCTGGCCAGCAAATAATTATCTGATCTGTAAGAGCAAAAGAAAGAAAGAAAAATGAAGACTTTAAAGGAAGTCAACATTTCCAAATAATCTCATCCTTGTATAATGTTAGTGAAACCATAGAAGCTGCTTTTTCATATTACAGGCAACAGTCTATAACCCTGAGAGGCTGTGCTGAGAAAGAAAAGAAAGAAAAGAAAAGAAAAAGAAAAGAAAAAGAAAAGAAAGAAAGAAAGAAAGGGAGAGAGAGAGAGGGAGGGAGAGAGGGAGGGAAGGGAGGGAGGGAGGGAGGAAGGAAGGAAGGAAGGAAGAAAGAGGGAGGGAGGAAGGAAGGAAGGCTTCTGATATTGTTCCAATTGGCATAGATATTGACTAAAGGGAGTTTTGGAAGAGGTTTTTATTCTATCTCCATGAGTATCATAGGAAATGGTTTTATATTTTGATGGCAACAGTATCATCTGGAAATAATGGTGCTCTATAACTGAATAGTCCATATGTGATTTCAACACAAGTGATTTGAAGAAGTGTTGTGACAGCTAACACATCCTGCAAACTTTGTTGTTCTTTCATCAAACGTTTATTGTTTCCTTTGTATCTAGGAACTGAGGGCACCTAGTTGCACACAATGCAAACAAACACATATATCCACATGCTCTTAGAAGACATCATAGCAGAAGTGATTGATTTTGCTTCTAAGTATAGAGGAAAGTCTCGGAAAATAGGAGCAGCCTGACCTGGTTTCAAGAATGATTAGTTTGCCATGTAGGTGGAGATGTAGAGATGGGTGGGGAAAGAGATTTTCCAGACAGAGGGGATGAATACAAAGGCCCAGAGAGGTGAAAGGACAGGTGTGGTCAGAGAGCTCTGACTAGAAAGAATTGCTGGAGCACAAAGTCCAATGGAAAGAATTGCATTTGAGGGAAGTTTCAGATGTAGGTCAAACACAGAGGGGCTTTGGTTTGAAGCTAAGCAATTGGCCTTCATCCCGCTGGCTAGTGGTTCTCTTCAGTGTGTGTCAGAGTCACCTGGGGAGTTTGTTTAAATGTCCAACCCCTAACACTTCTCATTCAGCAGGTCCAGGGTAAGGTCCAGAAAACCATTTTTAGCAAAGATCCTCAGTGACACTTTTGAAGGTAGTTTTGTTTGTACCTTGAGGAAATAGCAACAGTGATTGCAGGAATTTGAGGTATTCTAACCAGAAGCATGGCATTCTGAAGGGTAATTTGGGGTGAGGAGAAGGAGGAAACTGGACACACTTGATAAGATTGATATCACAATTGTTTGTAAAACACTTGGTCTGGGATTGAGGAGACCTGGAATCCTACTTTAGCGCCATCACTGACTAGACGTGCTTCTTCCAGGAAGTTTTCTAATTTGTCTTTCACTTGCATTTTTCATTAAAGAGTGTAATATTATGAACCCTCCTTCTAAGTACATAAGTAATGAAGCTAAAATTACTTTTTAAATGCTTACACTTCATGCAACTGGAGTGGAAATTTTTTTAAATTGAAGTATAGTTGATTTACAATGTTGTGTTAATTTCTGCTGTACAGCAAAGTGATTCAGTTATACATATATATATATTCTTTTTCATATTATTTTCCATTATGATTTATCACAAGATATGGAATATACTTCCCTGTGCTTGAATGTAAGTTTTATGATTGTAAACTATGCACATGTTACAGACTGAAAAAATCAAGACTCTGACCCTGATTAGAGAATATGCAGTAATAATGGATACCAGCTAACACTTAAATTTATGTTTTTTTAAAAAATAATATCATTTATTTTTACCCTTTTTTTTGTTTAAAAAAATTTTATTTATTTATTTATTTTTTTAACATCTTTACTGGAGTATAATTGCTTTACAATGGTGTGTTAGTTTCTACTGTATAACACAGTGAATCAGCTATACATACACATATATCCCTATATCTCCTCCCTCTTGAATCTCCCTCCCAACTTCCCTAACTCACCCATCTAGGTGGACACAAAGCACTGAGCTGATCTCCCTGTGCTATGAGACTGCTTCCCACTAGCTATCTATTTTACATTTGGTAGTGTATATATGTCAAATGCCACTCTCTCACGTTGTCCCAGCTTACCCTTCCCACTCCCTGTGTCCTCAAGGCTATTCTCTACATCTACGACTTTATTCCTGTCCTGCCCCTAGGTTCCTCAGAATCATTTTTTTTTTAGATTCCATATATATGTGTTAACATATTGGTATTTGTTTTTCTCTTTCTGACTTACTTCACTCTGTAAGACAGTCTCTAGGTCCATCCACGTCACTACAAATAACTCAATTTAGTTTCTTTTTATGGCTGAGTAATAGTCCATTGCATATATGTGCCATATCTTCTATATCCATTCATCTGTCGATGGACACTTGGGTTGCTTCCATGTCCTGGTTATTGTAAATGGTGCTGCAATGAATATTGTGGTACATGACTCTTTTTGAATTATGGATTTCCCACTATATGCCCAATAGTGGGATTGCTGGGTTGTATGGTAGTTCTATTTTTAGGTTTTTGAGGAATCTCCATACTGTTCTCCATGGTGGCTGTATCAATTTACATTCCCACCAACAGTTCTTGCTTATATCTTAAGGATAACTTTATTATAGGATTTGAGGGGGAAAATTCAGTATAGAGAAATTATGAGCTCCCAAAACTTTTTTTCAAGAGATGGTGATTGTGATGTGTGTGTGCGTGTGTTCAAATCCTGGAAATACTAAAATAGCTGTAGAAAGAGGAAAGGAAACTTGAGATTAAAAATAAATTATTGTTTTACTATGGAAAGTGGTAGGGAAAAGAAACAGGAGTTTGGAAAAGTCTCTTTCCATACAAGCAAAAGTTTCTATCTGTGTACTTGAGAAGGAAGTAATAAACACAGACAAAAAAACATGGTATGAAAGCAAACAGTGTGACATTTGTGATCTCTCATGATCCTTTGTAATTCTGCAGTGTCAGTTGTTACTTCTCCTTTTTCATTTCTAATTCTGTTGATTTGAGTCTTATCCCTTTTTTTCTTGACGAGTCTGGCTAATGGTTTATCAACTTTGTTTATCTTCTCAAAGAACCAGCTTTTAGTATTATTGATCATTGCTATTGTTTCCTTCACTTCTTTTTCATTTATTTCCAATCTGTTCTTTATGATTTCTTTCCTTCTGCTAACTTCTGGGTGTTTTTTGTTCTTCTTTCTCAAATTGTGTTATGTGTAAGGTTAGGTTGTTTATTTGAGATATTTCTTGTTTCTTGAGGTAGGATTATATTGCTATAAACTTCCGTCTTGGAACTGCTTTTGCTGCGTCCCATAGATTTTGGGTCATCGTGTTTTCATTGTCATTTGTTTCTAGGTCTCTTTTGATTTCCTCCTTGATTTCTTCAGTGAACTCTTCATTATTTAGTAGTGTATTGTTTAGCCTCCATGAGTTTGTATTTTTTCCAGAATTTTTCCTGTAATTGATATTTAGTTTCATAGCATTCTGGTCAGAAAAGACACTTGATATGATTTCAATTTCCTTAAATTTACCAAGGCTTGTTTTGTGACCCTAGATATGATCTATCCTGGAGAATGTTTCATGAGCACTTGAGAAGAAAGTGTATTCTCTTGGTTTTGGATGGAATGTCCTATGAATATCAATTAAGTTATCTTGTTTAATATACCATTTAAAGTGTGTGTTTCCTTATTTACTTTCCTTTTGGATGAGCTGACCATTGCGGAAACCAGGGTGTTAAAGTCCCCTACTATGATTGTGTTACTGTCGATTTCCCCTTTTATGGCTGTTAGCATTTGCATTATGTATTGAGGTGCTCCTACGTTGGGTGCATAAATATTTACATTTCTTATATCTTCTTCTTGGATTGATTCCTTGATCATTATGTAGTGTCCTTATTTGTACCTTGTAATAGTCTTTATTTTAAAGTCTATTTGTCTTATATAAGAATTAGTACTCCAGCTTTCTTTTGATTTCCATTTGCATGGAATATCTTTTTCCATCCCCTTACTTTCATTCTGTATGTGTCCATAGGTCTGAAGTGGGTCTCTTGCAGACAGCATATATACAGGTCTTGTTTTTGTGTCCATTCACCCAGTCTATGTCTCTTGGTTGGAGCATTTTTTAATCCATTTACATTGAAGGTGATTATCGATATGCATGTTCCTATTACCACTTTCTTAATTGTTTTGGGTTTGTAACTGTAGGTCTTTTCCTTCTCTTGTGTTTCCTGCCTAGAGAAGTTCCTTTAGCATTTGTTGTACAGCTGGCATGGTGGTGCTGAATTCTCTTATGTTTTGCTTGTCTATAAAGGTTTTAATTTCTCCATTGAATATAAATGATATCCCTGCTGGGTAGAGTAATCTTGGTTGTAGGTTTTTCCCTTTCATCACTTTAAATATGTCCTACCACTCCCTTCTGGCTTGCAGAGTTTCTGCTGTACAATTAGCTGTTAATGTTATGGGGCATCCCTTATATGTTATTTGTTGCTTTACCCTTGTTGCTTTTAATATTTTTTCTTTGTTTTTAATTTTTGATAGTTTAATATGTGTCTTGGCATGTTGTTCCTTAGATTTATCCTGTATGGAACTCTCTGCACTTCCTGGACTTGATTGACTATTTCCTTACCCATATTAGGGAAGTTTTCAACTATAATCTCTTCTAATGTTTTCTCAGTCCTTTCTTTTCGTCTTCTTCTCTGGGACCCCTATAATTCGAATGTTGTTGCGTTAATGTGTCCCAGAGTTCTTTGAGATTGTCCTGAATTCTTTTCATTCTTTTTTCTTTATTCTGCTGTGCATTAGTTATTTCCACTATTTTATCTTCCAGGTCACTTCTGCATTCTTCTGCCTCAGTTATTCTGCTATTGGTTCCTTCTTGAGAATTTTTAATTTCATTTATTGTGTTGTTCATCATTGTTTGTTTGCTCTGTAGTTCTTCCAGGTCCTTGTTAAACATTTCTTATATTTTCTCCATTCTATCTTCAAGATTTTGGATATCTTTACTATCATTATTCTGAATTATTTTTCTGTTAGACTGCCGATTTCCTCTTCATTTGTTTAGTCTGGTGGGTTGTTATCTTGCTCCTTCATCTGCTGTGTATTTCTGTGTCTTCTCATTTTGCTTAACTTACTGTGTTTGAGGTCTCCTTTTCACAGGCTGCATGTTTGTAGTTCCCATTGATTTTGGTGTCTGACCCCAGTGAGTAAGGTTGGTTCAGTGGGTTGTGTAGGCTTCCTGGTGTAGGGGACTGGTGCTTGTGGTCTGGTGGATGAGGCTGGATCTTGCCTTTCTGGTGAGAAGGACCATGTCCTGTGGTGTGTTTTGGGGTGTCTGTGAACTTATTATGATTTTAGGCAGCCTCTCTGCTGATGGGTGGCATTGTCTCCTGTCTTGCTAGTTGTTTGGCATAGGGTGTCCAGCACTGTAGGTTGCTGGTCGTTGAGTGGAGCTGGGTCTTAGCTTTGAGATGGAGATCTCTGGGAGAGCTTTCACTGTTTGATATTACGTGGAGCTGGGAGGTCTCTGGTGGAAAATGTCCTGAACTCAGCTCTCCCACCGCAGAGGCTCAGGCTTCACACATGGTCAGAGCACAAAGACCTTGTCAGCACAAGGCCTGGTACGTGGGAGGTTTCTTGCCATTGTAACAACATTTCACTAAATGCGTAAGTCTCTCTTAATTTGGATGTTCACATGCAAATAGACTTTGCTGTTGATCACAAGTAATCACTTAGATTTTTACTAATATGTGATGTTCTCTGCCAAGGTAATAATTGTGGGCTGTGAATTATGTAAAATGGAATTATCATCTCTTTATTTTTTGCACAAAAAATCTATATTCATATATTTGAAACAATTCATTCAGAAGCCTATTTTAAAAGTGAAAATTTAAATGGATCCATGTGAAATAAAGACCAGATAGCTCTTCTCATACAAAGGTACTGGAGTTACTGGACTAAAAGTCAGGAAACCTAATTTCTTAAACCAGCTCTGCTACCAAGCAGCTGTGTGCTTTGAAGAAATCGAGTTATCTTTCTTTTCCTTAGTTTTTTTTTTTTTCTTTTCTCCCATTATAATGTCACAGGACTGGACTAGGTAGCCTCCAATAACCCTTTTGGTGCAAACATTTTATGATTCTGTAATTAGGAATAAAGAGTGTTGCCCATCCCTTGGGTTTAACATGAATAATGGATCATTTCGGATCTGAAAAATATGCCTTTAATCTCATGTGACACCTCAGCCTCTTGGGTATCACAGGAGAGCCAAACCAATCACATTTGGTTGCTTTGCTTCGATAGTTTATGGCCAGAATTGGTTTGCTTTAGATAACACACTCTTGTGCTGTGTCACTGTTGCTAAGATACAGTTTAGTAACTAAAAGTTATTTTAAATATATATCCTGGTATGGGGAGGAAAAAAACATGGAAAATTTTTGACCAAAGATTTAAACTACTTTTTTGAGAGGCTAGAGACAATGCTATAGATAAATCTTTAAAAGGCCCATTTTCATGTGCATCCTAAAATTATTTTGCTTTCCTCTGAAACTGAGTAAAGAGAGGGTAAGGACCCAGAGCAGGAGAGGTCCATCAACGGTTAGTAACTATGATGAATTGTTTTGCAGCAGTGTTTTGGCCAGTTTGAAAAGACACTGATATTGTTGCATCATGGTCTGTCTGTAAACATAGTTTTTCCTTGACATTTATGCCTTTATTTTCATCAAAAAAAAGAGGGATTTGATTGTCATTATCTACAATAGATCTAAAAAGCCCTAATCTTAGAAATCCTTCTTGAAGGCTGAAGGGATTCCAACTGGACAGCCCTGTCCCAAGAGCAGGGGACATGCACACTCCCTGATAGAGGTGGTAGGGCCACTTGTTCCCCAAGTGCTGGCCGTGGACAGGCACAAAAGCTGGTGCCCCCAGAACCTCCTCCACATGACCCGCAATCCCACCATCAGAGGGGCATGTTTTAGAGCCCCAGCAATCTCACTGTTCAAGGGCCCCTTGGATGTGTGAAGGATGGGTGCTGAGGAAGGGGCATGTCACACTGCAGCTTAGGCTTTACAGGGGGATTTCTGGGCAGTCAGCTGTCAACAGGATAAGGGGGCGGTTAGACACGAGGGATCTAGAGGGTACCTTGGTTACCAGGCAAGGGAGAAAAGGAGCTGGCAACATACCGCAGGGTTTCGAAGTCAGATCTTGCCTGTTTTGCCCATTTCACCAAGGGTCAAGCCAGCTTCTCTAGCTTATATTTGGCTCTTTGAATGAGGCCTGTTCCCTCCACCTACTTCATTTGCTTTGTGATTCTAGGCAACATTCTTATGAGCCACATCTAAACTATCAGGCTTTGCATAATTCACTCCCAGTCTGAGCAGACCTGTCCTGTCTTTTCAGCCTGTGTATATTCAAGAAATGTAACTTGATCTTAAGTTGGTTCATCAAAAGTCTTTTAGCCTCTGATAAGCTTCTGAGGGGGGATTGAAAGCATAATCCCGGCTCCTAGGCCTTGCTAGGTCTCTGTGCCATTGAGTAGTTCCACCTTGAGAAAACACCCCGTCACCCAGCATCAAACAAGTCAGGAACTCTTCCACAATATGTCACCAGAAGCAGCTCTTTGTCACCACCCCAGGGTCTCTGTTTTCTGTTACCATTATCATGATTTCTATTATTGCTACTATTATTATTACTATTATTATTGTTAATACTATGAGTATTATCATTATTGCTATTAACATTATCATGATTACCATTATTACTACGATCATTACTATTATTGCTATTATTATCATTACTACTGTTATTATTTCTATTCTCATTATTACTATTAATACTATTACCTTTATCGTTATTACTGTTGTTATTAATACTATTATCATCATTACTATGATTGCTACTACTATTCTCTTTATTGCTATTATTACTACTATTATCATTATTACTATTATTACTACTATTACTATTACCATTACTGTTATTGTTACTATTATCATTATTACTGTTATTATTGTTTCATTCCCAACTTCTTCACCAGACTCTAAGGCTCTCCAGTCATGGACTGGACACCACATGCCTTAGTACCCCTCCCTCTCCCCACCCCGCTCTCCTCTCCCAACCCCACTCCCCTGCCCAACCCCACCCAGTGTCAGGCTTAGTACTTGGCTCAGGGTTACCTTTTGGTAAACGTCTTCTAAGTAAATGAAAATGATAAGAGCAGCAGATCATTTCACTGTTATTTGAAATAATGTCTGAAGGCGGGGCCATTCTTAGTATTTCTCTCAGTTTCTTAGAAGGGAAAACAGGGCTGAAACCTTCAATCACAGTTTGGCTGATTCTGTATGTGCTGCTCTGAGTAATGAGGGGCTTAGACCCCATCACAGCAGGTGGAGCTCAGAATGGTAGGTGATGAGTGTTACTCAAACCCACAGGGTTTTACCGCCCTTTGCTACCCTGGTTTTGCCCCAAGCTGACCTTTTTGCTTCTTTTCATCCCGTCTGACTCAGGATCCCTCACCCTCTTGTCCTTCTGTGTCTCTCCCTTGTCCAGGTCGTAAAAAAAAAAAAAAGAGAGAGAGAGAGAGGACAGTAAAGAAATTACTCTTCTAGTAAATAAAATGTTAACTTGGAAATCACTGACATCTGGACTGCTTACAAATCGTGTACTTCTCCTATATGTGCCCCTGGGAAAATCCCAGAGGAAAGTGTTGGACTATGGGATTCAGACTGTTTCACAGAAATGGAACTAAAACCAAAACAAGCAGCTCTCACTGCCAGAGAAGAATGTGGAATATAAAGCTTGACAGAAGGGACATTAAAAAAGTAGGAGAACATAATAACAAACTCAGGAGTTCAAACTTACTGTCTTAAAATAATTATATGATTCTAAAGATGTGGATATGTTATATATAGCCATTTCCTAGAATTTTCAATAAGCCACACTCTATGGGGATATGTATTTAAAATAAAAGGTACTTGCAGTCAGCCTTACCTATGACTGAGAGTTGAGAATTTCCACAATGTACTAGTCTCATAGCCTTGGGTTTCTGAGCTCTTTAGCATCTGTTGAACATGAAATAAAGGATAGTTGTATTCTGTACGATAGAATTAAATGCTAATTGAGCCCTACGTGTGCTGGGCTCAATCCCACTCACATAAACTGCCTCATTTATTCCTCATCGGGACCATCCTTTACACATTTTATGGTGCCATAGCTGATACATAAAAGGTAAGTCACTTGCCCAAGGTTACACAGATGGTAAGTAGGAGAACTGGGACTCAAGCCCAAGCTAAGGGCTGAGAACCCACTCTCTTAACTACTATTCTGCCAATCAGTATGTTTGCAAAATCTTAGAAATGGAAGACAAATTATAAAGAGTCCAGTACAAGCTATCATTTACATGTGAGGAACCTGGGCCTCGGAGATTGGGTCATAGTCACCAGAGAGTGACAGACCCAGGAGAAGGTCTCTGCATCCACATGCGATCCTCACTCTGCATGGATAAGGATGTCTTACACACAGGAGACACACCATGGGTAGTCTGAGCAGGTTCAAGAGAACAGACAAAAGAGTATTTGTTTTGAGAAAAGCTTTTTAAATGGCTTAGATATTTTATATAAACTAGTAAAATAAGTTAGACCTGGCCTGCAGGAATTTCATGTCATCTGCAGCATCAGAAAAAAAGAGTTGATAAAGCAGAAGGGGTCAGAGAAGAGTGGAAATGAACAGACATGGAGCTGTTTTATATTTTTATCTTGATAACATTTTTTTAATTGGACTATAATTGCTTTACAATGTTGTGTTAGTTTATGCTGTACAACGAAGTGACTCAGCTATACGTATACATATATCTCCTCCCTTTTGTCCCTCCCTCCCTCCCCACCGCCGTCCCACCCATCTAGGTCATCACAGAGCACCAAGCTGAGCTCCCTGTGCTATACAGCAGGTTCCCAGTCGCTATCTATTTTACACATGGTAGTGTATTTATGTCAAACCTAATCTCCCAATTCATCCCATCCTCCCCTTCCCCCAAGAGAAAAACAAATATCGTACATTAATGCATGTATGTGGAATCTAGAAAAATGGTACAGATGAACCTAGTTCCAGGGCAGGGATAGAGACGTAGACGTAGAGCTGGTTTTGAGTATTCACTGTATCTCCAAACATGAGAAGGTGTGGCCATTGGATTTTTCATCCTCAGTTCATCACATACTTACTAGAACTTTATATATATATAAAAAAAGAAAGAAAAGCTACAAAAGCCTTTACATTTTTTCAATGTTTTTTTGTCTGTGTGCAGGTTGAAGAATGTGTGTTCATTTTCCTCAGTTATCCCTGGTCTCCTGCTGGATGTGTAAGAACAGTTATGAGGGTCTCTCACTAGAGTAGCTCAGGACAATTCACACTGTGCAATTTCTTCCTTACAACTCTTCTGGGACACGTGCAATAGATATTCAACTGTCTCCTTCAGTCCAAGAGGAAAGTGAGAGCTCAGAGAATTTAAATGCCATACATGATCTCTTGGAGGACACTGTCATTGATCACACCTCTATTTCTTTCTCCCAAGTGTTGTGGCCTATGGCCCAGGAATGTACTGTAATTTACATCTGTATCTATCCCTGTATATTACTATATAGTGTTTGTTTCCATCTTACTGATGATAAAGATAGAAAAATAATAGAGACGACCGTTGTCACAAGTAGAGTTGGAACACACAGTTACTGCAGACCTTGTCACAACAAAGGCTAATCAATGTTATATTTACCCACAGACTCAGAGGCAAACTCAGAGGCAAGCGGTCATTTAATGCCTATAGAAATATGTACTGGCCAGCGATAAATGTTAACAGGAAAGTTTTCAATCACAAGTTTATTAGGTAGGTGTACATCATAAACTAGACTTAACTCAAACTTAATGCACCCTCAGACCTCTGGGCAGCAAGTTATAAGGGAAAGGAAAGAAGATAAAAGTATGAATGACATCAGCCCAGCCAATCAGAAGAATTCCCACAGTACAATATAAGAGGGTCCAGTTTCAGAGCAGTGTCCATTTTCCTCCAGATATCTGAAGACTTTTGGATAGAAATGCCCTAGTCTGCTTGTTGCTTAAGTAAATAGGCAAACGATTGCTATCTGACATAGTATTAATATGCAGGATTGTGTTAGGCTCTTAAAATAGTCTTGTTTTGGTATCAGGGTGATGGTGGCCTCGAAGCATGAGTTTGGGACTGTTCCTTCCCCTGTAATTTTTTAGAAGAGCTTGAGAAGGATGGGTGTTAGCTCTTCTCTAAATGTTTGATAGAATTCACCTGTGAAGCCATCTGGTCCTGGACCTCTGTTTGTTGGAAAATTTTAATCACAGTTTCAATTTCATTACTTGTGATTTGTCTGTTCATATTTTCTATTTCTTCCTGGTTCAGTCTTGGAAGGTTATACCTTTCTACGAATTTGACCATTTCTTCTAGGTTGTCCATTTTATTGGCACAGAGTTGCTTGTAGTAGTCTCTCACTTTGTATTCCTGCAGTGTCTGGTGCAACATCTCCTTTTTCATTTCTAATTTTATTGATCTCAGTCCTCTCCATATTTTTCTTGATGAGTCTGGCTAATGGTTTATCAATTTTGTTTATCTTCTCAAATAACCAGCTTTTAATTTTATTGATCTTTGCTATTGTTTTCTTTGTTTCTATTTCATTTATTTCTGCTCTGATGTTTATGATTTCTTTCCTTCTGCTAACTTTGGGGGGTTTTTTTTGTTCTTCTTTCTCTAATTGCTTTAGGTGTAAGGTTAGGTTGTTTATTTGAGATTTTTCTTGCTTCTTGAAGTAGGATTGTATTGCTATAAACTTCCCTCTTAGAACTGCTTTTGCTGCATCCCATAGGTTTTGGATCATTGTGTTTTCATTGTCATTTGTCTCTAGGTATTTTCTGATTTCCTCTTTGATTTCTTCAGTGATCCCTTGGTTATTTAGTAACATATTGTTTAGCCTCCATGTCTTTGTATTTTTTCACATTTTTTTCTCTGTAATTGATTTCTAATCTCATAGTGTTGTGGTCAGAAAAGATGCTTGATATGATTTCAATTTTCTTAAATGTACTGAGGCTTGATTTGTGACCCAAGATGTGATCTATCCTGGGGAATGTTCCATGCACACTTGAGAAGAAAGTATAATCTGCTGTTTTTGGATGGAATGTCCTATAAATATCAATTACATCTATCTGGTCTATTGTGTAATTTAAAGCTTGTGTTTCCTTATTAATTTTCTGTTTGGATGATCTGTCCATTGGTGTAAGTGAGGTGTTAAAGTTCCCCACTATTATTGTGTTACTGTCAATTTCCTCTGTATAGCTGTTAGCTGTTGCCTTATGTATTGAGGGGCTTCTATGTTGGGTGCATGTATATTTATAATTGTTATCTCTTCTTCTTGGATTGATCCCTTGATCATTATGTAGTGTCCTTCCTTGTTGCTTGTAACATTCTTTATTTTAATGTCTATTTTATCTGATATGAGTATTGCTACTCAAGCTTTCTTTTGATTTCCATTTGCATGGAATATCGTTTTCCATCCCCTCACTTTCAGTCTGTATGTGTCCCTAGGTCTGAAGTGGGTTTCTTGTAGACAGCATATATTTGGATCTTGTTTTTGTATCCATTCAGCAAGCCTGCGTCTTTTTGTTGGAGCATTTAATCCATTCACATTTAAGGTAATTATCGATACTATGTTCCTTTTACCATTTTCTTAATTGTTTTGGGTTTGTTTTTGTAGGTCCTTTTCTTCTCTTGTGTTTCTCACTTAGAGAAGTTCCTGTACCATTTGTTGTAGAGCTGGTTTGGTGGTGCTGAATTCTCTTAGCTTTTGCTTGTCTGTAAAGCTTTTGATTTCTCCATCGAATCTGAACGAGATCCTTGCCAGGTAGAGTAATCTTGGTTGTAGATTCTTCCATTTCATCACTTTAAGTGTGTCATGCCACTCCCTTCTGGCTTGTAGAATTTCTGCTGAGAAATCAGCTGTTAACCTTACGGGATTTCCCTTGTATGTTATTTGTCGTTTTTCCCTTGTTCCTTTCAATAATTTTCCTTTGTGTTTAACTTTTCCCAGTTTGATTACTATGTGTCTCAGTGTGTTTCTCCTTGGGTTTATCCTTTATGGGACTCTCTGCGCTTCCTGGACTTGGGTGGCTATTTCCTTTCCCATGTTAGGGAAGTTTTTGACTATAACCTCTTCAGATATTTTCTCGGGTCCTTTCTCTCTCTCTTCTCCTTCTGGGACCCCTATAATGCGAATGTTGTTGTGTTTAATGTTGTCCCAGAGGTCTCTTAGGCTGTCTTCATTTTTTTCATTCTTTTTTCTTTATTCTGTTCTGCAGCAGTGAATTCCACTATTTTGTCTTCCACATCACTTATCTGTTCTTCTGCCTCAGTTATTCTGCTATTGATTCCTTCTAATGTATTTTTCATTTCAGTTATTGTATTGTTCATCTCTGTTTGTTTGTTCTTTAATTCTTCTAGAACTTTGTTAAACGTTTCTTTTTTTTTTTTTTTTTTTTTGTGGTACGCGGGCCTCTCACTGTTGTGGCCTCTCCCGTTGCGGAGCACAGGCTCCGGACACGCAGGCCCAGCCGCCATGGCTCACAGGCCCAGCTGCTCCGCGGCATGTGGGATCTTCCTGGACCGGGTCACGAACCCGTGTCCCCTGCATCGGCAGGCGGACTCTCAACCACTGCGCCACCAGGGAAGCCCTGTTAAACATTTCTTGCATCTTCTAGATCTTTGCCTCCATTCTTTTTCTGAGGTCCTGGATCATCCTCACTATAATTTTTCTAAATTCTTTTTCTGTAAGGTTGCCTATCTCCACGTCATTTTGTTGTTTTTCTGGGGTTATATCTTGTTCCTTCATCTGGTACATAGCCCTCTGCCTTTTCATCTTGTCTGTCTTTCTGTGAATGTGATTTTTTTTTCCCCACAGGCTGCAGGATTATAGTTCTTCTTGCTTCTGCTGTCTGCCCTCTCTACCCTATGTCTTTTGATTGGAGCATTTAGTCCATTGACATTTAAAGTGATTATTTATAGGCACATACTTATTGCTATTTTGTTACTTGTTTTCTGGTTGTTTTGCAGTTCTTCTTTGTACTTTTCTTCTTCTTTTAGTCTTTTCCCTTATGGTTTGATGATTTTCTTTAATGGTAGGCTTGTAGTTCTTTCTCCCTAGTTTTTGTGTATCTGTTGTAGGCTTTTGATTTGTGGTTACCATGGGGTTTATATATGTTGGCCTATAACTATATCTACTTGTTTTAAACATGTAGTCCTTTAAGTTCAATCACATTCTAAAGACCTACATTTTTTACCCTCTCCCACATGTTTTGTGTGTTCAATATCATATTTTACATCTTCATATCTATCTATCCCTTAACTGTTTATTGTAGGTATAGGAGATTTTACAATTTTTGTCTTTTAACTTTCATACCAGCTTATGTGAGTGGTTGATCCACAGCCTTTTTATATATTTGCCTTTACCCAAGGGATTTTCCCCTTCCTCTAATTTTTTATTTCTTGTTGTAGCCTTTGCTTTTTCACTTAAAGAAGACTCTTTAACACTTCTTGTAGGATCATTTTAGCATTGATGAATTCCTTTAGTTTTTGCTTGTCTAAGGAGTTCTTTATCTCTCCTTCAATTCTGAATGATAAACTTGTTGGGTAGAGTTTACCCTGTGCTAAGTTATAGATTTTTTTCTTTCAGCATATTAAAAGTATCATGACACTCCTACCTAACCTGCAAAGTCTGTGCAGAAAAATCAGCTGATAGCTTTATGGGGGGTTATTTTTATATGACTTTTTGCTTTACTCTAGCTGTCGTTAAAATTCTCTTCTTAAACTTAACTTCTGTCATTTTAATTATATGTCTTGGTGTGGGTCTGTTTGGATTCATCTTATCTGGGATGCTCTGTGTTTCCTGTACCTGCATATTTGTTTCCTTCTTCAGGTTTAGGAAGTTTTCAGCCATAATTTCACTGTATACAATTTCTACCCTTTCATTTTCTCTTCTCCTCTAGGACCCCTATAATGGGAATGTTAGTATGCTTGATATTGTTGCAGAGTATCCTTAAACTATTCTCATTTTTTACAATTTATTTTTCTTCTTGCTCTTCTGATTGGGTGTTTTCCATTATTCTGTATTCCAGATCACTTATGTGTTCTTCTGTATCACCTAACCTGCTATTAATTCCTTCTAAGTTTATTTTTCATTTCAGTTATCTTATTCTTCAGGTCTGATTGATACTTTTTTATATTTTATAGTTCTTTGTTAAAATTCTCACTGTGTTCATCTAATTTTTTCCCACATTCAGTTACTATTCTTATTACTATTGCTTTGAACTCTTTATCAGGTAAATTATTTATTTCTGTTTCATTAAGGTTTTTTTTGAAGGGTTTTTTTCCTGTTCTTTTGTTTGAAACATACTCCTCTGTCTTCTCACTTTGTTTAACTTCCTCTGTCTCTATGAAATTAGGTGAAACAGTTACTAGTCCCTGTCTTGAAGACACGTCCTGTGTAAAAGTGTCCCTATGCAGTCTGTGTGTGCCTAGTAGGTGGGAGAGCTGGATCTGAAGTCAGGAGTGGCTGTGACTTCCCCTGGGATGTGCTGGTAGCTATCACCTTGGAATGAAATGGGGTTGGAGATGGAGGGGCTAGAGCCAGAGACAGGTGTGAGCTGCGGCTTCTCTTCTGCTCAACGGCAGTCACTGCCCTATTGGGGGTAGAGGCAGGGCCCAAGGGGATGGAGCATATGCCCTGGGGGAGCTGGGTTTCTCAAGGGTGTGAAGGCAGTCTCTGCCTTGGTTGGGGGTTTGGCCAGGATCCAAGGGTTTGGGGTTGCACTTCATGCTGGTTTTGCTTTTTCCTCTATGTGCATGCCTTGGTTAGAGGTTTGGCTGGGGCTGGAGGGGTTGGAGCTGCACCACTGAGCTAGTTTTGTTCTCTCCCAAGTGTATGCATGCACTGGCAATGGTTGCCTCCACCCTGGTCAGGGGCAGGGCTGGGGTCTGAGTTGGCTCAGTTTCCTCCAAGTGTGCACCCTCTTTTTGGCAACAGCCGTGGTGGAGAGCAGCACTAGAGCAAGAGGGGCCGGAGGGGGACCCCAGTGTGGGCTGAGGTGTGTGTGCTGGGGTGATCCTGGCAAGCCAGCTAGAGCCCCAGGCAGTTTTCACTCTGCTTCCTCAGCGCTGGGACTGAGAGTGAACAAGAATGTGTCTACTCTCTTCATGAGTGGAATCTCAGTTTCCTACAGCTCTCTGATAAGCCTCACTGGTTTTCAAAACAGCCAAGGGGGCTCATCTTCCTGGTTTTGGACCCCAGACCTGGGGTGCCTAATATGTGGCTTGAACACCTCACTTCCCAGGGAGGATCCCTGAGCCTGTGACATCCCCCTCCTGTTAGGGGTGCAGGTTCTGACCAAATCACTTCTCTTCCCCTCCTACCAGACTCTGTGAGGATCTTTCTTTACAGCTTTGGTTGTAGAAGAGCCTTCCTGCTCATCTCCAGGTCAATTTCAGAGAGAGTTTTTCTACATGTAGTCGACGTTTTGATGTGTTTATGAGAGGAGGTGCTCTCAGCATCCTCCTACTCTGTCATCTTGATCCCACCTCAACTGTCACCATTTTCTAGGCAACAGAAAGGGGAGTGGACAAAGTAAGTATCTGTGAGATGACCCGGAAATGGCCTGACTCAGATTCTTTCCTACCTCATCGGCTTGAACGCAGTCAGACAGCCTCACATGACTGTAAAACTGCCCGGGAGAATACAATAAGTCCCCTACATACGAACGAGTTTCATTCCAAAAGTGTGTTGGTAAATCCAATTTGTTTGTTAGTCCAACAAATTTAGCCTAGGTACTCAACTAACACAATCAGCTATCTAGTACTGTACTGTAATAGGTTTATAATACTTTTCACACAAATAATACATAAAAAACAAACAAACACAAAAAATAGAAAACATTTTAAACCTTACAGTACAGTACCTTGAAAAGTACACTAGTACAGTACAACAGCTGGCATACAAGGGCTGGCATCAAGTGAACAGGCAGGAAGAGTTACTGAATGGAGGAGGGAGAGGAGGTGGGAGATGGTAGAGCTGAAGGATCGTCAGCAACAGGAGATGGAGGGAAAGCTGCAATGTCACTCATGCCTGATGTTGATGGCACAGGTTCTGGTTCCTTGCTGGCTTCAATTCTATCTACCCTCTTGAAAACATGATCCAGTGATGTCTGGGTATACTGTACCACCTATATCACTGCTGCTTTTATGCTTGCTTGGACATTCTGGGCTTGAAATAAAGATATTGTACTACTATATTCTATACAGTACTACACAGTAAAGTACACAGAAGCACAACCACTTGTAGAGGATGCACACGTGTGACAATGTACGCTAGACACGTGAACTAACTTATGTGATTGGACATGTGAACGCACATTTGTATCTCTGAAAGTTCTAAACTTGAAGGTTTGTATGTAGGGGACTTACTGTAGTGTGTATTTTGCAGCTGTGAAGGGATCTGTGTACCCAGGTAAAGGCTGGGGGACCCTATTACTAAACATAAAGAGGAGAGAAGGCTACTGGGAGAATGGCCGTCAGTCTGCCCCTCCGTACCTCCCTCTTCCCCTCGATTCCACATACTTTCTTCTTTCTATTAATACACCTCTCCCTCTCCCAACAAAAGACAACTCAAATCACATCCTGTTTCTTCATTCAGCTCACAGTTAAGATTTCTGGGTGAGATTCTGTGTTTTCCATCAGATCTGGCTATGGCCCGCCTAGTCTGGCAGACATCAAACAGGAAGAGAGCAAAACATGCAGATGCTGAGACCCTGGTGGCTCTGGACAGCTCAGCTCTGGCTACTATGTGATAGAGGAATAAATGATCTTTTATTTTAATCCACTGTATTTTTCTCCTTCTGCCACAGCAGCTTAGTTTTTACCCAAACCAATAGAGGATCTATTACAAAATCACTTGAATTTCCTATACTTATTTCAGTTTTATACTTCCCAATGACTTCTCAAACAAGACTATGTATTTTAGCAATTTAAGATTCAGTGAAGTGGAGTCTATTTTGCTTAATCTCAGTTATCTTGTTCAATGATCCCAACAGACTCTATCATACAGAGCACAAAGAGAAGAGCAGATGGCCTGGAAAATGAATCAAAGGGAATTTGGCTCTCACTGTAACTGTCATTGCCACTTCTTTTGCTTTTAAATGAGAAAAATCATTACAGTTTTTGAAAACTTCCCTACAGACTCAGTGAAACCTGGGGATGTTCTGAGGTAAGGATTAGAGGGAAATCCTCTCATCCTTGCCCACTTCTTGTCCAATCCAGTGATGAGGTCACCTGAATATTGGGTGTGGAATAATTAGGTGACTTCTGCAGCTCCCACTCAACCCCTGACTCTCTAGGGACAGTTCAGACATGGGAAGTACATGATTTGTGTTGAAATAACTTTCTAGGCCCAAGATGCAGCCATCTCCACCCTGGGTGCCTCATTAGCAAACTGAAACTTAGGTGACTTTCATTTCCCTTTAGATGCTCTTCTTGACCAGAAACACAGTACATCCAGTCAGCCAATCCCCGAATGCCAAGCCAACTCTGAGTTCTATAGTCATTTCCTTGTTTCCTGTTCTTTGCCCTATAAAAAGCTCCTGTCTTCTGCCCCTGCAGTGGTCTGGATGCCTGGGGATGGAGAAAGTCTGCTTCATGAAGTGTTAAGTAAAGTTTGTTTGCATCACCTGCCTTGTCTCCTTTAATCATTCTCAGAAAAAGTTATGTTTATTTTTTGGAAGAGTTTGTGTTTCTTGTTTCTTTGAAAGCCCTCAAATGTCTATTTTAAAATTCAGAGATCAAAATGATACAGTGACAATTCAGTCCATCAGATTGCCTGCCTAAGGAATAGTCTTGTAACTAGAGTTTGATAAAATAAAACAAGTTATTTTTCATTTCAAAAATTGTCACAGAAAAAATGTTTATAAATTTATTAGTGAACGAGCATTTCCATACAGAATCTAGCTCCCATGACCCTCGCATTAAACCCACCTGGAGTGGCAAGGATGGAGGGAGTGTCTATCCAGATTCTAGTTAGAAAGAACCAAGATTCCTCTCCACGAGCAAGAAAAATCCCAAGAGAAAAAGGCCATCAACAGCATGGACCAAAGTCTGAGAAGAATACTGAATACTGTTCTCAGAATCTCCTTTAGTGCAATCCCCATGAACCCACATCTGAGTCCTACATCAAGGGAGTTGCAATAAAAATAGATGAAAAAGAGAAAAAAAGATCTGGGAAATGTCAAGCAAGTGTTTGGGCTTCAAATATGAGATAGGGCCAGTAGCACAGACATTGGCACCCTTCCCACCGGGCAGTGGCACCTGCTGTCTTGACATCATTGGAAGTTAGTGACAATGAGGGCTGCCTTAAGATTTCTAGAGGGCCTGAGACTCAAAAGATTATGATAATTCTCCCACATAAACATGAACTAATAATAACTCCAAACTGTTAAGTAAATGTAAGAAAATTTAAATAAATTATGATTTTGCTATGAAAACTAAATCAATGAATTTCTGAATAGCAAATGATTTATAAAAGTTTTCCTGATGCCTATATTTTGTTAGTGCTCTAAGCATGTGCTTGCCCATCCCATTGGGTAAACCAGGCTGGCTTCAATAGCAGTCTCTCTGGAGGGAGAGGGCTGGACATTAGTACTCTTGGCACAGATACCATGTTGTTCAACACAAAGACCCATAAAACACAGAAGGCATCAGTAGAGACAGAGGCACAGCCAGGGCAAGCTGGGCAGGAGAGGAGAAGCCTGGCAGGTACCTCACGTGGTCAAGAGTGCTAGTTTATCCAGCACACTTGGGAACCTGCCTGAGGTCTCCCAGAACTATTTGGGAGGAATTTGTGAGGAGTCTAGAGTTTCTGCAGAGCAGTTAAAAGAAGAGAGGCAAATGGGTTTATAACAATTGTGATTCTATTTTTACCTCCAGGTTGATGGGATTTGGGTTGCATTCACATTTATATATACATATATACACACACACACACACACATGATATGTATGTGTGATAGAAGATAAAGTATATTGCAATAATTGAATCTTGGTGATACAACGTCTTGAGGTACCATAATCAGACACCTTTGAGCATTGCTTGTATTACAAATTAGCACAGATGTATAAAAAGAATATGGAGACAATTAGCTTTAATGTGCAAAGTGCCATAACATGCCCTGAATGCTATTTTCTGTTATATTCAATTTTTTATCATCTCACTTTTGTTCTTATTGCTCAGGGCAGCCAACAATATTTCTGTTCATTGCTAATCACAATTTTAGGGCATGTGCTAAAATTTCAGTTCAATTCAACAATCATATATTGAGCACTTACCACGTGCCAGGTTCAAGGTGCCAGGATCCAGAGATGATGAACACATAAGACTCTGTCTTCCTCAGCCTCACACTAAGAAGATATACCAAAAAAACATGATGATTAGAGACAGTGTGGTTAAATCTCATCACATATAAATGAGGTAAATAGAAGTACAGCAGTAAAGTAGCAGCACACGGAGAGAATACTTAATTTAGTTGGGGGATATGGAGTTTTGATGAGAAAATGCTTCTAAAAGGAGGTAATAATTGATCTGTTCTGGAGGAAGAACAGAAGTCACCAGGCAGTTAAGTAGGAGCTGGGAACCACAGGGTTATAACAAAATCACAGAACGTTTGGCCTGGTGAGAAACTGAATGTGCCTCGGTGAAATTGAAGCGGAAGCTTCAATGTTTGGACATTTAGGGAGGTAAGCCTGGAAGAATATCAGACATTTGAACTAATTCTGTAGGTCTGAGGAGCAAGCTAGGAAATGAAGTGAATGAATAGCATAATGGGATTTGCATGTGAGGAACTTCACCTGGTAGCTGTTTGAAAGGTACTAGGAACGGACTAAGATGCTCTTAGCGATGACTAATCAACACATGACAGGGTTTTGAGGAAGGCTTTGACACTGAGGTAGGAAGATAGGAAAGACATCTTTCAGAGGTAATCTTTGGGGGAAATGGGCAAATTAAGATAATGCTCTTTTTTTTTTTAGTAACTGGTGGTTCCACTTCCTGAGACAAGGAAAACTCAAAGAAAAAGAAGATTTGGATTTGTGTTCAAGGTGAAGGCAGGGGTAGTTGTCATGGAAGGTGGAATTGCAATGATGTGAGAGGCCCATGTTGAGGTGCCGTGAGGCTCTTACAAAGGGGTCTAAAGAGAAGAAGTCCAGGATGGAGAGAGAGATGTTATAACTGACCTTGTTTTATTTCTCATAGATTATCTTACACAAAACAACTTATCATGCTTTTATAACACATAATGTAAGTAAGTTACATATAAGCAAGAACCAAGTAAATGGGTTCATGATAAAAGAGACAGTTTTATCTAACTCAAAAAGAAACATGTGCCCCAATGTTTATAGCAGCACTAGTTACAATAGCCAAGACATGGAAGCAACCTAAGTGTCCATCAACAAAGGAATGGATAAAGAAGATGTGGTCCATGTACAAAATGGAATACTACTCTGCCATAAAAAAGAATGAAATAATGCCATTTGCAGCAACATGGATGGACCTAGAGATTATATTAAGTGAAGTAAGTCAGACACAGAAAGACAAATATCATATGATATCACTTACATGTGGAATCTAAAAAAATGATACAAATGAACTTATTTACAAAACAGAAATAGACTCACAGACATACAAAACAAAGTTATGGTTTCCAAAGGGAATAGTAGGAGGAGGGGGAAGAGATAAATTAAGAGTTGGGGATTAATATATACACACTATTATATATAAAATAGATAAACAACAAGGACCTACTGCATAGCGCAAGGAACTATACTCAATATCTTATAATAACCTACAGTGGAAAAGAATCTAAAAAAGAATATGTACATGTGCATATATGTATATATATATATATACATATATAACTGAATCACTTTGCTGTACACTTGAAAATAACACAACACTGTAAATTAACTATACTTCAATTTTAAAAAATGAGAAAAGTACAGACACAAAGAGATCAAAAAAAAAGGAGTCAGCTTTAGAAGTTAAAAATGCAAAGGCGGGATGAGGGGAAGGTGGCAGAAGAGTAAGACGCAGAGATCACCTTCCTCCTCACAGATACACCAGAAATACATCTACACGTGGAACAACTCCTACAGAACACGTACTGAACGCTGGCAGAAGACCTCAGACCTCCCAAAAGGCAAGAAAATCCCCCACGTACCTGGGTAGGGCAAAAGAAAAAAGAAAAAACAAGAGAGACAAAAGAATAGGGACGGGACCCGCACCAATGGGAGGGAGCTGTGAAGGAGGAAAAGTTTCCACACACTAGGAGCCCCTTTGCGGGCGGAGACTGCAGGTGGCGGAGGGGGGAAGCTTCGGAGTCGCGGAGGAGAGCGCAGCCACAGGGGTGCGGAGGGCAAAGCGGAGAGGTTCCCGCACAGAGTATCGGTGCCGACCAGCACTCACCAGCCCGAGAGGCTTGTCTGCTCACCCGCCGGGTCGGGGGTGGGTGGGAGCTGAGGCTCAGGCTTCGGTCGGAGCGCAGGGAGAGAACTGGGTTTGGCGGTGTGAACATGGCCTGAAGGGGTTAGTGCGCCACGGCTGGCCGGGAGGGAGTCCGGGAAAAAGTCTGGAGCTGCTGAATAGGCAAGAGACTTTTTCTTCCCTCTTTGTTTCCAGGTGCGCGAGGAGAGGGGATTCAGAGCGCCGCTTAAAGGAGCTCCAGAGACGGGCGTGAGCCGCGGCTAAAAGCGCGGACCCCAGAGACGGGCGTGGGACGCTGGGGTTGCTGCTGCCGCCGCCAAGAAGCCTGTGTGTGAGCACAGGTCACTGTCCACACCTCTCCTCCCGGGGAGCCTATGCAGTCCGCCACTGCCAGCGTCCCGGGATCCAGGGACAACTTCCCCGGGAGAACACACGGCGTGCCTCAGGCTGGTGCAACGTCACGCCGGCCTCTGCCGCTGCAGGCTCGCCCCGCATCCGTACCCCTCCCTCCCCCAGGCCTGAGTGAGCCAGAGCCCCCGAATCAGCTGCTCCTTTGACTCCGTCCTGTCTGAGCGAAGAACAGACGCCCTCTGGGGACCTGCACGCAGAGGCAAGGCCAGATCCAAAGCTGAACCCTGGGAGCTGTACGAACAAAGAGAAAGGGAAATCTCTCCCAGCAGCCTCAGAAGCAGTGGATTAAAGCTCCACAATCAACTTGATGTACCCTGAATCTGTGGAATACCTGAATAGACAACGAATCATCCCAAATTGAGGAGGTGGACTTTGAGAGCAAGATTTATGATTTTTTCCCCTTTTCCTCTTTTTGTGAGTGTGTATGTGTATGCTTCTGTGTGAGATTTTGTCTGTATAGCTTTGCTTCCACCATTTGTCCTAGAGTTCTATCCATCTGTTTTTGTTTATTTGTTTTAATTTTTTTCTTAATAATTATTATCTTATTTTAATAACTTTATTATATTTTATCTTACTTTATTTTATTTTGCTTTATCTTCTTTCTTTCTTTTTTTTCCTTCCTTCCCTCCTTCCTTCCTTCCTTCCTCCCTCCCTCCATCCTTTCTTTCTTTCCTTCTTTCTTTCTCTCTTTCTTTCTTTCTTTCACTCTTTCTTTCTTTCTACCTCTACTACTTCTTTCTTTCTACTTTTTCTCCCTTTTATTCTGAGCTGTGTGTATGGAAGGCTCTTGGTGCTGCAACCAGGAGTCAGTGCTGTGCCTCTGAGGCGGGAGAGCCAACTTCAGGACACTGGTCCACAAGAGACCTCCCTGCTCCACATAATATCAAACGGCGAAAATCTCCCAGAAATCTCCATCTCAACACCAACACCCAGCTTCACTCAATGACCAGCAAACTACAGTGCTGGACACCCTATGCCAAACAACTAGCAAGACAGGAACACAACGCCACCCATTAGCAGAGAGACTGCCTAAAATCATAATAAGTCCACAGACACCCCAAAACACACCACCAGACTTGGACATGCCCACCAGAAAGACAAGATCCAGCCTCATCCACCAGAACACAAGCACTAGTCCCCTCCACCAGGAAGCCTACACAACCCACTGAACCAACCTTAGCCACTGGGGACAGACACCAAAAACAACGGGAACTACGAACCTGCAGCCTGCAAACAGGAGACCCCAAACACAGTAAGATACGCAAAATGAGAAGACAGAAAAACACACAGCAGGTGAAGGAGCAAGATAAAAACCCACCAGACCTAACAAATGAAGAGGAAATAGGCAGTCTACCTGAAAAAGAATTCAGAATAATGATAGTAAAGATGATCCAAAACCTTGGAAATAGAATAGAGAAAATGCAAGAAACAGTTAACAAAGACCTAGAAGAACTAAAGATGAAACAAGCAACGATGAATAACACAATAAATGAAATTAAAAATACTCTAGATGGGATCAATAGCAGAATAACTGAGGAAGAAGAACACATAAGTGACCTGGAAGATAAAATAGTGGAAATAACTGCTGCAGAGCAGAATAAAGAAAAAATAATGAAAAGAACTGAGGACAGTCTCAGAGACCTCTGGGACAACATTAAACACACCAACATTTGGATTATAGGGGTTGCAGAAGAAGAAGAGAAAAAGAAAGGGACTGAAAATATTTGAAGAGATTATAGTTGAAAACTTCCCTAATATGGGAAAGGAAAGAGTCAATCAAGTCCAGGAAGCACAGAGAGTCCCATACAGGTTAAATCCAAGGAGAAATACACCAAGACACATATTATTCAAACTGCCAGAAATTAAACACAAAGAAAACATATTAAAAGCAGCAAGGGAAAAACAACAAATAATACACAAGGGAATCCCCATAAGGTTAACAGGTGATCTTTCAGCAGAAACTCTGCAAGCCAGAAGGGACTGGCAGGACATATTTAAAGTGATGAAGGAGAAAAACCTGCAACCAAGATTACTCTACCCAGCAAGGATCTCATTCAGATTTGATGGAGAAATTAAAATCTTTACAGACAAGCAAAAGCTGAGAGACTTTAGCACCACCAAACCAGCTTTACAACAAATGCTAAAGGAACTTCTCTAGGCAAGAAACACAAGAGAAGGAAAATACCTACAATAATGAACCCAAAACAATTAAAATGGGAATAGGAACATACATATCGATAATTACCTTAAATGTACATGGACTAAATGCTCCCACCAAAAGACACAGATTGGCTGAATGGATACAAAAACAAGACCCATATATATGCTGTCTACAAGAGACCCATTTCAGACCTAGAGACACATACAGACTGAAAGTAAGGGGATGGAAAAAGATATTCCATGCAAATGGAAACCAAAGGAAAGCTGGAGTAGAAATTCTCATATCAGACAAAATAGACTTTAAAATAAGACTATTAGAAGAGACAAAGAAGGACACTACATAATGATCAAAGGATCGATCCAAGAAGAAGATATAACAATTGTAAATATTTATGCACCAAACATAGGAGCACCTCAATACATAAGGCAAATACTAACACCCATAAAAGGGGAAATCGACAGTAACACATTCATAGTAGGGGACTTTAACACCCCACTTTCACCAATGGACGGATCATCCAAAATGAAAATAAAGAAGGAAACACAAGCTTTAAATGATACATTAAACAAGATGGACTTGATATTTATAGGACATTCCATCTAAAAACAACAGAACACACATTTTTCTCAAGTGCTTATGGAACATTCTGCAGGATAGATCATATCTTGGGTCACAAATCAAGCCTTGGTAAATATAAGAAAATTGAAATTGTATCAAGTATCTTTTCCAACCACAACGCTATGAGACTAGATATCAATTACAGGAAGAGATCTGTAAAAAATACAAACACATGGAGGGTAAACAATACACTACTTAATAACGAAGTGATCACTGAAGAAATCAAAGAGGAAATAAAGAAATATCTAGAAACAAATGACAATGGAGACACGATGACCAAAAACCTATGGGATGCAGCAAAAGCAGTTCTAATAGGGAAGTTTATAGCAATACAATCCCACCTTAAGAAACAGGAAACATCTCGAATAAACAACCTAACCTTGCACCTAACGCAATTAGAGAAAGAAGAACAAAAAAACATTAAAGTTAGCAGAAGGAACGAAATCATAAAAATCAGATAAGAAATAAATGTAAAAGAAATGAAGGAAATGATAGCAAAGATCAATAAAACTTAAAGCTGGTTCTTTGAGAAGATAAACAAAATTGATAAACTATTAGCAAGACTCATCAAGAAAATAAAGGAGAAGACTCAAATCAATAGAATTAGAAATGAAAAAGAAATAACAACTAACACTGCAGAAATACAAAACATCATGACAGATTACTACAAGCCACTCTATGCCAATAAAATGGACAACCTGGAAGAAATGGACAAATTCTTAGAAATGCACAACCTGCCAAGACTGAATCAGGAAGAAATAGAAAATATGAACACACCAATCACAAGCACTGAAATTGAAACTGTGATTAAAAATCTTCCAACAAACGGAAGCCTAGGACCAGATGGCTTCACAGGCTAATTCTATCAAACATTTAGAGAAGAGCTAACACCTATCTTTCTGAAACTCCTCCAAAATATAGCAGAGGGAAGAACACTCCCAAACTCATTCTACGAGGCCACCATCACCCTGATACCAAAACCAGAAAAGGAAGTCACAAAGAAACTACAGGCCAATATCACTGATGAACATAGATTCAAAAATCCTCAACAAAATACTAGCAAACAGAATCCAACAGCACACTAAAAGGATCATACACCATGATCAAGTGGGGTTTATTCCAGGAATGCAAGGATTCTTCAATATATGCAAGTCAGTCAACGTGACACACCATATTAACAAACTGAAGGAGAAAAACCATATGATCATCTCAATAGATGCAGAGAAAGCTTTCAACAAAATTCAATACTCATTTATGATAAAAACCCTGCAGAAAGTAGGCATAGAGGGAACTTTCCTCAACCTAATAAAGGCCATATATGACAAACCCACAGCCAACATCGTCCTCAATGGTGAAAAACTGAAACCATTTCCACTAAGATCAGGAACAAGACAAGGTGGCCCACTCTCACCACTCTTATTCAACATAGTTTTGGAAGTTTTAGCCACAGCAATCAGAGAAGAAAAGGAAATAAAAGGAATCCAAATCAGAAAAGAAGAAGTAAAGCTGTCACTGTTTGCAGATGACATGATACTAGACATAGAGAATCCTAAAGATGCTACCAGAAAACTGCTAGAGCTAACCAATGAATTTGGTAAAGTAGCAGGATACAAAATTAATGCACAGAAATCTCTGGCATTCCTGTACACGAATGATGAAAAATCTGAAAGTGAAATCAAGAAAACACTCCCATTTACCATTGCAACAAAAAGAATAAAATATCTAGGAATAAACCTACCTAAGGAGACAAAAGACCTGTATGCAGAAAATTATAAGACACTGATGAAAGAAATTAAAGATGATACAAACAGATGGAGAGATATACCATGTTCTTGGGTTGGAAGAATCAATGCTGTGAAAATGACTCTACTACCCAAAGCAATCTACAGATTCAATGCAATCCCTGTCAAACTACCAATGACATTTTTCACAGAACTAGAACAAAAAATTTCACAATTTGTATGGAAACACAAAAGACCCCGAATAGCCAAAGCAATCTTGAGAAAGAAAAACGGAGCTGGAGGAATAAGGCTCCCTGACTTCAGACTATACTACAAAGCTACAGTAATCAAGACAGTATGGTACTGGCACAAAAACAGAAAGATAGATCAATGGAACAGGATAGAAAGCCCAGAGGTAATCCCACGCACATATGGTCACCTTATATTTGATAAAGGAGGCAGGAATGTACAGTGGAGAAAGGACAGCCTCTTCAATAAGTGGTGCTGGAAAACGACAGGTACATGTGAAAGTATGAGATTAGATCATTCCCTAACATCATACACAAAAATAAGCTCAAAATGGATTAAAGACCTAAATGTAAGGCCAGAAACTATCAAACTGTTAGAGGAGAACACAGGCAGAACACTCTATGACATAAATCACAGCAAGATCCTTTTGGACCCACCTCCTAGAGAAATGGAAATAAAAACAAAGATAAACAAATGGGACCTAATGAAACTTCAAAGCTTTTGCACAGCAAAGGAAACCATAAACAAGACCAAAAGACAACCCTCAGAATGGGAGAAAATATTTGCAAATGAAGCAACTGACAAAGGATTAATCTCCAAAATTTATAAGCAGCTCATGCAGCTCAATAGCAAAAAAAACAAACAACCCAATCCAAAAATGGGCAGAAGACCTAAACAGACATTTCTCCAAAGAAGATATACAGACTGCCAACAAACACATGAAAGAATGCTCAACATCATTAATCACTAGAGAAATGCAAATCAAAACTACAATGAGATATCATCTCACACCAGTCAGAATGGCCATCAGCAAAAAATCTAGAAACAATAAATGCTGGAGAGGGTGTGGAGAAAAGGGAACCCTCTTGCACTGCTGGTGGGAATGTGAATTGGTACAGCCACTATGGAGAACAGTATGGAGGTTCCTTAAAAAACTACAAATGGAACTACCATATGACCCAGCAATCCCACTACTGGGCATATACCCTGAGAAAACCATAATTCAAAAAGAGACATGTACCAAAATGTTCATTGCAGCTCTATTTACAATAGCCCAGGGATGGAAACAACCTAAGTGTCAATCATCGGATGAATGGATAAAGAAGATGTGGCACATATATACAATGGAATATTACTCAGCCATATAAAGAAACGAAACTGAGCTATTTGTAATGAGGTGGATAGACCTAGAGTGTGTCATACAGAGTGAAGTAAGTCAGAAAGAGAAAGACAAATACCGTATGCTAACACATATATGTATGGAATTTAAGAAAAAAAACAAATGTCATGAAGAACCTAGGGGTAAAACAAGCATAAAGACACAGACCTACTTGAGAATGGACTTGAGGATATGGGGAGGGGGAAGGGTAAGCTGTGACAAAGTGAGAGAGAGGCATGAACATAATACACTACCAAACGTAAGTTAGATAGCTAGTGGGAAGCAGCCGCATAGCACAGGGACATCAGCTCTGTGCTTTGTGACCGCCTGGAGGGTTGGAGGGAGGGAGACGCAAGAGGGAAGGGATATGGGAACAGATGTATATGTATAACTGATTCACTTTGTTATAAAGCAGAAACTAATAAAAATAAATAAATAAATAATTTTTGTTCTTTTAAGTCCTGAAGCATTTCATTAAAAATCTCCTTAGTTGATGCTTCTCTCAAAGCTTCTTCCTAATTATTAGGAAATTATTTTAGTCTAGGTACGATAGGGGAAATAACCTGTCTTAAACTCTCCAAATTCTTAGTTTAAAGTGAATGGAAGAAAAGAAATGGAGAATTCAAAGCTCAAGGCAGAGATTCATCATTTAATTATTCTACATTAGAAACTGAGGAAACTAGGTGGATGTTCATCCAAGGTATCATGCCTGAGAGACAGGAATGCAGGAGCCAGTGAAGGAGGGAGGTGGGAAATGCTCAGGCTATGGAGAGCAGTGGGTTTCTGTTGGAGGGTTTCCATCAGGGGCTGACACTATGTATTTTTAAAATCTCACTCTACCTGAGCTTGGGTAATAAACAGAAGAAGTCCAAAAGTAGATGTGGAGGTTTTGTACGTAGTCCTAGGAAAAAATTAACGAGAGAGAAATCAAGTGAGCTAGACCTCCGTACAGTTTTTGAGAATTTAGAGATAAAACTTAACTTTGTTTGCAAATCTAACTCTTTTTGTAGTTAATACTCAAATAGAAACGAATCCTTTATTTCACTGCTTTTAAGATATTTGCAGACTTACCTTTGCTCCTGCGTTTTATAAAGTTTTACTTACATGGTGCGTTTGGCTTCATTTTAAGGACATTTAAAATAGGCAGTCCTTTAGAAGATCTTTCTTAAAAATAGAATTTGTGGAATATTTTTGAAGCATTTGCACTTCATTTCTTACTCTAGGTAATCCTTATTCTTGTACACCAGACCGACAAAGAGTTGTGTGCCCGCCTCACAAGATTAAAAGCTTTTGTGAAACTGCCCATTTTTACCTGTGCTTTTGCACTGTGCCCATGTCCTACATTTAGGAGCAAACGATCTCATGAAGCTCCTTGCTAAATTAATTGTAAGGATGTTGTTACAATTGTTATTTCTTCTAGCATACAATGTCCCTTTTAAAAGGACCTTAAGGGCTTCCCTGGTGGCGCAGTTGTTGAGAGTCTGCCTGCTAATGCAGGGGACATGGGTTCGAGTCCTGGTCTGGGAGGATCCCATATGCCGCGGAGCAACTAGGCCCGTGAGCCACAACTACTGAGCCTGCGCATCTGGAGCCTGTGCTCCGCAACAAGAGAGGCCGCGATAGTCAGAGGCCCGTGCACCGCGATGAAGAGTGATCCCCACTTGCCACAACTAGAGAAAGCCCTCGCACAGAAATGAAGACCCAACACAGCAAAAATAAATAAATAAATTACTAAACTACCCCAACATCTTCTTAAAAAAAAAAAAAAAAAAAGGACCTTAAGAGAAATTCCTCACTGGTCTCAGTACAATAAGTGAGTTTCTCCTAAAAATTGATTACTATTATACTTTCTGCACCCTAAATTACAACTCATCTATTTTTACTTCTGGACACTTTCATACCTCTTCTATCAAAGGTACAGAAACTTATGGAATAATTTATAAAAAGTATACAACTGTCTACTAAGAATGCAAACTTTAGTCTGTTTGGGCAGGGATTCCAGGGTCCTGCGTACCCGGAGAGTGGTATAAAAGGAGGGGCTTGGACTCCATGTGGCCGTGGGCAATGTCCTGTTTTCCTGTGGTCTCCTTCCACTACAGGTAGAGCAGAACTGAAAGACTTCTCAGCAAGGACAAGACTTATCAGCAACCAGCTCCTAGCAGCTGAAGGGAATTCATGATTGAGTCTTGCAGGAGAAATTGTCTGGCTGGCATACCAGAGTGTGCCCTACGAGAACAGGTCAATACCAACATTTCTAAAATATGTCTTCTATAAGTCAGAAAACAGGCTTCATGGCTAATATCCACACCTAGGAAAACCAAGGGAAGATTTGATTTTACTAATTCAAATCCCCTTAGTGGAAAATAAACAATTCCTGAAAATCTACAGGAGCTAAATACACTTCAGAATAGAAATCTGAAGCACTGCACTTCTTTGTTTGTAAACCAGCTCTTTGGATCCATTGATCTAGGTATTAGAAAAATAACCTGGGTGTATAAGTGGAGAACAGAATTTGTATATGCCCTTTAAGAAGCAGCTTATGTTAAAGGTATGCAACAAAATTTATAAATCTCAATAAGGTCAAAGGGAGGTTAGTTTAAAAAGGTGAGGGGGGATATTTAATCCACTGAATGTGAATGCTTAGCCTTAGATTCAAAAGCTAGGATCAGTGAAAAGGAGAAAAATACTCCCTTCTGAATGGAAAAGAATGCATATAAATGATACACCCTGGGACTGCATTCATTGAGTGTCCTTTTTTAACTGTAGCTAATTTGGGTTGAGTGTCTTACTCTACCAAATGATTCAGACAAAGCAGCAAAGATAAATGAAAGCCATGGATAAGTATTTCCAAGTAGCCCCAGAAGAGAAAACTAGGGTAAGCCAGCCTCCCTAAAATTTTCATATTCAAGACTCCGTTGAGATTTCTGATAAGAGCTATGGACTCTCCTTCTTGAAAATTGTGCCTGCACTAAAACATTTACATATGAGGTGCCAGGGGCTTCTGAATCCCTGGAGATATTTCTGTGGACTTTACCATTTCAAGACCAGCTTGAAACTTCTAGTCATCCATTATTTTCCATTCCCAGTGTCACCATCCTAATTCAAGCCAATTTTATAACACTCCTGTTCTATGTTATTCTCTCTCCTGTGGAGTTCACACTTCCTGTTGAATATATCACTATCCAAAATAAAATTGCAAAGAGTTTTGCCTCAAGTGCAACCCCCTCAGTGTTTTGATCAGAGTTTACCTTATCTCCCTATAAATCCTACTGTTCTACCTGCTTTATTTCTTGTATATACCTAATAGAATTTTTTTCATCTCCATGTTTTTACTTTGAAAGTTATTTTTTGCTTTTAAATGCCTTCATCTGTTTCTCAGCCTATCAAGCTTAAGATTCATCTCAAACATCAAACAGTCTTTAAAAAATGTTGCCCTCACAGCTTTCCATAATCTGTTTATAGTCCCATGACATTTAGTTTTTGTCCTTCATATGGTACTCGGTACTTATTTATTTATACTACAATCACTTATATATATATGATTTCTCTCCTTTTAAGATAGTCAATATTGGAAACTCAGATCAAGATGGTGGAGTAGGAGGACGTGGAACTCACCTCCCCCCAGCAACACATCAAAAATACTTCTACATGTGGAACAATTCTCACTGAAAACTAACTGGAGACTGGCAGGAAGTCTCCTGTACAATCAAGGCTGTAAGCAAGACACACACATAATCATGTAGGAAGGGAAGAGAAGTGATCAGGTCGGGACCCATGCCCCTGGGAAGGGACTCAGAAGAAAAGGGAGATCATATGGGCAGAGAGCCTCCCTGGGGAGAGAGTGGTTCAGCCACACATTGGGTGTCACAACCCTGGGGTCTGACACAAGGAAGATGAGCCCCCTTGGCTGGTGGGACTAACAGGAGGGCTGTGGGAAGCCTGGACTCTGCACATGAGGAGCACGGGCTTGCTTGCTTGCTGCTGAGGGAGGGTAAAGAGAGCAGGTTGAAACCACATGGGTGGCTGGCTGGTTTCCCACAACTGCCCCACTGTGTGCCCCAGCCTGAGCTGAGGGAATGCTCCAGCCCTGCTCGCCCCACATCACAGTGCCACACTGGGGCGAGGGCTGCCGAGGACAGAACCCCGCTGCAAGACAGAGGTGGCTCAAACCCGAAATGGAGGCTGAGCAGGGGGGTGACAGCCACTGTTGGCGCTTACACAGGCGGCACATCCAGGGTTGACTGCCACACCTCACACCCCAGCCCTTGCCAAACACCCACACCAGTCCCTTGTGTTGTAGCACTGCTCCCCTCTAGGGATGAGGCTGGGGGGTCCTGGAAGAGGGGAGAGCACACACCTAAAGGGAATGGGCCAGCTTGGACCTGAACCTCAGGGCTTCTGCTTCAACAACTTGGGACCCACCCTCACCCCTGACAGTGTGGTGGTGAGCACTGAGCAGTGTCTCACAGCTGGCTCCAGCCCCAACCCCTCCATCTCCAGCCTCACCTCCCACCAAGGTGATAGCTGTCAGCACACCCTGGGAAAAGCTGTGACTTGTGTTCACATCAGATCCAGATCTTGCACCAAAGCCACTGGGCACATGCAGTCTGTATAGTAATGCTCCTACAGAAGGACACCCATTTCAGACCACCATGGGAAACTGTTTTACCTAATTTCACAGAGACAGAGAAAGATAAACAAAATGAGAAGACAGAGGAATTTGTCTCAATTGAAAGAGCAAGAGAAAACTCCTTAAAAAAAAAAAACTAATGAAATAAAAATAAGCAGTTTATCAGATAAAGAATTCAAAGCATTAGCAATAAGAGTAATAACTAAATCAGGGAAAAGAATAGATGAATGTAGAATTTTAACAAAGAACTAGAAAATATAAAAAAGAATGAGTCAGAACTGAAGAATGTAATAACTGAAATGAAAAACACACTAGAAGGAATTAGTAGCACACTAAGCAATACAGAGGAACACATAAGTGGAAGATAGAATAATGGTGATGCTCAATCAGAACAATAAGAAGAAAAACAAATTTAAAAATAAGAATAGTAAAAGTGACTCCTGGGATAACATCAAGCATACCAACATTCACATTGGAGGGGGTCACAGAAGAGAGAGAGAGAAAGGGGTTGCAAATGTATTTAATGAAATTATTGCTGATGGTCAATGCTTTGGGTTTGGTATGTGTCTTCTATATCTTTTTTACCCACATTTACTTATTTAATAAAACTTTGTTAATACTAATCTTGTGCTTGGTAGCAAAACATACATGGTACTTGCTATCATAGAACATACAGGTAAACAAACAAAACACATACAATAAGCTAACAAAGAAATAAATAATCACAAAATGTAAAATTCTATGCAAGAAAGAAATAACTTGGTCAAAAATTAACAGAAAGGGACCAACTTAGAAAGACCAGGAAAGGTCTCCCCATGTAAGAGACATTGAATAGAGAGTTGTGGATGAGCAGGGAGCTGGTATAACCATAGCCTAGGGAAGAACATTTCAGAAGGAAGGAACAGCATGAGCAGGAACCCTAAGATGAGAAAAAGAAAACCTTTGGAATGTTCTAGAAACTGATAGGGTTCATGTGAATAAAGCATAGTGAGAGAGAGGAGGAATTGCACCACATGTCCAGATGTAGTTGTAGAGAAGCAGGGGCTAAGTGTGAGCTTTTTACATAAAAATGCACACAAGCTCTTATGTGGAGAATAAACTGAAGGCGCCAGAGAAGCAAAGAATCGGGGAAACTCAGAAGGCTGGTGCTCGAACAAAGTGGTGGGGAGAGACAGTGGCAGAGATGAAGGTAAAGTGCAAGTTTCGAGATGATTTTTGGAGGTAAAATAACAGACCATAGGGACGGATTTGAAGTGGGATGAGAAAAAGAGAAGAACAAGTGGTGATTTCTGAGCTTCTGGATGATTAATGATTAAATGCCAGTCTTCTGGAGGAAAAGTGGATTTGAGGAATTAATAATTTAGCTTCTGATTTCTTCAAAAGTCACTAGGAGACTCTGGGAAGCTTGTGGCTTGAAGATGACTCTGCTGAACCCCCCGCTACTCCAGTTCAGCTACTAACTCAAACCCTGAGAAGGGCAGTGGCTGGAGCCTGTCTACAGGCCTGGCTGGAGAGTGAGAGCTGGGACCAAGCCCTGGTGGGTCCTGATGAGGGTGCTGGTGCAGGCTCCTCCCCTCTTGGTGGACAAGAACTGGAAGTTCTTGGAGGAGACCAAAATGCTGAGGAAAAGCTATGAACTCTCTCCAAAACAAGAGGAAGATTGTTTCTGAGAGAACGTGTGGGTCCACCTGACCTCAGCAGGGAAAAGCAGAAAGTTGGCCAGAGTCCTGCTCTCCTCCAAGTCAGCATGAAGAGTGGGTGTTTGGATACAGAAACAGAGTGTCTGCTATAGCAATGAATCCTGCAACACACACACAAGCAGTTTTGAGTTAATAATGTCGTATTGTTATCAAACCAAACTTGAGTCCACTTGCCTGCATGCAGTAAAGCCAACCTACTGACACCAGGTTAGGGTGAAGGAGACTGCAGAGTTTATTGTAGGGCAGCACACAAGGAGTCCAGGTAGCTAGTGCTTAAAAGGCCCAAATCCCTGAAGGCTTTCAGGGAAAGGTTTTTAAAGAAAGGTTGAGGGAAGAGGATTGTGGGGTGTGTGAGAAGCTCGTGGACATTCTTCTGATTGGTTGGTTGTGAGGTAATCAGGAGTCAACATCATTAACCTTTTGGTTCCAACAGGTCTGGGTCTATGTGCTTGTGGGCAGCATACAGTTAGTTTCTTCCACCTGGCGGGGGTTTCAGTATCTGCAAAACAGCTCAAAGGACATGGCTCAGAATATTATCTATAGTCCTGGAGGAAGAGCTAAAGGTCATTGACTTTGTTTAATGGTTAAACTACTATTATGTTGTCTTGCTTGACTGTTTTCCTCTCTTTATGCATTTTCTCATTTCTCTGATTAAATTTACTCTTTGGAACTTGGGGAAAGCACAGAAGGTAAAGTTTTCCCACAGACAAGAGGCAGGCAGAGGACATGGGGGTGGGGTCTATTCCAGGAAGGCCCCATAGGGTCTTTCTGGGTTACAATATGTTAAATAATGGTTCTTAACATAGAAAAGACACATAAGGGAAATACTGATAAAATCAAGACTATCTAGAATTACAAGTATAAAATCATCTCAGCTAAAATCTAGCATATTTAGAATTAAAATATAAAACCACCTCAGAAAAACCTCGACAACTTAACTGTTAGGATCCCCATGTTACAGATACAGAAACTGAGGGGCAGAGAGTGTAAATCACTTGCCCAAAGTCATATGGCTATGAGGTGGTGGAGCTAAGTTTTGAACTCAGGCAAACAAATCTGCTTACGAATTGTTTACAGTGATAAGGATGTCTCCGGTTTTTCACTTGTGGCCTGGTGGCCTTAGTGAGCAAAGCATTCGATCTTACTTCAATCAATCATCTGTAAATTATGGTGTGTGGCTTAGATGATTCTTATGGTCTTTTCCAACTCCAGTATTCCTCGAGAAGCCCATATTAATGTCCTTAAATAAATGAACATTATGGATTTGACATAAGGATCATGATCCATTTTGGGTAGATTTAATAAAATTATAAATTTCTTAAATCAGGCCTTTTTGCCTTCTCAATTAAGAACAAAATTTTAATCATACTCTAGAGCATTGAAAATGATTCTATCAACATTAACAATCTTTAAATGAACTAGTACATGTGTTTTGAATGAATAATATCAGGAAAAGTAAAAGAAGAACCCAATGTGGAGGTTTAGGTACCTAAATGGTACCAAAAATGGCCTGAATTAATGAAGAAAATATATTTGACATTTATTTAATTCACTTGTTTATGATGCCTCTATTGGAAATGAGCCTACATTGGATTCCAGATAGTGCTAAAAAATAAGAATGTAACAGCAGAAGCAAAAGACCAACTGACACTAACATAAGAGCAATGGATCATGATATTAGTAGGTCATGAAATGATGTGTAATGAGTGTACATTAGTTAACTTCCTCAAGAGTTAGTTTTATTTTAACTTTTTATTTGGAAATAATTATAGATTCATAGGAAGTTGCCTTTCACCAAGTTTTCTCCAATGGTTACATCTTATATAATTATTATACTATTTCAAAATTAGGAATTTGATGTTGGTAGAACGTGTGTGTATAATTCTACATCATAAAATTTCATTTTAAACCCTAGAAAAGAATGCCTTTACTTCTTCATAATTAAGATGCCTTTCCACCTATGCTGTTGGCTGAAATTTTCACAGGATAAAGCCTGTTTTTGAATAATGGGTTTACTTCATGCCCTTGTTGTCATATTTAGCACTACTTAAGGTATTTCCAGCATTAGTTAAATTATATCCTCATCTGTCCAACAGACAGATTTTCTCCTTTTTTTTTTTTGCGGTACACGGGCCTCTCACCGTTGTGGCCTCTCCCGCTGTGGAGCACAGGCTCCGGTCGTGCAGGCCCAGCGGCCATGGCTCACGGGCCCAGCCGCTCCGTGGAATGCAGGATCTTCCCAGACCGGGGCACGAACCCGTGTCCCCTGCATCGGCAGGCGGACCCTCAACCACTGCGCCACCAGGGAAGCCCTAAAGTGTAAGTTATAAGTACAAGATCTTCCAAGATACTCTCTCTCTTTAATTCAATAATTCCGTGATGTCTCCAATTCAGGTGGCACATGCAAATTCAATTCCATAGCCAGCATTCCCTCGTGTAGGTTATTATCAGCAGAAATGCAGTTTCATTTCTTTGAAAGGATACAGTTCTCGAGACATCCATGGTAGCTTGGATGATGGGCCAGAGAATCTTTTTGGCTATGACAGTCTGGCTTGGCCATGGCTTTGACTTTTGTACCCTGTAGGCTTCTAGCTGTGCCTGGACACGAGCAGCAAAAACTTGAGATTCCACTGCTCAATTGCTGAAAACCTAAGATAATGGTTGATTTGGAGCCAGCCTTTCTATTGAATCCCAGCCCACCTCTCACCAGCTGTGTCTCTAGGCAGAGAGGTGGACCAGGAAGGAAGGAGGGCCAGGGTAGGCCAACTCTGGACAAGCACAGAGATAGTTTTACCCTCTGCCCTGTTTCAAACACCTTCTGGACAGAACTGCTCCTGGACCCAGCAGTGTGATTTCCAGCCAGGCAGGAGTCAAAGACCTGAGAGTGGATCCTGCCCTTAAAAGATGAAGTCAAGGGTGGGTAGGAGGACCAGTGTAGGCCAACTCTGGACAAGCACAGAGATGGTTTTACCCTCTGCCCCATTTCAAACACCTTCTGGACAGAGCTGCTCCTGGACCCACCAGTGTGATTTCCAGCCAGGCAGGAGTCAAAGACCTGAGAGTGGATCCTGCCCTTAAAAGATGAAGTCAAGGGTGGGTAGGAGGACCTCACAGTAGGAGGGCACAAGCTAAGAGTACAAATGAATATGAGAATCACAGAGCTTCAGATTTGGGAAAAGCCTGTAACTATGACCTAGTCTTGACGTCCTGCTATCTCCTGACCAGTGGCAGTTGGTATTCTGCTTCAATATCCCCAGTGGTAGGTAATTCACCACCTACCAATGTAAATGGTTTACTTTTTGCTTACCTAATTCAATCCTTCCCAATTAAAGACTGTCTTTAATTTTATTCTATTTTCTTGCACAGTTATTTGAATGGGAAGTAAGAGGGAGAATGGAAGGAAAAACAATAGCAGCTCTTGCTGAGTCTTGGCCTAGTAGTTTGACAGCATCACAATTTCACTGGTTTTATTTGCAGGAATAATTGCACCTCACAATCCATAAGTTGCTATGGATACGCAATTCTTGGTGAGCATTTCCTTTGGACTGTTTTTGAATTGTATCACTTTCGAGAAAGCTATTTTATATTTTTAAAAATTTCACATTATTGTGACAAATTTTGAAAAAATTCCAGAACAAGTGGTTTCTTTTTTTTTTTTTTTTGTATCTATTTCAAATACGTGGCTTGATGTTTTCCCCAAGGTCTTGTTTGAAGTGTGAAATTGTTCCTCCAGCTCTGGTAATGCTCCTTAAATTTCTCATTAGCAAAATGTAGAAAGCATACTGTCTAGAAAAAAATTAACTTTAATAAAAATGGTCAATCTTAAATGGAACCAGACCACAATGTCTGTACCATATTCCAGATGGTTAATGGGAATGATTTTATTCTTTCCTCAACTTGGAGTTTTCTTTGCATTATTCTCTATTTCCTTAGATAAGTGGAGATTGTATTTGAGGACAATCAGAACTATTAAAAGCTAAGCAACTGCATTTCAGAAGAATAATTTGTGTTTTCTGTCACCCAGTGCCATTGTATTCTGATATCTAATATGCAGTCAGCAAGGATGTGCATTCACCATTCAGCTCTTCAATCTTTGCCCTCCAGAGAGGAGAAGCATTACTCATTTCTCTCCACATGCACTTATGGAGCAGGGTTACAACAAGGTTGAAGGGTCTAACTGTTAAGGAATCATCCATCCAGGAAATTAAAGATAATTCAGGAGGCATTTTTATAAATACTAACCTACACAGTGAAGATTAGCATAAAGTCATATAAAAAAGAGAGCTGACGAGTTAAACATGACTTTTTCTAATAAAAGTTATTCATTTTAAGACACGAGAACAGGGCAGTGCAGAGTTTGAGAGGGAGTTTGAATTCTGGTTTCACTATTACTAACTATATGACCCTGAGCAAGTTATTCGTAGTTAAACCTAAGCCTATAATTATATGCTTAAAGATAAAGCTAACGTGAGACATTCACCCCATTGAATTCTGTGAGGAGTAAATGAGATAACACACAAGAACATCTCCTGTAGCACCTACCTACCACACAGCAGTGCCTGGTAAGTACAAGCACTGTTACTATATTATTGCTTAATCCGGGTTCTAGAAATATTTATCATGTCTGCTATATTCCAGATCCTGGGCGAGGTACTGAGGACACAAGAATTTGAAGTTTGTTCTTTAATTGTTTTCAGGATCTAGTAGAGACAAGCAAAAGGTAAATAAATGACAGGATAACGTGAGAAGTGCAGTGATGGAGGGACATGGGAACACAGCTGGGGGCGGGGGGTGTCAACTGACAAGACAGCATGAAGCTTTTGACGGGTTTACAGATGAAAGCCTTTCCGTTGGTGCAGAAATGTCTCTGGTTCTTTATCATCCATGCTAGACTCTCCATGGATAAAATTTCTGGGAGTAAATTACTTGCTTCTAAAATCTGCCATCATTACTTGAGGCTGTTAAGGATGCTGTCCGGGCACTATCCTAGCGACAGTCTTCAAGGTGCAGCCTCTGGAACCTTTAAGGTGTGGCCTCTGGAATCAGGCTCCTGGGATTAACTTCCGACTTCCCTGAGCCCTGGTTTGCCGTGTGCAAAATTCTCGATCTCTCTAAGTCTCAGTTTCTTCCCCTGTAGAGTGGGGGCGTAATGTTGCTTACTGTACGAAATTTTGTGAGGATTAAAGGATATAATATATATACGGCACTTAACAGATGTCAGGTGACAAGTGGATGTTGACGGCTGCACTTGGTTAAATACGAGCTAAAAACTGCTCTCATTTCAGAAAAGTCATCACTTTCTGGTTGGTTTGTTAGGACCATGACCCATGAGTCAGAATTAAAAAGGGAGTAGTACATCTCTTGGCCAAAAGGAAAAATCTAGACATGATGGAAAGAATACCCCTATTTGTTTGTAATTTAGTTCTTTTCTATTTCCCTGGATGGTGAAGGGTGAAGGATCCTGTCAGTGTCAAATTAGATAAGGGCTGGTTTCCATTTACATTGCCGTGCTAAGCTCTATTTTCTGTGTGCGTGTTCCTAATGTTCTCATTTAATGTGTAAATATGTTTTAGTCCTGACATCGCGTGCTCCTGGTTTTATGACCAAATCTGTTGCCATGCTGCCCATAGTTTCATTTTTTTATATTTTAATAAAAATCCATTGTTTGATCCTTTTTATCAGACTCTTGTGAAAAGATTCATGGGAGAATCAGCCAGCGGTAAATCACAGCCCTTTCCTAAATACCCAGGACAACAAAAAAGAAAGGAAAGGCCTTGGAAGGAGGATATGTTACCCACAGAAGTATTAATACTACACTCTGGACACAGGAAGTAGTGGGAGTATCGTTCATACCAAGGTAAACATGCTGATTAATTAAAATCTCCCTCACCGTGCCTCGCCTGCAGGAGCCTCATCGTTACTTTCACCAGCAGCAATGCTGTACTGTCACTTTCTGATTTCTAGAGATTATTGTCTAATATTTGTACTTTAGCTGAAAAAGCAGCTCCAGAATCCCCAACCACTCCCTACCACAGGGCAATACAAAGGTAACCCAGTTGATGGGTGCTAATCATTATACATATATATAACATTTCACCAGTAAACCAAGCATAAGATTTATCCTTACCCCAAATTCTAATTATGATCAGCTTTGATGGTATTTATGTGACGTTTTTCTGCTTAAGCAGTCTTTTGAAAGCCATTTCAAAATTGCGAAACAGAACACACATACAGCATAATTGCTCATATAAGGTGCGATTGAAGAGCATAATGAATAATTATAAAGAGAACACCCAGAATGAGAAATGAAATAAGCTGCCCTCCAAGGAGTCCTCTGCCCTGCCGTGTGCCTCTGCCAGATCCCGTTCCTGTCCTGCCGTTTGAGGTAACAATTGCCCTGATTTGACAGTAACACTTTAGCTATAGTTTTCCCAAATATGTGTGCATCCCTAAAAATGAGGTTTAGTTTTGTGTTTTTTTGAAATTCATATGAGTGAAATCATACAAAAGGTATGATTTCTTTTCTAGTTTCATTTATTAAATACTAGCTGTGGAAGATTTGGAAGGGAAACAGGGTTTATTTAGTTTTGTTGCTAGAAAATATCCTGATCTATGAATATATTATGAGTATCCATTCTAATTGGACATTCGGATTGCTTTTAGTTTGGAAAATTAAGGGCAATGATGCTACAGACAGGTTTTACATCAAATGTATTCTGTTCCACATGGGCAAGAGATTTTACAAGTTCTATCCTAGGGTTAAAATTGTAGGATGATCAGATATGCATTTTTTCAACTTTACTAGCTAATCCCAAATTGTTTTCCAAAGTGATTGTATCCGCTTACACTCCCGTCAGCAGTGTAGGCAACTCATACCATTCCCATTTTGGCCAACTTTATGGGTGTGCAATGGTATTTTATTGTAGTTTTAATTCACCTTTTCTACTAATGATGTTGAACACCTTTTATATGTTTAGCAACAAATTGAATTTCCTTTTTGTGAAGTTCCAATACTTTGTCAATTTTTCTAGAGTTTTTCCTTTTTCTTAACAGTATTTTAAATGAAATATGGATATCAGTACATTGTTGTCCCCCCAGCTTTATTGCGGTATAATTGAAAAATAAAATTGTAAGATATTTAAAGTGTACAGGATGATGATTTGATACATGTATACATTGTGAAAGGATTCCCCATAGAGTTAATTCACGCATCCATCACCTCACATATTTGCCTTTCTTCTTTTTTTCTTGTCAGAACATTGAAGTTCTCCTTTTTTAGCAACTTTCATTTATTCACTACAGTGTTATCAACCATAGACCTTAGATTCTCAGACTTAATTCACCTTAGAACTGGAAGTTTGTGCCCCGTTACTGACCTCTTCCTGAATTTCCTCATGTGAGAACTACATTGAAAGACCTCACTCCCTGCTCTGTAAAAACACTTCTGTCAACAGCAATAATAATGATCCTGAATTGGGTGCTCATTTTATATACCCAAATATATACTCATTTAGTTAAAAATGTGGACGTCTCCATTGGTGTATTGTCTATGTGTTTTACTGATTTATTTCTGTACCAATATTGTCTTAACTGTTAAATGTTGTGCTTAAGATGTTTTAAGTCATTATAATATAAAAACATATCTAGGGTATTACAGGCTAGTAAAAACCTGGATATCTTTCAGTCAAGTTTTATAATTATTAATGATCAAATTGATTATCGGAATTCCATGTAAGATGTTTAAATGTAGTTAAATTAAGAAGTCATTTTTAAAAGATGATTAATGATTCTTGATGACCTAAGTCTAGTTTGAGAAGATAATTTATAATAAAGAAGCAAATGGGGAAGCAGTGGGTCTTTACCAGAGTAGCATATTAGAATAAATTGCAGAAGCTTTCAATATTCACATATGATTGCTTAGTCCCAAGGAAGTCTGGGATATAAGCTAGACACGTGAATTTTAATTTAAAAATATGTGATTCCAATCATCTTTCATGTTGATAATTACTCCAGAGTCAAAAAGTTGATTTCAAGTGCCAGGTCCACCATTTACTAGATTTATGACCTTAAATATGTTAACATAAACTTCCAGTTTTTTCACCTGTAAAATGGGGGACAGGTGTCCCCCTAAAATCTAAAAGGGCTTTTAAAGACTGGTAGGCATAAATACATCTTATTTCTCTTCCTCTTTTAATCTCGGTTTCCTGATCTGTAAAGTGGAGCTAATAATTGTCTAGTGTGAAGAGTTGAAAATATCTAAATAAAGCAAACTATATAGAAATGGTGTATGAACTGCAAAACATTATTTAAATACGAAGTATTTTCATCTAAAAAGTTAACAGGTCAAGGAAGAGCTAGGGAACAAGAGGTAGTGGATTTACCTAATACAAGGTATGAATGCAAATTTTAAGGGATTTAGTGTCAGGCTTTACGCAACATTGAAAATGGCCTTTCGTGCGTCTTCTGAGGCTTCATCTTCTTTTGTGTGTGGCCGTTTGTCAGTTAATATAACAGCAGTGAGAGCAGTGGGCAATGCTTTAGCCCTAATATCAAGACAGCCATACTACTGGGTCTCCCTGGTGCAACTCACCTACAGGCTATGCCCCTTGATCTCCACTTAGTTTACTTGTCTATTATAAAGAGACTTGGACAGCAAATTGGAATGAAATACCTTTGTCACATAAGTCAAGATAATTAGAAATAATAATAGCTGCATAGCCACAGAGAACCCCAAGATTACCCTAACTAGGAAAATTGTTTCTGTTCCCAAAACTGATTGTTTGGATAAAAAAGAATTTCCACTTAAAGCAAGGAATTTCCCTGGCAGTCCAGCCGAGTGGTTAAGACTCTGCTCTTCCACTGCAGAGGGTATGGGTTCGAAGGCCAAAAAAAAAAAAGAAAGAAGCAAATGAATGTGCCCTGAGTGTCACATGTACCTACCCCCTTTGAATTTCCAACTTATACCACAGATACCCAGAATAAGACCACATCTTCCTCAATCAACCTAAATGTATTTAATCACCTCCTGAGCCTCCACCACTGTCCTAGTGCTGCTCACGTGACAACAGCTGTATCCAATGAAGAAACATCCCATCAATGACTGGACTTGGAACCAACATGTTCAAAAGAAGCAGGATTCTTGGATGTGTTCATTATTTTTCCAGTACTATGAACATCAGCTGACGCTTCATTTACGTTTGTCTTTTGATTAATGTTAGCTCCTTCCTCCACTAAAATAATTCTTGTTCTTATTAAATGTTTAAAGATAACTTTTGTTTTGAATGCATAAATTTGTATAACATAAGAAAAGCAAAAAAATTCTGATAATTTTGTTATATGCGCTATTACCTGGCCAAGTGAAGATCCTCTGTAATTCTTGTCACACAGTAGACAGACTCATGCTGTTAATACTCTTAGCCACGTCCAAGGCTAGATTCAGGTGCCTTCAAGAAACTTCCTTCAGTTTTGAGTTAAGTACCTCCCAGAAAACTGTGACTATACATCTCACCATCTGCTACATGTTAAATAGATGCATATCTGTGTAGGTTTCTGTGTAGGTTTCCCATGGAACTTAATGCCTGTCAAGAGTGAGGACAGTCTTGTTTTACTGCCAGCATCTTCCACAGAACTTGGCTGGTACCATTTGGGCTACTCATTAAGTGTTAGTTGAATGGAACTGAACTGCTACTACCTTTTGCTGAGATCCATTCTTCTACTTCTCAGATAAACTGATAGGGAGATGAGCATATTCTGCTAAACAAAGCTTGAATAAAAATTCTTCACTTTTACAGTCTGCTGTTTCTTCCTCACCCAGTCTCCAGCCAAGACTACTGTGTCAAATTGTTCAGACAAAGCTAGCTGGAAAGGGAATATTATGTCCAAACTACAGGAAGCATGAAAAATAAATAAAAGAAGTGTTAAGATGACTTAGAAACCGGGAGCAATTGAAATATTTCCAAAGTGCCAACTTTGTGATTTCCTCAAAAGGAAAATGTGTGAATAAAGCTCTTAATTGAACCCGAGTATACAGCTTCTAGCATTTTAGCTTACTTTATTTTCCCCCTATTTTTCTCATTTGGGTGACTTTTTTCTGATACACTCTAGTAATACTGAGGTTTTTAGAGTCTTAATCATGGCTATTTAATTATAAATTCTAACTTTATTTGAAATGTGATTTTTAAAGTTTTAACACATTATTTAATTATATTCAGGTGCAATTTTCCCTAACGAAACACTTAAATGGGAAGATGATATTTCCTTGAAAGAATTTGCACTTTTTTTTCAAAATTGTTGTGTTCTTTTTTTTTAAATTTATTTTATTGAAGTTTAGTTGATTTACAATGTTGTGTTAGTTTCTGGTGCATATAGCAAAGTGATTCAGTTGTACATATATATATATATTCTTCTTCATATTCTTTTCCATTCTGGTTTATTACGGGGTATTGAATATATATTCCTGTGCTATACAGTAGGACCTTATTGTTTATCCATTCCATATATAATAGTTCACATCTGCTAATCCCAAACTCCCAGTCCATCCCTCCCCCACCTCCCATCCCGCTTGGCAACCACAAGTCTTTTCTCTATGTCTGTGAGTCTGTTTCTGTTTTGTAAATAAGCTCATTTGTGTCATATTTTAGATTCCACATATAAGTGATATCATATGGTATTTGTCTTTCTCTTTCTGAATTGTTTTTTGTTCTTATTTAGCATTGAATATAGGCTAACCATAATATCTTGAGATTGAAAAAAAAAGACTTATTGTATGCAGGTGCTCAAGCTGAAAGCCAGGTATACAACTTTAAAGACTTCCATTTGGCTTTGAGTGGGAAATATAGTAATTCAGTGTTTAGGTAGGCATGTTGTGGAGTCGCCCAGATGTAGGATTAAATTTGCCTTTTGCAAATTACTGTGACTTTGGGGGAATGCTCTGTAGTCCCTGTGAGCTGCAGCTTTCTCATCTGTAAAATAATAACATTATCCAATTTATAGCTTATTGTGAGGCACTAAATGCTCAATCGGTAACTATTGGTGTAGCCTCTATGAAACAATTAGTCACTTGATAACCCCTTTACTCCATTCAGAATGAGATGGTTTTATTGCAATTGTTATTGTTGTTTGTTGTCATTTTACATTACTTTGAAGGGCAGCATGTCAACATCCTTCTTTTTTTTTTTTTTTTTTTTTTCTGTATGCGGGCCTCTCACTGCTGTGGCCTCTCCCGTTGAGGAGCACAGGCTCAGCGGCCATGGCTCGCAGGCCCAGCCGCTCCGCGGCATGTGGGATCTTCCCAGACCGGAGCACAAAGCCGCGTCCCCTGTATCGGCAGGCAGACTCCCAACCACTGCGCCACCAGGGAAGCCCCAGTATGATTTTTGGTTTAATGAAATACTGTTCAACCCTGGTCAACAATTTTAATTGATGGTCCTTCATGTTCTCTCCCAGGCAGGATTCAAAAATTAAGAGTCAGGTAGGCACAGTCCTTATCCTAATAATGCACTCATGATGCTCCAGGATCCAAGGAAGATGGTTGGCAGAAATTAGTCAGGTTTCAGCCATACCTATTTATTGGGAAAATAGTCCTGGAAGATGACTCAGGCATTGGTTGGGAGACTAGAAAGAATAGGGGTGTATAAACCAGGAGGGCAGAAGAGATCAAGACCTGGAGAAAGAAAGGGAAAGCATATTTGTACGGATAACCCTTGCGTGGGACAGATCTGTGTCTCAACTCTGCATCTGGGCCTGAATCACCACGATTAGGAATCTGTGTTAACTCTCAGAGGATGGCTTTGAAAATATCTATTTTTTACCTTTCTGAGGTTGTTTAGGATCAAGGCAGGCCCGCACTACAGAAAAAAGTTAAGAATGACCCAATAACAAAAAGATAGGGTGCTTGCTTGGGCAGCACATATACTAAAATTGGAACGCTACAGAGAAGATTAGCATGGCCCCTGTGCAAGGATGACATGCAAAATCATGAAACACTCCATATTTTAGTAAGTCAGAGAAAAAAGAATATCATATATTAATGCATATATGTGAAATCTGAAACACTTGGTATAGACGATCTTATTTACAAAGCAGAAATAGAGACACAGAAGTAGAAAACAAACGTATGGATACCAAGGGGGAAGGGGGGAGTGTGGGTTGAATTGGGAGATGGGGATTGACATATATACACTATTGATACTATGTATAAAATAGATAACTAATGAGAACCTACTGTACAGCACAAGGAACTCTACTCAATGCTCTGTGGTGACCTAAATGGGAAGGAAATCCAAAAAAGAGGGGATATACGTATATGTATATGTTTAGCTGATTCACTTTGCTGTACAGTATAAACCAACACAATATTGTAAAGCAACTACACTCCAACAAAAATTAATTTAAAAAAAAGATAGTGACACAGAGGTGGGGGAATCAGGCAGAATCTGGCACGTGGGAAACGTTCTCAGTGTCTGTCAAAGGCTCATCGTCAGAAGCCAAATTGCCTGGATTTGAATCCTGGCTGTCATTTACCAGCTGAGAGACATTGGATGAATTCCAAAACATCTCTGTGCCTCGGTTTCCTCTTCTGAAACGTGAGGAAAGCATTAGCTGTACTTTATAGGGTAATTTGTGATAAGTGCTAAGTATGTGATAATTTTTTTTTTTTTCGGTACGCGGGCCTCTCACTGTTGTGACCTCTCCCGTTGCGGAGCACAGGCTCCAGATGCGCAGGCTCAGCGGCCATGGCTCAAGGGCCCAGCCGCTCCAGGGCATGTGGGATCCTCCAGGACCGGGACACGAACCCACGTCCCCTGCATTGGCAGGCGGACTCTCAACCACTGCGCCACCAGGGAAGCCCAACGTATGTGATAATTTTGATTGAAAATAATAGCAATGAAAATAAACCCATTGTAGAATTATATGTTTAAAAATATATATGTATTCACATCCTTACAATCTGTTGCATGTACATACACACAAATATATTAATAAAGGAATCATTAAATGAAAGAAATTTGAGAAATCTTACTCATTTTCCCTAGAAAGCTATGCTCTCCTTCTCATAGGCTCCAACTCTTAAGTCTGACATGTTGTTTGATGGCCCATGGGGATAAGTAGACAAAGAAAATCGGGAGACTATGAAAGAATTCATGCTCACTGAGAAACTACATTCCAGAAGAATCCCTGATTGTTGAGAAAGCAATCCCAGCTGTGAGGAAAGACCTAGTAGTGCCAAGGAACTCTCTGAACAAGGCTAGAGTTATCCCTGGAACTCCAGCTCAAGTTGGCCTCTTTCCACCACTTTCACTGTTGTGGAGGAATACTTTGTCAAAATACACCTTTACTTGGCTGTCAAATTTTGAAGGTATAGTATAATGTGCATGTATATAACCTTGGAAATTTGTGGAATAGAAGAGTATAATATGCACGTATATATCCTTGGAAATTTTGAAGGTATAGTATAATGTGCATGTATATATCCTTGGAAATTTGTGGATGAGAATATCCAGTTAACAGTAAAGAAATAAAGGTGGTGTGAATAATGAAGTACCATTTTAAGTGGAATTATCTGAAAAGGGAATTCTTGTAATCATCATGGCCATTTTCTCTCCACTCTTCCACTTCAGTCTTTTCTGCAGCTGAAATCAGAAAGAAGGTGAATGGTATTATGTCCTAATAATGTCACTTGTAAGGAAAGAAAAATGATCTCCTAAAACTCTATCATAGGTTCAGCACACCGATGGGTTTGGCATCACTGGCCAGACCTTGGTTTGGCTCCTGCTGCACCTGCTACGCAGGGAAGGGCTCAAATTTTTCAACTTGAGCTTCGGTTGTCTCTTCTGTAATGTGGTCACATCAGTCATGCATCCTCTCAGGTACTTAAGCCCTTGACATAGTACTTGCACAGGTAAGTGTTTTAAAATGCTGGCTATTATTTTCTTCTAAATTTATATAAGCTACATTATAATTATGCTCTTGTACTAAGCCAACAATTGATTTTTATTCTAAAGAAAACCCAATGGTTTGTATTTATTTATTTTTTTAATAAATTTATTTATTTATTTATTTTTGGCTGCATTGGGTCTTCATTGCTGTGTGCGGGCTTTCTCTAGTTGCGGTGAGCGGGGACTACTCTTCCTTGTGGTGCGTGGGCTTCTCATTGTGGTGGCTTCTCTTGCTGTGGAGCACGGGCTCTAGGCACGCGGGCTCAGTAGGTGTGGCTCACGGGCTCTAGAGAGCAGGCTCAGTAGCTGTACAGGGGATTAGCTGCTCTGCGCCATGTGGGATCTTCCCTGACTAGGGATTGAACCAGTGTCCCCTGCACTGGCAGGCAGATTCTTAACCACTGCGCCACCAGGGAAGTCCTGGTTTGTTTGTATTTGACATGCATGTTTATTTCTTCTTGAATCACAGTGGATCTGTGGTCGACCCTAGACTTCACTACTAGTTCATCGACGTCTCTAGATAAAAGAGAAGAATTTGGTATTCAGGTCATTATTTATAAAAAGCTAAGGAATCAGCAGCCTACATGGCTAAATGAAGATTTTAGAAATGGTATCTCAGCAAATGTGCTAACAAGAATGCACCTGCATTTTCAGGCTGTTCTCAAGCAGCAGTTTGTTTCCATAGCACCTAAGTAGAGAAAGACAAAGTCTCCCATTCATTCCCCAAAGCAGAAAACACCAGGTAGTTTCAAATTCCAGGTTTTGGTAAGGAAAGATGATGATATTTTCCAATACACATTAAAGGTTGGTTTTAGAATTTTTTTCCTTTAACTAAAAGTTAACTAAAAGTCATTCTTAGGCTATAATTTGAACTCATATTAACATTCAATGCAAAAGACTGATACTTGTCTTACAAGACAAATCGTGCAAGTTTCTAAAATCTAAAATGTCATTTTTCTTAGTTTAGAAAGGAAAGTGACATAATAGAAAACACCTCCTTGCTAAAGATGAACCTAGGAGGAGGAGTCCAAGAAAATTTCAGAATGTAAAGTCAGTACGATCAATAATGAGAGGGAAGGATTTGTGTCATTATTTATTCATTCAGTTGTTTAAAAAAATTTTTTTTAACCTTCTAGGTACATGGCACTTTGCTAAATGCACTGGGACACAGAATCATGTAAAACAGTCTCTGCCTTCATGAAGCTTCAGGAAGCCAAGGAGAGTGGCTGGACAATCAAGGGTTATACCACAGGGTAGAAAATGCTTCATCAGCAAGCAGAGGATGCTGCAGAACTTCATGGGAGGGAAGACAAGGGGCTAAAAAAGGAAAAAAAAAAAAAGAGGCTAAAGAAAGTCACAAAAGAGACTATTCAGAAAAAGCAGAAACAATTTTAATAAAGAAAATGTCTGCCCTTCTAAAATCAAACACATTTAATACTATGTCTGTATAATACATCAAAGATATGTCTTGTTCTTTAAAACATCTTCCCTTCCAATGATTCTGAGGCTTCATCATGATTACAGGGTACATGAAATGAAGTATATTAACATGTCACAACCCCTCAGTACATAGTGCATGATTGGTAAGATTCCACATGCACGCAGTTCACACAAGTTAACATGAGCTACGTGAGGTGTCCTCAATTTTCCTGTATTTACCCCTGCTACCCAGGGTGAACATTCTTTCAACACTGTACCTTGGTGTCCTTTGAAAGATGGACATTGAAAGTTAAAAATGAGTTAGTATATAGGCACTGATGTATAGAAAATACACTTTGTGGTTATATATATCGTAAGCTGGAAATAAATGCCTTTGAATTACGTGTATATTTATGCTAGGAAGCTTGACAAACACTGAACAGTCTGTGAAGAATGGAAAGCCTCTTGATCATCAATTCAAATAAATATAATCCAACCATATGCAGCAACACTAATTTACTTGTTAAACGAACTACTCTGAAATCATTTGGTTGTCAGGTACCAAAATAGTTTTAAAGTTAGGGAACTTCTGTCCCACTTAATCCTTGTGGGTGGCCCAATTCCCCAAGATATTCACAGCTGAGAAGTATTTTTAAATGTATTTTTTATCTTACGTGATAATCAATTAGGAGCAAATGAAATCCTGTCTTAAAATTTCAAAAAAATTCAAATCACTTTTGAATGACTTCAGACTAGGCATACAGGACACAGACTCTCTTTTAGCTCACACCCTGAATGCTGCTTTTGCATGCCATCACCTCTGTAACAGGCTGAAGCTTGATGCCTAACCTTACACAGGACTGCCCAATCTACTGACGATCTCATCGAACAAGGATGGCCCAATCAAGCGAGAGCATCAGGTGTAGTGCTTCTAAAGTCAGTGAACAGTAATACTTTAAAGAAGTTTCCTTCTAATAAATACAATATAAAAGCCTTTCTATTCTATGCATAAGTTTACAAAAAAGCACTTCAAAGATGTCTGGTCAAAACTATCGCCAGAAGATTCCAAAGCCCACACGTTTTGTTCCAAATATAATTATAACAGCTACTACAAAAGCAGTAAAAAGCAAGACAAGAAAATCTTGATCTTTCTTCAATGATTTCAACCTTATTCCTTGGGAGAACAGGGAATTAAAGTCTGTTGCGGGCTGTGCTTGGTTTTAAGCAGATGTCACCTGGGACCAAATGCTACAGCAGGTTCAGATTTTTTTCATTATCATCACTGTGGATCTTTTTAAGCGTGACTGGGCTTGGTTGCTTCAGAGACGTCTTAGAAACATCCGTGTGAATGGTGGACATGGCGATGGTCTCGTAGTCGTCATCCTGAGACCGGAAATCACAAAAGTTAAAGAAGAACTGCAGGTCTCTCTGGAAGTTTTTGTTCAGGAAGCCATAAAATATGGGGTTGACACAGGTGGAGATCATGGCTGTGAGGTGGCAGAGCAGGAATAACAGATTATGGTTGCACGTAGCAATGATCTGATGATTCCAGTCGAACACGGTGTTGAAGATGGTGAGTGGCAGCCAGCAGACCGCAAATGCTACCACGATGGACAGCAGCATGATGTTGATTCTTTTGGTTTCACTGGACCTGTACTTACTGTCTCTCATCTTGTCCATCATGTTGTTTCTTCTTTTTAAGCGTATATATATCTACAGGAGGAAAAAAATAAAGAGTTCAAATAGAATCACTCATTGAATGAGGACTCTTGGAGAAAGAAGGTAAAAATGGAAATGGTGGCGGGGGGGGGATGTTTTCTTACCTTGAAATAGCAAATAAATATAAAACAGAGTGGGCCAAAATACTGCAGCACCAAGAGAAGAGTGGTGTAAGACAACCGGTGAGAGTCTGATGGAAATTTATCAAAGCAGACGTACTTGTCCTTGAACGCATCAAGGGTCACATTTTGGAACGGTTCATCCGTCAATACTTGGTAGATCAGGAAGGGCAGAGAAGAAGCCACAGCAAGGACCCAGATGACAGCAATGCCTACGTAAGCATGTCTATTACTTGGTCTCCAGCCCCGTGGATTGATGATCAGCTGATGCCGTTCCACGGCAATGAGGACCAGAGAGAAGATAGACACAGTGATGGAAACACACTGCACAAAAGGGTTCAACTTGCACATTGCCTCACCAAAAACCCAGTGGTCCATCAACGTGTAGACAAACGTGAAGGGGAGACACATGATAGCAACAAGCAAGTCTGAGAAGGAAAGGTTCACAATTAAGATGTTGGTGACATTTCTCAACTCCTTTTGTTTCAAGATGATGATGATCAAGGCCAGGTTTCCAGAGACCCCAAGAATGATCACAGCTCCATAAGCAAGAGCTAACGTGAATATCATGGCCAAGGGCAGATGACAATCATCATTTTCGAAAGCCAAAAACTGGGAATTCTTCTCTGAAAAATTATAATAGATTGAACGATTTTCTACCTGGGTAAATAACGTTGAATTCATTTTGACTGGTTTGGCTATTACAGATGACTTTAGACAAATGGACAATATGTTTCCTCAAAGCAGGTCAAAGACTCAACTTATTTTTATTCTCCATATTGGAATCCATTTCTCAAAATTATTCTGAATTCTTCATTCCCTTGAACTGAACAACCTGTAAAGAGAAAATGACCAATTGCATTACTAATTTTATTGACGGCAGTCAAAACGAATTCTGATTCATGGTACCGTTTAAAGTGAAGATACTGAAATAAACAAAATGTATTCTATATATACATCTTTTTAAATAGTAGAAACAGTGCAAACAATTTGAAAAAAAAACTTTAGTAATACTTTTAACTTGATGTGCTTTCACATTGTTTCAGCAAAATGCAGTGGTCTGTACATTAGTAAGGTGTTTTTGAATCTCATGCCCAAAGTCTTACATAAATGACCATCAGCACATTCCTAAACATTGTAGGAATATGAAGGTATAAAAAAAAAAAGGACAGATTAAAACATATGAAAAAGATATGACACCAACAAAGGAAAAAAAAATTTACCTAATTCTTCCTCTTACTATAAAAAAGAAAGAATTTATCAAGTTGTAGTAATAGCCCCACCAACACTGAACTGCTCTTTAAGGAGATGAATGATACAGTGAAACATCAAGAAACTTTGTGCTGTGAAGGACTGCTGAAGGAAAAGAAGATGTTTAATCCAGAAAAGACTCACTAGGAAGGGTACAAACATCTTCTCACATTGGAATGGGTAGCATGTGGTACCTGGCTTGTGGCTCAGAATCTTATGTCTTCTCAAGTTAGAAGTCGGACCAAGGGAAGTGGATTACCTTAAAAATATTTCACGTCATTATGAGGAACAAAAGTTTAATCACATGGAATGAACTGCCTGTAAACCAGCAAGTTCTCCACATGCAACAGTTTGTAAGTACTACTCGAAAGGCTTGGGGAAGTTCTCACATTGTGTAGGAGATTCAACTGGGTAACTCTGAAGCTCTTTCTGACTTTAAGATTCTATAATATTATTAACATGTCAGAAGCTTTCAAAGGATTTCTAAGGTTTTCTTCATGGAAATATCCTCCCTCCCCACTAGACTGTATACAGATACAATCCAGGGATCTAAATTTTAGTCGTACTTTTGATCTTTCACAGCATTTTGTGATAGGAATACTCTTTTCTTACCAACAAAACAAATCACAGACAAGAGTCCTTGTAGAGCTTAAAAGCTCCTTTAAAAAAAAAATCTCTGGTTTCCCTTGTTATTAAGTAAATATATGAGATGGGGTTTCTAATGTTAATTAACAGGCCATTGTTCCTGCGTTAAGAAACAGAATTGCATTTCTTTCTTCTGTGAGAATGTTAAAGGAAATTATGCAGAATTACTTCCATTGAAAAGGAGACAAGAACTTTAATGAACAAAATATGCTTTTGCCTTTTAAGTGATGCCACTATTGAACCTGTCCTTGGGTACTTTTGCTTTCTAGAATATGGGGTGTTTTTTATTATAAAACTACAACTTATAAAACTGAAGAATAAAAAGAAAGGTTGTTACCACTTAGTGAGAATGAAAGCATCGGGACTAGGAAAGGTATCAAGTGTGAACATTATAGAAACGTTCTCCCCTCTTCTTGTCAACAGCCTGGAAAGACTCCTGAACTTCCCTGGCAACACACTTTTCTCTCAAGAATACCAAAGAGAGAGAATATCTGTGTTTCTCAGTGTCTGAGAACAAACCTGGAGCAAGCAAGTGCTAATCTAAAAATTCTTTGGAAATTTCGCACTAAAGAATTCAAGAAAATTTCGCATCGTACATCCTAGTCAGGTTGCTGGCAAGATATTTAACGTCACTGCGCAGGTATCTGAGTTTTTCTTCATTAGTAGAACTAGCATGACAGGAAAATGCATCCTCTAACTCCCTACCCATGGCTCCCCGTCTGCACACAGTGTCAGGTGAGACACACAAGGTAGGGACCACTGAGCCTCCTGGACCTGACACTTGAAGACCGCTACTCTGCCTTACACTCCCGGTCTAACAACCCCACGGGGCATGTTCTGTGCCAGGCGGGCAGGTCCCTTCACAGTCACCAAGCGTCCTGGCCCGTTTTAGCTTCTGCATCTTCGCCTCTGCAACGTCTCATCACGCATCCAAATTCTACCCATCTTTCAAAGCACCATTTAGTCCCTTGGATCCTGAACTGGCTCTTCACAACTGTAATATTGCCTCTTGAAGGTAGGTACTATGTATATTTCACACTACTTTGCGAATATTAGATTTAGAATAAAAGTGTGTTGATGACACAGTAGGTGCACAGATGGAATAAGAGGTTCTTGCGTGATTGATATTAACATCAATAGCTGAATTCTATTGTCAACTGAAAAAAATCCACAGTCTAAAAGTTGAGAGTTATGTTTTATTCGGCGGACTCGCTAAGGACTCAAGCCCGGGAGGCAGCCTGTCAGATGCTCTGAGGGACGGCTCGGAAGAGGTCAGGGAGCAGCCGGGATATACAGGAGTTTTTGCAAGAAAAGGCAGGTAGCTGGAACGTCAAAAGATTGCTGTACATTAAAGAAAACCAGACATCTCAAGTTAATGAATTTAGCACTTTTCTATATATGGGAAGATACAAGAGTCTGGGTTCATTGAAATATTATCTGGAGCCAGTATCCTGTTCTTTCCCATCCAGAATCCCCTCAGGTGCACCGTCCAGGGTGACTGCAGGGGCTGATGGCTTGATGCCCACAACATCCTTTGTTTACTGATACGGCAGGTGGCAGGGGACATTCTTGTCCACACTATCATAGTCCTTTGACATGCCAAATGTATGTTAATTATAAGAGCCATTTTACTAGGTCAGGTACATGGTGTGTGGGGAGGGGAATGTTCCACTTTGTGCAAAAAAAAAAAAAAAAAGGAATTGTTTCTGAAAGAGAATTCATTCATCCAATAAATATTTATTGAACACTATTTTGTGTCAGGCAGGGTTTTAGTGGAGACAGTAGTGAGGTTCCCATTGAGTTTCTAGTCTCGTGTGCAGAAGCAGACAAGAAAAAATAAATCAGTGAAAGAGGCAGGACACAAGACAGTAGTAAGTGCCATGGAGAAAAATAAAGCAAGGAAGGGGACCTGGGATTGTCGGGGGTGGGGGGTGGAGGGGGGAAGGCCTCTGACTGCCAGAGAAGATGGCATGTGAGTTAAGACCCGACAGGGAGGAAGGAAGCCAGACAGATGCCTCAGGGATGCATCCCCTGTGGAAATAGCAAACATGAAATCTTTACGACTAGAGTGTGCTTGGTGTGCTGAACAGATGAGAAGTGAAATAAATGAGGGAGAGACTATAGGGAAGTAGCGGGGTGGGTAAGCAGGGGAGCAACAGACTCTTCAGGGCCTTACTCCGTGGGACAGTCTTCGACTTTTTCTCTGAGAAAGATGAGGACTCCCTGGAGAGTCTTTGATAAAGGCATGAAATTCTATGGCTTGTTTTAAAATTATTGCTCTAGCTGTTGTTTGCAAGGACTTAAGACAGGAGAGAGAAGTAGGGAGATTCATTTAGAGGCTAGTGGAATAATCCAGGTGAGAGATAATGGAGGCACAGACCAAGGTGTTTGCAGTGAAAAGGAAGAAAGTTTATATCTACCAACTGACTTTGACAAAATTCACTGCCTATGGGACTTAACGCAAACACTTATTAAATTATTACAATTTATGGGCTACAAAGTTTTCTTGCAGATGAATTTAGGTTAAATATACTGAAACTCTACTCTGATCCCTTTGAAATTATATTTGCTAGACATATCCTGTGAGAAATAGCAGTTTTCTTACTAAGTAGAAGTTAACTTAGCTTATACAGAAAATGCAAACTTTACATTTTTTTAATGTATTTGAAATCAGACTCCTTTGCTAAGTGCATGTCATTCCAGTTGGGTAAAACAGTTCTGCATTGGATAAAATGTGTATTTCCAGCCTACTGTAGTATAATCTCAAGCATGAATAATTGTCAGAAAATAATACTGAGAAAGAATTTACACACGTCATCTTTGACAAGGAAAATGATTTGATATTTACTATTCCAATATATATTTCTAAAGTAAGGTATGCAACTACAGGCACTGCAAAAATGAAGGGTTGTTGCAACTCACTATAGCTGCCATGTGCCTTTAGAGACAAAGCAGAGACACTACATACATCCAGCTGGCAAATTAGCCCCCTTCCAAAGGGAAATTTGCTTCTCCATTCCAATTTGAATGCTGGCCTTTACTGCTTGCTGTTCTTAGAGCCGTTACTGCCTGAGAATACAGCTTTCTGGTCATAACCTGCTGCAGATAAATTTTGTCATATACTCTGAACTGGCTGCTTAACTCCCTTGTTTTTGGAAAAGAAATGTCAGCCTTGCTACATGCATCCTCCCAAAGTTACTGCTAGTTTATTCACATGAGTTACATAATTCTCTGTTCCTTTCCCTTCCAGGAGGGCTTGCTCAACTGACAGCTGCCTTGAAACAATAAGGAAAGACTAATAAAGCAGGAGTCACCCACCGAAAAGCGCTCAGTCTTTGGTCATGGGTGAGGAACCCGGCCGACAGCTTTCTGCTCTCACCGGGGAAGCAGCCTGCAGTCCAGGGACTGACAGCCGCTGTTGCTGGGACTCCCCTTCAGGCAGAGACAGGCAAGCTCCGTGCTCCCCGGCCCCCGCCTGTGTGCCACCCGACAAGTTATGCTTTCCCATAGGGTCCTGGTGGGCACGGCAAATCTGAGAACTCTTTAAAAAAAAAAAAAGGAATGTCAAGACACACTTCCTCACTCTCCCCTCTCCTCCCCTAGGTTTTTCCTGAGTTACCAAACTCAGGAAATGGGATGTGTTAAATCAGAATTCCTGTCGGCACGCTTACGCGCCCACCTTTTCATATCGCGTAACTAGGTCTATTGCCCCACACTGTCCTCATTCCTAATACTCCCTCCCTCCCAGCCCCCCCCCCCATACACACACACTTGCCACCCATTTGTCAGACGTCTCTACCCATAATGATGAGACTGGCAAAGCAGAAAACATCCACAACAACCAGAACCAAACAAGCATAGCCCAAACTTGGTTGACGCTGGCCCAACATCAGTCCTTAGAACATTCGCCTCTCTCCAATCTACCTGGAGACCAGCGGGCCACTCTTAGGCCACTTCCCTCTCCAGTCCATCCGCAATCTCCTACCCAGCCGCGCTCCACCACCACCGGTGGAAAGGAGCTGAAGAGTTGGACGATGGAAACTCGGAAGTAGGGGACAGTACGATGTCTCCTGGGGACGCAGCGCCAGGCTGGAGGGGCCAGCACCGGGGGGCAGGGCTCGACGCAGCCCGCGCGCGGGGCGCCCACCGGGGCCCCGGGCCGCTCCCCGCGCACAAGTGCGGCACGCAGGGCGAAGGCCGACCCGCGAGCCCTCCTCCCCCGGCCGTCCCAGCAGCGCGTTCCTCCGCAAAAGCTCAGCGCGGCCGCGCCGCGGAGGCTCGGGAAAGATGCCAAAGGCGGCGAAGGAGGGAGGACGACGTCTCACCAGAGGCCGAGGAGGGGGACTCGGACCACGCAGGGAACCCCCGTAGAGAGGCGTCGGCCCCGCACCGCAGGCGGTCCCGGGTGGCCGGTGGTTTGGAGCACCTCGCAACCCGCCCGCGCGGGGACCGAACCGAAGGCTGCCTGCGCCCCCGCCGCTCCCCAGAGCTCGTTTCGGGACTCGCGTGCCCTTTCTTCCTCTCTCATCCTTCACCCCATCGGTGACAGATCCCTCTAAAGTCAGTCCTTTCCAAGGTGTACTCTTGGAACTTACCCTCTCTGCCGGATCCGTCTTTTAGCCCGATGATTATAAAGCGGGAAGGGCGATCGTGGAAGGGAGCGGAGCGGGAAGGAAAGCTCGCGGGTGTTTCTCCGGCTCAAAGCCTAAAGGTTGGTGGGGAGGGGAAGAGCCGCCCTTGCAGTGGAGCTCCACCTCGTCCTGGCCACGTGACAGCCCCCGGGCGGCGCCGCAGCCCCCCGCACCCCTCCCTGGGAATTCGGGGGACAGCGCGGGAGCCGCGCGCGCTGTCGGACCGCGCGCCCGGGGCGGGGGTGCGCGCTCGGCGCTCGGCGGGGCCGGGGAGGGAGGCGCTGCGCCGGGCTGAGGTCGTGCCCGCGCGCCGTCGCTGGCGGTCGGTGCCACCTCGCGGCGGAGGCTGAGCCGGCGGTGCGGGCAGCGGCGCGAAACCCAGCTCCGGGGAAGGGGACGCGAAGCCCACCGCGACTGCGCCGCTGGTGCGTGCCTAGCCTCTCCTGTGACGTCCGGAGGTTTCTCACGCCGGAGCAAGAAGTTTTTCCTTTTTAGCAGTGAACAAAGAGAAGACCTTAAAGAAGCAAAAGTAGTGAATCTCCGATAAGATGGAAGGGTTTTGTTTGTTTTTTTTTTTTAAGTCCTTCTTTCTCTCCGCTAGAAAAATGCTTTGAGGCAGATTTGTTCCCGGCACCGAGCTGCTCCTTTCAGGGAAGCACGAGGAGAGGAGCATTTTCTTGCGGGTCAGAAAGAGTCAGTGCCATTTCCACGGTACTTAATCTACTACCATGCAGAACAATATGAAGGAATAAAAGAACAGAAGGTACACAGAGCACGTTGACGGTGCAAAGCCATCCTGGTGCCTGACAGTTCAAGCTAATTGCTGATACACTGACCTCAGGTGTTTTACATACTTCTACTCTACTTCGAAAAGCCAAAGTTGTGTAACCACACACACACACACACACACACACACACACACAGAGTGATTACTGATGTAGATGAATACAACCTCTTCCAAATCAAACTTTCAAGTAATAAAGAGTCTTCCTAATAAAGATACAGGACACTGCCTACGAGATGCATACAAGTTTCATTACATAACAACCATGATCGCAATCTGTCTTCAAACTAAAAGCAGAACAAAATTCTGAGACAAATGGAATTACTTGAACTTGGTTGAAAAATGTTTTATTTCTCTAGTTATTAGACTGAATAAATACTATTTAAAGCTCAGTAGAAACTCTAACTCATTCATTTATATAAATTATGATGTACACAATCTCTGTTGTCCTCCTCCCCGCCGGGAAAGGTTTCTAAAATATTTGTCATTTGGTATAGTTTTATAAAGTTGGAAAGGGATTATGACCAAGAATCGATATATCACAATCAGGTAATAAATGCACTCTAACAATATATATGAGCATATATTTTTTAAAAGCCCACGAGTGATTAAGGAATAGTAAAATGGCACATATATTTTCTTTCTTTTTCTTTTTCTTTTTTTAACCAAGGATGAAAATATAAAACATAATTTAGGAATTTCAGTTATTTAAAGAGCAATAAATCATTTAGGTTTCTATTCACTCTCTGTTTATCCCTTAAGTCACATTCTGTTCATAGAAGCAAATTTACCCGAAGGTCTTCATCATCTAATTGGCTCTTTTTAGTCTGCTGCAAGAATTACAAATGAAATAATTTAATTCTCTGAAAAGAATACATTTTTAGGTAAACGTTTTTGCTATATCAGCAAATATTTTGGATTTAAGAATATAATTTGGACTCATTAAAAGACACTTTCCTTTCTGTTTTCCAAAAATACTAATAAAAGCATGTCTGCAAGAATACCTGAATTACTATGGCCATTGTATTTTGTCATCTTATTAATTTTTATAAAGTGCTCCCCAAGTCCAATTTATAAAGCTGTATTCTTTTTTTTTTAATTTACTTATTTATTTTTGGCTGCGTTGGGTCTTCGTTGCTGTGCGTGGGCTTTCTCTAGTTGCGGCGAGCGGGGGCTACTTTTCCTTGTGGTGCACGGGCTTCTCATTGTGGTGGCTTCTCTTGTTGCAGAGCACGGGCTCTAAGCACATGGGCTTCAGTAGTTGTGGCACACAGGGTCAGTAGTTGTGGCTTGCAGACTCTAGAGTGCAGGCTCAGTAGTTGTGGTGCACGAGCTTAGTTGCTCCGCGGCATGTGGGATCTTCCCGGACCAGGGATCAAACCCCTGTCCCCTGCATTGGCAGATGGATTCTTAACCACTGTACCACCAGGGAAGTCCCTAAAGCTGTATTCTTGAGACATTAATAACAAATACCAATCTTTGAAAGATCATTGCTCTCAAAGACTTTTTTTCTATGTCAAATTTTGCGATATAAAGGGAAGTTTTGAATGCTGAACAAAAACATCAAATTTATACAATTCTCTAGGAATATCATTTACTAAAGACTCTTTCCAATGTGTAAACTAGAAAACTTAAGCATAGTACAATAACCAAATACAACATAAGATCCTCGTATAATGTAATCTAATGGAAGATTTGAAATAAACAAAGTAACATGAGTTGCTCAGAAAATATATGTTAAAGAATCATCTGAATTCCTCAGAAGATGTGCTTAAAAGAATATGTGTGTTAAAGATCTTTTTTTTTTTTTCTACTCTTAAGTGAACAGTCAGTTGCATACTTTCCTATTTGGGATTCAAGCTAGATAAAACCTCACCTTTGCTAGAGAGAGAAAATTTTTTTTCATCTTGTGTATTTCCTTCTGAAATTTCACAGCAGCCAGAGAATTAAACTAAAGACTTATTCTCATGTTCTGATGGGCAATAGGTTTGTTCTGTCATTTAAACAAAGGAATAGGATCTACTCCTTAAATCTCTGTAGATCTTAGTTTTATCATATAAAAAATGGAACAACTTTATGGTCTGGCCCTTTAAATTCCATGATTCAATAATTGGCTAGATAAAATCATTTATCCCTATATTTACTGCTGGAATTTATCCACTGTAATTACTTTACTGGTCTCCTGATCAATTTCTGCTGCAAGGGTTAAAGTTCCTGAAATGCTGTTAGGCCTTGGTTCATGAAAATTATCATAAATTATCATTCAGAAAAACCCTGATAGTCATTAACACATGTGAAAACTAAAATGTAGCTGATATTGATTAGGAGGAAATTCCATCAAGGTAGAACTTACTATGTATGTTATTCTAGGAATTAATGAAGTGCCCATTTTTCCTTCTTTCAGTGACTTACCTACGGCATTTCTTTGAATCTATGATGCCATAGCATGTAAGTTGCAATGTTATTTTATGGACCACCAACAAAGAAAAAATCCTTCCAGTAAAGCAATGACATAGTCAATTGTAAATGAATCTTAAAGTTAGAGAATTAAAATGTTTTTAAAAGTCCTTATCTTAGGACCAATAAAATGCAGTAGGTAAAGAGCTTTGACTAAATTGGTTAGTACAATCAAATAGTCAATATGATCACTTTATTCAACTGTCTTTTTGAGAGAATTAAATTAGCAGAAAAAAGTGATAATTAATTTAGTTAAAATATTAGTATACAAGTATATAGACAATTCAGTTATCTTCCTTGTGTAGAAGACACCATATACTATTTATGGATTCGCTCTTGATTTAAAATGGGAATGCACTTCAAGAAAGTTCTCATTTGGTTACATAGGCTACAAATTTAGAGCTTTTGTTATACAACTCTGCCAGAATAGATTCCATACGACCAGGATCTTAAAATTACTTAGTAAATATTCTAACATTTTCCTGCAGATTTCATCCTGTTTAACACCCTTTAGACATTCAACAAATGTGTAATGTTATGTATTTATTGCATGGTATAATGGAAAGACCTTGGCTATTATTATTTTTGATTATAATTATTATCACTCCCTTCTTAGGTGTAGGCATAGCTAGCTGGTGAGAAGGGCAAGTATGAATGCCACCACTGACCTTCCTTCATCCATGACAAACATCCTGCCCACCTCCACCCACCTCCACCCCAGCCCTGAAATTTCAGGCTTGACATTAGACCCCATCCCAACATCAGAAGATCAGACTTGGCCCCATGATGTAAAGCTATTTCCCATCCTGAGATGGGATAATATTTCCCGAAGACAGGAGAAAGATTCCTTATGTGCACCTAAATAATATGATGGATGGGCACAGAGGTGGTAAGAAGTGTTGCCGGGTATCACTTTGCTTAGGTAACTATCCCTTATTCATCCCTTTAATTAAGGTCTAGCTGTTGCTTTTCTTTCCCCAGATACATATAAATCTAGAAAGAGGTTATATAGCCGGATATGGTCTGTGGTATAACCCGATCCTTCTCATCCTAAGAGACTGCTTAGCTGCCACTCTTGGCTAGTATAGTATGTTGGTGGAAATTACTCAACTGTGAAGGTTATTGCAACTACATATTCAAAACCTCAGTTGAGCCTTCAATGTCACTCAGAAATTCTCAGGCTTGGGTGACTCCCAATTCCTTTCCTCTTAGAAGATATTTCAGATAGCCACCCCTCTCCCCAGCCTCCCATCTCATACCCTCAGCCTCAGTGGACTCCTCCTTCCTTCTGAAGGGAGTAAAAGCCATAGGGTATTTTTTTTACTGAAGTATAGTTGATTTACAGTGTTATGTTAGTTTCAGGTATACATCAAAGTGATTCAGATATATATATATAGTTTTCAGAATATTTTCCCTTACAGGTTATTACAAAATATTGAGCATCATTCCCTGTGCTATATAGTAGGTCCGTGTTGATTATCTGTTTTATCTATTTTATATACAGTAGTATGCATGTGTTAACCCCAAACTCCTAATTTAACCCTAACCCCCTTTCCCCTTTGGGAAATTTGTTTTCTATGTCTGTGGGCCAATTTCTGTTGTGTAAATAAGTTGTTGTATCATTTTTTTTTTAGATTCCACATATAAGTGATGTCATATGATATTTGTCTTTCTCTGTGTGGCTTACTTCACTTAGTCTGATAATCTCTAGGTCCATCTGCATTGTAAAAATAGAGCTACCATATGATCCTGCAATCCCACTCCTGGGCATATATCCAGAGAAAACCATAATTTCAAAAGATACATGCACCCCAATGTCATAGCAGCATTATTTACAATAACCAAGACATGGAAGCAACCTAAATGTTCACAGACAGATATAAGGATAAAGAAGATGTGGTACATATATGCAATGGAATACTACTCAGCCATAAAAAAGAATGAAATAGTGCCATTAGCCATAGGGTATTTATTCCCTTTCATGTCCCTCATTTTGGCAATGGATCCTCCAGCCCAGCTGACCCAGTCTCCAGGCACTGAGTCGCACCAGCCCACTGAGTTTTCCCAGCTGATGCCCCAAATGCCATGTGACAGAGACAAGCCATCGTCGTTGTGCTCTCCTGAGGTGCTGACCCACTCAATCCATGAGCATAGAGTCCGTGAGTTTTTGGTTTTCCATTAAGTTCTGGGAAGTTTTTCATACAACGATAACATAACAAAAATACCTGTTTATTTGACAATTCATTTTTCTTGGCTCAACACTGAAAACAAAAACAACAAGACAAAATTGCTCGCTCTTCCTCACTGTAACTCCCTCACCCTTGTCATAGCTTCTCTAGCTGCCTTCTCTGTCCTGGTCGCTCCTCCAAGAATAAGGCACATTTCCTGTCCTCTCATTGCTTCTCATATGGCCCACTGGAACCTGCTTCTGCCAGGGAAAACAATGACTAAACCGGTGGATACAATTCAGACTTTAATTCTTCATGTTGCATTTGACTCTCTTGACCATCCTATCCTGGAAACTTCTTTTCCTTTGACTTCACTAACTACATTTCAGCTGGTTTTCTTTCCTTACTGGCTGTTTCTCAGTCTTCTTCCCAAGGATCTGCTGTCTCCATCTCCTCCTTAGGTGATTTGCTCCCCAGGATACTGTTATAATCAATCGGCCAGAGACAGCCCCTGTGTATTAGCCTAAAATGGTCCCCATATTGTTTACTTCTTCACAGCTGGCAGGACACAAATGCCAGACTGCAACAACCTCAAATTCTCACAAATCTAATTGCTTTATATGCAGTCCAAATAAATATATTTTTAGCTATTTAGAGCCTACCTACTTTATACACTCTGAGAAACTGCACCAAACATCTGCTAACCATGGATAAGACAAATCCTGTAGCCATAAAAGACACCTACCTGATGCTGTCCTTCAGAGCTCTCTGACCCGTGTCCCCACCTTGCCACTGAGTGGTGTCACCTAGACACTAAGACTCCCTCTGCTTTCTCCTCCCCGGGTATTCCCTTGTCCCATCCCCCTTCTGAATGGTAGCTTATACTACTGCCTTTGGAAGGTCTCTTTCTGGGAGAAACTTCCCTGTCATGCAAGCCTGTCCAGGACCACCCAAATAAAACTTGTGTGTCCTGCCTTTCATGATCCTGTCTCTTCCCTGATCAGCTCAGAAATTCCCAAGTTTACCAGAGACCTCATTCTCAATCTTCTCCCTTTTTTCACTTTCAAACATAATCATACCCTCTGCCATCACTGACACGCTTGTACAGTTGTAACCTTAAATCTCCATGTACAGTGCGGACCTCTCCCAGGTTTCTTTTTTTTTTTTTTTTTTTTTTGCAGTACGCGGGCCTCTCAATCCTGTGGCCTCTCCCGTTGCAGAGCACAGGCTCTGGACGCGCAGGCCCAGTGGCCATGGCTCACGGGCCTAGCCACTCCACGGCATGTGGGATCTTCCCGGACTGGGGCACGAACCCGCGTCCCCTGCATCGGCAGGCGGACTCCCAACCACTGCGCCACTAGGGAAGCCCCGCTCTCCCAGGTTTCCTTGGCAAATGTGCTTCACAGCTGGTGTACCCGATACAAACCAGTGTCATCATCTCTACCCCTCAAGCCGGAACCTGAGGATCATCCCGGTATTTCCCTCTCTCACACCCTCAAATTCGACTGGTCTCAAATTCATTGGGTCAGTTGGGAATCGGTCACACATTCCCACTGAATTCACAGCATAATATCTCTCAAATGTGTTCTTTTATATCCATCAAGCTCTAGCTAATTCTCTACTCAATGGTCTCTCTGCCACCAGCTGCTGTCACGGTCAGCCAGTGATGTCACCGCCCAGCTTAAATCATCTAGTTGCTCTCCAGATCCTTCAGGAAAAGTGCAAACAATGTCCTTGTGAACCAACCTTTTCAGTAGCATCCTCTACCCATTTCCACACAGACTTCAATCAAACTGAACTACCTGCAGGTCTCTGAATATTACTATCACCTTCATGTCCCCCCCCCACTTCTTACTTGCCCATCCCCTCCGTCTGCTGGTTTAACTTTCACCAGTTCTTCAAGCTTCAGTTCAAGTATCTTCTCAACTACAAAGCCCTCTCTAATGTCTATCTCTCCATCTCCCCAGATCACTCCACAGGCTGAGTTTGTATTTATATTCCTATTTTTATTCCTACTGGTCTCTGAGCTTATTTCTAACATGTAATTTATCACACTATATTGCAGTCAGTTATGTATTTGCATAGCTACAGTGGGATCTCTGGAAGGCAGTGATTATTTTTTTTCACCTCTTAAAGCTTAGAGCCTAGAATAATATGTGGCATATCATAAGATACTGAAAACAGTTTTGTTGAGGGATTGAAGAACAAGAAATAGGATAGGACTATATAAATTATAAACATCATAAATCAAGCCCATTTGTTCATCTCAAACATTAAAAATATCTTTAGCATTTGTAGCTATGATGGATTATTGTTATTTTTATACATATGCATATCACATGTGTATATTTATACATATTACTATTATACTCCTCTTGATTCTTATATTTTTGGATTTTCTTATGTGTTGAATTCTGCTTTCCCCATTCAGTGTAAGCTTGAGTAATGGACCTCACTGCCTTTGAAAATGCATGTAATGTCTAGTAGAGAATATGTCTCATATATTTTTCTACCTGCTGAATAACATACTTTTAAAAGCTGAATTACCTATGAGCATAAGAGTAAGAATATGGTAACAGATGCAGTTTTAAAGAGCATATTATGCAACCATATCCGCTTTTGATTCTGAACTTATGCTTTGAACAGTTCTCTAAACATCCTTTTTTAAAGACTATTAAAAACAAACTGACATACCAAAAATAAATAAACTGTTTCCCTTTCATTTCCACTTAAATATGACAAAGCTATATTTAGCCTTATAACTAGATTTAATTTTTTAACCTTGAAAAATTAACAAAGAAATGGAAATTTATCTTAAGATGATATTGAGGTGATATTTATCAACAACACTTTTTGTGTGAAGTTTTAACCTACAGAAGGGAAGAATATATGACCTATGTATGAATTTGTATGATAGAATATTGTGTATCCAAAGGAATCCATGTTCTCTTCCTTTATATATTTTGTAATAAAAATTTAAAATAATGTAATTAGATATAGAATGATTTGCTTTAAGACACCCACAACTTTTAAAAAGAATTAATTAAATATCATTATATAGGGCTTCCCTGGTGGCGCAGTGGTTGAGAGTCCACCTGCCGATGCAGGGGACACGGGTTCGTGCCCCGGTCTGGGAAGATCCCACATGCCACGGAGCGGCTGGGCCCGTGAGCCATGGCCGCTGGGCCTGCGCGTCCGGAGCCTGTGCTCTGCAACAGGAGAGGCCACAACAGTGAGAGGCCCGCATACTGCCAAAAAAAAAAAAAAAAAAAACTCATTATATAGTTACTACTAGCTGCAGGGAAAAGAATGTACACTAATAGTGGGAAACTTTATCAACTATATTTCTTTCTTCTTTTTTTTCCCCCTAATATGGAGGGGAAACAAACAATGTTTATCACCATCAAATTTTTCTGAAGATCCAAAAAAGTTATTTTTCTACCCATATATCTGTAATATGTGCTTGTTAATGGCATAAAGTCATAAGATTTCAGAGCTAAAAGGGGGCTCCAGATCTGCTAGTCAAAATATTTTGTTTTACAGACAAAGAAAGTAAGGACTAAAAAGATCAAGTGCTTTGTCTAAAGCTACACCATTAATTTGGGATAAAACCTGGCTGCAATCCAGGTGTTTTGACAAACGACCATTATACAAATACATATGTGATATGTGATTATATAACTATATACGTGGGTATCACACATAAGTGTGTATATATTTTTAATGTGAAAAAATTACTTTAGAAAAGGAACTGGAATCAGTCACTGCTTTATAGTGAATGCTTCAATCATCACGGCATCAAATGGAAAGATAAAGTTTTGTTTAAGTACCACAGTGTTGGTCAGAAGAAGGCAATGAAATGTTTATAGTTCTCCCTTAGCACTTCAAAATTATGATTGAATTCCCTGGAAAAAATGACTCTATGCATGCAAATACTTTAGGTTAACTTATTTTTAAAAAATATCTTCTGTTACTTAAAAAATTGCTTGTATTTCAAAATTATAAGTTAGTTCCTTGTTTTAAGTCCTGAATATTGATTATATAACAAATTATTATGATTCCAAAGAAATCAATGCAGCAATGAGCATCATAAAAATATTTGTAACACACAGAGATGGCCCTTTCCATATCTTTTAAGAATTAAAGATTTAAATTTATCATGGTAGAAACAGTGGACAAATAAATGTTTACTCTTTGTGAATATAACAAAAATCTTCAGAGGAAAAGAATGCAACATCTAAAATAATATTTTATTTAGTTTATTCACTCCCACTATAACTAATATTCGAGATCACATATCATTTGAGATTACATCAAAGCACTTTAGTAACTGGCCTCCACAAATGGTAGCTGTTATTAAAATGCAGCAATAACTTTGATAAAAACAACAGACATTCCTCAGAGAAATGTTACCCCAGGCATTGTCTGGAGAGTGTTTTATTATTCAATACTTTGTCTTAGGAGTTACCTAGCAATTTTAAGTTTTACCTTTATAGATATGCTTCCTTCCATAACTGATAAAGAACTACGAGAACTGGAAAATAGCCAGTTTAATTTTGTAACACACATAAAACCCAACTTAATTTCCCAAATGAGCATTTTGCAAATAGTGAGAGGGAAAATTACATAGAGCAGAGGTGGACTATTTTTGTTCCCGTGGTGGTACTTCCTCTGTTTGAATGTCACTCCATCAAATAGAAACAAAGTTATTATGTTCCATAAAGAGTGATGATGAGTCTTGAATCCCTCCTGGGAAATTTGAGGATAAAAGCACAGTTATCAGGCTTCCTTGGTGGCGCAGTGGTTGAGAGTCCGCCTGCCGATGCAGGGGACACGGGTTCGTGCCCCAGTCTGGGAAGATCCCACATGCCGCGGAGCCTGTGCTCCGCAACGGGAGACGCCACAGCAGTGAGAGGCCCGCACAAAAAAAAAAAAAAAAAAGCACAATTATCTTCATATTTTCTTCTTTATGTAGCATGTTGTTGGAATTTTTCAACTTGACAATTTTTTCAAAAAAAAATCCTAACAATGTGCTCACTCCATGTATAGCAAGCGTGTATTTAAAGAAGAAATTCTGACTCCCCTTTTGAGGCTTACATGGTTGTGTGTGTGGTGAGAAGAGAAATGGTGGGTTAACCAAAATCTTCATCTCAAAAACATGGTGGCCATTTATTTTTACTCTAATAATGATAGTTACTTCAAACCTAAATGCATATCATCGAAAGAAAAAACCCAAATTGGCGGAAAAGAATAAAATCCAATTCATCTTGTATTTTTAATATACAAAAGCTTGTAGCATAGCCTAGTTGTATTTGTTTTTGGAAGCTAGTGTTAGGGCTCAGATTGGGCCACACCAAAATATACCATGATGGCATATTGGTTACCTCGAATTAGTTACTTAAGAAATGACCAGTGCAATAGGGACACTTTGACCCTCCGTTCTGTCTCTCTGAAAGCAGCAAAGAAATCTCCCATGTGAAAGGGGCTGTCCGTGCATCTGGAGGTGGAAGGAAACCCTCACTACCAGAGATCCGGAATTTGGCCAAGAAGCCTGTATAAACAAAGCGTGTTACTTCTTTACTTTACTACCCTAAGCCCAAACTCTGCTGAGCTTCCTTACTAATTAAGCACCCAAAGCCTAAATTCCCTTGTCCTGTCAATTCCTCACAAATTTATTGTTTCTTTGTCTAAAAACTGTAAAAGCTGCTTGCTTTGGCCACTTCTTAGGTCTCATTTCTATGAGACCCCCATGCATATGAATTAAAATTTGTTTATTTTTCTCCTCTTAATCTGTCTTGTGTCCATTTTATTATTAGTCCAGCCACAAGAACTCCGGGAGGGAACAGGGGGAAATTTCCCCCTCCCAAACAATAGTCACAATGGGGTTCATTTGGAAGTTGTTTTAAAGCCAGTATGCCCTAGAAGTAAGCGTGTATTGTAACTGTACAGGGTATAGGAGGGTAGAAATTTATGTGGTAGGTGTGGTGCTTTACTGTACAGTTGCTGGAGTTAAGAAAGTCTAAGACCAAGCTTCCTTTTCTCCCCAGGCTCTGCTTCTTGACACTTCCATCTTTCCCTTCACCCACTGAAGAATCCCATGGGCCTTCTCAGAATGCCTATTGTGCTAAAACAGCGATGAATGAAATAGGAAGTTTATATACTTGGGTATTTAAAGCTCTTGGATGACTCTGGCTGATACAGCACCAATCTATACACGTCCCCTGAGTATCACATACTAAAATTCAGCAGAAAAGGGCCACAGGAATTTTTTCTCTGACTTCTGGGGTAACAGCTAGCATTTACTGCCCCCAGAAATTAGATTTACAAGTAGTATCACTCCCAAGGGATACAGTCCTCTGTAGTTTAGAGTGGGCTAGTCCCACAGGATTGCACTCATCACCACACACACGATGCTGTGACTGTCACATAAGCGATGCTGTGACTGTCACATAGCCATCTTTAGTTTTAAAGTGTACAATAAACACACCCCTTCTCAGTCTCGGCTATAGTCAAAGACATATAGACCTCTCCCTGTTACACAAACAAACTTGGGTTCACTTGCCCCCGGGAAGTAAAGCCAATCTACTGACACTGGGTTGTGGTGAAGGAAATTGCAGCGTTTACTGCAGGCGCCAAGCAAGGGGAACAGGCAGCTCATGCTCAGAAGACCCCAACTCCCCGATGGCTTTCGGGGAAGGGGTTTCAACGGCGGTGTGAAGGAGGAGGAGGCAGGGTGTATGATCAGCTCATGCACAGTTCTTGGATTGGTCGGCATCAAGGTGAAGTTTCAAGCATCATCAACCTTCTGGTTTCAACCGGTCTAGGGTCTAAGGGCTTGTGCTCAGCAGTTTTCATCTGGGATCTGCTTCCTGTAAAACCAACTGAGGAATGTGTGCGGGGCCTTTATCTGTATCTTTCAGGAAACTGGGAGTTCGGTGATTTTGCTGTGGCAGGTTTATGGTCTAAATTGTCACCAGTTTCTCCACCCATCAGCTGTTCTTTGTTTTTGCATGTTCACGTTCCCAATCATTAACTCTGGAGCAGCCTTTAGAGATCCAAGGGAGGCTCCAGAGACTAAAGCAAAAGCCTTTTACTTCAAAAGACAGGGACCCAGGGGCTTGTACACGGTTTCATCCCAATCTCTCTTGCTTCTTCTCTCTTCTTTTTTCTCTCTCCCTGCCTTCCTCTCTCAAGCGCGCGCGCGCAAACACACACACACACACACACACAGAGAGAGAGAGAGAGAGAGAGAGAGAGAGAAGCATTAAGCACCTGACAACTGATAACTAAAAATAAGGCAAACCTGCGCGATACAGATTTGGACGCCCTGGGGATGGAAATCGCTTTCAGCAGAAAAGGAGGACAAGTTCTCTTTGCTTGGGACTTTTTAACCTATGACAACTCTTTTCATCCCAGCCTTCTTGAGCTGCCACGCGCTGCCTGGGAAGCGTGGGTGCGCTCCAGCCTCCCGGGCCCCGCGCCCACGCCTGGTTCCCGCGGCGCCCGCAGGAACCCAGTGCCTACTGCGCCCGAGCGCCTCCGCCACCCCGCGACCCGCGTCCCCGCAGGTCAGGCCGACCCCCGCCCAGACGCCTCCCCGCCGCCCTCCGGAAGGTGCGAGAAAGACCAGCGCGCTGCTTTGGTTTGGTTTTTATTATTATTTTTCGAACAAAGAGAAAACCTGGGCCTTGCGGCGTTCCCCGGGCGCCCACGCCGGCCGCGGACCCCGACTTCCCTGCGCGGCCTCGGCGGGCCCGGCCCGGGAGACGGGGTGCCGGGGGCTGCCGCCTCTCCCCGGCCCACGCGAAAGTAGGGGGCGCCCTGTGCGGGCTCGGGGAGCAGTCGTGTGCCCGGGCGCCCCCTGCCCCCGTCCCCGCCGCCACCGGGCGCAGGAGCGGCCGCGATGCCGGGAGCCGGGGCGCCCCGAGGTACGGGAAGGGCCGGGGCTGAAAGCGGGGGTCTGGGCGACTTCGGGGCGCGGGGAGAGAGCGGAGGGACCCGGCGGAGCTGAGCCGGAGGAGAGTGTCGGGGGTCCCGCCGGAGCCGGGGCGGGGAGAACGCAGCCTCGGGGGAGGGCGAGCCCGCGGCGGCCCGGCGGCGTCCGGGGCTGGGGTCCCGGGGCGTCGAGCACCTGCCACGCCGCCCCCTGATGCCCGGGGCAGCGCGCCCCGGTCTGCGCTCCGGGGACACATCCCTGCGCCTCGACTTCCGACCCCGGGGATTCATCCCCGAGCTTGCGGATCTTTCGGTTACCTTTTAAAGGGACCGAACGACCGCGTTGGATCGAAGCCCAGAGACTTTATGACAGACTGTGGAAATTGCCTAAGGCGCTCTCAGCGGAATTTGCAGCCCGAATGAAATTTTAAATTTCAGATTTCTCAAGGGAAGAGAAACTACTGTTAGAAATGGGAAGAGAGGGTGGCTGTGCCTGCGTGTTTATCAGCTGAGCGGAGCAGTATTTCTTTCCGATTTAAATTTTGCCAGATTCTGGCTTTAAAAATAAATCGTGGGAATATTTTAGAACGTGGAATCTCGCCATTGTTCCAGGATCACAGCAAAGTAGGCAAGAGTTGATATGTTATCGTTGCCGGAGGGAAAAAAAATTACATGGATTTTATTCTTTTGTGTGATTGGCATCTTTTTTGAGGTGAAAGATGTGCATTTCCATAAGGCAGGTAAAGAGCCTAACAAAGGGACCTTACTTAAATGTGTACGCTCAGTCCTTCATTGTCCTCTGAGTTCATGCAGTTCTTTTTTAAGAACTATCTATTCAACATACTTAAAGTCTATTCACGAGATTTCATTTTTCTTGGTGTCACATATAGATCAATTTTTATAAACAATTACAATATTAAAAAATTACAATGTCTTTACAAGACATTGCTTTTTAAAAATCAGTCACCACAGTTTAACCAGGAAATTTTTTTTTTCACTTTTACTCTGAGGATTAAAGTTTGGTGTTTCAGCCTAGGAATTCTGAGGGTAGAGGGGTTAAAACTAGATATAAAAGAGAAAAACGAAATCTCGTAATTAGGCACCACAAAGGTTTCACACAGTCAATATCAGATTTCTTCTAAAGTAATATTTCATTTTAAAAACATTCCCTATTTCATAATTTCTCTAGTGAGCTGAGATGAAGTTCACATTTAACATTATTTTTATTATGTATAAAATATTTATGTTGCATAAATTTGTACAATGTTCATTATGACACTTGTTGCAAAACAGATCATTATTAAAGAGATTTTACATTTCCATTATAGGCTTCCTTATTGTACTTTTCAGGAAAAAAGGACGTGAAGGCCTAAGTTGAAGGAAAGAAATCCTGTGTGCTTTTTTCCTTTCCTTAAACTTCTGTTGTCATTTCAGCAATCTTCACAGCATTTCTACCATCTCAAGATGGATCTTCTTGAGAAGATTCCATCTCAAGAAACCACTTTCTAAGTTCATCCATAAGAAGCAACTCCTCACCTGTTAAAGTTTTACCATGAGATTGCAGCAATTCAGTCCCATCTTCAGGCTCCATGTCTAATTCTAGTTCTCTTGCTGTTTCCACCACATCTGCAGTTCCTTCCTCCACTGAAGTCTTGAGCCCTCATAGTCATCCATGAGGGTTGAAATTGACTTCTTCCAAACCCGTGGTCATGTTGATATGTTGACCTGTTCTCATGAATCACAAATATTCTTAATGGCATCTACAATGGTGAATCCTTTCCAGAAGTTTTTCAATTGACTTTGCCCAAATCCATCAGAGGAATCACTGTCTATGGCAGCTCAAGCCTTAACAAAAATGTGTTTCTTAAATAATAAGACTTGAAAGTCAAACTTACTCCTTGATCTACGGGCTGCAGAATGGATGTTGTGTTAGCGGGCAAGAAAACAACATTAATCTCTTACATCTTTGTTAGAGCTCTTGGTTGACCAGTTGCACTGTCAATGAGCAGTACTATTTTGAAAGGAATCCTTTTTTCTGAGCAGTAGGTCTCAACAGTGGGCTTAAAACATTCAGTAAACCCTATGGTCAATAGATGTGCTATTATCCAGGCTTTGTTGTTCTATATATAGTGCACAGGTAGAGTAGATTGAGCATAGTTCTTAAAGGCCCTAGGATTTTCAGAATAGTAAATGAGCTTTAGCTCAACATAAAGTCACTGGCTGCATTAGCCCCTAACAAGAGGGTCAGCCTGTCCTTTGAAACTTTGAAGCCAGGTATAAACTTCTCCTCTCTAGCTATGAAAGTCCTAGATGGCATCTTCCAATATAAGACTGTTTAGTCTACATTGAAAATCTGTTCTTTTGTGTATCCACCTTCAGAAGTACCTTAGCTAGAGTTTCTGGGTAACTTAATGTAGCTTGTATATCAGCACTTGCTGCTTCATCTTGCACTTTTCTGTAATGGAAACGGCTTCTTTCCTTAAATCTCATGAACCTCTGCTACCTTCAGACTTTTCTTCTACAGCTTCCTCACCTCTCTCAGCCTTCACAGAATTGAAGAGAGTTGGGGTCTGGCTCTGGATGAGGCTTTGGCTGAAGGGAATGTTGTCACTGGTTTGATCTTTTATCCAAACTAAAAACTTCCTCCGTATCAACAATAAGGCTGTTGCTCTTTCTTATCATTCATGTGTTCACTGGAGTAGTACTTTTAATTTCCTTCAAGAACTGTTCCTTGGGCTTCCCCGGTGGCGCAATGGTTGAGAGTCCACCTACCGATGCAGGGGACACAGGTTCGTACCCCGGTCCGGGAAGATCCCACATGCCGTGGAGCGGCTGGGCCTGTGAGCCATGGCCGCTGAGCCTGCGCGTCCGGAGCCTGTGCTCCACAACGGGAGAGGCCACAGCAGTGAGAGGCCCGCATACCGCAAAAAAAAAAAAAAAGAACTGTTCCTTTGCATTCACAACTTGGCTAACTGTTTGGTGCAAGAGGCTTAGCTTTCAGCCTGTCTCGGCTTCTGACGTACCTTGCTTACTGAGCTAAATCATTTCTAGCTTTTGATTTAAAGTGAGAGACGTGAAACTCTTCCTTTATTTTGGGCACTTAGAGGCCATTGTAGGATTAACAAGTGGCCTGACTGCAATACTGCTGTGTCTTGGGGGGGTGGGGGTGGGAACAGGGAGGCTTAGGGAGAGGGAGAGAGATAGGGGCATGGCCAGTAAGTGGAGCAGTCAGAACACACACGACGTTTACGGGTTAAGTTGTCATCTTACGTGGGGAAGTTTGTGGTGCCCCAAACTATTACAATAGTACATCAGAGATCATTGATCACATATCAACCTAACAAATAAAATAATAATGAAAAACTTGAAATATCGAGAGAATTACTGAAGTGTGACACAGAGACACGAAGTGAGCAAATGCTGTTAGAAAAATGGTGCTGATATACTTATCTACACAGGATTGCCCCAAACCTTCAATTGGTAAAAAACACAATAAGTGAAATAAAGTGAAGAACAATAAAATGAGGCCTGCTTGTAATTTAAAATTGTAAAGTGGTAAATCATCACAATTGTTTATGTAGGTACTCTTCATTTTATTTTGGGACCATCTGAAACCTTGTCTACTTTCAGTGGTTCTAATATATGTAAATATGTACAGACATACACACACACACACACACACACATATATATACATATATACACATATAGTTATACTTTACCCTGAATTTGCCCATATTCCCAGGATGATTCATTTCTGTTATTTTAAAGCTGGAAAAATTAAACTACTTTTCTAAAATTATTAAGTAACAGATGTTTACTTAGCATCCACTATGTGCAACATACTCTATTAAGCATCATTAAAATTATGAACACAATTAAAACATTTTTCCTTCTCTCCATTAGAGTCTAGCAGAGAGAACTGACCATGCATTGGAGGCACTCTGAGTTTTAGACTCAAAACCACATTCTTTCTATTACCACCAACTGTGCTGCATGTCCTCTTACTTCAAATTTGGAACAGTAATATTTTACTCTCAGGAATGTCATCCTATAGTTACATGTCCCAAGAAAGGACAAAACCATCATAGAATTGACTGTCCAGTTTCTATCTTGTCCTTGCCTTGGTCATAGGGGAGGCAATCAGTAACTACTGATGTATAACAAAAAAGGATTGTTTCCAAAAAGTGAGTCCAGAGAAGAATAAGATATATGTGTGTGTGTGTGTGTGTGTGTGTGTATACAAAGATCATGGTAACAAACAGCTTGTACAGATTATGAGTGTAAGGAAGATTATGAACAAGCGAGATAGAGCCAGGCAGTCATCGGATCTTAGGAAATGAGATAAGAAAGCCAGTCTGAGCTTCCCTGATTAGGAGCTCACTGAGCTGGACAGCAGGAAGGCCATTGACTGGGCATTTGATGAGTGGGATGAATCAGTAACCCTGGTGAGTCAGTTTGGTACCAGTTATCTTTTTTAACTTGAGGCAACATCAATGTAAATTGTTGATTAGAGCCTAAGAAGAAATGAATAAGATCCTGAGCTTTTGAATTCATTTATCTTTAAAGGGATGTATTGATAATTAGCTTTCAGAAATTCAATCAATATAAAATCAGTTATAGAAGTTGTGAAAACTTACACTTTTAAATTTTCTTATAGCACAAAAATGCTTATATCATCCTATTTGAAAATTGCTATATATAAACTTAAAGTTATTTATGATGAATGTGTGTACACAGTAACATGTTCTACTTGGAAATTTATTGGACCAGGACCTATACTTCCCTTATAAATTGAAGATAATAAGGTTTACTATTAATTTAAATATATATGTATTTTTATAGGTTTAAGTATAATTACCCAACTATAGATCTAGAAACAGGTTGATAAACCTACACTGATATGTAGTGAAAATGCCTTTTTAAGCTATATATATATATCAGGATCTCTATAACAAGGTATACTCATCAGAATTAACAAACTGTTGCTGTCCTGAGTATGCTGTAGGATATTCTTGTTTAAAAAAATGGAAGTGCTTGCTTTTTTAAAGGGGAGAAAGCATTCCTTTTGCCTCTTCTTGATATATTATAGGCAGTTGTGTACTTTATTAGGCAATACTGTCAAATCTCTAATTTGTACCAGTAAATAAGTAATATCAGCAGAGTCAAGAGGGTGGACTGAGAGGATGCGGAGTTCATGTCTCCGCACAACTAGGGCACCTACCAGGCCCTGGTGGGGGACCACTGACACCTAAGGGGATGGGAGGAACCCCCGAGCAACTGGGTAGGATGAGGTGGGGAGGGGGGGCGGAGGAGAACTTGAGGCAGGATGGGACTGGCACCCTTGAGGGGCAGCTGGGGGAGGGGAGGGATTCCCACGCTCAGAGGGGGAATTGGGGAGACCCTTGGGAGGGCAGAAGATCGGAAGGGCATGCAGCCAGTTCCCCCTGCCCACTTGGGCCCCAGGGAGCTTGCTGAGGTCCCGAGCGTGATCTGCCCACTGGGACCCCTGGAGGCCCGTGGGTCCTGTGGCAGTGGGAGGAAGGGGGGAGGAAAAATAAAGGCCGGATGGACAGGACTGGTGCCCCTGAGGGGAGGCTGGGGGTGGGACGGGGTTCCCACGCCCAGAAGGGCCCACCCACAGTCATGGGATGAACGGGGATGGGGGAGACCCTCGGAAGAGTGGAGGAACAGAAGGTAGTGTGGCCAGTGCTTCCCCTGCCCACCTGCGCCCCGGAAAGCCTGCTGAGGTCCTGGGACTAAACCTCTGCCCTTGGAGGCTCCCTCCCGCCACGCTGAGCCTAAGCCCCGGCCCCGCACCCCCACCCAGGGCCTTACCTCGGAACTCCGCACTCCAAGGCACACCTTTCCCAGCAGCGCAGGTCCTGAGCCTGGGCCCTGACCACTGCCCTAAACCCCACCCCTGCCTAAGCTCCACCTCGAACTTAAGCTCCACCCAACACAGCCCAAGCTTTTTCTGGCCTTTTTTTTTTTTTAGGTTGTGGTTCTGTTTTACCTTGTTGTTAATCCGTTTATATTTTTATTTTTTCTGATAAGTTTTTTATTTTTCTAATTTTATTTTACTCTTTATAATTTGTTACTGTTCTGCTTCTTTGGGCTTGTTCCCCCCATCTTTTTTTTTTTTTCTGTTGTGGTTCTGTTTTACCTTGGTGTAGTTGTTTCACTTATATTTTTATTTTTCTAATTTTATTTTATTTTTTATTCTTTGTTATTGTACTGCTTTTTTTTTTTTTCTTTCCTTTTCTTTTCTTTTGCTGTGCTGCACAGCTTGTGGTAGCTAGGTTCCCAGGCCGAGGACCAGGCCTGAATTCCTGTGATGGGAGCACTGAATTCAAACTGCTGGACTAACAGAGAACCTCAGATCCCAGGGAATATTAATCAGACTGAGGTCTCCCAGAGGTCCTCATATTGGCACCAACCCGGCTCTGCCCAACTGCTTGCAAATTCTAGTGCTGCATACTTCAGGCCAAACACCAGTAAGACAGGTATACAGCCCTACCCATCAAAAAAAAAAAAAAATGAAAGGACAAAAAATTATGTTACAGACAAAGTAGCAAGGTAAAAACCTACAAGAAAAAAATAAATGAAGAGGAAATAGGCAAGCTACCTGAAAAAGAGTTCCAAGTAATGATAGTAAAAATGATACAAAATCTTGGAAATAGAATGGAGGCACGCATTGAGAAAATACAAGAAATGTTTTACAAGGATCTAGAAGAACTAAAGAACAAAAAAACAGTGATGAACAACACAATAACTGAAGTGAAAAATACACTAGAAGGAATCAATAGTAGAATAACTGAGGGAGAAGAGCGAATAAGTGAGCTAGAATGTAGAATAGTGGAAATAACTGCCCAGGAGCAGAATAAAGAAAAAAGAATGGAAAGAATTGAAGACAATCTCAGAGACCTCTGAGACAACATTAAATGCACCAACATTCAAATTATAAGGGTCCCAGAAGAAGAAGAGAAAGAGAAAGGGTCTGATAAAATATTTGAAGAGATTATAGTCGAAACTTCCCTAACATGGGAAAGGAAATCGCCACCCAAGTCCAGGAAGTGCAGAGAGTCCCATACAGGATAAACCCTAGAAGACACATATTAATCAAACTAACAAAATTTAAATTCAAAGAAAATATATAAAAAACACCAAGGGAAAAGCAACAAATAATGTACAAGGGAATCCCCATAAGGTTATCAGCTGATTTTTCAGCAAAAACTCTTCAGGCCAGAAGGGAGTGGCAGGATATATTTAAAGTGATGAAAGGGGAAAATCTACAACCAAGATTACTCTACCAGCATGCATCTCATTCAGATTTGATGGAGAAATCAAAAGCTTTACAGACAAGCAAAAGCTAAGAGAATTCAGCACCACCAAACCAGCTTTATAACAAATGCTAAAGGAATTTATCTAGGCGGGAAACACAAGAGAAGAAAAAGACCCACAAAAACAAACACAAATCAATTAAGAAAATGGTAATAGGGACATACATATCAATAATCATCTTTAATGAAGAACATTTAATGCTCCAACCGAAAGACATAGCCTGGCTGAAAGGGTACAAAAACAAGACCCATATATATGCTGCCTACAAGAGACCCACTTCAGACCTAGGGACACATACAGACTGAAAGTGAGGGGATGGTAAAAGATATTCCATGCAAATGGAAATCACAAGAAAGCTGGAGTAGTAATACTCATATCAGATAAAATAGACTTTAAGATAAAGACTGTTACAAGAAATAAGGAAAAACCCAAACTTAGAAGAAGGAAAGAAATCATAAAGATCAGAGCAGAAATAAATAAAATAGAGATGAAGAGACAATAACAAAGATCAATAAAACTAAAAGTTGGTTCTTTGAGAAGATAACCATAATTGATAAACTCTTAGCCAGACTCATCAAGAAAAAAAGAGAGAGGAGTCAAATCAATAAAATTAGAAATGAAAAAAAAGAAATTACAAACTGACACCACAGAAATACAAAGGGTCATAAGAGCTACTACAAGCAACTGTATGCCAATAAAATGGACAGTCTGGAAGAAATGAACAAATTCTTGGAAGGTACAACTTTCCAAGACTGAACCAGGAAGAATTAGAAAATACAAACAGACTGATCAGAAGTAATGAAAATGAAACTGTAATTAAAAATCAACAAACAAAAGTCCAGGACCAGATGGCTTCACAGGCAAATTCTATCAAACATTTAGAGAAGAGATAATACCTAACCTACTCAAACTCTTCCAAAAAATTGCAGGGAGAGGAATACTCTCAAACTCATTCTATGAGGCCACCATCACCCTGATAACAAAACCAGACAAAGATATCAAAAAAAAAAAAGAAAATTACAGGCCAATATCACTGATGAACATAGACACAAACTTCCTCAACAAGATACTAGCAAACAGAATCCAACAACACATTAAAAGGATCATACATCATGATCAAGTGGGATTTATCCCAGGGATGCAAGGATTCTTCAATATATAGAAATCAATCAATGTGATACACCATATAAACAAAGAATAAAAACCATATGATCATCTCAATAGATGCAGAAAAAGCTTTTGGCAAAATTCAACAAACATTCATGATAAAAACTCTCCAGAAAGTGGGCATAGAGGAAACCTACTTCAACATAATAAAAGCCATAAATGACAAACCCACAACAAACATCATTCTCAAGGATGAAAAACTGAAAATATTTCCTCTAAGATCAGGAACAAGTCAAGGATTTCCACTCTTGCCACTATTATTCAACATACTTTTGGAAGTCTTAGCCACAGCAATCAGAGAAGAAAAAGAAATAAAAGGAATACAAATTGGAAAAGAAGAAGTAAAACTGTCACTATTTGCCGATGACATGATACTATACATAGAAGATCCTAAAGATGTCACCAGAAAACTACTAGAACTAATCAATGAACTTGGTAATGTTGCAGGAATACAAATTAATGCACAGAAATCTCTTGCATTCCTATACACTAACAGTGAAAGATCAAAAAGAGAAATTAGGGCTTCCCTGGTGGTGCAGTGGTTGAGAGTCCACCTGCCGATGCAGGGGACACGAGTTCGTGACCTGGTCCGGGAAGATCCCACATGCCACGGAGCAGCTAAGCCTGTGAGCCATGGCCGCTGAGCCTGTGTGTTCAGAGCCTGTGCTCTGCAACGGGAGAGGCCACAACAGTGAGAGGCCCGCGTACCAAAAAAAAAAAAAAAAAAGAGAGAGAGAAATTAAGGAAACACTCCCATTTGCCACTGCAACAAAAAGAAAAAAATACCTGGGAATAAACCTACTTAAGGAAGCAAAAGACCTGTACTCAGAAAACTATAAAACACTGATGACACAAATCAAAGATGACACAAACAGATGGAGACATATACCATGCTCCTGAATTGGAAGAATCAATATTGTGAAAACGACTATACTACCCAAAGCAATCTACAGGTTCAGTGCAATCCCTATCAAATTACCAGTGGCATTTTTCACAGAATTAAAACAAAAAATTTTACAATCTGTATGGAAACACAAAAGACCCCGAATAGGCAAAACAGTGTTGAGAAAGAAAAACGGAGCTGGAGGAATCAGGCTCCCCGTCTTCAGACTGTACTACAAAGCTACAGTAATCAAGACAGTATGGTACTGGCACAAAAACAGAAATATAGATCAATGGTACAGTATAGAAAGCCCAGAGATAAACCCACACACCTATGCTCACCTACTCTATGACAAAGAAGGCAAGAATATACAACGGAGAAAAGACAGCCTCTTCAGTAAATGGTGCTGGAAAAACTGGACAGCTACATGTAAAAGAATGAAATTAGAGCACTACCTAACACCATACACAAAAATAAGATCAAAATGGATTAAAGACTTAAATGTAAGACTGGACACTATAAAATTCTTTGAGGAAAACATAAGAAAAACACTTTGACATAAACCACAGCAAGATCTTTTATGACCCACCTCCTAGAGTAATGAAAATAAAAACAAAAATAAGCAAATAGGACCTAATTAAACTTAAAAACTTTTGCACAGCAAAGGAAACCATAAACAAGATGAAAAGACAACCCACAGAATGGGAGAAAATATTTGCAAATGAAACAACAGACAAAGGATGAATCTCCAAAATATGCAAACAGCTCATGCAGCTCAAAATCAAAAAAACAAACAACCCAATCAAAAAATGGGCAGAAGACCTAAATAGACATTTCACCAAAGAAGACATATAGATGGCCAAGGGGCACATGAAAAGATGCTCAGCATCACTAATTATTAGAGAAATGCAAATCAAAACTACAATGAGGTATGATCTCACACTGGTTAGAATAGCCATCATCAAAAAATCTACAAAGGGTGTAGTGGGTGTGGGAAAAAGGGAACCCTGTTGCACTGTTGGTGGGAATGTAAATTGATACAGCCACTGTAGAGAACAGTATGGAGGTTCCTTAAAATATTAAAAATAGAAATACCATATGACCCAGCAATACCACTACTGGGCATATACCCTGAGAAAAACCATAATTCAAAAAGACACATGTACCCCAATGTTCATTGCAGCACTATTTACAATAGCCAGGACATGGAAACAACCTAAGTGTCCATGAGTGGATAAAGAAGGTGTGGTACATATATACAATAGACTATTGCTCAGCCATAAAAAGAAATGAAATTGGATCATTTGTAGAGATGTGGATGGACCTAGCATCTGTCATACAGAGTGAAGTAAGTCAGAAAGAGAAAAACAAATATTGTGTCTTAACGCATATATGTGGAATCTTGAAAAATAGTACAGATGAACCTATTTGCAGGGCAGGAATCGAAACACAGAGGTAGAGAACGGACATGTGGACACAGAAGGGGAAGAGGAGAGTGGGATGAATTGGGAGATTAGGTTTGACATAAATACACTTCCATGTGTAAATTAGATAGCTAGTGGGAACCTGCTGTATAGCACAGGGAGTTCAGCTCGGTGCTCTGTGATGACCTGGTTGGGTGGGATGGGGTGGGGAGAGAGGTCCAAGAGGGACGGGATATATGTATACATATAGCTGATTCACTTCACTGTACAGCAAAAAATAACACAACATTGTAAAGCAATTATACTCCAATTTAAAAAAAGTAAAAATAAAAGTAATATCATTGTGGTATTAATATTACATTATTAATTTCCTTGAGGTGAAAAAACTTATTATGGGATGTTATATTAGTATCACTTCTACATTTAACTTTATGCCATGTTATCTTCCTTTAAAAATATGAATTTATTTAATCTTTTTAATGCTGAAATCTACTTTCAATTTTTAAATTAAAAAATAAACAGGTAAATTTTGTTTTTAAAAACACCAGTAGCCGGCTGGTTAGTGGTTTAATTCATGATAATCTGCACCTCTCAGAGGACTGAGAATTAGTCATGAAATGATTTTGCCATCCAGAATTGTGTTCACATAGTCAACAGTACCATGTGATAAACATTTATTGAGTGCCTACTCTATACAGGTAGGTCATGGAATAGTGTTTCTACACTTGAGAAGCTCAAATCTGAAGATTATATGAACTGGATATATTTACGATATTAGCTTTTTGTTTGAATTTCTTATTTCCCCATAAATATTTATTTTTGTTTGAATTTTTCATTTTCCCACATATATTTATTTAACACTTTCCATGGTGAAGTTACTGTGCCATGTTTTATGGTAGATACCACGGTGAGTAAAACACAGTTTCGCTTTTCCATTACTTATACATAAATAAGGTATACTGGTTTTTATTATAATTGCAGTGCAAAGCAAATTGTGTCATGTAACATCAGACAGCTATAAACAGAAATACATGGGGGTTCCAAAAGGAGATCATATCCAGTTGAATAGATTAAGGAACACTTTAGGGCAGGTGACTTTTAAGTTTGACCTTGATTGATGTAAGAGAGGAAGGAATGTTTAAGGTAAGACTGTATGACTACAACATGTATCAGGTACCTTGACTGGAGAACAATATTAATTAGCTATTATAATCTTGAAGTTCTTATCCACATTTGTCTTTTCTGTCCCTTACATTATTTATACATAAATTTTTTTTAAAGTTCTGTTATTTTAACACGAGTCAACTCACCATAGAAGTGATGATAGATTTAAACTTACTGTAATTGTTATTGGTTGACATTTACACTGTACTTGCTGCCAGTTAAAGACTTCCCTAAAATTTTTAGTAAATGAATAAGGTAATGGGAACAAATGGTAAAATGTTTCCTTCTCAATGGATTAATTTATAGTAGTCATGGAACTTTTTTTCAAGGTGCTAACTAATGTCTTTTTTATTCCAAGCAGGAGAATAATATGGATTCAGAGCTCAAGGATTATTATAACAAGACACTTGCTGCAGAGAACAATACTGCTGCCACTCGAAATTCTGATTTCCCAGTCTGGGATGACTATAAAAGCAGTGTCGATGACTTGCAGTATTTTCTGATTGGGCTCTATACATTTGTAAGTCTTCTTGGTTTTATGGGGAATCTACTTATTTTAATGGCTCTCATGAGGAAGCGAAATCAGAAGACAACAGTCAACTTCCTCATTGGCAATCTGGCCTTCTCCGATATCTTGGTTGTGCTGTTTTGCTCACCTTTCACACTGACCTCTGTCTTGCTGGATCAGTGGATGTTTGGCAGAGTCATGTGTCATATTATGCCTTTCCTTCAATGTGTGACGGTTCTTGTTTCCACTTTAATTTTAATATCAATCGCCATCGTCAGGTATCATATGATAAAACATCCTGTATCTAATCATTTAACAGCAAACCATGGCTATTTCCTGATCGCTACTGTCTGGACACTAGGCTTTGCAATGTGTTCTCCCCTCCCAGTGTTTCACAGCCTTGTGGAACTTCAGGAGACATTTGGTTCAGCGTTGCTCAGCAGCAGGTATTTATGTGTCGAGTCATGGCCATCCGATGCATACCGAATTGCTTTCACTATCTCTTTATTGCTCGTTCAGTATATTCTGCCCTTAGTTTGTCTAACTGTAAGTCATACCAGTGTCTGCAGGAGTATAAGCTGTGGATTGTCCAACCAAGAAAACCAACTAGAAGAAAATGAGATGATCAACTTAACTCTCCATCCTTCCAAAAAGAGTGGGCCTCAGGTGAGGATCTCCAGCAGCCGGAAATGGAGCTATTCATTCATCAGAAAGCACAGAAGGAGGTACAGCAAGAAGACGGCATGCGTGCTGCCTGCTCCGGTGAGACCTCCTCCAGAGAACCGCTCAAGAAGGCTTCCAGAACACTCGGGCTCTGGGAAAAGTCAGCCCCCTTCATCCCGTAAGTTTATACCAGGGGTCCCCACTTGCTTTGAGGTGAAACCGGAAGAAAACTCAGATGTTCATGAGATGAGAGTAAACTGTTCTATCATGAGATTAAAAAAAAGATCTCGAAGTGTGTTCTACAGACTGACCATCTTGATACTAGTGTTTGCAGTGAGCTGGATGCCTCTGCACCTTTTCCATGTGGTGACCGATTTTAACGATAGCCTGATTTCAAACAGGCATTTCAAGTTAGTGTATTGCATCTGTCACTTGCTAGGCATGATGTCCTGCTGTCTTAATCCAATTCTATATGGATTTCTTAATAATGGGATCAAAGCCGACTTAAGGTCCCTTATACGCTGTCTTCATATGTCATAATTCTCAATGTTTTCCAAGGAAAGTACAAGTATGGGGATCATCTAAAATATATTCACAGTGACTATATATGTATAATCAACAAATTTTGTTAACTTACGGAATTTAATTTATGTGTAAGAGCTCTGGATTTGGATATCAGTTCCTAATATATGGAAGATAATTTTAACATGTTATAATATGATAAATTCATTTGGTTGTATAAAGTCATTGTCAATCCAATCTGTAATTTCATTTTAAAGAGTAGTTATATTACCTTCCATTTCAGCTTGTCCTGTAAACCAATGAATTGTAAGTTCTTGTTTAAAATAAAAGTTATATTTAACCATCTCAGTATTTTTTGTTCAAAATTATAAGCAAAAACATTTCTCCTAAGACATTTAATTTCAGGTATGAGGAACATCTAATAATCTTCATTTTTACTTCACAGATTTCTTAATAGTTAGTTTCTGACAATATAGAAAACTTTAATATGACCAGCAAACCATAACTAAGTGACAGATATATGCCTAAGTCATAAATTAAATGTCAACACTGGGCACAGTTTTAGAACCTCTAAAGGAAAATTTTTATTTCTTATTATTGATGATTGGTCAAATTGTCAATTTACTCCCCACTATCCTAGTAATACACAGTTAATTTATCAAATAAAAATAGATTTTAGGGCTTCCCTGGTGGCGCAGTGGTTGAGAGTCCGCCTGCCGATGCAGGGGACGTGGGTTCGTGCACTGGTCCGGGAAGATCTCACATGCCGCGCGGAGCGGCTAGACCCGTGAGCCATGGCCGCTGAGCCTGCGCGTCTGGAGCCTGTGCTCCGCAACGGGAGAGGCCACAACAGTGAGAGGCCCGCGTACCGCAAAAAAAAAAAAAAAAAAAAAAAGATTTTAAATCTTTTCTAGACTTATACATGACATTAAACTATCAAATAAAGATTGTTTTCATATCTTTTATATTCTAAAATGTGAACTATAAATTGTATCTATATTTCCAAGTATTAAATAATTGTAAAGAATACTTGAAGTGTCTACAGGGGGAAAAAATGGTTAGTTAATTTTTTTGGCCAAGATGTAGAATGATTAATATACTTTATGCCATTTCAGTACTGAGGTCTCATACGCTATCTTACTAGATTGAGGTCAGTCTTTTCAACTGGAGCTTTTTGTTTGTTTTAGCCAGTTTTTTATAGAACTAAGTCCCTGAAAATAATGAATGTTTTCACATGAGGCTCAGATGTGCAAAATAATAATGCTGTCTTCAGTTCCTTTCTCTGATTTAACCGTCCCCTGTATGGATTCCTGTTCATAAGGGAAAACAACTGAGCAAAACAAGAAACGGTTTAAGTTTTCAAATAGTAGGTAACTCTGGTCATTGTTTAGTCAATTGAAAGTCCAGCCTCTCTACGGGGGCTTTTTTTCGGGCCTCTCCTGCTTCCCTAGGCAAGGCCTACACATAGGGGAAGCAGAAGATGGTGCTGGCCCCCACGTGTCCTCTGCTGACTCCTGCCCAGCTCCAGGTGAGAGGTAACTGTCTTGCCTGGTCTCTCTGTTCCCTCAGCTTCTGCGTGTGTTGTAGAATATATGGTCTGTTCGCAGCAGGGTCCAGGCCTGCGGGTCCAGCCCCGGCATTCTCCACCCCTGTTGATGTAAACTCACTGGCTGTGAGGTCCCTCTGAATCTCCACCACGTTTTCCAGTTTGTCCTGAGCCTGGGCTGTCTGCTCTGCAGGATCTTGTCCCTGCCAAGGCTAGGGACACTTCAGGAACTTTATCACCAAGAACTCTTCAGAAAGGTATTGTCAACTATAAAGATATTCACAACCTGAGAGTTGAGAGTTCTGTTTCATTCAGCGGGAAGTTTTAGGACTTCAAGCCCGGGAGGCAGCCTCTCAAGTAACCCTGAGAGAACCGCTCTCAGGAGGCAGTGGGCAAAGAGCGAAGATATAGGGAAGGTTTGCAGCAAAGGGCAAAGGGAGCATAAAAATATTACTGTTAATTAAAGAAAACCAGAAATCTCAAGTTAAGGAATTTAGCACTTTTCTATATATGGGAACGTGCAAGAGTCTGGGCTCACTGAAATCATTCCTTTGAGATGCACAAAGTACCACTAGTGTTAATGGAAGTGCTCCCAAGAGGCAGAGAAAAGTCATGACACTCTAAGAAAAAGCTGAATTACTTGATATGTACCACAGATTGAGGTCTGCAGCTGTGGTTGCCCACCATTTCAAGATAAGTGAATCCAGTTTAAGGACCATTTTAAAAAAAGAAAAGGAAATTCATGAGGCTGTTGCTACAGCTATGTCAATAGACACACAAAACTTGCACTTTTTGTGAAGTATCTTTTTATCTCATGTTAAAAATACAGCTTTTTTGTGGGTTTAAGATTGCTATAAGAAAGGCGCACCTGCGCTTCCCTGGTGGCTCAGTGGTTGGGAGTCCGCCTGCCAATGCAAAGGACACGGGTTCGAGCCGTGGTCCGGGAAGATCTCACATGCCATGGAACAACCAAGCCCGTGTGCCACAGCTACTGAGCCTGTGCTCTGGAGCCCGTGAGCCACAACTATTGAGCCCACATGCCACAACTGTTGAGGCTCACACACCTGGAGCCCGTGCTCCACGGCAGGAGAGGCCACTGCAGTGAGAGGCCCATGCACCACAGCAAAGAGTAGACCCTGCTAGCCACAACTAGAGAAAGCACTCAGGCAGCAATGAAGACCCAACACAGCCAAAAATAAATAATAACAATAAATAAATAAATAAAAAGAAAGGCACAGCTATAGACTAACATGAAGTCATTATATGAGAAGTTAAAGCCAAAGGAAGGTGAAGCATCTAAAACTGGAGAAGTTAATGCCAGGAAAGGATGGCTTGATAATTTTAGAAAGAGGTTTGGCTTTAAAACTGTCAGGATAACAGGAGAAGAAATTTCTGCTGACCAAGAGGCAGCAGATGAGTTCCAAGACATCAATAAGAAAATCACTGAGGAGAAAGGGTATCTGCCTAAACAGGTTTTTAATGCAGATAACAGTGTCCTAATCTGGAAAAACAAAATGTCATAAAGGATATTCATTACTAAGAAAGAGAAGTGAGCACAAGGATTTGAGGCAGAAAGGGATAGGCTAAGTCTACTGTTTTGTGCAAATGCATTCAGGTTTATGATCAAGACGCCCCTTATCTATAAAGCTGCTAACTCCCGAGCCTTGAAGGGAAAAGAGAAACACCAGTTACCCGTCTTTAGTTTGGACGACAAGAAGGCCTGGACAATGAGAACACTGGATTGGTTCCATTGATTCCATTGATGCTCTGAAGTCTGGGAGTACTTTGTGAGTAAGAGACTGCCTTTTAAAGTTCTTTTTGATATCGGACAATGTCCCTGTCCACCCAGAGTTCCATGAGTTCAACACTGAAGTGGTCTACTTGCCCTCAAACACAGAATCTTTAGTTCAGGCCCTAGATCAGGGGGTGATAAGGACCTTTAAGCCTCATTACACATGATCCTCTATGGAAAGGATTTTCAATGCTATAGAAGAGAACCATGATAGAGAAAACATTGTGGAAGTCTGGGAGGATCACACCATGGAAGATGCCGTTGTTGTTACAGTAAAAACTGTGAAAGTCCTTGAGCCTGAAACAATGAATTCCTGCTGGAGAAAACTATATCCAGATGTTGTGCATGACTTCACAGGATTTACGACAGAGCCAAGCAAGGAAATCATGAGAGAGACTGTGGATATGGCAAAAAAAAAAAAAAAAGATAAGGGGGAGGGGTTTCAAGATACGGATCTTGGAGAAATTCACGAGCTAATAGCCACCACATGAGGGGAATTAACAGAGATGACTGGACAGAGATGAGAGCTTGCAAACCAGTGCCAGACAATGAGGAGGAAGATTTGGAAGAAGCGGTGCCAGGAAGCAAGTCGACGTCAGACAATCTGTCAGAAGAGTTCTGATTATTCTAGACTGCTTTGGACTTCTTTTATGACATGGACCCTTCTATGACACTAAGGCAAACAGTGGAAGAAGGATTGGAATTTGTATGGAAATGTATTTAGAGAAATGAAAAAGAAAAATGTCAGATGTAAATTATGATGTATTTCTATAAAGTTCAGCAAGTGTGGCTGCCTTTCCTCCTACCTCCTCTGCCATCCCTGAGACAGCAAAACACTCCCTCCTCCTCCTCTTTAGCCTGCTCATCGTGATGATGACGAGGATGAAGACTTTTATGATGATCCACTTTTTTTTTTTTTGCAGCACGCGGGCCTCTCACTGCTGTGGCCTCTCCCGTTGCGGAGCACAGGCTCCGGACGCGCAGGCTCAGCGGCCATGGCTCACGGGCCCAGCCGCTGCATGGCATGTGGGATCTTCCTGGACCGGGACACGAACCTGTGTCCCCTGCATTGGCAGGCAGATTCTTAACCACTGTGCCACCAGGGAAGCCCCTTACTGGTCTTTTTAAAAGAAGTACTCTTAATGCTGTGTTTCTCTAGAATTATAAACTTTTCTCTCCAATTAATTTCCAAGTACAGATGGCCATGTGGAAATTTTTGACTGAAAATCTGCATGTTCATGTTTGGACATTGTCATATTTTTGGGTTTTTTAAATTACTTTTTATTGGAATATAGCTGCTTTACAATGTTGTATTAGTTTCTACTGTACAGCAAAGTGAATCAGCTATACATATACATATATCCCCTCTTTTTTAGACTTCATTCCCATTCATGTCACCACAGTGCATTAAGTAGAGTTCCCTGTGCTATACAGTATGTTTGCATTGTTTTTAATAGACTAAACAAAGCCATTTTAATAGATGGTTCTTTCTGTAAGAAAAGTCGAAGTACAGATATATTGAATTTTTTTTATTCTTTTATTTTTTTGTTCTTTTCTTTTTTTTAAATAAAAAGAGAGTATGCAGTTTTCATTAAAAATAAAAATAAATTTCTCAGTTCCTTTACTATTGTTATCAGTTGATTTTCTCGGCAGTGAACTTCATTTTAATGTTTCAGAATAAATATCATATCACCCTTACTACATTATTTTATTATTTTTCTTTTGAGGCAAATGCATAGGGTTTTAAAAGTGCATACACACAAATGAGTAATATGTCTAACATTTCAATTAAATATATAATGGCTGAAAATTAAGAATATATTCAAAAGTTCAAGAGGACAAATCACTTGCTTATCACAGGACCTCTTATTCACTGTAGATGTTTTTATCTATTTGGCAAAAGAGAGCATCAGCTGTACTCCATTAGAGTTTTCTTGTTTCTCTTGCAATTTCATTTCAAATTCTTCTTGTGCTTTTACTCTTCTAAAAACAGTCTTGCTGGCTTTAGTTCACTTTTTAAAGAAAGAGGTCACATATCACACTAGCAACCTGGTTTGAGGGAAGGGATGTATCTTAAAACATAATAAAGCAAAGCCAGCACCTGGAAGATTTATTATTGCTAGCCACTTCTTAACTAGAAGAATGCCAGCTCCTGAAGAAAGGTGCTAGAAGTGTTTCCTAAAAGTACTACATGCAACAGCAAGATCAGCTAATTATTCTCAGAAGAGTACAAGTAGCTACTAGATTCGCATAAACTATCATTTTATTTTAAAAATTGAGTAACTGTCAAATGACATCAGGATGAATATAAGTAGGCACAGCCTGAGAACTTATAAAACTATGGATGTGACCTAGAAAGAAGTTACAAATTGAATGATGCTAGTGCAGTCTCAGTGTACACACATTGTCTCTTTATTAAAGAAAACAAGAACTCACATAAGGTGGCTACATACGGACGTACTTACAACTAACACAGATATCCATTCTCCTCTCTCCTGTGCTTCATTTTGTGGTGCTGTGTCCCAGACATGTGTGAGTTTTCCCATCAGCCAAGGGCTTCCAATCATGGATTAATACTTTTGTTTTTCTTTTTTTTCTTTACCTTTCTTCTGCAATTTCCAGCTCAAGGCTAGAGCCAAAAATGTTTACACACTTCTGCACCAAACATGGAACAAAAAATTAGAAAGACTAAAAAGAGCTATTGATTAAAAAGTAGAAACATTCCTCAGCATTGTATATTATTCCCATTAATATTTTCTTTTTCTCTTTAACATACAATTTCAGCATGGTCCAAGAGAAAGAAAAAGAAAAACAAAGAAAATTCCAGGTAGATGAAAGAGGCACTTTGGGCTTTTGACAGCCATATTATTGCAAAGCTGGTAGGCACCAGCTCTCTGGCAGCTCTCTGTATAAATCATCCCAAAGTGATAATTGTCCAATTTTCCCCACACTAAGGAAAAGACTATGTTATAGCAGAATCTCCACTGAATTCCAACAGCAAATTACTTTTGGCCAAAAGCTAAATGGACTCTTAACCACCATCTTATCTGAATAGTTTCACTAATGATGGAGTAGATTAGAAAAGAGGACTCTCATAGTTTGGTTTATTAAGAGTAAAATTATAGAGTGAGTGCTCATGTCCTTTGCTTCCAGGATGATGTCAGTGTGATGTTCATGATGTTACAGGGTAGGAATGTTAGGAGAAAAAGATTTTCACAAGAATCCAAGAACACAAGAAATTCATAAAAATATGCATGGCCTGTGTTCTCTGCAATCTGAAGACCAGTTACATGTCCTAAGGTTTAGATTCACTGCCCACCTTCCTTCCAACCCAACTGGTTTATCTACCACATCGTGGCGCCTTTCCTGTGTCTAATCCTAGGAATCCCTAAAAGGTAGTAAGTGATGGTTTAAATATTGTCTGCTAACTCTTGTGCATTTCTCAAAAGTCTATAAATCCATGCAGGATTTCAGGAGTATAATTTGGAAATACATTTCAAAAACTTTAGAAATGTTTATATTTTTTAATCCAGAAAATTTATTCCAGGAAATTCTAGTAAAGAAATAAACAGGAATGTACACAAAACTAATAATAAGATATTCATGGAAAGTTGTATGTAATTTAAAAATGCAAATGATCAAAATGCCCATTAATAGAAGATTGTTAAAATTAATTTTGGGGAGGAGATGATATCAGCAAAATGGCAAAATAGAAAGCCCTGAACTTTCCTTCCCCCCGACTGACACACGGATTCAAAAACAATATAAGATCCCCCCGACCGACACATGGATTCGAAAACAATGTAAGTACCTGTTCCCTTTATGAGGAATCCAGATATGAGTTGAGAGGCTTCTGTAGCCCAGGTGAGTATGAAACCAACCCCAATCAGAGCTGGTAGGAAATTCCGAGACACTCTCTCACCATAGTCCCTCCCCTTGGCCTGGAGTCATAGGATTGGGAGGAAATCCCCCAGTTCCCAGCTTCTCTCTGGGGAAGGAAGGAAAGGACTAGACAACATCCAACATATGGATTTTTCCGGGGGCTGCCCAAGGAACTGGCTTCTGTCTTGCCTGAATCTGAGCACTGACTGGAACTCTCGGAGCTCTCAGGTTGGGAGAACAAAGATGGTGAGAACAAAGATGGTGATTTGGACCACTGTGCAAGCAGTCACCTTAGCTCCTCCCCACAGCTCAGGGTAGAGTGAGCAGGTGATCAACTCCAAATCCCAGCTTCACCCTTGGAAAGGAAAGAGACCACACATCAAAATTCCCTTTTCAAGGGCTGCCCAGGGGACTGGCTTCTGTCGTGCCTGTCTCGGAGCATTGCCAGGACTTGGTATACTCTAGTCACCTGAGAACTGCTGAAAACAAAGGTGGCAGTTTGGACCAGCAGGGAAGCATTTGCCATAACCCCTCTTCCTGGCCCAGCACAGTGAAAGTTGCTGAAAAACCTCAGATCCTAGCTTCTCCCTGGAGAGGAAAGATTTGGACCATGTGCTCACTATTCTATCTTTTCCAGTGGCTGCCCAAGAGAATGGATTCTGTCTCACCTGTCTTGCAATGCTGAGGGGACATGGCATACTCCAGATGCCTGGGGATCACTGAGAATAATGGTGCTTTGGACCAGTATGCAATCATCTACCAGAGATCCACCTCCAGTAAGACTCCAAGCTCCTGGCTTTTCTCTGGGGAGGAAAAGAGAAGACTGAAATATACATCCAATATTTAGACTTTTCAGGTGACCATCCAAGGCACTGGCTTCAGTCTCTGCTATCTCAGAACACGAATAGGACCCAGCATACTCTAGATGCCTGGGGGCCACTGAGAACAGAAAAAGAGTTTGGAGCATGTTGCTGCACTAGAGGATCCACAGTACCGCAGATAAACACAAGAGGAAGAAAGAGAGTACAAACTCTTGGAAATAAGAAATAAATAAACAAGCAAATTCCTCTAATTGGGAACTTACACACACAAGTCCAGAGAATATACCTACACAGAGAAGGTTTGAGAGGCATCCTGAATCTCTTGCCAGACTGATTGGTGATGGTCCTCTCTTGTATGGGACCAGTCCGTGAAGACTGGTAGAGGTGTCTGCTTTTTCTAATGCATAGAGGCCAACACAGAGTCAAGGAAAATGAAGAAACAGGGAAATATGGTCCCCAAAATGGAACATGATAAAGCTCCAGTAACCAACCCTAATGAAACAGTGATATATGAGTTACCTGACAGAGAATTAAAAATAACCACTGTAGGGCTTCCCTGGTGGCGCAGTGGTTGAGAGTCCGCCTGCCGATGCAGGGGACACGGGTTCGTGCCCCGATCCCGGAAGATCCCACATGCCGCGGAGTGGCTGGGCCTGCGAGCCATGGCCGCGGAGCCTGTGTGTCCGGAGCCTGTGCTACGCAACGGGAGAGGCCACAGCAGTGAGAGGCCCGCGTACAGCAAAAAAAAAAATAAAATAAAATAAAAAAATAACCACTGTAAATATGCCCAGTGAACTCAGGAGAAAAATGTGAACAATGTGAGCATTTCAACAAAGAGATAGAAAATATAAGAAGAACCAAATAGAAATCTTGGAACTGAAGAGTTCAATAACTGAACTGAAAAATTCACTAGAGGGGTTCAATATAGACTAAATCAAACAGAAGGAAGAATTAAAGACAGGTCACTTGAAATAATCCAGTCCAAGGAACAAAAACAACAACAAAAAGAATAAAAAAGAGAGAAGATATCTTAAGGGTCTTAAGAGATACCATCAGCAGAACAATGTACACACTATGGGAGTCTCAGAAATTGAGGAGAGAAAGGGAGGGGGGACTAAAAGATTATTCAAATAAAAAATGACCAAAAAACTCCCAAATTTGGGAAAGGAAATAGACATCCAGATTCAGGAAGCCTAATAGTTCCTATGGACAGAAAATTTCTTTCCATTTATTTGTGTCTTCTTCAATTTCTTTCATCAGTGTTTTACAGTGTTCTGTGTTCAGATCTTTCACCACCCTGGTTAAATTTATTCCTAAGCATTTTATGTTTTTGATGCTTTTGTAAATAAGATTATTTTCTTAATTTCTCTTTCCAATAGTTTGTTGTTAGTGTACAGAAACACAAATGATTGTTGTATATTGATTTTGTATCTGCACCATTAATACATTGGTTTATTAGTTCTACCAGTTTTTTTTTTGGTGAAGTCTTTAGGATTTTCCATATATAATATTATGTCCTCTGCAACCAGAGACAATTTTACTTCTTTTCTGATTTTGATGCCTTCATTTCTTCTTCTTGTCTAATTGCTCTGAGTAGGAGTTCCAATACAATGTTGAACAAGAAATGGCAAAAGCTGTTATCCTTATCTTGTTTCTGAACTTAAAGGAAAAGCTTTCATCTTTTCACCGTATGACATTAGCTGTAGGCTTGTCATATATAGCCTTCATTATGTTGAGTTATGTTCCATCTATACCCAATTTGTTGAGAGCTTTTATCTTGAAAGGGAGTTAAATTTTGTCAAATGCTTTTTTTCTGTAACTGTTAAGATAATTATGTTTGTCCTTTGTTGTTACCATAGGGTGTCATAATTATTTTTTTGCATATGATGAAATGTCCTTGCTGATGACAAATCCTACTTGATCATGCTGTTAATCCTTTTAATACGCTGTTGAATTCAATTTGCTAGTGTTTCATTGAGAATTTTTTCATCTGTGTTCATCAGATGCTTCAGTCTGTAATTTTCTATTCTTGTACTGTCTCTGGTTTTGCTATCAAGGTAATGCTCACCTCATAAAGTAAGCTTGGAAGTATTCCCTCTTCTACAAATTTTTGAGGAGTTTGAGGAGAATTGGCATTAATTCTACTTTGAATGTTTGGTAGAAGTCACCAGTGAAGCCATCTGGTCCTGAGCTTTTCTATGTTGGGATGCTTTTGATTACTGATTCAATCTCCTTACTAGGAATTGGTCTATTTCAGATTTTCAATTACTTTATGATTCAGTCTTGGTAGGATGTATATTTCTATTAGAAATTTTTTAAATTTCTTCTTGGTTATCCAATTTGTTGGTGTATACTTGTTCATAGTATTTATGATTCTTAGTATTTCTGTGTTATCAAGTTGTAATGTCTCTTCTTTCATTACTGATTTTATTTATTTGAATCTTCTCTCTTTTTTTCTTAGTCTGGTTAAAGGTTTGTTAATTTTGTTAACTTTTCAAAAAAAACAATTCTTCTAGTGATATTTTCTATTGTTTTTCTGGTCTTCATTTCATTTATTTCTTCTCTGATAATTTATTTCTTGTAATCATTTGTTTTCTGATTCATTTATTTCTTTTTTATGTCCTCTTTCTGCTAGATTTGGGCTTAGTTTGTTATTTTTCTAGTTCCTTGAGGTATAAAGTTAGGTTGGTTACTTGAAACCTTTCTTTTTTCTTCATGTAGGTGTTTATTGCTAGCAAGTTTGTTCTTAGAACTGCTTTTGCTACATCCCATAAGTTTTGGGGGGGGGGTTTGGCTGCATTGGGTCTTTGTTGCTGTGCACAGGCTTTCTCTAGTTGCGGCGAGTGAGAGCTACTCTTCATTGTGGTGCACGGGCTTCTCATTGTGGTGGCTCCTCTTGCTGCAGAGCACAGGCTCTAGAGTGCAGGCTCAGTAGCTGTGGCACACAGGCTTAATTGCCCCGTGGCATGTGGGATCTTCCTGGACCAGGGCCCAAACCCATGTCCCCTGCATTGGCAGGCAGATTCTTAACCACTGAACCACCAGGGAAGTCCATATCCCATAAGTTTTGGTATGTTGTGTTTCCATTTTCATTTGTCTCATGATATTTTTTATTTCTCTTTTGCTTTCTTCATTGACCCATTGGTTGTCAGTAGCATGTTTTTTAATCTCTACATATGTATGAATTTTCCAGTTTTCCTCTTGTTATTGATTTCTAGTTTCATACCATTGTGGTCAGAAAAGATGGTTAATATGATCTTAGTCTTCTTAAATTTGTTAAGATTTGTTTTGTCTTAACAAAGATGGAGAATGTTCCATATGCCCTTTAGAAGAAGGTATATTCTGTTGCCATTGGGTGGAATGTTCTGTATGTGTATGTTTGGTCCATCTGGTCTAACATGCACTTTAAATCTAATGTTTTCTTATTGATTTTCTGCCTGGATGATTTATCCATTGTTGAAAGTGTAGTACTGAATTCCCCTATTATTAGTGTTTTGCCAATTATTTCTCTCTTCAGAACTGGTATTATTTGCTTAAAATGTTTAAGTGGTCTAATGTTGGATGCATAAATATTTGCAATTGTTATATCCTCTTGATGAATTGACACTTTGTCATTAAATAATGACCTTTAATGTCTCCTTTTACAGTTTTTGGCTTGAGGTCTATTTTGTCTGATGTAAGTATATGTAGTCTTGCTCTCTTTTGGTTTGTATAGCATATCTTCTTCCATCTTTTAATTTTCAGTTTATGTGTGTCCTTACAGTTGAAGTGAGTCTCTTGTAGGCAGAATATAGTTGGATCTTGTTTTTTTAATTCATTCATCCAATCTATGTCTTTTGTTTGGAAAATATTGTCCATGAAAATTTAAAGTAATTATTGAAAATTATGTACTTACTATTGCCATTTTGTTCATTGTTTTCTGGAACTTTTGTAGTTCTTTTATTCCTTTCTTTCTCACAAGAGACTCACTTTAGATGTACAGAAACACATAGGCTGAAAGTCAAGAGATGGGAAAAGATATTCTATGAAAATAGTAATCAAAATCAGAGCAGTGGTAGCTATACTTATATCAAACAAAATAGACTCTAAGTCAAATACTGTCACAAGAGGCAAAAAAGACATTATAAAGTGATAAAAGAGTTAATTCACTGTGAAGATATGACCATTATAAATATATATACACCCAACATCAGAGAACCTAAATACATCACCAAATATTGAAAGAACTAAAGGAAGAAACGGACAGCAACATAATAATAGACCTTAATACCCCACATTCAATAGTAGATAGAACATCCACACAGAATATCAATAAGGAAACAGCAGACTTGAACAACACTATAGATCAATGGACCTAACAGACATATTCAGAACATTCCATGCAACAGCAGCAGATTATACATTCTTCTCAAATGTATATGTAATATTTCCCAAGAAAGATCATAGGTTAGGCCACAAAACAAGTCTTAACAAATTTAAGGAACACTGAAATCATACAAACTATCTTTTCTGAGCACAATGGAATGAAACCAGAAAACAAAAGCAGAATGGATATTGGAAAATTCATGAATATTTGGATATTAAATAATACATTCTTGAACAATAAATGAGTCAAAGAAGACAAAAAAGAGAAATTAAGAAATATTTTGAGGCAAGCAAAAACACAGCATACTAAAATTTATGAGATGAAACAAAAGTAGTACTAAAATGGAATTTTATAGTAATAAACATCTTTATTATAAAAGAATAAAGATCTCAAACATCCTAACTCATACCTCAATTAATTAAAAAGAAAGAACAAGCTAAATTCAAAGTTAGCAGAAAGAAATAATATGGATTAGAGTAGAAATAATTAAAATAGAAAATGGAAAAACAATAGGAAAAAATCAACAAAAGTAAGTTAATTTCTTGAAAAGATTAACAAAATTTACAAGTCTTTATAAGACTAAGAAAAGAGAGTAGACTCAAGTAAATAAAATCAGAAACAAAAGAGGAGATATTACAACTGATGCCACAGAAATAAAAAGGTCTGTAAGAGACTACTATTAACAACTATACATCAACAAATTGGATCCTTAGAAATTAGATAAATTCCCAGAAACATACAACCTACATGGTGAAGAAATAGAAAATATAAACAAACTAGTAAGGAGATTGAATCAGTAATCAAAAATGCCCCAACAAAGAAAAACCTAGGAATGGATGGCTTTACTGCTGAATTCTATCAAACAGGTAAAGAAGAATTAATACTAATTCTCAAGATTTTCAAAAAAAAATGGAATTTCTCCCAAATTTATTTCATGAAGCCAGCATTACCCTGACGAAGACACTACAAGAAAAGAAAACTACAGCCTAATTTCCCTGATGAATAAATATGCAGAAGTCCTCAACAAGATACTAGGAAACTGAATTCAACAACACATTAAAAAGATCACTCATCATGACTAGGTGAGATTTATCCCTGAGATGCAAGAATGCTTCAACATATGAAAATCTGTTAATGTGATACTCCACATTAACAAAACATAAGACAAAAATCGTATGATTATCTCAATAGAGGCAGAAAAAGCATTTGAAAAAATTCAATACCCTTTCATGCTAAACTCTTGACAAGCTAAGAATGGAAGGATATTACCTTAATGGTTTTCATATTTTAATATGAAGGACGATTTATGAAAAGCTCACAATCTATGAAAAGCTCACAATCAGTATCATACTCAATGGTGAAAAACTGAAAGCCTTTTCTTTAAGAACAAAACAAGTATTTCTCTTCTTGCCACTTCTATTTAAACATAGTACTGGAAGTCCTATCTAAAGCCATTAGGAAATATATATAGATAATTGATATCTAAGGAAGAAATAATATTATTGCTGTTTTAGATGACATGTTCATACCCTAAAGACTTCACACCCAGCAAAACTGTTAGAATTAATATATTTATTCAGTAAAGTTGCAGGATACAAAATAACATACAAGAATCAGTTGCTTTTCTATACACTAACAATGAACTATCAGAAAAAGAAATTAAGAAAACTCCCATTTATAATAGCATCAAAAATAGTAAAATGCTTAGGAATAAACTTAAATAAGGAGCAGAAAGACTTATACCCTGAAAACTAGAAAATATTGATGAAAGACATTAAAGAAGACACAAATAAATGAAAAGATATCCCATGTTCATGAATTAGAAGACTTAATATTGCTAAAATGCCATGCTACCCAATGTGTTCTACAGATTCAATGCAATTCCTATCAAAATCCCCATGGTATTTTTTTATAGAAATTGAAAAACCAATCCTAAAATTTATGTGGAACCACAAAGGACCCCAAATAGGCAAAACAGTCTTTGGAAAATAGAACAAAGCTGGAGACACCACACTTCTTGATTTTAAGATATATTACAAATCTAAGCAATTATAACCGTGTGATACTGGCATAAAGATAGACACATATAGACCCATGGAACAGAATGAAGGGCCCAGAAATAAAACTGTGCACATGCAGTCAACTGATCTTTGACAAGAGTGCCAAGAATAAACAATGGAGAAACGATAGTATCTTCAACAAATGGTGTTGGAAAAACTGGATATCTGCATGCAAAAGAATCAAATTGGACTTTTATACCATACACAGAAAGCAACTCAAAATGGAAGAAAGTCTTACATGTAAGACCTGAAGCTGTAACAGCCTTAGAAGAAAACACAGGAGAAAGCTTCATGACATTGGTCTTGGCAATGATTTCTTGTATATAACACCAAAAGCACAGGCAACAAAAGGAAAAAAAGACAAGTGGGACAACATCAAACTAAAAAGCTTTTGCTCAGGAAAGAAAATGATCAAGAGAGTAAAGACTGGGAAGAAATATGGGCACACAGTATGAAATATGAAACTACTTCACAGAGGTTGCCAAATCTAATAAGAGAACATGTGGATGAGATCTGTGGCATCCTTGGCTGGGGATGATATATGTTACATCCTGGTCAATATACTAGTCAGAGGAGGTTTGTATATATGTATGTATGGTGCTGAGAGTTATATTTGGAGGAATAAAAGGCCCAAATAGAGAAGGAAAAAAGCATAAGGGAGAAATCAAACCAGAGCAATTAAAGTCTTTCTATTCCAAAGAGGTAATTGCCTAATACCAGTGAATTAAATTATAAAACTATAAAGAGTGAATTACATGCACTTATTAGGATGGCTAAAACCTGAAGGAGTAACACCAAATGCTGGCAGCCATGTAGAGAAAGAGTAATTCTCATTTATTGCTGGTGGGAATGCAAAATGGTACAGCCACTTTGGAAGACAGTGTGGCAAGTTCTCACAAAAGTAAACATATGCTTATCATATGATCCAAAAATCACACTCCTTGATATTTACCCAAATGAGTTGAAAACTTATACCCACACAAAAACTTGCACGTAGATAATTATAGCAGCTTTATTCATAATTGCCAACATTTGGAAGCAGCCAAGATGCCCTTCAGTCAGCAAAATGGATAAACTTTGCTACAACCGGACAATGAAATATTATTTAGCACTAAAAAATGAGCTATGAAGTCGTGAAAAGATAGGGAGGAGCCTTAAATGCACATCATTAAGTGAACGAAGCCAATCGGGAAAGACTAAATACAGTCTGCTTCCAGCTATAAGAGAGTCTGGAAAAGGTCAGACAGTAAAATGATCAGTGGTTGCCAGGGATGGGGTTGGGGAGACAGCTCAGAGAACATTTAAGGCCATGAAACTATTCTGCATGATACTATAACAGTAGATATATGTCGCCGTACATTTGCCAAAACCCATAGAATATAAAACACCAAGAGTGAACCCTCATGTAAACTATGAACTTTGGTTGATAATGAGGTGTTAGTGAAGCATCATCAATCATAACAAATGTATGTTTCTGGCAGGGGATGCCAATGGTGTGGAGTTTGTGTCTGTGTGGGCCCAGGGGGTACAAGGGAAATCTCTGTACCCGCTACTCAGTTCTGCGGAGAATCTAAAATCTATTTATATAGGTATACGTGAGTGTTACAGAAGGTTGAGAATAAGATGTTAAATCATCAAATTTAAAGGAAAGAACAACATAATCAGAAAGAGGGAACATCTTCAGATACTGCGACATAGAGAAGAAAGAAAGGAGCAGGAATTTTTCCCCAAAGATGATTCATAACTGATTGTTATCAAACATTTACTTGCCCTTTGAGGCCAAGTGCGTATTTGTCTTCAGCAGATTTTACGTTGCTGGATCACTGTTGCTCATTGCCTCATCTCCTTTCATGCACTCCTGCAGTTTTCAAAGTATTCATCCTGCTTTTAGCTCTGCTTGTCTCATTTCTTTGTACTTGCATTGTCTCTATTCTCCAGCAGAAAAGAAATGGCAAGTGTAAACTCTGAAGCCTGAAGATTCGGGGCATGTGGCTCCCAGGAATAAATGCTTCATTATAAAACACCTGTTAACAAGTCTCCAGTCCAAAATCAGTTATAGCTTTAGGTCTCTTAACTCACAAAACAGTATAGAAAACTGACATCCCCTTGAACGACAAAAGTGCAAACATTATTTATTCTGGCAGCTGCTGCTGTAGTCATCTCAAAGAAAAGATAAATTTATTTAAGAGGCTATTCTTTTCAGAAAGCACTAAAATGCCAGCTGAACAGAGATCCACATAGGATGCTATTCATTACAGATGTAGGGACTGACTTACTTCTCCTTTGCCTCATAAAATAAAGAAAATGAAGATTTGATATTCTACACTGCCTTAGAAAAGTTGCCAAATCCTGTTATAAGATATGTAGACGGGGTATGCTATGAGCTTAGCTAGGGATTATATTTGTTGTCGTCCTGTCAATGTGCTCCCTGTGCAGTTGATATTTGTAGAATATTCTGTGCCATGGAGCACCCTCTGTTCTTACTCACTGCCTCTCACTGCCTTGGGAAAGCACATGCAGAAGGTCAAGAGGCAAGTTGAAACAAGGTGATGGTCATCAGCACTTGTTGCTGTACGACTTCTCTGATACTTCAGAGGCCAGCAGAGTAACCAACCCTGTACCAGCCAGCTAATTCTAGACTAAGGGAAGGATTGGCACAGCCAGTATAAATGCTTCTATTGAGAAGCTTTGGTCTAAAGGACAGGGAGGAATAAGGTGTGGCTGAAGAAGTATATGAAATCAGAAGAGGAATTTTTCCAAAGGTGAAGGAAATCACAGCAAGTTGGCATGGTGACGGGATGATTCAGGAGGAGGAAAATTACACAGGAGAGCGTGGAAAGTATGTTGAAGCCACATCCTTGAGAAGAGGAGGTCTAGTGCCTAAGCAGAGTGGTGACCCTTAGAGGAAAATTCATCTATAGAAACAAGAAAAAAGGCAGAAAATATAATGGCCAGGTCATGGCTGGCTACATACCTTGTGGCCCAAGTGAAAAATGAAAATTCAGGGCTCTGGCCAAGGACAGAGAAGTCCATCTCCCCTTACCAGAAGCTGACGGCTCCAGCCCATGGTGAGTAAGCATAGTAGACAGGGTTCTCCAGAGAGACAGAACCAGTAGGGTGTTTACATGTATACGTGCACATACATAGAATCATAAAGAGATTTATTTTAAGGGACAGGCTCACATGATTATGGTCTACGGCCATACCACCCCTGAACGCGCCCGATCTCATCTGATCTCGGAAGCTAAGCAGGGTGGGGCCTAGTTAGTACTTGGATGGGAGACATGTAAATTAAACCATCGTATGGGTGACTCCTAAGAGATCAGTCTCCCTGAGCCGTGCTCAGTCTTGGGATCAGGAATGGGAGAGAGGGCTCCTGCTTGCTCACCTGCTGAAGGAGCTGCCAGACCAGTCACTGCCTCACTTTACCCCAAGATGTCACAGGTGTGAGCCCAGCCCTGACCCACATTCACCCAATGCCAGGTGTTCTGCCTGGGGTAGAGGCTGATGGTGGATTGCAGACTGCCAGCTCAACACAACTTGCAGCCCTAGCTTGAGGATGGCAGCAGTGGTGGCAGGAGGATGATAGGAGAGCAGGAGGGGTAATGAAAGACTGGGGGCAGGACTGAGAGATCAGGAACCATTTGGAGGAGATAGAAAGGCCATGAGAGTCAGGACCCAGGTTCTGAGCCCCTGAAGTGTGCTCAATTATCCTTTTGAAGTTGACTTACAAAACACAACTTCAAAGATGAAAATTATTAAGAACTATGTCTTAAGACAGGTACCACAGAGCATGAAAGCCCCAGAGCAGGACCCTTCTGAGTGTGGGTCCCTGTGTGACTGCACTGGCCTCACACCCATGAAGGATGTTCTCGCCCAGATGGAGACAGATGAGCAGATGCCTTAGTGGAGTTTGTGGAATTCTTCTGATTACTATTATTTTCTCAATAAATTAAGGTTTTTGACTTAGAGGCAGAAGGGGGAAGAGATGGTGGTGGTTTCAGGAGAGAGAAGAAATTTCAAAATCATTTAGGGAGAGTAGAAGGAGAGAATATAAACCAGGAGATGTGAATGGATTGCTGGGCAGCTCCAGGGCCCTACTTGAGTTTAAGTCATGAATTTAGAGAGAGACCAAGTAGTCCTGAGGTGTGATTCTCTCCAGCAACACTCGTATGTGTGGGTGCAGCAGGGAAGAGTTGGATTTAACTAGTGCTGGAATTTTTCCAAGAAGCATGATGAAGCAAAAAAGGGTAAGGAAGTTGAGCTTGTAGGTAAAGAAGCTGTTAGAGTGTTGGAACATAGAAATAAATATATATATAAAAATTAGATAAATAGATAAATAAATGAATAAATTAGTAAATTATTGCTTAGTAAGTTTCAAACATTTTGTGCCTGATAGATTTCTTTCATTATCACATTTAATTTTCAAAACATTATGTGATATGATATTCACTTATTTTATCCAACAAACTTTTTTTGAGCACTATTCTGTGCCAAACACTTTTCTGTAGCTATGGCTTATTCACAGAGATGAAGTGTGCACCCACGGAGCAGGAAAATGAAAATAATCATAAATGCATGAACAGGATAATTTCAGGTAGTGGACAGTGCTTTGAAGGCAATAGAATTGGGTGAGAAAGTGGAGCTTGGCTGAGGTTGGAGAGGATATTCAATCAAGTAGTGAGAGAAAGTGTTTCTGAGATGATAACTGACTGAAGCAAGGATAAGAAAGTGCACACACCACACACATAAAGCTAATATGAGCAGAGGATCAAGAGGTAAGTCTTGCTGTACAAGAACAGCTGTAAAGCAGTTAAGAAAGTGCATTCACAACTGAGTCTCAGTACAAGTCTGTGTAAATGGAGCCCCCTAGAGACGAGCAGGGCACAGCCTGCACACCAACACTAAAGGGACACCTTATCTGTTATAGAACCAAACTTACATCCACCTTCCCACATGAAGTATGGCCAAGTTACTGACACCAGGTTGTGGTGAAGGAAAGTGCAGCATTTATTGCAGGTGCCAAGCAAGGAGTCTAGGTAGCTAGTGCTTAAAAGGCCCCAAATCCCTGAAGGTTTTCAGGGAAAGGTTTTAAACACAGGGTAAGGAGTGGGGTTGTGGGGTGCTTGATCAGCTCGTGGAAGTTCTTCTGATTGGTTGGTGGTGAGGTAATCGGGAGTCAACATCATCAACCTTCAGGTTCCAATCAGTCTGGGGTCTACATGCTTGTGGGCAGCACACAGTTAACTTCTTCCTCCCGGGGGTTTCAGTATTGGCAAAACAGTTCAGAGGACATGGCTCAGAATATTACCTACAGCCCTTGAGGAGGAAGTAAAAGTCCTTGACTTTGTTTAATGACTCAACTATTATTATTTTGTCTTGCTTGACTGTTTTCCTTTCTTTCTGCATTTTCTCACATCTCTGATTAAATTTACTCTTTGGAACTCAGGGACAGCCTAGGAGGCTAAAGTTTTTCTACAGACAAGAGGCAGGCAGAGGACATTGGGGGATGGCAGGGTCTGTCCTGGGAAGACCCCATAGGGTCCTGCTCAGTTACACATCCTTGGCTGACTTCTTTCTTCCAATTGAGAACACATGATTGGTACACATGTCAAAATCACTACAAAATATATATAATGACCATGAAATGCTGATTTCCAGTTCTCTAGGAATTTGAGAAAACCCTTAATCAAGTGGGGTTATGATAATCGCTTCTGCTTCTATCTAGTACCTATTTTCCTTCTTTTGTTGCTGAGCCCCACTGATTCTTGTGTGTGCTTTCCACATTTCTTCTCTCACACCTGTCTGTGCTTGAGTGTCATTTCCTTTTAGAGAAAGCTTATTTAAGTCTCTGCAGAAAATGACTGGTTTATAATCCTGCAACGACACAAAGTTCATTTAAAGTACAGTCATTACCTATTGTATTGTTGGTGAGGCTTCCATTTTCTCCACTATGCTCTGCAAATACCTCTTGCCAGTCTTACAGGTGAGCTCTCTGCAAGCAACTCTGACTGGCTGGTCTTCTCTCTTCTGGTGCTTTCTACTCTTTGGCCAGATGCCCCAGTGTTCTCTGTTCGTTCTGTGCTGCTGCCATGAGAAGACATTTTATCCTCCCTTCCATAATGTCGAAGTTTGGCATAAGCGTAATTTTCTGATTGGGTTTGAATTGAAAAGGAATCTCTACTGGGAAAAACATAATAGTTACAATGTAATACAATTTATATCCTAAATTATATCTTCTCATGGATTTTTCTGGCTAACCATTGAATGGCCATTTTATCACAAAATGTAAAGCAGAATGAACTAAAAATCAAAAGGTCTGGACTCCAGTTCTATTGCTGACACTTATTAGCAAGCTACTAAACACTGTTGACTCTTATATCTTCTCTCTAAATAGGTATGGGTCTAGCTTAGAGTGTTACTCTGAACTCCAAAGAGAATGTAGGTGAAAATGATTTGTGCATGAGAAAAATGTTTTATAGCCCTAAAGCATTATTGTGCAGATAATTTTTCTGTTTGCTTCCCTATTCTACTTTTCTTTTAAGATTATAATTAAGATAGGTCATAAAAGGGTACAAGTGCAATGATATTTCTACATGAAGATAACATTATGGGTTGTTTAAATATAACAGTATTCCAGGAAAAAGATTTTGTCCTGGGAAACTTACTGTCTAGGAGACAGGGTTAAAGATATTCACAGTAATTGTGAACATGAATCATGAGAAATTGAACTGCCTTAATGTACTAATGGCTTAAAAGCCTATTAAGTGCCCAACACACACACTTGCACCTGGGAAGAACATTATGGCCTTATAAAGTACTGAGACCACATCCTTGAAAAACACAAAACTGGAAGAGATCCTACTGTCCTTTTTCCCCCTATTTATTGGAGGTTCTCTGAACAAATTAATTCTAAAATTAAAAACTAAAATGAAAAATGGATATGAAGGAAGATATTTAAAGGGTCACGGATATGACAAGACTTCAAGAAAAATAAAGAAGAGTTGATTTTAGAAGTGAAATGATCCCTTTAAGTAAAATGAAACTCAGAACTTCCAACAGCCGGCATTGATTGGAGAATCAGCAGATTCTGAACCAAGGGGCACCAATTATGTCCTCTTGATTTTTTTCCTTCTCTCTTTGATTCTCTTTGATTCCACTGCCATGAATATGCTGGTTCCCAGAGCTTCCACTTAGCATACAAACACCTTTGCCATGATTCTCAGCCTAAATTTAATCTGTGGAGCTTTTGTTTAAACTGACATCTGAGTTAAATTTGGAGTCTCAGAAGTAGCTACTCCCACCATGTTTCACATTCTTGACATCACTGTTACAACCCAAGTACAGACTCCTAATATCTTCCCCAACTCATCTTTTATTTCTACTCTGCCTGACAAATCATTTGTTTACATCCTGAGGCTCTTCATGGAATACTTATTTTGCTGTCTAGAAAATTTTCCTTTTCAAGAATACCACTTGCCCTATAATCATCTCAACTGGTGGCTGTTCCTCCTCTTAGAGTCAATATACCAAATATACCCAAATACCAAAGAATGAATTTTTAGCCTGAGTGATATTAGAAGCCAGAGAGTTTTGGACAGAGAGGTGATATGACCTGTTGAATATTTGGGAAACACTCTGGATATTGTAAGGGGGCAAGAGTGAAAGCACATGGAAGTTATTCCAATAATCTAATTGGTTGATAATGGTGTCTTAGACTAGAATGTTAATGATAGAGGCGATGAAAAGTGGTGAAACACTGAATATTTTTCAAAGTAAAGCTGTCAGTATTTGGTGTTGAATTGGATGAAGATGTGAGAGGAGTCAAGTATGTCTCCAAGTTTGTGTATGCATGTGTGTGTGCACATGTCTGTGTGAGTTCACGTTTAGCTGGGTGAAAAAAAGGAAATAACTTCTTTCCTCAAATAAATATATATATATATATATATATGTATATATGTGTATATATATATATATACATATATGTATATATATATATATATATATATATATATATATATATATATATATGATTTTAGCCAGGGAATACGTGCAGTCAAACACATCTCAATAAAAGTTACTGCTAGTCACAAGGAACAGGTATTTCTGTTAATGATGTTAGTGCTTTTCTGGGTATGGGAAGGTACAAGAATCTGGGTTCATTAATTTTTTTTCCCCAAGGTATCTTTAACTTTCTAAAAGGCTGTTTTTTTTCCAAAGCACAGAGTGCCTTATCCTGGTTTTCGTCCTGAATTTTTTTCAGGGTGCACTGTTGGTAAGTGACTGCAATACTAATGACTTTATCCTTGTAGAACTGGATGGTGAGCAACATTCTTTGTTTTACAATTTCCCCCTTTGGTCACAAATTTGACAGAGGTTTGGGAGGTATTTCATTTCATTTCATTTCCTGAGTGTGGTGCTCCAAGGACAATGGTGCTTCAAGGACAAAGGATGACCCTGCCTGAAAAAGTTTCAGCATTACACTCCCTACCAGACTCTTACTCGCCCTCCCTGCCATGTTGCGATAGTTACGAAATTCCTGAGCCCACCTGGGCCACGCCTACCTGGGGATGGGACCTGTCCCAAATAAGGAAAGGCATCTGCCCTGTCCCACTCCCACCCTACAGAAGGAAGGTATACGTGCCTTGACCAATCAGTAAACGAAATTTTCCCCTCGGACCATTCCTTTGTTTTCTGGCTATAAAAACTGATCAATAGCACATGTTCGGGCTCAGACTCTCCCAGACTACTAGGAAGTCAGCCCACTGTTCTGGTAGCCACCCCTCTCTCTAATAAATTCTATCTTCTTTACATTCTGCCTTATGTCTGGAAATTCTTTTCCAACTGGTGTTCGGACCACTGATCACATAAAAAATTCTTTCCTCAGGGTTTCATTTCCACAAATATTCTATAACTTCCTTTTTTACCTTCGGATTTTGTTCTATGCTTTCTCTCTCTCTTTTAAACTCTCTTTAGGATAAATTTATTTTCTTTTCCCTTAACAAAATGCATTTCCATTCCTTACACCTTCTTTTTTCTTGCATAAAAGATATTTTCCTTATTAATTTCTGTAGTTTTAATTTTAATTACATATATTACTTAGAATTCTCAACCGTCAAAAAATCTTAATTTCTAGTGAAAACTAAGAAGTAAGCAGTTACAAACTGTCTTTTACTTTAGCATTCTGTAGATTGGCAAACTTATAAATACTATTTATAATTCCTAAAAATGTGTGCTTTCTTATAGAAAATGTCTCATTGTGGCATCAAACATATTTATTAATAGTCTTGAATATCTTTAACTTCTCTGTACAAGAAAATCTATGTTCAGTAATTAATGTTTTGGTATATTATTTTATTTGGGAATGATCTAGATAGTCAATAAACTTCCATCATTTAACTTAACTTAATAAAACTCTGAAGTTTCAAGTTAAAAAAATATGGAGAAACTATTTTTAAGTAGACATACCATAAAACATAATTATCCTAGAGTTCACCTAAAAACTCTTATTTCATTTACATTTAATTTACTTATGAAAATTTTGTCATATCAAGCTACGTTTTTGCTGACAAATTTTGTAACAGGGATAACATGAACTTATTTGACTTTTATTAAACCTAAGTACAATGAAAGTATTATACTTAATGTTGATGACCCTAAAAACATGTCTGTACTAATTAAACCAAACTTCATCTTTAACACTGAATATTAATTTAATACTATTTCCCAGATCATATGAACCTGAAATCATTAGGGTTATTTTCTTTTATATTTTCTGAGAATTTATATAAGTGCTTAATTTCCTTTAAGCCAAAATTAAATATATTTATTCATTGTAAATAATTTACAAATTAATTTTGGCAATATCACCTGAAGGTAGCAACATATATGTACAATGTTCATACATAGACACACATATATCCAGATAGACTCATACAGAGATCTCATAGTTTCAGTTTAAAACTTAATCATGAATCAGGTATTAAAATATAAAACTCACTGGTTTATAAATACCAGTTAGAATAAGTTAAGTTTATGCTGGAGCTTTAAAAGGTCTCTTTCTCTTTTTTTTTTTTTTTTTTTTGTTAGTCTCAGGTATTGGTCTAGATTAGAGTTCTCTGACCTAGTAGAACATTTACATCTCAAAGGCACAGGCAGAGAAATGCAAACTGCTCCTAGAGGGACTTTTGTTTCCTTAGGATCAGAATTTTGAAAAGATGTTTTGTCAGGCTGGCTTTCTCTAACTGCAAATGCAAAAATCAGTTTTAGAATGTCAAAAGATCCCTATCTTGGCCATTTCAGGGCGAGATTTCCTTAGTCCCCAATTAAATAAGTACTTGCAAGTATAAGTTTGTATGTACATAAATCCAGCAGGGGTATTAGCTGGCGGTTATTTGGTGCCTCTTCTTCTGTTTTAATGGCTTTGTTTCCCATTTCAGGGTCAGTTTTTTGGCATAAAATTAATATTGAAAACTGTGTGGTGGGCTGGTGTGCTGTTTGTGAGCTTACTTCCTCTAGGTGTCACCCTAGAGTCGTTTCAGCTCTTAGGTGTCTCAGTTTCTCCGTCTGGCGGTCTAAAACTGCTGTGGGTGCTGGGAGGGCTGGATGGCCAATCCTTATGTGTGCATCCTCAGATGAGCGAATTTTTTAATTAATGAGTGGGTTTCCCTATGAGGCTGCTGCACAGTATGAGGACTCACTTCCACTATTCCTGTAAGTTTTTCAGTTGCCCGAGAAAGTTGTAGCTGGATGGAAGGAGTTGTATCCCTTACTTTCAGAGCTGAAAGCTCTCATATGGCATCTTCACTTTTATCCTGACAAAACCCTGTTACAATAGCCAATTCGAGGAAAGACGTCAGGTCAGCCTTTTACGTAATGACCCAGTCCAAACGTCCTCAGTGTCTTTTAACTGAGCAAAGTCTTTCCAGTGCTTGTCATCTGGGGAATCCAGGTGCCTCTTCTTAAACTTAAGTCCAAGGAAAACCTACTCCTCATAGCGAGAAGTTTAACAACCATTGAATAAAACTAAGGATCGTCAACGAAGACGGGAGATCCAAGACCAGGAGAGACTCACCCAACTTCGTTTGGATTCACCAAGGTGATGGACGGGCACAAGGGCCCTTGCTGGTACCAAGGCTCCAGATCTTTGTAGAGTTCAGGCAAAAGAGAAGAGGTTGCTCTTCATGTCACTAGAACTGTCAGCTGAAGGAAATGCACAACTTAAGAGCTGTGAGTTGAGTTTCCTTTAGGGTCTTACTGAGGACTCTAGCCAGGGAGACAGCCTCCCAGATGGCCCTGAGGATCTGCTCCCAAGAGGTAGGGAAGCAACCAGCCTGTATATGGTTTTTCTTAGGGAATACATGCAAACACACCTCAGTAGAAGTTACTGCTAGTCAAAGGATCAGATATCTCAATTAATTATGTTAGTGCTTTTCTATGTATAGGAAAATGCAAGAATCTGGGTTCATTAATTTTTTTTCCTGAGATACTTCTAACTATCTAAAGGGTTGTTTTTTTCCAAGGCACAGAGTGCCTTATCCCGGTTTACATCCTGAATTCATTTCAGGGTGCATTGTTTGTCAGTGACTGCAGTGGCTAATGATTTAATCCTTGTAGAACCAGATGGTGAACAACATTCTTTGTTTGACACATACTTTGCTGTTGTAGGCCCATGTTTTCCTCTGGTTACCTCACTTTGGTTCCATATCTAATTATATAGGATGGTGCAAGACTTCAGTTTTATTTGAGGACATTAAAAATTTATAACAATTCATCAACCCGTATTCTCTAATCACCATTTCTTTAAAAATTCCAAAGACTAACAATAGTTCTAATAAACACACATAATTTTAGCATTTTACCCTTACACATTAACCTTTTATTCTGAACAAAAAAGTTTCATGATAAAAAAAAAGTTTCATGATATTTTATAAAATTGTCCTAAAAGACTAGACACATTTATTTTTAAATATGGAGAATTCACTCGAATCAAAAGTACTGTCTGCTTCGCTACCCTTTCACAGAATTTAAATATAAAAAATACGTTTTTTGGAAACATGATGTATTTATCACAACGAAAGAATATCTTTTTTTTCCTATTGACATTAATCTTTATATTTCCAAAAGTTTTCATTTAAAGATAGGAATTTTAAAAGCTATGAAATAGCATTTAAGTGTTGTTAGATAATAATAGAATTTAGGAATGCAAATCAGAAGATAAATATTGCATAAAGATAGTGTTCTGGGTCCTTAAAAGAATGCATTTTCTTCTCTTTCTACAGTGCTATTCCAAAAGGAAATACATAATTAAATTGGTGCTATGCTCACTTGGCAGGGGTTTTTCCATAATATTCATTTTTCTTTATGAATTTGAGTTTTCAAAAATTTTCCAAAAAAAGCCCTTAGTTCTTTGCCTGTAATTGATGTGCTGCCACCAGGAGGACTGAAGCTGTGCCTTCACTATAATCCACTGACAGCACTACCATAAGAATTTTACATGCTTCCCACTCAAGAATATTAATAAGCAAAAACATAAAGCATATAACAATACCCAAATATATCATTTTTTTCATAAAATAATACTAAAATATGGAAGTTTCTAAACACACATGATTTCTAATTTAGTATTTTTCTCAATATTACCAATCTTTGCTAATATAATATTATACTTTTACAGGCAGAAATAAATCTTACTAATGCAGTATTCTGCAAAGGGTAATATAGTCTTGTTCTGCCCACTTTAAACAAACATGATTGACTGCAACAGCCATTGGCATGTGTCCCTGTCTCTGTATTTATGAGATGAGAACCCTATGCTGTGTAGAGTATAATTCACAAGCATAATTGAATATCAAACAATACAGAGTGGGGCTGACATTGTCTAGAGTTCTCCACACTAAGCAAATGATAAAAACTCTAAGATATAATGACTTTCATTCTGGCCTACCCTTATTTTCTGTTTTGTTCTCATTTTGCCTGATTCCTAGTTTCTGGGTATAATCTGCTCTTTTGACGGTTCTCAGAAGAGATTGGGAAACTCCAATTTAAATAGAGAGCAGGTGTTACAGTGACCTAGGCACATTCAATAAGCTTTCTGGGACTGAGAGTTCTGTCCTTCACTGTGAAAAGGAGAGAAAAAAAGTCTTGCCACAAAGCTCCAAATATGTGACCTTGAATGAAGCATAACCATTTCCTTTCTTCAATCAGAAAGACACACTGAAGCTACTTTTTTTTTTTAAGAAAGAAAATGGAAAATTTTATTCAAGCCAAATTTGAGGATTTTATAAAACCCGGGAAGAGCATCTCAGAAAGCTCTGAGAACAATTCTGCCCATTAGAAGTCAAGGCACAAGTATATGAGTTGAGACAAGAGAGCTGTACATTTAATGACGTATTGTTGACAGTTTACACAATCCAGATCTGAGCGTCATCATGGCAGTAGGTCATGTGGCCTCTTACAAGATAAAGATGGAATGTTATCTTTTAAGGAATTGCCTTGTTGATGCTAGGAGAATGCTGCTTTTTTTCATTGAGCAGTTATTTCTGCTGCTGGGGGGAGGTTTGCTTGATGCCTAATGCAGATACACAATGCACAATAGTGGTGAGAGAGGAGGCCCAAGGGCAGAGGAAATTTTTTATGTTTAAATTTTTCTTGTCTTGCCATAAAATATGAATTTTATTTCACAGTTGCACTTCCTTGATGATATATGATGTGGAACATCTTTTTATGTACTTATTTGCCAGCTGTATACCTTCATTGATGAGGTGTCTGTTAAATTCCTTGTTCTTTTTATATTTTGGATAACAGTCCTTTATCAGATGGCATTGAAGCTACTTGACATTTATTTAAACTTTAGATCTTTGTCTTGACTTTTAGTAAAATGTTGTTTCCAATCTATATCATTTTATTAAATGCAAAATTTTGTTATGCCTCAGTCTTTTTATAAAAAAATTTAGCCATATTGATATTTATTAATGAATTCATTTATGCATTCTATCAACAAACACTTATTTAATGTCTACTACACGAAAGTATTGTGCTAGACACTAGGGATATAGAGGATAAGGCTGACCTGGTTCCTTTTCTCATAGAGCTTTTTATTCTAATTATTTATAGACATGAAACAACTCTGCTTTGCCAGCCTCAGTGATTCTCTCTGCTAGAGATTGCCTTCAGCACTTGAGATGCCAAATCTTAACAACCAGGGGGGAAAAGAAATCCCCTTTTTTCTCTTAGCATTACTCTTTGTTAAAAGGCTCCCAAAGTAGTGTTGCTTGGGCCCCCAAGTGTCATACAGATACTTCAGTAGAGGTAGTCTTCTCTTTGCATGGCTCTGTTACATGCAAATTTCAGTTATCATAATTTAATTAAATAATAGTAGTTCCCCAAAAGCACAGTCCAAATATCAGTTACCAGGGTATATGAACTTTGAGTAATTGCATAAAATACAAACTTCACTGCCAGCTCATCAGTCCACAAATTGCTATGTAAATAGCAGATGTGCATCATGATTAGCAATTGTGATGGATCAATCTCATCACTTCTTTCAAAGTCTGTTGGTGTTGGGTCACTGCACGTCTGTTATTCACTTGCTGCTCAGACAGCAAAGCATGTAATTGTGTTGCCTCCTTGTCTCATAGTGATAAACCTACCTGACAGTTTACAAAAGTGGATAATTAAAAGAGGAAATTAGCCAATATAAGAAGAAACAGCTAATTATGGGAATGTTAACACTCCTGCTGTTTGAGGAGCTCTAGGTATGTAGCCAGTGGGACTGATGAGGGTGAACTTCCCAACAAAAAACAGGAAAATGGTTGTGAGGAAAAGTACCAGTGAAAGTGATGCTAACAACAAAATTCACAGAAAAGAAACTCTCAGAGCTATCTCATGACATTGAAAGCACTAAGGATAAAACATTGAAGTGGCTCCATATGTAGAAAGAAGTATGAAAACTAGCAAATCACAGAAAAGTAAATGCTTACTTTGTGTCATTATACAATAAGAAGGTATAAAACAAGTAGGAGGCATCACTTTTCAAGCTACTCTGGATAAGATTTTCCAAAGAAATGAAACATGTTCGTTCTCAATGTTTCTAATGTTTTACATTTCAGTGTATCAAATATATAAATAAATAAATAATCATTGGCTTTACTATTTTTTATTTTTTTATATTTTTATAACCAATGGTAAAAAAAATCTTTGATATTTTAACAAAAATATTTAAAGATCACAGAGCAATTGTTATTTTTACCATTAATTTAAAAGAATTCTTTGCATGATTTCAGCTTGAAGTTTTTTATGGGCCTGCACTACAGAGAAGTGCAAAGCAGCACCTATCTGTATATATTACATCCCACTCTCTTCATAGGACCCATAATGCATGTGGGGATTTATCCAAGAGTGGTTTAAGTACTGACTGTCAAACTCAGAATTCATATTCCTCTCCAATGACTAAGCACCAACAATGCTTCTCAGCTCTTCTGCAAAGATACTTTCATTGGACAATCTCACACGTTGGTAGACAAGACAAAATATGCCTGAAATGTGGAAGGACATACAGTTTAATTTATTTTTCCAGGCAATGCCTCAGCTCCTGTACAGACATAGCAAACGATTCTGATAGGCTTATCTCAGCAGGGTCTACACATTTCCAGTCATGACTAAATCCACAGTGGTGGACACTGCCTATCTGAGACTGTGCCTGTTCCATAAGAAAAATGAACATAAAAGAAAAAAAATATTGAAATAACATAAAAGTATGTTGGAATCCCAGTGATCATTGCAGAAGTGTTCCAATAGTATTTATTTTGAGAAGAGTAGAAATATATATTTATTTTAGGACTTAAGGGAAAACGATCTTGATTTTTTTTTTTTTTTTTTTGGCAGTACATGGGCCTCTCACTGGTGTGGCCTCTCCCATTGTGGAGCACAGGCTCCGGACACGCAGGCTCAGTGGCCATGGCTTACGGGCCCAGCCACTCCACGTCGTGTGGGATCCTCCTGGACCGGGGCACAAACCCGCGTCCCCTGCATCGGCAGATGGACTCTCAACCACTGCGCCACCAGGGAGGCCCTGATCTTGATTTTTTTAATGTAGTATAATTAAATAGAACATATTGTCTCTTAGAAAGAGATAGTCTTTTCATATTTTCTCATGACTCAAATACAAATTTGTATCACACTCTGAATATTTTTTATCTTCTCAGTCACCACTTGAATAAAGTTTATTTCTCATTTCCCAATGCCAAACCACTGTAAAAAAGAGAAAGTGTAATATCTTTTTATTTACATTTTTGGGGGTTTACCCTTCATAAAATGGAGGAAAATCGATGTCTTTCTCTTCTCTAGATAAAATATATTCACATAATTCAACTTTTGACATTTCCAGAGATATAGCATTAGTCACTGCTTTACTGAGTCACATTTGCTTGATTTTGAATATGTATCTGGATATGCAGCCTTGGAAAAGATTACATACAAAACAATTTCCAATTGCGATTTGATAATGGAGGTCACATATTTTAAATTATGAGTTTTGTGGCTCATTGCTATAGTTTGAGAGGCTTGGAAATGAGTTGTGCCAGTTGATGGTTGTGTAAGTGGATAAACAAGGCTGGATCAGTTCGGCAGAGCCCCAAATCACCAGGGAAATGATAACAAAAACAGCTTCAACCATCCAGCTCCTATTTAGCAGCTGGAAAGACCATAAGACCTCAGGTTCACTCTCATTTAATGTGGGCTAAGTCTTTGTTATAGCAAATATTCTTTACCTTTCATCATAGGTAATAAAACATGAATCCAAATATATGAGCTGTCCTTTAGATCATCTTTTTAATGCTAATACTCTTCCAGAACTGAAGAGTAAAAAGTATTTTGGATTAAACTGTTAAACATCAGCTGAAGCACATCAGCTGAAAATAATATGTTGAAAATTTGGAGGCAATATGCAGATTAAATAAGTTTGCTATTTTTAACCAAAATTAAGATAAATTAAAATAAAAATCTTTGATTAGCCAAATTCATAAAATTCTGCAACTCCCTTTATCAACAACAGTATATAACTTAAATTAGAGGAAGGACTTTGGGACTAGGGAACAAGGAGAAGATGCAAAATCTAGTCTCACTTTTGCCACTAATTAGAATTCTTGAAAATGAAACCAAGTCCCCGCCAAACCAAGTTCCCCTGCCAAGTTTATAGTTAACCTCTCTATTCAAAACTTTATTCCCGGGCTTCCCTGGTGGCGCAGTGGTTGAGAGTCCACCTGCCAATGCAGGGGACACGGGTTCGTGCCCCGGTCCGGGAAGGTCCCACATGGCGCGGAGCTGCTGGACTCGTGAGCCATGGCCGCTGAGCCTGCGCGTCTGGAGCCTGTGCTCTGCAACGGGAGAGGCCCCAACAGTGAGAGGCCCGCGTACCGCAAAAAAAAAAAAAAAAAAATTGCTGCTGGAGATATCACCATTAATGTACAAACTCAGGCTGTTTCTCCAGGACAAGATGAACACAGGTCGCTGGGTCATGGACCAACAGACCAGAGACTCATAAAACGTAGGCATCCTGATGCCTGAAACTACAATTAAGAAATGTCACAGACATGTCACAAGATGATGATTAATCCCAGCTTCTTCATTCTTCCCCTTTAAAACATCCTCAAGTCAAAGACCAAGTGGGAGTGGATCTGAGGCTTGTCTCCCACACCCTTGCTTGGTGTCCTGCAATGAACCCTTACTTTGCTGAAAAATCCAACTGCCAGCATTTGGCTTTCTGCACTGCAGGCACATGAGGCCCTGTACTCAGTTACAAAAGGAAAAAAGAAAAAGGAATTATCTTTTAGTGAGGATTTACTCCGAGTCAGGAAGTCAGACCTTTGGTTCATGCATCTCATTTAGTTCTCTCAATAATCCTGTGAGAAGGGAGTCTCTATCTTCATGTTACAATGATCAAGCAAAAACGCAGGACTTCCCATAGCAAGCAGGCAGCTAGTAAGGGGCAAACCCAAAATTAAAACTCAGATTCGTTACACTCTAAAATCTGTGCCCTTCCCAATAGGCTAAATCTCATTTCCTCTCAAATAATCTAAAATACAATGGATTCCTTTTTGCCAAGAAATCGGTTTCAAATATAAATCAAATATGAAATTTCTTTTGGCTTTGAGAGCTCCCAAATCCCACTCATGCTCTTCTCACCACATTATGCTGTCACCAATATTTATAATCTTAGTTATATTTAAATCATTGCATGTCATATTTTAATTTTTACCCTAAGTAAAAAAGGGCATCAATATTTGCCTCTGAGTAGTAAAAAGGTCAGTTGAAATACTGAGCATAAAAGTGTTTCAAAGATATAAAGGGAGTAGACAAACTGAGGTCATGATTATGCTTCCATTATGCAACAACAAAAAATTTGCTTTCCAAACTTAAAAATACCTTAGAAGCATGTACAGCGATATCCTTTACTCAATACCAAGAAAAACCATTAAAAAGACCATATTTATATGGTAAGAAACAGGAAGTCATCTGCTGAGAGTGTAGGGGAAAATACAGATCAAAAATAAGAGGCTTAAAAAAAAAAATAGGAGACTTAATTCTCCCTGATGAAAATAAGAAAACAACCCTTCCCTCCCAAAGCATTTACTTTAGAAAACCTGCAACTGTGAGTTCTTTCTCTGTCCCTTTGAAATAAATGTGAATCTTTTTAAAGCTAAATGAGCCTCTCGCCAGATTTATGGCCCAGAAATGTCTTTCTTAAGGACTAGGAAACATCTCTTTGAAATGTAATCACTCAAGAAGAGAGAGCCCCTATCTCCTGTTTCTGAGGGAGAGGAGGAGCCCCAGTTTAGCACTAGCATCTTTTGCTCCCAATTGCAAAACTACGCCCTGTCACAAAAATATGAGACTTTTTTGGGATAAAGCCAATTAGATAACATACATGGTCCCCCAACTACCAAGTGAATTTAGGGTGAACTATGAGACAAATCAAATGCCTTTACTTGAAGACTAATTATTGTTTATTTTGAGAACGTGTGTGTAGTGAGTTGTATTTCCTTCACTACACAAAAAATGAGATTTCATTCTATCTTTGTAATCCTTTAGCTGATTGCCTGTGATATTTCTCACATTCTAGCTTATGTGTTTATTCAATAATAAAATTTTTTTCTTTCTTTTGTGGAGAGATTTTCTGAATTGGGAAGAGATTTTGTTATTAATTATATTGCCCAATGAGAGAAAATATATCTTCAGAGAATCAGAAGTCCTTATAAAAACTGAGCCTTGAATGCAGTCAGAAAATGAGAAATACTAGGACAAAAGCAGTGACCATTTATTTCATCAGAGGACATTTGAAAAGATATATGTGACTGGCTGGTAAGAGGAACCCACACTGATTTTTTTGTTGTTGTTGTTATTAGAGAGGTGTGCTTCATGCCCTTTCAGAAGAACACCAGTTAGTCCAATTTTCTATAAAAGATTTGATGAAATAAAATTCATATTTTATGCTAAGACTCTTACCAAGGCTGTTGCCCTAGAATCCTACCCCTGCCCCTCCCTTGAATGGAAGTCAATTGTTCTTATCTAAGTTTGAGGAGGAAGATGCAAAGAGGAAAAAAAACAGGAACTGGTTAGAACCAACTAGGCCCAAGATGGCAGAAGATCTGACTTCCAGTGGACCCTGAGCTTCATTACATGCTCACTATAATACATTACCTGCTAAATGACACATCCACCAGTGCCATGACAGTTGACGATTGCCATGATGAAACTGAGCAGGATCCGGTGGGGCTCCTGAGCACAAAAGACTTCCTGGGTCCCCTGTTTCTTGTTTGTAAGGAAATGAGCTTCATTCAGCCTCAGTGACCTTCCCTGAGTTCCACAGGGCAGATCAAACAGTTGCTAATCAGGGAAGGGAGGGGATGCAGAGACAAGGGAGAAGCAGCCAAGAAACAATAGTGCAGTCTTGGGGTAGGGTCCTGGTTCCTGCTCAAGGGGTACACACAACAATATCTTTGAGCTGTTTTGCAGATACTGAAACTCCCACCAGGTGGAAGAAGTTAACTGTATGCTGCCCACAAGCACATAGACCCCAGGCCTGCTGGAACCAGGGTGATGATACTGACTCCCAATTACCTCACCACCAACCAATCAGAAGGATGTCCACAAGCTGACCACGCCCTGCTCCTTGAACACTATAAGACTCCTCACTACCCCGTCCAGGTCAGGACACACAGTTTTGAGGGCACTAGCCCACTGTGTCCCTCTTTGCCTGGCAAAGCAATTAAGTTATCCTTTTCTACTTCACCCAAAACTCTGTCTCTGAGATTCAATTCAGTACCAGTGTACAGATGCTGAATTTCAGCTACTATGACAACAACCAGAAAAGCCCATAGAAGGACTGAAAAGGAATATTGCATGAGTTTTGGGTCCACACGACAGCCTTGTTCTCAGATAACTCATGAATATTCCTACCACTCTTTCCTATTCCCTCCCTTTTATCTCAGCCCTCCTATATATTTGGTGTCTCCACCTGAACTGGGCTGTGAACTAGGTTCCTGCTTCTCCATTCTTTGGCTGTGGAATAAAGCTTGTGCTGTTCTAGTCTCAGCACCAGTTTCATTATTGGCTGTGTGAATCTGAGCAGAAAAAGAACTTCCCTCTCTGAGACAAAGGATCTCTGTCCAGGCTAGGAGCCCAGTAGGTCCAATTCAGTAACAAGACAAGAAATATTTAAACAAAAATTTTTTCTTTGCTCTTTTGTGCCTCCTTCCTCCCCTTTAGTGTGTATTGAGCACCTGCATTAACCAGACCTCCTTAGGAGATAACCTTCCTTCCTAATCTTGTAGGGGCCACTATGACCCATGACCCACTCACTTTGTAGATCTGGATGTGTAAACTGTCAATAATACATCATTTAATGTACAGCCCTCTGTCTCAAAAAACTTATATAACTGTGCTTTAACTTCTAATGGGTGCCACAGTTCTCAGAGCTTTCTTAGAGGCTCTTCCCAGATTATAATCCTTAATTTGGCTGGAATTTAAAATTTTCCATTTTTTTTCTTAGATTGACCGATTGATTTTTTCATTGATAGACTTGAATTGCATTAATAGATGTATTGGGTATGGGAATGTGAAGGGTTACATATTTAAGTACAAAATAGGGAAGAAAAGTGGTGGTTGGCAGATATACTAAACTAAGGCAGTGTTCATCAGTGTTCATTCTCTTGTTGTGAATGAACAACGTCCAGCCCTTAGGATGTTCTGGGGGAAGAAGTTTTGGAGACGGCACACCCTGTTTTAAACTTTCACAACATCCATGAGTTTATTTAAAGATCTGAGATAACTTACAGTTAAGAAATTTGTCTCACTTTATCTGATCTAATTTTCTCTAAATATATTTGACCTTTTGTAATCAGATAGATTAGGGGGTCCCTGGAGGAAGATGACCAGGCATGACTTTCTTGACACAAGAGAAGCCATTTTGACTTAAGCCATTTTGTGAGCCAAGCCTGGTCTCAACACTTGCCCTTGGACAGGTCTCAGTAATTAATGATCTTGAGGGAACAAAAGAATGCAGGAATAAACGACTGTTATCAGGCAAGGGAAGTGACAACAGCAAAGATTATACATCAGTTGTAAGACTCTCAGTTCTGTTTCAGTGGCAAAGATTAGCCCAAAGCACTTTCTTGAGCTGTTTGAAAAATTCAAACCCCTTTGAGCACTCAACCAGCAGATGGACTAGAACTTAAGGGATGCTGCTGCTGACATCAATCAACGAAAACTTCGACTCTGTCGACCTTTGCCCCAATTCCATGCAGAATTCTCCTTTGCTCAAGCCCCTTCATGAATATGCATGTACCCTTAGCTTAACACTTCCCCAATATTGCTGTTCAGGGCAACACTACTTTGGGAAAGATCCCCCAGTGTTCTTACTACAAGGAGTAAATCCTTCCTTCTCCATCTTTAGCTTGGTTGTATCTTCTGGCTCGACACCCACCAAGAGGCAAACCCAGCTTTTAGGTAACACTTTGAGAACACTTTATAAACTAGTTGTTAATATCCCCAATGATGCTAGAATAGATGTGAGGAGTCACTGAAGATTTTTTTTTTTAATATTGAAACTGACTACATCAGTGGAACATATTTTGGGAAATGCTGATTGAAGGCCAGCACTGAAAATTCAGATTTTCCAATTCCCGTTAATTGGAAGAGAGAAAAGAGACACACATTTGATCAATCACGAAATGATGCTCTAAAGGTGTTTGCTTCAGAGTTTAGCATATGGCAACAGCCACAATTCAAGGCTTTTGGTTAATGGGAATTAACAAACAGAGCTGGAAGCCTCTGTTAATCACTCAGAAAGTAATCTGTCTAAGCAGCTTTAAAAGTGCTACTTGGGTTTCCCTGGTGGTGCAGTGGTTGAGAGTCCGCCTGCCGATGCAGGGGACACAGGTTCGTGCCCCGGTCTGGGAAGATCCCGCATGCTGCAGAGCGGCTGGGCCCGTGAGCCATGGCCGCTGATCCTGTGCATCCAGAGCCTGTGCTCCGCAACAGGAGAGGCCACAATGGTGAGAGGCCTGCGTACCACAAAAAAAACACAAAAAACAAAAAAAACCATACTAACATATCACCTCACACCTGTCAGAATGTCTATTATCAGAAAGAAAAGAAATAACAAGTGTTGGCAAGGATGTGGAGAAAAAGGAAATCTCATATACTGCTGGTGAGAATGTAAATTGGTGCAGTCATTATTGAATAAACTATGGAGATTCCTCAAAAAAATTAAGAATAGAACTACCACGTGACCCAGCTATTCCACTTCTGGGTATTTACCCAAAGAAAATATACACTAATCTGAAAACATATATGCACGCTTGTATTCATTATGGCATGATTTTTGGTAGCCAAGATATGGAAACAACCTAAGTGCCCATCAATGGACAAATGGATAAAGAAAATATGGTGTATATATACATACGCACACACATATACATACAATGGAATACTACTCAGCCATAAAAAAGACAAAGTCTTGCCATTTGTGACAACATGCATAGAACTTGAGGGTATTAGGCTAAGTGAAATAAGTCAGATGGAGAAAGACAAATATCATATGATTTCAGTCATATGTGGAGTATAAAAGAACAATTAAACAAACAAACAAACAAAAATAAATGAGCAAACTAAACCAAAGAAAAATGAACACGTACATACAGTGCACAGAGTAGAAGTTACAAAACGGGGAGGATGAAATGGATAAAGTGGGTCAACTGTGTAGTGACTGACAGAAACTAAATTTTTGGATTGTGAGCCCATCGTAGGGTATTCAGAAGTAGAAATATAATGTTGTACACGTGAAACTTATATAATGTTATAAATCAATGTTACCTCAATTTAAATAATTAATTAATTAATTTTTAAAAAGTGAATATGAGAAATAAAATTTTAAATAAATTTAAAATAAAATTTTAAAATAGTGTGAAGCCACGATAGAGTTATTTGGGGTCAGTTATTGTTTATCCTCTGTTTTATCACTAGGTGTCAATAGCTTTGGTTGTACCTCCTTATCATGTCTTATACAGTAGTATATTACTGATAAATTATTGGTAAATTCTAAAGAGTTTCATAGCACCTGTCTCTCTTGTAAAGCCTCTGGCTAAAATACAGCTGTTTTGTTTGGTTTCTTTTATATATATTATAATCCAAAGCACATTTCTGTGCTGGCAAGTTTATTGGACACAGTTAGAAGGAATTCACAACTGATGCTTTTGAAGGTCTTTCCCAAAACATTATAAACTCTCCCAAAAAAGTATGCTTTGGCCTAATCAGGCTTCTTTTTATAAAATAGAACACAAAATGCAATTTATCCAAATCAGACCTACTTCCATAGTAATGGGACATGAACGCATTTTAGAGCTCAAGTAAACTCACTTCCTCTGTGCAGCTTTCCCTTACTGCCCTCAAATTTGCTACCCCTCCCTGTCATGTGCTGCAATTTTCAAATCATAGCACTTGTCACACTTTACTGCAACTGCCTATTTACTGTTTGTCTTCTCACTAGACTGTAAGCTTCCTGGACTTCTCTCATTCATCGCTGTTTGGCTAAATACTTACACACAGTGGGTGTTCACAGTGAATGATTCAATAAGTAGCAGGATATGCATAACAAAGTTGCCACCTTACATGATGTTGACAAAGGGGGACATCAACAGTGTACAGCCTAAGTCTCTTCCTTTTATCACATTTCTCAGTGATCTTTCCTTTTATAAAACAATATCTAATGAGTAATTTTTATCTTTTCACTTACTAATTTATTTCTAATTACCTTTTCTGTGGTCTAGGTTTCTCAACAGATTGTAAGTTCCCTCAGAGTGGGAATCTTATTGCCTTGTATTTCTTTGTATCCCATTAAGTACCTACTTCTAATGAACATTATACATAATAGCTTCTCAATACATATTGGGTGATGGCTAGGTTGAACAGATACTAATCATGCAAAACTGAATTAAAACAAAGCACAGTCCCAGACAGAGTTTAGAGAGTAGCAAGGAAGCAAATTGACAAGTTATGAGAGCTTTTATCTAAAATCTCACTGGAAAATAGAGAACTAAGGCCATTTTCTGTGACATTCGAGGTCCAAACCACACAGCTACAGAATTAGCTATAAAATTTTGGCCTACGTTAATTCAGATTTGTCTTTTGTGTATCAATTTAAAGTTGGCCCTTGAACAATGCGGGGTTAGGGGCGCCTAACCTTCCCTGTCATCCAAAATCCTTGTAGAGGGCTTCCCTGGTGGTGCAGTGGTTGAGAGTCCGCCGGCTGATGCAGGGGACACGGGTTCGTGCCCCGGTCCGGGAAGATCCCACATGCCGCAGAGCGGCTGGGCCCGTGAGCCATGGCCACTGAGCCTGCGCGTCCGGAGCCTGTGCTCCGCAACGGGAGAGGCCACAACAGTGAGAGGCCCACGTACAGCAAAAAAAACAAAACAAAACAAAATCCTTGTAGAGTTTATAGTTGACCTTCCATCCATCTGTATCCACGGTTCCTCTGTATCCACTGTTCCACATCATCGGATTCAACCAACCTCAGATGGTGGTACTGTAGTATTTACTATTGAAAAAAATCTGTGTGTAAGTGGACCCGCCCAGTTCAAACTCACATTGTTCAAGGCTCAACTGTATTTTGCTTCTAGGTCTAAATATATCCAGGAAAAATAAAAGGAGGGGAATCTTTTGTGTGAATTTTCAGCAAACACAAGTGTAAACAGACTTGATCCACTGTTATAAATAATTATAACACTACTCACTGAAAGCACATTGCCAACACAGTGGAAGAGGGGTTAAAATCAGGAGAACATTCATTTTGTAAAAAGGAACATGAAAACTGAAGAAAATGATTCCCGATATGAACCACATTTTTTTTTTTTTTTTGAGGTACGCGGGCCTCTCACTGTTGTGGCCTCTCCCACTGCGGAGCACAGGCTCTGGACGCGCAGGCTCAGCGGCCATGGCTCGCGGGCCCAGGCGCTCTGGGGCCCGTGGGATCTTCCCAGGCCGGGGCACGAACCCGTGTCCCCTGCATCGGCCGGCGGACTCTCAACCACTGCACCACCAGGGAAGCCCTGAACCACAATTTTGAAGTGGAGGTTTTGTCCCATGAAAAGCTTATTCGTTTCCATTACCATGGCGACCCAAGAGGACATGAAATTGCCCGGGATTAATGGTTTCACTTAGGGGTCAATTTTTAGATTAATACATGTGTTCCTTTTTGTCCCTACTCTTCTTAACATTTACCCATGGTTTCAATATCAAGTTTTAGGGTAGATTGTCTCATTTTTTATCAGGAGGTGACATGTTTAGGAAACTGAAGCAGAGAAAATTGTATGACTCTGACAAATCTCCCAAAAGTAGTGAGTGAATACAGAAACCATTTCCACTAAGTGCATTTGCCTTGACATTGAAAAATGTGGCAGAGGCTGCCAGAGGTTCGTTAAAATCTGTTGTCCTCTTCTTTCCTGGCATAGGACAAGATTTCACTTCCCTGAAGTCAGATTTGGCTATGTGAGCTGGGTTCTACCCCATGGAACATGATTGGAGGTCACATGTGCCTTATTCAGAGATGGCTCACAAAGTCTCCTGCATATGCTGGGCCATGTCCCTTTCCCCTCTGACTGACTAGGATGGCAATGCCCTGTGTGACCTTGGATGCAACATTTCAAAGGTGGCAGAGAAGCTGTCAGCCAGTCAGTGAATAATCACATAAAGAAAAGCACTCTGCTGACCTTGGTATCTGCCTGTACAGTTACAGAGGAAAGTAACTGTCTTATTCTCTAAACCACTGAATTTTAGGGGTCTGTTATTTGCAGCCTAGCCTACCCTAATTTTGATCTCAGTCTTGGTGTGAGAGAGATGTGTCTATGTGTGTCTCATGCAGTCATAATCATAAATTGAGAAGAAATCTAATTATTAGGAACTTAAATTGTAAGATCCAGAAAAGGGAAATGATACTTTTTCACAAATTACTTGGCCTTGCATAAAAATTACAAATAACAAAAAGTGTATTTTTTGCTTAGCATAAACTAATCTAACATAGGTCTCAATTAAAGGATTTAGGAATTTAATCACAAATTCTCTAAACTGTATCTATACATTTCCATGAAATCTCAGGTTTTTGTCGTTATTTGGAGTTCCCTATTCTCTTATTAATATGGGTCCATCAAAATGTGGCAACTGGCCAATATTTGATTACATGACTATATCTCACAAGGCTCAACTAACACCATTTTGAAATACTATCAGTTCCAAATGAGCATATTTGCCATTAGGTAATAATACTAGTGCTAATGATAACGTTAGAGCAACTGTCTCCACTCATTACTTGCTACGATATAAATTTAATCTTCACACTAGATTTGAGGTTGGTATTATTATCCACATGTTACTGATGAAAAACTGAGGCTCAGAGAGAGTTAAATAACTTGCCCAAAGCTCTGAAAAAAGCAAGTTGCTGGAACTAGGATCTGGACCCAGGTCTTGACTGAAGTGTTTGTGCTTTTAGTTCCCCACTGTACCATCTTAGAGAGCAGAGTACCCAGCACAATCACTTTCCGATTTTCCTTGGGTGTCATGTTTTACAGACTATTTCATATACTAGCAGGACACTGAGACAACTCTGGATTGTAGCTCAGAACTGGGTCCTTAAATCCTTAGCTCTGTAGAATAGCTCTTTTGGATCAAGCACTGAATCACATAGTTTAAAAACAATGGAAAAAATCGTCTTCAAAAATAAAATAATTACACCTCTCAAAATGTTAGAATTGTATAGTAACACCTTTGGTCCTTCTACAACTACAGCAGACACCACATCTGATATCACACCCATTTTTATTTGTACAAAAACAGTCTGAACCTTAATCTTCAACTCCTTCTTCTAACCTGGGTTTCATAACATAATTTCAAGTATTTATAAGACAATTCCCCCTGGACGTTATAGAGAAATCTTTAACTCAATAGCTCATTAAACACAACACACAGTTACCCTCAGAACTTGACTCCCCATCTTACCTTCCTGTTTATGTCTCCAATAAAGGAATTAATTTCTCAGGGCTTTGGGCTTCCATGCTACTTAGTTTGTACTGTATGTATAGCACTTACCAAATTCATGAATTGTAACTATTTTTATACAGGATCTACCTGTCCTAACTGCTTGTAATACATACCATTTTTATGGATAGATCATTTGTTTAGAAGAAATTGACAAGTTCATTGATTTATTTATTCAGCCACAGATTTACTTTAAGACATAGTGTCGTTTGAAGTAGGGGGGAATTATAACATTGTAGTCATCTTTATGCTTCCAAAAAGACCTGTTGTAATACCCTGATTTTGATTTATCGTGGCAAATACCTGTTGAGTGATAAATCACATATAAATACATTAATACAGAACTTTAGTACTAATAAGATAAATTCTAAAACATGAAAGGGCAATTATCTGAGACTAAAGCACACATGAGTCAATGCCCACTGGGCAGGGGGTGGGTGAAATCCAACTTATGTTACGATTCAGAGAAATCTCTACTTATATTATTAAGGTGATGAATAAGCATCTACCAGAAACATAGTTAATGTACACAAAGCTGCAATCTTGGAAACTGTAACATTCTACAAACATGATATTTTGTAATGACGGGAGTTTGGGGAAGTTAATAAAGAATAGTGAACATGAGAACAATCGAAGAAGAATTTGTCCATGTTTATCCAGAGGTAGGGACGACAGACACTCTGACTTATTTGACAGACATGAGTATTCAAGTCATTTTTAGAAAAATATTCTCTAAAGAGGAGCAAGAGCAATTCTCCAGACTCAGTCAGGTCAGCTTACTCACATCCTTTAGGTCACCTCTCTCATCCTATCTTTCATTTATCAGGTACATTAATGTTGAGAATTAGGTATAGCAGTCGGTGGATTTGAATATTAAGATCACTGAAAGCATAACAGTTATCTTTTATTGTAATAAATTTATTAGTGTGAAAAAATGCACAGTTTATGTGAAATCCTGATTTTATCACTAAGAAACTATATAATTTTAAGCAAGTTACTTAATCTCTCTGGTTTCCACTTTTCCAAACATCCACAAAGTGAAGACATGGGGCTAATAATGTCCTTTATTGGTTTAAAAAAAAATCTGTGATTAGAGAAGTCTGTGTCATTAAGTACTACTATTACCCCTGCCAGTCAAGATCTCTTCTGACAAACCACATCTAGGACATTCCAAGGGAAAACTGAACATTTCTTAAGAGGCACTTGTCCTTAAAAGATTTGAACCCATTTGTCTCTTGTTTACATGGACTTAATTTGATGCTTATAATCAGGGAACATATCTCCTCAACTTAAGTTTTAATTCAAAATATTAATCTATCTGCTTCTAATAAAACAGCAAAAGTCCATTTGATTTTAAACACAAATGGTGGTTATAAGGAACTGTTAACAGCTGCCAAAGTTGTGATCTTGTCTCCTTTCCACATACTTCTCTTGAACACAACCAGGAAGATCCCATTCATGTTGAATGGAGTCAAGAAAGCTGGTTCTGAATCTGACTTGGTGTAAAACCCAGCTCTATTCTAGTGTTTCCCTTGAGTTTAGTGTATTCCAGAGTCAGTTTTAGGACTTTGGGATCTATCATACTTTAAAATAAACCTGAATTTCCAGCAATTCCTAAACTAAGAACCAGATGAAATTGAATTATGCTATATAGATTTCCCTATTTTTCAGACCACTTCTCAACTAAGTTTGCTGCTATAGACTTCATACCTGAATAGCTTTCACTAGGCTATTCCATCAATTATCAGAGTAAAATAAGGAACAACAAGCCTAAATATGAATAAAGGGGAAGCTCAGGGCAATTATAAACAACCTAAAAAGTCCCCTAAAGAGGAGACTTCCTAATCATTGTTTCTTTTTGATGAGCAAAGGCAATTTGACTGTATTCATAAACCTTATAACTGGCAAGCAGGGTCCTCTATATCTTTCTCTACTTTTGGCTGAGATCAACATATCTTTCATGCTGGTTTACCCCCAAATGTAATAACATCATTATGAATCCAGCAAAATTTAGCCCCTATGTTATGAGCCAAATATGTCTCGACACAATTGAAAGCCCCAAAATCTGTTAGCTACATGTAGCTGGGTTTTCATGAAGCTGTGTAGATGAAAATGGCAAAAGTAAGTAGCTTAAGGAAGCCATCCATCAACTAAGATCAAGAACTGGCACCATTAAATTATTCCTTTGTCAGTGAAGGCTCTTTTAGGGGACCCTTAAATTAGAATTTCCTGTAGTGAATCACAGGGAGTGTTTGAACAAAAATGTCTGTGCTTTAATATCCATTCAACACAATTTAAAAACTATTTTTATGAATATATATTTTGTAAGTACCCTGTATATATATGACTTATGCTAATAATAGCACATGCTCTTAGAGAATATTTCATCAAAATCAACTTAGAATCATTGCTTCTCTTCCTTCAGTCATAAACTTATACACTTTGAGGGCTCTGTTTTCCACTCTCCTCATAAAGGGACAAGATATAAAGATATATATAAAGATAAAGAAAAAGATACATAAAGATTTTTCCTTTAGAGTCAGTCCACTTTCTTGGTCACAGACATACTCAAAACTCCACTCTTTGTTTCTCAGTTCTTTAGCGTAGGCCTCAGCTTTGGTGGCAGGGTGAGATAGGGCCAGGGTCAAGGAGGTCTGGTCTCTGCGTTTTTCATCTCCAAAACTCAAGTTTAAGTGCTCACTCCAAGATTCTGAATCACATTACTGTGTGCAGATCCCCTGACCACAGCATGACTTATAAACTGAATTCCAATTTATTTATTTCAAATGGAGGGGAAGCTAATATTGTCCTGTTCTAATAATTGGAGTCTAGTATCTAGAGGTCAGTCCTTCCTTGATAGTTCTGGAAAGTAAATGTTAGAGAAAAATGTTGTTTATTGAGCTTATTATTATAACCCATAGAGGCTCCTAAGGCACATCTGCTGAGCTTTGGTTCTCTCATAAATTGACTTTATGGAATTTAGAAATTTTCTGTATTTTGGTTATATCTACACAGCCAGGTCCAACTGTCTAGGATCAGAGCCTCTTTCCATTGTCACACACCGACCTCCACTCTCCCCACTGCCTTTTTGATCTTCCTTATCAGTTACCGACATTTTTGTCATTATAACACTCTCTCAAGAACAGGTTAGAGTTTCTAAGATGATACTTTATCTTCAGTTTCCAGGATTTGTGTCTCCCTGGCTTGTTGATTTAATCAATGAACTATCTCACAAGCATGGTCCAGGAAGAATTAATATTTCTGAGAAGTTTCCTAAAAATGATTAAATCTATGTGTAGTTTTATGGCTCTGGTGTTTTTTACAGAGAGTACGTATTTTCTTGACTTTTATCCATTTACTTCAGCTTCCATCTGTGTTTTTAACCAACACTTTTGATGTTAACAAAATACAAAATAATCTAGATTCATAAATATCTATGCGTAGTATGAAATAACCATTCTATTATCCAATATTTTAGAAATTTTCGCATTAGCATCTAAGAAAAAGACAAGCTTTTTATGTTGTGTTAGATGAAAGAATTACTTTAAGATGAAAATAATTTCAGCTGACTAGTATTATTTCAGTGAAAGATGGACATGATTTTCTTTCAAAGTGCCTGTATTACATTCTTTCCTATCTAGCTCATTTTCCCACCAATTTTAAAACATCATCATAAAGTTTAATAGACATAATATAGCAAGTACAGCAAAAGAACCAAAATATTTAACCTCAACTGCTGTCTTCCTCTACACTATATCAGGAAAAAAAGTACCTATTGATTATGTTTAATATATATTATATATATTAAATATATATAATATATTAATATATGATTATTTAATATAGTTTTAAATTGCATAAAATAAGCATGAAGAAAGAGTGGCATGGAGGAAATATCAGAGACTTTGAAATCACACCCCACTAGTTTCCAATAGTAACTTCTGTCCTTACTGGGGTAGTCTTTGACAAATCCCCGTAGCCTTAATAGTTGGCTTCCATACAAATAGTGGCTGTCCTGGTAAGTTGTTCAGGGATTTGAGAGGATATACATAAAATGAAGTAATTCCAATTTATTTGAGATTTGATGAGATTAAATTTTAATAATGTCTAGCATATTATGGGTATTTAATGGGCAGCATCAGTCATTATTGTTGAGAGAAACTTACCTGAAAGCCTATAGACATGCAGACTCTTATTGTAGACCAACAGTCACCAATAAAGACCATGGTTTTGGAAATATAACCGAAAGAGAACAAATTATTGCAGAAAATAATACTGGATAAAGAGAAATGAAGACCAAAATTTGGAAGTTATATTAACATATGCTTGTGTCATGTTTCTAACTTTTCAAAGAATTTGCAGATCAACTGTAAAAAGGAATTTAGTCAGTATGAACTAAGCTTTCATTTCATATCCAGCATCAAATAATGATGGAGTGTGATTGAAAAGACATATATGGTATAATTCTTGCCATGAATTACTTGCAGATGCACTAGGAGATAATGGAGACTTTTTTCTGAATGGAGACATCTTACACTCTAAGGAGAAAATACAATAAAGAACAAAAATGATGATAAAGATAGTAGATGTGAAAGGAATTCAGGAAAGCACATATCACGGGGTAGCCAGAGAAAGAGGCGGGGAGAAATGGCCATAAAGATAGGTGAGATATGGCTGTGGATAAAGAGGAGGAGGAAAACCCTGAGTGAAACCACTGTGGCAGGAAGGAGCACTGTAGGTGTAGGGAAGGTGAGAAGATTAAATGTAGGAGAATGGGGATGAGTGGAGAGGATCAGGGTCAGAATTAACGTCATGGTGGAACCAGACGGTGGAGCTTCAATGTTAACAGGACGTGTCTGTTGTAGATCTGATAAGCAGTTTAAAACAACAATCTGGAATCAGATCTGAGTTCAGATGCTTGCTCTGACATTTCTTGGCTGTGTGACTTTTGAAATGCAGACAGACCTCTCTGACCTTCTGTTTCTTCATTCGTCACAGGTGGAAAGGAATTCTTAAGTCAGAAGATTGTTGTACATATGATGCCAGTATAAATCTCAGAAGATTTCGGTCCACAAAAACAGTTCTTAAAAGGAGGCCAAGGACCAAAAACTTTAAATCATAAGCCTCATTTCACAAAGCAGGCTTAAAAAACCAAGAAAGCAAATTAAAATGGAGCAGGACCCTATGGTCCTTCCCCTCCACATCTTCTGCCTGCCTTTTGCCTACAAAAAAAAACTGTAGCCAAACAATAAGTTTAATCAGAGAAGTGAGAAAATACAGAAACAAAGAAAAACAGTCCAACAAGACTAAATAATAATGATTTAGTCATTAAGCCTAGTCAAGGGCTTTTAGTTCCTCCTCAAGGGCTATAGATAATATTCTGAGCCATGTCCTGTGAACTGTCATGTAGATACTGAAACCCCCGCCAGGTAGAAGACGTTAACTGCATGATGAGCAGACTGTAGCCATGACATAAGCTGCCACAATTCCTAGAATTGGCCTCAAGGAAATGGGAAACCGACCGTGGAACTGAAGGTTAACTGTATTTAGAACAATCAAGATGACACTAATCAGACAACTGATGATCAATTTCAAGATGACAGTCAGAGCTGACTGTGCTGTTTCTGCATGTAGCCCCCTCCATCCGTCTATAAAACTCTTGCAACTGGCTGTGGGGAGGGGGAAGGGAGTCGGCCTTTGGACAGGAGTCCACCCTCCCCCACAGTTGCCGGCATCCAAAACAAAGCAAACTTTCCTTTCCACCAACCTTGCCTCTTTATTGCTTTTTGAATGGTGAGCAGCCAGACCCCACTTTCAGTTGCAAAATGACTCTCAAGAAATTCTTAAAGCTGAGTGATTGTCCCTGATTCTCTGGACTCTCAGACCTGTGTTCCTTCCATTAAATCACATTTATTTTCCAATTTGCAAAATCCCAAGTATACATGGAGCAACTTAGAAATCACTGAGCTAGTAGGAAATTATATTAAAAATAGTTAAAACTTTTATTATCTATTATTTAATATACTATGATTATATTATACATTATTAATAACATATATAAAGAATCACAAACCAAAATAAGGATTTGAACAGTAAATTAGATAAGAGCATTATTTCAATGTTCCATTTACTGAAGTTGGAAACTGTCCTGGGGTTATGTAAGAAAAAATACCTTAGGGCTTCCCTGGTGGCGCAGTGGTTGAGAGTCTGCCTGCCGATGCAGGGGACACGGGTTCGTGCCCCAGTCTGGGAGGATCCCACATGCCACGGAGCGGCTGGGCCCGTGAGCCATGACCACTGAGCCTGCGCTTCCGGAGCCTGTGCTCCACAATGGGAGAGGCCACAACAGTGAGAGGCCCACGTACTGCAAAAAAAAAAAAAAAAAAAAAAAAAACTTATTCTTAGGAAATCACATTGAAATATGTAGAGGTAAAGGAAGACAATATCTGCAACTTACTCTCAAAAGATTCTGCAAAAAGAATAAATATATATATTAATCCTCTTTCTCCCTCTACAATATATGTGTGTGTATGTAAATATATACATAAGTGTAAGTATATATAGTATATGGGTGTACTAACCTTGCAACTTTTATGTAATTTAAATTTCCAGATAAAGAGTTTAAGAAAAAAAGCAGGGGAAAGATAAACACAAAATCCAGCCAGTGTGAGCCAGGTAGAGGGATCGGGTCAGGGAGGAGGGCCCAGAGTGCTGTGACGTGTTCATGTTGGCATGGTTGTTCCTCTAGTCACCCTGCTTTTGAGCTATGTATATGTTACCGACACTCTTGTGTGTGTAACATAGTACAGGAGAAAGGAGATGAAAGGAAAAATAACTCTCTCTAAAAAATAAGGACTTGATCAAGAAAAATTACAAAATAATTCTGCCTATAATCTTGTGGAAATGATGTAATGATATATAAGGAATATACTTAGAAAAGCTGAGGCAATTTATGTCAGATAATTGAATATCTGAGAGAGAACTTTCATGCTACCTGAGCTGTAAACAGACTTTCAAGGTTAAGGGTGTAAGGGAACTGAGGAGCTCATTTGCTTCACAATGACGAATTTGAAGACCTTGAAAGATACGCTTTGCTCCGCTGAGATTTGCACTGTTCTGAGAAAAATAACTTTCAGGAGCTAAAGGCTTTCATATTCATCTGATTCTCAAATTAAATAAAACACAACAAAACAAAATATAGATTGACCAGCGTTCACAGAATGATTACTTTATGAAAAGAACTGTACTAGAAGATATGAGAAATAAATAAAGATAAAACCAGCATGATTTCTACCTTAGGGAACTTATGTCATAAACAGAATAACTGTGTCACGAGGGAAAACGTGAGATGTTATAAAGGAACAAAGATTTGTGAAGGAATTCTTAGGAGGAAAAAGTATTTGAGGGTTCTAAAAAAGTCAGCAGGTCAAGAAAGGATGATGAAGAGAGTTGCTTATGAGTAGAACTTGAAGGTTGGGTAGGATTGTGTACAGGTACATTTTACTGGAAGAACCATAGCAAGAAGTTCATAGCAAGCAACAGGGTCAACATGAGAAAGATGAAGTTAACACACAGATGGATGAGGAATTGTCCAGCTGATTTAGAAAAGCCATGGATATCATGTAGACCAGGCTGGAAAGGGGGGTTTGAGCTGGACTTGCCAGGCATTGCTGGTGGGTCGAGTAAGGAGTATTTCCCAAACGTGGTGGGCACATACTCCAGCAGAACAGGCAGGCCACTCAATGGTGAGATGCTAAGTGCTCTCCTTCTGCACGACCTGAATAGCCCCTGCTCTATACTGAAGAAATAGATGCCAAGCAGAGGTTCTCCATGGCCCAGTCACACTCACACCCACAACCCAGATGCCTTCAAGTAGGGCTCTCAGCAGGGTCTTTCTGAACTTCCACATTCCTGGCTTATTGCTCTAGACTCAGAATTAGAGATTTGTATTGTATCTCAAAGTTGTTTCTCAATTTCGTCTTAATTATTTTGTATGAGGCAGACATTATTTAAGATGTTTGTATGAAATTGTAGTTCTTCCTTAAATTTCAGTACAGAAAAAGTTTCTTCTCCAGTTGTCTCTTTTTCTTTTCTTTTTTTTTTTTGGTTTTGTTTTATTTTATTTATTTGTCCATAGGATTTTTATTTCCATTTAAATTCAGGTAAGAGAGTTAAACAAACGTGCATGCACTACTTTGTCATCTTACCTGGAAGTCACATATCTTCTTCTTTGATTAAATGCCATAGGAGACTGAGAAACATTCTTAGTAAGCCTCTGGCTAAAATTTAATTTTATTAGCTCCAGAGCATAAAAGAGAATTTCCTTCTTAGTGTGTTACTGTATGTGGAATGAAGCATTCCCAGAGTTTCTATGTTAAATTAAATCAAGCTTTCCTTTTTCCCTCTGAATCAGGTTAAGGTTTTTATAATAGATTGCTTGGTTGGTCCAGACAGGAATTGCTCCAACAGTTATAAAGATTAGTTGAACAGCCTTAAGTTATCCAAGTCTTACCCTCACAATTTAGAATACCCTAATTTCCATCAAAAGTGAAGGGCTTAACAGAACATCTCAATTTAAGGTAGCGCTCTCCTTTAAAGAAGAGGAAGTGATATTTCATTAGACCTGGCATCATTTTCCAAGGATTTTGTGATTTCCCCAGTGTGAAAACCTCTTGGTAGCAACCTCAGTAACTGGGTAAAGAGAAAATCCTCTGACTAATCAGAATTGCTTAAAGTAAATTTCCTGCTGGAGTAGGACCCGGACAACATTACTAAAACTGTTGCTGAGTTATGATCATAAAATGGTAAGAGGGGCCATACAGATAATCATCTGGTTAAACTTTTGTATTGTAGCTTAAATCAGAGAAATTGAATAAACAGACCAAGGTTGACCAGAGCTAAATTAAAGAGGTAAGATTCAGAGTCAGTTTTCCTAACTATGCTCATTTTACTTCACCATCACAACTCCTGAGAGTAAAAGAATGCACCTACCATTTGAATCTCCTGTTCCCTGGTGAATTCTTAAAAAAGACTAAACACCAATTTTTAAAAAATTTTATTGGAGTAGAGTTGATTTACAATGTTGTGTTAGTTTCAGGTGTACAGCAAAGTGATTCAGCTATACATATACATATATTCATTCTTTTTTAGATTCTTTTCTCATATAGGTCATTACAGAGTATTGAGCAGAGTTCCCTGTGCTGCAGTAGGTCCTTGTTTTTTTGTCTATCTTATATAGAGTAGTATGTATATGTTCATCCCAAGCTCCTGATTTATCCTTCACCAAAGTTTCAAACACTAATTTTTTAAAAGCCAAACATGTTTTGAAGTATAGTTGTTTTACAATGTTGTGTTAGTTTCAGTTGTACAGTAAAGTGATTCAGTTATACATACACATATATATATTTTTTTCAGATTCTATTTCCTTATAGGTTATTCCAAAATATTGGTAGAGTTCCCTGTGCTATACAGTAGGTCCTTGTTGATTTTCTGTTTTGTATATAGTGGTGTGTATATGTTAATCCCAAACTCCTAATTTATCCCTACCTCTCACCTTGAAAAGCCAAACACTTAAAAACATTTGAAGTAGCCTCCAAACCATGTAAACAATGTGAAACTGGCAACAGTGGCTCTTGCCTCTAGAGAAGAGAACTTATTGGCTGGGCAAGGAAGAGATGGGAGGGAAATTTATGTTTACGATATGCTCATTTTATGTCTTTTAAATTGTTTTTTCTTAAGTAATTCTTCACTAAACTAGATAAATTGAAAGTCTGATAGGGAAAGAAACTTGTGTTTGTAAGGATTAAGGGTGCTAAACTGAAAGGGGTGGGCTTGTGATAGTTACATTTATGTGGCAAGCTCACTGGGTGCCCAGATATTTGGCTAAACATTATTTCTGGGTGTGTCTGTTAGGGTGTTTCCTGAGTAGGTTAGTATTTCAACTGGAGGACTCATTAAAGCAGATGCCTTGCCCTATGTGGGTGCCCGTAATCCGATCCATTGGATGGAACAGAACAAAAGATGGAGGAAGGGCAAATTCAGGTCTTCTGCTGGCTGTTGAGCTGGGACATGGGTTTCCTCCTGCCCCTGGACTAAGACTGGCACCACTGGCTCCCCTGGTTCTCAGGACTTTGCATTTGGACTGACTACACCACCAGCTCTCCTGGGCCTCCAGCTTGCAAGCCACGCCTCGTGGGACTTCTCAGCCTCCACGATTGTGGAGCTAATTCCTCATGCAAACTCTCTCTCTCCCTCTCTCTCTCTCTCTCTCTCTGTCTGTATTTTTCTTTCTCCCTCCCCATATATATATTCTATTGGTTCTGCTTCTCTGGGAAGCACTGACTCATAGAGTGTATTTACTATGTCAGCACATTATATGCATGATCTATCTCATCAATCCTCGCAGGAACACTGGAAGATTTCTGTGTCACAAGGTAGCAGAAGTTAGAGCATTGGTCTGTAATCCTTTCTTCCCCTTGTAATTAACTGGGAAAAACTCGAGGGAAATGTAGAAAAGGCGGGCGATCCAGTGTAATCTCCTTGTCAGCATGTTAATGAAACCTCTGAGTAAATACACTAATAATATATGCCAGGAGGGGATATTTATGTGTAGAATGTTTTTAACAGGATGAGTCTGGTTAAGTATAACATGTAGGAAATAAACCCCAAATCTGTGGTTCTATAGGCATGGCTCTGGGGAAAATGTCACGTAAACTGAAACAGAAGTGGAGATGTCCCATGTGCGGTAAACCCATAGTAGTTGCTTTGAAACCTCCTGTTTTTTTAAAAAAAAATTTCCAAAGTACAGTTGTTTTACAGTGTTGTGTTAATTTCTGCTGTACAGCAAGTGATTCAGTTATACATATATATGTATATACTTTTTAAATATCCTTTTCTTTTATGGTTTATCATAGGATATTGAATATAGTTCCCTGTGCTATAGAGTAGAACCTTGCTGTTTATCTATTCTGTATGTAATAGTTTCCATCTGCTAACCTCAGCTTCCCACTCCATCCTTCCCCAGCCTCTCCCTCTTGGCAACCACAGGTCTGTTCTCTATATCAGTGAGACTGTTTCTGTTTCATGGATAAGTTCCTTTGTGCCATGTTTTGGATTTAACCTATAAATGACATCATGATATTTGTCTTTCTCTTTTAGTTAACTTAGTATGATCATCTCTAGTTGCATGAAACCTCTTGTGTTGTCGGGGGTCAGAGAGCATGTGTCTGAAGCAAGAGGCAGGAACTTGAGCCACCTCAGCGTTCTAGAATTTTCCGTGCACTGCCTTGGGTCTGTCTTCCTCCAAAGTCTTTCTCACTTTAGGGCCTCTCAGGAGAAACTTCCTCACTCCTAAGCCACTCTTTTATGATGATTTGCAAGTAGAAATGTTGTTAGAGAGACCTACCTGCAAATAGGCACTCCTCTGGTTGTCTGTGTGAGAGAGAGAAAGGCAGTAGAAAGAGGTGGGGAGAGACTGGAAGGAAATGTATGAATAGGCTCCTAACGAAAGCTGACTGTTCACATCATCGCAAGGTATTACGTGGTCTTTTAAAGTGGAAAAAGAGTCCTATTTACTTGTCCATGACTTGTGAAATCCAAGTGTTGAATTAAGATAGATACATCATCATCACAATCTCTAGAAGCTATAGCGTGTGCTAGTTATGAGCTTTGCCTCTAGAGCCAGATGGACTAGAGTTGAATCCCTGCTCTGCTACACATTAGCTATGAGCTTGGTGGGTTACTTCATTCTCAGTGCCTCATTTTTCTCATCTGTAAAATGGGAACAATGTTACTAGTACTTAGCTCATAGGGTTGTTGTAAGGATTAAGTTAGATAATACATAGAAAGTGTTTAGAACAATGCCTGGTACATAGTAAGTGCTATTAGCTATATTATTATTCTGTTACATCTGAGGTTCAAAAAAATCAAACATCTTTCACAAGCTCAGTCAGTGACAGTCAGAATTCCGATCTTGCTATGTGCTTCAATGAAATACAATTCTATTTTGAAAGGTTTTGTAAATATTTTAAAATTAAAACTGTGCTTCACTCTCTGATCCCAGAGCACTTTGTATGTGTATCATTTTGCCACTTCATGGAAGGTACTGTGGTTTTGGTTGGTTCTTTTGCAGCCTTCTCTGCCAAACTGTGAATTCGGAGCAGAACTGTGGAGCATACATCTTTGTCTTAACCGTGCCCAGAATAATAAATATTTGGTAAATGAACACTAAATGCAACAAGTAATAATAAATATACTGTCAGGCTTGTAATATATATTTTTTGCGGTACGTGGGCCTCTCACTGTTGTGGCCTCTCCCGTTGCAGAGCACAGGCTCCGGACGCACAGGCTCAGCAGCCATGGTTCACGGGCCCAGCCGCTCCGCGGCATGTGGAATCTTCCCAGACCGGGGCACGAACCCGTGTCCCCTGTATCGGCAGGAGGACTCTCAACCACTGCGCCACCAGGGAAGCCCCAATTTTATGTCTTTTAAATTGTTTTTTTGCCCAATTTAAGCAATAATTTTTAAAGTACACTTATTACTATAGCACACATTTATTTTTAAACATTTTGATTATTGCACTTTAGTACAATTTTTTTCCATTGTATACTTATGAATTTTACTTTATGCACTTAAAAACATTATTCTGAGAAGGAAACCATAGACTTCAACAAAATACAAAGGAGTCTGTGTCAAAAACAGAAAAATGTCCCCTCAAACATCTCATGTCCTAATCCCCAGAATCTGTGCGTGTGTTACCTCACACGTAAAAGGGACTTTGCAATGATCGAGGTAAAGGTACTGAGATGGGGAGATTATACTGGAGTATGTATCTAAGTGAGCTCAGTGTAATCACAGTGTCCTTATAACAGGAAAGCAGGAGTGAAAGTCAGAGAAAGGAGGTGAGAAGCTGTCACCAGAGGTTGCAGTTATGCACTTTGAAGACAGAGGAAAGGGCCCTGAGCCAAAGAATGCAGGCAGCTCCTGGGAGTTGGAAAAGGCGAAGAAAACCAATTCTCTCCAGTCTTCGAAGGAATGAAGCCTGATGACAACTTGACTTGGCTCAGCAAGACTCATTTTGGATTTCTGACCTCTACAACTGTAAGAATAGAATTTGTGTTGTTTCAAACCACCACGTTTGTGAGAATTTGTTACAGCAGCAGTGGGACACTAATGCATCATGGCACCAGTCAGGAACTCCTGAGGGTGATGTTGGCCACTTGTTCCACTAGTAATACCAATGTTCCTATGACTTAGGGGAAGTGCTTTCCCTGTTTCATATAGGAACATGGTCTTGGTCAAACAGACTATCGCTAAGAACAAGTGCTTTGTTTTCCTGGAAACATTCCAGTATTAAAATATTTTTAAGGTTTTGGCACATTTACGTTGGCCTTACACCAAAAATAAAAAAGTAGACATATTTTGTTTTGTTTTGTTTTGTTTTTAAATTCATTTATTTATTTATGGCTGCATTGGGTCTTCGTTGTTGGGCACAGGCTTTCTCTAGTTGTGGTGAGCAGGGGCTACTCTTCGTTGTGGTGCACGGGCTTCTCACTGCGGTGACTTCTCTTGTTGTGGAGCATGGGCTCTAGGTGCACAGGCTTCAGTAGTTGTGGTGCGTGGGCTCAGTAGCTGTGGCTCGCGGGCTCTAGAACGCAGACTCAGTAGTCATGGCGCACAGGCTTAGTTGCTCCACGGCATGTGGCATCTTCCCGGACCAGGGCTCAAACTTGTGTCCCCTTCATTGGCAGGTGGATTCTTAACCACTGTGCTACCAGGGAAGCCTTATTTTCTGTTATTTGGGAATAATCATTGCTTTTCAGATCTCAAACTGAATATATCTCAGACCTACTACTGACACAAATGGCATTCTTTACTCAAAGGCAATTTATTTTTTTTTACAGAAAGAAATTTTAAAAGCCTTGATAGCCATTTGAATATAATCATAGCAAGTTTTTTTCAGCTGGGAAAATTCCAGTGTTTTGATGCTTTATACATTCCACACAGAATTGCAATAACTTATTGAAGACCATGACCTGAACTGCCCTTGCCACTCTTCAGAGCACATTAAGGAATACATTGACCATTACCTAAGACTATATAGTAAATATAAGTCTGCAGACACCCCCTGGAATGACATATTCCTTGCCCTCACCGCCTTGATATACATGAGATAAATCCATACTGGTTGCTAAAATCTAACATTATTTGTATTTATAGATTATTTTGCTGTTATATATAACAGTATATAATTATACTGTTTCTTATCCACCTACTAGTATCAAAACATCACCAACTCTTTTACAAAAACAACTGGAGAAAACAGCATAATTTTGATAATGGAAAGGTCCTTGTTTTATGCGTTAGTGTAGCTCTTTGTGGAAACAGTTCAAAGGCAATTCAATCATTTGTAAACAACATCTTTATAATGCTAGAGCTACTATTGCTTATTTAATTCATTTGAAATCACCTTGCTATGATAACTGGTTCCTGGTAGTCAAAGATTTTTTATACAATATGTGGGAAGGAAATTATTCTTTAATGACATGGGTTAATTGTATGTGTATAAGCTTTGAAATCATTCCAATAAATCACAGGTTCCAAATTGGCCTAGTGATGTAAACCTTTTTGTACTCAAGGTAATTCTATAGACCCCAAGTTCATGGCATGAATTCTACATAGATAAAAGCTTTATAAATTATATTCCTGTTGGTTTTTAAGTCAGTATGAGAGATCTGGTAGCTTTGGGAAATGTTCAAGTGCTCAAGGCCAGATTTCCTAGTTAGCCCTTAGTTCTTGAGCAAAAGCCTTATTATCGATGATCACATTGACCTTCTTTGCCTAGGAATGCTCACCACTCTTCATACAAATTGCAAAAACTCTGCTAAAAAGGTCAAGCATGAGGCATGTCAGTCTGAATCACTGAGTAGTGATGCTGAAAGTGATGTTAGAGATTCAACCAATACATTCAAGTTACACTTTAAGAAATGCAAATGGGGCTTCCCTGGTGGTGCAGTGGTTGAGAGTCTGCCTGCCGATGCAGGGGACACGGGTTCGTGCCCCAGTCCAGGAAGATCCCACATGCCGCGGAGCAGCTAGGCCCGTGAGCCATGGCCGCTGAGCCTCCGCGTCCGGAGCCTGTGCTCCGTAACGGGAGAGGCCACAACAGTGAGAAGCCCACGTACCGCAAAAAAAAAAAAAAAAGAAATGAAAATGTACAGAGGTTAAAAGACTTGTATGAATGAACATAGCTAGCATAGGCGAATCTAGGAAGGAGGGGTTTCTGCCTTCTGATGCCATATTTGTTCCATTAGATCATATTAGTTTATCTTCAGATCAACTCAGTCTAATGTATTTGACTCAGTATAATTAAACACCTTTATGTGTCAGGAATTGTGCTGCATGATAGAGACAAAAGAATAAAAGATATTACGTACTCTTAAGGAGAAAGGAATATGTAAATAAATAGATGGTATTAATTAGAAATCGGTGCCGTAATAAAAATAGGAGTTTAAAGAAAAAGAAGTCAGCTCAATTCAGGAGTCAGTGAAGCCTTCACAGAAGAGTTAATTCCTGAAATGACTTTGAAGGGAGGTCAGTTACTTGTCAAACCAAATGGGAGGGTATTCCTAGGAGAAAGAAAGAGCGCAAAAGTAAAAGCAAGAAAGAACACATCCTTTTCTGTGAGCTTCCCCAGGCCACCACATGCCCAGCAGGAGAAATTACAAAAGGAAAACAGGAACTTTCTGTACTCCAGGTGAGACAGCCCCTCCCCGGCCTCCATGACTCAGTCGGCAGGAATTGAGTGGGTACCACAGTGTCTCCTGTTGTGGAGTTAGGAGAGAGACCCACAGAGAGGAGAGCTCCAGGGAAGACTGCCCCTGACCTGGCATACACCTTGGTGTTAGAGGAAGTGAACATTACTCAGCATGCTTCTGGCAGGAGGTGCCCCGGCCCCAAATCTCATAGCCTTACTGCCACATTCCGCTTGAGACAGTTAGGGTTGATCATGTCACAAATGTCATGCATTTTATCCCTGATCACCTCACTCACTATATGAAGCCCAAGACTTCCAGATCTACCCTCATCCCTCAGCTTCTCATCCTCATAGAATTCTGTACATTTCCTTCTGGAACTCATGCTGAGTCTACAGCAAAATCTTCCTTGGCCTCAAGAGTGCCATAGCTAAGTCACACTATGTTGCCACGCAGTTTTGAAAGGTACTCCTCCCTCCCAGTGTGAGAGCTTCACATCAAGGCATGCAGGTGGGCTAGAGGGACCCAGTCTGGATTTTAGATTCCCCTGTGCATAACCCCTTGGGCAGAATACAACCTACACAGCTGTAAGTGGTGGTTTGGACCTTCAGTCGTTTTCCCGAAAGTCCCCTTTACCCTCTCCCTTTTTTTTTTTAAGATACTGGACACAAACTTTAATAATTATTTTCAACATGCTCCAAAAGATAAAAAACTATATGAGCAGAAAATTGAACATTACAAATATCAAATGGAAATTCTAGGACTGAAACAAAAATGGAAAGAAGTGAATATTCATGGGTAGATTTTTTTTTTTTTTTTCTTTTGCGGTATGCGGGCCTCTCACTGCTGTGGCCTCCCCCGCCGCGGAGCACAGGCTCCGGACGCGCAGGCCCAGCGGCCATGGCTCACGGGCCCAGCCGCTCCACAGCATATGGGATCCTCCCAGACCGGGGCACGAACCCGCATCCCCTGCATCGGCAGGCGGACTCTCAACCACCGCGCCACCAGGGAGGCCCCATGGGTAGATTTAACGGCAGATTTTTTTTTTAATTGGAGTATAGTTGATTTACAATGCTGTGTTAGTTTCAGATGTACTGAAGTGAATCAGTCATACCTACCTGGAGAAAACCATAATTCAAAAAGATACATGCATCCTAATGTTCATTGTAGCACTTTTTACAATAGCCAAGACATGGAAGCAACTTGGATGTCCATCGACAGAGGAATGGATAAAAAAGATGTGGTACATATATACAATATACATATATATATGTATACATATATACAGGGGTATATTACCTTCTCCCTTTAAGGATTGCTTCTTTTGCATCCCTTTTAGAAGAATCTGTTTTTCTCTCCACTCTCTGTTTAATAATTGCCATAAAGGACTGTAGATGCTCACCAGCCAAAGACCATGAGAAAGAGCAGAATCAGAACTGGGCTTATTATTTGTTGCAAGGGAGACCAATGCCATGGGAAACAATGGGGTATCTCAGTAAGAGAATGTTATGATGGGATTGTTATAGGACTGAGGCTTGCGTTACGTCATTTTGAAGAGGAATAGAGAAGTGCGTTTAGCTCTGAATTCTATGATTTTTGTATCTTCATTTTTATCTAGGAGGTAGGTGGAAGGGAGTGAGTTAAAGCTGTAATTGATCATAGAAATAGCAGTCATTCGTCTGTGTAGCGCACAGAGGGGAATGCTTGGTTGTTTTTGTTATTTGCACAGTGTCCTTCAATTTTCCTAAGATCAGAAATGACTAAGGAATAGTCAGTTTTGCTCACTCTATCACAGTCATTCACAGAGTGACTTTGGCTGATGTGGATGTTCTATGAAATTGTTTGTATTAAGGAAGAAAGAGCATAGCCTTGCCATGAGCATCAGGAATAAACACCTTGAAAGAGAGACAGTTGATGGAGCTAAGTTGTGGAGAGTTACGTCAGGTGGTGATGTGATCAGACACTTCGGAAATGGAGCAGGACCCTGTGGTCTATGCCCTCTGTGTCCTCAGCCTTCCTTTTATCTGTGGAAAAATTTAGCCAACGAATAAGTTTAATCAGAGAAGTGAGAAAATGCAGAAACAAAGGAAAACCATCAAAGGAGACCAAATAATAATAGTTTAGTCACTGAGCCTAGTCAAGGACCTTTTGTTCCTTCCCAAGGACTATAGATAATATTCTGAGCCATATCCTGAGAGCTGTGTTGTAGATACTGAAACCACCGCCAGGTGGAAGAAGTTAACTACATGATGACCAGACTGTAGCCATGACATAAGCTGCTGCAGTTCCGAGAACTGGCTGCAAGGAAATGGGAGCACACCGACCCTGGAACTGAAGACTAACTGTACTTAAAACAATCAAGGGACTTCCCTCGTGGTCCAGTGGGTAAGACTCCACGATCTCAATGCAGGGGACCCTGTTCGATTCATGGTCAGGGAAATAGATCCCACATGCATGCCGCAAGGAACGCAAGTGCCCCAGCTAACACCTGGAGCAGCCAAATAAATAAATATTGAAAACAAACACCAACAATCAAGATGACCCTGATCAGGCCAATTTCAAGATGACGGTCAGAGCTGACTGTGCTGTTTCTGCATGTAGCCCCCTCCCTCTGTCTATGAAAGTTCTTGCCCACTGATTGTGTGGGTGAGGGAGTCTGCCTGGAGTCCGCCCTCCCCCCAGATTACCGGTATCCGAAATAAAGCCAACTTTCCTTTCCACCAACTTTGCCTCTCTGTTGGCTTTTGAGTGGCGAGCAGCCGGACCTCACTTTCAGTTACATTTCCTGCAGGGAGAGCCTTAGACAGGGGCCGGGACAGAGCTTCAGGAATGCAAGTTGAGGAGAGGAGGGCTCTTCAATCTTAATCCTTCACCAGTAACAATTGATATGGACAGAGGGCTTCCTGTTGCCAGACACCATCCAGAGAGCCTTGAACACTTAACTCATTTAATCCTCCAACAACTGAATGAAGTTGGTCCTATTATTATCTTCATTCTCCAGATGAAGTAACTGAGGGACAGAGAAATTAATAGCCTATGGTCTTACAGCAAGTCAGTGGTGGAATGAAATTTAAACCCAGACAGTCTGGCTACTTAGGTTCTGAACAACTGCCTTCCTGTGCTTCCTGGAATATGTTAAGTTACTTGATATTTTCAAGTCTAAGGGTTTTCCCTTTGTGTGGAATATACTCTTTTCCTCATCCGGTATTAACATCTCCTTCCTCAATTTCTTTACTGCCTGACACCTGACGTCTCTCATTTTTCACAATACCTTAAGCAACTCTTTCAAGCTCTGCATCAGCACATTATAGTATTAGCTTAGAGATGACCAATTTGGACCTACAAAAATGACAGAATCATATGTTTTGATGTAATATCTACCTGTGTTTTATGAATATTACTTATGGATATTTCTTTCCCACTAAGGACGAACCCACCTCAGAGTCCAAACTTTTTTTAATCACTGTTACTCCAAAGACTATCAGAGTATCTGCCACATACTCTATATTTATTAAATGATTACAGAATATAAAAGTAAATGATGATGCCAAGAAATTCTGAAGTAAAAAGGCAGATGAGATGATGAAAAGGAGATGACAAAGCAAAAGACTTTGAGGACATTAAATTGATGATGCAGAAATCATAATTTAGCTAACTTCTTAAGGATAGGTATCAACATTGTTCATAAAATGTATAATATCTTTCTATTTCACTCTTAGGGTTAAGTCACTCCCAAGTCTGTTGATTAATTGACATATTTCCTATTTCACTTCCACAGTATATAGTCATGTTGAAGGATAAAAGTCCAACAGAAGCAGAAATCCTAAGTGGTTGGGAAATATGTTACCATACAATCTGATTCAAGTAATTCTTTAAAAATGGAAGATAATGTGGGTCAGTATTATGACTGATTGGAAAGTGCACTTAAGATCAAAGAGATGGTAGCAAATGGAAGCTTTCCGCAGAAGTGCTCAAGAGGAAGACAGTGCTGTAGAGCACTGTTCTTTCTCCACTGGATACATGTGGGCTACAGAAACAGACTTTAAAAATAAGGGATGTGGCTAAACTATGTAGAAGTTTTAAAGATAAATGTAAGTATAAGCCAACACCAACAGCTATAACCTATTTGTTTTATGAGGGAAGAAATGAATTTTTAAGATATACTAAGTGCAAAGCTGCAAAGGGTCTAAAATAAAGATGAATGATACCATGGACATAGGTGACATTTTGAGGTCTTGGGATTGTGATTTTTAGATTCTATAGTTCATGAATAAATCTATATGGTCTGTTACAGACTCAGTGGATAACCTAGTCTCTTATATATCTGAGATCAATACTACCTTATATCTTCTTCTACTGTTGCTTTCTTTTTTTAAATTCAAATATTATTATCACTTCTCTCCTCACTACCTCAAAGCTTCTGTGAAGTTCATCCTTTATTTCTTCTTAATTCAAAGCTGCTCCTTCCTTGTGTGCTCTGGACTTACTATATTTCTGCCTTCATCTTTAAAATTTTACAGCATTCTTTCTCCATTGATTTCTAAGCTGATCCATACCTCTGTCTCCTATAATCTTAAAACCCATGAACCTGTAACCTCTTTAAATACTGTACTACTAGTGGTAAAAATTCTCAAAAGGCTTGTCTTATGTCAGCGGCTTAATTTTCTCACCACTTACTCCATTCTTACCCATTTTCATCTGGCTTCAACCATCCTCCTCATACTGCATCTGTTCTCTCCAAGGTTTCAGGAAAAAAGAAAGGATAGGTGATGGAGTAGATCTCAGAGAACATGAGAAGTGATGAGAGCAAAGGAACGAGGTATACATAAGCCTTGGAAAGGGGAAACACAGTTAACTTTATCGGAAATTGCCTGGAGAACAGCATGGAGAGAAGGGCTTAGTCAAGCCATGTCCACAAAGCAGTGATACAGTCAGCCTGTGGTGACACCACGTTGGGACACTGCACAGTAGAAGGATCTGATCTTCATAAGACCGAGCAGAGGAAAGACCAAAGAGTCAATGACTTGACTGGAAATTCACGAACCACTTTCATGACCAATAAGGAGATGTCATCACCACAGTAACAGAAAGTGTGGTATCTGTACAATAAAGCCTGCATCTTGTAGGGGCTGTGCCTTTACTGTACAATTTCAGATACTGTGGCTGTGATGAGTGAAGGGAGCATAGAAAAGAGAGAAGGGTGAGTGAGGCCCATGAGCAGTGTGTAAACTAGATGGGAGACAGTGGTCTGAAGGCTCTGTGTGTTTAAGAAGCCTCTATGATTTGCTATCCTGAGGCCAAGAATCCAAGTCCAAAAAACTATCTCTGTTAGTTTTCACCATAATATCTAAAAACTAGGATGAATTCTTCTTTTCTCCAAGATTCTGTATTTAGTAAGGCCCATTAACTGCCCTGCTTATCCCAGGCCAGTGTTCTCAGAGGCCTTTGTGGGCACTGGTCCTGCAGTGCATCAGAGTTTGTTCCTTGGAATAGCGTATCACACCCACCTTGATGACCACCATTCTCAAAGAAGACTCTCCAGGTAAAGGTCTGGCTGCACAGTGTAACCAATTAAAACTTGGTAAGAGGGAGGACAGTTTCTTACAGAAATAACTACCCCAAGATAACTTGCCACAAAAAAATAGGCATATCTTATAAGTTTTTCAGTTCTGGGGAGAAGGGGATCATGAGAATCAGACATCATTTAAAACTTTTTCACTTTAGTTTACAAAAGCAGAACTTATGAAATCATTTTTGGTTAAGAAATAGCTTCCTTATATATCCAGAAAAATAGGGTTAGGGTTAGGGTTAGAGTTAAAAAAGACAAAATCATAAATATTTCAAAAAGTAACCACAATAAATTTCCCCTCATCAGTTAATTCAGTGATTGATTGCTGTCCTTCTGGATCTGGTTACTAGTCAGAATTAAAACTGAGTTCTGGATATCCTGACTCAGTGTTATGGTCTGAAAGTTGTCGAAATTATGTCTACTCAGAAGCCTGGACTCAGAGTCTATTCTCTGAATTGTCAACATCAGTCCAAGGGTTTTTTTGGTTTTTGTTTTTTAATGTTTATTTATTTATTTATTTTTGGGCTGCATCGTGTCTTAGTCACGGCATGCGGGATCTTCACTGTGTCATGCAGGATCTTTTCGTTGTGGCGCACAGGCTCTGTAGTTGCGGCTTGTGGGCTTAGTTACCCTGAGGCATTTGGGACCCAGTTCCCCGACCAGGGATCAAACCCGTGTCCCCTGAATTGGAGGGCAGATTCTTAACCACTGGACCACCAGGGAAGTCCCATTCCAAGGTTTTAAGTTACCTAAATATCTTGGAAATTATCCTCAAGCTGGCATATGACAAAACATGATTAGTCTTAAAAAGAAGCTAATCAGAAAAATGATTCAATTAAGTTGAACAAAATCTAATCTTTTATAATCATAAATAATATGTAAGAATAAAGTTAGCCTATTTGATCAGTAAACGTATTTAAGTTTAGAAAAAGCAAACTCAAATAGAATAAAACATAAGCTTGTTTTATACTTAACAGTGATGAATCAGAAGACATAGCTTTTTTTTAGCTAAACTAAAATTATTAAACTGGTCTTGTTTGCCACAGAGTTATCTTAATTATGTTAGCCTGGAATCTCAAAACATTTTTGAGATAGTTTTTGTAGGAAAACACATTTTAGATTTATTCCAACCTTGGACTGGAATAGGATGACCTTTGCAGGCTCGAGTCATTCCTCAGGCCAGCAGTTTGTCATGTCTGCCTGGTACGAATGAGTTCCCATAAATTAAAATCAGTGGTCTTGAATTTTTTTTCTCACCTTCTACCAGAAAATTAAGGTTACACCAAATTTTTTGTTATTATTTTAAGGATGTAACTTCTGTCATATATTAATACTGCCTTTTAAATAGAAATTGTTATTTCATGTTTGTAATATATCCAATGGTATTAGAATGACATATCAAACCTGAAAGGGACAAATTAATTCTGACTAAATGAAGTGGGTTCTCTAAAGTTCAGGGCACCATGCCCTAGAGTGTCCTAGATTGCAACAGGGGGACATTTAGCTCTGCACCTGCATTTAATATGTTCTGCTATCAAGAGAGAAGTTTTTATTTAATTTGTGGAAATTAACATCAAAAATAAAAGAAGTAAAAGTAAACGTAAGGTTTGTAACAGATATATTAATTTTTGTCTCTTAAATGAACTCTTTATAGAGTAGAATCCACAATATACCGAATTTAGGTTAATTCAAATCTAGTAAATACATGGTAGAAATGGGCACCATCAGAGATAACAGAAATATTAAAGATGAAAAAGCAGAGAAATGGTCTACCGGTGACAACAAGCAGGAATCTTACCCCCAAAGGAAACAATGCTTTCGTCTGTGCATTATCCAGGAATCTTGTCACAAGTCAAGGAAAATATGTCACCTGTGAGTCTAAACAAATAGCACCAAAAAAATTAAACTATATTTTGGTCTATCAGAAATAAACATGGAACTTTTCACGTCGTCTGCCTTGAAATCATGCAGAGTATCATTTCATACTATAGAAACAAGTGGATGAGAGTCTTTACCTTTTCTTTAATGAGGAGACTGAAAATGCTCTTCATAAAGTTTGAATATTCCATTTCTAAAATTCATAGATAAGGCATAGCGACTTGTCAGGATGTTTGGGCTGGATGAAATAAAGTGCTGCCATCTTCAGTATTTCTTACTGTTGTTTGGTTTTGCTTTCCTGAGATTCTAAGTATCAATGCTTTGACAATAGCTGAGAGATGGGAGGAAAGGACTTGTCAAGAAAATGTCATCATTGCCACCACTCCAACCTATAATGTATTTTGAATTCAAAACATACTCGCATGGGTTAAAATAACTTTCTAATTCCAGGATTTACCTTTACCAGAATTACCAGTAAGGCAAGGAAAGGCACAATAACTTACTGCTGGCTCATGGTGACTTCAGTTATGGAGGCTTTGCCAGAATCAATATTTTGAAATGTTTCATCGTTTGACCCTCTGAAGATGTCACAGCTGGCAGTGAATGATAGCAGTAAGGATAGGTGAAAAAATGGATTTCTTCTGAAAAGTAGAAGAGAGGCAATTATGAAAGAGAATACTGGAAAAATCACAGGAGTATTCTCAGGCCGATCAATTTTAGGAACAACGACATGGATTTAAGGATCTGGAAATAGATTTGCTCAAAATTGTCCATGCTTACATACCCACTTGCAAAGTCCTCAAGACCCACTCCCTGTCCTGCCCAAGGTACATCAGAGTTTGAAGACTGTAAACCTAACTTGCTAAAATTACTTTAATGAGATCTCTTTAACTTCCTAAAGGACCTTTGATAATGTGATCTCTTTAAAAGAGAATGTAATCCAGATGTATTGATAATTGCATCAAGATGCAATTGAAATTTTGTGAAAATTGACAACTTATTTCTAAAATGTATATGGAAATTTAGAGGACCAAGAAGAGCCAAGGCAAACTTGAAAACAAAAAGTAGAGGAAATAGAGGACTTAAACTGTTGAATTAAGGCTTATGAAAAAGCAACAATAATTAAGACAGTGTAGCAAGGGCACAAGAATAAACAGACTGATGGGTCGGAAACAAATCTATATATGTACAGTTGCCTCATGTAAAAGAAAGATAACAATCTGGTACAGTGAGGAAAAGGATGGGTTTTTTGAAATGATGCTGTACAATTGTGTCAGTAAGGACAAAAAAAACATTGCATCTTACCCCCAACCTCACACCACACACAACAGTCAATTCCAGATGAAAATGAAAGATAAAAATATAAACTTTTGCAGAATGAAACACAGGAGAATATCTTCAATAACCTTGGGGAAGGCAAAGATTTTTTAAACACAATACCAAAAGTGCTAACTCAAGAGGAAAAACGATGATAAGTAGGGCTATGTTAAAATGATCACTTCTGTTGGTCAAAAGAATTCTTGAGGGAGTGAAATGGCAGTGCACAGAGTGTGCCCAACAAATGCGTGTATGCAAAATATGTAAAGCGCCCCAAAAAACAACAATATAAAGGCAAACAACCTACAGGCAAAAGGATTGAATAAGCACTTTCATGCGACCAGTGAACATAAGAAGATGCCCAACTACATTAGTCATTAAGGAGATGCAAGTTATAACCATGATGCAATGCCACTTAAACAACAAACTCCAAGAAGACTAAAATAAAAAATATAGACAGAATCACAGACATAGAGAACAGACTGATGGTTGCTGGAGGAGGGGACTGTTGGGGGAGGGATGCAGTGGGAGGCTGGGATTAGCAGATGTAAACTTCTATGTAGAGAATGAATAAACAACAAGGTCCTACTGTACAGCACAGAGAACTATAGTCAATATTCTGTGAGAAACCATATGGAAAAGAATATTAAAAGAAGAATGTATATATATGTATAATCGAATCATTTTGCTGTACAGCAGTAATTAACACAATATTGTAAATCAACTGTACTTCAGTAAAAAGAAATATAGACAAAACCAGATGTTGATGAGAATGGGATGCAACCTGAACTTGCATACTCTGATGTGAGTGTATAAATTAGTATAATCACTATGGAGGGGTTGCAAGACTTAGCAAATAAAAATACAGAATACCCATTTATGGAATAATACTTGGCAGTTTATACTAAAGGTGGACATATGTATGGCCAAGTGACAAAGCAATTACTCCTGATTTCTATAACCAATAAAAATAACCCCCTGTGTTCACCATAATACTGTATAGTAATGTTCATAGCAGCACTATTTGTTATAGCCCCAAACTGAAAACAAACCTAATGTTCGTCAATAATTTAAATGGATAAATACGTCGTGCTATATTCATGATCTGAAATACTATACAGCAGAGAAATTTAATGACCGTCAAAATTTTCATATCTACTGGTAGATCTGAAAAATTCCATAAACACAATGTCTAGTAAATGAAGCCAGGTACAAAACCGTACACACTGTATTATTCCATTTATATAAAGTTCAAAACCAGGTAATGGTAATCTATGGATCTAGGAGGTAAAATAGTGGTTACTTTGAGGAAGAACAAGGAAACAATCCATGGGAGGGGGCAAGAAAGCAGCTTCTGGAGTGCTGTTATAATTCTTGATTCAATATGAGCTTAGATGACTGTTTCCACTTCATGAAAGCTCACTGAACTGTGAGCTTGTGCACTTTTTTGTGTGAATGATATACATCAAAATAATCTGTCAGTTTTTAAAATAAAAATATGTATGGAAGGATTTAAAATACATGAAAACAATAGCATTTATGTGAGGGGTGGGTTGGTATAAACAGAGGTAAAGTATTCTAACATCCTTGCATTCCCCAGAAAGAGTAAAACTACCAATTCACCAAACCAACCTATTTCTAATAAATAGACTTGACTTGTACAGCTGGTTGAGTTAGGTGACTTTTTATTGTAATTAATATCTATTATATATTCAGCATTAATCTGTCACCTAGAGAGTAGATGCTATCAGAACAAATAGTTCAGGGAAGGGTGTGTAGTGTAGGTGAAATAAAAATGAAATAAAAATATACCTTTTAGGGTTCTAGGAATAGATTACCTAGTAATTTTCAGAAGACAGCTAACTTGGACCAAAGGTAATTTTCCCATTCCTGCTTTTAAGCCTTCTGTGTATAAGTGGAGCTTTTTTTTTTTTTTTTTTTTTTTTTTTTTGCGGTACGCGGGCTTCTCACTGCTGTGGCCTCTCCCGTTGCGGAGCACAGGCTCCGGATGCGCAGGCTCAGCGGCCATGGCTCACGAGCCCAGCCGCTCCGCGGCATGTGGGATCTTCCCAGACCGGGGCACGAACCCGCGTCCCCTGCATCGGCAGGCGGACTCGCAACCACTGCGCCACCAGGGAAGCCCCATAAGTGGAGCTTTAATGCTCTGGTAGTGCCCCAGGAGCAGAGCAACAGACCTCATCCTAAAGGGGCAAACCTATAAGGCCAAGGACAGAAAGACGACAGACATAGGTTTAGCAGCATCCGGGTGCCGAGGGATGTTTACATGAATATTTCTCCAGTGTACGGTGGCCCATCTCCTGACAGGGAGGAAAGTCAGGCATTGGCTTAGCGCAGGCCCAGGTGGTAGAATAAACATGGGTTTATTTCCCTCTGCTTCTTACCCTCCCAGGAACTGGTCACATTGATTAAGATGGGACCACACAACTGCTACTTGTTTTATGTTTGTAAAATTAGTGTTTATACTGAAGAAAAAAATCTATTTGAATCAGAAACATAATTTGGGGGAAAAATCAAATATAAATGAGATAAAGAAGTATAATGGAATTTAATTTAGGAACAACTTGTTTAGAAACTTGTGTATTTAGAAATTGACAAGGAACATTTTCCTTTCTGGGACTAAGTTTCCTCATCCGTGAAATGGGGATAATAGTAATATACATATTTCAAGATTATTGTGAGCATTATATGAGATACATAACTTTAACTTCAGGCTCCAGGACATGTTAGTTATGTGAACTTAGGCAAGTTATGAACATGTAATCTCTCTGCATTTTAGCTTTTTCATCTGTAAAATGGGAATATAGTAGCACTCATCATTCATATAGATATTTTCTTTTAAACACGTGGTATAAATAGTGTGATGTACACACACACATGAACATACAGGTCTGTATATATATGCGTCAGTTAATTTTCATCCACATGCTTAGTCTGCTTTTGAAATACACTAATCTATTCATCAGCAGATGATTGTTAAAATAACTTTTCATTTGGTGAGATACATTGTATTCAAGAAATTTTATGCACATTGTTCTCCCTTTGAAGGTATGAGAGGTAAGAATCTGGAAAACTCAGCAGTTTGCCTTTTGGAGGAAAACACTCCAACTCCAGAGCTCTATGTGATTCTGTGTCTTCCACACCACAGAGCCCTTCAACCCAACTAAATGGTTGGTCACCTCTCTGTTGGGAATGCCAGTGAGTCCTTTACGGTACAGTCCTCCTGGCAGCGTACCTTCTGATAGATCAGCATTCCTTCTTGGTAGGAGGTGCCCCTGCCAAGCTGGCTTTTGATTTTGAGCTTTACTCCTACCAATGACCAGCTTGGAGCAAACATCCCTCCACGGTGCTTGTAAAAGTGTCTGACAGTGGAGTGGGGACTTGGCTAAGCTTACAGCACACTGCATGACTGCCTTTTTGCCTTCGTGCAAATAAACACGTATCTGTTATATTTTGGTCTAACAACCTGTATCCATTCCAGTGTATGAAACGGTGATGAGGTTCTCTACATTTCAGAAATACTTGCACAAGTGAAATAAATTTGCAGGCACAGAGATGCATCCGCTTTACCCACCTTCCAAACTATGGAAACAGAGTCTTCCAGTCAAACAAGAGCTACTTCTCCTCCCACCCTTCTCTGGTCTAAAACTCTAGCTGCAAGTTGGAGAGGCTGGGAGAAGGGAAACCTAACCAGGTGGCCACCCACCCTTCCCTGCAGACGGGCACCCTTCCCTGCCAAGTGCAGCCCTTTGCTTGGGTGAAGTGAAGCAAAATCTCACTTTTAACGAAGACTAAAGCATTGCTTATAAATTAAGCTGAACATATTGTAGTCTCTGAGTCCAGATTGGATTTTCTTTTTTAACATCTTTATTGGAGTATAATTGCATTACCATGTTGTGTTAATTTCTGCTGTATAAACAAAGTGAATCAGCTATATGCATACCTATATCCCCATATCCCCTCCCTCTTGCATCTCCCTCCCACCCTCCCTATCCTACCCCTCTAGGTGGTCACAAAGCACCGAGCTGATCTCCCTGTGCTATGCGGCTGCTTCCCACTAGCTATCTATTTTACATTTGGTAGTGTATATATGTCAATGCTACTCTTTCACTTCGTCCCAGCTTACCCTTCCCCCTTCCCATGTCTTCAAGTCCATTCTCTACCTCTGTATCTTTATTCCTGTCCTGTCCCATACAGATTGGATTTTTATGATTTAAAATAGCCCTAGGGTCGGCTATCACCTAAGGATGGACGGGAGAGTCAGGGGATCTGTCCAACTTTCCACTTAGAGCCATGCTGAAGACATTTGAAAGGAAAAGAAGGAAACAAAACTAAAGTTTTGTTTTAATATCATCATAAATCACTTTTATTCAATGTGCTTATAAAATAATTCAATGTCATATTGAATTTATATTATATAAAAATATTGAGAATGATATTCTACTTCTTAGTATAACTGGTTTGACTGATGTGACTCAATTTCTGTGTGTACTATCACAAAATGGTTTTATTTTTCCATTAGCTGTCATCATCTGTATTCTTTCGAAAATCCCCCTTTCTCTTTCAATTATATATAAGCATCTTTAATGTTGTCTCTAATTCATAGCACTTTCAGTCATTTTCAGTTATTAAAGCAGCTTCATTAGGGAATTCCCTGGTGGTCCAGTGGTTCAGAGTCCAAGTTTCCACTACAGGGGGCACGGGTTCGATCCCTGGTGGGGGAACTAAGATCCCACAGGCTACATACGGTGGCCAAAAAACACAACTTTGTTATATTTTTTTAAAAATTTAGCTACACGTCTTTAAAGCTACAATCTTAAGCTCTCCCTTTCTCCCCAGTTCCTTCAGTGGGAGTTGAATAAATGGGGAGGTTTCTTCTCTTACACTTTTCCTCCATCCGACTTCCCAATGGTTTCTCCAAATACATCATTGTCCCCTCTCGGTTGAAAACCACTACCCATTCAGCCTATCTACATAAACACATCAACACTGGGGCCAACAGACCCTGGATTTAACAGCAAGTAGGTACTCTAAGCATTGGTGGTCCCTTTCTAGGTGAGATCACACCTTCCTCTTGTTTCCAAATTGCAGGCAGCACACAGAACTGCTCTGATGTGTGTGCCTCTTTTACTCCTCAACATGGTGGCCTGTGACAAGCCTGCAACCTCCAATCCCACCAACACTTTATAGTCAAAGATAGAGGTGGCCGTAAAGCCTGAACCTTAAGAGGCCATCCTTATCCCCTCCACCTGGGTATGGTCACCCTCATCTGGCTCCAATGCTCTACCCCAGGATTTGCAAACTTCAGTTGTAAGAATCCAGAGAGTAAGTCCTTTGGCTTTGCAGACCATAAAGTGTGTGTCACAACTATGACTGATGTCAACAACTAATGTCAATTCTGCCTAGGTAGCTCCAAAGGCGCCACAGACAACAGGTAAATGAAGGAATATGGCTGTGTTACAATACAATTTTATTCATGGACAATTGAATTTCATACAATTTCCATGTCATGAAATAACACTCTTTAAAAATTTTTTTCAACCATTTACAACTGTGAAGTCATTCGTCGCTTGCAGTCACACAAAATCAGAAGGCTAATGGATTTTGCCTGCTGGTGTTTGCTATCCCCTGCTATTCCCCATCCCTGCATCTCTAAGGTCAGGGAAGCAAGCCCATGTCTAAACCAACATTCAGTCTTGCAAGGAAATACTCCTGGGAATTAACCCCAGATCTTGTAAGCAATTCTCTCAGGGAAACTCTCCCCCACCCCCATCAGTGAAAGGACCGGGAAAGTTGGAGGAGATGATAGTTTCTAAGAACAATACACTCCTATCACAACAATGTCCCAGGACCTCCCTTACATATCACCATAGTAATGGCCACCAAAACAGCTCAATACTTCTCATCGGCTCCCCACCACACCCCTGATTGGGCCCTGGAGTATGTAGTAATTCCTGCAGAGTTCAGTAAACTTGGGGATGTTAAATCTCTATCAATACCTCACATTACTGTTACATAATTTAGACAGCAGAAACATTGAACAATTTACTTTTTAAAAAAGTTATTTTCCCAAAATGGGTCTCTCAGTTGACCTTCCAGGTGGCATAAGAGCCACTGATGTATTTAGATAAAGTAAAATAAAAGTTTAATGTCCTGATTTTTTCTTTTGCTATCTCTAAGGGAGAGAAATCAGGGAATAACCTGAGAGCCATTCACCATCTGAATGACCAGTGATACTCTCGATGACTGATTGCTGGTCTTTGCTAGCAAAACCATAAGCAAGGCAGCCGTTGTAGTCATAGCTGTCCCTGGAATGTCATCAAGCTTTCTTGATAATCTAGATGACATTCTTCTAGGCAAAACAATGAATAGGAGACCTGAGTTAACCCAGGGACAAGGTGTTCATCCAAATCAAAACTGCATCTTCACAAGCTTTAGTGGTCAAGGATTAGCATCAGTCAGGGTGACTCTCTGATTTCCATGGACACTTACAAGATCTACAGACTGATTCAAAGCTAGAGAATATTCAATACAAGACAACTGGATCTGACTCCATCTTACTTGAAGAATTGTAGACACAAGATAAGAAGTCTCACCTCCTATTTCTTTTCTCTGCACCTGATAGCCACAGATTGACACCCCATGGAACAACCTTTACAGGAGAGATTAAGGGCTTCCCCACCCTCATACAAACAACATTTTTGTTCCTCTCTGAGATTTCATTAGTCATTAAAAACGAAAACCAAACCCTGATCTGCTGTCATTATTAAAGGTGTGTTTATGCATGTTTGATTGCAAACAGACCATCTTGCACCCCACATTCAAGTTACAAGCCATAAAAGCTGAAGCCCTTTCCTAGTATACACACTCAAGTTACTACAAGTAATTTTGTGCTGGTATTTTATCTATTTATTTTACTCTGTTTCTGCATCAATACTAGGGTTTGAAAACTTTAAGGATGAAGAACAGTTATTCAATAGCAACCCACTCACAGATATATTTGATTGATGTTACTAGGTGGGAACGACCTTATTGGAAGATCTACAGTTAGAGATCACAGGCTATAAGTGGATTTTTTTGTGTGTCTGTGAGACAAATGAGGTAAATTTTTTTGTGCATTTGTATTTTCTAAATTTCTACAGTAATCCTATAGCAACTGTTTTTATTTTTACAAAATAATTTTTAAATCTTAGGAAATAAACAGAGCAATTATCACAATCAATTTTCAAAAGGAGAAACCAGAACCGGCTCAGAGAAAAAGGACAGACAGCACTACTACCATCCTGAGCAAGCCACAACTTCTCTGATTCCCCGGTTGGCAATTTTTGGTCTCTGCAATACCTTCTAGAACAATGATGCTGAGACAAATTGGTTATGTCTCCAAAGAATTTAAAGAGGGCACTTAGTGAAGGTAATAAAACTAAGGAGCTAACAACCTGATAAAAAGTAATTTTAAACTTACTTTTGAACCTTGGGTCCATGTTTGATTTTCCTGACTGGTACTTTGTTCTTGAATTCCAGCCACATAATCTATGTACTCACAGCGAAAAGCAAGGGGCCTGCTTCAGCCCACACATTGTTTTCCAGTGATTTGTCTCCAGCTCGGAACTTTTCCCAGGTTTACTGTTGGGGGACGTGACTCTTTCTGTTTCCGGTTTAGATAGAAGGTTTTTCCTTATCAGAGAGAAACCAAGGCACACATACATGGCATAAACTGAATAAAGCTATTGTTTTTTAAATACTTTATTACACTGACTCTAGTTTCCTTAGTAGATGAATATAATCAAGTTAGCAACCTGGTTTGCTCACTGAGAAAATGAAACATTTCTGAAACCTCACAAAACAGTGTAGTGTGCAAACTAGAACTAGTCAGGCTTTCATCTCTTTACAGAACAGTCACTGCAAGCAGCACGGTACATCATAAGAGCTTTCACTGCTGTCCTTCAGCCTCTAAACTGCAGAGGAGAGATGAAGGCAAACTTCCAAGGAAATTCCCAGGGAACTGCAGTCAAACATTATCCAGGAAGCTGCAGGTAGGATGGCATTACATGAAAGCTCCAACTTGCTTCAAAACCTAGGCTACTGAAGTCTACAATGAAATTCACATTTTCTTTACATACAAAGAAATTACACACATTTAAAGAACTGTTACCCTATGTTAATTCCCAACCTGGTCGATTATCCGTAGTCTTATCATCAAACTTTGTATGAGGTGGTTGTTTTGTTTACTCTTCTGTTACTTAAACTATTATAACTTGCTTTAATGATTCAAAAATGAGAGTGACATTTGTATATATAGTCACAGTTTAAGAGAAAGGTAGTTGACTTGAATTTCTGAATTAGGAATGAAGGTGTTAAATGGCTTTGTTTAAAAAACAAAAAAGGCCCAACACTATAGATATAAATGATAGCTTTGTCACTACAAGCATGAATGTAATATAAAGAGACCAGTGTTTTAAAACCAATGTGAACAGGCTGACTTTTTAAGAAATCAGCTATTTTAGTTCATTAAAGTGGCTTTCACAGCTGCTAAGATGGGTCTAGCACTGATTCCAAACATATCCAGCAATTCACTAGGTTTCCTGCTTTTTTTAGGCACTTCTGACACTGCCAGCTGATGAACATGGATGCCAGGCTCCCCAGAGACGGCTGCACATACAGCTTCTCCAATGCCACCTTCTCGGTAGCGATCCTCCACCGTGATAGCCCAGCCGCCTGTAGCTTTTGCACTGGATATGACGGTGGCAGCATCCAGGGGTTTAATGGTAAACGGGTCAATGACACAGACAGAAATACCCTGTTGAGAAAGAGCATCGGCAGCCGCTAAGGCTTCAGGCAGAGTAACTCCAGCTCCAATAACTGCGACTTCATCATTAACACTGTGGCGGATGACCGTGGCCTGTCCCATCTCAAAATTCTCTTGTGGGGTATAGGTAACTGCAGTTTCTGGCCAGCTGGTCCGAACGAAGCACATTCCTTTGGGGTTGGCAGCCAGATAAACAGCATGCTCTGTCGAGACGGCGTCACTTGGATAGAAAACAGTGCAATTGGGGATGCTTCGGAACATGTCTAGATCTTCAAGGGCCATCGGGGAGGGGCCATCTTCACCAACGGACACCCCGCAGTGGGAACCACTAAGACTGACACTGGTTTGAGATATGGCTCCCTTCCGGATCTGATCAAATGCTCTGCTCAAAAAGGCAGCTGAAGTCCTAACAAAAGCAACGGTTCGACCACGTGTGGCACAGGCCAATTCTGTTCCGCAGTAAAGCACTCAATAAGACGCTCAGAGTGTTCTTTCTTGAATATCTCAGAAAAGATGGAGTTCTTTGGGTCACCATGCAGGACAATGACTCTTTCATTTGCATGGCCCAGTTCAGCCAGAGCCAAACTATATGCTTTCTGAGTAGCTATCTTGTCTCCCCCTTTATAACCAGGCAGGCAGGTCATTTTTATATCTGTGACGCTGACTGGAGGTGAGCCTTCAACAGGGTGTTTCGGTATGAGATTCCTGTTGGTCCGTATCTGACTCTGTTAGTCTGATGACTTCATTTGCTCTTTCTTTCGGCACCGGCTTTCCATGCCAGTTCTCCGCATCCTCAACGTCTGGAATACGCCGGCCCCTGAAGGTCTTCGCAACTACGGCAGCGGGCTTGCTCTTCACTTGAGTCGCTTGGCAAAACGCGTGGCACAAGGCCTCCATGTCCTGGCCAGCCACTCCCTACCTGAGTGTTCCACCACAGGCTTCGCGGCGAAGCCGACAGATGTCTGCGCTGTGCTTCGGGGGCGCCACGCCACTCTGTCCCAAGCAGTCCACGTGGAAGACTGCCACGAGGTTATCCAAACTGTAGTGGGAAGCAAAGGCCAAAGCTTCCCGGACAGAGCCCTCCGAGGCCTCGCCGTCACCCAGGAGGCAGAACACCCAGTAGCTGGCTCTGGCCCAGTACTTGCCAGCATAAGCCGTTCCCCAGGTGGCGCCCAACCCAGCCCCAGCGATCCTGTCGCCACATCGACAGACGACAGTCTGGGGGTGGGATGTTCCTCCGGGGCACAGTGAATTGTCCTCAAGTTCAGCAGGTCGGGTTCACTGGTGCCGCCCGCCTCCGCCCAGGCGGCACAGAGCAGTGGAGCCGCATGGCCCTACGGAAAGGACGAAGCTGTCGCTGTCCGGGGGCTCCAGCTCTGTCTGTCTGTAGCTCATCGCGTGGAAGAACACTGACACGACCTCGGCCGCGCTGCAGCACGACGTGGGGTGGCCCTGACGGAATGGATGCGCAGGCGGTTGGCCAAGTTCTGCAGGACCAGCACGGTGGTCGCGTCCGCGGGGAGCGTGGCAGGTCGGTGTCCGCCATGTTGGCGTATTCCCCAGTTCCTGAGGAGCGAAAGGGGTGGTGCTACGGCGGTTCCGTCACGTAACAGCGCGCCCTGGCCCAGCCTCCGGGGGAATGAGCGGGGCAGTGCCGTCACGTGACCGCTGCCGCGGCTTCGTCAGGTGACATCACGCGCAGGCCTCGCCTCCCTGAGGAAACTGCTCGCCAAGCCGGCTTGGGTTTTCGCCCTGCTACGCTTTCTTCTTCCAGTGAGTGGGTTTTTACTACTTTGTCACTGCCATGTTCAACATTACGAAAAGTAATTAAATGTCTTTATACCCTAACTCGTGGTATAAATTCAGAAGGGGGCATCCTTCTGTCCGTGTGTTATGGGAAGCTGTTTGTTGAAGTCGTGCTTCTTTTCATCCCTTGAAGCCACGTCCGAGACATCTTCACGGTTCTGTAGCCGAGCATTAATGGGAATTATCCAAAGTCACTTTCAATCTAACCGCTATGGCAGCTCTGTGTCAACGAGACTTTTCAGAGCAGCTGAAATTCCTGTCTGTGACTTGCAGATAGAAGTACCAAAAGGTGCAGGAAAGGTCAAATCTAGACCCGCTGAATGATGGCGTATCTAGAACTGCAATTTCCCAAGTATACCCTAAAATACTGTTAGTAATAATAACTTTTAAATAAAATGAATTTACTTCAGTTATAAAACTAAACTTGTGCCATGGAACACTTCTAGTGGGCAAGGGTTATAGCTTATTGTCTAAAAAAACAAAAACACAATGACTACTATATGCTCTTCCACTCTGTGGTGTTGAACAGCTTGATTCTTGAGTAATAATAAGTTAATAATAATTGTTAACTTCACATTAAAATCATCACACTGGACACAAAAACAAGCAAAAACGCCTGGACTCCACCTTAGGCAAGCAGAATTTTAATCTATGGAACTAGAAGTCTCGGACGCTATAGTTTTAATGAACCTTTTGAATCTCTGGGAGGAAAATTAAATGGTGTTGCTAAGAGAACTCTCCAACATGGAGCTGGGAGGCCACTGAAGAAGTGATTCCGAACTTTTGGCCGCTGGTTGTCTTAACACAGGCATCCAGAACACCTGCCCAATGTTCCAGAAACTTAAGATGCTTGTTGGACCCTTACCCTAAGTAACTCTCATAGCCTATCACTTAAGGACAAATATCTCCTTTCTGCCTGAGGGTCAGTCATAATTCTTGCCAGACAACTTTAACAACCTTGTGGCTTTTGTCTTTATAAGCCCGTGACTGTTTCTCTTCCCTGCACACCCTTTCAGTTTTACCCCAATCTATGTCTCCAGAATTGCAATTCCTAAGACCTCAGTAGAGCTCTTTGTTCTTGGCAGCCTTGATACTGATTATTGTTTGACAGTTCTGATGTTTAGTCAAAGTTAAGAGTCAGTAATCTGCAGGTAGGCTTACACCAGTGGTTCTCAATGTCAGTAGTACTTTAGAATCATCTGAGGAGTTAAAAAAACAAATCTCATGTCCAGGCTGCACTCCAAAGCAATTAAATCAGAATTTCTGGGTAAAGGATCTAGGCATCGGTAATTTTTAAAACTCCCCAGATAACTTCAATGTTCAGTTGGGTTGTAAACAACTAACTCAGGGGTCTTGCTACTCTTTATATATCTCTTATATCTCAGAAAAAAATTTAAATATTATTTGCCACTTAAATTAATTCTACCATTTTTATTTTTAAGAATACATATTAGAATAAACCATAATGGTATGACACTGACGAGATTTTAAGACTTGCTGAAGGAATGTTGGAGTCGGAAAAACCCTTAGAAGTTCATCTTGTATTACTCTGCATGCCGTTTACAAATTAGTGCTTGCTTACTAGATTAAAGAAGGAAGAGAAAATAAAAACATACCAAACTAGGACTGGGAGTACAGATGGAAATTAAAGAAAAAAATATTCGTAGTATCATAATAGCAAACTATTAGGGGCTGACAGGAAGGCAGTGAATATAAACATAGGTAACTCACTATAATTTTGGCTAAGGAGAGCTCTAATAAACCCAAACAATTGGTAAACGTGATGGTATAAAAATGGTCTATGAGGCAGTGTTTACCTGAAGAAAATGGGAGAAATAAGAGGTACTTAACATTTCTTTTAAAGTTCTTAACATTAGTAAAGATCGATTTTTTTAAGAAAAGAATGTAGTCTTGAAGATTTAATACCCTAGGTAGTGAGTGTGAATTTCCCTCTGTTGTTCTGTGAGACCGTGTGGATTTCTTTTTTGTGTGTGTGGTACGTGGGCCTCTCACTGCCGTGGCCTCTCCTGTTGCGGAGCACAGGCTCCGGACGCGCAGGCTCAGCGGCCACGGCTCACAGGCCCAGCCGCTCCATGGCATGTGGGATCTTCCCGGACCGGGGCATGAACCCGTGTCCCCTGCATTGGCAGGTGGACTCTCAACCACTGCGCCACCAGGGAAGCCCTGGATTTCTTTTTTAACTACATAAAAAAAGAACGTTTTGTAAATTATCTGTAAAATATTTTAAAGTTTCTGAGATTTTTTAAACGAAGGAATGGAAATTTATATATAAATTATTAATATTCCTTGTAGGCATTTTAGTCTTTTAAAATATATTTTCAAATATGCAGTTGAAAGTAACCATATAAGTATAAAGTATGCATAATTTGATAATGCAGATCACCCAGTGTGGCCGTGAACACAGCTTAGTCAAGTAAATCAGAGACATGACACCACATTCTATTTTCTCCATTTAGAAGAGACTATTACTGACAAAAGGCCAGCCCCCAGTTTTTAAGCCAACATGGCAAAAATTTAATTGTCTTGGAGAAAAGTCCATTACTCATTTTAGAAGTCATTTTGGAAGATAGTCAGAAGTTTTCTGCAAATAGGGAGAAATTATTTGTTAATTTTGGTTTATACACCTAAAGTAGGAATTGGCGAACTCAAGTACCTACTGGAGTAGGGAGTTAAATGCGTAAATGAATGTAGGATATAATGTAAGAGGATTGGAGGGGCCTGTGACAAACTGGAGGATACAAGCCCACCTAAAGGCATTCAAAATTGAAAAATTTGTGAACATTTTGTTGGGGGAAGAAGCCGTATCTTCAGGCTGCCAGTTTTTACCCCTGATTTAAGTCATGCTGTAAATAAATACATATTTTGTTTTACCTTTGTTTAAATTTTTCACTATAATGTTTTCTCATAGTATGAAAAATAATTTATTGTGTGTAGTTCAAATGAAAATAAAACCCAACCAGAGCACTAATACAGATAGCTATGGAGGAAAAAATATAAATAGCAAGAATTGGTAAGCGCAGCTTCTGAGGAAACAAAACACACCTACTGATTACTCAGGAGGTCTACACCAATTTGTGAAAATATACATTTCCACTGTTTGAGAGTGAGTTATATTTAGATCGGGAACACTGACGTTTCGCTGGTATCTTATCTGAACTGTTGAGTTTTGTTAAAGTGGAATTTTATCAATGAAATGAAATTTTATCAAATGATGAATTCATGCCTTTTGTTCCTTTATTTGAATTTGGTTAGTTTAGTGGGCTGAGTATGGAGTGAGCGAGGGTAAGATTCTTGTGTAGGGCAGTAAGTTTCTTGGCGGAAGAAAGGTGCTCTCCTTTCTTGAATTATTGCTTTGAAATTTATGGCAGATGCTATCACTGATGGTCCTACTTTTTCCATAGTTTATAGAGTCCTTATTTTTTTTTTTTGGTAGGGGAGAGAGGTAGACAGTCACGTGTTAAAGAAGGTAGACCTACTTCTTAAAGTGCTTCTCAGATGAAGAAGTCCTGGGAATGTAATGTACAGCATAGTGACTACAGTTCAAAATACTATATTATGTATTTGAAAGTTGCTAGGAGGGTAGATTTTAAATGTGCTCACCACACACACAAACACACGCGCACAAATGATAACTGAGGAGATGGCTATGTTAACTAACCTTATTGTGGTAATCATCTTGCAATATAAATGTGTATCAAATCATCATATTTAATGCCTTAAACTTGCACAATATTATAGGTCAATTATACCTCAATAAAAAGCTGAGAAAAAAAATAAAGTGCTTCTCTGCTAAGTCCATTATTTCTAAATCTGCTCCTGTTACCTGTTTTTCTCTTCAGACGGTGAGTTACCCTGTTCTGCTTTTTGAATAGCTAGTAATTTAAAAATTAAATGATGGACATTGTTTGGGGGTGCTATATTTTATTTCATTAAATTCTTTTAAAGGGTGTTGGATTTCATTCTAGCAGACAGCTTGGTGCTTTACATTTTTTGAAGTTTGTTAAGACCAATATAAAGTATGCTTCACTCTGGTGTTACTGCAAAAGCATTAACCTCCCTGGGGTCTCCAGTGAAGGTCCCAGGTGTTCAGCAAGGACCCTCTTCTCTTGGCCTGTCAAGATTCAGTTGTGTCAGTCAGTGCTTTGTGAGCTCTGGGAACTGTTTCATTTACTGCCCTGAAGTTACCCTTTGCCTGGCCTAGTAGAGGCCTCCAGAATTCTGCTGGGCTCTGTGTGAGACAGCCTTCCCTGCAGCGCTGTCTGCAAAGTGCCTCCAGGAAGATGATGTGGCTTACCTTGTTTGTTTTTCTTCTCTAGGGATCAAGGTTCTGCCCTGCCTGTTTTCCAACGTATGAACACTTTTGCTTTCTATAGTGTCTCTAGTTTTGTTGTTGTTTATGGCTAAAGGGTAAGTCTCCTTCTAGTTATCCTATCGTAGTCTCAGAACAGCATTTTAAAATATTTTGAACCATAATACCTTCCATGGGGCATATACTCTCCAGATAACCTAGGTTTTGTAGAATGGGTATGATTTTGGTTAGTGTAACCTTGATAGGAAGTCAAGAGCAAAGTTACAAAAGTAGAAAAAGAGAATTTCTTTTTTTTTTTTTTTGGCGTTACGTGGGCCTCTCACTGTTGTGGCCTCTCCCGTTGCGGAGCACAGGCTCCGGACGCGCAGGCCCAGCGGCCATGGCTCACGGGCCCAGCCGCTCCGCGGCATGTGGGATCCTCCCGGACCGGGGCACGAACCCGTGTTCCCTGCATTGGCAGGCGGACTCTCAACCACTGCGCCACCAGGGAAGCCCAAAAAAGAGAATTTCTAATCTGACAGGAAGGGAAGATTCATGCTGAGAACAGGGAGGGGAAAGCAGGAAGCCAGATTTTGAAAAGGCCTTGAAATAGAGCCAAGTGGGTTGTTTTTGAATTTTGTTTTCTCTTGCTTTTGGGTTGAGGGTGAAGTGCAGTGGAAAGGGTTTTATCATCTAAACATCTTGATCACGGCAGTGTTTGGGAAAATTATTCTGATAGTGTTAGGAGAGGTAAAATGAACGTGGGGAAGGCGAGGCTTTGCAATGGTGTCAAAGTCAGACTAGGGAGTTTTTCGTCTTGTTACCTCCATAAAAATCTGTCCTAGTAGGAATCTAGGCATCCCAGTCCTCCGATGAATCCTGGGCAAGGCAAATGAAGCTCTTGACTACAGAAACATTGATAGAAAATGCCCCTGTACACATAGCTGTAGTTAGGAACTTTTCTGTTTGCTACGCATATGGTACAAAAGTGTAGCAGAAAATTATAAGACAATTCGTGAATCATAAACACAAATTATAATAGGGAAAATTACATTTCCAGAGTTAATTAGTGTCATGGTTTCCTTTGGAACTTATTTCTGTTCCATTTACTATGTTCTTTTTTTCAGATCAATTTCCAAATGTTCTAAGTTCCTGTAAGTTTAACTTGGTGTGTAATAAACAAAAGTTCATTTGTTAACTCCAAAAGCATATATATATATATATATATATATATATATATATATATATAGTTCTGAACATTAAATTTAATGCAAGTAAGTAGAATTATCTGACAAAATTGAGAACAAGAAGTGGAGAAAGCAGTAGGTCTGCAGTAACAAAGGATCACACACTGGGGTTTGGGGGTGGGAGCTAAAACAACAGTGTTGATCTCACAGCCCTGGAGGCTGGAGGTCCAAAATCGAGGTGTCAGCAGGGTTGTCCTTCTGAGGACCATGAGGAAAGGATCCACTCCTGGCCTCTCTCCTTGGCTCGCAGATGGCTGTCTTCTCCCTGTGGCTCCCTCCCCTCTGTGCATGTCTCTATCCAAATCTCCCCTTTTTATAAGGACATCAGTTGTTTTGGATTAGGGCCCACCTTAACAACCTCCTTTTAATTTGACTACTTCAGGAAAGACTATCTCCAAACAAGGTCACGCTCTGATGTAGGGCTTAGGACTCCAAGGCATCTTTTGGGGGTGGGAGGGGAGCAGTTCAAATGGTAACACTTGTCTTGTGGTCGTATAACTCCAGTATTCACACGGCCTTCTCCCTCATGCGTGTCTATGTCCAAATTTCTTCTTTTTATCAGGACACTAGTCGTACTGAATTAGGGGCCCACCCTTCTCCAGTAATGACCTCATCTTAACTAATTACATCTGCAGTGACCCTGTTTCTAAATAAGGTCACGTTCTCAGGTGCTATAGGCTAGGACTTGTGCACTTGAACCCCTAAGCTTGATCACCAGCCCTTATGTTTTTGTTTGTATTAACACATCTCTGATGACACCACAGTCTTTGACCACGTTAATCATCAAATTCAGCTTTTCTCAATTTTCCTTTTTTTAATTGGAAAAGTTTTTAAAATATTGCTTTAAAAAATTCAAACACTAGAGAATAGAGTGAAGAGTTATTTTCCGAGCTCCCCCCACCTCAAGCCTCATCTTGTAAACTATTAACAGCTGATTGTTATCCTTGCTGATATTTTCTATACTGTCTTCCTTCCACAGTTTGTTCTAAGTGGGATTTCTTATGCACACTGTCTTATAGCTCACTTTTTCAACTTAACAACTCTATAAAATTGCCCACATCAGTACATACTGATTTAAATCATTTTTTAAAGCAGCAGCAAATAACCTTGACTTGTTAACTAGAGTAGCAATCTCGAGGATGTGACCACGAGATGGCAGTAGCGCACAGCCACCTTTACTGGGAGTCACTCCGACAGATTTGCATGGGGGCGGGGCAAGCCTCTCAGCGCTGACCCCTCCCAAAGGCAGGGTGGAGCCACTCTCCTGCAGGGTAGTGGTGTGGGCATCAGAGAGGGGAGACCCTAGGCGCAGGTAACTCCGACGAGCCGCAGTGGCTTGGGGTCTTTTACAGCCCCAGGGTTGATCTCGCCTACGGGTAGCAGATGCTGGGTGATGTTTCACAGGGTGTGCAAAGCAGGGAGACTCTAAATGGCTAAACATCTGCTCTTTGGAGCTATATTTCAAATAATCGGATGTGTAAAAATTTGATTTTGGCAGCAATCAGGCTTTGGAGTTACTGGGTCCCAGCCTGCCGTGAGGAAGAAAACAAGATACACCTTTATAGGGGACCACCTTTAACTCTTTTGTGTAACAACTAGCTCCATACTGAAAGACATTTTACAATTTCTCTGCCGCAAAAAAAATTGTCACAGATCGTTCAAAAGAAAAATTACCAACCAATTTACATCATATATGACAAAAGGCTAATTTTATTAATGTAATCAGGATGCCTAACAAGAAGTAGGATAAAATGGTAAAGAAGCACAGGCTCCTCGAAAACAACCCTGAAAAATGACAGCAGCAGGAAGGAATTGGCTGTTAGAAGTGAGATTGCAACTGTGAACCCCCTGCGAAGATTGGAACTGGTGAGTCATGGGTGGGAGGCAGTGGCCTGGGAGGAGGATGTCTGTCTGAGGATGTGGAGAGGTTGTTAACTTGAGCTCTTGTCTCTCTTCTTCACCTTAGGGATGGGGAGCATCCCTGGTGTCCCAGCGGTGTGAGGCAGTAGCGGAGGAGATGGGGCCCAGCTAAATAAGGAGAGAGGAAGACAGGCACAGGATGACAGCTGCCCTCGGGCCCTCATGCCTCTGCTCTCCCGTCAGCAGAAACCCTCTGGTCCCTGGAGTCTCTCCTCTGTGATTTCACCCTCCGTGTTCTCAAACTTTCCAAGACTGACGCAGTTGAGGGTGTGACTTTCGGCATGTCCCCGGTACACGTTACAGGACAAGAGAGCTGGCTCCATCAGTGAAATGTGATGCTACAGGTTCAAGGAAAATACACACCTGAGGAGTACGACTCCTCGAACAGAAAGTTAAAAAATAATGAAATTGAACAACACATGCCACCTTAAGCAGAGTTATTGGAACAGATGAACCAATAGTTTAAAATGAGTACAATACATGTTCAGGAGTTGAAGAAGAATATGGTAATAAAGCAAAGTGATTAACTCTTTTAGAAACAAGTGATATATATCTGTTAAAAGTAAGGTAGTTAAAATGAAGACACAAGGAATATCTAGCAGGATGATTACATCAAAGAATAAAAGGGTAAACTGGGAGATGAAATTAGGAGTAATCCAAGGGGCAGCAGAAATAAAGAGACAGAAAATACAGGAGAAAGGCTAAAAGATTGGGAGAACAGAATTATCAATATCCAGATAATACAAATCCCCAAAAGGAATTGAGAGGCCGTGAGTATCAGGACATGTAAGGAAATACCAATACCTAGACATGCTATAGTAAAACTGCAGAAGAGCAAAGGCAAGAGAAATTATGAAAAGATTCCACACAAAAAGTAAACCACCCACGAAAGAACAACAATTAGCCCAAAGTGAGACTTCTCAACAGTAAAACTGGATGCAAAAGACAGTGGGGTAATAACATTTGTGTTAAAATTTTTTTATAACTTCTTCCTGTGAAGTATAGCCTACAAACATAGAAGTGCATAAACCATAAGTGTGACACATGAAGAAAAATTATAAAGTAAACAGCAAGGTAACCACCACTCAGGTTAAGAATATTGCTGGCCACTTAAGAAAGTATATCTAGAAAATGTAGCTCATTTTGCCTGTTTTTGAACATTATAAATGAACTTTACAAATGAGCTTATACTGTATGCATCCTTTTGTCTATTCTTTTATATTACGATTAAAAATTAATGTTTACCATCACTGTAGTTTGTTAATTTCATTGCTGTATAGAATTTATCACACTTATTTTTCTATTTTTGTTGATGAACAATTAGGTTTTCTCTAGTTTGGGCTACTACAAACAGTACTGTTAGGAAAGTTTTCGTATATGTATCCTGAGAGACATGGGCTGGAGTTCCTAGGGTATGTGTCTGGGAATGCCACCGCTGGATTAGAGGATGTACACATTTCAACTTTTCAGATAATGCCAGAATGGTTTCCCAAAGTGGATAAACAAACAGAAGCTTGCTCTTTGAGGTCAGGAATAAGACAATGATATCTACTATCACTAGTACCGATCCACATTTTTATCATATTAAAGAGTAGTGTTCTATTCCTATTTACATGTATTTATAAAATCTAAAAAAAATCTGTGTTTGTAATTTTAACATGGGAAGATACCTGAGTAGCATTTTTAGAGATGATGATGGAAATATTCAAGTTTTCTATTCCTCTGTCAGTTGTATAGGTTATATTTTTTTAAGAATTTGGCTATTTTATTTAAATTTATTTGGTCATAATATCCTCTTATGCTTGCATCATCTGAAGTGATATCACCTGTTTCAATTCCAGTATTGGTTAATTGGGTCTACTCTAAATTTTTTGAGTGGTCCTGCAGGAATGTATCAATTTTATCATTCTTTAAAAGGAACCAAATTTTTACTTTCCTGTTCTCAATTATGTCTATTTTTTCAATTTCAATAATTTCTGGTCTTCACTCTCTTCCACCTTCTGTTCTGAATTTCCCTTATTGTTCCTTTCCCGGCCTCTCGGTGTGGATTAGCTCATTAATATTCGGCTGTTCCTCTTTCCTAACATTTATGTTGAGGCGCTAATACACTAAAGGACTTAATTGCTGCCTCGGATGTATCTCACAAATCTGGATATGTAGTATTTTTGTTATCATTTCAGCCCCAAATATTTTCCAATTTCCATATGATTTCTTCTTTAACTTACGACTTATTTGAAAGTGTAATTCTTAATTTCTAATTACATGGGAATTGTCTAGCTATCTTCTTGTTGATTTCTAGTCTAACTGCACAGTGGTTAGAGAACACATTCTGTAGGATTTCAGTCCTTTCAAATTTGTCTGGATTTGCTTTCTGGCCCAAAATATGATCATTTTTGATAACTATTCCATATATGTTGGAAAACCCATGTATTCTTGCAAGCACTGGAAGCAGCGTTCTGTGATACCCATTAGGTCAAATTGTGTTGGTGGTCTAGTCTTCCAAATCATTGTAAATATTTTATCAGCTTGTTCTGTTAATTACTGAAAAAGGTAATTTTCCTCCAGGGCTGTTTGTTTTCTACCATCATTTGAAATTTTATCAATTTTTCCACTATATACTTGGGGCTATATTACTAGGTGAATATAAGTATATAAATTTAAAATGGAACCTTTTTATCTTTATGAAGTGACCTCTTCTAACTACCATAATACTTTCTGACTTACAGTCTATCTTCTAGAACATTAATATGTCTATACTTTTGGTTAGTATTTGTTTAGTATACCTCTTTCCATCTTTGACTTTTAATTTTCCTGTTTCCTTATGTTTCAGATGTGTCTCAATAAACAGAACACAGTTGTGGTTTTTTTTCACAGTTGTGTTTTAAATCCAATGTAAAATACTCACTTTTTAAATTGCAGGCAGTTAGTCCATAATTATTGTTATATGGATTTAAATCTACTGACATATTTTAAAAATTTTCCCTACAGTCCTATGTTTCTTTTTTTTTAATTTCATTCCTTTGAGTTATCTGAGTATTTGATCATTTCATTTTCTCTACTTGTTTGTATCCTATTCAAAGTCATTACCCTGTTTTCCGTTCTTTTAGTAGTTACCCTAGAAAGTATTCCTGTATTATTATATCAGTATCTAATGTTAATCAATACTTTACCGCTACACACGCACACACACACACACACACACACACACACGCCTTAATACATTTGTGAAAGCACAGCGAAACATCTCTCAAGATATCTCCCAACTCTCTACTGGGTGGCAGGGTGCAGGGGTGTGATATTAGGGAGGAGAAGTAGGAGGTTTCATTCTGCTTTTCACTGTGGTGCATGTACACACTAAATTATGACCAAACATTAGTCTTCACTATTGTACTTTATATATATATATAGTGCATTACTGTACTCTTACTTTGTATAACTCATTCTTGCATTTGCTACAGTGTATTTTGAACATGGTGCCTTGCCCATAATCAATATTATTTAGGGGTTGAATCTGAATGGGGAAAATACAAAATCTTTTATTTTAAAACCCAAATTAAAATGAAAAAAAATGAAGATACATGGTTTGTTGGATTGTTGGCAATTTGAAATTAAGAATGGGGTAGGAGCAGGTAGGGAATTTTGTGATCGGTAGAGCAATTAGTAACAGCTGAAATAGCCAGAACAATAATTTAATGCTTACTGGATTTGCAGTAACATAGAACTCAGGATGATGACTTGCAGTGGGCCGGATTTCGGAAACTGGGTAGAGTGGGTGTTAAGTTGGCTTCACAGGAAATGGTTATCGCATAGAAGTAGGGTGCAAATGTTATGGATTAACCGGAGTTCTCAATAGAGTAGTGCCTCCAGAGTAGATACTACAAGGGTGCCCCCTTCATTGTGTAGATTCACACAGAATGTGCTTTCACACACTTAAAAGCCTTGCCCCTAGATTCAGGGATCTTGTGGTCACCCATTCTTGTTTACAATTTAATCTAGTTTTCAGTGGCAATAGTTGTTGATTAAATTCATGCACCTGCACACATATACCCCACTTCACCCCACCTGTAGCTACTTGTCATGCCTTGTTTTCTCCTTTCATTCAGGTGACAAGATTCTCTCCTTGACCAAACTCTACTCAGGCTCCTCTGAACTCTTTTTTCAACTAGGCCTGGAATTTTGGATTGCCTGATCGTATCTGATCAATTTTAGCAGGAAAGTCGGTTTAGCCAGAGTCCCCCATCTTCCACATCTGGTCAACCTCCATGTCTGTAACTCACCAGATTCCGGATCATTCACCATCTTCCAGGTGATGTCTGATCACACCAGCCCGCCTATTTCGAGAGTCCTGTTAGGTTGGTGTAGCCAGAATGCCCCGTTACCCCTAGTGTTTCCTCTTAGTAATTTTCCATCCACTACCCGCCACCCTGCTCCTGGGCTATAAATTCCTTCCTGTCCCCGTATATTCCGAGTGGAGCCCGTATCTCTCCCCACTGCGGTGATCCTTATACAGATTGAGGAGGAACCCCTTGAATAAAGTCGGCCTTACCTTTCCTTCAAGTTTTTGCCTTTAACGTAGGTCTCTGCTCAACTCTTAACTTTCAAAAGCGGATTCAGAGACCAGCACGTGTGAAACAGCTTTCCTGCCTACCCTTCCAGCTTTATGTTTTTCAGAACAGTATGGGACTGGAAACAACATTAATTAGGTGGTTTTTTTTTCATATGTCGCCTTGGAATATGAGCTGAGCTCGGGCAGGAATATCGTCCGTGTATTCCCAAGGCCTGGCACACAGTAGGAGATCATTCAGTGTTTGCTGGACGAATATATTGTCCACGGAATCCTCCCAAGTACAGATGGAACGAAGACTCACACATCGTGAGAACAACACAGAAACACCGGGTGGGAAGGAGCCTCGAGTGGGCAGAGGGGGCCTTCACGGGTGAGGAAACAGCCTCGGGGGAACTTCGCTCAGGCGGCCCGGAGGCGCGGAGGACAGGCCTGCGCCCGGGGGACGCGGCGGCCCTGGGCGCCACCGGAAGCGGGCGGCGTGCGCGAGGCCGGAGCCCGGTGCCGCCACGTCCGAAGGGGCTATGCGGCTCGGGAGCTGCGCGCCGGGCAGACGCCCGAGACCCCGCGGGGCCGGGCCGCCACCGCCGGGAGCGCCGAGCCCAGGTCGCGGCCTCACGCCCGGCGCCGCTCCGTTCACCCTTGGCCCCGAGCTCCGCCACCCCGCCCACTGCGCCCGGCGAGCACGCGGGGAGCCTGTCTGCGCGGCTGGGGCGTGAGAGCCCGCTACGGCCCACAAAGGTGAGGTCTTGTTTCCGGGGACGTTTTAGGGAAGAACACTCGTTCCTCCCCCTGCCGGTCAGGTGCGCCCGGCTTCCGCTCCTCGTGGATTTTGCTGGCGTCGCCTCGTGAGCTGTTTCCGCCGCCGACTCTGAGGTCTCGCCGTGTGGACTTGGAGGTCCGGAGGTCCCAGGCCGCGAAGACGTCGCCATGGTGGGTCCCACCCGTTCCTGGAAGGCTCCGGTCGGCGGCGGGGAGGGCGGGCCGGCGTCGGGCCGCTGGGAGCGGGGTGCGGAGGGAGAACTATGGGCGGTGCGCGGGCTGCGGTGCAGGCACGGGTTCCGGGCCGGGTCCTGCAGGGCTCGTAGGGCGCCTGCCGCTGCCCCCAGCCCGCGGGAAATCCGCGGGTCTCCGTGTACTCGCTCCTCAGCGGTGTAGGAGCGGGGGGCGGACGAGGCGCGTCGGGGACGGCGTAGTAGCCGGTCCTCGCGGCCGCTTACCACCCCACAGTGCCCTACTCCCGCCCCAGACCCTGCCTTCACGCTCCTCATCCCTTCCACCGCACTGACACTTTTTTTTTTTTTTTTTTTTTTTTTTTTTTTTGCGGTACGCGGGCCTCTCACCCTTGTGGCCTCTCCTGTCTCGGAGCAACAGGCTCCGGACGCGCAGGCTCAGCGTCCATGGCTCACGGGCCCAGCCGCTCCGCGGCATGTGGGATTTTCCCGGACCGGGGCACGAACCCGTATCTCCTGCATCGGCAGTCGGACTCTCAACCACTGCGCCACCAGGGAAGCCCCTGACACTTTGTTTTTATTAAAAATGCAGTGGATGCAAAAGAGCGCTTATGTAGCACGTTTAAGTATAAACTGTATAAGGAACTCTCGTTTATCTGTTTTTCACTTTAAGAACCCTTCTGTGTTCTCCTTGAACCTATATTTCCAGGAGCCACCCAGAGGTAAACAGTATCTAAATCATGCTTGCTTGTTTTTATATTTACCACCTGTGTTTATATTACAAAACTGCTATTTTTGTTTTCCTTTTTGCTTCTGTTCTTGAGAATAATTCTTGAATGGGAACATGTTTTGTAAATAGTCACTTTTCAATTAGTTTCTAACGAAAACAACAGCATAAAAAAGTTTATAGGGCTTCCCTGGTGGCGCAGTGGTTGAGAGTCCGCCTACTGATGCAGGGGACGCGGGTTCGTGCCCCGGTCCAGGAAGATCACACATGCCTCGGAGCGGCTGGGCCCGTGAGCCATGGCCGCTGAGCCTGCGCGTCCGGGGCCTGTGCTCCGCAACGGGGGAGAGGCCACAGCGGTCAGAGGCCCGCGTACCGCAAAATAAATAAATAAATAAATAAAAGTTTATAATCTGGTAATAAGTTATGATACTCTGGTCTCAGTGCCATTAGTCCCCTTTCTCTGTCACTTTCCATTTTCTCCTTTTCCTTTTCATTGTATTCTTATTTTTCATGTCTGTCTACAGTCTTTTTGCTTTAGATTATATACGTTTGTGTAAATTAAGTTTTTTTATTTATTAGTATGTGCAGTGGCCAGCTCTTTATAATTTTCTTTTCTAGGCTTTCCTAGAAAACCTTGGCTCCTTTGGACTCTCGATTCTGTTTTATTTGTCTATGTTTCTGTTTTTATGCCTATAAGCGTAGTAAATATTAAAGTGATTACCTGCTAGTAAAAACTGGTTTCTGAGAGTTAGTAAAACTAAAGAAAAACATTAATGAAAATCTACCTAGTATACCAACTTTTGGGATAATGTTACATGTGCATGGTTTAAAAAAAAAAAACCAGAGTAAAATGTGGTTGTCCGTGAAATGTGTGTTAAATTTCCTTTTACTGCTGTGAAAAATTAATACAAATTTAATGGCTTGAAACAACACAGATTCATTCTTTTTTACTCCTGGAGATCAGAAGTCCAAAAATGAGTCTTACTGAGCTAAAATCAAGGTGTAGCTGGGGCTGTCTTCCTTCAAGATGCCCTAGTGGAGAATCTCTTCCCTTTTTCCAGTTTCTAGAGGTTGCCTACATTCCTTGGCTCTTGGCCCGTTCCTTCTCTTCAAAGCCATCAGTGTAACATCTTCAAATCTGCCTGAAGAGAAGGGCACATTTCTTTCTCTTGACAGTGATCCTGCTGCCCCCCTCTTATAAAGACCCTTGCAATTATTTTGGGCCCTTGTGGATAATCCAGGATAATCTCCCCATCTCAGGATCTTTGATGGCATCTGTACAGTCCTTTTTGCCATGTGTGGTAACACATTCTTGGGTGTGGGGGAATTAGGGCATGGACATCTTTGGGAGGGAGGGCATTCTACCCACAACAAAAAGTAGGTCTGCCTCCAACTGTGTTACCTCATTCCCTAGCTCAGTTGAGAAACAGCCACTGTTAGAACATGGTTTCTTCGATAACCATTCAGATATTTCATATGAATGTGCCAGTATATATGTCCTCTGACCTCCCTCTTTATATAGAAGCAGTATGCTAGACACGCTCCTAATGCCCCTTGCTTTTTTTCTTCTACCTGATCTTAGACGTCAATCTACGTGAGTACACATAGATCGACCTCTTGCTGTTTTAACAGCTGACATCCTATTGTTTGCTTTTACTGTAATTTATTTACCAGGTCTCTGATGGACACTTAAGCTGTTTCCATCCTTTTGCTACTACAAACACTGCTGCATTGATTATTCTTATTTGTTTTGTACATATGTAAATATGTCTGTAGACGAAATTAATAGAAGTAGCATTCCTTGATCAAAAGACGTGCAGTTTTTATTTTGATAAGAACTGTCAAATCACCTTCCAGAAGATTGTACCAGTTTACATCCCACTTATTAGTGAGACTGCTAACTCACCCACAGTGTCACTAATGCAGTGTGAATAAATAATTTTTAAAAATCTGTTTTATACATTAAAAATTATAGTTTATTGAAGTTTTAATTTACATTTCTTTTAAGGTAGAGCACACATCTTTTCAAAACTTAAAAGGCATTTATCTATGCTCTTTCTTGTGACCTGTTTTTATTTTAGGTTACTAATCTTTTTCTCATTGATTTCATAATGGTGCATGTTACATTGTAGGTGCTTATTAAATATCTGTTCATCTGAGCTTAGCCCTAGACCCTTTTCTTATTCTACTGAAGAGACTCTTATCTCTGTGGCTTTAAAGTACCTCCTTTAACCCCAAGTTATCCCAAATTTGTATATTCAGCCCAGACCTTTTTTCTAGGTGCCAGACTCATAACTTTATTTACTTAGTTTACATCTCTACTTAGCAGTCTCCAGGGCATCTTAAACCAGTGGCTGAAAGTGGGTTCTTGATGCCCCCTGTCTCCATGTGCCAATTCCTGTCTTAGTCAGTGGGATTTCTGACCACTTGGTTGCTTTGTTGCAAACGTGGGAGTCATACTGGACTCTTCCCTTTCCCTCACTGTCCATAGTCCTGTCATTCTGTCTTCAAAATGCATTTCATACCTTGCCATTTCTCTCCATCTTCACTGTCACCCTGGTTGTGCCACTCAACTGTCATTTTTTTCTTAATGACCTCAATACTTCAGTAGTCTTGCTTCTTCTTACTCTATCTCCGTCCAAACTGTCCTTTATACAGCAGCTCGCGTTATCCTTAAAAAACCAAGTAGGTCTCAAGTCAGTTCCTCGGGGAGTCTCTTCCTGATTTCCCAAAGTTAGGTGCGCCTATTATATGGTGGCCACTTTCTGGCCAGCACTTACTAAGTTACATAGTTATTCATGAGATAACTAGATTGTAAATTACATAGTTAGGATATAACTAGACTGTAAGCAAGTCCATGTTTGTTTTTAATCCTGGAACTTCACAGCCTATTTTAATATATGGTAGTATGTGCTCAGTAAGTTTGTGGGTTGTTTTTGTTTTTTTGGTCAGTGAACATTAGTATAAGGTAGAGGTGTAAAGAGTGGTAGCAGAAGAATGGGAGAAATGGTTAATTCTGACTAGATATCGATGGGTAAGTCAGGAATAACATAAAGTTGAGCCTGATGTTAGATTTTTGCATGAAAGGTAGTCGGCATTAGAGAATTATTAAGATATTTTCTTAATGTTAAGGAGAGTATTGTTTATGAGCCTTTAAAAATTATTTTTATATGAGGTATTTCACACTATTTTAAAGAACTTTTTAAAATATTTTTTACTCATAGTAACTCAGTGTACAGTATACAGTATACATAGTAGCTCAATGTACAGTATACAGTAAAATATTCACTTGGGTCAACATCCCACTCTCTTTTCTTTCTTTCCAACTATTATTTTCAACCCAGTAGAACATGTTTGTAGTCTTCAGGGAGCTGCAATGTAGGAGATAAGCACACGTGTGGAATTAAATGACTGGTCAGTGCAATATGTTAAGTGCTATGGGAGAAATGCTACCCAGAGAGAAAGGATACTGAGATGTGAAATGGTTACATATTTGTGGATGTCTTCACAAATATGTGAACTGGAAATGGTCCTTGAAAATTGAATGGGGTTTAGCAAGGCTTATGTGGAGAACCGTTAAGTTCCTTTCTGGATGCTCTAACTAGGTATTTGTCGTTGACACTTGTCGTTGGCATCAAATTTATCTGTTAAGCAAGGGAAATGCCCTAGGGTTCTTCAGGGTAGAGTGTCTGCAAAAAAATGGTGCAGATTCTGTTAATTAGTTCATTACATTCCTGTTACGTCTTCGATGTTAAGTGACTTATATCATATTCTAGAATTTATTTTGTGCTTTAGGGTATTTGGAGTTTAAGGTATTATATACTGTAAGCTTTCTCAGTTGTAGGCATGGCTTTACTCCTCTACATTTTTTTTTTTAAGTATTCATATACCTTTGTGTACCTTGTGTTTGGTGAAATGATCATTCTTCTAGGTTTCTAGTTGAATTGGGCAGTCTAAATGACACTTTTGTTTCTAGTTGAGCCTAGATTCTTTGATGGCTTTCATAGTACTTTAGGAAAAGTTCCATTTTGTTATTTATGATTTTAACAGGAATATTTAAAGCATATTGCTCCTGAAATACCTCTCTTTGTTGCTGTGTTGTTTGAATAAACTACTTGTGTGTTTTCTTTGTTACTCTGAAGTATGAATCCAAAGACTAGTTTATAATGAATTTTCTGAAGTAATCACTAAAGATTGTATGTAAGAGAGACTTTTAATATCAGTTTTCTTAACCGGAATATTTCTGTGGTACCAGAAACTTTCGAAAGTTTCTGTTATTCAGAGTAGTCTGTGATGCATATGAAAAAAATGTATTTTTGTTGTATCTTTGAGAGTTTAATTTGGTGCTTTTTGAAACATAAAATACTAAGTTTTAATTGAAAATACATCTTAAATCCCTCTCCCCCTAGTTTTGTTATATGTTTACATTCTGTACTTTTTTATGAATTGTCAGATGTTTTACAAAATAAATGTGGACAATCCCTGATTGACGGAGATTAATTGCTTTTTTTTTAGATGTTGGGGATAGGAGTTTATTAATTAATTTATTTATTTTTGCTGTGTTGGGTCTTCGTTTCTGTGCGAGGGCTTCCTCTAGTTGTGGCAAGCGGAGGCCACTCTTCATCCCGGTGCGCAGGCCTCTCCCTATCGTGGCCTCTCTTGTTGCGGAGCACAGGCTCCAGATGCACAGGCTCAGTAGTTGTGGCTCATGGGCCTAGTTGCTCCGTGGCACATGGGATCCTCCCAGACCAGGGCTTGAACCTGTGTCCCCTGCATTAGCAGGCAGATTCTCAACCACTGCGCCACCAGGGAAGCCCTTAATTGCTTTTTAATTAAGAGATACTTAGCTTGAGTAGACCGTAATTAATATATTAATTTTCATTGTTAGGGTTTTACTGCACTTTTCCCCTGTTGAAGTATTTTGTTTTTTTTTTTAAGTAATATATTGAAACATAAAATTGTTTTGAAATTTAATATTTTATGATAGATGTTTCTGTGCCTTATTATATATTTATAACCTGCCTTGAGGCAACCTTTTCATGAGTAAATTATTATAAGAAATCATAGTCTACTGTTGAGTCAGAATATAAGTTCAGTTTTTTTGTATTTTCTTTGTACTAAGTCTTGGAGGTTCTCTAACTGAGATCTAAAGCTGTGCAGACATTTTTATACTCCAAATGGTATCAGTATTTCTTGTTCTAAAGAAAGTTTTTAAATCTTTAAAGGAAATTTTTTATAGACTTGGACATACTGCTGAAATGTTACACAGCTCTGTAACTTAAGTTTTACAGCTTCAGAAACCATCTTTTTTTCTTGAGGTTTTTGTGACCTTGTTTCATTTTTTTAAGCATTTTATTTGTTGGAATATATGGAATAAAGATATCTTTTCAAAGAGATCTTTGTTTGGGTTTCCCTGGTGGTGCAGTGGTTGAGAGTCCGCCTGCCAATACAGGGGACATGGGTTCGTGCCCTGGTCCCGGAAAATCCCACACGCCGCGGAGTGGCTGGGCCCGTGAGCCATGGCCGCTGAGCCTGCGCATCCGGAGCCTGTGCTCCGCAACGGGAGAGGCCACAACAGTGGGAGGCCCGCGTACGGCAAAAAAAAAAAAAGAGAGAGAGAGAGAGAGATGTTTGCTTTTATTTTTTGGTCTTGCATTAGTTATCTCTTTAACATGCTATCCCACAATTTATCAACTTAAAACAACAGAATTTATTATCTCATACTTTTTCTGGGTCACAGATCAGGATCCTTACCTGGATCTTCTCCATCAAGGTTTCTCACCAGTTTCAGTCAAGGTATAACCTGAAGCTGTGGTTTCATCTCAGGGCACAGCTGTGGATGATCCATTTCCCAGCTCACTCACATCTTTCTTGGTGGAATTCAGCTCCTCGTGGACTGTACCAAGGGCCTCAGCTCTTCAGTGGCTGTCGGCCGAGGCCTTTCTCAGTTTGTCACACCGGCCTCTGTGTACGTAGGGCAGCTCACTACAAGCCAGCTGGCCTCCATCAGAGTTAGCCAGAAGAGGGCAAAAGAGAGCGGGCAAGACAGAGCCCAGGTCCTTTCATAACCTAATCTTGGGATTGATAGCACATCGCTTTTGCTCCAGGCTAGTCAATAACGTGAGCTCACGCTCAGGGAGGGGGTTACAGGTGGGCGCAAACAGACTTGATTTATGTTTGCTGGGCACACTTCATGCACAAAAGTTCCTTCTCACACCTTCCTTTCTCCTTCCTCGCTCCCCGCCACATGTGCAGAGAGACACACAAAAGAATGCACATACTCTTATGATGGTTTCACACTTTATACTCCTATACTTGTAACAGCTTCCAGGGGCATCCTGGGTTTCAGACTTGGAGTTAATCTTCTCTGGTCAGGTTTATCAAGAAGTGAGCAGTAAATATTTATTAAATACTTCAGTCAATATTTGTTGATGAAATGAGTAGATGTGTGAGGTGGTCATTTTAACTAATTCTGCCTGGAGAGTGTTACAAAGGAAGTGACTTTGAGCTGGGTCTTGTCAAAGGACAAGTAAGGAAATGGATTTAGCAGGCAGAGGTAGCAACAAGTATAGTCTCCAGATATAAAGAAACAGCAGGGTATATTCTAGAAATGGTGAGAAGTTAGTAAGAATGGGATGAAGGGTCTTTGGAAGAATGGGATATAATGCTGGAGAAGTAGGTTGGGGTAGATTGTCTTCCATGTTAAGGATTTAGGGCCTGAGTTAGTGGAGCTCTGTAGCAGGGGAGAAGGACTTTACTAATTAGTGTTGTAGGAAGATAAGCTCTGTCACTTCCCAATGAAAAAGGACTAGCAGTGAGAACCTAAAGGCCATCCTAATCGTGAAAGATCATGAGACTGAATTAAGACAGTGACAGTAGGTTTGAAGAGAATATTGTAGAAACACAACCTTTTTGAGAATTAGTTATGTTAGCTAATGCCTTTTTTTTCTTCTGTAATCCTGTATTTTTTCTGAGAATAAAGATTATATTTACTAACCCCTTATGTAATCCTCCCTTACATATAATATAGAAGGAATATGTGTTTTGATTTTCTTTTCCACTTCTCACTGGCTGGAGTGTAGACCTGCTGTTAAGCCATTTTGAACTCTGTGGATAGAAACGAGGTTATAGCCTAAGGATAGTGGGATAACAGGGTGGAAGGAGTTTGGATCTCAGGGCTTTGTGGAACAGAACCTCCAGCTCCTTTTTACATGAGAGAGCTAAACTTTATCTGGGTTAAGCCACTACTTTTTGGCTTTCTATTATAGGGAGCCAAACAAAATTCCTAAGTAATATAGGTCAGATATAAGATACAGAATTATGTAGGAATAAAAAGTTACTGAAATACTAGACAACTAGTTTAGAGGACCTAGTTAACTGGCATAAGGCTTGAATGGGATGTGCTAATTTCGAGATGGCTTATATTATTTCCTCTGTTCCTGATCTCCTGTGAGCCCAAGTTTGTTTGGCTTTATTCACTGCCCAGTGTTCCACGTGCAGCTTCTGCAGTCGGGCTCGCACTAACATCCTATGTTCCTTCTGCCCTCTTGCAACTTTCTTAACTTTGATGCAAATTTCCAACCGTGAGTCTCCTCACTATCTGCATTCTTTGTATCTGCTTTGAAGCTGGAACAGTTGAAGAGCTGGTTCATTGACTCTGTGCCTTTCTTTCTTTTCTTACATTAATGGAGAATAGTTCTGAATACAGTTGACCCTTGAACAATGCAGAGGTTAGGGGCACTGATCCTCCATACTGTCAAAAATCTGCATATAATTTGTAGTTGGCCCTCCACATATGCAGTTCCTCCATAACCGTGGATCATGTAGCACTGTAGTATTTACTGTGGGGAAAAAAAATCAATCTGTGTTTAAGTGGACCCATGCATTTCAAACCAATGTTCAAGGGTCAGCTGTATGTATATCATTTCTGTTAGGAGCATGGAAACAAAGACTTTGAGTCTGGCGTTTCTCCTGATTCGTAGTGTAGTATTTCTGACTGACAGTATCTCTGTTATATTACTGTTTTAAATTTTTATTTCTAAAGAAAATTTTTTGAGAGAAGTCATTTATATATCTGACTGTGTGTGCCATATGTTTCTCTACTTTTAGCCTAAAGCACCAAAGGGAAGAAGTGTAGGACAAGAAAAAAAAGTCATCCATCCATATAGTAGAAAAGCGGCTCAAATTACGAGAGAGGCCCACAAACAAGAAAAAAAGGAAAAGTAAGTGTCTTCATTGTTTGTATTATGCATTGGTGAAAAGCCCTTTTATACATTTATTCCTAATCAGTATTCCCTTTCTCTTCCTTTAATAAATGTTTAAGTATGTTCTGTGCACTAAGGTAAAACAGTGAGCAAGGATTCAGCTCTTATGGCTTACCTAAAACAGATGTATAAATATAAATGGGTTGTGATGCGGGCAGTGAAGAAAAATTTTAAAGGATTATGGGATACAGAGTGAGGGAGAGGTTCTGTTTTACATAAGACAGTCCTGGAAGGCTTCTGTGAAGACCTTACATTTGAGCAGAGAGCTGAAAGGTGTGAGGCAGTGAGCCATGCAGACATATATTAGGCAAGTAGGTTAAAGTGCCTATTAGATGTGGAAGACAAGAGATAGAATGGGCAGTTGGGTGTCCTGGGTCTGGGGCTCAGAGGATAGGTTAGGGATGTAGACACAGATTCGGGAGCCATCAGTATCTAGCTGGAACTCGAAGTCATGAGACTGGATAAGATCACCTACCAATTAAAAGAAGATACGAGAGGGGGGGGCGTCAAGGATTGAATCCAGAGGCTGTTACCATTCAGAAGTTGGAGAAATGGGGAGGCTCTGACAAGCAAGCCTGAGAAAGAGGGAAAAAAAGATAGTGTTTCAAAGAGAGAACACTGATCAACCTGTGTCATTTGTTGGATTAACGCTGAGAATTGATTTAGTAATTTGATTTAGTAAAATGGAGAGCACTGTATATATATTTTTTTTCTTGCATTGTTTTCTTAGTTGTTGCTCTGGAAATTGCAATTCACATCTTAAAACTGAAAACAACCTAGTTCAGGTTAATGTCAAGTTAATTTCAGTAGTATAGAAAAAACTTGCTCCACTATAGCTCCATGACCCCCTTCTTTGTACTACTCTTGTCAGGTAAGTTACATCTTTATACACTGTAAGCTTATAATTTCATAATTATCATTTTTATGCAGTTATCATAAGTTAGGACAAGAAAAGTGTTACAAACAAAAATAAATTTATACTGTCTTTTCTATTTATTTACCTATGTGTAATTACCTTTTTTCATTGGTGCTCCTTATTTCTTCATGTGGATTCAAATTACTATTTACTGTCCTTTCATTTTGGCCAGAAGGACTCCCTTTAGTGTTTCTCGTAAGGCAGGTCTGAAAATGACAAGATTCTCTCATTTTTGTTTATCCGAGAACGTCTTTAATTTTTCTTTCATTTCTGTAGGACTGTGCTTCATTTTGAAGTTCCACTGTGTATAGAATTCTTGGGTCATAGTCTTCCTATTCAACACTTGGGAAGTCACCCCTTGGCCTTCTGGCCTCCAGGGTTCTGATTAGGAGTCAGCTGTTACTCTTACTGAGGATCCCTTGTACGTGATGAGTCAGTTTTCTCCTGATCTTTCAAGATATCCTCCTTGACTGTCCGTAGTTTGACAATGATAAGCCTAGGTGTGGATCTCTGAGTTCACCCAACATGAAGTTTGTTAAGCTTCTGAGGCATGCAGGTTAATGTTTTTCATCAAATTGGGAAGTTTGGGGCCATTATTTTTTCAAATATCCTTTTGGTCCTCTCTCTCCTCTCCTGTAACGCCCATTATGCATATGTTTTTATGCTTGGTGGTGTCCCCTTTCTGTTGCTCAGATCGGATAATTTCAACTGACTTGTTCTGATATTTGCTTGTCTTTGTCCATAGGTCCAACCCTCTGTACTGCCTCAGGAACAGTTTCTATTGTATGCTATTTTTAACCCCTCAGTATGGGCCCTACTTTCCTGTTTCTTCGTGAGTCTCCTAATTTTTTGTACTTTTTTGTTCAAAACTGGACATTTTAAGCAGTTTGACAATCTTGTTAATCAGACATGCCCTACCCCCAACCTCAGTCAGGTTTGCTGTTGTTGTGTTGTTGCTGTTTGCTTTATGACTTTCCTGGACTAATTTTGTAAAGCCTTTTTGTTGTGTGTGGCCTTTGCAGTTTCTGCTGAGTTAGTGGTCAGCTAATGTTTGGACAGGGATTTCTTTAATTGCGTTTAACTAATGAGTCAGCCTTTATTGAGGGGCTATGTTAGTCTGTTGGATATGCTTTCAGTGCTCCAGTAGGCAGTTTATAGACTTCATTTCTTATTTGCACAGAGCCTCAGGGTTACCCAGAGGTGAGAGAGTAGGACCTTCTCAGATCTTCCTTTGGTGCAAACACAGTCCTCAATGTACACATGTCATTCTAGATTCCCAGGAGTATGTTGGAGCTAGCTTTTCAAAGCCCTCTATGGGCCTTCCATTGCTTAATTTTTCCTTTTAAATTTTTTTGGTCAGCCTTTTGTTAGCCCCCAACTGGTAATATCACTCAGGCAGCTGCTGTGTTAGAGAACTGCTGCTGAGATTGTTTCTGAGAAACAACCTGGGGATAGGGCTGCTTCCACAGAGTTAGCTCTGAGTTAGATGAAATAAAGTAATTCTGAGAACGGAGCTGTTCAGTCTGCTGCTGGTTGGTGACAATTCTCAGGATGAAGCTTTTGGGGAATTCCAAACCTAATCTCTTCTAGTGGCTGCTAGGAGGATGGCTTTTTACAACTACCATAAGTTGCTAGTCTATTGGTTTTCAAGTCTACTGCAGAGCTGGGAAGAGGGGGATGGGATTAAAACACCACAGAGATTACTCTTCTTACTGAGGTTGGGTCGTTCTTCTTGAGTAAATGGTCCTTGGATTATTGTAAGACTGGTTAATTTTTATACTTCTGAAAAGGTTGATTCTGACAAGTGTTATCGGTGTTCTCTTGCTTTCATGGAGGAGTAGATTTTTTTAGGTTCTTATTCTGCCATTCTGAAAGTTGGCCTATATTCTTGATGTGAAGAATTCATAGGAAAATTAAATGTGTATGCTGCCCCTTCTTCTCTCCCCTTCCTATCCCTTAGCCACCCTTCTCTGATCAGCATCCCACACTGTAATTTGCCTATTTTCCCTCCATCTGTGGGCTCTGAGAGTCCCCAGGAACTGCTATGGGATCAAATTAAAAAATTCCTTAAAATGAAGTTATGAAATCAAAATAGAAATCATCATTTAGATTATTTTAGAATAGCCTTAGCACTTTTTGGGGTGGGGTGGGGTTTGGAATATAAAGAGTACATCTTCATCTTATTTTTATTGATTGATTGATTGATTGGAGTAAAATTGCTTTACAATGTTGTGTTAGTTTCTGCTGTATAACAGAATGAATCAGCTATATGTATACCTATATCCCCTCCCTCTTGGACCTCCCTCCTCCCCTTCCACCAACATCTAGGTTATCACAGAGCAGGGAGCTGAGCTCCCTGTGCTATACAGCAGGTTCCACTAGCTATCTGTTTTACAGATGGTAGTGTATTTATGTCAAACCTAATCTCCCAGTTTGTCCCACCCTCCCCTTCCGCCACCGTGTCCACATGTCCATTCTCTACGTCTCTGTCTCTATTCTTGCCCTACAGATAGGTTCCCCTGTACCATTTTTCTAGATTCTACACATATGCGTTAATGTATGATATTTGTTTTTCTCTTTCTGGTTTACTTCACTCTGTGACAGACTCTGGGTCCATCCACATCTCTACAAATGACCCAATTTCGTTCCTATTTATGGCTGAGTAATATTCCATTGTATATATGTGCCACATCTTCTTTATCCATTCATGTATCATTGGACATTTAGGTTGTTTCCATGTCCTGGCTATTGTAATTAGTGCTGCAGTGAATATTGGGGTACATGTGTCCTTTTTGAATTATGGCTTTCTCAGGATATATCCCCAGTAGTGGGATTGCCTGGTCATATGGTAGTTCTATTTTTAGTTTTTAAGGGACCTCCATACTATTCTCCATAGTGGCTACATCAATTTACATTCCCACCAACAGTGCAAAAGGGTTCCCTTTCTCCATACCCTCTCCAGCATTTATTGCTTGCAGAATTTTTCATGATGGCCATTCTGACTGGTGTGAGGTGATACCTCATTGTAGTTTTGATTTGCATTTCTCTAAATTAATTAGTGATGCTGAGCATCTTTTCATATGCCTCTTGGCCATCTGTATGTCTTCTTTGGTGAAATGTCTATTTAGGTCTTCGACCCATGTTTTAATTGGTTTTTTTTTTTTGATATTGAGCTCCGTGAGCTATTTGTATATTGTGGAGATTAATTCTTTGTCCATTGCTTCATTTGCAAATATTTTTTCCCAGACTTAGCAATTTTTTTTATAATAGAAAATGTATTTTATGAGAAAATTACATATTTAAAAATTGTAAGTAAGAGTAAGAGATACAAACTATTAGGTATAAAATAAGCTACAAGGATATATTATGCAACATGAGGGATATAGCCAATATTTTATAGTAACTATAAATGGAGTATAACCTTTAAAAATTGTGAATCACTATATTGTACACATGTAACATATAATGCACAGCAGCTATACTTCAGAAAAAAATTAAAATAAAAAATAAAAACTGTAGATGTGTTGTAATTTAATTCTGTTACTATGCACTTATTCATTCAATCACAAATTTACAGCCTTGCAGAATTTGCATTTTCATGGAAATCTATGTATCTTTTTTTTTACATCTTTATTGGAGTATAATTGCTTTACAATGGTGTGTTAGTTTCTGCTTTATAACAAAGTGAATCAGTTATACATATACATATGTTCCCATATCTCTTCCCTCTTGCGTCGCCCTCCCTCCTACCCTCCATATCCCACCCCTCTAGGTGGTCACAAAGCACCGAGCTGATTTCCCTGTGCTATGCAGCTGCTTCCCACTAGCTATCTACCTTACGTTTGGTAGTGTATATATGTCCATGCCACTCTCTCGCTTTGTCACAGCTTACCCTTCCCCCTCCCCATATCCTCAAGTCCATTCTCAAGTAGGTCTGTGTCTTTATTCCTGTTTTACCCCTAGATTCTTCATGACATTTTTTTCTTAAATTCCATATATATGTGTTAACATACGGTATTTGTCTTTCTCTTTCTGACTTACTTCACTCTGTATGACAGACTCTAGGTCTATCCACCTCATTACAAATAGCTCAATTGCGTTTCTTTTTCTGGCTGAGTAATATTCCATCGTATATATGGGCCGCATCTTCTTTATCCATTCATCCAATGATGGACACTTAGGTTGTTTCCATCTCCGGGCAATTGTAAATAGAGCTGCAATGAACATTTTGGTACGTGACTCTTTTTGAATTATGGTTTTCTCAGGGTATGTGCCCAGTACTGGGATTGCTGGGTCATATGGTAGTTCTACTTGTAGTTTTCTAAGGAACCTCCATACTGTTCTCCATAGTGGCTGTATCAATTTACATTCCCACCAGCAGTGCAAGAGGGTTCCCTTTTCTCCACACCCTCTCCAGCATTTATTGTTTCTAGATTTCTTGATGATGGCCATTCTGACTGGTGTGAGGTGATACCTCCTTGTAGTTTTCATTTGCATTTCTCTAATGATTAATGATGTTGAGCATCCTTTCATGTGTTTGTTGGCAGTCTGTATATCTTCTTTGGAGAAATGTCTATTTAGGTCTTCTGCCCATTATTGGATTCGGTTGTTTGTTTTTTTGTTATTGAGCTGCATGAGCTGCTTGTAAATTTTGGAGATTAATCCTTTGTCAGTTGCTTCATTTGCAAATATTTTCTCCCATTCTGAGGGTTGTCTTTTGGTCTTGTTTATGGTTTCCTTTGCTGTGCAAAAGCTTTGAAGTTTCATTAGGTCCCACTTGTTTATTTTTGTTTTTATTTCCATTTCTCTAGGAGGTGGGTCAATAAGGATCTTGCTGTGATTTATGTCATAGAGTGTTCTGCCTGTGTTCTCCTCTAACAGTTTGATAGTTTCTGGCCTTACATTTAGGTCTTTAATCCATTTTGAGCTTATTTTTGTGTATGGTGTTAGGGAGTGATCTAATCTCATACTTTTACATGTCCCTGTCCAGTTTTCCCAGCACCAGATATTGAAGAGACTGTCCTTTCTCCACTGTACATTCCTGCCTCCTTTATCAAAGATAAGTTGACCATATGTGCGTGGGTTTATCTCTGGGCTTTCTATCCTGTTCCATTGACCTGTCTTTCTGTTTTTGTGCCAGTACCATACTGTCTTGATTACTGTAGCTTTGTAGTATAGTCTGAAGTCAGGGAGCCTGATTCCTTCAGCTCCATTTTTCTTTCTCGAGATTGCTTTGGCTATTCGGGCTCTTTTGTGTTTCCATACAAATTGTGAAATGTTTTGTTCTAGTTCTGTGAAAAATGCCAGTGGTAGTTTGATAGGAATTGCATTGGATCTGTAGATTGCTTTGGGTAATAGTGTCATTTTCACAGTGTTGATTCTTCCAATTCAAGAACATGGTATATCTCTCCATCTCTTTGTATCATCTTTAATTTCTTTCATCGGTGTATTATAATTTTCTGCATACAGGTCTTTTGTCTCCTTAGGTAGGTTTATTCCTAGATATTTTATTTTTTTTTGTTGCAATGGTAAATGGGAGTGTTTTCTTGATTTCACTTTCAGATGTTTCATCATTAGTGTATAGGAATGCCAGAGGTTTCTGTGCATTAATTTTGTATCCTGCTACTTTACCAAATTCATTGATTAGTTTTAGTAGTTTTCTGGTAGCATCTTTAGGATTCTCTATGTATAATATGTCATCTGCAAACAGTGACAGCTTTACGTCTTCTTTTCCGATTTGGATTCCTTTTATTTCCTTTTCTTCTCTGATTGCTGTGGCTAAAACTTCCAAAACTATGTTGAATAAGAGTGGTGAGAGTGGGCCACCTTGTCTTGTTCCTGATCTTAGTGGAAATGCTTTCAGTTTTTCACCATTGAGGACAATGTTGGCTGTGGGTTTGTTATATATGGCCTTTATTATGTTGACGAAAGTTTCCTCTATGCCTACTTTCTGCAGGGTTTTTATTGTAAATGGGTGTTGAATTTTGTCAAAAGCTTTCCCTGCATCCGTTGAGATGATCATATGTTTTTTCTCCTTCAATTTGTTAATATGGTGTATGACGTTGATTGATTTGCGTATATTGAGTAATCCTTGCATTCCTGGAATAAACCCCACTTGATCATGGTGTATGATCCTCTTAATGTGCTGTTGGATTCTGTTTGCTAGTATTTTGTTGAGGATTTTTGCATCTATGTTCATCAGTGATATTGGCCTGTAGTTTTCTTTCTTTGTGGCATCCTTGTGTGGTTTTGGTATCGGGTGATGGTGGCCTCATAGAATAAATTAGGGAGTGTTCCTCCCTCTGCTATATTTTGGAAGAGTTTGACAAGGATAGGTGTTAGCTCCTCTCTAAATGTTTGATAGAATTCACCTGTGAAGCCATCTGGTCCTGGGCTTTTGTTTGCTGGAAGATTTTTAATCACAGTTTCAATTTCAGTGCTTGTGATTGGTCTGTTCATATTTTCTATTTCTTCCTGGCTCAGTCTTGGCAGGTTGTGCTTTTCTAAGGATTTGTCCATTTCTTCAGGTTGTCCATTTTATTGGCATAGAGTTGCTTGTAGTAATCTCTCATGATCTTTTGTATTTCTGCAGTGTCAGTGGTTACTTTTTTCATTTCTAATTCTGTTGATTTGAGTCTTCTCTCTTTTTTTCTTGATGAGTCTGGCTAATGGTTTATCAATTCTGTTTATGTTCTCAAAGAGCCAGCTTTTAGTTTTATTGATCATTGCTATCGTTTCCTTCATTTCTTTTTCATTTATTTCTTATCTGATTTTTATGATTTCTTTCCTTCTCCTAACTTTGGGGGTTTTTTGTTCTTCTTTCTCTAATTGCTTTAGGTGCAAGGTTAGGTTGTTTAATCGAGATGTTTCCTGTTTCTTAAGGTAGGATTGTATTGCTATAAACTTCCCTCTTAGAACTGCTTTTGCTGCATCCCATAGGTTTTGGGTCGTCGTGCCTCCATCGTCGTTTGTTTCTAGGTATTTTTTGATTTCCTCTTTGATTTCTTCAGTGATCACCTCGTTAGTAAGTAGTGTATTGTTTAGCCTCCATGTGGTTGTATTTTTTTTCAGATCTTTTCCTGTAATTGATAGCTAGTCTCATAGTGTTGTGGTCAGAAAAGATACTTGATACAATTTCAGTTTTCTTAAATTTACCGAGGCTTGATTTGTGACCCAAGATATGATCTGTCCTGGAGAATTTTCCATGAGCACTTGAGAAAAATGTGTGTTCTGTTGTTTTTGGATGGAATGTCCTATAAATATCAATTAAGTCCATCTTGTTGAATGTATCCTTTAAAGCTTGTGTTTCCTTATTTTTTTTCATTTTGGATGATCTGTCCATTGGTGAAAGTGGGGTGTTAAAGTCCCGTACTATGCATGTGTTACTGTCGATTTCCCCTTTTATGGCTGTTGGTATTTGCCTTATGTATTGAGGTGCTCCTATGTTGGGTGCGTAAGTATTTACAATTGTTATATCTTCTTCTTGGATCGATCCCTTGATCATTTTGTAGTGTCCTTCTTTGTCTCTTCTAGTAGTCTTTATTTTAAAGTCTATTTTGTCTGATACAAGAATGGCTACTCCAGGTTTCCTTTGGTTTCCATTTGCATGGAATATCTTTTTCCATCCCCTCACTTTCAGTCTGTATGTGTCTCTAGGTCTGAAGTGGGTCTCTTGTAGACAGCCTATATATGTGTCTTGTTTTTGTATCCATTCAGCCAATCTGTGTCTTTTGGTGGGAGCATTTAGTCCATTTACATTTAAGGTAATTATCGATATGTATGTTCCTATTCCCATTTTCTTAATTGTTTTGGGTTCGTTATTGTAGGTCTTTTCCTTCTCTTGTGTTTCCTGCCTAGAGAAGTTCCTTTAGCATTTGTTGTAAAGGTGGTTTGGTGGTGCTGAACTCTCTCAGCTTTTGCTTGTCTGTAAAGGTTTTAATTTCTCCATCAAATCTGAATAAGATCCTTGCTGGGTAGAGTAATCTTGGCTGCAGGTTTTTCTCCTTCATCACTTTAAATATGTCCTGCCAGTCCTTTCTGGCTTGCAGTGTTTCTGCTGAAAGATCAGCCGTTAACCTTATGGGGATTTCCTTGTGTGTTATTTGTCGTTTTTCCCTTGTTGCTTTTAATATGTCTTCTTTGTATTTAATTTTTGACAGTTGATTAATATGTGTCTTGGCATATTTCTCCTTGGATTTATCCTGTATCGGACTCTCTGTGCCTCCTGGACTTGATTAACTATTTCCTTTCCCATATTAGGGAAGTTTTCAACTATAATCTCTTCAAATATTTTTCTCAGTCCCTTTCTTTTTCTCTTCTTCTGGAACCCCTATAATTCGAATGTTGGTGCGTTTAATGTTGTCCCAGAGGTCTCTGAGACTGTCCTCGGTTCTTTTCATTCTTTTTTCTTTCTTCTGCTCTGCAGTAGTTATTTCCACTATTTTATCTTCCAGGTCACTTATGCGTTTTTCTGCCTCAGTTATTCTGCTATTGATCCTATCTAGAGTATTTTTAATTTCATTTATTGTGTTGTTCATCGTTGCTTGTTTCATCTTTAGTTCTTCTAGGTCTTTATTAAATGTTTCTTGCATTTTCTCTGTTCTATTTCCAGGATTTTGGATCATCTTTACTATCATTATTCTGAATTCTTTTTCAGGTAGACTGCCTATTTTCTCTTCATTTGTTAGGTCTGGTGGGTTTTTACCTTGCTTCTTCACCTGCTGTGTGTTTTTGTGTCTTCTCATTTTGCTTATCTTACTGTGTTTGGGGTCTCCTTTTTGCAGGTTGCAGGTTCGATGTTCCCATTGTTTTTGGTGTCTGTCCCCAGTGGCTAAGGTTGGTTCAGTGGGTTGTGTAGGCTTCCTGGTGGAGGGGACTAGAGCCTGTGTTCTGGTGGATGAGGCTGGATCTTGTCTTTCTGGTGGGTAGGTCCATGTCTGATGGTGTGTTTTGGGGTGTCCATGGACTTATTATGATTTTAGGCAGCCTCTCTGCTAATGGGTGGGGTTGTGTTCCTGTCTTGCTAGTTGTTTGTCATAGGGTGTCCAGCACTGTAGCTTGCTGGTCATTGAGTGAAGCTGGGTGCTGGTGTTGAGATGGAGATCTCTGGGAGATTTTCGCCATTTGATATTATGTGGAGCTGGAGGTCTCTTGTGGACCAGTGTCCTGAAGTTGGCTCTCCCACCTCAGAGGCACAGCACTGACTCCTGGCTGCAGCACCGAGAGCCTTTCATCCACATGGTCAGTTTGGGATGATTCGTTGTCTATTCAGGTATTCCACAGATGCAGGGTACATCAAGTTGATTTTGGAGCTTTAATCCGCTGCTTCTGAGGCTGCTGGGAGAGATTTCCTTTTCTCTTCTTTGTTCGCACAGCTCCCGGGGCACAGCTTTGGATTTGGCCCCGTCGCTGTGTGTAGGTCGCCGGAGGGCGTCTGTTCTTCGCTCAGACAGGACGGGGTTTAAGGAGCCGCTGAATCGGGGGCTCTGGCTGACACAGGCCGGCGGGGAGGGAGGTGTGCGGATGCGGGGCGAGCCTGCGGCGGCAGAGGCCGGCATGACGTTGCAGCATCCTGAGGCGCGCCGTGTGTTGTCCCGGGGAAGTTTTCCCTGGATCCCGGGACCCTGGCAGTGGCAGGCTGCACAGGCTCCCCGGAAGGGGGTTGTGGATAGTGACCTGTGCTCGCACACAGGCTTCTTGGTGGCGGCAGCAGCAGCCTTAGCGTCTCATGCCCGTCTCTGGGGTCCGTGCTTTTAGCCGCGGCTCACGCCTGTCTCTGGGCCTCCTTTAAGCAGCGCTTTTAATCCCTCTCCTCGCGCACCCCAGCCTTAGCATTTTAATGAATGCTACATACATTCGCATACTAGGTGATAGAAACCAGCACTTTCATTGTTATATATTGATTCCTTGGCCAAGACCAGTAGGGGTTAGCTGTTTCATAGTGATTTGGCTAGAAGTTTTCTTGAAAAGAATAGTCAAGTGCTATGATAGTAAACTCAAATTTTCTTTCTTTTTTGTAAGGGAGGGTCTTTTTTTGTACATTAAGGGTTATTAGAATAATATTGTTTTAAAACAGTAGTTTTCAAACATCAGTCATCTATGTATCACTTTCATGAATTTTTTCTGTTTTTTTAACATGTTTATTGGAGTATAATTGCTTTATATTGTTATGTTAGTTTCTGCTGTATAACAAAGTCAATCAGCTACACGTATACTCATATCCCACATCCCCTCCCTCTTGCGTCTTCCTCCCGCCCTCCCTATACCACCCCTCTAGATGGTCACAAAGCACTGAGCTGATCTCCCTGTGCTATGCAGCTGCTTCCCACTAGCTATCTGTTTTACATTTGGTAGTGTATATATGTCAGTGCTTCTCTCTCACTTCATCCCAGCTTACCTTTCCGCCTCCCTGTGTCCTTAAGTTCCTTCTCTATGTCTGCATCTTTATTCCTGTTCTGCCCCTAGGTTTTTCAGAACCTTTGTTTTTTTTACATTCCATATATACGTGTGAGCGTATGGTATTTGTTTTTCTCTTTCTCACTTACTTCACTCTGTATGACAGATGACAGATTCCACGTCCATCCACCTCACTACAAATAAGTCCATTTCTTTTTATGGCTGAGTAATATTCCATTGTATATATGTGCCACATCTTTATCCGCTCATCTGTCGATGGACAGTTAGGTTGCTTCCATGTCCTGGCTATTGTAAATAGAGCTGCTATGAACACTGTGGTACGTGACTCTTTTTGAATTATGGTTTTCTCAGGGTATGTGCCCAGTACTGGGATTGCTGGGTCATATGGTAGTTCTATTTGTAGTTTTTTAAGGGACCTCCATACTGTTCTCCATAGTGGCTGTATCAATTTACATTCCCACCAACAGTGCAAGAGGGTTCCCTTTTCTCCACACCCTCTCCAGCATTTATTGTTTCTAGATTTCTTGATGATGGCAATTCTGACTGGTGTGAGGTGATACCTCCTTGTAGTTTTCCTTTGCATTTCTCTAATGATTAGTGATGTTGAGCATCCTTTCATGTGTTTGTTGGCAATCTATATATCTTCTTCGGAGAAATGTCAGTTTAGGTCTTCGGCCCGTTTTTGGATTGGGTTGTTTGTTATTTTGATATTGAGCTGCATGATCTGCTTGTAAATTTTGGAGATTAATCCTTTGTCAGTTGCTTCATTTGCAAATATTTTCTCCCATTCTGAGGGTTGTCTTCTCGTCTGGTTTAAGGTTTCTTTTGCTGTGCAAAAGCTTTTAAGTTTCATTAGGTCCCATTTGTTTATTTTTGTTTTTATTTCCATTTCTCTAGGAGGTGGGTCAAAAAGGATCTTGCTGTGATTTATGTCATAGAGTGTTCTGCCTGTGTTCTCCTCTAACAGTTTGATAGTTTCTGGCCTTACATTTAGGTCTTTAGTCCACTTTCACCTTATTTTTGTGTATGGTGTTAGAGCGTGATCTAATCTCATACTTTTACATGTACCTGTCCAGTTTTCCCAGCACCACTTATTGAAGAGGCTGTCCTTTCTCCACTGTACATTCCTGCCTCCTTTATCAAATATAAGGTGACCATATGTGCATGGGTTTATCTCTGGGCTTTCTATCCTGTTCCATTGACCTGTCTTTCTGTTTTTGTGCCAGTACCATACTGTCTTGATTACTGTAGCTTTGTAGTATGGCCTGAAGTCAGGGAGCCTGATTTCTCCAGCTCTGTTTTTCTTTCTCGAGATTGCTTTGGCTATTCGGGCTCTTTTGTGTTTCCATACAAATTGTGAAATGTTTTGTTCTAGTTCTGTGAAAAATGCCAGTGGTAGTTTGATAGGGATTGCATTGGATCTGTAGATTGCTTTGGGTAATAGTGTCATTTTCACAGTGTTGATTCTTCCAATTCAAGAACATGGTATATCTCTCCATCTCTTTGTATCATCTTTAATTTCTTTCATCGGTGTATTATAATTTTCTGCATACAGGTCTTTTGTCTCCTTAGGTAGGTTTATTCCTAGATATTTTATTTTTTTTGTTGCAATGGTAAATGGGAGTGTTTTCTTGATTTCACTTTCAGATGTTTCATCATTAGTGTATAGGAATGCCAGAGGTTTCTGTGCGTTAATTTTGTATCCTGCTACTTTACCAAATTCATTGATTAGTTCTAGTAGCTTTCTGGTAGCATTTTTAGGATCCTCTATGTATAGTATCATGTCATCTGCAAACAGTGACAGCTTTACTTCTTCTTTTCCAATTTGGATTCCTTTTATTTCCTTTTCTTCTGTGCTGCTGTGGCTAAAACTTCCAAAACTATGTTGAATAAGAGTGGTGAGAGTGGGCCACCTTGTCTTGTTCCTGATCTTAGTGGAAATGCTTTCAGTTTTTCACCATTGAGGACAATGTTGGCTGTGGGTTTGTTATATATGGCCTTTATTATGTAGACAGAAGTTCCCTCTGTGCCTGCTTTCTGCAGGGTTTTTATCATAAATGGGTGTTGAATTTTGTCGAAAGCTTTCCCTGCATCTGTTGAGATGATCATATGTTTTTTCTCCTTCAGTTTGTTAATATGGTGTATCACATTGATTGATTTGCGTATATTGAAGAATCCTTGCATTCCTGGAATAAACCCCACTTGATCATGGTGTATGATCCTCTTAATGTGCTGTTGGATTCTGTTTGCTAGTATTTTGTTGAGGATCTTTGCATCTATGTTCATCAGTGATATTGGCCTGTAGTTTTCTTTCTTTGTGGCATCCTTGTGTGGTTTTGGTATCAGGGTGATGGTGGCCTCGTAGAATGAATTTGGGAGTGTTCGTCCCTCTGCTGTATTTTGGAAATGTTTGAGAAGGCTAGGTGTTAGCTCTTCTCTAAATGTTTGATAGAATTCACCTGTGAAGCCATCTGGTCCTGGGCTTTTGTTTGTTGGAAGATTTTTAATCAAAGTTTAAATATCAGTGCTTGTGATTGGTCTGTTTATGTTTTCTGTTTCTTCCTGGTTCAGCCTCAGAAGGTTGTGCTTTTTTTTTAAGAGTTTGTCCATTTCTTCTAGGTTTTTCATTTTATTGGCATAGAGTTGCTTGTAGTAATCTCTCATGATCCTTTGTATTTCTGCAGTGTCAGTTGTTACTTCGTTTTCATTTCTAATTCTGTTGATTTGAGTTTTCTCCCTTTTTATCTTGATGAGTGTGGCTGATGGTTTGTCAATTTTGTTTGTTTCCACAAAGAACCGGCCTTTAGTTTTATTGATCTTTGTGGTCATTTCCTTCACTTCTTTTCCTTTATTTTTTTTTATTTTTTTTTGCTGTACGCGGGCCTCTCACTCTTGTGGCCTCTCCCGTGTGGAGCACAGGCTCCGGACGTGCAGGCTCAGCGGCCATGGCTCACGGGCCTAGCTGCTCTGCGGCATGTGGGATCTTCCCGGACTGGGGCACGAACCCGTGTCCCCTGCATCGGCAGGCGGACTCTCAACCACTGCGCCACCAGGGAAGCCCTCCTTTATTTTTGATCTGATCTTTATGATTTATTTCCTTCTGCTAACTTTGGGGGTTTTTTGTTCTTCTTTCTATAATTGCTTTAGGTGTAAGCTGAGGTTGTTTATTTGAGATTTTTCTTGTTTCTTGAGATAGGATTGTATTGCTATAAACTTCCCTCTTAGAACTGCTTTGCTACATCCCATAGGTTTTGGATCGTGTTGTTTTCATTGTCGTTTGTTTCTAGGTATTTTTTGATTTCCTCTTTCATTTCTTCAATAATATCTTGATTATTTAGTAACGTATTGTTTAGCCTCCGTTTATTTCTATTTTTTACAGTTTTTTTCCTTTAATTGATATACAGTCTCATAGAGTTGTGGTCGGAAAAGATACTTGATACAATTTCAATTTTCTTAAATTTACCAAGGCTTGATTTGTGACCCAAGATATGATCTATCCTGGAGGATGTTTCATGAGCATTTGAGAAGAAAATGTATTCTGGCTTTTTTGGATGGAATGTCCTATAAATAGCAATAAGTCTATCTTGTTGAATGTATTATTTAAAGCTTGTGTTTCTTTATTTATTTTCATTTTGGTTGATCTGTCCATTGGTGAATGTAGGGTGTTAAAGTCCCCTAATATGATTGCGTTACTTTCGATTTCCCCTTTTATGGCTGTTAGCATTTGCCTTATGTATTGAGGTGCTCCTATGTTGGGTGCATAAATGTTTACAGTTGTTACATTTTCTTCTTGGATTGATCCCTTGATCATTATGTAGTGTCCTTTTTGGGCTCTTGTTTGTCTCTTGTAATAGTCTTTATTTTAAAGTCTATTTTGTCTGATATGATAATGGCTACTCCAGGTTTCTTTTGATTTCCATTTGCATGGAATATGTTTTACCATCCCTTCACTTTCAGTCTGTATGTGTCCCTAGATCTGAAGTGCGTCTCTTGTAGACAGCACATATACGGGTCTTGTTTTTGTATCCATTCAGCCAGTCTGTGTCTTTTGGTTGGAGTATTTAATATGTTTACATTGAAAGTAATTATTGATATGTATGTTCCTATTACCATTTTCTTAATTGTTTGGGGTTTGTTATTGTAGGTCTTTTCCTTCTTTTGTTTTTTCTGCCTAGAGAAATTCCTTTAGCATTTGTTTTAAAGCTGGTTTGGTGGTGCTGCATTCTCTTAGCTTTTGCTTGTCGGTAAAGGTTTTAATTTCTCCGTCCAATCTGAATCAGATCTTTGGTAGGTAGAGTAATCTTAGTTGTAGATTTTACCCTTTCATCACTTTAAATATGTCCTGCCAGTCCCTTCTGGCTTGCAGAGTTTCTGATGAAAGATCTGCTGTTCACCTTATGGGGATTGCCTTGTATGTTATTTGTTGTTTTTCCCTTGCTGCTTTTAATATTTTTCTTTGTATTTAATTTTTGATAGTTTGATTAGTGTTTTGGCTTTTCTCTCCTTGGATTTATTCTTTATGGGACTCTATGATGGTTCCTGGACTTGATTGCCTATTTCCTTTCCCATATTAGGGAAGTTTTCAACTCTAATCTCTTCAAATATTTTGTCATTCCCTTTCTTTTTCTCTTCTTCTTCTGGGACCCTTATAATTCAAATGTTGGTGCATTTAATGTTGTCCCAGAAGTCTCTGAGACTGTCTTCAATTCTTTTCATTCTTTCTTTTCTTTATTCTGCTCTGCAGTAGTTATTTTTACTGTTTTGTCTTCCAAGTCAGTTATCCGTTCTTTTTTTTTTTTTTTTTTTTTTTTTTGCGGTATGCGGGCCTCTCACTGTTGTGGCCTCTCCCGTTGCGGAGCACAGGCTCCGGATGCGCAGGCCCAGCGGCCATGGCTCACGGGCCCAGCCGCTCCGCGGCATATGGGATCCTCCCAGACCGGGGCACGAACCCGTATCCCCTGCATCGGCAGGCGGACTCTCAACCACTGCGCCACCAGGGAGGCCCAGTTATCCGTTCTTTTGCCTCAGTTATTCTGCTGATGATTCCTTCTAGAGAATTTTTAATTTAATTTATTGTGTTGTTCATCATTGTTTGTTTTCTCTCTAGTTCTAGGTCCTTGTTAAACTTTATTGTGTTTTCTCTGTTCCGTTTACAAGATTTTCGATCATCTTTACTATCATTATTCTGAACTCTTTTTCAGGTAGACTGCCTGTTTCCTCTTCATTTGTTTGGTCTGGTGGGTTTTTACCTTGCTCCTTCATCTGCTGTGTGTTTCTCTGTCTTCTCATTTTGCTTAACTTACTGTGTTTGGAGTCTCCTGTTCGCAGGCTGCAGGTTCCTAGTTCCCGTTGTTTTTGGTGTCTGCCCCCAGTGGGCAAGGTTGGTTCAGTGGGTTGTGTAGGCTTCTTGGTGGAGGGGACTAGTGCCTGTGTTCTGGTGGATGAGGCTGTACCTTGTCTTTCTGGTGGGCAGGTCCACGTCTCGTGGTGTGTTTTGGGGTGTCTGCGAACTTATTATGATTTTAGGCAGCCTCCCTGCTAATGGGTGGGGTTGTGTTCCTGTCTTGCTAGTTGTTTGTCATAGGGTGTCCAGCACTGTAGCTTGCTGGTCATTGAGTGGAGCTGGGTCTTAATATTGAGACATCGATCTCTTGGAGAGCTCTCGCCGGTTGATATTATGTGGTGCTATGAGGTCTCTGGTGGACCAATGTCCTGAGCTTGGCTCTCCCACCTCCGAGGCTCAGGCCTGTCAGCCAGCTGGAGCACCAGGATCTTGTGAGCTACACAGCTTAGAGAAAGGGAGAGAAAAAAAGAAAGAAAGTAGAAAATAAGTAAAATAAAGTTATTAAAATAAAAAAATTTTAAAATAATATTAAAATAATAAAAGTAAGAAGATAATAAAAAGAAGAGCATCCAAACCAATAAAAAAATCCACCAACGTTAACAAGTGCTGAAAACTAAACTAAAATAAACATAAAAATCGAAAGTGATCCCTCACGTACAGCAAACCCCAAGTCTACAGTTGCTCCCAAAGTCCACCTCCTCATTTTGGGCTGATTCGCTGTCTATTCAGGTATTCCACAGATGCAAGGTACATCAAGTTGATGGTGGAAATTTAATCTGCTGCTCCTGGGGCTGCTGGGAGAAATTTCCCTTTCTCTTCTTTGTTTGCACAGCTCCTGGGGTTCAGCTTTGGGTTTGGCCCCGCCTCTGCATTTAAGTCCCCCTCTGACATCTGTTCTTCGCTCAGATAGGAGGGATTTAAAGGAGCAGCTGATTCGGGGGCTCTGGCTCACTCATGCCTGGGAGAGGGTGGGGCAAGGAATGTGGGGTGAGCCTGTGGCGGCAGAGTCTTGCATGACATTGCACCAGCCTGAGGCGCGCCGTGCGTTCTCCCGGGGACGTTGTCGCTGGATCCTGGGACTCTGGCAGTGGCGGGCTGCACAGGCTCCCTGGGAGGGGAGGTGTGGATAGTGACCTGTGCTTGCACACAGGCTTCTTGGCTGCGGCAGCAGCCTTAGCGTCTTACGCCCGTTTCTGGTGGCCACGCTGATAGCCGTGGCTGATGCCCATCTCTGGAGGTCATTTAGGCGGTGCTCTAAATTTCCTCTCCTCATGTACCCTGAAACAATGGTCTCTTGCCTCTTCGGCAGGTCCAGACATTTTCCCCGGACTCCCTCCCGGCCAGCCGTGGCGCACTAGCCCCCTTCAGGCTGTGTTCACGCCGCCAACCCCAGTCCTCTCCCTGCGCTCTGACCGAAGCCTGAGCCTCAGCTCCCAGCCCTGCCAGCCCCGGCGGGCGAGCAGACAAGCCTCTTGGGCTGGTGAGTGCCGGTCGGCACCGATCCTCTGTGCGGGAATCTCTCTGCTTTGCCCTCCGCACCCCTGTGGCTGCGCTCTCCTCTGTGGCTCTGAAGCTCCCCACCTCCGCCACCCGCAGTCTCCACCCGCAAAGGGCCTCATGGTGTGTGGAAACCTTTCCTCCTTCACAGCTCCCTCCCACTGGTGCAGGTCCCGTCCCTATTCTTTCGTCTCTGTTTTTTCTTTTTTCTTTTGCCCTACCCAGGTACGTGGGGAGTTTCTTGCCTTTTGGGAGGTCTGAGGTCTTCTGCCAGCGTTCAGTAGGTGTTCTGTAGGAGTTGCTCCACGTGTAGATGTATTTCTGATGTATTTGTGGAGAGGAAGGTGATTTCCACGTCTTACTCCTGTGCCATCTTGAGGTCCTCTCTTTTCTGTATCTTTTTGACATGATATGCTACTTACATGATTTTGCTATCACCTATATCAGTATTTCACAAACTTTGGTATACATGAGATGCACCTGTAAGGTGTATTAAAATAGTTTTTTGGGCCTCATTCCTAGAGGTTTCCATTCAGAAGGTCTGGGACAGGGCCAGGATGTTGCATTTCTGACAAGTTTCCAGTAATATTGCTGCTGTTGCTGCTGGTTTAGGCACTGATGTATAGTATTCTTTAATTATGTTCTTTAATAATAATTTTCCCTCAAATATTGTTTTTAAAGGAGACATTTTATCTCTGTTAAAACCAAGTAGATACTGTTGTCTCCCCTGAGTGGTTTGAGCTTGAGGCTTGTTTGCTTATTTTTGGAGGAAAGATTTGGCAAAGATTGGAAGACTTGTAAAATGAACTAACATTAAACTAAGTTTTCTCCTTAATGTAATCGGAAAGGGTGCAACGAAAGTGACGGGAAAAGTAACTTGCTTACCATTTGATTAAAGATTATTTAATCCTGTGTATATGAACTACCTAAAATTACCTTACATAGTACTAGTGGTATACGTGCAGTATTTTAGGAAGTAACGCTTTAGAATATGATTAAGTACTTCATTGTAAATACTTGTGATGTTTGTATGTTGTTAGTTATATTCAGGATCTTATGCACTGATTTAATGTTGATTTACAGTCAGCATTACAGAAAAATTACCTAAGGGTAAAGCAGAACAACATGCTAATCTCATATATAAAACTTGTCCTAAAGAAGTTCCGTTGTTGGCCAAGGTTCTATCTTAATAGTACAGAGTTGAAAAATATTTAATTTTTTGTGCTTGGGTGATGTTCTAAACAGACTGAGCTTTCTCTTTTTTTTCTTAATTTATTTTAAAGAAGTCATCAATGTAGCAGTCATGGCCCCAGAAGCAAACAGATGTACAGTTTTAATAGTATCTAACATTTTATGAACTGGCCACACTTGTCAGAGGAGCAGCATCAGTGACCATGCGTCCTGTTCAATTAGGTGGGAGCGTGGTCACAAACAGCATCTTGGAATGCTGCTCATCTCCCTGCCTTAGGGCAGTACTTCCAGCAAGACACAAATGGTGAATTGCATATTTCCAAAAGATGGTTGGTGACAAGGTACTCAGACTGTAGTGGCAGCTGTAAGCAAGATGATAGAAGAGGTACCAGCAGGACTTGCCTTGAACATCAGGTGCCTGTGACTTCTTAGAAAGAAATAGCAGTTAGCAGCTACTGCTTTACTCAGCAGCTTGAAACAAAAACAGTTTCTTTGTCAGGAATCCCAGAGCCACTTAACTGGGTGCTTGGGGCTCAGGGTCTCTCGCAAGGTTACAGTCAAGGTGTTGGCTGGGGCCGCATCATCGCAGAGCTTGATAGGGAGAGGTTTTGCTTCCAGGCTATTTACATGGTGGTCGACAGACCTGTTGTGGCAGCTGTTGGCTGGACACATCAGTTCCTCACCACGTGAGCTACTCACCACATGGCAGCATGTGTCCTCCAGAGCAAAGGCTCTGAGATAGAGCGAGAGGGGGTGACGGTTCCAGCCAGATGCCTGCAGGGTCCTTCATGACAGCCGCCACCAACGGCCATCAGTGCTGGGGAAGAAGGCGAAGGAAATGGTGGGGCATTGGTGTCACAGGGTCTGGATCAGAAGGAGCCCCGAGCCGGGGAGGTGAGCCGCCCTTGACCCAGCCCGCGTCCCCAGGGCTGACCCCCAGCTCAGGCTCTGGGGCCTGCTGCCAGTTCTCCGCCTTCCCCGCCCCATGGGCCCCCGCTGGGCTGGGAGCCCCTTTGCCCCTCTCTACAGCTCTCTTCAGGAAGGGCCCTTTGCCCTTCTCCACCCAGTGCCCCTTTCCCACCGTGCTTTGAAGACTGTGCTGGTTAGAAGAGGCCCGGGTGGGAGGCGGTCCTCAGGGTCTTCCAAGCGCCTGTACCCCCCACCACCCGACACACACAGCTTCCCAGCGAGCGGCTGTGGAGGAAAGAGGTGGGGCCGCCCCAGTTCTTACTCCTGCAGCATCAGCTCTGCCTCCTGCAGAAGCGGGGGTTAGCCTTGCCCGGCCTTTAGGGACTTTGGTGGGGAAAAGAGCTTTCAAGAGAGGAGGGTGGTTTTAGAGAGGGGTGATAGTGAACGCTGGGAGGGTGGGAGGGAAGAGGAGGGGCGGCTGCCTGTCTCCCTCCCCTACCTCCCCCCGAATGGAGGGCAGAGCAGTTCGAAGGGAGGGAGTCCGTTGCTGCTCAGCCTCAGAATAAAGGCGCCGTTTACTGGCTCAGTTTTAAAAAGAAAAGACAACGTTTGTAACGTCATTTCTAAGTGACATCCATCACTGTTGCACTATTTTATTTGTTAGAAATGAGTCATTAGGTCCAGCCACGCTCAGGGAGGAGAGGGGCGTGAGTATCAAACCAGCAAGAATGGGCAGTGGGGACCATCTTAGATATCACCCCGTCCTGGTAGTGCCTGCCTGCCAAAGGTACTTGGTGTTGTAAGGAGGAAGGGTAGCCAGGCAGCCGGAGGGTCTGGTCTCTGTTCTTTAACAGAGAATCCAGGGTTCTTTGTGCTACGTCCTAAGATTTATTTTTAGGGAGTGAGAGAGGTGGGGGAGGATCAGGGGGAGGATATTGTTAGGGCGCAGAGCTGCTGGATTCATCAGGTAGACTCTTAGAGGTGGAGTCTCATTACCTGAAGATACTGCAGGTGTGAATAGCAACACAGAGTAAGAGTCAAACGTTCTTCATCTTGAGCATTTGAATGCTCTGATTTAGGACTATATGAAATACTGCTTCTGTTCCTGTTAATAGACACTAGTGTGGTTTGAAGACTAGCACATTTCAAGTGGTGCACAGTTTATAGGCAGCAAATAGTTATTCTGTATCATGATTTTAGCTTTATTTTATGACTTCTCAGCGTAGTGACATCTTGTTGCTGTGTACTACTCTCATATTTTGTCCCATTGGGTATGTAGCAGAGAACTCTAGATAGCAAATGAAGATTATTTAATATGGAAAAGTAACAGAGAGAGGCTAAGCATAATGGGTAAGAATCTAGGAAACAGCTGTTTTTGAGAATTAGTCTCAGATTCCTCTTCTTTTCTTCATCCCAGCTCCACCCCACTGTAGTTCAGGCCCCCAGTGCGTTCATTCAGAACTGTAGCAAACTTGACTTCTAACTAGACTCTTCCCTGCGGTATAAACAAGATACGACAAAGTAGACATATTTGAAGTGTACAGCGTCTGGGTTTTGGCAATACGTGGTATAACCACTGTGATTAGTGTACGTATAGTGCGTTTTCATCCTCCCCAAAGCTCTTCCCGCTCAGCTCTCCGCCCCTAGCCTTGGGCACCTGTTGATTTGCTCTTTATTTTGGTAGCTGAGATTTGTCTTCAGTAGTGTTTCATGTAATTGGAATCATACTGTATGTAATTTTTGTGCCCGATTTTTTCAATTATAATGTTTGTGGAATTTGTTGTCTTTCTCTTTTATTACTGAGTAGTGTTCCATTGTATGGATATGCAGTTTTTTAATCCACTTACCTGTTGATGGTCATTTGGATTGTTTATAGTTTTTGGCTCTTTTCAGGGTCTGCAAACTAAGTGGCCATCCACCTGTTTTTATAAAAAAAAGTTTGTTTTATTGGAAAGCAGCTATGCCCATTCCTTTCACGTTGTTTGCAGCTGCTTTGAGGCTACAGTGGCAGAGATGAGTAGTTACGACAGACCAACCACATGGCCCTCAAAGCCTAGTTTGTTATTAGCTGACATTTAAGCAAAGATTATCAACCCTGCTGTTGCATTTTGATAAAGCTGCCATGAACATTTGTGTATGGGTGTTTCTGTGGACATCAAACATTTTTCTTTCAGTTCTTAGAACTGGAATTGCTGGGTCGTACAGAAGATATATGTTTAAGTAAATAAGAAGTTGAGTTTTTAAGAAATTGTTTAAAAGAATGAAGTCATGTGGTGGGGATAATGTTTAAGTATATAAAAAATTATCTGCAGTGATGGTACCATTTTATTTTTTCACCAGTGATGTGTAAGAGTTACATTCACTCCATTTCCTCTCAAACATGTTGTATTTTCAGTTTTAAAACAGATTTTAGCCAATCTAGTAGGTGTACAGTAGTATCTCAGTGTGGTTTTAATTTGTATTTCTTTATGACTGATGATATATTTTTATGTGCTTTTTGTTCACTTTTATGTTTTTGATGAAAAGTCTGTTAAAATCTTTTTCCTTTTGGTTTTGAATTTCGCCTGTTGTTAAGTAGTAAGAACTATTTGTATATTCTTAATGCAGGTATGTTATTTGTTCTGTGAATATTTTCTCCATTCTGTGGCTAAAAAGTTTTTATTAAAAAGGCTTCATTTTCTCCAGTTTTCTAATTGTTTTAAGTGGGAGGGTAAATCTGGTCTGCTTTGTTAGGGCAGGGACAGTGGATTTATTTTTCTTCATTGTTGTATCCCTAGTGGCTAGCATAAAGTGTTGCAAAAACTAGTATCCAAAGTTCTTTTCTGAATGAATTAGAATTAAGAATAACAACAATAGAGGAGGCATATATCACTTAGACCAATTTTTTGAGAGTAAATGAGTTATTTTTCTTTGTTATAATTCTTATCAAATTGATGAAAAGTAAACATTCTTTTGTTCCTGTTGAAGTTTAAAAGCTGATAGTGATGCATTTTGGTCTTGGTGGCAGCACTCAGTCTTCTAGAAGGTCCTCATTATTCTTTTGTGCACAAGTATTCTGCATATTACAAAATATAATCAAGATTTTTTTGTGTTCTCAAAACCAGTTTGTTTTATAAGTATCATTTAGTCATTGCAGAGCAGGAAAAAAATTTTTAACAACATTTTGTTCCAGTGATTTAAAAGAAGCATGGTATTCAATGTTTCTTCATTAAAAAAAATTAATTTCAGGACTTCCCTGGTGGTCCAGTGGTTAGGACTCTGTGCTCCCAATGCAGGGGGCCTGGGTTTGATCCCTGGTCAGGGAACTAGATCCCATATGCATGCCACAACTAAGAGTTCGCATGCCACCACTAAGGAGCACACATGCCGCAGCTAAGGAGCCCGCCTGCTCCAGCTAAGACCCGGTGCAACCAAATAAATAAAATAATTTTAAAAAATTAATTTCATATGCATAAAAGAATGATCTTTGAATTAAGTTTCTTTGGGTAGTTTTTGTTGTTTTTGACAGATCTTTAAAACTTGCTTTGGAAGTTTTCTAACACATACAGTTTTTCTCCCAAGACTAAAGAATGAAAAGGCGTTGCGTCTCAACCTTATTGGTAAGTGGATATACTTATTTGAAGTTCTTCTCTATACCTATTTTCTTTTGACTCTCTTAGTAGAATGCTATTTTTATCTAAGTGAATTTTCTCTACCAGACTTGATCAAAACAAAATAAAATCAGTCATTAAACTCTGAGAACAAACAGTGTTAATAATATCTAGCTCAGTTTTCTAGAAACTGTTTAGTACCTACCTACCTGTTTTTATCCATCCCCCCTTCCTGTCTCTCTCTGTCTTTCTCTCTCAAGTTTAATTCTAGCTCCGTGACCATTAGAATTATGAAGGATTTTGAAAACAACAATTCATATTTAATGATGTGAATATATACATCCTCAGTCTGTATCTCAGTGTCACAGTCTTTTTGTGTGTGTGACAAGTCTAAGATTTCAAAAGAGTGGCTATTAGGCTTTATAACCAAAATGAAAGGTATTTGAACCATTAACTCTAATGCTTTATTATCAGGCAATAGAATAGTATTTCTAAATGGTTTATCAGTAATCCTGGGTAGGGCCATTTCTTGATTTGTAATATTGAGAAATCTAATTGAAAGTGACACCCCGATGGTCAGATTTACTCATAAGGATGAGGTCTGTTAGCTCCGTGATAATAAATGTCAGTCATTCTGCACAGTATCTGGCAGATCTTATATGCTTAAGATATTTACTAACTTTGAGGCCCTGAACAGGTTACTTAACCTATCTCTTCTAAATGGAGATAATAATAATAATAATAATCCTCATAGGATTGTAAAGGTCTTGACATAGTGCCTGCTGCTTGTTAAATGTTCAGCAGATGTCATCCTCTTCATTAGTCTAATCAGACTCTCATTTTTGTTATTTCGGACAAGTTCTATCCTTTGCTTTATAAATACTTAGAACTTCATGTTCTGTTAACAGTGTTCTTTCTTTTTTTAAATTTTTTGTATCCTTACTGGATAAGAAATATATACAGAAAAGCATCCCTCCTACCCTTGTCTCTTGCCCAAATTAAAATGTGACAATTTAATTTCTGACAGACTGATTTAGTTAGCTTTGAGCCCACACAAAACTTTATATTTAACTTTGAAATAAATTTTGATACTGTTTTAAATAGTATCAGCATTGATGTTGAAAATTATAATGATTACCTCTGCTTGAATGATGACTTGTGGTGTTAAACTGTCTTGGTACTTGTTGTTATAGGTGAAAAACTGCAGTGGTTTCAAAATCATCTTGATCCCAAAAAAGTAGGATATTCAAAGAGAGATGCTTGTGAATTAATTGAAAGGTAAACACTGGGCATGTTATGAGCAAAGGGTCAGTAACAGGAATTCCCCAGCTTGATTCTTCAAGATTCAGAGTTCTATTCGGGATTTATAGATGAGCAAATGAGCTTTGTTATCAAGACTTTGGATTCTTATACAAGCTTACCCATTTTAGTAGCGTTGTAACCTTTCTGGGCCTCAGAGTGGTAGTTAACCCAGTTTCTTGGCTTCCTGGAGGAATGTCATCTAAACTGACATCTAGAGATAGGGGCTAGCAGATTGAGGTGAGGTAGTTGGAGCCTCTAGGCAGAGAGAACAAGATCTGAAAGGCCCGGGGTGAGAGCAGCGTATATTTAGTGATCTGTCAGACATTTAATAAGACTGAAATAATAGGTTCAAGGAGGGAATTGTGACAGGTAGGATAAACAACCAGCTTATGAAAGATCTCAGATATCAGTGTAAGAGTTTGGACTTTATCCAAGGACCGTGGGAGACATAGTTACAGCAAGCACCTGAGATGGTCACATTTTTAAACTTTAGAAAGGTCACAGTTGGAGGAATGAGGAAAATGGATGAGGGGGCAGGCTTTGGCTGGGAGACTACTGAGAGGCTGATGAAGCAGTCCAGGCAAGAGGTGATGGTGGGAGCAGTGTGGTGCAGAGAAGTGAAAGAGTGCAGACATTTTAAGGAGGTGGAAGTCCCAGTCTTTAATGTGGCGTAAAAGGGAGAGAGGGGAAGGAGTCAAGGGGGGCACTCGCATCCCTCACTTGGGCAGCTGGATGAATGGTTGTAGCAGGGGATGGAGCGGGTCGGGAGGGGGCGCCTAGGGGCAGCGCGGAGGCGAGTCCAGGGATGGCGTGCTAAGCCAGATGGAGATGTCCAGGAGGTGGCTGAGTACGTGGATACGGAGTTTGTTTAACAGACACTTTAATGGCAGGCTTTGATGTGGTCACAGGAATTTTGAAAATGGTTCAGTTACCACGAGAAGGTCTGAGGTCTGAGAACGTAAGGGACTCAGAGGAATATAAAAACTTAAGGGACAGGCGAAGGCTGGGGATTATGGCGTTTTTTTGTGTGTGTGGGGGGGAGATTATGTTTTAAATGAACTAATATAAGCCAAACAGAGACTCTCTAAGTCAGATCATTTTCTTGTTTTTCAGGTATTTAAATCGGTTCAGCAGTGAGCTGGAGCAGATTGAGTTACACAACAGCATCAAGGCCAGGCAGGGCCGGCGGCACTGCGCCCGAGAGGCGGTCATCAAGCAGACCATGGAGCGTGAGCGGCGGCAGTACGGGGGCTACGGCCTTGGTAGGAGCGGGAGGGCAGCGGTAGGGCAGCGGTACGGGGGCCTTGGTGTGTTCTCAGGGTACCTCCCTTCTTTCTAGTCGGATTTGCCTTTACTTATTCTATTTATTTAGTTTAGTTTGATTTTCTTCCTTTGATTTCCTTTCCTTTTGAGGGTTTGGAGTAATTTTTGAATTCATTCTTTTTTTTCTCCTACATTCCCAAAACTGTCAGTGTTGACAGTGACTTATCTTTCTACTGTGACAGTAAGGTTTTCCTCTCCCTTCCGGTGTATACTTGATTTGCTTTGTTCTAGAGTTATTACTTGCCCGTCTCCAACCACATCGTCGTTTCTTTAGAGTAAGTACTGTGTCCTCTTGTCTTTGTAAGTCTTGTAGTAAAGAGCTGTACTTGTTGCAGAGTTTCTTGAGAAATTAGAGAAATCAAATTTTCTTTCTTAGCACTAGCATTTTTTACAGTTCCTGAAGACAAGTATGTCGTGGGCTTAACAACACTGTCTGAAGAAAGGCGCTTAGGAGGAGAGGAGAGGGCACTTGTAAGGGCTTGCAAAGCCCAAAGTCAGGTGATGACCCAAGGGCTACATGGCCTGCAAATGGTGTTTGATTGGCTTAGTAATTGTCAGCATAAAAAAAATCTGCTGATTTCACATGAAAAACGTAGATTTCTGGCTTCTCGTAAAACATGCGATGGTCTGGCAGCATCGTCTGCTAGAGCAAAGTAGCAACTATCCCTTTTAGACTTGAGCATTCAGTGGTCCCACACCTTCCTTCATTCACATTCCCTGCCTGGTCCCTGTCGGCATTCCTGTGTGGATTTGCTTGGGAAAGTACAGTAAATGAAATGCTTAAAGCAACATGAGGTTTTTAAATTTTAATAATAACAGTAGGGCCCTGAAGCAGATACCCTGTGGGTAACTGTTGTGTTGGTCCCAGCCTGTGCATAGCGATGCTGTGCGCCGGGAAGGTCAGGGGCGGCCTCCACAGGCGTTTTCCCCACTGGAGCCAGTGTTGTGGCTGGACCCCACCCTCGTGGTTCTTACTGTGATTGGAGGGTGCACCTCAGCAAAAACTGGCAGGGAGCTTTGAAAAAAACAAGATTTAGTGCTTAAAAGTCCTGGACGGTACAGGACATGCCTGAGGGCCACACAGCGAGGTCTCCAGTAGAGAAGGGGGAGGGAACAGGGACCTGGGGCCCTGCCTTTGTTAGGGTCATAGGCGGGATGCCTGGGGTTTCACGGGTTCACTCTTCATAAAGGCACCAGAAGGGGGAACGGGGTCACTCAGGCGGTTAGTTATCCACGTTCCCTGGGGCTTTCTAATAGGGGAACTTCGTGGGTGAGGAGCCTGGTCCCTCACCTAGCTGTTTTGCTGGAGCTGCGTCAGTCTGGCCGTAGGTAGATCCATAGAGTTGGATGTCTTCGCAGCGTATACCTCGACAGTTGGAAGGTTAGCATCAGGCACTTAACCTTCAGCGACACTGTGAGCCCTGAGTAGATGGCAGTTCCTCTACATCATTCCTAAGCAGTGAGTTTCTTCACTGAAAAAACAACAGAATAACTTCAGAACTAGATAGATCTGGACTTAAACCCTTACAGCTTACTATATAACAGGGCAAGTTTCTTCCCACCCACTCCCTGGCCTTGTTACCTTCCATTTAAAAATAGAGGTAAATAGTGCACCTCCTTCCCAGGTTGTTTAAAAGTCAAGTGAGGGGCTTCCCTGGTGGCGCAGTGGTTGAGAGTCCGCCTGCCGATGCAGGGGACACGGGTTTGTGCCTGGTCCGGGAAGATCCCACATGCCGCAGAGCGGCTGGGCCCTTGAGCCATGGCCGCTGGGCCTGCATTTCCGGAGCCCGTGCTCCGCAACGGGAGAGGCCACAGCTGGGAGAGGCCCGCGTACCGCAAAAAAAAGTCAAGTGAGATTTCACGTATCAAGTGCCTGACACAGAACCTACTGTAGAAGGTTGAGGGAGAGCTTTGGCCACTGTGTCCTTTTCACCTCAATTTGTCTATGCTTGTAATCTCCATTTCTTCATTTTTCCATTTTTATTGGAACCCCTTAATTAGGCTTTTGTAGCCACCACTCAACTAAAAGCCCTTGTCACCGATGACCTTTAAGTTGCAAAGACACATAGTGCCTGTACTGGGCACTCATGTAGTCAGCTTTTCTGCAGTGTTTGATACAGATGATCCCTTCATTTCTTGTCACACTTTTTATTTGGGGTAGAAGCCCCTGACCTTCCCTGGTTTTCCTCCAAGTTAACTGGCCATGACTTCAGTGTCCTGAGTTGAATCCCTCATAGCCTCACAAACTAAATATTGACCCAGGTCCCTGTCCTTGGGCCTCTTCTCTTTTCTATTTACACGAATTCCTGAGTTGATGTCATTCAGTCCTGTGGTTTTAAATACCATTTAAATGCTCATAACTTCTAAATTTATATTCTCAATACTTATCGCTAGAACTCCAGACTTGCATTATCAAACTTGGGTTTCTCAGAGTATCTACTTGAATGTCTTACATGCATCTCCAACTTATGTCCCAAAGCAGAGTCCAGCTTTTCTCCTAAAACTCACTTCTCCTGCAAGCTCCCTGTGTCCGTCAGTGACATCACCACTTGCCCTGTCACTTGTGTCAGAAACCCTGCCGACAGTTTCGCGTTCCACATCCAGCTCATCAGCAGGATATACTTAAGAGTCTAATGGCTTGCACTGCTGCCCCCAGCACCTCTAGCTCGAGCCACCACCATCTCAGCTCTGCCATCATGACAGCCTCCCAGGTGCTCTCTCTGCTTAGTCTGTTCAGCCTGCAGCCGCCAGGTTAATCAACAATAATTGACGGCACACTCCAGGTCAGACATCTGGTGGTGGAGCCAGTGCTAAAACTCAGACCTCGTCTTCCAGTTATGCCACAGTCCTTATTCCAGATGCATGGAATGTGTCTGGTGAAAAAAACTTTGTCAACTCTGTCAAGTTTACAAACATCTAGAACCGTGGGCAGATTGTCACCAAATGCTGTGTTGATAAGGTTCAGAGAAGACGAGATAACTGACATCTCTCCCTCTTGCTCCTGGGGGTATAACTGTTTCTGACTCATTTTATTAGAATTTCTTAAAAAAAATAATTATGCTTAATTTATACCTTTTAAACACCTGCCCCCTCATACTCACGCTCTTATTTTCTGAAGGTATTGTAAAAGTCAGCATACAGTCATGTCAAACATTTTTATCTTTTTCATTAATTGATACTGGATTTTATTTAATATTTTATCCATTGGCCAGAATTTTTGCAGCAGCGTTCCATTTTTTGTTAAACATGCCTCTTGTGTTCCATCAACAAGGATGATCCATGCATATAGGTTTATGATCCTCTTTCTAATCATGATAAGGAACTGTCATACACCTAGTTTTCATTTAAAATGGGTTTAAATTTTATTGAACTTTATTGAACATCTATTGATTATAGTTTATTAAAAATTTTTTTTACATTTTTAATAGTATTTTTTAATATCTAATAATCCTTGCATTCCTCAGGCAAACTCTACCTTGCCAAAGCGAACTATATGCTTGAACAAATTGTACCTTTCACCAAGAAAATATGTAAAACAACTGAGCATGTTGTTGTAGGGGACTGATAGAATTTGCCAGGCACCTTTACTGTTTAAAAGGACAGAGTTTATTTTGTTGATAGGTTTGTTCTATTTTATAGATTCTGTGGTAGAATACATTATTTAATAGTGTTCTTTTTGAATCACCTTCTTATAAAGTAAGTTCTTTATGCTTGCAAAACTTACTTTTCATTATAGCATTATAATCATGCTTTGAAATTTTGTTTTTCTTTGGATGTTCTTGCTGGCTGTCAGTTATTATTGTTTCTGAGATAATAAATGAGGAAACTATAACTGTTATAATAGAAGACATTGCCTAATAGATATAAATTATTTTCTTTTCCAGAGATTCCAGACATTTTAAATGCAGGTAATCTGAAAACTTTTAGGTGAGTCTGTCTCTTTTGTTCTTTGAAGCTGCAAGTAAAATACTCCCTTTTGAGTCTAGACGTTAGAGCTAAAAGAAAATTAGGGGGTTCTTTTTAACCTTTCCTCTTTCATCAGTTGAAGTAAGAATTTTCCTAAGTTTAGCATTTGTTAGAGATGCCTGATGTACACTGAAATGATAATGACCTGGTGCTTTTGTTTTTCAAAATACTTTAAAATTCTTTAATATAGTACTTAAAGAACATGATATCCTTGTTCCTCCCTGGTTCTTATTTTTTAAAAAGATAAATTGTCAGCAGCAGACTTGTTGGCTGAGTCCTGTCCCCATACTGTTTGCAGCACCCCCTTCTGGAGAAGGGGGCTAGTGGGAAGTGGTATGGGGGAATGGTTAAATCATAAAGAACCATTTGCCCCAGTGGTTTCTCTCATAGTGCTGTGTGACCGAGAGACCAGTGAGTAGGATTTCCTGTTTCCAGTTTTCAAACATGGCTTCTTTGTCTTTAGAACATAATTTTTATTAATCATTTTGATATTAGCTAGACCATGTTGATCACTCTGAAATTTTAATTGAAATTAGATACCTTTAAGTCCATATTATTTGAAACCCTTAAGCTTATTTTATATTTTTATACTTCTGAACTCATAGAAAATATTTAATATTCATAAAATATTCGCTCTAATAGAATTTATTGATCATATTTAAGAAGTGGTTCACTTTCTAGCCTATGTACATGTATTTATAAGTACATGGAGCTTAAGATTATACATTAATTATTTTTGCTTGTAATGTTAAGTAATCAGATATATAAATGTTCTCTTTATTCCTAAAACAGTGTATGTTCTGCCTCCCCCAAAGAAAGCCAGAAATGAGAAAAAATTAGCCTAGACTGTTAGTATCAGAGTTCAGTTCTCAGAAGAATCTTCACATTGCTCGTAAAGTAATTGAACATAGGATTGTCACAGAAAAGCTGGGGTTGAAGAACTAAAAGTTTTCTATTATAACCAAAAAAATTGTTTGATTACTAAAACAATTGTGATTTACCATTGTGTGTGAAAAGAAAAACCTTTTCTGACTGCATTTTGGAGATTTTCCAGGATAATGTAGTTCCTACTTCTGAAATTCTTAATACCATATATGTCCTAATAGAGGGAAATGTTGGGGTTAGGAAGAATAAAAGAATGGAACGGAGTTTCCTTGTAACTTCTGCCTAACATTTTCCTGCATTGTTTTGGAAATTTTGAATATGTGGAATTCTCTGTGCAGTTAACCGCTACTGTAGATTAATGAGAAAGTGCAGTAAGTATGGAAAAAGCATACCTCAGTTCTTGGGACATTCTTTTTTTTCTAGTGTATTTATATTATTTCCTCCTAGAGCATTTGAATCTGCTGTAAGTTTGTAAACTTTCTAATGCTTAGTTTTGAATATTGACTTTATTACTTCCCTACCTCACCCCTCACCAACTCTCTGCATTCTCTCTTTTGTCTAGGGAATGGGATTTTGATCTGAAGAAATTGCCAAACATTAAAATGAGAAAAATCTGTGCTAATGATGCAGTGCCTAAGAAGTGTAAGAAGAAAACTGTGACAGCTGTAGACACAGATTTAGGAGAATTGGAACTGAAAGATGAATCAAGTGACACAGATGAGGAAATGACTGCAGTGGCCTAATTGTCTTTACTTGAGTTGAAAATAAGTAATTTGAGAACTTCAAGTTACACTTGAATTGATTATGGTAAATAATTGTCTCTACACAACAATTTGCTGTTTAGCTTATTCTCTTATATGATGAGAATCCCATTTTCAGTTTCAAAAACAGTGTTACGATTTTAACTTAAAAATGAATGTTGCTTTATGTTTACATTAAGTTGTTAGACTAGGTAGAAATGCTCTGCAAAATCCATTTAATCTGAATTTCTGGGGCTGGGAGAGCAATATGAACGAGGACAAAAAATGTAATTTTTCCCCTAATGTTTACTTAGAATCACCTAATCTCACATTTTGGGGTACGGGCAGCAGCTGTTTGCTAGAAGGTTACTGTGGTACTTCTTGAGCAGTGACAATGGCAAAATTGCCTTTTAGTAATGTTTTATTCTTCTTCCTCTTACACGTTAAAACTATTTTCTTTCCTTTTAAAATAGGGAAAATGTCATACGGAATTTATATACATTTATGGATTGCACATTGCTGTTATTTATTAACTTTGAGCCAGAGTTAGTTAAATGGTTTAAAAAAACCAGTAACTATTCTTGTTTTGTTGATCTCCTGCATTTAACCTGTTATCTTGATAAAGGGGATGAATGATTTCAGGTTAGCTCTTTTGGTTTGTATATTATTTTTTGCTTTCTCATTGTGAAAAGTGATAGGTTTTATTTGTGGAAACAGAACTAAAGATTCTAGTTATTTCAATTATCTTATTTTTTCTTCTAAGAGATAGGTTAACCTGACATATAACAGTATTTCTAGTATCATGAAAAACATGGATGTGGTTGAATGTTCTTCACAGAAATTGTTAAATGCAGGTATCTTCTAGTCTGTTTTCTAAAGAATGCAATGCAAGAGTATTTGAGTATTTTCAAGGAAAAAAAATGCTGTATGACGTAACTAGGTATCAACTAAGTCTTGTTAACAGTTTTTTTACTTAAGAAAATTAAAAGTAAAACATTTCTATGATTTTTACTTCTGAAGGTTCTAATTATTTAATGTTTAATGATTTAACTGATGCTGCCTTGCTTTGGCTTTAAGTAATCTGTGCAAAAGTATGGTTTTATGGTTATATAATAAGTTCCTATCTCTTTAGTCATTGGCAAATTTCCTTCTCCTTTTTTGGGGGGAGGGGATTCATTTTTAGTTTCAAAATGGCCATAAAAACTGAGTCATAAATTACAGTAAAGAGAATAAAAACCGATTTTTCTGGTCTGATATTTAAAAAACATTACTGTTAGGTAAATAACTTGTGAAAATGGCAGATCATTCTCCCCCTCAAACATTTGTCCCTGGTTTTCCTTGTGCTTTCAAAGCAAAAAGTATAACAAGCTATACTGCTTGGAACCAGAACAGATAAATATTTGTTGAATGAATGAATTTAGGACGGTAATTGTCATGTGACTCCTGGCTGGACCACAGTAGCCTAAGGGATCATTTGTCTTCAGAGTAGTGCTCTCAAACAGCCCTTTAGCCACTGTGTATAGAACATGTTCTTTCTGCAGTGACATACCCGGCCCCTTTTCAGTGAGTGTTAACACCTTTGTAAGGTAGCTTCTTCAGTCCATGGCCATGGAACAGAGTAAGAGTAACACTTTGTTGGCACTTCTGTGTAAACTAGTGGCTGGCAAATAGTAAAATGGAATGGCAGATAGTGTTGTAAGTATTTTAGATGTTGTAGGCCAAATGCAGTTTCTGTTGCATATCCTTTTGTGTATGTGTGTGTGTTTTACCACCCTTTAAAAATATAAAACCCATTGTGGCCATACCCAAATAGGCTACAGGCTGGATTTGGCCTGCTTGCCACAGTTTGCCAACCCCTGGTCTACATCAGCAAGCTGAATTCCATGGACTTGGGCTAATGATACGTTTCTAAGCTCAGATCTGGTCACTGGTATCTGCAGTCTCTGTTCCTGATATCTGGCCACTTCTTGCCTTGCAGACAGATCTCTCTTTGGGACTCTGTTCACCTCAAATAGCCTTTTCTACTCTTGTAATGCTTATGCTTCAGGGCAGGAGGTTAAATAGGTGTCCTCTTTGGTATGTTTATTTGATGGGGTATAATTTTATTTCTGACCACTTTTATTTTTTAAAGAAGTTTTAGGTTTACATCAAAGTCAAGAGTCAGGTAAAGAGATCTCCCATGTACCACCTTGCCCCTGCATAGCGTCCCCGCCAGCCTGCCCCTGACTGACGTCCCCTGCCAGATGGTACCTTTGTTACAGCTGATGAACCTGCATTGACATCCAGCACATTTGGAATGAAATTCACATGCTGTTCCATGGCCAGAGAGGCCTGAGATGTTCTGATTCCTGACGGCCTCTCCAACCTCAGCTTGTTTCCACGTGCCCTTGGCTGGCTTCATTTCAGACTCACTGGCCTTCTGTCCTTTCCTAGGGTGGGACGGTACTCTGCTGGCACCCGGATGACTGTGTGTGTGTCCACCGAGGCCAGGCTTGGTTGCAGCTAACCTGAGCCTTGGAAGAATGCTGTTTGGTCTTCTTGGAAGAGGAGGACATAGGATGCTTGTGAGGAAGTACCCCAGGGCACTCCACATTTGCCTCCCTGTCTTCTGGGGAGGAAAAGTGAGACAGGTTGTCATTGCCTCCCAGGTTCTGATGAAGTATGAGACTTCCCTGCCTCAGTCTCGGTCGTAGTTGCAGGCTGCAAAATTGCTTAGCTACATCATGGAATTGGCTTCTCAGCAACGGGCGTCCTGTCCCAGATATTGTGTTATCCCCTCCTCTGGCCCCTTTTATTTCTGTGCCTTCCCTTGGGATGAGCCTCATGGGGAGCTGGCACCTCTGTTCATCTTTCTTTTGCCATCTCTGTAAGTAATGAACTTACTCTAACAAGGGCTTGTTTCCTTACTGGCTGAATCTTGCTGGGCATTTCTTGTTTGGGACTTTGCTGCCTGCCTTGCCATTTCCCTGAATTAAAGCATCCACCCGACCCTTGCTGCCCTTGGTACCCGTCACAGCTCCCAGTTTTAGATCACTAGCTGAACACACAGTGACAATGATCTGTGATCTAGGTGTGTTGTAATTTGGGAGGTGTGAGAAGACTATACATGTGGGTATCCGGTTTGGGCAGAAGAATGAGCTCATACAATTAGTCTAATAAGCCGGCAGGCACCCTGGCCAGGCAGTCTGTTGACTCACTGGATTCAGGCTTAGAAGTTGGGGCTTTGGAGGGGGACGTTTTCTTCACTAATCACCAAACCTCCTCTTAGGTTAGAAATAGATTCCAAAGTCTTTCTCTTAGTATTATCTCTGGGTAGAAAAATGCTGTTACATTTTTTTGTATATCCAAGCCTTATTCATGAGAAAATACTTTCTCTAGATTACATAGTCATTTTTCTTAAAAGTTTTTTTTTTCTTCTTTAAAACAGGGTTTGAAAGTCTGTATAGATTATTTGCGTTGGTTTTCCCTTGTTAATGCACCTGTTTAATCCTTCCTAAAATGTCATGGGTTAATCAACCTATGTTGGCCTTAAAATATGTTCAGACCCTGCTTAAAAACCCAGACCATTATAAAATCTTAAGAACTCAGGCTTCCCTGGTGGCACAGTGGTTAGGAATCCGCCTGCCAATGCAGGGGACACGGGTTGGATCCCTGGCCCGGGAGGATTCCACATGCCACAGAGCAGCTAAGCCCATGAGCTACAACTACTGAAGCCCACGTACCTGGAGCCCATGCCCTGCAACAAGAGAAGCCACCGCAATGAGAAGCCCACGCACCGCAACGAAGAGTAGCCCCTGCTCACTGCAACTAGAGAAAGCCCGCACACAGCAACGAAGACCCAGCACAGCCAAAAATAAAACAAATTTATATACATATAAAAAATATTAAGAACTCAAGGCTGTTTGAATGTTGCAGATACAAATCTGCAGAAATCCAGGTAAGTTAGGCAAAAAATATAGAAACCACAACAAAGGTTTGGATCACTTGTTTAATATACAAAGTCTGTTTCACAGGTAATTATTTTCTTTTCCTTAATTTGTCTTAGTACACATTATTCACAAAACAGTAAACTGTTAATGCAAGAGAATTAGGTAAAACCGAAAAAAGTACAAATGCTCAATCCCCAAAATTGCACACAGTTATAATTTTTCCTTGTTTGTTTTAATGCAGTTTCAAATGGGCTTTCTTCAGATGTGGAGGAAACACTGCAGCCCAAAATAACAGTACTTCCTTTCAACTGTATTGACAGGTAAAATAGCACCTTTGGGCTGACTTAAGGAAAGAAAACTAATTTTCATCTTTCTTAATTAAAGTGTAAGTCCTACACAATTATCGTATGACAACTACAATAATGATAAGTTTTAAGAGCTCTACTTTGTTCCAAAATATTCATTGGCATGGCAAGGAAAGGTAAATTGTGTCAGGCAGATGCAAAAATCTTCCTCCCCACCTCACCTCCATAACCATTAGAGAATCTTAGTGATGTCATTGCTCTAATGAGCTAGTTTTCCAGCCCAAGTAAGTAGATGTTTTAGGGGACCTTTTGCAAAACAAGATAAGTGTGACTATGTGGCCATCTCTCTGGAACTATAATCACATGTAACAGCAGTTCAGAGTGAGAATAGATGTTTTAGGGACCTTTTGCAAAACAAGATAAATGTAACTGTGGCCATCTCTGGGACTATAATCACATGTAACAACCCCGGAGTGAGATTTAATCCTAGGGCATTTTGAAAGACTCCAGAGTATATACCTGTCTTCCTTTTATTTCTCCATTGCTTTATATCCCAAGTCGATGGGAACATTTTGTTTTGTTTGTTTACATTTTGTTTGTACTTAAGTTTAATTGCCCTTTGGACTTCACTTTAAAAAAAATACTGATTTCATTTCTTTACAATTTAATCTTTGATCTTACACAATTAGAGTGACAGTTCTTTAAAAAATCAACAGCATAAATGTATGTTTTCTGGTATTGATAATACCACAGATTCATGATGATAAAAAGCCAAGGTTTTAGCAGAACTATAAGTTTATTCTTCAATTTCAGTTCTTTGTTTCAATTCCATTTTATTTCTTATATAAGCAGGTAAGCATGCTTCAAAAAATTGCCATTCCGGAGAGCAGTTTTTCTTTTTGAAGGGTATATCCAGTCCACAGAAGTGTTGTCACAAAGCCAAACCCGGTTATCGAAAGGACAAATGTACCATTGCCACACAGAACATAAAATAATCAACATTCGGTTTTAAATGCACATAGTTACTTCAGATTGTTTGAACTACCAACAACCATTATGGGAAAACTTTTAAAGATTTAAATTCAGGAGTTCAGTGTTTAAAAAATAGCAGAATAATGTTGACTTTTAATGTGTTAGGGAGCTATATTATTTTCTCATTTCAAGAAAGTCAAAGCCTATTCAAGTTCATTTTGAGAATTTACGTATGGTTTTAAAACACCATGTCATTTTTTATCATTAATACAGTAATGCTTATCTTTACTTTTCATTCTAGAATTTCTTAGTGTTCATTATGCCCCTTGATAAATTATTATTTATTAAGCCAGTTGTCTTCCACTGTGAAATTATGCACTTACCTATATTGCTAAAGTTTGGACAGAATTTAAATGGTATTTATGGTATAATTCAGGTAAATAATCCTTTTCCTTACAGAGCAAACAAAAGAGAAATCAACATTTCTTTGTTTGCTGGTGGCTAGGTTTTGTTCCCTCAGGAATATTTGTAAACAACTGTTGCCATTGCTAAACCTCAGGAGAAATGGATTAATAAAATGCTTAGGAAAATTGTCAGAAAAGAATGAATCACATTTAATCCCTTGGGTGAGGTGCCATGGTTAAATCCCCTAAAGCTTCATTATCCATGAGTGTATTTATCTTAAACCTTGAAAATGGAAATTTAAGGAGTTAATACAAAGTCCAGGTTGTTTAAGCTTCATGTATTTTTAATTACACCACTGTGTCTTTATTTGTGCAGAAATTTTGGTTCAGTTTAGTTGCCTCAAGTTAGTTTTTCCTGTGCCTTCATTCCGCGCTCCTACAGCAAGTTTTAAGAAAGATGGGTTTTAAACCTTTTGTTTCCTGCCTGACATGAATACCTTGACGTTTTTCTCATGTTTATACAGGAACAAACACATGCCACACACACACACAAAGTTGATACTGTTGACCTTTGCTTTATTTCTAAGGAACTGGGACTATTTGGACTCAGTGTCAGCCACTACTCATATTGTATCAAACTTCTCCTCAGAAAAAGGTTATTTCTCTTTTCTTTCCCTATGGTAACCTGTGAGGAAAAAGCCCACTGACAATTACAAAGTGCATCAGTGTGATACCCAGATTTGTGCAATGCGATACCCATGCTTTGGTTCTATGGCCATCACGGTTGCCTTTTCACAATAATAAATACGACAGCTAGCAAAAATAAATCACCTCATTTTATGTAAGACATCTCTCTTTGACAGGCCACTATATTTACAACCATTAATCTAGCTCACTGCTATGTCATTCACACTTCAGTTCTACATGAATATGCAAAGAATACAATAATCAACTGAACTGTCAAACCTAAACAATTCAATTTATTACTTATCAAAGAATCTGTTGAATATTTTTGCCTCCCAGCTGAGCAAGGGAAATACTATCAGCTTTTTAAAATACAGTCTGAATGCTTGGTCATAACTACTCATCTGTCAAGGTGACACCTCATTAAAAAAAAAGGTACGTTTGACTTAAAGATATTAAATTTTAATTTTCCCTATTATAAGTGCTTCATAGTAGCAAATAAGTTAATTTCAGAACTTACCATAGGCAGATTGCTTTATAGTTTTGTTTTTTCACCCTTTAGAGAAATGGTAACTTCATCTAACTCTTAACCAAGATATTTAATTTGATTAATTTAGTGCTTTGTAAAATAGTATTTGTGATACTTTGAATAAGAGAATGAATTAAGCTGCTGTTTTGAGAGATTCAGTTGTTAAATGAAGCAAAGGCTTTGTCTCTAATTTTAGGTCTGCACTAGCCAATAAGTTCAATTCAAATTGAACTATGCTGTAAACATACTGGATTTTGAAGACTTGGTTCATAAAAACTGTAAAATAACTCAATACTTTTTTATATTGACGACATTGAAATGATAACTTGGGTATATAGTGTTAAATATATTATCAAAATTCATTTCACCTATTTATTTTTACTTTTTCTAATGGGGCTACTAGAAAATTTAAATTTGCATATGTGGCCTTCATTTGTGGCTCACATTATATTTCTGTTGGACAACACTGTTTTAGAGGGTCCAGGTGGAGTATACAAGGCTTCTGTGGGTATTTAACAGAGCTAATTAAACCCAAAAATCTCTGAAAATCATGATTTAAACATAATTCCAAGTATTAATATCTTCAAATGTGTATTGCATCTATTTTAAAAACATGCATCTGTCAAAACAACTGGACTCCACTATAGCCATAAAAACCTGTTAGCTGTCGAAGTATGAATATCAAAATATGCATCTTCTGAGTTTGCTTCTGATGTGCCTTAGGAATAATGCAGATAATTTCAAGCTTAAAACCAAATGTGTTTGTCATTTCCAGATGAGAGAGTTAACATTACAAGGCCCTAGAAGAAAGACACGTTGCAATTCAAGTCCGTATTCTTGACCTTGCCCTGTTACTGTAAAGACTCATGGGTCTGTCCGGTTAGTCTCTCCTCATTGCCTGAAAGCATCCCTTGCTCCAGTGGTCCTTGTCTCACAAATCATTCTCCAGCCAACTTTTCACATTTTCTCTTCACACTTGAGACTGCTTCATGGGATCCTGATCATTTGGTGTTTCTTCTCCTTCCCTTTTTGAGCAAAGAAAGGACAAATGAGTCAGAAAGAGGAGAAGATAAAGAGGGTGACTAACTCAGGATCACTTCTGTCACTTGTAGTGGCTGAGGGCCAGGTGATACTCCAGTGACACACTCCCGGCTGGCCCCATCACACGGGTATGACTTCGGGGGGGCCGCCCTCCGAAGGTGGCAGTGCGTTGGTCCCCGTTTGTAAGGCAGGCACTGCCCCGGCGTCCTTGGCGTCCGTGTTCACCGTGCAGGAGCAGTTCTTCTCCAGCTTCTTGGCCGTGTCGGGGCAGTTCTGCACAAAGATCACGCGGTTGTAGGCCTTCAGCCTGCGCCACAGCTGAACGTAGACCTTGCACTGTACGTACATGAAGACCAAACCTCCCGTGAAGCCGATGGCCACCACAACCAGTTTTGTCCAAAATGGCCATTCAAGGACACCTTTGACATAAGAGAGAGAACATTACCACCAAGTCTTTATTGATCATGCCAGCCTGTTAGTATTTCATAGATCAGGAATATATACTTAACAACTAGTAAAAATTATAACCTGATTGCTTAACTGCTTTAAGTATTCTCGAGGTATTGCCAAAATCGTACATGAAGAAATTCTCTCCCCTACCACTGTAATGATGTCTCTCATCTCTCTCAGCCATCAAGAACCTACTGTGATCATCAGATACTACATCAGATTCTTACTTCGACATTTATTCCTTACAGCTAAATCTTTAAGGAAGGATACTGCACATACTGAGTGAAAGAATCAGACTTTAGGATCCTCCTAAGGTAATGTAATACGTACATGCGTGGGACTGTACCCATGGGTTCCCCACCACCACCCTCGTTACCTTTAAAATTTAAAAAAAAAAAGAGAAGCTGCCACATCTCAGAATTCCTGAGTATAGACATGCATAAGATTTAGGATTTTAGTTACTCGTTTTATCAATCTTATATTTTGTTACTGAGAACCATCTCTTTCTTAGACATCAATCAATATTTTCTCTTAATTTCCATCACCATAACTAGAAATGGACTTTCTTTCACAAAGAGTTTTTAAAACTATGTCATGAGCGTTTCTGTAACTACAACAGTATTTACGCCACACATAATTATAAATGTTAAATATATGATGGTCAAGAGACCACCTCTTGCCAACATTAGGATGGTATGGAGGATGTGATAGCTGCCTTCATTCATGTGAGAGGCTGTCAAGTAAAAGAGAAGGGTGGGTTGGAAACCACACTTTAGGGAAGTTGGGTTTTATTTACTTATAACAGTAAATAGAGTTATAAGAAACATCATCTGTATTTTGTAAGAGTGACATTTATGAATACTTTGTACTTCTGGAAGCAAAATGGACCCCTGCCCCGTTTGCCTCGTGTTGAAGGGCTTGCCTTGCTCCTTAATCCTGTCTATGCAAGGAGAACAGGCCTGACTCACTGAGCTGGGGGGACCAGCAGCTTACAACTGGGGGTAGTTGTGTGCCCCGGGCCACTGAGCAGTGTCTGGAGATGTTGATTGTTATACCTGGTGTTGGGCGGGTGCTACTGACTTAGTAAGTCCTGTGATGCTGCTTTGCCAGCATCCCGCAATGTGTAGGACAGCAAGGAGTTAACCTAGTCCAAAATGCCAATAGTGCTGAGGTTGAGAAACCCTGTTGTAGAAGATGATCACAAGTTTCTTTATTTAGAAATTTGCAGGGAAGACTCAGTATACAAATTAGACATCTTGGAGTTCTCCAAATTTAGAAGGAGTTTTGCTCTCAGCTGTTCAATTGAGCAGTAGTGTCTCCTTGTTTAGAAGGATGTTAACCACAGACAAGCTGAAGTGTGTTTTGTCTCCTATTAGGGAAATCCCCATGGATTACATCTCATTTCCCCCTCTGATTCCTAAATGACACTACCAACTGTGCCCTGGAAGTGCCTGGAGATTCTCTCCTTCCAAACCTCTGCCCATGATATTTCTTCTCTCAGAATTTTGCTTCTCTGTTTCTGAATGTCTACCTGTCCCACAAAACCTGACTCAGAAATAATTTCCAGCTGGGAATACATGTTCTCACTCTTCCAGTTTCATGTTATTTTTTACACTTGTGGCATGAGTGGCTCTCTGACATAAGTTATTTGTTCTCTGCTGTGCCATAATCTTGACAGTGCAGGACCTACGTCTGGTTGGTCTTTGTTTTCCACCCTGCCTTGCTCAGTGGACATTTTAAGGATGAATGAAAGCTTTTAATATATATAAAGCTTTGATATATGTCTTTGTCTGACTTACTTCACTCAGTATGACAACCTCTAGGTCCATCCATGTTGCTGCAAATGGCATTATTTAATTCTTTTTTATGGCTAATATTCTATTGTATATATGTATCACATCTTCTTTATCCATTCCTCTGTTGACGGACATTTAGGTTGCTTCCATGTCTTGGCTATTGTAAATAGTGCTGCTATGAACATTGGGGTGCATGTGTCTTTTCAAATTACGGTTTTCTCTGGATATATGCCCAGGAGTGGGATTGCTGGATCATATGGTGGTTCTATATTTCGTTTTTTAAGGATCCTCCATACTGTTCTCCATAATGGTTGTAACAATTTACATTCCCACCAACAGCGCAAGAGGGTTCCTTTTCTTCACACCCTCGCCAGCATTTATTGTTTGTAGACTTTTTGATGATGGCCATTCTGACTGGTGTGAGGTGATACCTCAGTGTAGTTTTGATTTGCATTTCTCCAATGATTAGTGATGTTGAGCGTTCCTTCATGTGTTCGTTGGCAATCTGTATATCTTCTTTGGAGAAATTTCTATTTAGGTCTCAAATTTCTATTTAGGTCTCCTGCCAATTTTGGATTGGGTTGTATGGTTTTTTGTTTTTTTGGTTTTTTTTTTTGTGGTACACGGGCCTCACTGTTGTGGTCTCTCCCGTTGCGGAGCACAGGCTCCGGACGCGCAGGCTTAGCGGCCATGGCTCACGGGGCCAGCTGCTCCACGGCATGTGGGATCTTCCCGGACCGGGGCACGAATCCGTGTCCCCTGCATCAGCAGGCGGACTCTCAACCACTGCGCCACCAGGGAAGCCCTGGGTTGTATGTTTTTTTAATATTGAGCTGAATGAGCTGCTTGTAAATTTTGAAGATTAATCTTTTGTCAGTTGCTTCATTTGCAAATGTTTTCTCCCATTCTGAGGGCTGTCTTTTCGTCTTTACCATTTCCTTTACTGTGCAAAAGCTTTTAAGTTTGATTAGGTCTCATTTCTTTATTTTTGTTTCATTTCCATTTGTATAGGAGGTGGGTCAAAAAGGATCTTGCTGTGATTTATGTCATAGAGTGTTCTGCCTAGGTTTTCCTCTAAGAGTTTTACACTGTCTGGCCTTATATTTAGGTCTTCAATCCATTTTGAGTTTATTTTTGTGAACGGAGTTAGGGAGTGTTCTAATTTCATTCTTTCACATGTAGCTGTCCAGTTTTCCCAGCACCACTTACTGGAGGCTGTATTTTCTGCACTGTATTTTCTTGCCTCCTTTATCAAAGATAAGGTGACCATATGTGCCTGGGTTTATCTCTGGGCTTTCTATCCTGTTTCATTGACCTACATTTCTGTTTTTGTGCCAGTACCATACTGTCTTGATTACTGTAGCTTTGTAGTAGTATAGTCTGAAGTCCAGGAGCCTGATTCCTCCAGCTCCATTTTTCGTTCTCAAGATTGCTTTGGCTATTCAGGGTGTTTTGTGTTTCCATAAAAATTGTGAACTTTTTTGTTCTAGTTCTGTGAAAAATGTCATTGGTAGGTTGGTAGGGATCGCATTGAACCTGTAGATTGCTTTGGGTAGTATAGTCCTTTTCAGAATGTTGATTTTTTCCAATCCAAGAATGTGGTATATCTCTCCATCTATTTGTATTATCTTTAATTTCGTTCATCAGTGTCTTGTAGTTTTCTGCATATGGGTTTTTTTCCCCCTTAGGTAGGTTTATTCCTAGGTATTTTATTCTTTCTGTTGCAGTGGTAAATGGGAGTGATTTCTTAATTTCTCTTTCAGATTTTTCATCATTAGTGTATAGGAATGCAAGATTTCTGTGCATTAATTTTGTATCCTGCTACTTTACCAAATTCATTGATTAGCTCTAGTAGTTTTCTGATAGCATCTTTAGGATTCTCTATGTCTAGTACCATGTCATCTGCAAACAGTGACAGCTTTACTTCTTCTTTTCTGATTTGGACTTTTATTTCTTTCTCTTCTCTCATTGCTGTGGCTAGAGCTTCCAGAACTGTGTTGAATAATAGTGGGGAGAATGGGCAACTTTGTCTTGGTCCTGATCTTAGTGGAAATGCTTTCAGTTTTTCACCATTGAGAACAATGTTGGAGGTGGGTTTGTCGTATATGGCCTTTATTTATGTTGAGGTAAGTTCCCTCTATGCCTACTTTCTGGAGGGTATTTTTATCTTAAAACTGTTGCATTTTGTCAAAAGCCTTTTCTATTGAAATGATCATATGGTTTTTCACCTTCATTTGTTAATATGGTGTATCACATTGATTGATTTGCATTTATTGAAAAATCCTTGCATTCCTGGAATAAACCCCACTTGATCATGGTGTATGATCCTTTTAATGTGTTGCTGGATTCCGTTTGCTAGTATTTTGTTGAGGATTTTTGCATCTATGTTCATCAGTGATTTGGCCTATAGTTTTCTTTCTTTGTGACATCTTTATCTGCTTTTGGTATCAGGGTGATTGTGGTCTCATAGAATGAGTTTGGGAGTGTTCCTCCCTCTGCTATATTTTGGAAGAGTGAGAAATATAGGTGTTAGCTCTTCTCTAAATGTTTGATAGAATTCGCCTGTGAAGCCATCTGGTCCTGGGCTTTTGTTTGTTGGAAAGTTTTTAATCACAGTCTCTCTCAATTTCATTGCTTGTGACTGGTCTGTTTATATTTTCTATTTCTTCCTGGTTCAGTATCTGAATGTTGTGCTTTTCGAAGAATTTGTCCCATTTCTTTCAGGGTGTCCATTTTACTGCCATATAGTTGCTTGTAGTAATCTCTCATGATCCTTTGTATTTCTGCAGTGTCAGTTGCTACTTCTCCATTTTCATTTCTAATTCTATTGATTTCAGTATTCTCCCTTTTTTTCTTGACGAATCTGGCAAATGGTTTACCAATTTTGTTTATCTTCTCAAAGAAACACCTTTTAGTTTTATTGATCTTTGCTATTATTTCCTTCATTTCTTTTTCATTTATTTCTGATCTGATCTTTATGGTTTCTTTCCTTCTGCTAACTTTGGGGTTTTTTTGTTCTTCTTTTTCTAATTGCTATAGGTGTAAATTTAGGTTGTTTATTTGAGATTTTTCATGTTTCTTGAGGTATGATTGTATTGCCATAAACTTCCCTCTTAGAACTGCTTTTTCTGCATCCCATAGGTATTGGGTCATTTTGTTTCCACTGTCATTTCTTTCTCGGTATTTTTTTATTTCCTCTTTGATTTGTTCAGTGATATCTTGGTTATTTAGTAGCATATTGTTTAGCCTCCATGTGTTTGTATTTTTTACAGATGTTTTTCCCTGTAATTGATATCTAGTCTCATAGTGTTGTGCTTGGAAAAGATACTTGATACAATTTCAGTTTTCTTAAATTTACCAAGGTTTCATTTGTGACCCAAGAGATGATCTATCCTGGAGGATGTTCCATGAGCGCTTGAGAAGAAAGTGTATTCTGTTGTTTTTGGATGGAATGTCCTATAATTATCAATTAAGTCCGTCTTGTTTACTGTATCATTTAAAGCTTGTGTTTCCTGTTTACTTTCATTTTGGATGATCTGTCCATTGGTGAAAGTGGGGTGTTAAGGTTCCCTACTATGATTTTGTTACTGTCGATTCCCCCTTTGATGGCTGTTGGCATTAGCCTTATATTGAGGTGCTCCTGTGTTGGGTGCATAAATATTTACAATTGTTATATCTTCTTCTTGGATTGATCCCTTGATCATTATGTAGTGTCCTTCTTTGTCTCTTGTAATAGTCTTTATTTTAAAGTCATTCTGTCTGATATGAGAATTGCTACGCAGGCTTTGTTTTGATTTCCACTTGCATGGAATATCTTTTTCCATCCCCTCACTCTCAGTCTGTATTTGTCCCTAGGTCTGAATTGGGTTTCTTGTAGACAGCACATCTATGGGTCTTGTTTTTGTATCCATTCAGCCAGTCTATGTCTTTTGGTTGGAGTATTTACTCTATTTACATTTAAGGTAATTATCAATATGTATGTTGCTATTACCATTTTCTTAATTGTTTTGGGTTTGTTATTGTAGGTCTTTTCCATCTTCTGTGTTTCCTGCCTAGAGAAGTTCCTTCGGCATTTGTTGTAACAAGCTGGTTTGGTGGCGCTGAATTCTCTTAGCTTTTGCTTGTCGGTAAAGGTTTTAATTTCTCCGTCGAATCTGAATGAGATCCTTGCTAGGTAGAGTAATCTTGGTTGTAGGTTTTTCCCTTTCATCACTTTAAATATGTCCTGCCACTCCCTTCCCGCTTGCAGAGTTTCTGCTGAAAGATCAGCTGTTCACCTTATGGGGATTCCCTTGTATATTATTTGTTGTTTTTCCCTTGCTGCTTTTAATATTTTTTCTTTGTATTTAATTTTTGATACTTTGATTAATATGTGTCTTGGTGTGTTTCTCCTTGGATTTGTCCTGTATGGGTCTCTCTGCACTTCCTGGACTTGATTAACTATTTACTTTACCATGTTAGAGAAGTCTTCAACTATAATCTCTTCAAATATTTTCTCAGTCCCTTTCTTTTTCTCTTCTTCTTCTGGGACCGCTATAATTTGAATGTTGGTGTGTTTAATGTTGTCCCGGAGGTCTCTGAGACTGTCCTCAATTCTTTTCACTCTTATTTCTTTATTCTGTCTGCAGTAGTTATTTCCGCTATTTTACCTTTCAGGTCCCTTACCTGTTTTTCTGCCTCAGTTATTCTGCTGTTGATTCCTTCTAGAGAATTTTTTTTTTTTTTTTTTTTTTTTTTTTGCGGTATGCGGGCTTCTCACTGTTGTGGCCGCTCCTGTTGCGGAGCACAGTCTCCGTACACGCAGGCCCAGCGGCCATGGCTTACGGGCCCAGCTGCTCCACGGCACGTGGGATCTTCCCAGACCGGGGCATGAACCCATGTCCCCTGCATTGGCAGGCAGACTCTCAACCACTGCGCCACCAGGGAAGCCCCTTCTAGAGAATTTTTAATTTCATTTATTGTGTTCTTCATCATTGTGTGTTTGCTCGTTAGTTCTTCTAGGTCCTTGTTAAATGTTTCTTGTATTCTCTCCATTGTATTTCCATGATTTTGTATCATCTTTACTATCATTTCTCTGAATTCTTTTTAGGTAGACTGCCTACCTATTTCCTCTTCATTTGTTAGGTCTGGTGGGTTTTTATCTCGCTCCTTCATCTGCTGTGTGTTTTTCTGTCTTCTCATTTTGCTTACCTTACTGTGTTTGGGGTCTCCTTTTTGCAGGCTGCAGGTTCGTAGTTCCCGTTGTTTTTGGTGTCTGTCCCCAGTGGCTAAGGTTGGTTCAGTGGGTTGTGTAGGCTTCCTGGTGGAGGGGACTAGTGCTTGTGTTCTGGTGGATGAGGCTGGATCTTGTCTTTCTGGTGGGCAGGTCCATGTCTGGTGGTGTGTTTTGGAGTGTCTGTGGACTTACTATAATTTTAGGCCGCCTCTCTGCTAATGGGTGGGGTTGTGTTCCTGTCTTGCTAGTTGTTTGGCATAGGGTGTCCAGCACTGTAGCTTGCTGGTCGTTGAGTGAAGCTGGGTGCTGGTGTTGAGATGAAGATCTCTCAAAGATTTTCGCCATTTTGATATTATGTGGAGCTGGGAGGTCTCTTGTGGACCAGTGTCCTGAAGTTGGCTCTCCCACCTCAGAGACACAGCACTGAAGGCTGGCTGCAGCTCCAAGACCCTGTCAGCCACACGGCTCAGAAGAAAAGGGAAAAGGAAAGAAAGAGAGAGAGAAGGAAAGGGAGGAAGGAGCATTAAAAACTATACTAAAAAAAACAAAACAAAAATGGAGAGACAAAACCCTAGGGCAAATGGCGAAAGCAAAGCTATACAGACAGAATCACACACAGAAGTATACACATACACACTCACTAAAAGAGAAAAAGGAAAAAAAATATATATATATATCGTTGCTACTAAAGTCCACCTCCTCTATTTCGGCTGATTCATTGTCTACTCAGGTATTCCACCGATGCAGGGTACATCAAGTTGATTGTGAGGATTTAATCCGCTGTTCCTGAGGCTGCTGGGAGAGATTTCCCTTTCTCTTCTTTTTTCGCACCTGGGATTCAGCTATGGATTTGGACCCGCCTCTGCATGTAGGTCGCCGGAGGGCGTCTGTTGTTCGCTCAGACAGGACAGGGTTAAAGGAGCCGCTGATTCGGGGGCTCTGGCCCACTCAGGCTGGGGGGAGGGAGGGATCCGGAGTGCAGGGCGAGCCTGCCGACGTGACGTTGCACCAGCCTGAGGTGCGCCGTGCGTTCTCCAAGGGAAGTTGTCCTTCGGATCACGGGACCTCGGCAGTGGCGGGTTGCACAGGCTCCCGGAAGGGGAGGTGTGGATAGTGACCTGTGCTCACACACAGGCTGCTTCTTCGTGGTGGCAGCAGCAGCCGGAGCATCCCATGCCCGGCTCGGGGGTCCACGCTGTTAGTCACGGCTCATGCCCGTATCTACAGCTCCTTTAAGCAGCGCTCTTAATCCCCTCTGTTCGTGCACCCTGAAACAGTGGTCTCTCGACTCTTCGGCAGCTCCAGACTTTTCCCCGGACTCCCTCCTGGCTAGCCGTGGCGCACTAGCTCCTTCAGGCTGTGTTCATGCCGCCAACCCCAGTCCTCTCCCTACGCTCTGAACAAAGCCCGAGCCTCAGCTTCCAGCCCTGCCCGCCCCGGCGGGTGAACAGTCAAGCCTCTCGGGCTGGTGAGTGCTGGTCGGCACCAATCCTCTGTGAGGGAATCTCTCCGCTTTGCCCTCGGCGCCCCTGTGGCTGCGCTCTCCTCTGCGGCTCCGAAGCTCCCCCCTCCGCCACCCGCAGTCTCCGCCCGCGAAGGGGCTCCTACCGTGTGGAAACCTTTCCTCCTGTGCAGCTCCCTCCCACTGGTGCGGGTCCCATCCCTGTTGTTTCGTCTCTGTTTTTTCTTTTTTCTTTTGCCCTACCCAGGTACATGGGGAGTTTCTTGCCTTTTGGGAGGTCTGAGGTCTTCTGCCAGCGTTCAGTAGGTGTTCTGTAGGAGTTGTTCCACGGGTGGATGTATTTCTCATGTATGTGTGGGGAGGAAGGTGATCTCCGCATTTTACTTTTCAGCCATCTTGATGGTCTCTCTCCTTAACTAGTTTTAATGGTAATATTTATTGTGAGTAAACATGAATGACACATGTGCAGTTTGTGTAAACACTTTGTTTCTTTTTTAAAAGAATAATTTAGACAACTTGATGTAACCTGCATCTGTGGAATACATGAATAGACAACGAATCATCCCAAATTGAGGAGCTCTGTGGATGAAAGGTTCTTGGTGCTGCACCCAGGAGTCAGTGCTGTGCCTCTGAGGTGGGAGAGCCAACTTCAGGACACTGGTCCACAAGAGACCTCCCAGCTCCACATAATATCAAAACGGCGAAAATCTTCGAGAGATCTCAACACCAGCACCCAGCTTCACTCAACGACCAGCAAGCTACAGTGCTGGACACCCTATGACAAACAACTAGCAAGACAGGAACACAACGCCACCCATTAGCAAAGAGGCTGCCTAAAATCATAAGAAGTCCACAAACACCCCAAAACACACCACCAGACATGGACCTGCCCACCAGAAAGACAAGATCTAGCCTAATCCACCAGAACACAGGCACTAGTCCCCTCCACCAGGAAGCCTACACAACCCACTGAACCACCCTTAGCCACTGGGGACAGACACCCAAAACAACGGGAACTACAGACTTGCAGCCTGCAAAAAGGAAACCCCAAACACAGTAAGATAAGCAAAATCAGAAAACAGAAAAACACACAGCAGGTGAAGGAGCAAGATAAAAACCCACCAGACCTAACAAGTGAAGAGGAAATAGGCAGTCTACCTGAAAAAGAATGCAGAATGATGATAGCAAAGATCCAAAATCATGGAAATAGAATAGACAAAATGCAAGAAACAGTTAACAAGGACCTAGAAGAATTAAAGATGAAACAAACAACGATGAACAACACAATAAATGAAATTAAAAATACTCTAGATGGGATCAATAGCACTGAGGCAGAAGAACAGATAAGTGACGTAGAAGATAAAATAGTGGAAATTACTGCAGAGCAGGATAAAGAAAAAAGAATGAAAAGAACTGAGGACAGTCTCAGGGACCTCTGGGACAACATTAAACGCAGCAACATTTGAATTATAGGGGTTCCAGAAGAAGAGAAAAAGAAAGGGACTGAGAAAATATTTGAAGAGATTATAGCTGAAAACTTCCCTAATACGGGAACGGAAATAGTTAATCAAGTCCAGGAGGGACAGAGAGTCCCATATAGAATAAATCCAAGGAGAAATACGCCAAGACACATATTAATCAAACTGTCAAAAATTAACTACAAAGAAAACATTAAAAGCAGAAGGGAAAAACAGCAAATAACACACAAGGGAATCCCCATAAGGTAACAGCTGATCTTTCAGCAGAAACTCTGCAAGCCAGAAGGCACTGGCAGGACATATTTAACGTGATGAAGGAGAAAGACCTGCAACCAAGATTACTCTACCCAGCAAAGATCTCATTCAGATTTGATGGAGAAATGAAAACCTTTACAGACAGTCAAAAGCTGAGAGAGTTCAGCACCACCAAACCAGCTTTACAAGAAATGCTAAAGGAACTTCTCTAGGCAAGAAACACAAGAGAAGGAAAAGACCTACAATAATGAACCCAAAACAATTAAGAAAATGGAAATAGGAACATACATATCGATAATTACCTTAAATGTACATGGACTAAATGCACCCACCAAAAGACACAGATTGGCTGAATGGATACAAAAACAAGACCCATCTATATGCTGTCTACAAGAGACCCACTTCAGACCTAGAGACACATACAGACTGAAAGTAAGGGGATGGAAAGAGATATTTCATGCAAATGGAAACCAAAGGAAAGCTGGAGTAGAAATTCTCATATCAGACAAAATAGACTTTAAAATAAAGACTACTAGAAGAGACAAAGAAGGACACTACATAATGATCAAGGGATCGATCCAAGAAGAAGATATAACAATTGTAAATATTTATGCACCCAACATAGGAGCACCTCAATACATAAGGCAAATACTAACACCCATAAAAGGGGAAATCGACAGTAACACATTCATAGTAGGGAACTTTAACACCCCACTTTCACCAATGGACAGACCATCCAAAATGAAAATAAATAAGGAAACACAAGCTTTAACTGATACATTAAACAAGATGGACTTGATATGTATAGGACATTCCATCCAAAAACAACAGAATACACATTTTTCTCAAGTGCTCATGCAACCATCTCCAGGATAGATCCTATCTTGGGTCACAAATCAAGCCTTGGTAAATTTAATAAAGCTGAAATTGTATCAAGTATCTTTTCCAACTACAATGCTATGAGACTAGATATCAATTTCAGGAAAAGATTTGTAAAAAATACAAACACATGGAGCCTAAACAATACACTACTTAATAACAAAGTGATCACTGAAGAAATCAAAGAGGAAATCAAAAAATACCTAGAAACAAATGACTGTTGAGACACGACGACCCAAAACCTATGGGATGCAGCAAAAGCAGTTTTAAGAGGGAAGTTTATAGCAATACAATCCTACCTTAAGAAACAGGAAACATCTCGAATAAACAACCTAACCTTGCACCTAAAGCAATTAGAGAAAGAACAACCAAAAAAAAAAAAAAAAACCCAAAGTTAGCAGAAGGAAAGAAATCATAAAAATCAGATCAGAAATAAACGAAGGAAACGATAGCAAAGATCAATAAAACTAAAAGCTGGTTCTTTAAGAACATAAACAAAATTGATAAACCATTAGCCAGACTCATCAAGAAAAAAGGGAGAAGACTCAAATCAATAGAATTAGAAGTGAAAAAGAAGTAACAGCTGACACTGCAGAAATAAAAAAGATCATGAGAGATTATTACAAGCAACACTATGCCAATAAAATGGACAACCTGGAAGAAATGGACAAATTTTTAGAAATGCACAACCTGCCAAGACTGAATCAGGAAGAAATAGAAAATATGAATAGACCAATCACAAGCACTGAAATTGAAACTGTGATTAAAAATCTTCCAACACACAAAAGCCCAGGACCAGATGGCTTCACAGGCTAATTCTATCAAGCATTTAGAGAAGAGCTAACACCCATCCTCAAACTCTTCCAAAATATAGCAGAGGGAGGAACACTCCCAAATTCATTCTATGAGGCCACCATCACCCTGATACCAAAACCAGACAAGGATGTCACAAAGAAAACTACAGGCCAATATCACTGATGAACATAGATGCAAAAATCCTCAACAAAATACTAGCAAACAGAATCCAAGAACACATTAAAAGGATCATACACCATGATCAAGTGGGGTTTATTCCAGGAATGCAGGGATTCTTCAATATACGCAAATCAATCAACGTGATACACCGTATTAACAAACTGAAGGAGAAAAACCATATAATCATCTCAATAGATGCAGAGAAAGCTTTTGACAAAATTCAACACCCATTTATGATAAAAACCCTGCAGAAAGTAGGCATAGAGGGAACTTTCGTCAACATATTAAAGGCCATATATGACAAACCAACAGCCAACATCATCCTCAGTTGTGAAAAAGTGAAAGCATTTCCACTAAGATCAGGAACAAGACAAAGTTGCCCACTCTCACCACTCTTACTCAACATAGTTTTGGAAGTTTTAGCCACAGCAATCAGAGAAGAAAAGGAAATAAAAGGAATCCAAATTGGAAAAGAAGAAGTAAAGCTGTCACTGTTTGCAGATGACATGATACTATACATAGAAAATCCTAAAGATGCTACCAGAAAACTACTAGAGCTAATCAATGAATTTGGTAAAGTAGCAGGATACAAAATTTATGTACAGAAATCTCTGGCATTCCTATATACTAATGATGAAAAATCTGAAAGTGAAATCAAGAAAACACTCCCATTTACCATTGCAACAAAAAACACTCCCATTTATCATTGCAACAAAAAGATTAAAAGACCTGTATGCAGAAAATTATAAGACACTGATGAAAGAAATTAAAGGTGATACAAATAGATGGAGAGATATATACCATGTTCTTGGATTGGAAGAATCAACATTGTGAAAATGACTGTACTACCCAAAGCAATCTACAGATTCAATGCAATCCCTATCAAACTACCACTGGCATTTTTCACAGAACTAGAACAAAAAATTTCACAATTTGTATGGAAACACAAAAGACCCTGAATAGCCAAAGCAGTCTTGAGAACGAAAAACGGAGCTGGAGGAATCAGGCTCCCTGACTTCAGACTATACTATAAAGCTACAGTAATCAAGACAGTGTGGTACTGGCACAAAAACAGAAAGATAGATCAATGGAACAGGATAGAAAGCCCAGGGATAAACCCACGCACATCTGGTCACCTTATCTTTGATAAAGGAGGCAGGAATGGTACAGTGGAGAAAGGACAGCCTCTTCAATAAGTGGTGCTGGGAAAACTGGACAGGGACATGTAAAAGTATGAGATTAGATCACTCCCTAAAACCATACACAAAAATAAGCTCAAAATGGATTAAAGACCTAAATGTAAGGCCAGAAACTATCAAACTCTTAGAGGAAAACATAGGCAGAACACTCTATGACATAAATCACAGCAAGATCCTTTTTGACCCACCTCCTAGAGAAATGGAAATAAAGACAAAAATAAACACCTGGGACCTAATGAAACTTAAAAGCTTTTGCACAGCAAAGGAAACCATAAGACCAGAAGACAACCCTCAGAATGGGAGAAAATATTTGCAAATGAAGCAACTGACAAAGGATTAATCTCCACAATTTATAAACAGCTCATGCAGCTCAATTAACAAAAAAATAACCCAATCCAAAAATGGGCAGAAGACCTAAATAGACCTTTCTCCACAGAAGATATACAGACTGCCAACAAACACATGAAAGAATGCTCAACATCTTTAATTAGAGAAATGCAAATCAAAAGTACAATGATATACCATCTCACACTAGTCAGAATGGCCATCAAAAAATCTAGAAACGATAAATGCTGGAGAGGGTGTGGAAAAAAGGGAACCCTCTTGCACTGCTGGTGGGAATGTGAATTGGTACAGCCACTATGGAGAACAGTAGGGAAGTTCCTTAAAAAACTACAAGTAGAACTACCATATGACCTAGCAATCCCACTACTGGGCTTATACCCTGAGAAAACCATAATTCAAAAAGAGTCATGTACCAAAATGTTCATTGCAGCCCTATTTACAATAGCCCAGAGATGGAAACAACCTAAGTGTCCATCATCGGGTGAATGGATAAAGAAGATGTGGCACATATATACAATGGAATATTACTCAGCCAGAAAAAGAAACGCAATTGAGCTATTTGTAATGAGGTGGATAGACCTAGAGTCATATAGAGTGAAGTAAGTCAGAAAGAGAAAGACAAATACCGTATGGTAACACATATATATGGAATTTAAGAAGAAAAAAAAATGTCATGAAGAACCTAGGGGTAAGACAGGAATAAAGACACAGACCTACTAGAGAATGGAGATGAGGATATGGGGAGGGGGAAGGGTAAGCTGTGACAAAGCGAAAAAGAGGCATGGACATTTATACACTACGAAACGTAAGTTAGATGGAGCAACTAAGCCTGTGTGCCACAACTACTGAGCCTGCACTCTGGAGCCTGCAAGCCACAACTACTGAGCCCGCGCGCCTAGAGCCTGTGCTCCGCAAGAAGAGAAGCCACCGCAATGAGAAGCCCGTGCGCATCAACAAAGACACAATGCATCCAAAAATAACTAAACAAATAAATTTATAAAAGAAAATAGCATGAACTTTTGTTTCGTTTTCTTGGTCTGTTTTTTTGTGATTTGTTTTCAGCACACAGATGTACCCTGGAGCATTCCTCTAGAATATGTAAAGATAAGGCAGGAGGAGTAATTGTTCTCCCAAGTTAGAATTGGCAACATGGATAATTTAGGGAGTTAAAGTTTCAAGTACCACGTATTTATTTTTGTTTTTGTTTTCATCACAGGAAATAGGGATCTGGGGCATGATGTTTATTTAATCTAAAAGGACAGCCACTTAAAAACATACAAAGGACTTTTTCCTGGCACTGTTGTTATTACAGCTCAGAAGATGCTGTTTTATATTCGACCTGCACTCTGGTTAAAGAAGGCAATTTGTTTCTCCTCAAATGTTTTCAAGATGGATTTAAAATATTTTGACTTTTCAATTATGCAGTTTTTTTCCAAAACTTTAAAAGCCAATTCAGGAGCAGCTCTCCCTGTTCCAACGCCAAAGGAAGATTAATAATTCACACAGATTCCCACAGTACCCGAAAATTTGCACTTTGGGAAGTTAGGTGTTAAATACAATTTGAACATAAGTGCAGAGAGTCTTCTACTAAAAAACTTTTACAAAAGTCTCCATGGTCCCATTTGAAATTACCCAAGTCAGGAGCTGTCCCTCTGGTCAATGACTCTGTAGGAATAACCACGGGGACTGCTTCGTGATAAAGATCTTGCTTCTTCCTATTTCAGAAGCTCTGAACACCAAAGATAAAAGCTATCTCATTTTCATTTGCTTTTAAGGAACTGAAAATAGGGCTTCCCTGGTGGCGCAGTGGTTGAGAGTCCGCCTGCCGATGCAGGGGACACAGGTTCGTGCCCCGGTCTGGGAAGATCCCACATGCCGCGGAGCGGCTGGGCCCGTGAGCCATGGCCGCTGAGCCTGCGCATACGGAGCCTGTGCTCTGCAACGGGAGGGGCCACAACAGTGAGAGGCCCGCGTATAGCAAAAAAAAAAAAAAAAAGAAACTGAAAATAGGGACTTTCCTGGTGGTCCAGTGGTTAAGAATCCGTCTTCCAGTGCATGGGATGCGGGTTCGATCCCTGATCCGGGAACTAAGATCCCACATGCTGCAGGGTAACTAAGCCCATGTGGCGCGACTACTGAGCCCACACGCTCTGAAGCTCATGTGCCACAACTAGAGAGAAGCCTGCGTGCCGCAAAGAAGAGCCCACACGCCGCAACGAAAGATCTCGCGTGCCGCAACCAAGACCTGACGCAGCCAAAAATAAATATTTTTTAAAACCTGAAAATAACTTTTAAAAGTATATGGTAGAAAGCTGACCCTATATACTGTGTGTGTGTATATATGTTTATAGATAGCTATAGCTATAGATATTAAGAAGCTGACCTTTGGTTATCATTCAACCTTTTCTGTTGGGAAATATGACTGAGGACTCTGAGGGACAGTCCATTGGAGACTGTGGTCTGAAATCCTGCATCTACCCAGAACTGAGAAAGGGAAAAAATATTTTGAAGAGAAATTCCAAAAGAAAGAAAAAAAGTGGAAAAATGTGTGTATGAGGCATTCACTGTCACCATTCCTCCTCCATTGACTGGGCCCCTTGCCAGGTCCCAGACACAGTGCTCAGCACCCAGGATGTGCTGGTGAGCAGGACAGACACTGCCCAGCCTGCTTGGAGCTCAGTCTACTGGTGAGGGGAGACAGACAGTTAAATAAGTGATTATAATAAGGTGTGGTAAGTCTCCTGGTAGGGCAGAGCTTCTCAGCCTGACTGCACAACAGAATCATGTAAGGGGTAATTAAACCTTTGGGGGTAAAACTCCCGCTTTGTAGTGGTATAGAATCTGCACAGGGGATGCGACAGGCAGTCAAGGTAGGGGGGCTACGGGAGCAGGTGTTCTCAACACTTAGAGGGTGTCAGCTACCCACACATTGCTGGGCTCCACCCGCAGAATCTCTGATTCACAGGTCTGGGGTGGGGAGAAGCCAGGAAACTGCATTTCTAACAAATGCCTAGGTAATGCTGATGCTGTGGATTTGGGGACCACATGTTGAGAGCTGCTGAGGTAGTAACAATTATTCTAGCTCAGGGAGCTGAACTGAGTTTCCAAGAGGGAGTGATGTCTAAGGTAAATTGTGAAGGGCTGAGTGGGGCTCAGGGAGGTGTGTGATGACCCGTGAGTGTGAGAGTGAGTGTCTGGGGCTGACACGAGAAGCTGGGAGGACGTGTCATGGAGACGGAAAAGCAGAGCAGGGTCTGGAAGCAGATCTGGGAGCTGAACCAGTGTTGGACATAATTGGCTTCAGCCAGGTCACGGGGTCAGTGTAGCCCCGTTTCAGAGCCCAGGGTGTATTTTAAGAACCATGAATAAACAGGGATAGAACGTGGTCAGATTTGTGTTTTGTAAATTTGCTGCGAGTCCATTTCTGGATGTGGGTTGAAGGTGGGCAAAACTGGAGAAAGTCTAGCTAAGGAGCAGTTTTCCAGTAAAAGAGATGATCACACAGGTGGTGGCAGAGTGGGGAGGGAGATAAATGGACAGATCCCTGAGGTGTGTGGCACAGACTAAATAAATAGGACTTGGTGACCTATGTAAGGTGGAAGTGGGAGGTGGCAAGGAGTGAAGCCTGGGGTGCATTTGGTTACCAGGGGTTAGCGATGCCATTCCTACGGGGGTCAGAGTGGGAAGTGGTGGTAGCTTAGGAGTTTGGACACACTGCGTCCAGGTGCCTGGGAGACCTTTAAATGGAGAGGTCTGGGAGGCAGGTAGATGTGTGGTTGGAGATCATTTGTGTGAGTGTGTGTGGGGGGGTTACCAGCATAGAAGTGACACCTGAAGACAATGACAGCTGGGGGACTAGAGAGGGAGATAAATTGAAAGAGGCATGGCTCCTGGGTCACGGGTTTTAGGGCTGAGGTTGTGACAGTCATGTCCACTGTGGGATAAACGACTGCTATTCACTCACATGTGTCAGAAGTGGGATTGAGTAAATGACTCAACAGAGAGGCTCTGAGCTGCCTTGCCTATGGATGACGTGAGATTGCATCCTCCTCTTCTGTCTGGGAGAGGGGCCATCATCTTGTTTCCCTCCCCTGTAGCTGGGGGACAGCAGCGGGAGCCCTGCAGCCTGGGGCAGCCAGGCCCAGGCAGGGTGGCCACCGGGAGAGGGCTAGGCTACGCTGGAACACTGACATTGGGACATATCCAGCCTGGCTTCAGGTCTGCTCTGGATTGTGAGGAAACACTGCAGTCCTAAGGTCGTAGGCTGGGTGTAGTGAGGTGGGGAAGGTGATGGGGTGCCTCTTTGTCTTCACGTACACACAGGATCAGCTGCAATGTTTGTGGCATACTTTCTGTTACCTGGCTTGAGCCAGTTCCTGTAGCCGTAGGCGATATGGGCTTAAAATATATAAATAAATAAAAAGTTCCTATGAAGGAACTTAAGACAGCAGGGATGTGATAGACATTTTAAAATCCAGCATCTCAGGAACAATGCATAATGAGTGGTAAACAACGTAGTTTGGTATAAACTATATAAATGAGTTAGTATTGACACAAAAATACCCCCCACCTGTTTTTTCTAGCACTTTCATTCCCGTTCAGAAGAGGACACTGCCTCTGGAGAACCCCTGCCAGACACATGCTCCAGCTATGTAAAACACATCCCAGGGGGTCTGGGGTCCCGGTCCTTTTGAGCCCAGCCCTGTTCTGCCCAGAAGCAGCACCCAAGGAGCACGAGAAGGGGGGCCTTCCCCCCTGCTTTTGTCAATCCCAGCACAGAGACACAGAAGAAAGAAACCTCTCCTTTAAAAAATTCTTTTCCTCCTTCCTTCTTTCCCTCACTGCCTCTCATCTTGTTCTTCCACCTACTACTTTTCTTGAGAGAGACACAAACTTCGTGTTATCATCTGAACAACTTCTTCCAAATTCAGGGCTGGTTTTCTACATAATATATATATTTCCCTCCCAGGGGGAGGCTAGGGGATTATTCCTCACTGTTTCACCTCCTATGATTTAGGCTACAGGCTGAAAGCCAGCAGAACCTGCTGGGAAACAGAACTGGGTATGGAGGTGAAGATAAGCCATTTTTGCTCCTGTTTTAAAGGACCTATCCATTGAAAATGTCAGAATATGCCTCAGTGGTTTTAAGACATCTCTCTTTGCAGACTTGATACCATCCTTCATTATCAAACTTAGCACGGCAAATATTTCAAACTGCAGTGTTAATCTATCAAGTTATAGTGTGCTAATTAATAAGCTGTAACACATCTCTGCTAACTGCCATCTTATTTGTGTGTTACAAGAAGCCGGTGATTGGGGTGAATTGAATACAATGAAAGACTTTCTGTTTTTACCACTGTTTGCCTTTTCCCATCAGGCAGAACCTGATACTTTTCAGCTCCTTGAAAAGCCTAAAGTGGTGCATGGCCTCTGTATATTTCTCCCCCACTAAGGTTTACGTGATAAATCTTATTTCTCAGCTTGGGAACCCTGTATGCTCAGTGCTTTATAGTCCGAGCGGTCATCAATAACATAACGAGCAGACTCCGTCGCCAGTACTGGGTGTTGCTTGGGCACCCAACGTGCTCTGGGAAACATCTTCCCTGCCTGTCTCAGGGGTCGTCCCAGGATCCAAGAGGGAAAGAGAATGGGCACATGCTCTTACCATTATCATTGCCTTGCTTGATTTCCTCCGCTGTCCGATCAATCAACACGTACAAAGACCAGACCACGCAGGTGATGGCAATGACGTGGAAGGTGACAGAGCAGAATATCTTCCTCCTCTCACTCCTGGTCATCTGCAGTTTCTCCCACTGCAATTACAAATGAATCACACGCAACTGAATCCCTAGCCCGTAAATGTTGCTCCCCATTTATACCCCAGGCATAAATCATTAATCAAGGGAAAACAATGAAGAGCTGTCATTTTAGATGACACTATAATATTCACATAAGTCTTTGTGTTTGAAAAGATCTGAAATCATAACCCGTGGAGTTATAACAAATTAAGCATATGTGAAAATGAAAAAAAAAATTCCTACTCTCCAAACGAATTAAATTATGTCATTCCTGGTTTGCTACCCTGTAGTGCCCTTGTCTGTAACACGAAGGGGCCAGTTTTAATATTGTACAATTTTCAGAAATCATTTCCACTCAGGTGTCTGCATATTACTTCTCTGTGGTCCTAGGTTATAAGCAGTAATACATAGCCTCTTCTTGGATTAATATGTAACCTGATACAGTGTTGCATTCTTGAATGTGTCAATTTAACAAGTATTTGAATGGCTGAATGATATCTGTGAGAGAAAGTCAACACCTGTTCACAACTCTTCTCCTAGAAGACAAATTTTATCCTCCCGGCAATGGGAGAAAGTCAGCTGCAACTGCTTTCAGAGCAGCCTTGCTTTTCTGCTGCCACTACTGTCACAACCACTGTCCCCAAGTCACACTCCTCAGAAAGTTGAGGGCTGCCCCCTCAGCCTTCGAGAGGGGGAGGGCCACAGTGTTTATAGTAGGAAGTCAAGGATTACATGAGGGAACATCTCCATTATTTACTTTGAAGTAATAGGCTCTCAAATGAAATTTTTGCTACCAAACAATTTTAATGCCTTGACAGCGACGCTATCGCTTGATTACTGTGTTAGGATTTGATCTTTATTTTTCTTTGCATATTTCTATAGGAAAACCAAACCACTATGATCTTATTAGATCATGGATTATTTCAGTAATCCATGATTCTTTACATTCTTTTTTCTTAAAAATTGAAGTATAGTTGATTTACAATATTGTGTTAGTTTCAGGTGTACAGCAAAGTGATTGTTTTATATATATGTAAATGTATACATATATTCTTTTTCAGATTCTTTTCCATTACAGATTATTACAAGAAATTATAGCTCCCTGTGCTATATAGTAGGTCCTTGTTTATCTGTTTTCTATATAGTAGTGTGTATCTGTTAATCCCAAACTCTTAATTTATCCATTCTCCCACCCCATCCCCTTTGGTGACCAAACGTTTGTTTTCTATTTCTGTGTGTCTATTTCTGTTTTGTAAATAGGTCCATTTGTATCTTTTTTTTAGATTCCACATATAAGTGATACCATATGATATTTGTCTTTGTCTGGCTTACTTCACTTAGTATGGTCATCGTTAGGTCCATCCATGTGGCTGCAAACGGCATTATTTCATTCTTTTTTATGGCTGAGTAGTACTCCATTGTGTGTGTGTGTGTGATATACATCTCACATCTTCTTTACCCACTCCTCTGTCGATGGACATTTAGGTTGCTTCCATATCTCGGCTACTAGTGTGAACAGTGCTGCTGTGATTCGTCCCATTCTTTACCTGTTACGCTCTTGCTAAAGCAGAATCCTTGGAGCTCCAGAAGACACACTCCTTTCCCATCCCACCCCACCACCATGCTCCATGAAGCCCTGGCTCTGCCACCAGCTCTGAGACATGGTGAAGCCTTCGGTCTTTCCGGGCCCAGGTGCCTCATCTTCCTTAGAGTCAGAGGTGTGACAGAGAGGTGTGGTGGAGAATACACTCCTCTCCTTTTCCTGCATTAACAGACTAAGCCTCTGAGGGTTGGCACTGTGCCAGCTGAAGCTGCTTTCCCACCTTCCTGGCAGAGGTGACAAGGACTGTTTCCTACTGGCGAGATGTGAGTGGCTATCTCCTGGGATGCTGAGTTTTTGTCTTCTTGACACAGGAATTGCCCCTTCCTCCTTCATTTTCTCTTCTTTGCTATTAATTAGGAATTCCTAATTAATGGTAAAAGTTCCAACAGTCATCTTGCAACCTTGAGGAAAAGTCTTGAGAATCGGACAGACCTCCGCCAATCGGCCACAGCTCACTTCCAGCTACCAGTCATATGCGAGGGAAAGAAAGCCCTGTCTGACTGAGCCATTATTTCTCAGGACTCTGTTCCTGGCTGTCAAATGCCATTCCTGATACGATCAAATAGAAACCTCCTAACTTCCCTTCTGGTCTGAATGTGAAGGTCCTATCATTTCATTTGGAAGAGAGCACAATGCTTAAAGTCTGATCATGACCCTCTAGGAAGCTTCTTAAACATTTTAGAGAAATAAATGTTTTATTTACAAACACTATCCATTCCTCTCTTACTGGCCGGCTAGTCATCACAGAGTTTTCCTTACAGAGTCTGCTAGAGCCAACTAACCATTCGTACCTCATCTTGGACTTTCTTTTCCAACAAACTATATTTTATATATTATTCTAAGTAAATAATGGGAAAATCTTAGTAATGAAGCTACGGGGAAACCAGGTGCTTCAATCTAAAATCTATTTTTAATTAATCAATATTGAATTAAGATTTCAGGATGTGCATCTTAGCTTTTATCAAAACTTCACATCATAGGTGAGAAAGACTGATTTTTAAAATTTCATTTTGTTATTGATTTATTATGATGTTAATCTGAATGATTTGTGTGATTATAGAACAGAGCATTATTGTTTGGCAATAGAATTTTGTGATTTAATAGCTATTTCTTGGATTACCTCAGTATCCAGTATAATCCGATAAAAAGTGCAGGATGGTGCAGAAAGGTAGCTTTACATGTTCAAATGTCCTAAACGTTCCAAGCAGATGGCGATACCTTCACGCTAAAATATTCATACCAAATCAACCCTCACTTGTAAGTCTGGCTTTGGGAAAAACGCTTAAAAAGTGAATCTTCTTCAATCTAAGGAGCGTTTTGATGAAGCGGCTAAAACACATTCTTCAAAAGAAATGAGCCTCAAATAGAAAAATATCAGCGGGGCTGACAGGGATGAACCAAACTCCTTTTAGTACCAAACAATAGAAGCTCTGAAGCTGACACTTCCTAATCTCAGCAGCGTTTTAAGAAGTGGAGTGTTAAAGGACCAGCAAACGTTGCTACTTTTCTTTACAAATCCTCGCAGGGACCACTCAGGAATTCACCAGACAGCACACGAGTAAACGCGGTACCACAGCGCCCTCCTCCGGACGATCATATCACTGCACATGATACCCAGCACCAGGCATCCACTGAAACGTCATCAATTTCATAAAATGTTCGTCCACATTTTTGTGCTTTCAGGTTTATATACAAAGTTTGAATACGTTTTGCAAGCCCCACAGTGAGAAGTGGATCGAGAAGGCAAAGACAGCAATCTTATTTTAACAAAGTTGTGACGAAAGGGCAAATACTAATTTATTATTTGGGATGCTAAAATTCAACACCATCAGTTCGCAGAAGATTTTGTGATAGCACAGCGCTAATCTGCACAAATGCACATAGCATCGCGCTTCCCTGCCCAGTTTTATAAAGTAATGTGTGCTTATGCCCACAGACCACGTGTCCATTGTGAAACCCCCCATAAAGGGGAGCCTCCTGGGTGCTCAGTTTTTTTTGTTTTTTGTGTGTGTGTTTGTTTTTTTATGGTAAGCGGGCCTCTCACTGGTGTGGCCTCTCCCGTTGCGGAGCACAGGCTCCGGACGCGCAGGCTCAGCGGCCATGGCTCACGGGTCCAGCCGCTCCGTGGCATGTGGGATCTTCCCGGACCGGGGCACGAACCCGTGTCCCCTGCATCGGCAGGCGGACTCTCAACCACTGCGCCACCAGGGAAGCCCGGGTGCTCAGTTTTAAGCGGACCCGTCTCTGCAGGGGGTCTCAGAGGAGCTGGTGGAAGTGACCAGAAGCAGCAGGGCGGGAGGGGAGGCCGCAAAGTCAGTCGCTCGAGCGCCTGGGCCTCTTTCCTCACCAGCCCTTGCCCTCCTCGGCCTGCTCGTTCCCTTCACCTGCAACCCCAGCTTCACAATCTTAGCGCCCGGGACCTCGCTTCCCTTTACAGGATCCCTGGGTCTCTGGCACCTGTTTTACCGTCCTTAGCCTTTGATCCCTTATCCAGACCCCTCAACGATAGAGAGAATTGAACAGAACTCCGTTATTCAACTTAGAAATATACAATTAGATTGTTCTGAAAAGACTTCCAAATTGGAGCCAAAATTGATGCAGACACTTTCTGTGAAATTCTCCATTTGCACTAGCGAGATGAAACTGAGCAAGTTTTCTAATTTAAATTACTTGTATTTGCCTTCTGCCCTAAAATATAAATTCAAAAGCACTGCCTAATAAGAATGCTTTTTTAATGTATTTTTTGTTGAAGTATAGTTGAATTACAACGTTGTGTTAATTACTGTGGTACAGCAAAGTGACTCAGTTATACATATATACACATTCTTTTTTAAAATATTCTTTTCTATTATGGTTTATCACAGAATATTGAATATGGTTCTCTGTGCTCTACAGTGGGACCTTTTATTGTTTATCTGTGAGGCAGAGGTTCTTAAAGAGCTTCCCTAGGAGCATCAGCATCAACATGGGGCTTGTCAGTGTGACATTAATGAAAGAAGGAGGCCGTTTGGCTGACGTGGCTCAGTGCCTGGGCACCCACATGAACAAACCAAAATCTAAGCCTCTAGACGTCTCACAATGGACACCAGTCAGAAAGTGTACATGGCACGAGCTGGTTCCTCAACAGAATTACAAATAACCAGGTACACAGATCGCCTGGTTTTCTTGCTAAGAGTCAAAACCTCAAATGTGACATCCATAGATGTTCTGTGGGTCGACCGCAATCTCCTGGAAAAACTCTCCCCCCCACCATAGTACTCTGTTCCATTTTGGTCCACCAATAATTACTACTTAGCATCGTTCATGCATGGTCCCACGTGAGGGGGTATTACACATTTCTGATTGAATGCAGCTCCTCTATTTCCCTTGGTAACAGGACAAGAGGAAATGGCCTCACGCAGCAACAGGGGCTGGGACCCACATCCAAAGAACTCGCAAGCAGGGACAGTGAGTGTGGGCCATGTGCAGTGAACCTGTGAAGTCTCCCGCTGAAATGTAACTATGGGATTGACAGCTCTGATTGCAGGACATCTGGAGCACATGTTGATCTGGAGTTGGGGGAAGTAGTCATTGACATGCAGGGCAGGAAAGATAACACTGCAAGCAAGTGGCGGTCTTACTGAAAAGTGGTTTACAAATTTTCCCACAAAGAAGAGGAATACTTGGGAACATGGAATCAATGGCTTCATTTGCTACCACCCTTGGCATCGAGAACTACTGAGTAATGGGTATTACCTGGACATGGAGGGAATAATAATACAGATTCTTCAGCTCTGGGAGTCCTTATAAGTAGAAGTAGTTTTCAGCCTTGGCTGTCTAACAGAAGCCTCTGGGCAGGTAAGGTCCCAGCACACATACCAGACCTCACTGACTCCATCAACGAGAGCACACTTGGTCCGTGGTCCAAGCATGTCTGCTAAAAATGAGGGCTCTGCCACTACGTGCTGTGTGCCCTGGGCTGGGTTACTTTAACCCTCTGTCCTTCCATTTCCTTACCAGTAAAATGGTGATAAGAATAGTATCTACAGCAGACACTGTGGAGAAAAGTATGAAGTTTCCTCAAAAAAACTAAAAATAGGGTTGCCATATGATCCAGCAATCCCACTCCTGGGAATATAGCCGGAGAAAATGCTAATTCGAAAAGACACATGCACCCCGATGTTCATTGCAGCACTATTAATAATAGCCAAGCCATGGAAGCAACCTAAGTGTCCACTGACAGATGAATGGATAAAGAAGATGTGGTACAGATATACAATGGAATTAGCCATAAAAAAGAATGAAAGAATGCCATTTGCAGCAACATGGATGAACCTAGAGATTGTCATACTAAGTGAAGTAAGCCAGAAAGAAAGACAAATATCATATATGATTATATGTAGAATCTAAAAAGTGATACAAATGAACTTATTTATAAGACAGAAACTGACTCACAGTCATAGAAAACAGAATTATGGTTACCATATTTTATCTATGGAATCGATAAACAACAAGGTCCTACTGTACAGCACAGGGAACAATATTCAATATCCTGTAATAAACCATCATGGAAAAGAATGTGAAAAAGGATACATACGTATATGTATAACTGAATCACTTTGCTGTACACCAGACACCAGCACAACATTGTAAATCAACTCTACTACACTCCAATTAAAAAAAGAATAGTGCGTACAGTACAGGGTCAAGTTTAAGTGAGTTAATGCACATAGTGAGAAGGGTATCAGGCACTTGGAAAGAATTCAACAAACGGCTATCATAACTTGGACCTCGCAGCACCACAGCACCTCAGCCAGTGAGACTCTGGTTGCTTCTACCTTCATGTTGATACCATCACTGGAGGATGAGGAAGGGGTGAGTTGGGATTTGGTCATTTTGCAGAATTAAGGCAGTCAAAGCGCCCCACCCCCATCTACTTTCCAAGTACAAATAGATTTTTCTGAATATTGACTCTCATAGCAGAGAAATAGTTTGTTTTTGTTAACTGTTTATACAAAGACGGGCAAGTGGATGAATTACTGTGCATATCCTAGGTGGACTCTCTTGTGGAAAGACTGCACAACAATACACCCTTTATGGTTAGGACTGGAGAATGTATCACAGGTTGCAATGTATGTCCCAGTAACTTCTCATTCTTTTTGTCTGGAAATTCAAATCAAAATGTTATGTTAAAGCCACCTAAAGAAATACTGTTTTTGGTGACAGTTTTCACAGAAGGTTAAAGGGACTCAAATATTCCACATAAAACTGCAGCACTGATGCGAGCGTGCCGTTATAACTGTGTCTTCCCCGAGTAACGTAATCCACGAGAGGCAGCCTGGTGGGAAACATGCCCCAGGGCTGCTGTTCTGTCTTTGGGATCGTAAAACCTAAGCAGCTACCTGAGAATGGATAAGTAAAGAAATGGCTCTTTTTCCTCAAAGGTAATTCACTTGGATTTCTATACATAATGACTCTTACAGTTTGCTTTTCAAAAACATGTTTTGAGGCCAGCTGACACAACAGGGCTTTACCCAGAGATCTCCCATCATTTTACAGGATTCACAGTGGTACCTGGAACGGCTCCATTGAGTAGAAAGGTAGGGGGTGTTATAGTAGGGCCAATTCCACTTGTAACAAAAATCCGAGCATTACTGAAATATCATTTTAAAACTTGAGGAAAACGTGCACCTATTTAAAACAATAGCAGTAAAAATATATTATACGGATATGCTTGTCACATTCATTTGCAATGGGATAATAAGTTACTAAGAATTGTAACCAGCCCAGTGCTGGTGCAGAGAAGTGTCAGCTACCTGATGAGAAACTGCCCAAACGCAAAGACACCAGTAGAATCAGAGGCCAAGGGAACAGAAGATGTTGCGAAGAGCCTGAGTAGCAGGGCGTCTGGGCGGGAAGCAGGGGGTCCGAGGTGGTGGGAGGGGAGCACATTGGGACATTCAGGTGGAAAAGGCTGGAAGCCCTCTGCTCAGAGAGGCCCTGGAGTGAAGTGACAGGATGCAGACTCTGGGGTCTGGCACCGTGGATGAGAGCCTGGGCCAGGGAGCCTCACCTGTCTGACTTGGGGCGAGGAAACTACCTCCTAAGCCCTCGTTTCCTGGTTGGTACAACTGGGAGGTGAAACTATCCCTTGTAAAGGGTTGCGGTTAGAATTATATGAGAATAACATCCATACACAGTTAGCACTTCGTAAGCCGTCAAGTAAATCAGGGGTCTTTAGCTGGTTTATGAAACAAAGTTTCATGCAGTTCACAGATGTTTAATTAGGCCCATAGTGGGTTTTATAAAATTGTAAGTATTCTTGAATTCCTTGAAATGTAACAAACTCAGTTTGCTTTAGTCTCCACCAGTCTTTGGTTTACACCTTGCCCACCCACTCATCAGTGTCACCTGCTTGGTGCCTGTGGGCAACTGAATTTGTGACTCTGGAAGTGATGGCATCAGTAAGCAAAGTTCTTCAGTGAGATGAAAGCCACAATGTGCAAAACACGCCCAGAGCTTTCAGGATCTTGAAAAGAGCTGTCGATCGTAGAAGCCAACACGAGAGGTGTCAGGAGGGCCAGTAGGTTCTAAAGAGATGCCCAGAAGGGAGCAGTGAGGAAGATCCAAATTATCGTACTGATTTGCTGGAAGGAGTGTATTAGGAAACTGGTGTGTGACAATATTAATCTTACAGGTATAAATGGCCTAAAAATACTGTGGCCAGTAAATCCAAGGTTTCTAAAATATTTTAATAAAACAGATTAGCTATATTCAGCCAACTTGATCAGGATTAAATTTTTCTCTATATAATATATATGTATAATAACACATTAAGTCTATATCTAAATATATATGAATCTCATGTTCCTTGAAGCAATTTTTCTTATGAGCCTTTTCTTGATTTCCCATTGTTTCAAGGAGTTCATGAGAGATGGAATTTCCTAAAAGTTCTGAGCAAGGCATTTGTAATACAGAAAAACAGTTTGCTAAGTGAAATCATCCACTAGATGGTGCAAAAATATCACAGATGAAGGGAGTATAGTGGAAAATAAAGAAACGGACGCAGGCTTATTTTATAGGTCTCCCTAGAGGGGAGATACACAATGTGGCTCTGGGGAACATGTGCATTGGAATTGCTATGGTAATAGTTAAAAGGTGATTTCCTAGGCTCCGTCCAGATCCATATCTGGGGGTAGAACCTAGGTATCTGCATTCTTAGTAAGCACTCCAAGTGATTTTTATGTGTGCTGAAGTCTGAGAATAACTTCCCTGAGGGGGGAAAAAAAACCCAGAGAAATACTTTAAAAAGAGGAGCTGTAATTTCTAATACTTTTTCACAAGAGTGAAAATATTCCACCCACCCCATATCTGGGTTGACTAACATGTTGTCATGTAAGAACACAAACTACTTAAAGAATTACTAGATGCATTTAAACAAAGTTACTTTAAAAATATTTAACCAGGGGGCTTCCCTGGTGGCGCAGTGGTTGAGAGTCCACCTGCCGATGCAGGGGACACGGGTTCGTGCCCCGGTCTGGGAAGATCCCACATGCTGCGGAGCGGCTGGGCCCGTGAGCCATGGCCACTGAGCCTGCACGTCCGGAGCCTGTGCTCCGCAATGGGAGAGGCCACAACAGTGAGAGGCCCGTGTACCACAAAAAACAAAAAAACAATGTACATACTTTAATTAAAAAATACTTTATTCCTAAAAAATGTTAACCATCATCTGAGCCTTCAGTGAGTTTTTATCTTTCTGTAATAGTAACATCAAAGATCACTGATCACAGATCACCACAGAAATATAATAATATTGAAAAAGTGTGAAATATTTCGAGAATTTCCAAAATATGACTCAGAGACAGGAAGTGAGCAAATGCTTCTGGAAAAATGTTGCCAGTAGACTTGATGCAGGGTCCTCACAATCCCTCAATTTGTAAAAAATGCAGTATTTGTGAAGTGCAATTAAGTGAAGCACAATAAAATGGTTTGCCTATATATAAATTCCCTCAATTGTATGTAAAATGCTGTGTGTATTTCCTTTTTCTGGGGAGAAGTCTGTAATTTGCATTGGATTCTCAAAGAGGTCTGAGACATTTTCTGGATTAAAAGCCCTTGCTTTAAACTTCTCTCCCTTGAATTGGTTTAATAGTACTGGGTACATCCACTTCTTTCAAAATGAGGCAGCCCTGGACCAGGGAAGGATGAGAGGTACATAGCATCTCTACAGGCTGGAAATGAAACCTGTGGGCTGGGGACTTGACAAGTTTGGGAAATGAAGAGTAACTCTGCAACCACAACTGACCAGATTTCCTCATTTGCAGAACCTAGAGTGGGTTCCAATCCCAAATGCTGCTTCTCAGCCTTCTGGGTGGTGGGAGAGAATGCGTGATGCTTGCTCGTGTTATCATGGAGATGCTCATATAAGAGCATCTTTATAAGAAAAGCAACTGTTTCCATCCTACCAGCCCCATATCTAGTTTTCCTCCTTTTTTTTTTTTTTTTTTTTTTTTGCGGTACACGGGCCTCTCACTGTTGTGGCCTCTCCCGTTGTGGAGCACAGGCTCCGAACGCGCAGGCTCAGCGGCCATGGCTCACGGGCCCAACCACTCCGCGGCACGTCGGATGTTCCCGGACCGGGGCACGAACCCACGTCCCCTGCATCGGCAGGCGGACTCTCAACTACTGCGCCACCAGGGAAGCCCCCAGTTTCTTTTAAAACTTTGGTTTCAAGAGTGTCACTCTCCTCCACTGGCCCTTTGCCCCCTTCTGGCTGCTGCTGTTAATCTTTCTCTGCTGCCTCTTCTTTTCCACCTTCCCCTTTAGCTTGGTCTCCAGGGCTCTATCTTCATCCCCATTCTCATCACACTTTCCCACTCTTCACTGACTCATCTGGGTCTGAAGCTTCCACTACCAGAAATGTCCTGATGGCTGTTTCTCTCTGCATCCAGACTCAAGCTCCCTGAGACTTACCTCCTGTTCTTGGCTGACCACAGGCATCTCAAGCTCATGTGTCCTGCATGGACTTCTGACGTTATATCCCCGGATTTGCTCATCTGCATGTATATTCTTCCCCAGTAAATATTCAGACTCTTCCCCCCGTCATGCAAGGCAGAAAGCTGAGAGCCATCATGGGTGGTTTCCTACACCTCATCCTTCATCTTTGGTCCTTGCAGTAACTCAGGAACTAAACCTCACCACATGCCTTCCTCTCCATCCCCTCGGCTACTGCTGTACTGAATCATTTTCTTTCCTAGCTTGCATGTTGTACCTCGCCTGCTCACTCACATGGGCAATGCATCCTCCACACATGGCTGCAGCGCCATCTTGCAAAAATACAAATATATTAATTCCTTACTTAATACCCTGAAGTGTCTCTCCATTCCCTTCTGGATAAAATTGAAGTTCTTCAGCAAAGCATCCCATATTACCTGACACTTGCTTTCTATTTAACCTCACCTATTATCTGTCTTAACAAGAATATTAATAGCTTTATATGGTTAATTTTATTCTCACAACCTTTCTGTGATGGACATCTTATTATTACTTTCATTGTAGGTGAGGATGGGAGATTAAGAAACTTGCCTATGGTCATCCTTCTCTCTGGCAAAGCCAGCTATTTTCAACTTGCGAATTATTCATACGCTATGCATGTAAATGCACCATTTTCTTGCCTAGAATGTCCTCAACTCTCTAGATCTCACTGGAAGACATCTAATCACCATTTATGACCAGTTTCAGTTCCCCCCTCTCCTAGGAAGCATTTCCTAACCATCCAGCAAACATGATCACCCCTACTCTGAACCACAGAGGCAGTATGGGCTACCTAAAACCATAGACCTGGGCATAATGTTGATCTAAGTCTGAATCCTAGGTCCACAGTGTAAAAATTGACACCTTAAACAGTTTAGTTAACCTCCGCTGGCCTCTGTTTACTCACTTCTGACACTATGATAAGAACATCTACTTCATGTTTCTTGGGAGGGTTAAAGGAGGTTAGGTATATAACAAAGCATGCACCACAGGGCTCGCACCAGTAAGCAACCAGTGAACTCTGGCTGATTATGGTGGCCACTAACATAATGCAGCTTAGTGTGTCATTACTGTAGATGATTTACACCTCTACCAAATCTACTTAATGGTAATGCAGGAGGAAATTTTCCTTTGGACCTCAGTGACCTGATAATCTATGTATTTGCTGAAATATTTCTATTTGTATACTAAGAATTATTTAATTGACCACATTTCTCTCTTTGGTTTGGCTGCTGAACTGTTGGAAGCATGCAGCTCTTCCCATGCAAACAGCGTACAGACCACGGTATGAATCTTCCTTATGTTTGCTTTAGGATTTTACTTCACTCACCTTCTTTGCCTACAACCTCCTTATCCTTTCGCTTATGTTTTGGAATGTATTTCCGAAAGCAGGATCAAGTTCTTCATGCACTGTGATGGGGTGCTAATAATCACTGAAGGCTGCAATAGGAGAGGGCTGAGCTGAGCAACCTGAAAGGCTTTGTAGACAGACCGACAGGTGAATACCTGATCTGTCAAATCACGATAATGGGAAGAAAATAATGCCAATGCTTCAATAGCGGATATGATCATCTGTACTATTTTGTATAGATAAAACTCTTTATTGAAATAAGAATGGCAACTGAAAGGTGCTGAGGTGTGTTTTATCTAATAAATGTGCACCATGAAAATGCTCTGAGCCAGTAAGACCCATGTAGAAACTTCGTTACAGCCATATTTGTGTCTCAAAGCTTTGGGAACTGTGAAATGAAAGATGGCTCCCTTTGATGTGATCAACTTTTGAGCAAAAATGTAAGGAGCGGGAAATCATATGACTTTTTGAAAAACTAACTGGAAACCCGCGCCAGCAGTATTGCATGAGTGACTAAGAATTACTTCCAATTATTTACATAATTAAATGTAGCCTGTGAGTTGTATTGCCAAGACTAGGTTAAAAATAAAGTCTTCAAATGTGGCACATATGCACATATGCACATATTCCATGGCATATTCTCCTACTCAGCTGTGAAAAAGAATGAAATAATGCCATTTGCAGCAACATGGATGGACCTAGAGATGATCATACTAAGTGAAGTCAGTCAGAAAGAAAAAGACAAATACCATATGATATCACTTCTATGTGGAATCGAAAATATGACATAAATGAACTCATCTACGAAACAGAAACAGATTCACAGACATAGAGAACAGATTTGTGGTTGCCAAGGGGGATGGGAGGTGGGGGAGGGATGGATTGGGAGTTTGGGGTTAGCAGATGCAAATTATAAACAACAAGGTCCTTCTGTAGAGCACAGGGAACTATATTCAATATTCTGTGATAAGCCATAATGGAAAAGGATATGAAAGAGAATGTATATATATGAATAACTTCATCACTTTGCTGTACACCTGAAAGTAACACAACATTGTAAATCAACTATATTTCAATAAAATAAATTTTAAAAAAGTCTTCGAATCTTTAAACCTCAGTAAGAATCTTAACCTAACCCAGTTTTCTTATTAATAGTGAGCTAGCAAAAATAGTAAAATGCCCCCTACTATTCTTCTATTGAGATTTTCTTTTAAACCAACCTCTCGGGAGCCCAGATCTCTGGGGAGACACCTTCCCCCTGGATGTCAGCACCTGAGTTCAAGCGTGATGCTGTCACAGCTTCCCAGGGAGTTGTGGAGTTAGCCCAGTTACACGGAAACAACTCTCAAAACTGGGTCTTGACTCTTAAAAAGGGGGAAATATACAACAGGTGGGTGCTGTGAACCCAAGAAAATACTTTGTCTTTTATGTGATTTAATTTCACAAACCATGAAAAAGCTGTTGACTGCAATCAATTTACATAGAAATTAGTTGAAATGTGCCGACATTGTTACCACAGCTCCAAAAATGTAACTGCCTTTAGTAAACAACCTCACATCTCCTGGAAATGCATTGATAGGACACAAATGGTATGGGATTAACGTTAACACTTTAATATACACATTATCCCTCAAGTCAAATTCTTTCACTGTAATGACACGATATCTTATAAAAAAGTAATAGCTTTGTGCATGCAGGGGATGTATTTGACCCTGTATATTATAAGAGATGATTGAGATTTAGGGTTTGCAACACTGGAAATGGTTTTCTAGAGGGGAGAAAGCAGTTAAGTGGGTTGCCTTGACAACATGGGTTAGTTGCATCAAGAAATCCATGGCAATGCAGGAGCTTCTGGTACGTAAAGATTGCAAACTATCTCGCAAGTTCGGTTAAAAGAAAACGAATCCCACTGCAAGGCAGTGTTACCTGACCTATGAAATATTAGTTCTCACTTTTTTGTTGTTGTTTTTGCGGTACGCGGGCCTCTCACTGTTGTGGCCTCTCCCATTGCAGAGCACAGGCTCCGGATGCGCAGGCTCAGCGGCCATGGCTCACGGGCCCAGCCACAGGTGGGATCTTCCCGGACCGGGGCACGAACCCGTGTCCCCTGCATCAGCAGGCGGACTCTCAACCACTGTGCCACCAGGGAAGCCCAGTTCTCACTTTTTATCATGAACCTTGTTAGAAAATAGATGAAAAATCTAGGTGGGCAAGATAGGACAGGGGGAAGAAAACAGGAAGTACAAGGGTTCTATTAAAGGGTCTTCCCTACTCTCCTCCACACCCCTGCACCCCCAACAGGGCTCCAGGGATCCCTGCATGTTCTCTGAAAGTCAATTCTGCTAAGAAAAGGTGTCTCGCCCCGATTCTGTTCATTTCCCCAGCAGTCTCCCACAAAGCTTCTCTGTGGGGAATATCCCATGTCCATATTGCATATTCATAAATAATGAGCGTAATAAGGATTACCACAACAAAGCTGGTTATTAGTGAAAGCGAAAACAAAACCTGTTAACATGCATGCCCCCTAGTCCAATTATCCTGGCAGGGCTGAGCAGAGATTTATCTGCAGAGCATCAAGCCTCAAAGACAAAGCCTGTTACTGAAAACAAGCTTGTTTCTTCCCACCCTCTAGCAAGCAACCCTTTATGGCCCTGTTCTAAGCACACAGTTTTGATATTCTGCTCCTAAAATCTCCATCAAGCAATTTTGAAGGAGGAGCTTGGGTTTTCCTTTCTTAAAGCCTTTTTTTAAAAAGGTAAACAGAACTATGCTTTTCTTTGGTTAAACTGCAGTGTGAGTTTCGCTTTCAAAGTAGTCTAAGGCTATGATTCACCTGTACATCATCCGAGATGGGCCCTGAGTATCTGGGCTGCTCTTCCCTTTTGTATTTCCTGGCTTTAGGATCATGGAAGGGAATGGGGACCAGAGGGACACATATTAGGAGCAGAGGGACTGCCTCTGTAGCAACAAAGTGGAGAAGCAGTAGCCCAGACTCCTGTGAGTTTAGATGGTACAAATAGGCAGGCGCTGGCAGCTCCCACACCTGCAGGGCCAAGGTCACCCAGCAGAGTGGGCCACTGAGCACAAAAGCTAAGAACTAAGACAGTTTTCCTTCCAAGGGGCGTTTGTTTTCTTTCTCCTGCAAAATAGACAGGAAGCCCTAATAGGTGGACCCGTCCCCTACAGTAAAGTCCAGTGTTACTCATGAGGCTTTTTATGTATCTTGGAGGCAAAACCCATCCCTTCAAGCCTATGAACAGCCTAGAGGGTGCCAAAGGATGCCAGGGACACTGCTGTTTAGGTGTATCTTTAGAAGTGACAGGTGAATGGGCGGAGCATCAACAATGACTCACTGGCCAGATACCAGGCAGAAAAATAGGCATGTTATTTGGGAAGTAGGCCAAAGAAGGCGTCCTGGACGGCTTCTGATGCCATCTTAAACGTTAGGATTTCTCAATCAAGATAAGAATAGAGGGAATGCAGACAAATATTAAGCCACCATTTGTGCTCTTAGCTAAGGCCTTTAACCTCATCAGTCGAGAAGCCAACCAATACATCTCCTATGCACACACTCTTCTAGGACCATGGGAAACAGGAATTTCACCCACGAAGACAGGACTCATCTTTCTCCAATGACCTCTTTCTTCAAGGTATCAATAAATGGCCCACCTGTCCTTTGATCCACTCAGTGTGACCACACATGGGTCAGTCTCACATAGGAGCTCTTTGGGTGAAATACATGAGTCTATCTTTGTGGTCACATTGAAGAAAACCCCTCTATTTCAGAGCAGAAAGTAGGCGTATCTAAATAAAAGCTACAACTGGTGAAAAGCAACAAATATGACACAGAAGGAAATCTTGCCTTCTGGTCCTCATTTTACACAAATGTGTAAGATGTGCAATAATCTTTGGGTCTTGTGTCTTTCTGCCCCTAAAAAAGTAAAAAGATTTCCGACCTTTTTTCTTTAGAGGCCAGGGATTTCAGAGTCCCAAGGGCTACCAGAAGTCAAAGGGCACAGAGAACAGGAAGGCCTCTGAGTCCCCCTTCTGTAACTTTTCTCACTAGTCTAAGCAGAGTATTTCAGCTTTTACCCCTTGTTATTTACTCTTTTATTTAACATTTTAATTTTGGAATAATTTCAGATTTATAGAAAAGTTTCAAAGATAATAAAGGCTGTATGTACCCCTCACCCAATTTCCCCTTATGTGAGCATCTTACGTTACTGTCATACATTTGTCAAAGGAAGAAAACGGCACTAGTACATTAATATTAATGAAACTCCAGACTTGTTAGGGTTTCACCGGTTTTCCCACAAATTTTCTTTTAACTTTTAACTAGACACTGTTCCCTGAAGAAAGTTTGGAGACTACTTTTGGAGTTGTAAGCGACAATCTAGTGCCTAAGTGAGGCTTTCTCTCTGATGGCATCAGGATGTCTTAAGTTCCAAGTTTGGAATAAATTCTCCTATGTGATTCCATGCTACAGAAAGCATGGTCCTACACTGGCATTACCTGGGAGCTGAGTAGTTATGCAGAATCTCATGCTCCACCAAAGCTTACTGAACAATCAAAACTTGATACATTTCTTGAGGTTTATTTCCATAAATCTATAGGAAAGTTCATTTTAAAGACCATCTAGAATTTCATCATATGACAATCTCCTGCACTGCCCTATTGCACCCTTCTTTACCCTTATCTAGAGGCAACCACTTAAATGTGGTAGGTGCTGCTTCTTTTTTTTCTTCAAATTTAGCATATTTTTAAAAATTTATTTTATTGATGTATAGTTGATTTACAATGTTCTGTTAATTTCTGCTGTACAGCAAAGTGATTCGGTTATACATATTCATTCTTTTCATATTCTTTTCCATTATGGTTTATCACAGGATATTGGATTAGTTTCCTGTGCTATACAATAGGACCTTGTTGTTTATCTATTCTATATATACCAGTTTGCATCTGCTGATCCCACAGTACCAATCCATCCCTCCCCTGCCCCCCACACCCTTGGCAACCACAAGTCTGTTCTCTATGTCTCTGAGTCTGTTTCTGTTTCGTAGATAAGTTCATTTGTGTCATATGTTAGATTCCACATATAAGTGATATCATATGATATTTGTCTTTGTCTCTGTCTGACTTCACTTAGTATGATAATCTCTAGGTCCATCCATGTTGCTGCAAATGGCATTATTTCATTATTTTTTGTGGCTGAGTAATACTGCATTATATATATATATATACACACACACATATGTGTGTGTGTGTGTGTGTATTCTTCCTCATCCATTCTTCTGTTGATGGACACTTAGGTCGTTCCCATGTCTTGGCTATTATGAACCATGCTGCTAGGAACATAGGGGTCCATGTATCTTTTTTAATTATAGTTTTCTCAGGGTATATGCCCAGTAGTGGGATTGCTGGGTCGTATGGTAGTTCTATTTTTAGTTTTTTTTTTTTTTTTGCGGTACGTGGGCCTCTCACCGCTATGGCCTCTCCCGTTGCAGAGCACAGGCTCCGGACGCGCAGGCCCAGCGGCCATGGCTCATGGGCCTAGCCGCTCCGCGGCATGTGGGATCCTCCCGGACCGGGGCACGAACCCGTGTCCCCTGCATCGGCAGGCAGACTCTCAACCACTGCGCCACCAGGGAAGCCCCTATTTTTAGTGTTTTAAGGAACCTCCATACTGCTCTCCATAGTGGCTGTGACAATTCACATTCCCACCAGCAGTGCAGGAGGGCTCCCTTTTCTCCACACCCTCTCCGGCGTTCGTTATTTGTAGGTATTTTGACGATGGCCATTCTGACTGGTGTGAGGTGCTATAGTAGGTGCTGCTTCTGATATTCACTTCCCTCATGTTCCGTAACATGCTTCTACTGTTATGACGACTCATTGATATTATACATCACCTACTGACCTCTTGTTATCGTTGTCGAGGATTTAATGCTCAGCCACAGCCCCACTCACGCATATTCATCCTCCCAGTATAAGCGTATGGCTAGTTTGATTATATCAATATAAGAAATTATAATTATATAAAATGGTATTCATTAAAGAAATCAAGGGTTACTTGAGAGCAGTGTTTTTCAAAGTGTCATCTGGGAATCCTTTCAAGAGATCAGTGTGGTCAAAACTATTGAATAATAATTCTCAAAGATTTTTGTATGGCGGAATTTTCCAGAAGCTACACGAAGTATGGCACATGAAGCAGACTGAATACGGAAGCAGACGCGAGATTTCAGCTGTCTTCCATTAGACAAGACATTAAAGAGATTAGACATTAGAGAGATTAGCAAAGTGAGAAACAGTGCTAGCTAGCTCTTCTCATTGGATATTTTTTGTTTTGGAAATATAATTTTTCATAAAAATATAGTACTTATCTTAACATGAAATGCTTCTTATTATTTCAAAATAATTTAATAAGTGCATATTTGAACGTTTCTCAGTCTCAGTTCCTAACCTGGTAAATATTCGTAGATATAACTCACATAAACCTAAGCGCTCTGGTGTCTTCCATAATTTGTAAAAGTGTCTTGAGACCAAAATGTTTGAGAATTGCTGCCCTAGAGAAATAATTCACTTTCTTAATAAATTTCTGTTGCATTTTAAAGATAATTCCCTTTTAATTATTTGCTTAAAATGTACCTACTTTAATTTTTTTCTATATCCTTCAATGCATCTATCCAAAGCCCCTTAATCTTACTTCTGAAGCAAGTCAGATATCCTACCAAACTGATTTTTCCACTGACCTCTGACCCTGAGGCTTCTATCCTGTTCCCCATTCTGAACACATCACTGTCTTGCTGGACGTATTTCTTTTCCTCCTCTGCACCCTCCCCGGGGGCAGTCCCTTTTCAAATAGTTCAGAAATGCTGGGTGCCCAGACCTTGTTCTGACAGCGTCTTTGCTCCTCTGCTGTGTTGCTTCCTGTGCTTTTCCAATCTTAACTTTTTCCCGTGTCAAGTCCCTTATTTTGCTTAAGGATTCCCCTGAAAAGTTTCCAAGAGGCCATGGGATGTACATTTTTAGAATCCTTGCATTGTCTGAAAATCTTTATTCTACTCTTACATTTTGTTGGTATATTTGCTAAGTATTAAAATTGTGGTTGAATATTCCTTTAGAATATGCCAGTGCTTAGTAAGCCACTTCTTTATCACCAAATTATGGTAGTAATTATCATCATAATTCTGATTACAATGGAATTCATTAGAACCTTTTGAAAGCTTCCTGAATTTACTCTTCATTTTTATATCTTTTGGTCTTTGGAGTTTTACAGTAGCAAACACTTATCTAAGTATTTCTTTATTTGTGCTGGATAATCACGCTCTTCATTTTTCAGAGGCACTCTTGCATTATTTCTTTGATAATTTTCTCTGCCTTTTTGTCTATTCTATGACTTAAAAAATTGTTTTACTCCTTTTATCCTTTTATTTTAGTTTCTGGAATATTTGTTCAACTTTCTTTTTCAAGTCTTTCATTGGATGCTTTTTATTAGCTACTTGACGTCTAAGGGGAAAAATTTTTACTTTTTTAAATTGATGGGTGCCTAAAACATAAATACACAATTTAATCAATTAAGATTTCTTTGTCAAGTTCTGATAGTAATGCTATGGCAGCTTCCTGAGAAATGCTGGAAACGTCATTCTTTCCCTCCCCACTGGACGTGTTTAAATAACACTGGTGTTATGTAAGTTACAGGCCCTGACATCCTCCAATTTCCACAAACATCAAAATGTTGATAAATGCCGGCCCGTGAGGGGCAGGAATTCTTCAGTTGTCATGACTTTGGTTGGACTGTTCTTTGAGCTAAACTCAAGGGGTAAGTTGGGAGGTTAATTTCTGCTATTTCCTCAAAGTCACCTGACAACTCCCTGTGATTCAGAAATTTGGACGAGGAGATGCCCAAAGGGAGGACAGAAGATGTAAGCTGTGAGGAAAGGTGGGTGGTTATTTTTCTTCCAGAAACAGATTAATCCCTGAGCTTGGTCTCTTTCAACCCAAGTCCACCCATTAAAGGTATCTGGAATGCTTGGTGACATCAGGGCTTGGACACAGACCTTCCTCAAGAACAGTGTGGCTAAGGCAAAAGAAGACCAGTGCCGGCCAGCCTTCCCTTGCCAGGGCACCCAGAGGAAGAGATACGTATCTAGGCTGTTGGGATCATCTTCCCCAGGTAAGGCCAACGGTTGTACAAATTGGTCTACGAATGTCTCAGGAAACTGTGCCCAAGAAAGACCAGAGACTCCAGACATGTTTCTCGGGCATCATAATGCTAAGAATTCCACTATGAACGCCAAGAGGAGGCACCTCTGCTCAGGGTGGCTCAGTGCCAGAGGCTCAGGTGAAGCAGGTGCAGAAGCATCGGGACCCCCAGGACAAATGTTTGCAGCAGTGGTGGGTACGGGGTCTCCCCTTTACTGAAATGGTATGGTTTGATGCTCCTGGCAAAGCCTGTTGCTGAGTTTTTCCACTGCTGTTTCTTCTACTTGACACCCCACTTCTTGAACCAAATCATTGGTACTAGCTCATCAAAGCTAGAGGTTGAAGTCAAGCACCCAATCTGTGTCTATGATCTTTTTAGATCCCACCTTCTTCCTACACCCTAAGCTGTTCCAGGCTAGGCTGTGTGGCTTCAGCGAACGTGCCATGGCTTTGCTGATGCCTGGGAAATGCCACTGTCAGTCAGGGGGCCACTCCCGAGTCACGCTGTACTGTCTCCGTTTACCCTGTGTCCTCTTACCTCTTTTATATTTTTGAATTCTAAATAGAATTACATTTAAAAAAGGAGGGGAGTTCTACTGCTTTAAACAGCTTTGGAAACCAGTTACAATTTCAAAAGACACTTCTTAACTTAAAAAGTCTAGGACCATAAACAAAGCTGAGAAGTTGAAACTAAAGTCACTTAAAATTCATATACTAACAGTTAATATTTATTCTCATCATGTTCCAGATGCAGTGCTGAGTGCTTTTCATGTATTATCTCATTCAGACTGCCTAACAACCATATCGGGTGGTACACACTTTTATTATCTCCATTTTACACATGAGGAAATACAGGCATGGAGAAACTGAGTAACTTGCCCAAAGCTCTAAAGCGACAACGACTCCTTTCAAGGTGCAAACACTGGCAGGCTGACTCCAGAGCTCAAGCCCTAATCATTACACAGTCAGGTAGAAAAAAATAAAAATAACCAGGCTATTGGGTTACTTTGTATCAGAAGTTTTTAAAAGAAATATTTCAATGAATCAATAAAAATGATTAACAACTACGTCAGGTGTTCATATGCAAATGAATGCCCAGTACACTTAGCGGTCACCCTTTAGAAAGTAAACACGAAATAAATTTTGGTCAAATATGCCAGGCAAGGCTAATTATTTTCTTGAACATTTTTATGAACTCCTTAAAAGTTTTCAGTATGTTAATGATTCTCCTGCCTTCACCTTGCTTACATTATTAATTTGCTCAGCAAATTCTTTAGAGATAAACTAAGTTGCAAAGTTAAAGCAACATAACTCTTATGTGGATGACTAAACACCACGAATCACTGAACAAATTAATCAATGCATGTACCCCTATAATCATCCAATGCTTTAGAAATTAGTTCTTTGAAAATGTGCATGCCACTCTCTTAATGGCCTTCCAGCGAATTCAATGCCAAGTGCTGATTTAGTAAGAATGGAAAAGTGAATTTGCTAGAGCATCGATCGGGTGATGGGAAACTGGGGAAAATAATAACACTGCCACTTTGTGGGACTTTACTGCTGACAAAGGACTTGTACTTACATCATTTTATTCCTCAGTACAAACTGAAAAGTCAGCAAAGTAGATATCAATATTATTGCCACCCTTCCTCCTTCCTCCTTCAATTTGATAGATCCCATCCCAGGTCACAGGATGCACCTACAGCCACAGGGCGGCTACACCGGGGGTTTGACTTTCGCTGTCCTGCACACTCAGCCCAGGTTCTTTTCACTGCATCATGCCCTACTCCATTGGGGAGATATTTGCAAAGATAGATAGGCATTGCTACCCTGCAGAGGTCATAGACTCTCGGTCTGGGGGCTGAATCTAGCCTTCAGATCTGTTTTGCTTTGCCCGAATAGATTTTGAGTTTGATTAGTTACAACTGTTTTTTAAAAATCAGAAGAGATTAAGCTAAATCTAGAACTGTGGCTTCATCTGGAAAAGTAGTTGATTTGGCAACAATCGACTACTGTTGACTGCTCTGTTTAGAGTAGGCGTGTCTATTTCAGAGCGCCACAGTCACTTCTACTCCTTATCACAGGACCGTATTGCCTTATTTGCCATTTATCCTCCTAAAACCAGGCTGCTTCTTTCAGTTATCTTACCTGCCTGGCTCCCAACAGAAAGTGATTTCTCTGTGGGACTGAGCAGCTTTCCACAGACATGGCGTAATTTTTCTCAGCCAACTTGGGCAGGGTTGTCTTTGTGTATCTTCCCAGCTTTGTTCCTCACTCACTCAACAACCTTTTCATTTAATTTTCTTTATTAAATTGTTCTGCTAATGGAACAGAGAGGTAGTTGTGAAATTGAGGATTCAAAGAAGTCCCATAAACTTCCTTTGGATTATAATGTAATAGCTGGAATTTTATTAACCCTGCCCAGTTACTAAAAATGTCTCCCATATAGTTTTTAAGTCTACTTCAAAATATTTTGACTAACTCATTTTCAAACTCAGCCTTCATCCCTACTTCATAAGAATGTGAATTCTCTGAGATCAGAGGACTCTGCTTGTTCATCACTATAATCTTACTACCAGGGACAGTGATTGGCACATAGTAGATGCTCAGTAAATGTCTTGTTGACTGACTGAATGGAAGTGGGAGTAGTGAATCAGGACTGGGCATTCCTGGAAGCCTCTCAGTGTGGTCCTTCAGATACAGTTGGCCCTTATCTATGGTGTGGTCTTATTTATGCAGAGTCTAGTAGGAGATTATCAGTCTCTTCGGAGATAAGTCATTTCCTGGAGGCAGAAAAGATCTAGCTCAAAAATTTGTTAGCTTTGCTTATTGGTAGAAACACTTCATCAAAATATCAACTTTTGCATTAAGCTGGCTCTACGTTTACAGAAACACTAGCCTTCAAGAAAACAGAATCTTTCTTAGATTCAACTAACCCTTCAGTCTACACTGGTTTTCTTGGTTGTGCAAAGAGAAGATGACTTTCAGCCCAGCCTGCCTCTTTTCTTAGGGCCAGGAGTCTTCCATGTAGCAGAAGCTTGCTGTTAAGAACCATTTGAATTTGCTTGACTTTTTTTTAGTTCTTAACGACCTGTTTACAACTTATAAGAAAAAAGAGCATGGCCTAGACCCTCTAGCTTCCAGTCACCTCCCAGGACACCTCGGGTACTCGGCCGCCCTGTACACTCCCCTTTCCTCTCTCTGCTTCTTTCTTTCTCCTCTTCCCTCTCCCTTTCTTCTTCCCTGTCTTCCTTTAGTCATGCTTTTCACTGGCTTTCTTTTTAGAATGTGGAGAGAGTGTGTCTTGTTTTTCCCACCATGGTCTGCTCTAAAGGGTAACAAGATTTTGAAAGCATACACATTACTTCTTCAGGACTCGAACCTGGACTCTATTACTCAGCATCCTGTCCTGTACAACCTGAGCTACTGTGGGTGTGAAGTTTTTCTTCTGAACATTTAAAATTCATTTAATGCGAGGCCCCTTCCTCCCTCCCTCCCCACTTCCCTCCCTCTCTTCCTTCCTTCCTTCCTTCCTTCCTTTCTTCCTCTCTCTCTTTCAGATTCCTCACTTTGCTTTTTTGTGAAATCACAGAATTTTATGTTGGAAAAAACTTAAAAGATAATCTTGTCCAGACTCCTTTTACAGATGAAGAAACTGAGTCAAAGGTCAGAGGGATTAAGCTTCAGAACCAGATTTAAAATCTGATCTTCTGGGACTTCCCTGGTGGTCCAGTGGTAAAGAATCCATCTTACGATGCAGGGGACACCAGTTCGATCCCTGGTCAGGGAACTAAAAGATCCCGCATGCCGCGGGGCAACTAAGCCCCATGTGCCACAACTACTGAGCTCCCACACCTGAATTAGAGCCCACATGCCACAAACTACAGAGCCCACACGCCCTGGAGCCTGCACGCCGCAACTAGAGAAGAGAAAACGCGCACTCCACAACTAGAGAGAAGCCCGTACACCACAACGAAGAGCCCCATGCGCCACAACTAAGACCCAACGCAGCCCAAAATAAATAAAATAAATAGATAAGTGTGGTAAGTAAATCTTAAAAAAAAGGAATCAAATATTTTTAAAAATCTGATCTTCTGACTTGTAGCTCTTTCCTTTACTATTTGAATGGATTATTTGTCTTCTTAAATTGACTGTAACTCCTCTCTGTATATTTCAGTTAAAAGAGGATTTAAACGTATGACTCATTCCTGACTGTAGGGGTCTCTGTGTTTTGGGGGTGGAGCGTGAGGTCCCCTGGAGGAAGGTCCCTATGATGGAAGCGCTGTTGTCTTCCAGGGCTTCCCTCTCCCCTTTGCTTCAGGTCTCCGTGTGGAGGGACCTCCCTTAGGGGAGAATAGCTTGCCTCTCAGAGAGAACGGGAAAGAGAATGGGGTACGGATTGCCCAACCTCTGCCTCCTGACCCACTTTCCCCACTTTTTATAATGTTTCACACTGTACATTTCACAGGGGCAGGTCCTGCCATATCTGGCTGGGGTAAATCAGCCTAATTTGGGGCAAAGCGTTCATATGCAGGGTGATAGCACTGGTCTGATGAGGCTGTGGTGTATCTATGTGGGAAGCAAGAAACAGGAGCCACTTGATGGTACCAGGGAGAGAAGAGTAGAAAATTGGAAGGAAGCTGGCTTGTGAGGGACTGGTCCTCTTTTAGAGTGAAATCTTCCAGCCACTGACCTCATGATCATGTTCATAGCCTCACACACGCATGTGGATGGACTAGGTGGGGCTCGACACCATCCTCCCAGATATATCATATCAAAGTCTCCCTCATTTCTCTCTTACTTGTCAATCCAACAGAAAAGGAATTTGACTTGGTTTCAATAGTTTTTCAAAAAGCCATGTTGATTCCCAGTGCCTTATGTTTCAAAATATTAAACCAAAAAATTAGGGAAAATTTTTTCTTATGTTTTATGCCAAGATTTGAGCAATGAATTAAGAAAAAAATCCCAGCCAAGAGAGAAAAATGTTTAGCTGGAGGAAAATTTAAATATGAAAGTAATTTGATAATCATTCCACCGTCTTAAGAAAAATGAAAGTGAAAGACGAATATAAATATACCTCTTTCCGAGAAAAACAAATACCGTATGCTAACCCATATATATGGAATCTAAAAAAAAAAAAAATCGTTCTGAAGAACCTAGGGGCAGAACAGGAATAAAGACGCATACTTAGAGAATGGACTTGGGGACATGGTGAGGGATAAGGGTAAGCTGGGACAAAGTGAGAGAGTGGCATGGACATATATACACTACCAAATGTATAATAGCTAGCTAGTGGGAAGCAGCTGCATAGTACAGGGAGATCAGCTCAGTGCTTTGTGACCACCTAGAGGGGTGGGATAAGGAGGGTAGGAGGGAGACGCAAGAGGGAGGAGATATGGGGATATATGTATATGTATAGCTGATTCACTTTGTTATAAAGCAGAAACTAACACACCATTGTAAAGCAATTATACTCCAATAAAGATGTTAACACAATATATACATACCTCTTTCCCATAAAAAACCCTCAGTCATAAGATGATGCTTTGGGGAAAGCTTTATTTGTAACTGTGTGTGTGTGTGTGTGTGTGTGTGTGTGTGCGCGCGCATGCGCAGATGTGCATCTACTTCTGCACATTCTAATTTGATGCTTTTATGCCTTCCATATGGATCACTGCAACACTGATTCCATCAATTTAACCATAGTTTACGTTTCAAATATCAAAATACACAGTATGTAAAAGAAGTTCCATTCTGTGTGTCCCTTATCCTTGGCAAAAGGAAAACAGATTCTCCCAAGTGGGGGGCACTGTGTCCAGTTAAAGACTTCAGTAAAGAATATAATGTAAGTTAAGTGTTTCTTTTCATATCTAGAATACTAACACCAGGTAACGTTCTAACCAACCCAGTGAAGTTATATTCTTCAAGACATAATGTTCAAAGAGAGAAACTGAACTAAATTAGTATACAATTGGGACTTCTAATAAGGAAGTGCTGAAGAGAAATGTTCCAGCCAACAATGATCATTCAGAGATAGTTTACTTACATCTCCTCTGGGAGACCTAGCAAATCCTGCTCTGTTTTCCCAGATGTCCAACTGGTAGCTAATACCTTCTTGATTACCCCAGGTTATGGGAAGCATGGAGAACAAAAGAGAAGAGATACTTTGCTATGTGTCTATAGTTACTGCAAAAAAACCCCCTCTTGATATGATGGTCTCACAATAAAGACCAAATATACGGTGGCTTGCTTTCTCTGAATGACCGTTCCCATTCCCACAGAAAATTCTTGATTCCCACACCACTACCCACCAACTACCATGCTTTTCAAATTTATTACACCATATTGTAAGTTATTCATCCTTTTCCATCCTTCTTGCAGGGGACTCTAGGCCCTCTGAGAGCAGGGGTTTTCTATCTGGTTCTCTACTGAGCACCACTGAGACGTGGTAGATCCTACCGGGAGGTGAGTGAATGAGTGAACTGGGCCCATTGGCACCTTTTCAGGACAACCATTCAGAACACAGCTGGTTGCGGCTGTGGGGTCCAGTCTGCCTAGGGGGAGGCCTATTTATGGATGTAAGCTTCACAAAAGAAGAAGATCTGCTCCCCAGAGAAGAATATTTCTATTTTGAACCAATTATTCTATATTATTGAGCCCAGTTGACTACACAGTTGTTTTTCTGTTTTTGAAATTTTACAGACTAATTGACCTACGAGTGTTTCCTCAAAAGACAAAAGGATGAGGCCATGTGATAATTCCCAGGTACCTATTAGAAAAATATGCGAGATGCTTGTATTTTCCGTCTCATGATTATCTGACACAGACATGTTGGGATTGTTATCTACTCACCCTGGAATATTATTTTAATCCAAATATCAATTGTAGTTCAATCGAGAGCATGAGGGTAAGGCCATGAAACAATAACAGCAACAAAAACCAAGAAAAATGTTTTAGTACGTAAGACAATGCTCCAATTGAATTGAACTACTTCTCTTTTAATGATCTTCTTTTTGTTATCTGGTGGTTTATTCACTCTCTCCCTGCCCACAGCAAGCAGTTAGGAGCCTGCTGGCCCCTGCTTCTCACAGAATAAAGCCCTTGGAAGGTAAGGGAAGTGCCGGGCTGGAGACAACGCCACCACTGGACAGTGAGAAATCTGTGTGGAAAACGTCCTGGATCATTTGGAGACTGTGAGTTTGAAGACAGAATCACTTCCTAAGAGTATTCTAAATCACTGAGGGATCATATAGTAATGAAACTGAAACTCAGCAAGAAGAGGGTTGAATGAGCATGCACTGCAAATTATGAGTATGGATGTTCTGCAAGTAGTATAAAGGAAGCTTTGTCTGGCCCTGTACCAGGGCAGAGATTTTCATTGCTTCCAGGCTTACATGTCTGTGAAGAAATGAAACAGAAAACCTGCTCCCAAGAACTGGGCTCTGACAATAAGGGAACAGCCTGGAGACATCAAAAGTTCATTTGCAGAGGGCTTTCTTATCATGTAATCCCAAGTAATTTGAGCAAAACTGAGAATTAAGAAGGATGCTGTGGAGAACTCCAAGTACACTAGACCGACGTCAGCATGACACGCTTGCTAAAACCCTTGCCAATGATCAAAGAGAATTGCGCAGAAGTTCATCTAGAACTGACTTCAGCCTTGTATAGACCCAAGTCTATAATTTTGATTTTGTTGTTTTTGTTGTTTAAAGCGAAAAGGCAGCAGCTATGTAACATGTTGAATGAGGGCTACTGGAGGAGCGGAGGAGTGAAGCACATGCTCTGAGAGCAGAAGAAAGAGAAACAGCACAAAGCAGACAGAAGGGCTTTCAAAGCACAGCAGGCTGGCAAATCGGAGTGAAGATCAACGGCCGAGGCTGCTCATGTTTTCAGCCTGTAAACTAATTGATGTTTACAGAATGATGTAGCTAAGTATTAGGAAAATATATGGGGTGAAACAAGCATGTTTAAAAAAGAAGGTTTTACAAACTATGGTTACCAAAGGGGAAAGGGGGAGGGATAGATTAGGACTTGGGGATTAACAGATACACACTACCGTATATAAAATAGATAATCAACAAGGACCTACTGGATAATTCCCACAGGGAATTATAGTCAATATTTTGTTATAACCTAAAAGGGAAAAGAATCTGAAAAAGTTTTATATATATACATAACTGAATCACTTTGCTGTGCACCTGAAACTAATGCAACATTGTAAATCAACTATACTTCAATAAAAAAAAATTTTTAAGGAAGGTTTTAGAAACAATTTTATTTTAGAAAGTTTTAATTTGAAAGATTTCCACTAGATAGTTTAAGTGAAAACTGAAGTTTTAATGCTTAAAGGGCAAGGTTCCCAGTGCTTATGGCAGTGAGATGCCATGCAGCGAGCACATGCTATGGAATCAGGAATCTCGGAGTGTGAGACAGCAAGTGGCTCATGTGCTCTGTAAAATGGGCTTCACGTGCCTACACACAATGGGGCTGTAATGAGATGAAATTAATTGAGAAGTGCATTCCAAATGCCTGGCACAGAGTAGAAAATTCATTCTGTGGTGGTTGCATTAGTGAAATTGCAAATCACCCATAATGATAAGTAAAGGATGCATTTTGAATCTCCTTTCTGTATTATTATGTATGATTATTCAACAGGGTGCTAGAAGCTGCTGGCTAGGAATCTGACTACATCCTGCCTGGTCCAATGTTAAGGCTACGAACTGCAAGAGCTCCAGCTCAGCAGAGAATCAGTAACACCCTTGGGGTGGCTGACCTGCTATGCTAACTTGCACTGGCTCTTGGCTATTCTGAAAGATGGATGCTACCTCAAATTAAGGAAAGGAAAAAAACAACACGGTAGTTGTTAACTACAGTTCTTTATTTTCTAAAAATAGGTATTTCAACTAAAGCGTTGTAAGTCACTATGGTGGAAATGTAGAAATATAAAAATGCTGTATAGCACAGGGAACTATATTCAGTATCCTGTGATAAACCATAATGGAAAAGAATATGAATAAGAATGTATATATATGTATAGCTGAATTACTTCGCTGAACAGCAAAAATTAACGCAACATTGTAAATCAACTATCCTCCAATAAAATAAATTTAAAAATATCAAAATGATTATTCCTTTTTGTTTAGCATAATAAGTTCTACAGAACTTATATTTATGAACTTTCCAATCTTCAACTGTTTTTGATCTATAAACATGACAAGTGCATATGGTTTGACCTAACTGCTACTAAAGCAAACGTAATTGAATTGATTCACTGCCTCATTTTATTTGTAGAAATGAGACAAGGAATCGATGCATGGATTTGCATATTTTGTATTATCTATTTGTCAAATAGTTTGTAAATGGAAAACCATATAGAGAACTCTTATAGGGAAGGACACACAGTGTCAGGAGTATTCTCTGTCCTCATTAAGCTCAGCTTTCTGTCCAGTAGCTGGTTTCTCCCATTCAGGAGTGAGATTCAGATCTGAGCCCCATGCAGGTCTTCAGCTTCAGAACAGATTAGTTTCCTCGTCCTAACTGAGACTGCATGCAGTTCCAGAATGCACTTAGTCGTTGCTACACTTTCTATATTTTTGACTTTTCTGGGCCCTGAGAATTATTTCTGATTCTTGGTAACTCAGTAGATTAATGAGACTTCTATTGAGTGTTATAAAAGTAGCTGAGCGACTGACTTAAAGGTGATGAAAATTGCTTTTTCTCAAATAAGGCCTTGCTTTTATTTAGACTTTAAAGATTTTCTTCTGGAAACATTAGGATACCTTGATGAATTCACTAACTTAGATTTTGGTGTAGTAATAGTAGCAATTAATGAAGTAAGCTTTCACTGATATCTTTAGGGGCTATTAAGCCCCAAGGTTTGTCAGACCATGAAGATTTGTACCTTTCTACTTCAAGAAACCATTTCATCTCCACAGAATCTCCTGCCTCCATTGGCTAATGACAGAAATTCAGAATCATTAGCTAAATTAATTGTTTCATGTGGTTGGTCTTTAGAATGTTATAAACTGTAATAGAATTACTGAGTTGAGAGCAATTAATTAGATGTACTTTGAATATATTCTAATTAAATGCTATACCTGTCATTCTTAATGACCACTTGAAAACTACCATAAGAAAACTGTTGATGAATCTCAGTGCCATGAAAATAAACCATCCAGAACCATTTAAATATGCCTCATGTCTGTATAGTTCACATCACTTCAAAATCTGAAAAGTCATTTCAGATACCGCCATTGAAGTATTATCACAGGGCCCCATAATTTTAAGGGAGAAAGTGAAAGAGTGGAATCCTTCTTCTAGGTGTTTAAAGCCCATAAATCATACAGGTAGGAATAGCATGTATGTTTCTTATGTCTAGGACTGTGTTAGACCATGTTAGACCAGGAGCTGAAAATTCAGATCTGTACACCAGAGCCACAGAGAGATCTGATGCTCAGAGATCACTGAGGTCTCATGCTCAAATGAGAGGAGATCTCTCAGGATCAGAAAGAGGGAGGACTGAGAAATGCAGGGCTCTTGAGGGCAAACAGCTTTACAAAGGGGCCAGCCTCCCGCTAGCTACACTGGTTGCTGTCTTACGGAAATGTGGTTCCTGTCAAGCCAGATACAGTGGTTTTCAAACAAATACAGATGTGTGGGATTTTACATGAAATAATCACAGATTCAAATTTTCAGCCCTGTGGGTCAAGGAAAACACATCTGTGGGCTGTTGGCAAGCAGCCTCTGGATTAGATTCTGACATCCTCTGGAGGTATATATGCCATTAAAAATGAAGGATGTTGACATGCTGCTCTTCATCAATACTTATGACCAATCAAAGGAAACGTCTGTGAAAAGAAACTAGGGTATTTCATTAATCAACAGATAGGATGTGCCCACCAGGTTGCTGCAATATGTATTTTTTTAAGTTTTTATTGGAGTATAGTTGCTTTACAATGTTGTGTTAGTTTCTGCTGTGCAGCAAAGTGAATTGGTTATACGTATACATATACCCACTCTTTTTTGGATTTCATTCCCATTTAGGTCATGACAGAGGATTGAGTAGAGGTCCCTGTGCTATACAGTAGGTTCTCATTGGTTATCTATTTTATACATAGTTGTGTATATGTGTCAATCACAATCTCCCAGTTTATCCCACCCCCCTTCCCCCCTTGGTATCCATAAGTTTGTTCTCTACATCTGTGTCTCTATTTCTGCTTTGCAAATAAGTTCATCTGTGCCATTTTTCTAGATTCCACATATAAGCGATATTATACGACATTCGTTTTTATCTTTTTGACTTACTTCACTCTGTATGACAGTCTCTAGGTCTATCCACGTCTCTGCAAATGGCACAATTTTGTTCCTTTTTATGGCTGAGTTTAAGATTAAAAAGACAGATGTATTCGGAGTCTTTCTCTGGTTTGTTAACAGGTCGGTTGAGGAAAAAAGATCTCTTGAAAGGATTGTAACTTATTGGGAATGGAATACTAGGAAAGGATCAAAGCTGTATGTCAGGGGTGATTCTAGAAAAGCTGAAGGTAGAAGACTTTCTAAGGTCCATACAGCATCATGTACTGCTTATGATACAAAAATGGGGGAGGGGGCTTCCCTGGTGGCGCAGTGGTTGAGAGTCTGCCTGCCGATGCAGGGGACACAGGTTCGTGCCCCGGTCCGGGAAGATCCCACATGCTGCGGAGCGACTAGGCCCGTGAGCCATGGCCACTAAGCCTGTGCATCCGGAGCCTGTGCTCCGCAACGGGAGAGGCCACAACAGTGAGAGGTCCAAGTACCGCAAAAAAAAAAAAAAAAAAAAAAATTAAAAATGGGGGAGGGGCACAGTATGAAGAAGAGAAAATTAGAATATTTTATTATCCTAGATTGTTGTTCTCATATTGAAATACTATGTTTGAAAAGTTGAAATGAAAATTTTATACAGATGTAGGTTGAAGAAAATGGAGAACTATACAGATGTTATGAAACAATTGGTACTTCCCTGAGGGGTAAGAAAGGAAATTTACAGAATCACAGAGCACAATGTGTCATGCAGAGGCTCCAGAGAGCACACAGCATCCTTCAGCAGATAAAGCAAAGGGCAAGGAGGTAGGGTCCATTTCTATTTCTGGCATCGATTGCTTTGGGACTTGGACGATCAGAGTGTCACCTTTTGGCACTCAGGTCACCCCACATGTTAAAAAAATCCATAACTCAAAGGTGTTTTATGCACCAGTTTTGACATCTATAAGCCACTGGCAGATTTTAAAAATCTAGGCTATCACAAAAGCAGGGACTGCTGTTCTCCCTCTCTGTAATTTACAGAATTCATGAAGATGTGCAATGGCCAGCCACCAGTCACACGTCTATTGGAATCTTCTCGTTTGCTTTACATCTCTGCTCATCCTGGAACCCCTCACCTTAATCCACTTTTTCTTTGCATGAAATTTAAATGAAAAAGCAGCTCTAGGAAGATTCATTATTTAAGTTGCAGTCTCCATACTCTCCTTTGGAAATTGAGGCATCCGTATACATAAGGCTTCAGTTAGGCTAAAAGATAAGTTAACATGCTAAAATCCAGGGTCCCAGCTATCATGCATGAAGTATATAAAGTTCATTGTCTTCGTCTGCATCCATTACAAGCTATCCTCTGCCAGCATTGATTTAGATGCTAACTTTATATTCAACTCAATTCTTACCTTCATTCTTTAGAAAAATATAACACAAACGAGAAATTTGAAGATTAAATTTATAGATAAAAATACCTCTCTCTTGCAGCTTGATGCACAATATGGAAAAATAATACATGAAAAAATAAATACATAAACTATCAAACCAAATCTCCAGATAAAGGCAAACACAAAAAAGAGTCCACGCCTTGTAGAAGACATCATTCTCTTCCATTACCTAATGTCTGGCTTTCAAGAAATTAGGTGAGTTCATATTGTTTAATCTATTGGATCCATTATCTAACCTTCTTGGGAACTGACTTCAGTAAGTATCAATACAATGTTCTCACAGCTCTCATCAATTCAATTACATTGACCCACAGGTGTATTTTGCGCGCGTGCGCACACACACACACGCACATGCTTTTCTTTGACTTTGAAGAGTGAAACAAAAACCAGAGGCCCTAGACCCTAAAACAGAAGTAGGGAGGATTATCTGCAAACACTTGGCTGCATTTTACATATTGAGCCCAACCCAAGATGTGTCTTCTTAGCAGATACTAGCATGTTAGCAAGATCTTATTGCGGAAAAGAAATGGGTTTTTAATATGTATGTGTAACTGAATCACTTTGCTGTACACCTGAAACTAACACAACATTGTACGTTTTTACTGAAGTCAACTATACCTCAATTAACAAAATGCCTGCTTTGTCGGCTGTTTCTCTCACACCAGTCCCAACGACACCCTACCTTGCGGAGGGGTTTGAGCTTGGTCTCCATGATGAAGTCGTACTTGCACAGCTCACAGCAGCGCGTGTCAGAGCTTTTGATCCACTGGTGGAGGCAGGCCTGGTGCACGAAGCGCAGGGTGCCCGTGCAGCGGCAGGGCGTGATGAGCGGACTCTCCTCATCCCCTTCGCAGTGACAGATCCTGGGGAGGACACAGCAGCCAGGTGAGATCTCTCCCTCGGGGAGCACACGGCATCCTCCTCCCACACATCCCAGGCTGTATTAGAAACTGCAACCTCACATTCAGACCCAGGGACATTGCACTGCAGCTTAATGCTAGAGCAGAATCTATGGCCAATACTAATTTCCTTTCCCTTGCGTAGTCACTGCTGGACTCTTAAGTCATGTTCAAAGGCGTTAGACACCAATACATCAAAAATGTGCAATCATTCCTACACAGGAGTCAATTTTAACAGCATAGCTATTGAGCTATGTCCCCACCTTCATCTATTAAAAGTCAGTGTCCATAGGCACAAGCTTGCTTTCATATACAAAAGTTATGACTTAGTATTCTAAGGAATGCTGGAACCTGGTAACTTCAATGTTTTACTTTGATGGTAGTTTTATGGGGTGTATACTTTATTACATATGGTATCTTACCAATGTGGAAGAATTCTGAAACATTTTAATATGCTACTATGGAATAAAGTGAATATAGAAAGTCTCAACTTGGAAGTATTATTAAGATTTTCCTAGGAAGATGCACACATATTTGGTCAAAACAAAAGGCCTAAACTGTCAATAATCATCGTCACAAAAGTTACTGATTACAGAAAGTTCAAGTACAGTAAATCCTACTGTTTTAAAATGTTAATTACTACATCTTCCAAGGAATTCCTAGTTCAAGTAGTTTACTGAATTACTAAGACTTCTAGTGTCATAGATTCATAGTCTATGAAATCGTCATTATTCTCCTCTTCAAGTTTAAAAAAATAATTTGTTTTCCTCACTGGATAAGTTTTTATACCACCAGGTCACAAATTCAAACCTTAGAACTTCAATAATTCTTATTATATAACCAGCTGTTAGAAGTTGTTACTAAATTTGATTAGAAATATTGCTTGAACTCTGTTAGAAATATGAATGGAATGTTCCCAAAACACCTGTATAGTAATTTTTTGGAGCAGAATCACAGTGGTAGGCTAGAAGAATGTTTGAGTTGCTGCTACTGCTCTTTCCTTTCATCCCTCTTCTCCGGAAGCATGTCTTAAAGAGTGGATTTTAAAATATATTTATCTAGCTCAGCTGTCTCCCCAGGGGAAATGTGATGGTTGGTCAGATTGTTACTGCAATGAGATACAGGAATTGAAACCCAACCCTCCCCTAACCTCAAAATAAAGAAGTATGACACAGTACACTAGTATCTTGCATCTCCTTTTCTTAAGTAAAGATAAAGTAGGCCAAGAGGAACACTGACTTCAAAAGTTCTTTGGGTGGAGTGATAGGATGAGAACACAGGAAAGTTCAAAGTCAGCGTCTGCCTTCCCCTGGACAGAGTTAGGAGGTAGCAGTGTTGGATGCTGTGGCACATGTCAAAGGCTGGCGTGGTGGGGAAACACTAAAACTCATCTCAGAGCCTATTAATATGAAAGCCTGAGATATGTCCTCTCTCCAAACGTGTAGGTCCTAGGATCAGGGCTTAAGTATACTTTATAGCATACCTGTTGCCAAGACTGTTGGTCAGTAGATGCTTGTTGACTAAAGGAATTGTTCAGTCAACAAACTGTGACTTATTATAAAAGCAACCAGTGAAAGCAAATCTGGGTTTCTATAGCACATCATTTTATTATAATATTTTTGGGGGGTCACTGAAACCTAACGAACTATACATCATGAGTGGCTGAGATTTCTGAAGTCCTTTGAACCTCTTCTCTACCTGTTCCCACACAAAGATACTCCCTTAGATCAGGGGCCAGCACACCATGACCCGTTTCTTCCTGCTGCATGTTTTGGTAAATAAAGTTTTATTGGACCACACCCACACACGTTTGTTTAGAGCTGTGTTCCACTATAACTGTAGACCTGAGAGTTGATGCAGAGGCCATGTGGCCACAAAAACTATCATCTTCACTATCTGTCCCTTTACAGAAAACACATGTCAAACACGGTGATCCTGAGTTAAAGACAATGTCTGACTATTATCAACAGTGATGAAAACAAGTTTCACAAAATAAATCACCCCAAATTCTGCAAGTAACAAAAGTTGAAGTAAAGGTTCCAGAGAGAAGCACACAATAAAGACGAAAGCCCCTCCTGACCCACCACTGAAGCCCGCTGGTCCATAGCAGTCTGCAGGAACAGGGGGTAAAGTTTCTTATTTGAAAAAGAAAAATTTGCAGTTAATGCCATCTCATAATTCGTCACCACAAAGGGGGTCAAGTGCTGCACAGCTGCCAAGATGATTCTGAGGCTCTGAATTTTTACTAACTTGAAGAAGTAATTCATCATAAGCAGATGTAAACAGGGACCTCACTGATTACTGAGTTCAGACTGACCAGAACCGTTCTCTGCTTGTAGTCAAGACTTCTTATATCTTACAGATTCTTTTTAAAGAGCTTCTCCTGAAACTGTCACCTGAAGCATCACTGGCAATATCATTTTTTCATAAAGTTAAGATTATTTCCCATAGGAAAAATCAAAAGCTTGGTTCATTTTCATTTCCATTTCACAAGATTTCTTTTTATGTGATTTTAGCATTTTGAATTTTTTCTAAATTATCCAACTCAGGTTGGCTCCTAAAGAGTCTTTTTCAAACTATGTTGAGATTGTTCTAAATGAATTTAAAAGCTAAATATCAACTTCAAATATCTGCTAGAAATGAAAATAAAGTGACAGAGCCATTACAGGAAGAATTAAACAATCCTTAAATTGATATACTTCACACAAACCATAACTGCTAAATTATAAATGAAAGCATAGTAATAAAAATATAAACATGCTTTTTCCAACAGAATAATTGTGTAGAGAAAATGATTTCAATAATAAAATTAAAATGCACTGTAAAATAATCATAATTTTGATGCATTTTTACCTTATGGGAAATCGAGACTTGGGAATTAAGTGATTTTTAAAAAATCATTGATGATCTACATTGGTGTCTGTCACCTAGCTGCAGGAACAAGCTGAATTCACAGATATTATTGGCATTTTGGTATTTTAACTGGCTGCTTACAGTCCAACCACCATGTGTTAGGCTTTTCACCATTTATGACTAATGAATAAACATCTACACTTCCATATAATTTCTAGTTTTCTATAAAGAGTGGACCATAAAATGCTATTGAGCAAATTAAATTTTAGAAAATGTTTAATTTTAATTTAATTTTAATTTAATTTCTAAAATTAAATTTTAGAAAATTTTCTAAAATAAATTTTAGAAAACACAAATGTATGTGTTTGCAGCTTCAAGTCCCCCCTTAATGTTTGAGTTTTAAGAAAAGTTGGCTTTTTTTTTTTTCAGTCTTATAGATCTGAAAATGACCTCCACTGCCACCTCCAGTCCCCATCCCTTGCCAAGGCTTCTTGGCTCAGGTAGAATAGTATTTTTTTTTTTAATGCATAAGTTTTTTAAAAAAATAATTCATCACTTAAAAAAATATTTGTAAGGGCCACAGTGACTATGTAACTTTAGAATTATTTTCATTCATTCATTCATTCATTATTTAATTCATTCACATTTTCTTAGTTCTTGCTACATGCAAGGAAAATCAGACACTAGCATCTGCATGGAGGGTGACTTGAGAGGAAGAGAAGAGAACCTGAAGGCAGGGACACCATTTGGGCAACGATTACAAACATCTAGGTATTAAGAATCTGGAACAATGTGGTAACACTTGGGAAGAGATGGGAGACAGCCTGCAGAGTGTGTCAGGATCCCCGAGGGCCTTGCTTGGTTTCCATGACTACTAGCTTTGGCATCGAAGCACATCTACAACATGGGACTCTTAAAGGCAGTCATCCCTGTAACCTTCAGACAGCATTGCAACTCTTTTCCCATATTCCATGCCATTTTTTTCCCTTTCTCTATCCCCTCATTTCCCTACCTACATTTTCTTCCATCCTCCTCTCTAACTAAATAAGCTTTAAACACAGTACTTATGGACACTGCTATGTTTGTAATGGTTTAGTTTGGACGTTAATCTTTACTCAAAACTAGTCATCATGCTTCAGAGTTTGGTGCCCATTCTTCGCCTTTCAAAGAACCAGCTTGGTTTTATTGATATTTTTCTATTTTTTTAACCTTTATTTTATTTATTTCCTCTCTGATCTTTATTATGTCCTACCTTCTGCTGACTTTAGGGGTTTTTTTGTTCTTCTTTTTCTAATTATTTTAGGTGGTAGGTTAGGTTGTTTATTTGAGATTTATCTTGTTTTTTGAAGAAGGCCTGTATTGCTATGAACTTCCCTCTAAGAACTGCTTTTGCTGCATCCCATAGATTTTGTATGGTTGTGTTTTGATGTCCATTCTTAGAATTCACTTTCTTAAGCTAAAAAATGATTAGAACACATGTTGGGCAGAAGGCATGTTGAAGGGTAGTAAGCAGTTACGAGAAATTAGTGCTCAAGTAAACAAGTGAGGAGATACAACCACTCTTTTTGAGAAATATAGCAGAGCAATGAAAGGATGGCGGACTAGAGAAAATACTAGTTTTCACTTTCATTTCATTGTTTTTTAACAGTAAAAGCTGTGTTCATAAGCAGAAGTGAAGGTGCCACAGAGTGGGAGACATTTACAGAAATAATCAGGCAAGAGAATGACCCATTGTTAAATGAAGTTTCTTGAGAAGTCAGGAGAATGTGGGGAAATAAGAAATGGTAGAGGAATATCTTTGGACAAGTGCAAGGGTATCCAGGAGGGAAACAGACACCATTTCCCGTGAGCAAGAGGTAGAGGATAAATGGCAGGTGAAGATGGAAAGGAGGTGGGGGCAGGGAAGGTGCAGCCCCTGGGCCTAGGGGGGTCTTACTATCTTCCCTGATATAACAGACAACAGGTAACTAAAGGGAAGGCAGGAAGGCATGGGGTTACGGTCTCACAGAGGCTGTAAATAATTAAAGAAAGCCACTGGGAGAATGTGATGGAAAGTTAACCAAGCATGTATATCAGAATCGTGGAGCAGCCATGAGGTCCCCGGTGAGATGAGACAGCATGGATTTATGGTGGACGTTCTGGGACTCAGTATGCTGAGCAGTCAGAGAGGTCCTACAAAGGGTAGCACAACCTCTCCTTCCCAAGATCACTAGGTCAGGCTGGAGAAGGATGAGGAGTGAAGGATTCTGGTGCATCAGAGAAGACGGTGTGAAGATAGTTGTCATAAAGTCTAGATGAACTGAGCAGGGAAGCTAGTGAAACCACCTCATGGTCATTGTATTATGAGAAAAGGATGGGTTTGAGAGACCAGAAGACACAGCGATGCGGAAGAACAGATGCTGAAAATAGGAGGAAATGGGACAAAGATTGTTTCCGTGTACAGTATGCATTCATCTCCCTCATGGATGAATTCGTATCCCTTCTGTTGTATTTTTTCCACTGTCACAGAAAAAATAAAAATAAAAAATATAGACTTATTTGGTGCTTGAGGTTCACAAGCAAATCCAGTCCTGACTCACATCCTTGTTTTCCACTCCAGTAAACTGGAGAAGTTCTCTGTTTACTCATGTGTAAAATGAGGTCAAAAATAACTCTTAGGGTGCCATGAGGATTAAATAAAAGAGTACATGTCTGGCATATAGTAGGCATTCTAATACTTGTTAATTTTATTATGGCTAATTTGTTAATTTTATCATGGGACCATGGGATTAATACCATTGTTACTACTACTATTAATTTGGTTTTTCTATGTTACTGCTGCCAATGCACTGGGACTAACAGCTTTTAGCAGCTAGTTTGTGAAGTCAGTTAAAGCAAGTGCTTGTAAGGCCAAGGTCACGAATTCTGACAGCATCCAGGTGAGTTAGGTATGACACCTTTGAATCCCCAGGTTAGTCAAGTCACAAACATGTCTCAAAGAAATCCTGGCATGGGAGTGTGTTTAGATCTGTGTAGAGTAAACCTGGGATGGGATTCAGCTTCACTCTTCTGTATGTTGGGTGCTCTCAGACAAGTTTTCAGACAGTTGGTTTTTCATCTGTAAAATTTTATATGGCTATCACAAGGCTCAAATAAGATATATGAGAAAATACTGCAAAATATATATATTATCCCAAAGTAGGGCACTATTGCCAATACATAAACAGTCAATAAAGTCAACAAAAAGTGCTGCTAGGTAATAAATGCATGCTTTTTTAGAAAAGCAACTCAATTCTTTTTTAGTTTTTTTAAATTAATTTTTATTGGAGTATAGTTGCTTTATAATATTGTGTTAGCTTCTGCTGTATAGCAAAGTGAATCAGCTATACGTATACATATATCCCCTCTTTTTTGGATTTCCTTTCCATTTAGGTCACCACAGTTCATTAAGTAGAGTTCCCTGTGCTATACAGTATGTTCCCCTCAGTTGTCTATTTTATACAGAGTATTAGTAGTGTTTATGTGTCAACGCCAGTTTCCCAATTTATCCCACCCCACCCCCCCTTGGTATCCATAAATTTGTTCTTTACGTCTGTGTCTCTATTTCTGCTTTGCAAATAAGATCATCTCTACCAGTTTTCTAGATTCCACATATATTCATTAATATACAATATTTGTTTTTCTCTTTCAGACTTACTTCACTCTGTAGGACACTCTCTAGGTCCATCCACGTCTCTACAAATGAATCAATTTTGTTCCTTTTTATGGCTGAGTAATATTCCATTATATATATGTATCTTCTTTTTTTTTTTTTTTTTTTTTTGCGGTATGTGGGCCTCTCACTGTTGTGGCCTCTCCGGTTGCGGAGCACAGGCTCCGGACGCATAAGCCCAGCGGCCATGGCTCACGGGCCCAGCCGCTCCGCGGCATGTGGGATCTTCCTGCACCGGGGCACGAACTTGTGTCCCCTGCATCGTCAGGCGGACTCTCAACCACTGCGCCACCAGGGAAGCCCATATGTATCTTCTTTATCCATTCCTCTGTTGATGGACATTTAGGTTAAAGCAACACCATTTTTTATGTCTGCATTTTACTTCACAGGACTCTGTCATTTTTCATCTCATAGGACTGTGATGTAAGTCGGGGAGATATTTCCTAATCTACCGTACTAATGAGATTACTTTTCTCCTAAGCTACCAACGTCCTCCTCATAGTCAAGTCCAAGGGCCTTCTCTAGTTCTCCGTCTTTCCTGATGGACTAACCCCTCCTTCTTGAAACTTCTCCCTTTTTGGCTTATATGACACTGCTCTTATATCACTACCCTTAAACTTGGGAAAAGTGGAATCAGAAGAGCATGCAGGATGATCGTAGGAATTGAAATAGTGACTACTTATGGAGGACCAACCCAGAACGTCGGTATTCTGGAACCTGGAAAGATGAAAGATGATGCGGGAGATGATCCTATGATAAGACATAACAGGTGAGTTACCATGTGGAGAATAGTATACAATTCAGCATGTCTAAATTCATGGGTAAAACTCGTCTACTATAATTTAATATTGTAGGGTACAAGGCCCACCTCTTACAGTATGAGTGTACTCATTTTGAGACATAAAAAAAAAAATTAAGTCCTACATTTAACATCTTGGAGGGGAAAAAAAGAGCAAGGAAGGGCCATTACATGCCAATTGTCTTTAGATATATGACAGGCTATTGTGTGAAAGGGCAGCCGGTCTTATTCTGAACCATAACTGGATCCAGGGAGCACAAGTTAAAGAATATATATATATATATATATATTGATAAATACAGAACTTTCCAAAGATGAACTGATCTTGCCCAGGAGGGTGTGGATTTCCCACCATGGAAGGTACTCAAGCAACAAACGTAAGTTGTGTGATTACATGGCAGGCATAGTGTAAAGGAATTCTTAAACTACATGACCTAAAATTTCTAGTGTTGCGAGTCTGTTTTCCTTCCTTTCCAACAGACCGATCTCCCTGCTCCACCCCCTGAAATTTCTTTGTCAGCATTTCCCCTCTGCTTATCCTGGGAGTTTTGTACTTAACCCTTTGATTTTTCCATTCTACGCTGACTGCCCCAGGGAGGCCATCCTGGACCACAAGTTCAAGCATTGCTCCTAGACTTGTGATTTTAAAATATTCATCTCCAAAACCAACCGTTGCCCTTCCAACAGCAAGAAACCTCAGCCGGTTCTTACTGGTTCCTGCATCTCACCATCTCCAAAATAGCTTCTCTTCCCAAAGATGCCATTCCATCAACATCAACATCCCGTTCTATTGCTTGCCTTTGCTTTGAGCTTTTCAGATACTTCTAATTTAGGTACTTCTAAATTCAAATGATCAACATGCCAATAATTTTTCTCCCTTAGTGTTTTGGGTTTTTAAATTATTTTCCTCTTTTCATCCTCACTGCCATTGCTCTGGTAGTTTTGAATTGTCACCAGATACACAAACTGTCTTAAAGCCTCTGCTCCTTCCAAATCATTTTTTTTTTTTTTTTTTTTGCGGTACGCGGGCCTCTCACTGTTGGGGCCTCTCCCGTTGTGAAGCACAGGCTCCGGACGCGCAGGCTCAGTGGCCATGGCTCACGGGCCCAGCCCCTCCGCGTCATGGGGGATCTTCCGGGACAGAGGCACGAACCAGCGTCCCTTGCATCAGTAGGCGGACTCTCAACCACTGCGCCACCAGGGAAGCCCCAAATCATTCTTTAAACATACAGTTATTCAGATCCTCTTAAAATACTGCCATTCTTCAAGAACCCTATCATCAATCAAATAAAATCCAAATTACTTCACCTGGTTTTCAGCTGACCTTCCATAATTTGGATTTACCTTACCCATCCTGCTGTATTTCCTCTTAATCCCTAACATACAGGCATAGCAGCATGCTACAGAATTTACCAGCTGAGAAGCTATGAGTTTTGCCACAAATAACTTACCACTGTGCCAAGATCTTGATTCCTCTCCATCTAGGGGGCATTTTAAGGGTCTGGGTGTGTTGTCCATTAATCCCAGTTAACTCACAGATGTTACCATGCTCTGCACGTGTCATGATGTAGAAAGTGTTGGGAAACACTGCTGTGGTTTTTAATAGTACAATCACCTTAGAACCCTAGTTCTGCTGGTCCATGTCTGTTACCTCACTTAATCTCTGGTATTTTCAAGTTCCTCACCAATAAAATAGGAAAACAGCAGTGTCTACTTCATAGGATTGTTTATAAGAATTAAGTTAATTAAGTGTCAATGGTTAAATACTATTTTTTTAAAATTAATGCTCAGATGTTTATTTCCTCAGCCTATTGCGTTCTGCGACTGTGCTTCTGGGAATTTTCTCAAATATGATCCCAAACCCCTGAGACCCTATTTCTTGATCACACTTCATTTAAATTTAAGCTGCCCCAAGACTCACATCCTTCATGAAATAGACTCTAGATCTTCTTTCCCTGCAGTGTTTGAGGTGTCACTGTTCTTAGCACAGATACAGATCCAGTCTTTGCTGTTTGTTGTTTCATCTTTGCAAGTTCTGCTATTATGAGCTGAATAAATTCTTGTTTATTAATTTTGAGGGTCAGGATCTTCTTTGTATGGAAAGAATAGCAGGATATTAAGATTGATTTAAGTGATGAGAGTGTTAAAAAGTCAAGGTGAAGATGGCTGATTCCTAGACCGCAAATGGATTGGGAATGCTATACTTTAAACTATTGTTTAAGCGTGTACAGACCAAAAGAGATAGCCGAGGTTAGCGAGATGATTTATCAATTCTCAGAAGATGTTACCAACTACCAGTGTTTTGTTTATGTTTCGGGAAAACTCACTTATAATGAAAGTGAGAAATGTATGACCCTTACAAGTACCATGCACTCTTTATTTGCATTTGAGGAACTAAACTGAGGTGTACCAATTTTACACCCTCTCTCAGCATCAGAGGAAGTCAAGCAAACCGATCTGCTGTAGAAAGGAGAAGTAACTCTTATTTAATAAACAGAGAAGAAGATAGGCAGTATTTAATATTAGTCTTACTAGCAGCTGTTTCCAGCAACTCTTACTGATATGGAGCCAGAGAATATCTTTAGAATTAAAAGAAAAAGGCCTTGCAAATCAGGTTTCTAAGATTTCCCTACAGAGATGAAGATAAGTATTATGAGCTACCATTCAGCCTGAGATTTAAAATTTTTTGAAAACTTCTATTAAAGGTACAATTATGACATAGGAATAAAAATATTTTGTAGAGAGCTGATACAATTTTTATAATCATAAGATGGGTCATGCTGAATCTACAATCTTTTTAACATCTACAGATGAGTGACAGCTCTTTATACACAAGTGACTTTTTTAAGTGTTTTGTTTTCTCAAAGGAGTATTTTCAACTCGAAAAACCTGGTATATACCATGACTTCCTGAGTTTGATTTCATGCCCTAATTTGTCACCACTGACTTGGTCAAAACGTCAGACCATCTGCACAGAGCTGCAGGGAAGGATCAACAACAAAGGCAGAGACATAGCAACGTCCCTGGTTCCTCACTGGGTCCTGGAGCAAATCCAAAATCACAGGAAATCAGCTGCGTCCTCTTCCCATCGGATACCACACGATGGAAAACAGTGGAGAGGAACATACTGATCACTTGTGCCCATGATGGAAGCAGAGGAAGCCAAGGCTTATTTGAGCTCACAGGTACTTGGGTCAGGTGAGCTGCAGTGGCTTGGTAAGATGCTATCTGAATTGCTCCCCTTGCAGCCCTATCACCTCTGGTGATGGTTCGAACCTATTGATCCCAGGAGTTTAAACTCTGATTGGGATCGAAGGTTGTCATAAGAACTCCCCTATTAGTGGCTAGCCTAGTGATTCAATCTCACAGTGGGCCAGGTCCTCTTGGAGGGCTTTCTGAGACGTCTCCGTGGGTGCATGGAGTACGTGAGATTTCTTCCCCTGTGTGTTGGCATGTGTAGCCCCAGGAGTCCCGGCCCCAACTGTAACTGACAACAGGATAGATCTTCCTCATTTGTCTTAGTATCAGCTCAGAGGGTCCAAATCCTCCAAGTCAGGAGAGATCAAAGGATGGGTTGTGCCCTATGGGATAATCTCTCCTTTGTTAGCCATCACCTTGTTTCCCCATCCACACTCTGTTGGTGGGTTCAGACAGAGCACGGTCTACTTCTGAGTAGAGAAATGGATTTTCCCCAGTGGTGCTTACCTTTCCAGATCCTACCTTATAATTCTGGTGACATATAGATGAGTTAATAGATAATAAACATTGAATAAATATCCTGAGGTAATGATTCTCTCTACACTCTCACACGTCACCAACATTCATTTTACGTCAGCTTTGAGACCTTTCTGTGTGTGTTCGTAAGATGGACAAAACTGAACTAGAGACATTTCTAAGCAGGAATTCTTAAAGTTGTTAGGCTCAGTTTTTATTCACTGCATGCGTTGAAGGGAAAAGGAAAAACAAAAGGACAGATAACACACACTCATTTGCTTTCTGTGGAGATATAACCAAAGAAATATATTTGCTCAGATGCAGAATAGGACTTTTGTACATGCATAACAGAGCTATCAGAAAACTTATCATTATAACTTTTTAGTCCTTTTACTTTTCTGCATGTAGCAGAGATTCTTAATTCAAATTGATTTTGTGATAGCGCTTTTCTGTGATTGCTTAGTGTTTGAATCCTCATAACCTCATCCTCAACCATGACTTCTTTCTGTTTTTGTTTATTCATTAATCTTATCTGGTGGAGCATTACTTCAAAGGAAGTCTCAAGTTGCCATGCATAACTGACAAAGAAGGGTATTTATTTACAGATAACCAAGAATGCACTGAATGAATTAAAAATATGCTTCTGCATATAAGTTCTCCTACATAGGCAAGCGAGTGTCTTGGCAAAATTTTGATGTTTTATAGCAGCTCCAGCCACCTTGAGTGAACACTGGTCATTCTTGATTCATTTATTCACGTATTCCTTTATTTGTTTATTTATTCATGTAATCATTCTCTCACCAAATAATCTGTTGCATGTGTGCAAGTTTATACAAGGTGCTGAGATAAATGCAAAGATGAGTAAGTCTCAGTCTCTGTCCTTCAAGGAGCTTATACTTTAACACTTTATACATTGGACAGCTGCACAACTAGCTGGAATCCAAGTCACCGTGTGATGTATGCCATATCAAATGCTGTGCAAGGCAGGGAAAGAGAATGTGTAGATTGGGGGTGGGGGGAGAGTGGCTAGAGCCTAATGGAAGATGTTTATAGGAAGTGGAATTGGGGCCTGAGGAGAATTTTTGGCAGATGGAGATGGAGGTTGGTAGAATACTCCAGACATAGAAGATCCTTTCAGTGAATGCCTAGAAGTAGGAATCACCAGGTAATCGGGTCAAGTATGAGGCTAAGTTTGAAAGGAACATGAAAGTTTGGGTAGGATTGTATTGGGATGTCATGCTGACAAATTAAGATTGTGGAGAGCCTAAAATACATTTCCTTCACCCAGCGCCAACATTTACACACACACACACACACAGGCATGCACATAAAAAGTTTTAACTATCAATATATTCAGTTGGAGGGGGAACTCAATAAAGAATCGGATTAAGAAAGAAAATTATTAGAAAGATTAATTTGCCTGTGTAACCTCAGAGATTAGAAAGAAAAAGAAGAGAATATTACAATCGTCAAAATCAACAGTAATAAGAACATGCAGTAGTGTAACAGTCGTGACAATGAAAAAAGATAACAGGAGATATGGAATAAGTAAAGTTGGTGGGATGTAGACACGAACTTGGGAAGAGGAACAGGAATGAGCCGTGAGAGGAGAGGAAAGGACTGACTACACTGACTTCAGGGTTTTAATTCAAACTATGATATAGAGAATGGATCAAAAACAAGATCCTCCTGTAGAGCACAGGGAACTATATTCAGTGTCCTGTGATAAACCATAACGGAAAAGAACATGAAAAAGAATGTGCATATGTATAACTGAGTCACTTTGCTGTACACCTGAAACTAACACAACATTGTAAATCAACTTGACTCCAGTGAAATAAAGAGAAAAGCTTCTCCGGACAGAGGCTCAAGATTAACCGACTTACAGGGCCTCTGAGCATTTGTGTGTCACCACAAGCACCACTTGGAAACTATTTAATTTTTAACTTAGTTACACTGTATGGGGAGGGTCATTTTGAAAAGCAGAAGGAAGCAGTTCCACACATTCTCATAGATGCAATTTTCTTGGATTTCAGATATGTCAATGAATAAACATATTTGAAAGATGTTTTTCCACATAACAACAGAATTACCTATAACAAATAATTATTTCAAATAACAAGTCTATTCGACCCAGCAATCCCACTACTAGGCATATACCCTGAGAAAACCATAATTCAAAAAGAGACATGTACCAAAATGTTCATTGCAGCTCTATTCACAATAGCCGGGAGCTGGAAACAACCTAAATGTCCATCATCGGATGAATGGATAAAGAAGATGTGGCACATATATACAGTGGAATATTACTCAGCCATAAAAAGAAACGAAACTGAGCTATTTGTAATGAGGTGGATAGACCTAGAGTCTGTCATACAGAGTGAAGTAAGTCAGAAAGAGAAAGACAAATACCGTATGCTAACACATATATATGGAATTAAAAAAAAATGTCATGAAGAACCTAGGGGTAAAACGGGAATAAAGACACAGACCTACTTGAGAATGGACTTGAGGATATGGGGAGGGGGAAGGGTAAGCTGTGACAAAGCGAAAGAGAGGCATGGACATGTATACACTACCAAATGTGAGGTAGATAGATAGTGGGAAGCAGCCGCAGAGCACGGGGAGATCAGCTCGGTGCTTTGTGACTGCCTGGAGGGGTGGGATGGGGAGGGTGGGAGGGAGGGAGATGCATGAGGGAAGGGATGTGGGAACGGATGTATATGTATGACTGATTCACTTTGTTATAAAGCAGAAACTAATAAAAAAAATTTAAAAAAAAAGAAATAGACTTTTTTCCAATTAGCAGTAGAACAGCCAAGAGGTTTCTAAATATTAAGCCCAGAATTTTACCTTCTCTCTTCTCTGTGCATTAAAGAAAAAGACACAGTCTGCACAGATATCAAGAAAATGGAGAAGCAATATTACTGTTGCTCATATTATATGTCAGCTATAAATCATCACAAACCAAAACAAACTGGGAATTCATCATGATAGTCAACTCCTCTTCATTTATCTTGCATTATGTATAGTGCAACACCATGCTTGAAGTTTTCATTCTGCACTTGCATTTTTCACTTCTGTAGTTTGTGCATGAAAAAGAAATGTTCTACTTTACCTTTCATTAAACCCCATGTTGAAGTTATACATTTAAAAATTTTTAATTGTTTCTGTCTTCACATAAAGACAGCTGCTTCAAAGACATAATAATAAGGCAGAGATAACAGGAAAGAGATATGTTACTGCTTTTTATTTTCAAATTATATTTTAATTTTCAAATAGCATCTTAAGGTGTATGTTCTCTAAGAAAGTACATAGTGAATATAAACTGCTAGTAGCTTCAGTTTGATTTCATACAAATAGTATTTTACTTGAGCCTAACTATAACAGCTTAAACTATTATAGAAGGTTACATATCTATTGTATATATACCCACATATACATATGTTATAAACGTAAATGTATATGTTTCAGTCCATAAGGAATATTCACATTATATCAATGAACCACACTGATGCAGGGTTTGCTGATTTCCACGCTCGATCCCTTAATGGCATTTGACAAAAAGTAAGGTAATTAAACAGCTGCAAATGGAACAAAAGGCGTCTGCCTTATCGCTGCAACACATCCTCGTGATAACTACAGGAAAATTAATCTGAAGCTAACTAACCACTGGCAAAGGTATGAAGAAGCTACATAAGCTAAACTCATTTGTGAGCCTTGTTTCTGCACAGAGTAGAATTTGGGCTAAGATATCTCCCAAGGGATGTTGACGGCTGTGGCTTCATAGGTGGGAATTCGGGACGAATGCTCTTTTAGCTGAGTGGCCTCAACCTGTGGTTATACTTTGTCACGTTGGTTCATTGTGGGGAAGGTGAGTAGGGGTGGTGAGGAAGAAGAAGCATATTCTCTTTTTATCCTATTCTTCAAAGGCTCTTCCTAAGCGAATCTAAGATGATTTTATCTCAACCTTTTCTCTTCTTCACAAATGATATATTGTATATAGTAGACCATGCAAAATGATCAAAAATATATAAGCCATGAATTTTAGGATACATCACTGTATTTCTTATAAAATCAATAGGCTCTTGCAATGGCACATTTTAAGACTAAAATAAAATGTAAATGAAACACAACAAAGTAAAACCAAGCAAAGTAAAATCATGCTTTAAAAATCATCCTTGCAACAATGTGCAAGTTATTACATATCATCATGGGAAAGTGAAGTGGTTACACAAGAGAGGATTGATCTTGAGCTAGTTCTCAGGAAAAAGTGCAGGCTGCCAGTGGACATGGACATGTGCTCCTCTGACATTCTTTTTCCCACAAATACTGAGTGTCTAGGGAGCTTTGGAGTTGGAGAAGCCTCCTCTTAAGTGCTCATCTTGAGGGAGCTCTCCAGTTTCTTGATAGGGCCTTAACTCTGTCTTCTGCCAAGCCTCGGTTGTCAAAGAAAGTGGCACACGTTGCTTACACACAGGTAGCCAAGGATGCCATCCACTATATTGAAATGTTCTCATTATAAGGAAAGAAGTTTTGTTCAGTCATTCTTTAGTAGCAAAAGCTGGGTTTCATCTGAACACTCGATTTGCTTTTCTGTGAATCCTGTTTCTTTCTTTGACCACTGTGCTTATGAAAATTAAACTTGTAGTAAATCTCCATATATGCATTTTTGTGGATTTAGTGGTTTTCTACCCTTCTTTTCATGTGTCCTGATTTTCTCAATTCCCTATTTTATCCGTTTTGAGTGTGTGTGTACACACACACACATATACACATGTATACCTATATATACCACACACATATATATACATGAAAAAGGGGTCAAACAACTTAAAAAGGACACAGAAAATTTTCAACTACAAACATGTATCATCTCCTTTACTTGCTTTGTGTTTTGCTGTCTCTTATGCATGACTTGCATTGGGATCCTTTTCCTTACCCTCCCCAGCACCTATGCTCAACCCATGGAGGCATGAAATGACAATTGTCTGTTTTCTCCTCTGCAGCCTCTGCTCCAGTGGTTCCCAAACATGAGCCTGCATCAGACTCACACAGAGGGCCAGGGCCAGTTAAACTAGGGGCTGGGCCCCCCTCCCAGAGCTTCTGAGTCAGTATGTCTAAGTTGGGACCCAATAGTTTGCATGTCGAACAAATTCCCACATGATTCTGATGCTATGGGTGCAGGGACTATGCTTTGGGAACCATGGATTTAGCTGGGTTTTATTTCCTATCCTGTCATTTGTAAGTGAATTGCAACTAGATGAGAAATTTGAGGTTTCGTCAAAGATGGAAACTGTAAAAGACAATTGTATCTTTTATTTCCTCCAATCAAGTTGTCACGTTTGGGAACCCCTGTCCCAAACGGTTTCAGGAGCCGAGAGGAAATTATTTGTACCCGTCGTTCACCCCAGGGTCCATTCTACTGAGTCCAGATCACAGACGTGCCACCAAGTGGGCCGCTACACGAAGTAGGTTTCTTATGACACACGTGTCTTCTGGGGGTCAATTTGTTCACCCAAGACTGAGCTGGAAATCAGTGATTCTCAGCCCTGACTGTGCATGAAAATCATCTAGGATGCTTTTATAGATGTGCCTGTGCTGAGACATCGCTTCCAGAGGGATCTGGATGAAGCTCTGGCAGCAACACTTTTTTTTTTAATTTAATTTCCCAGGTGAGTCTAATGTGCAGCCCAGACTGAGAACCACTGGGTGAGGTGAGCTCTCTAGGTCTTTCCAGCTCTACCTGGTAGGATTTTGAGGCTTTCAAGTGCTGATGGAACCAGGACTTCTCAATCATAGGACTTTTTTTTTTTTTTTTTTTTTTTTTTGCTGTACGCAGGCCTCTCATGTTGGGGCCTCTCCCGTTGCGGAGCACAGGCTCCGGATGCGCAGGCTCAGCGGCCATGGCTCACGGGCCCAGCCGCTCCGCGGCATGTAGGATCCTCCTGCTCCGGAGCATGAACCCATGTCCCCTGCATTGGCAGGCGGACTCTCAACCACTGCACCACCAGGGAAACCCAATCATGGGACATTTTGACAGTGTATATGACTTCTATTTCATTCTAGTTATTATTTTTTCTTTCTTTCCTCCTTAATTTTCTCCCTTGGTACTGGCTGAGAATGTGGCAAAACTCCTTAGTTAACACCCTCAGAGAGCTGTGAGCTAGCCTAAACCCCAAAATCTCTACAATAAAGACACCAGAATTTGTTAAGGTGAGGCTCAGAGGGCCAAACAAGAACAAAGTGGTGCAACTTCGGCAGAAAATAAGGAGGTTTCGATTATTACTTATTAGATAACCATGAAGGAAAGAGGAGAGTTTTTAGTCTAATGTCTAAAGTAAAGGCCACCTCCAAGAAGCTACCCAAACCCAGGACTCTGGGATTATGGCATCTTCAGTCTGCAAAAACATGCAAGTGAGTGGAGGGGAACCAAGAGTCCTCTGGAACAGAGGTGGGAGGAAGGTCATGGTGCTGATGCTCTAGGGCCATTTTAATTTCTGAACCGAATTAGACACTGTATTTAAATTTACCTATGTCTGAGGATGGTTGCAGAAGATTTGAAATGAATGTATAACTACTCTGCAACAGTTACAAGGAAGATGAGAACTCAAATATGGTGATTAGGAATGGAGGAAATGCTCAAGCTATAAATACATTCTCAGATACAAATAATGATTTGATAGCAACAAGCACTGTACCCAATATTCATCAGCATATGTACACAGTGTTCATTTCCTGTTTGCATAAATATATGAATATATAGGTTTAAAAAGGAATTTATGTGACAGAAAGAAGAGAGAGGAGGAGACCTCCAAAATGACGGAGGAGTAAGACGCAGAGATCACCTTCCTCCCCACAAAAACATCAGAAATACATCTACACGTGGAACAACTCCTACAGAACACGTACTGACCTCAGACCTCCCAAAAGGGTGCACGAGGAGACGGGATTGAGCACTGCCTAAAGGAGCTCCAGAGACGGGAGCAAGCCGCGGCTATCAGCGTGGACCCCAGAGACGCGCATGAGACGCCAAGGCTGCTGCTGCCGCCACCAAGAAGCCTGTGTGTGAGCACAGGTCACTATCCACACCTCCCGTTCCGGGAGCCTGTGCAGCCCGCCACTGCCAGGGTCCCGGGATCCAGGGACAACTTCCCCGGGAGAACGCAAGGCGCGCCTCCGGTCGGTGCAACGTCACGCTGGCCTGTGACTCCGCAGGCTCGCCCCGCCTCCGTGCCCCTCCCACCACACCACCCCCGCCTGAGTGAGCCAGAACCCCCGAATCAGCGGCTCCTTTAACTCCATCCTGTCTGAGCGAAGAACGGACGCCCTCAGGCAACCTACACGCAGAGGCGGGGCCAAATCCAAAGCTGAACCCCTGCAGCTGTGCGAACAAAGAAGCGAAAGGGAAATCTCTCCCAGCAGCCTTAGGAGCAGCGCATTAAATCTCCACAGTCAACTTGATGTACCTGCATCTGTGGAATACCTGAAGACAACGAATCATCCCAAATGGAGGAGGTGGACTTTGGGAGCAACTGTAGACTTGGGGGTTGCTTTCTGCATCTAACATGTTTCCGGTTTTATGTTTATCTTTAGTATTTAGAGTTTAATATCATTGGTACATTTATTTATTAATTTCATTGCTCTCTTCCTTTTTATAAATATATATATATATATTTCTTTTTTCCTTCTGCTTTTTTTGTGAGTGTGTATGCTTCTTTGTGTGATTTTGTCTGTATAGCTTTGCTTTTACCATTTGTCCTAGGGTTCTGTCTGTCCGTTTTTTTTTTTTTGTATACTTTATAGTGCTTGTTATCATTGGTGGATTTGTTTTTTTTGGTTTGGTTGCTCTCTTCTTTCCTTCTTTCTTTTTTTAAATTACTTTTTAATTATTTTTAATTTTTAATAATCTTGTCTTATTTTTAATTTTAATAACTTTATTTTCTTTCTTCCTTCCTTCCTTCCTTTCCTTTTCTTTTCTTTCCTCTTCCTTCCTCCCTCCCTCCCTCCCTCCCTCTCTCTCTCTTTTTTCTTTCTTTCTTTCTTTCTTTCTCCCTTTTCTTCTAAGCCATGTGGTAGACAGAGTCTTTGTGCTCCAGCAAAGTGTCAGGCCTGTGCCTCCAATGGGGGAGAGCCAAGTTCAGGACACTGATCCACCACAGTCCTCCCAGCTCCATGTAATATCAAATGGCAAAAGCTCTCCCAGAGATCTCCATCTCAATGCTAAGATTCAGTTCCACTCAACGACCAGCAAGCTACAGTGCAGGACACCCTATGGCAATCAACTAGCAAGACAGGAACACAACCTGACCCATTAGCAGAGAGGCTGCCTACAATCTTAATAAGGTCACAGACACCCCAAAACACACCAGCAGACGTGGACCTGCCCACCAGAAAGACAAGATCCAGCCTTAACCACCAGAACACAGGCACCGGTCCCCTCCAACAGGAAGCCTACACAACCCACTGAACCAACCTTAGCCACTGGGGGCAGACACCCAAAACAACGGACACTATGAACCTGCAGCCTGTGAAAAGGAGACCCCAAACACAGTAAGTTAAGCAAATGAGAAGACAGAGAAACACACAGCAGATGAAGGAGCAAGGTAAAAACCCACCAGACCAAACAAATGAGGGGGAAATAGACAGTCTACCTGGAAAAGAAATCACAGTAATGATAGTAAAGATGATCCAAAATCTTGGAAATAGAAAGGAGAATATACAAGAAACGTTTCACAAGGACCTAGAAAAACTAAAGAGCAATCAAACAACGATGAACAACACAATAAATGAAATCTAAAATTCTCTAGAAGGAATCAACAGCAGAATAACTGAGGCAGAAGCATGGATAAGTGACCTGGAAGATAAAATAGTGGAAATAACTACCACAGGGCACAATAAAGAAAAAAGAATGAAAAGAATTGAGGACCGTCTCAGAGACCTCTGGGACAACATTAAATGCACCAACATTCGAATTATAGGGGTCCCAGAAGAAGAAGAGAAAAAGAAAAGGACTGAGAAAATATTTGGAGAGATTATAGTTGAAAATTTCCCTAATATGTGAAGGAAATAGTCAATCAAGTCCAGGAAGCACACAGAGTCCCATACAGGATAAAACCAAGGACAAACATGCCAAGACACATATTTATCAAACTATCAAAAATTAAATACAAAGAAAAAATACTGAAAGCAGCAAGGGAAAAACAACAAATAACATAAAAGGGAATCCCCATAAAGTTAACAGCTGACCTTGCAGCAGAAACTCTGGGAGCCAGAAGGGAGTGGCAGGACATATTTAAAGTGATGAAAGGGAAGATGCTACAACCAAGATTACTCTACCCAGCAAGGATCTCATTCAGATTCAATGGAGAAATTAAAACCTTTACAGACAAGCAAAAGCTAACAGAATTCACACCACCAAAACAGCTTTACACCAAATGATAAAGGAACTTCTCTAGGCAGGAAACACAAGAGAAGGAAAAGACCTGCCAAAACAAACCCAGAACAATTGAGAAAACGCTAATAGGAACACACATATCAATAATTACCTTAATTGTAAATGGATTAAATGCTCCAACCAAAAGACATAGACTGGCTGAATAGATACAAAAACAAGACCTGTATATATGCTGTCTACAAGAGACCCACTTCAGACCTAGGGACACATACAGACTGAAAGTGAGGGGATGGAAAAAGGTATTCCATGCAAATGGAAATCAAAAGAAAGCCTGAGTAGCAATTCTCATATCAGATAACGTAGCCTTTAAAATTAAAACTATTACAGGGCTTCCCTGGTGGCACAGCGGTTGAGAGTCTGCCTGCCAATGCAGGGGACACAGGTTCGTGCCCCAGTCCGGGAAGATCCCACGTGCCGTGGAGCAGCTAGGCCCGTGAGCCATGGCCGCTGAGCCTGTGCGTCCAGAGCCTGTGCTCCGCAACGGGAGAGGCCACAATGGTGAGAGGCCCAAGTACCGCAAAAAATAAATAAATAAATAAATAAAATAAAATAAAAATTAAAACTATTACAAGAGACAAGGAACTACAAAATGATCAAGGGATCAATCCAAGAAGAAGATATAATTGTGAATATTTATGCACCCAACATAGGAGCACCTCAATACATAGGCAAATGCTAATAGCCATAAAAGGAGAAATCGACAGTAACACAATCATAGTAGGGAAATTTAACTCCCCACTTTCACCAATGGACAGATCATGCAAAATGAAAATAAATAAGGAAATACAAGCTTTAAATGATACATTAAACAAGATGGACTTGTTTGATATTTACAGGACAATGCATCCAAAAATAACAGAATACACTTTCTTCTCAAGTGCTTATGGAACATTCTCCAGGATAGATCATATCTTAGGTCACAAATCAAGCATTGGTAAATTTAAGAAAATTGAAATCGTATCAAGTATCTTTCCAACAACAACGCTATGAGACTAGATATCAATTACAGGTTAAAAACTGTAAAAAATACAAATACATGGAGGTTAAACAACGCACTAATAAATAACCAAGAGATAACTGAAGAAATCAAAGAGGAAATAAAAAATACCTAGAAACAAATGACAATGAAAACATGACAACCCAAAACCTATGGGATTCAGCAAAAGCAGTTCTAGGAGGGAAGTTTATAGCAATATACTCCTACCTCAAGAAACAAGAAAAATCTCACACAAACAACCTAACCTTACAGCTAAAGCAATTGGAGAAAGAAGAACAAAAAACCCCGAAAGCTAGAAGGAAGGAAATCATAAAGATCACATCAGAAATAAATGAAAAAGAAATGAAGGAAACAATAGCAAAGATCAATAAAACTAAAAGCTGGTTCTCTGAGAAGATAAACAAAATTGATAAACCATTAGCCAGACTCATAAAGAAAAAAAGGGAGAAGACTCAAATCAATAGAATTAGAAATGAAAAAGGAGAAGTAACAACTGACACTGCAGAAATACAAAGGATCATGAGAGATGACTACCAGCAACTATATATGCCAATAAAATGGACAACCTGGAAGAAACGGACAAATTCTTAGAAAAGCACAACCTTCTGAGACTGAACCAGCAAGAAATAGAAAATATAAACAGACCAATCACAAGCACTGAAATTGAGATTGTGGTTAAAATCTTCCAACAAACAAAAGCCCAGGACCAGATGGCTTCACAGGCAAATTCTATCAAACATTTAGGGAAGAGCTAACAGCTGTACTTCTCAAACTCTTCCAAAACAGAGCAGAGGGAGGAATACTCCCAGACTCATTCTATGAGGCCACCATCACCCTGATACCAAACCAGACAAAGATGTCACAAAGAAAGAAAACTACTGACCAATATCACTGATGAATATAGAGGCAAAAATCCTCAACAAAATACTAGCAAACAGAATCCAGCAGCACATGAAAAGGATCACACACCACGATCAAGTGGGGTTTATCCCAGGAATGCAGGACTCTTCAATATATGCAAATCAATCAATGTGATACACCATATTAACAAATTGAAGGATAAAAACCATATGATCATCTCAATAGATGCAGAAAAAGATTCTGACAAAATTCAACACCCATTTATGATAAAAACCCTCCAGAAAGTAGGCACAGAGGGAACTTGCCTCAACATAATAAAGGCCATATATGACAAACCCACAGCCAACATTGTTCTCAATGGTGAAGATCTGAAATAATTTCCTCTAAGATCAGGAGCAAGACAAGGTTACCCACTCTCACCACTATTATTCAACATAGTTTTGGAAGTTTTAGCCACAGCAATCAGAGAAGAAAAAGAAACAAAAGGAATCCAAATTGGAAAAGAAGAAGTAAAGCTGTCACTGTTTGCAGATGACATGATACTAGACATAGAGAATCCTAAAGATGCTACCAGAAAACTACTAGAGCTAATCAATGAATTTGGTAAAGTAGCAGGATACAAAATTAATGCACAGAAATCTCTTGCAGTCCTATACACTAATGATGAAGAATCTGAAAGAGAAATTAAGGAAACACTCCCATTTACCATTGCAACCAAAGGAATAAAATACCTAGGAATAAACCTACCTAAGGAGACAAAAGACGTATATGCAGAAAACTATAAGACACTGATGAAAGAAATTAAAGATGACTCAAACAGATGGAGAGAGATACCATTTTCTTGTATTGGAAGAATCAACATTGTGAAAATGACTCTACTACCCAAAGCAATCTACAGATTCAATGCAATCCCTATGAAACCACCAATGGCATTTTTTACAGAACTAGAACAGAAAACTTCACAAATTGGATGGAAACACAAAAGACCCCGAATAGCCAAAGCAAACTTGAGAAAGAAAAACAGAGCTGTAGGAATTAGCGTCCCTGACTTCAGACTATACTACAAAGCTACAGTAATGAAGACGGTATGGTACTGGCACAAAAACAGAAATATAGATCAATGGAACAGGATAGAAAGACCAGAGATAAACCCACACACATATGGTCACCTTATTTTTGATAAAGGAGGCAAGAATATACAATGGAGAAAAGACAGCCTCTTCGATAAGTGGTGCTGGGAAAACTGGACAGCTACATGTAAAAGAATGAAATTAGAGCACTTCCTAACACCAGACACAAAACTAAACTTCAAATGGATTAAAGACCTAAATGTAAGGGCAGACACTATAAAACTCTTAGAGGAAAACACAGGCAGAACACTCTATGACATAAATCACAGCAAGATCTTTTTAGTCCCACCTCCTAGAGAATTGGAAATAAAAACAAAAATAAACAAATGGGGCCTAATGAAACTTATAAGTTTTGCATAGCAAAGGAAAACATAAACAAGACAAAAGGACAACCCTCAGAATAGGAGAAAATATTTTCAAATGAAGAAGCTGAAAAATGATTAATCTCTCAAATTAATAAGCAGCCCATGCAGCTCAATATCAAAAAAACAAACAACCCATCCAAAAATGGGCAGAAGACCTAAATAGACATTTCTCCAAAGAAGACATACAGATTGCCAAGAAGCACATGAAAATCTACTCAGCATCACTAATTATTAGAGAAATGCAAATCAAAACTACAATGAGGTATCACCTCACACCGGTCAGAATGGCCATCATCAAAAAATCTACAAACAATAAATGCTGGAGAGGATGTGGAGAAAAGGGAACCCTCTTGCACTGTTGGTGGGAATGTAAATTGATATAGCCACTATGGAGAACAGTATGGATGTTCCTTAAAAAACTAAAAATAGAACTACCATATGACCCAGCAATCCCAGTACTGGGCACATACCCTGAGAAAACCATAATTCAAAAAGAGTTACGTACCACAATGTTCATTGCAGCTCTATTTACAATAGCCAGGACATGGAAGCAAGCTAAGTGTCCATCGACAGATGAATGAATAAAGAAGATGTGGCACATATATACAATGGAATATTACTCAGCCATAAAAAGAAACGAAATTGGGTTATTTGTAGTGAGGTGGATGGACCTAGAGACTGTCATACAGAGTGAAGTAAGTCAGAAAGATAAAAACAAACACCATATGCTAACACGTATATATGGAATCTAAAAAAAAAAAAAAAAAAGGTTCTAATGCACCTAAGGGCAGGACAGGAAAAAAGACACAGACATAGAGAATGACCTGAGGACACAGGGAGGGGAGGGTAAGCTGGAATGAAGTGAGAGAATAGCATTGACATATATACACTCCCAAATGTAAAACAGATAGCTAGTGGGAAGCAGCCGCATAACACAGGGAGTTCCGCTCGGTGCTTTGTGACCACCTAGAGGGGTGGGATAGGGAGGGTGGGAGGGAGGTACAAGAGGGAGGGGATATGGGGATATATATATATGTATAGCTGATTCACTTTGTTATAAAGCAGAAACTAACACACCATTGTAAAGCAACCATACTCCAATAAAGATGTTTTTTAAAAAAAAAGGAGAGAGGGTGTTTTTCTTTTTTTTTTCCATATTGCCAAACAGATATAAGTTCATTAGAGAAGGTTTATAGTTCAAGATAACTGTAATCCTGAACACATATTGCTTTTAAATTAGAAGCAGATAAACTTGTTCTAATCGCTACTCCTTCTCACTCAGTATTTTGCACTTTGCTATGATTGGGCATTTAACAATCATGGAAATTATCAAAGAAAAGATAAATGTAGCACAGTATAAACAGCTTTGTAATATGTAGATATTGACTTTTACCTCTGAAGGAGCTTCGTACTTCTATGTACCTTTGCCTGAAGCTTTCTGAGGCTGGAAAATTCCTGCTTGATTCAAATCTAAAGTAGATTTTTTTATAAGCAGATTTTTTATAAGTCTTAAAGTAAGACGTTTTTATAAGCAGAAAAAATTCTGCTTTTTTTCCTTTTTTCCTTTCTAAATGTACTACTTGTTACATCATTTGCCTACAGAATACATATTCTTTCCAAAAATCAGAGTTACTTGGTTAGCCAAATGAGAAGGTAATGAATCAACCCGCTTGGTTTTGGTCATGTAAGATAATTTAACAGTCAAGACAATCAGTATTATTGATGACACTGTCATTTCATTCCTGGAAAGATTATCTCCTAATTCAGAACAATTAGAAAAAAGCCTGCATGTCTTAAAAGATAGAAAAAAAAAGATATAAATTGCCGTTTCTGCTAGCCTTTCAAGTTTTTTTCTTATATGTTTCATGTGTGTGTGTGGGGGGGTGTGTGTGTATATATATCTCTCTCTAAGTGCCTTCATTTATTGTTTTTGTTCATTCAAAATACAAATTACTGAGCTAAATGCTGAAATTCTATGTGAAATCACACCAAACATTTATAACATTAAAATGTGGTGTCATCAACGTTTATCTTTTTGAGAACCTTTACTCTGTGAAATAAAGTAGCATCATGTATATCTGAAGTTTTGCCGAGGACTGCAATGAATTCAATTATTCACTTGGAGGAAAGGAATTAGTTTTAAACATTGTATTAGACTAGCAACGCACCTATTTGCAACACACATCCATTTTTCTCATTTTTGATCACATAAATGAAGAGAGGGCCACTTCACCTTTTGCAGCCTGCCTGCTCTAAGTAGAGAGAAAGCAAGAATTGAAAGTGAGACCTTGTGACTCTGTGTCGAGTCACCCCGAGTAACTCATCTCTGGAGGGTCACCAGCAATGTTCATGCCTGTATTTCCTACCAACTCAGCCATTATTAAAATGAACAGGAGAAAGGTTGTTATTAATTCCTACAAGACTCAGCAAAACAAAGGCAAAGGCATAAGGAAGACAATAAATTCGTGAACTTCCTTAAGAGTCTGTTACCTCTTGGAAATGAATGCTTCTCTTTAGGTCACTTCGGATAAACTTTCTCACCTGAATGATGAAGACGGTGAACAGCTTATCTTTTACTCATGGAATGGACGTTGACAAAGAATGTCAGTTTCTTTCTTTTTTTTTTTTTACAGAAAAACTAATGGAAGTAATAGACTATGTAACAAAAGTAAAAAAAAAAAATCTACTACTGACTGAATATAAATCTAGGGCTAACAAATAGAAAATAGAAGGACACAGGCTATTAACTATTACAAAGAACGCTTTCACAATTAGAGGCTCTGGAAGGAAAGAGGCTCCCAGGAAATGATATGTCCAAGGAAGAGATAATGTAACCAAGCAGGAGCCTATGTGGGCTTCTGGGGATGGACCCCTCCACCATATCCTCTGCTGTAGCTCCTCTTTGAAATACTTGGATACCAGTATCTGATGCACATTTCCTGAGTTGTTTTACAGATGCTAAAGCCACCACCAAATGGAAGAAATTAATTACTTGACGACCATGAGCACGTAGCCCCCAGACCTACTGGCACTGAAGACTGATGATGTTGACCCCTGTGACACCACCCTGGTACCTCACTGTCAACCAATCAGAGAATTGCACATGAGCTGATCACATACCCTGTGACCCACTCCCTCACCTGGACTTTAAGAATGCTTTGCTGAAACACACTGAGGAGTTTGGGTTTTGAGCACTGGCTGCCCCGGACTCCTTGCTTGGCATCTGCAATAAACGCTGCACTTTCCTTCATCACAACCCGGTGTCAGTGGATTGGCTTTACTGAGTGCAGGAGAGCAGACCCAAGTTTGGTTCGGTAACAATAGATAATAAGAGTGCTGATATTCAAGGATCCTCAGAGAGCAAACTGGAAAGCGACCTGGATGGTCCATGAATCTATGAACCCAGTCTTCCCAATGACCATCATAATTGCCTAAAAGGGGAAGGTAAAGAGAAGTATGCTTTTTCCTCTAAATACATATTTAGAGAGAAAAACTACTCAGTGAAATGTTATTTTGCTTTAAAAATCTTGATTTGTAAAGCATATTTGTCTTAGTTTTTACATTTCAAAATGTAAATGTGAAGTGTGTCCCTGGGGACACATAGGAATAAATACATGAAACTGTGCTAAGTGTGAAACCTGGCTGTTTCATGATGTCACTCCTTTAGGTCCCTGTTCAATTGCCCTCCTTTGGTCATATCTGCATTTAAACGATGAGCTGCTGAGGGAAACTGCACTTCCTGCAGCTGTGGCCCCATAAACTCAGTTATGAGCCTCAGCAGCGCTTTCAATGTGCTTTTCTCCCTTGTTATTCTTAGCACTGCCAGACTTAGAAAAAATACACAGGATGCCCAGTAAAATTTGAATGTCAGATAAACAACGAATACTTTTTACTGTATGAATGTGCCCCAGTGACAAACTATTTGTTGTTTATCTGAAATTCAAATTTCCCTGGATGTTTGACCCTGCAAAACTCCCTCATTCTACAAGGTCATAAAAAGAAAATTTTATAATCTGTAGATCTGCATTTGTTCACATCTACCGTTTCCTTGTTCTCTTCTATTGGAAAGAAAGACATACCTATTTTCCTCACCACAGTGATCCTTCTATTTTGGGCTCTGGGTCCCATCCTTTTTCTACCTTCCCTGTGGGACCTCAATAAATAAGCAATCCTCCCAGTTTCCTGCATCTTCAACTTCTTTGAGCCCAAGGGTTCTCTATATAAAAAGCACAAACAGGCCCCCCAATTCCTCTCTCCCTCCACCTGGTCTATTCTCTCTTTCCTTCACACACTCCAGGGTTTCCACCTGCTCCTTCTCCTTTCCCAGGGCCATTAAATGTTGCTGTTCCATGGGGTTCTCTGTGCCCTCATCCTCTCAGTTTGCAGTTTTCTATGGGAGATCTCGCCAGTCACCACCTATTGGCTCAAGATTTCCTAGTCTTCATCTAAAGTTGCAATGCCACTTCTGATCTCTAGACCTATATATGTCTCTTTGATATCTCTCTTTGGATGTTTGTTTTGTGCCTCAAACTATCAATGTCTAAAACTGAACTCCTCTCCTTTTCTGCTTCTCAGTGTGTTCTCTCCACAGTCAATGGCACTAGAATCTACCCAGTTTTCTAAATCAGAAACTTGAGATCAGATCTATAGGTACTTAATCATCAAGTCCTGTTTGATTTACTTTCAAAATACTTTAAAAAATCCATCTACTTCTTTTTATTCTCATGGCCACCATCACCTCTTTCCTGAGACACCGCGCTGGCTTTCTAACCGGGTTCATTCAGCTACCTTCTTGCCCTTCCTATCTATTTTCCAAAAGTAGCTTGAGTGTTCTTCCAAAACACAAAAGTGACAGTGTCGTTCTTTTACTTAAAAGTCTACGGAAACTTCCCCTTGTCATTGGAACACAGTCCAAACTCCTAACTGTGGCTGATAAAGACCCCGTGGTTGGCTCCCACCCCCTCCTCCTGCTTCCCTGAGGGGCTACAGGGAAATCCTTCTCTCCCGAATCACTCATCTCTGCGTGCTCACTTGTATCTCTTCTCTTTGCTTCTCCTTTGAATTGTTCCTTAATTATTAGTTCCACAGGGAAACCTGCTTTGTTCTACTAGGTCAGTATGTTCCTTTAGCTTTGTTTATTCATGGATTTTTTTTTTTTTACATTTGCCTGTTTGATTATTTGTCTTACCACCTGGAATATAAGTTCATTAGGGATGAGACCATTACTGCATTTTCCACTGTATTTCCAGCTTCTAGGACTTAGCTGTGGTACAGAGTAAATTCCCAAGAAATAGTTGCTCAATGTGTGAATGAATAAGTGGGCACACAGATACGATGACAGGGATAAGAAAAAGGTCCATTTTAAGCACAATTTTCTTAGGAGCTCAGGCCTATGATTCAAAAATAATCTAAATCAATTAAAAAACCCCAGTGTTTCGTCAAAAAGCATGATTCTGTTGCTTTTGAAAGGCAGTCTTCTGCTACGAACACTTGGAGTTTTAGAAATTTTCTGTCTCTACTTTCCCATACCCAGATCAAAATTATTGCAACAATTAAACAAGTCAACATATAGACTATTTTTATCATTTTCTCATCCAATTTGCCTCAAAATTTTTTCTTAATGAAGGTGAAGGCTAGAGAAAAATAACATAAAGTATACCTTGAAGTTCACCATCCAACCCAAGACAGATCTAAAACATTACTAGGAATTATTATTTACTTCTGGGCTCTTCCTGTTTTAATGAAACCATTGAAAGAATTCAATATTCCCTCTGTCACCCAATTCCCATTATAGTACCCATGTTTTTTGCAAGTCTCCTCTCTTAGGTTTCACTGATTACAAAGCCATTCCAAAAGTTCTGTGTGAGCCATTGCTAAATTCCCAAGTTATTCTGAGTATTGCGTAGGGCACAGAATAGGTGTGAGACATGAGTCCTACCTTCAAGGAGCTTGTTGTGTAGAGAAAAGGGAACCAACACACTTGAAACCACTTTAAAAATGACTGAATACTAAAGACATGATGTTGAGAATAAAGGTTATGGGAATTGTAAGAAGGAAGATGTCACCATGGACCAGAATACTTTGGAAAAGCTTCATGGAAGAGGATAAAAATGAGAAAGCATATCTAAATATGGGCGTTTGGAGAGGAAGAGAAAGACATTTAGGAAGGAAAGAACTGCATTTGATGGTGGTTGAACACTACTTTTTTTTTAATTGAAGTATAGTTGATTTACAGTGTGTTAATTTCTGCTGTACAGCAAAGTAATTCAGTTATACATACATACATATATATATATATATATATATATATATATATATACACACACACAGATATACATTCTTTTTTATATTCTTTTCCATTATGGTTTATCCCAGAGCATTGAATATAGTTCACTGTGCTGTATAGTAGGACCTTGTACTCTATTTTTTTTTTTTCCCCGCTCATAATTCTTTTCCCACTTCTTCTGGTACTAGTGCTGTTCTTTTTGGTGTTGACGTGTTCTTTCCCCAATTCGTAAGGTTTTGAAGGGGCTGCCCATAGCCACATTTTAAATCCAACCTTCCCACCCAAGGACTAGGTCCAAGCATAATGACCCATGCCCTGGTGACAGTGATTAGCCCATGGATGTGACCTAAGGCAGGTGAATTCTATTCCTTCTCTGGGATTTCATGTAACTGCTTGAAGAGAACATTTCCCTTTTCTGTTAAGCCACTGCTGGTAAAATGTAAGCCTGCCACTATCTCTGTCCACAATGTTTCTTCCCTCTGCTGTACAGAGGAAGCTTGTCTGCAGTCAGAGAAAATAAGAACCACACAGAGAAGGAGAGAGAGTGAGAGAACCACATTGCTTGACTCTCTGGAGGCCCCGAGGGCATCTGTGTACCCAGATTTTCTATTTCTGTGGCTAAGACATCAAGCTCATTTGAACTGGTTTCAGCCAACCTTAACCTGAGAGACAAGTCCTGACCAAAACGGGGGGTAAACGGTGGATGTGGAGAGAGAACAGATGTGTAGAGTAAAGTCACAAGGGGATGGTGGTAACGGGAAAGAAGACCCAAATCAAAGCAGTATCTAGAGGAAGTGACAGAACTTGGTTGGGACCGGATATACCTAATGAGAAGAAAACATTGTCAAAACTGGAAATTCAGGGGATCTGTGAACTCACTGACAGAAGTGGGGATAGACGGGATGAGGAAGTGTGTTTGAAGGGAAACAACAGTCAAACCATGACAGCTGAGTTGCTGGTAAAGTTGGGACTTTGTCAGCCTACGGTTTTAGCTTGATGACCTGTCCCACGCTGGTATGACAGCATGAAATACAGGAAGTGATCTGATTTGGTGCTTTTTGTGTCAGCACTTGGCAGAGGATGACAGAAAACTCTAATTATGCTTCCCAAACTCAGCCTTTCCCACAGAAAGCCCAGGGAGCATCTGTAGCATCGAACAGTGGTTCTCAAAATGTGATCCCTATGAGCCTGCGCGTCCGGAGCCTGTGCTCCGCAACGGGAGAGACCACAACAGTGAGAGGCCCGCATACCGCAAAAGAAAAAAAAAAAAAAAAACAAAACACGTGGTCCCTGGATCAGCTGCATCTGTATCACTTGGGAATGTTTTAGAAACGCAAAGTCATGGGCCCAACCCCAGAGGAAGGGCATCAGAATCTCCGGGGGTGGGGACAGTGGTCTGCCTTTTACAGGCCCCATAGCTGATACTGATATCCACTAGCTGCTCGTGAAGAAGATTCTTTACATGGGACTCCACTGCAGGAGAGGTAATCCACCACTTACTGCTATGATTTCACATAGGAAGAATGACTCCCTTCAAAAAATTTATTTTCCCTGAATCTATTCAATCAAAAACTGTATGTTGAGTCTGTGCTATCTACCAGGCACTGTTCCAGGCGCTTTGGACGCTGCAGGGAGCAAACCTGATACCGTCAATCACAAAAATACATAGATGTTGGCAATTAAAAATCATGCTATGGTAACTGAATCACAGTGCTGTCCACCTGAAACTAACACAACATTGAAAATCAACTATATTCCAATAAAATGAAATAAAAATGATGTTATGGAAGTGAAGGGGACCTGCGTGTCGGTTAGGGAATCACAAAAGTTTCCCTAAAGAAATGACATTTAAATCAAGAAAGAATGACCAGGAGTTAGCTTGGTGAAGGGCACAGCAGGTAATGTGAAGGCATCCCAGGCCCTGAAAGGGACAGGCCTGGCTCTTTCAGAGACCTGAAGACAGGCCGGCATGAGTAGGTCATTGTGGATGATGCTGTTGAAGCTGGGCAGGCAGGTCAGATGGATCATGCAGGGCCTTGTAAATCCTATGAAAGATTCTGAACTTGCCACTGACGGCAACTAAGAGACTACGGACAAGTTTCATGCATGAGCTAACGTGATTTTTTTTATGTAAAGTTTCTATAAAAAAAAAAAGGCAAAGCCTTTCCTACTCCACAAGTGTGGGTGTGATAGCACGAAGATTTAAGTTCCCTCTAAGTTATAGGAAGGTAATAGAGAAACTTGCTCTGCGCAAGGCTTTGATGAGGGTCAAGAGTGGGTACAACGTCCCTGTGGGACTAAATGCCAGGAAGAAAAAAGGAAGAAGGGCTTAGGAGCTGCTTCTGCTTTGTGGTGGTAGCTGAGACTCCTCCTGCCTGTCCATGTCAAGCGGCAGGAGTGTGAGTTCATCTTCGTCCTATGCAGGGGACCCTGGTGCTTGGGCTGGGTCCATACAGAGGCTTTTTTCCTACATATGATCTCATATAGAGACTTCATTCACTTTCCAGGCATCTCAGTTACCTCCCTGAGAATGATACCCAAATCTATATGTTCTCCGTGACCTTGAGATTTTCATTTTTAATATCTTGATGAGATTACCCTGTGCTCATACACCACGTTAATGACCATTGCAAACATGCAGCTGTTTAGTGTTGGTCTGTGTATATAGTTCACTACTGCTTGAAAAATCACACAGACCCAGCCTTGACTGCCCTCCTGCATTTCAGTGACGTGACTCACGTTATCTGCTCAACAGCCGACCCTGGGACGTCACCGTCACCACAAATAGCCTGCCTGCAATTAAACTCATCATGTCTTTCCCTAGCCAACTGGCCTCTGACCTCTTCTGCCTCTGTCAGTAACATCGGCTTTTACTACCTCCCAGCTTCCAAGGTCTGGAGTCTTTCTTGACTTCTTTGTCTTCTGCCCTCACTGACTGCAAGCACTAAGATTGCTCCTGATGGCCTGGCGGGCGGGGGCGGGGGGGGGGATCCTGCTCACCTGGGGGGATGCAAATGCCTGCATGCCATTTGTTCCTCCCTTTCATTCCCCTTTACCATCCTCATCCTACTCACCCCGAAGTAGAGAAACAGCAGAAAGGCTGCCTCAACCACATCACCACTCCTCCTCCTCCATCTAGGTCCCTTCCCAGTACATCATTGGCGTCACTGTGACTACTCTTACGAGTTGTTCTTCATCAAGCTTATTTGATTTAGCAAAGGCTGTTCTACATTATTTTTTTACAGTGGAATCTTCTTTTTTTTCCTTAAAGGAATGTTATATAGAACCCCAACCCTCTGGTTAAAGATGCGCTAACGGGAGCACAATTGCCTTGATCTGTCCTCGGCAGCCCCTTTGGCACCCAGAGGCTCAGCAAGGCAGTTTGAAAACAGGGATGCACGGAACAGAGTTAAGCTCCTTGGAAGGACATGCATGTTTTCTTCACAATGTCTTTTTAAAAAATATTCTAGTTATCCATCTATGCAAACCTTCTAACCTAGTCACACAGTTCACAAAGAGTTCCCGGGTGCACAGTGGCATTCCCTAGTCCCCGCCTGGGCCCTTGCCTTGAGGGCCTGGATGCAGGCTGTGCATCTCTGCCAGGCTAACTTCTCCTTTTCTCAGCCCCAATCCCACCTCTCAAGGGGTTCCTGGATTATGTCAGCTCTCAGCAATTTTTCTTTCTTCAAATTCCTGTAGTATTCCTCTTCTTAAATTTACCCTGTGCGATCTTGAACATTCATCTTTTCGGGTATACATTTGATTTCTTCCACTAGAAAATAGGCCACTTAAGGGAAGAATCAAGTCTTTCTGTCACTTTATCCTCAGCTCCCAGTATAATATACGGCTCATAGGATTTGCTTAGTGGGTATATTTTGACGATAACCCATGGTAGGAAATGATAACTATAGGTCCATCGATCTCACTTTCATTAATAGAAGTCTATGTTAAATATCCTGTCTTTGAAAATGTTCCTCCAGAGAAGTGCTTTTAACTTCAGAGAGCCGGCCACTATGACTTTAACTACAAGCATTACATTTTTCTCCAACTACCGTTAAGCCTACAACTAGTTTTTCTGACTCTCTTTCATTAAATTACTATGGAAGTAGATTTGGAGAATGACCACAGATGTTTGTGATTGGGGAGTTCTTCATCTAGACTAGAAATAGTGTTTTAGTCCATCCCCAGACATTTTAGCAAAGTCACACTTAAATCATAGTCAAAAGATTACAAGAGGGCTTCCCTGGTGGCACAGTGGTTGACAGTCTGCCTGCCGATGCAGGGGACATGGGTTCGTGCCCCAGTCCGGGAAGATCCCACATGCCGCGGAGCAGCTGGGCCCGCGAGCCATGGCCACTGAGCCTGTGCTCTGCAATGGGAGAGGCCACAGCAGTGAGAGGTCCGCATACCACACACACACAAAAAAATTACAAGAAACTTACTCGTATTAGTATCTAAGTGAAATGGTGTCACTTCTGTTTTAAACCACTTAGCGTGTTTTACAGGGCCCTCTCCACCCCTCTAGCCTCAGCTCCACCACCTGTCCCTCCCTCACCCCCACCCCCCACCCCGCCAGCAGCATTCGGCTCTCAGTTCCCTGGAACCCTACTGGCCTGCTGCCTGGACGGCTTTCCCTGCTCTTTCCTTGATCAATTCCTGTTATGCTTGAGCCTCAGTCAGCTTGTCACTTCCTTAAGAGAGTCCTTCTCTGATCTCCCAGCATAGGTAAACCTTCCTCATTATACGCTCCTACATTCCTTATGACAATTGTAACTAACTGTGAAAGAGCTTTCGTGTCTGTTATTCCCATCAGATTGTAAGCTCTAGATGTCAGAGACCCTACAAATCTTATGCACTGTAATAGTTTCAGCGCCTGATGGATTATAATAAACACCTGAGTGAATAAATGAACGAACATTTTATGAATGACTATTTCACAAAACTTTCAGAGGAACAAACCATTACAATATTATTTCCATCCAGAGCTTAATTCTCCTTCTCGTCCTGCCCTGAATGAACATAGGAAGTGTTCTCTGGGTCACGTGATTCACACGAAACATACATGTTTTATAAAGTAACTTCAACTTTCATAAAAATAAGCCCCCCAAACCAAGCATTACGCAACAAAAACATCACTTGCTCCCAAACAGAATCCAAGCAGCTTAAATGATTAGGTATAATAGGAAAATCCAAAATATTTGTTTTGTTCAACATTGTCTTATTTGTGCATACTAGCCTGGATAGTCACATTATTCTTTTAAATTTAAGTTATTTTGAAAATTGTATCCAGTCGGGTAAAAAGTGCAAACAAGCAGTCTCATAGCTATGAATTGTCTACACATTGAAACCTTTTAGTACACAATTATCGCCAAAGTTAACGTGGTCTCCTTCCCCGAAGGCCCCAGCAACCCCGCAGATACCTCTGTGACTTGCTTCTGTGCCCTTTCAGTCTCAAATTACCCTGCTGAGTCAGATAACTGGAGAACAAATCAGCACCAACTGCAGAGGAAATTTTTCTGATACAAAAATCTGACCTTAAACCCCCCAAGCCCTGAATATCCTCTGTCAGAGTGCTAACAGTTCACCAGATTTGCATTGAAGAGTCTAAAGTTTCATGCTCTCACTCATGTTTCCTCCACAATTCTTGTCTTACCGAGAGTAGGGACAGGACTCAATTGGTTTGTCAGTTTTTTTGGCCAGGATAAGTCATTATTCAGTTGAAAGAAGGGGAAGGGGAAAATCTAACTGTATTCTGGAACAGCATTCAAACCCATGGGTACTTGTGCATTGTTCTTTCCAGCCCTTTGCTTGTTTTATCACCCTGTATCCAATTGGACAAATAACAGTATGAATAAAGGTTATGTTCTGAGGGTAGGTGACACACACAACACACGTAATTCACAGCAGGAGGAGATATATTTGGATGTAATCAAGTCTTTCTCTGGACTGACTGACCTGCATGCTTTTAAATGATCAGACCCATCCTGGTAGGTGGCAGAAGGCTTCTGAAGGAATCCTGCATCCTCCACAGGCTTGCCACGTTCTTTGACTGCCAGCATTTCAGTGCTGGAATCTGTCTCTGAAAACATTCTCTTGACTGTTTCATTTTGCCCAGGCCTGTGCAAGAGCCCAGGATCCCTGTGGTGGTACCTGCCTCTGCTTTCCTCATGCTTCCTTGAGGGTCTCTTAATGTCAGAGGACTGTCTTGGCAGGGAAACACTGCATCCTTGGTATGTTGTGCCTTTTCCTCTGTGGAGGTTTAAAGAGTAGGTCTCACACTCGGTCAGCTCCGGGCGCTTTTTACCTTTGGATCCCAAATGTACTGGATGGATTTCATTAGGAGCGGGAGACTCATCCAAGCTTCCACTTGGTTTCTTATTTCTCCTTCTCCTAGACAGGCGGAACTTCGCTTGGGCTCTTCTTTTTGCGTGAATCCAGTGACTCTCATCGGCAGACGATGAATCTGAAGAATCTGTGTCAGTCTCACTGCATCGGTGGCTGGGGATTTGGAGGTGAAAATCCTTTCTTCTCCCTTTCACTTGTTCTTCTGTGTGCTCGTACCTCAGAGCAGCCCTCCTCCTCCTCCTAGGCCTCTGTTTTACTGATTTCTTACCGGACTCCTTCCTAGCAGGGCTCAGCACCACGACAGGGGTGCTTTGCTCAAATGAGCCTTCTGACATGTCATGTAAGATGGCAGATCTAGACAAAGCAGCAGGCGAAGGATGGAGAATGGGAATGGAGAGGAAAGCCATGGGAAAACAGAGAGAGAGAATGATGAAAATGATAGCACAGACCCAAAGTTGGTAAATACAGATCAAATGAGGGAAATGCACTAAGGGAGAAAAATGAGGCTGGTATAAATTATCCACGGACAATGTAAGGCAGAGGCAAGAGTCACACAGTCTCAGCAAACACGGCAAGAGTACAAAGCACTGGTCTAAAAACACACCAAACGGAATCATTCGCTGGGCACTTACCTGCAGATGTCCTGAGTGGATGGACAGACAGACAACCGTGACTGGCTCCTGGGAGCTGTCCCTGTGGTCGGGCTGCTTGCCTGGAGAAACAAGTTAGATAATTTGGCATCTTGGTTAAGGTAATACATGGTCGATATCTTGCTTTTTTTCCACATATTTAAAAAATTACAACAAATGTGGCTGCCGGTCATGTTGCTCGTAAGGCAGCTCACAGGATATAGGAAGTCGGAGGGCCGGTTTTGCAAAAGTAAAACTGATTTGAGGAACTTGGAACAGCTGAGATGCTGTACCACTTTGCTGTTTCTTCATTTGTGAGAGAGGAAGATGATTCCAGAAGTTCCTATTCTATTTACTGTAAACTTTTGAGGGGAATGGCTCAATTTGCCTTGGGAACGAATAGGCAACCCTTGAATAGCCTATGATAGAAAGGACACAATGTCTATTATGTGACAAGGAGGATAATAATCCAGGAAGCTTAAATAATCAAATAGCCCTTAGACTGCTAGATACTGCCTGGGGTTAACATTGCCACTTTAAGGCCCCATGAGATGATATATTTAAAAACACTTCATAATATTTAAAAGCCTGCAGTGATTATTATTATTTCATCATTGACACTAATAAAATCTATCCATTGCAACATTATTGAACCTTCATATCTTTTAACCTAAGATAAGAGAGCCTGAAATTATGCAGATTTTTGGCACAAATTTGAGTCCATTTCATGAAACTCCTACCTTTGAAGCACAACATTTTCTTCACTATTTTGACTTATTTAACTGTTGTATTTAGTAGACAATAATGACAAATCAAAAGCTAGACTGTATTGAGAATTTACTGTGCGTAAGGCACGGTGCTGTGGTTTATCTGCTATCCCTTTAATCCTTACAATAATCTCACAAAACAGAAATAGTAATAACTAACAGTTTTGAGGGAATATTATGTGCCAATCACTGTTCTAAGTAATTTTCATATGTTCATTCATTAATACTCACAAGAAGCACATATGGCACATACTAGAATTATTTCCATGTTACAGATGAGGAAACTGAGAAATTGGTGCTGCTCCTTGCTAGTAGGTAGTAGAGCAGGGCTTTGGGTTAGAAATCCTGCTCCTCTATCTGCTCTCATTCCCACCTAGAAAGGCACCCCTCTCCTTTACATAGAGGTAACTGAGGCAGTCCCAGGTCCAGATTTAGGCCATTCTGACTAAACAGATGAAGTTGCCACCAAGAAAGTAATAGTAAAGGTAGAAAGATTAACCCCAAATTTCAAAGTAGTTCTAAAAATCTCCATATTAAAGATATATACATAGAAATCAACTACAAGAAAAAACTGCAAAAAAATTTAAAAAATCACCTAGCCATGTGGAGGCTATACAATATGCTACTAAACAACCAAGGTATCACTGAAGAAATCAAAGAGGAAATAAAAAATACCTGGAGACAAATGAATATGGAAACACAATCATCCAAAATCTCTGGGACTCAGCAAAGCAGTCTAAAAGGAAAGTTTATAGCAATACAAGCCTACCTCAGGAAACAAGAAAAATCTCAAGTAAACAACTTATCCTTACACCTAAAGGAACTAGATAAAGAAGAATAAACAAAAGCCAAAGTTAGTAGAAGGAAAGATATAATAAAGATCAGAGCAGAAATAAACAAACTAGAGACAAAAAAGAAAAGAAAAAAAAGAAAAGATCAATGAAACTAACAGCTGGTTCTTTGGAAAGATAAGCATAACTGATAAACCTTTAGCCAGACTCATCAAGAAAAAAAGAGAGGGCCCAAATCAATAAAATCAGAAATGGAAAAGGTAAATTACAACCAACTCCACAAAAATACAGAAGAGCATAAGAGACTACTATGAACAACTATATGCCATTAAAATGGACAACCTAGAAGAAATGGGCAAATTCTTAGAAATGTACAATCTCCCAAGATTGAACCAGGAAGAAATAGATAATATGAATAGACCAATTACCAGTAATGAAATTGAATCCATAGTTAAAAAACTCCCAACAAACAAAAGTCGAAGAACAGATGGCTTCACAGGTGAATTCTACCAAACATTTAGAGAAGAGTTAATACCTATCCTTCTCAAACTATTCCAAAGAAATTGCAGGGGAGGGAACACTTCCAAACTCTTTCCATGAGGTCAGCCTCACCCCGATACCTAAACCAGACAAAGATATCACACAAAAAAGAAAATTCAGGCCAATATCACTGATGAGCACAGATGCAAAACTCCTCAGCAACCATGCTAGCAAACTGAATCCAACGGTACATTAACAGAATCATACACCATGATCAAGTGGGATTTGTCCCATGGATGCAAGGATTTTTCAATATCTGCAAATCAATCAATGTGATACACCACATTAACAAACTGAAGAATAAAAACCATATGATCATATCAATAGATGCAGAAAAGCTTCTGACAAAATTCAACATCCATTTATGACAAAAACTCTCTAGAAAATGGGCATAAATGGGAATATACCTCGACATAATGAAGGTCATATATGACAAACACATAGCTAACATCACACTCAATGGTGAAAAGCTGAAAGCATTTCCTCTAAGATCAGGAACAAGACAAGGATGTGCACTCTTGTTATGTTTATTTAACATAGTTTTGGAAGTCCTAGCTTCTGCAACCAGAGAAAAAAATAATAAAAGGAATCCAAATAGAAAAGAAAGAAGTAATACTGTCACTGTTTGCAGATGACATGATACCATACATAGAAAATCCTAAAGACAACACCAGAAAACTAATAGAGCTAATCAATGAATTCAGTAAAGTTTCAGGATACAAAATTAATATACAGAAATCTGTTGCATTTCTATATTAATAATGAACTATCAGAAGGAGAAATTAAGGAAACAATCCCATTTACCATCACCTCGAAAAGAATAAAAACTGGAATAAAACTACCTAGGAATAAAGCTACTTAAGGATGTAAAAGACCTGTACTTGGAAAACTATAAGACACTGATGAAAGAAACTGAGGATGACACAAACAGATGAAAGATATACCACGTTCATGTATTGGAAGAATTAATATTGTTAAGATGACCATACTACCCAAAGCAATCTACAGATTCAGTGAAACCCCTATCAACATACCAAGGGTATTTTTCACAGAACAGGAACAAATAACTTTAAAATGTGTGTGGAAACACAAAAGACCCCCTATAGCCAATAATATCTTCAGAAAGAAGAACAGAGCTGGAGGAATTAGGTTTCCTGACTTCAGACTATACTACAAAGCTACAGTAATCAAAACAGTATGGTACTGGTACAAAAACAGAAAAATAGATCAATGGAATAGAACAGAGAGTCCAGAAATAAACCCATGCACTTATGATCAATTAACCTATGACAAAAGAGTCAAGAATATACAGTGGAGAAAAGACAGTCTCTTCAATAAGTGGTACTGGGAAAACTGGACAGCTACATATAAAGAATGAAATTAGAACATTTCCTCACACCATATATATATATATATATATATATATATATATATATATATATAAAAAAGCACAAAAAACCCCAAAAAAACCCTCAAAATGGATTAAAGGCCCAAACGTAAGACATAAACCATAAAACTCCTAGAGGAAAACACAGACAGAACACTCTTTGACATAAATTTTAACAGTATTTTTTTTTGATGTGTCTCCTAAAGCAAAGGAAATAAAAGCAAAAATAAACAAATGGGACCTAATTAAACTTAAAAGCTTTTGCAGAGGAAAGGAAACCATAAGCAAACAAAAAGACAACCTTGAATGGGAGAAAATATTTGCAAATGATATGACAGATAAAGGGTTGATATGAAACATATAAACAGCTCATGCAACTCAACATCAAAAAACAAACAACCTGATTATAAAAATGGAAAGAGGACCTGAATAGACATTTTTCTAAAGAGGACATTCAGATGGCCAACAGACACATGAAAAGATGCTCAACATCACTAATCATCAGGGAAATGCAAATCAAAACCGCAATGGTATATCACCTCACACATAGCAAGACGACTATCATCAAAAAGAAAACAAAAGGCAAGTTTTGGAGAGGATGTAGAGAAAAGGGAACACTCCTACACATTGCAGCCACTGTGGAAAACTGTATGGAGGTTTCTCAAAACACTAAAAATAGAATTACCACACATGACAGAGCAATTTCACTCTTGGGCATACATCTGAAGAAAACAAAAACACTAATTCAAAAAGATACATGCACCCCAGTGTTCACAGCAGCATTATTTACAATTGCCAAGATATGGAAGCAACCTAAGTGTCCATCAATAGATGAATGGATAAATAAGATAATATTTAATGGAATATTAGTCACAAAAAAAGAAAATTTGCCATTTGCAAAAACATGGACGGACTTGGAGGGTATTATGCTAAATGAAATAAGTCAGACAGAGAAAGATAAATACTGTATGATATCACTTCTATGTAGAAACTGAAAAATAAAACTGACTGGTGAATATAACAAAAAAGAAACAGACTCAGATATAGAAAACAAACCAGTGGTTACCAGTGGGGAGAGAGAACAGGCGAGGGACAAGATAGGGGCAGGGAATTAACAGGTACAAACTACTATGTATAAAGTAAGTAAGCTACAAGGATATATTCCACAATGCAGGGAATACAGCCAATATTTTATAATAACTATAAATGGAGTGTAACTTTTAAAAATTGTGAATCACTATGTTGTACACCTGTAACTTACATAATATTGTACATCAAATATACTTCAATTTACAAAAAGCTAAAAAAAAAAAAAGAAAGAAAAAGGTAAATGCAGATGATTGTGGGATCCAGAGGAAAAGAAACTAATTCTAACTCAAAAGGTTAGGAAAACTTCAAGAGGAGGTACGGAAGGCTGAATAATACACCCCTTCACCCCAGCCAAGATGTCAACTTCTTAATCCCTGGGATTTGTGAATGTGTATCCTTACATGACAAAAGGGACTTTGCAGAGGTGATTAAGTTAAGGGCCTTGAGATGGGGAGATGGTCCTGCATTATCCAGGTGGGCCAGGTGTAATTAGGAAGATGCTTGTAAGAGGGAGGCAATAGAGTTAGGGTCAGAGAGAGAAGACGTAAAGATGGGAGCAGAGGTTGGAGAGAGGGGAGATGCTGTACTTCTGCATTTGAAGATAGAGGGAGGGGGCTCTGAGTGAAGGAATGCAGGCAGCCTCTAGAAGCTAGAAAAGGCTAGAAAATAAGCTCTCCCTAGAGGGTCCAGAAAAAATGCAGTCTTGCTGATATCTGGATTGTAGCCCGGTGAGACCCATGTTTGACTTCTGACCTCTAGAACTATAAGATGATACGTTTGTGTTGTTTTAAGACAAGTTTGTGGTAATTTGTTATAGCGGTCACAGGAAACTAATATAGGAGGTAACATTTTAGCTAAGCTTAAAAGGAAAGAAGGAGTTATTAAAGAAGAGATTAAAAATATTCTAGGCAGAGGAAGCAGTGTCCTGACAGGGAAGGATGGCATCCTCCATGCGTTCTAACAAACTGATCTACATCTGTGCACTGCTTTTTAAAAAAATTTATTTTACTGAAGTACAGTTGACTTATAATGTTGTGTTAATTTCTGCTGCACAGCAAAGTGATTCAGATATACATGTATATTCTTTTTTATGTTCTTTTCCATTATGATTTATTGCAGGGTATGGAATATAGTTCCCTGTGCTATATGGTAGGACCTTGTTGTTTATCCATCCTACATATAATAGTTTGCATCTGCTAATCCCAAACTCTGAATCCTTCCCTCCTTCAGCTCCCTCTCCCTTGTCAACCACAGGTCTGTTCTCTATATCTGAGTCTATTTCTGTTCCATAGATAAGTTCATTTGTGTCATATTTGAGATTCCAAATATATGTGATATTATACGGTATTTGTCTTTCTCTTTCTGACTTCACTTAGTATGATAATCTCTAGGTCCACCCATGTTGCTGCAAATGGCATTATTTCATTCTTTTTTAGGGCTGAGCAGTATTCCACTGTATATATGTACCACATCTTCTTGATCCAACCATCTGTCGATGGACATTTAGGTTGTTTCCATGTCTTGGCTACTGTGAATAGTGCTGCTATGAACATAGGGGTGCATGTATCTTTTTTGAATTAGCATTTTGCCTGGATATATGCCCAGGAGTGGGATTGCTGGATCATATAGTAACTCTGTTTTCAGACTTTGAGGAACTTCCATACTGTTTTCCCTAGTGGCTGCACCAATTTACATTCTTACCAACAGCGCAGGAGGATTCCCTTTTCTCCACACCCTCTCCAGCATTTGTTATTTGTAACATCTGCACCCTTCTGACTTTTAACTTTCTGAGTCTTTTCTGTCAACCCATGAACATTGTGTATTTTTAAAGCCTTTGAACATCATCTTTGGACACCAGTCCGTGTTCGATTATCTCCTTCAATATTTGTATTAAAACTCACTTATTTCAAGTTTTCTAATGTAGATCAACTTCATATCTACCCATCGAAAGCATAACCAGTTTTTGTAAAAATAGAAGCATTTCTGTACTCGAAACAGTGAGCAGTAAGTTTTGTTAGATTGTGTACTGTTTATTCCATGTACACCCATTGAGGTTCATAGGAAGCTGTGCATACAGCAGGCACTGAATAAAGGCCAAATGTGTGAAGTTTGCTCCTCATTCTGTTTTTAAAAAAGCAATGCACCGAATGCAAAACAGACAGCTAGTGGGCAGCAGCCGCATAGCCCAGGGAGATCAGCTCGGTGCTTTGTGACCACCTAGAGGGGTGGGATAGGGAGGGTGGGAGGGAGACGCAAGAGGGAGGAGGTATGGGGATATATGCATACATATCGCTGATTCACTTTGTTATACAGCAGAAACTAACACACCGTTGGTAAAGCAATTATACTCCAGTAAAGATGTTAAAAAAAAAAGCAATGCAGCCCCAAAATGACCTTCGATCACTGATGACGTGACTATGAATGTGAAACACAATATGATGAGCATCATAATGGGTATCCATGGTTACTTAATGGTGTATTAAAACCAATTCCAGGAAGTTGCACAGGCAAAGGTACTGCAATCGACATCATCATGATAAAACAAACTTTATAACCTCACGGGTCTGGGCAAATGCATGTTCTGCAATGGGAAGGTAATTTATCCATTAATAATAACACAGAACATTAAAAAACATGCAGCTTTCCTTTGGAGAGAGTTCTGGTCCACCATGACACTGAATCAAATAACATTTATACCTATAACCCTGAAGGATTTTGAAGGGAACTGAAACTGTTCCTTGAGGCCGCTCAAGAGTCTTCAAATAGCTCACATCCGGTGTTCGTCTGTACATATTGAGCAGGCAGTTGGGCTACTGCTGGAGCAGATGCTGCCAATGCCTCCCTGGACCTTTGCCCTACCCTGAGTTCACTTGCCTGTGGACTGGTCCCCACTTGATTTCTCTGCCTGGGTCTTTCCTGGTACCACGTGCACTTGCTGGGCTGCACACAGGCACAGCCTGGGAGTGTGGGATAAGTTAAACCCCTGGGGACAGTTCTTGGTTTGGAGTCAGTGGATAAGTGCCCTGGCTTATTCCATCTTCCCAGGGGCAGTTCTGAGAGGTGGCTACCAGAGTTTCTCAAAACTCAAAAGGTCTTGAGCTGGATCAAGCCCCATTTGTTCACAGCTCATCAACACACTCTTTATTGGCATTTCCCCTTTCTCTGTCTTACTTTTTTTATGCCTTGTGTGCTTCCCAGAAAAACTACCTGCACCTGACAAAGCACCTAAATTGACGGGAATCTATTTGACCAGCTGATGGATATGAAATTAATCTCAGCTTGTGTCACTTTTGATTCATTTGCTCAGCAAACATGAATAAAGATCTATCATGTAATCAACACAATGCTGAGTTCTGGGAATAAAGAAATGGATGGCATCCTGACAGGGCTTCTTGTTTAGTGGAGAAGAGGTGTAAGTGAACAGGCAATTTTAATACAGTCTAGGGTATCCTGATAGTATAGTAGTGGGAGTTCTGATGAAGGAAGGGCACCTAATGGAGGGTGGAGCAGAGATTTAAAGGAAGTGTCCCAGAGAAGAGAAAACCTCACCTCAAAAGTGTGGTGTGGGGGGCTTCCCTGGTGGCGCAGTGGTTGAGAGTCCGCTTGCCGATGCAGGGGACGCGGGTTCGGCCTCCGGTCCGGGACGATCCCACGTGACGCGGAGCGGCTGGACCCGTGAGCCATGGCTGCTGGGCCTGCGCGTCCAGAGCCTGTGCTCCGCAACGGGAGAGGCCACAACAGTGAGAGGCCCGCGTACCGCAAGAAAAACAAAACAAACAAACAAAGTGTGGTGTGGGGCTTCCCTGGAGGCACAGTGGTTGAGAGTCCGCCTGCCGATGCAGGGGACGTGGGTTCGTGCCCCGGTCCGGCAAGATCCCACATGCCGCGGAGGGGCTGGGCTCGTGAGCCATGGCCGCTGAGCCTGCGCGTCCAGAGCCTGCGCTCCGCAACGGGAGAGGCCACGGCAGTGAGAGGCCCGCGCACCGCAAAAAAAAAAAAAAAAAAAAAAAGTGTGGTGTGGGTCATGTGGGTGAGGACCGTCCAGACGGGGAGAAGGGTGTGTCAGAGCAGAGTGGGGAGACCATGGCTTGTTATGGGAACCACAGAGTTTAGTAATGGCCGGAGGGAAGGTGGTGAGGGAGATAGGAAGTGATACAAAGTCAGGAGAAAGAAGTAGATGGAGGTTTTATATGCCACATTGAAATGTGTTGGATGTATCCTCAAATAAATGGAAAGTCACTGAGATAATCAGCAGCAAATGGAAATGATTAAATTTGGGCACTAGAAAGCTCACTTTGGCAGCTGAGCATTGGAAGGTCCAGAACTGACTATAAATAGGGAGAAGAATTAGGATTTGTTATATCCAGGATACAGCGGGGAAGGAGGAAAGGAAAAGTTTAAGCAATACCATCCCAACTGGTTGTTTTATTTTTAAGTATGATAAAAATTATTTGAAAGATCAGCTGAAAAAAGTAACATGGGGAAACATCTAGGAAAATTCTTTAATAAGAGCTAAGTGAAATCAGAGTACTTTTACCAAATAGCAAACATAGTGTGAAGCTTCAGAAATAAGCATATGTGGGTGGCAAAGATACATCATTAAAATAGAAATGTATTTATCTATATATCTATCTTTCTATACTGTAGTACATAATAAAGTTGCATTTCAACTTTTCCGTGGGAAAAGGCTAGGTTATTAAATAAATAGCATGGGCAAAAATGACTATAGTCATTTAAAGCTTGATCGCTTCCTTACCATTTACACTAAAGTTTATGTGAATGAAAGACTTAAATGTAGTAAAATAAACAATAAAAGTATGAGAAGGAAACATAACTGATATGATATAATATTGTGGAAGGGAATATCTCTCTTAGGATGATATGGAACAAAAAATTCGTACAGGAAAAGACAGATAATCATAATAATTTAAAAAATTAAAACTTCTAATTTATAAAAAGGAAGCACATATACCTACACACCAATTCTACCCCAGACAAAAGTCAAAGCCATAAATAATGCCACATTTCATAACATATATGAAAGCCAAATAGCTAAGTTTCCTAGTATTCAGAGTTCTTTTACAGATCAAGAAAAATAAAACTGATTCTTCTTAGAGGCAAAGGAGTAAAACAGGTAGGTGACAGAGAAGGAATTCCACATTTGCAGAAGAAATTCCAAAAGCCTTGTGTAAAAAGATGCTCGATCTCAATAAGCAAAGAAATGCTGATTCCGCTAACAATGGTATCTACTTTCACTTATAAGATCAGCACATTAAAAAAAAATTGATAATACACAGTGTACCTGAGGTGAGGGGACCAAGCATCGCTATGCATTGTTGAAGTAATCATAAATTGGCATGACTAATTTGGAGGGCAATTTGGTAAACTATTAAAATAGAAATTGTCTATGTTACTCAAGTCAGAAATTTTACTCATAGGAATCAATTTTGTTAAAATACTTGCACAATTAGCCAAAGATATGTTGATTATAACATGAAATTGGAAACAACACAAATGTTGTTATTTAAAATGAAATACATAAGCCATTAAAAGAATGAGATGCACACACATACAAACACACACACACATTTGAAGGATACATTTTTAAATGAAAAGCTAAGTTTCAAAATTTTATATAGTGTGATCTCATTTGGGTAAATAATACTTTCATGATGTATGTTATCATATGACTAGGACACATTCGGAGGAGTACACATCCAGCCACCAACAGTGATTATCTTTGTAAGGCAGGATTATAACAAATCTTTATTCTTCAGGTTAAATATATCTATAATATTTAAAATCTTTAATTTTAATAAAAGTGAAAAGAACTTTTAAATCATATTAATGATGATGTGATAAATCACAACTATTAAAATCAAGAGTCAAGATTTGTGGGTGTTTTCCTCCAATATTTAAGTGATAAAGTCATTGCTTATTTAGCCTTTCTGAGCTCCACTTTGCTCCTTCAATTAAATGGAGTCAATACAACATCTACATAAAAGGATCGTTAGGAAGAGAAATGAAGTCATTGATCACATAACTGCTTTTTGAGGGTTCAAGAGTTATAACAGGACACTGATTGTGAAACATTAGAATTTTTTTCTCTCTGAAAATAACTCAATGATATCCCCTCTTTCAGAAAGAAGACATGTAACAGTCTTAATTCAGTGGTTCTCAACCCTGGCTAAAATTTAGAACCACCAGGGAAGTTTTAAGAAAAAATACCTCCTTCCTGTGCCTGATTCCAGAATCTCTGAGGAATGGGGATGAGGGCCTAGGACCTGACCATCAGTCTTCTTAAAGCTGTGACTCCCTGTATATCCAAAGTTAAAGCTTAGGTCAAAGGAGACACTGTTCTACCTTAAATTTCATATTAGATTTTTCCCCCTGAGACTCCAGGGGTAACATTCTTGAAATCCTGACTTTTTTCTGACAGAGTAAAAATATTTTCTGAATTCCCAAATCAGACTTTTATATATCTAGGAGAGATCTTGGACTTTGGTCATAACTTGACTACAACCTATAGTGTAGGGAGATAAGGGCAAGGACTTAAAGGAAATTTACAGTTCGCAGGAACAGGAATCACGCTCTGCTTACCACTGCTTGTGCTGAAGGGCAGTACAGGGACGGAAGGCCAGGGATGACATTCCAGTGTGTCACCCTCCCCATTTATCCCCCAACAGCACAATTTGGGGAGAGGTGTGAGGACAGAGCAGGGTACGTGGCAGGCTCGCCAGGATAGGCTTGGGGGGAAAACCTAGAGCGTGACGGCTCTTTCCTTCCCTGGAAAGACTTGTCTTTCAGATCAGCTTCTGGGTGGCCACGGGCGGTGCCCAGCCTGGCGCCTGCTCCGGAGGTGGAGTGACTGAGGATGGGCCTGAGCAGCTCCCCTAGCTCCACCTGGTGTGGGCCAAGCATCCGGAGGTCTTGTGCTTCTGGGAGTGTGTGAGATGGCCAGCCTGGGGGGTGGTAAGCAAGGGTCACCAGAGTTAAAGCTAACGTGACATCACACCAGAAGGCACAGAAAAGACTACCCAGGCAAGAGGCCTGGCAAGGGTGGTGAAAACCCAGACTGGCTGGAGGGTCAGAGTCTTGCTCGACTGTAATACAGAGCTGGTCACCAGGTCCACCGGCCAGGGGTTGGTGCTTTAGCAACAGGGCTGGTAAAAACGTGTAGGATAAAGGTCTAAATAGAAGCCCCTGCCCCAGTCTATTCCGAAAACTGAAGGGAAAAGAGGAGAAACTTTAAAAGTCTGAATGTGGTTAAGCTCTGAATCGGTAGAGACTGAGGTCTTTTTTTGATAAAAATCCAACATCTCCCATATCAGAGGTAAAAGGGCTTAAGAGGAAGATGGGGGACTGAAGTTACTTTCAGAGTCACATGTTTTTTTCCCTATCTTGTGCAAAAATTTACCACACTACACACTGAGGGCCATATGGGATCCCTAAGAAACTGGGTAGGCACACATCCACACCATTGGCTGATTACAAAACCTGGATGTATTGATAGAAGAAAGTAATCTTGAAGCTGAGTCTATAATCCTGTGAATTAAAACTGGTGCCTAAAAGAGGAAGCAGGCCAGACATAAAGCGTAGAAAAGAGCAGGGTGGCAAGTTGTCTCAGTGCTCCTTTTGGGACACCAAGTCTTGGAAGGAAGCAAACATCTTTTCAAAAGGGGAAAGTCAAATCTACCCTTGGCAATTCATACCATTCGGAGAGAGGCTCAGAGCAGGGCTAGATCTGCAGGTCAAAAAGAGAAGCTGCAACCAGTGGTACAGAACCTAGCCTGCCCTGAAAGACCCTGGAAGGCCAGTGAGTGGAGCCGCAGGGGTCTGCAGAGGCCAAACTGAGCCAGCCTGTATGTCCTATTGGAAACAGAGATGGGGCACTAACTGTCAGCAGGAAGGTCATGGCCGGGAATCTCGTTTAAAGTACCAGCTTGTGTTACCTCCCCGTTCTCAAAGGCCATCCACTCCCATTGATATAGATTAGATCCAAGGTAAGCCTCGGCAGCAGTCAAGACCAGGGACCGGGAGATGCTAAGTCTGATTCTGAGAGCAAGGATCGTCTCTTGGGGGATGCATAGGGATCCTGTGAAGGAGTTGATGACCCATCCTGGTACCCAGGCAATCTAGTAAGATGCAGGCATTCTGGAAGTGGATGGAGAAGCAGACTCCTCTGGTCCCCTGTATCATACCCCCTCTGTCTACGTCCAATGGCTGCAGCCCTGGTGAACACTCTTTGTGAGAGCCAGCTGGTCTCATAGTGACAGTGACCCACCTCAAGTGAGTGCCACATTGTTTGTACTTCCAACTCCTAATTCCATGGGAACCCACTTGGCCTTACATACTCCTGAAGGCAAGGGAGTTCCTAAGTCCAGGGGTAGCCCTCAAAGACACAGGGGCCAGGAGCTTGTGGATAAATGACCCACCCTCCTATCCCTCAGGTAGAAAATCCTGAGAGACATTTTGGATATTTCTCAGGAGTCCCATCAGAATTCGGTCCCCATAAGTGACTTCAAACTGCACCCTTAACTTGACTTCTTGCCTGTCCTTGTTTTATGTGCCTTAATCCCTCATCTACGATTTCTGGGGTGACTTCTGAAATATACCACCTGCACCTAAAAGTCTATTGTTGCCACCACTGCTTCGAGGGGAGCCCAAACTGAGGCACAGCTGGTATCAGAAATAGCGCTGGAAAGCAGACCCACATAGAGTTTAGGAGCTGGGTCACTCAGGGCTCTACCTAACAGGGAACCCTTTGCTGGTGGCAGGTAGGGCGGCGGTAATGCCTAGCGAGCCGTAGCATCGCCATTCCCGGGCTGGCCGAGGTGCATGCAGCAGCTCTAGCGTTTGTACAGGAAGCACCAATGGGAATGATAAGGACACGCAGTTGCCTGGCTCGGTTTCCTGCCTTGGCAGCGTCTATGAAAGAGAATGGTCAGTTCAGCTTGGTCAGAGGTGCTTTGTGTATATCCCCAAGTGTAAAGATGGTGCGGAGGCAGCCCTCAACCCAAAGGGGGCAGAAGCCGGAGGAAAAGTGCACCAGCCCCCAATAATTCAGGTGGTCAATTCTTGGCAATAGTTTTTTTTTTTTTTTTTTTTTTTGGAAGTCTCATACACTAGTTTTATTTTGTTCTGGGAGATTTTAAAAGCAAACAATTCTCTGGATGCCTAAAAGTAATGCCTAGGTTTCTGATTTTTAGGTATTTAAGCTAGACATAGAAAACAAACTTAGGGTTACCAAATGGGAAGGGGGGGGAGGGATAAATTAAGAGTTTGGGATTAACAGACACACACCACTATATATAAAATAGGTAACCAACAAGGACCTATTGTATAGCACCAGGAACTATACACAATATTTTTTAATAACCTATAAGGGAAAAGAATCTGAAAAAGAATATATATATATGTACATATGAATATATATCTAAATCACTTTGCTGTACACCTGAAACTAACACAACACTGTAAATCAACTATACTTCAATAAAAAAAAATGAAGATCAGGCAGGAGTCAGGCAGATAGCAGTCTCTTGAAAAACCACAGCACTTGTCAGATGCATTTGTATAGGTAGTAGTGACAATGGTAATTATCGTGACACTAGTAATAATCAGAAATAGTAAATAGTAAATATTGGTGATCATTTACTAAACCCTTATAATGTACTTTACTTATACATATCCAACATGTACAACCTTGGAAACTAGGGATTATTATCATTATACCCATTTAACAGATGCAAAAACCAAGTCTGAAGAATTCTCAGGATTTGGCGACGTTGTTTACATTTCGTAGGAGATCCTAGGGATTCAAACCCATCACTCCACCAGTGGCCTCTTTACACCCTTCTATCGGCTTCTCCCCCTTTTCTGTCTCACTCCCCTTCTCCCTCACTCCTGCTGCCTAGGGAACACTTCCCATACAGGGTACCCATACAAGTCTTTGTCCCGGGTCCTGCTTGTGTCAGAACAACTCAGACCCTGGAGTTCTAGGGTGGGCTGTACATCAGGTAAATGGTTTGGCTGTCGCCTTCGCACCCACTGGCCTGGACCACTTCCCACACTCCTGCTGTTGTGTGTATTCTCCACTGCCCAAGCCCTCTACTTGCAGGTCTGCTGCCCAATCTAAGTCTCTTTGCAAGAAGATCAAGTTCCAGATCCTGGCCCTTCCCTTTCCCTGGTGCAGTAAACTGTCCAGAGAGAAGAAAAATATTCTTCTCATAGTTCTCACTGCCTCCCGTTCTTCTCCATTTTGGTCTGTATTCCATGAGCTTTGAGATGTATCTTCTCAAGGGAGATTCCCCAGTCATTTCCTTTGTCTAATCAAAAGCCTTCAATGGTTCTTGACTGTCTAATAAATTAAATACAAAGAGACCAGCTTTGGGGATTTTAGGGGCTTTGGGTTCTACATCCCATCTACTTTTCTGGTATTAATATCAGTCAGTCCTTTTCATTCCCAGGTTCCAGCAAAACCAAGCTTATTATTTGTTATTATCAAATATGTCCTGTACTTTTATCCCTATGCCTTTCTCCATAGAGAAAAGAGCAAAAGCAAAGGCTTGGAATTTTCCTCAAGCCCAGCTAATTTTCCCAGCTCTATACCAGCCATTTCCTTTGAACTCCAAAAGCTCTTCTTCTCTTATGGTATCCACCTTGCTCTAGCATTTATTTTATCAACCATGTTCCTGTCTAACCATTTCCAAACTGCCATAATGTTCTATGGTTAATCTTCTGTACCAGATTGAGAAAAGAGGCCACATCTTCCACATTGTGGGGATCTTCACAGTGTCCTCTATGTAGCAGGTATCTAATAAAGAGTTGTGGGGTTGAAATGAACTTGGTAATAGTTGCATTGAGGTGAACTGAGCTTGGGAGTAGTTGAACAGAGTTGAATTGACCTTGGTAAATCCTATCCTGACTGTGGTGGAGATACAGATGACAATCGCATTACAGGGAACCAAGAAGAAAGGGCTCCACTCTGTGTAAAAGAGGCATTTCTGCTCTGTAACAAAGTAAATGAACTGAGCCCTAAGTTTTATATATTTCTTGAGATCCCTTCCATGGACTTCGGGGTTAAAAAGCATATCAAATGCAAGATGCATGCTTTGTTTTCTTTTAAAGATAGAGATTTCTAGTTAGGAAATGACATAACTATACTGTGTAGAGAAGAGAATGTCTTCCAACAATTTTTAAGCAGGCAGGGTCTGTTTAAAAAGAAGACGTGGTAATTGAGGATAAAACTGAATTAAAATCTTTTAAATGCATGGCCCTATTCAGCATCAATGAATTGTTTTAATTAGCTAGTTGGTACATTATGAGAACTTGGTAATTTGTTCATCCCTTTAATAGGTACAAGAAAGAAATGTATTTGGGGAGGGAAAAATAACAATTGGCTGGATGAACAAAATAATATGTCCTTTGAAATGAAGTATTCGTTGTAATGGATGTTTATTTCAGCTGATTACATTTTACCGTGCATTCAAATGGGAAAAACAAACAGGAGGCCAGCTGCACTAATTTTATCAAAGTTATTTATATCCACAGTATAATTAAAGGCAGTAATTTCAAATTAGGTTTTCTGAGAATCCATTTATAGGCACTACAAGACAACTCGTCTCTATGGCATCCAGGCCATGATTGTGCTCTGGGGGCAATGTTAGTTATTGCCAGTTGGCCTTGGCATTTTGAAAATTAATTATTGTTTTGAAAGACGCTAAAGCTGTTGCTTCCTGCTGCTCTGACCCCTTTAGAGCCACTCCGCTAGGAGAACCCGATGGATAATTTATGGATGTGACAAAGAATGATCATGCATAACCATTTACAAACAGCTTCTCTTATTTAGTAATACATTAATAATACCCTGTCAAGAATGATTCTAGAACTTCTGATGGGAAGTGCTGTTGCAGAAGCTGCTTTTTAAAAAAGCTTCTGTTGATTTCAGCAGTAGTTCATGAGTAGCATGTTGAAGAGTTAAGAATTAGAGGAAATATTAAACTGGCTCTAGGGAATACAAACTGAAAGACTCCTTTTGGTTGTAAAATGATATTTAATGACTATAAATAAATAAATTTAGAGAATATTTTCATGCAATCTCAGCAGTAGGGGGAACTTTATAAAGGTGGCCCAATTTAATCCCCATATGACACTATTTATTCTCTTTATAACATTCTCAGTAGCTGATCACTCAGCCCCTGCTTGGCCAGTAACAAAATTTACTGTCTCCTGAGAAAGCGCCTTGCATTTCTCTAACTATATCATCTGACTGTATCATCCTAGTATCACACTGAAGTCAGTTGCTCTCCAGTTTCCATCACTAATTCTAGTTTTACCTTCCAAAGCCAAGTAGAAATTGCTTACTCTCTGAGTCTCTCTTCTATATCAGGGCCCTTTACTACTCACTGATCTTCATATATACCGTATGCTTGCACACCATCCTTGGTCCTCTTATACAAGTTTAGAGTATACTTGTGCAGTTTTATATGTAAGCTTGGAGTATACATTTGGAGCAGTGAGTAATTCATTTTATAGGAAACAGATACATCTTGTAAAGGAAGATTTTAGACAATGATGGGATTTCAATGTCGGGTTAAGTAGTGTTCTACATTACCTGATATGTAATCAGTGAAGGTTCTGATTAGGAGATAAAGATGATGACAACTCTTAAAAAATTAGCCTGTTGAAAACTGAAATTAAAAAAATTCTATTTACAACAGCACCAAAACCATAAAATACCTACAAAGTCATCAATGGAACAGAATAGAGAGTCCAAAAATAGACTCACAAATACGATCAACTGACTTATGTCAAAGGTGCCAAGGCAATTCAATGAAGAAAGGAACATCTTTCAAACAAATGGTGCTGGAACAAATAGGCATCCACATGTAAGAAATGAATCTCAGTCCTTACGTTACAACCGGTTAGAAAATTACTTAAAATGATTTGATAATTTAAAAAAATCTAAAACTATGCCACTCTGAGAAGAAAATATATGAGAAAATCTTTGTGACCTAAAAGTAGGAAAAGATTTTCTAGATGAGACACAAAAAGCAACAAATCATAAAATAAATTTTTGGTAAATCAGACTTTATATAAACTAAAACTTTTGTTCTCAGAAAGGCATTATAATGAGAGACAAAATGCAAGGCGTATATTGGATAAAAATATGTAAAGAATTCTTAGACTCTTATAGCTCAAAAATAAACAAACACCCAATAAAGATGGGTTAAAGATTTGAGCAGCTACTTATAAAAAAAGAATATATGAGTTTCCAATAAACATTTGAGAAGATTCTTCTAAATCATTAGTCATCAGTGAAATGCAAATTAAAGCCACAATGACATACCGCTACATACCCATTAGAAGGGCTACAATTAAAAATACTGACAATAGGGCTTCCCTGGTGGCGCAGTGGTTGAGAGTCTGCCTGCCGATGCAGGGGACGCGGGTTCGTGCCCCGGTCCGGGAAGATCCCACGTGCCGCGGAGCGGCTGGGCCCGTGAGCCATGGCCGCTGAGCCTGCGCGTCCGGAGCCTGTGCTCCGCAACGGGAGAGGCCACAGCAGTGAGAGGCCCGCGTAACGCAAAAAAAAAAAAAAAAAAAAAAAAATACTGACAATATCAAGGACTGGCAGGGATGCAAAGCAACAGGAAGTTTTGTACATTTCTGGAGGAAATTTAAAAAGGAAAATCATTTGGCAGTTTCATAAGAAGTTAAATATGACCTAGCCACTCTACTTCTATGTATTTACCCCAGAGAAATGAAATCACATGTCCACTCACACCAAGACTTATATATGAATGTTTATAGCAGCTTTATTCACAACAGGCCCAAACTGTAAACTATCCAAATCTCCATTAATAGGTGAATGGATAAACAAAATGTGATATATTCATGCCTTAGAATAGTACTCAGTAATAAAAAGGAGCAAACTACTGATATATGCAATAACACTGATGAATCTCCAAATAATTATGCTCAGTGAAAGAAGTTAGTTACAAGACTATTTACAGTACAGTCTCATTTATAAAATGTCAACTAATCTTTGTGACATAAGCAGACTAGTGGCTGCTAGTGACAGAGGTGGAAGGTGGGATGGATGGACTCCAGTGGAGTCTAAAGCCTCTTTGGGGGGTTGATAGAAATATTCTGTATTTTGGCAGGTTCTAAGGTCAAAACTCTGTGAATTGAACAATTTAAAGGGATGCAGTCTATCGTTCTATTTGTTTGAGTTAGAACAATCTAAACTTAGTTTAATTAGGCAATATTGTGAAAAATGGATTATGGTGGGAAAAGACAGACTGGATTCCATAGAAGCAAGAATATTTCTATGTTCAAGGTCAGAGATTATTAATGTAGGCTATAGAATATGAGAAGGGGAATGCAGTTAAAAGCAGGAAATGACAAAAGAAAGAGGGAAAAAAGAGAGAAATGAAGAAAAAGTTAAAAATAAGAAAGATGAGTAAAGTTGGAATGAAAAAGAAATTGGAAAGAAAAAAGCTGAGGTCAGAAAAGGAGCAGAGAAAAAGGAAAAACAGAACTCAAATAAAATAATAAAAAGGAGGGATAAAAGAAAAAACAAAAAGACATTTATATTTATATATACTACATGTTGTGGAGAGGAGTCTGGCTGTCTACGGTTTTGAACACTTTCTTCACTCTGGCCTTTATTCCACAGTTTTGCAGGAAATCAATTTTTTTTAACTTAGCTGTACTGCTTAGTTATTGTTCTAAACTGGATCTTCTGAGACATGAAGCATTTAAGGCATGTCTTAAAAAGAATAAACAGATATGCATGAAGATTCAAATACATAATATAAAATCAACTGCAGGACTTTAAAAGATACGTAGCATGGCTGCTAATTAGTTTGGAGAGGGTTTAAGGAATGGTGTCAAAAAAGAGGTGAATAATTAAAAAAACACTACCTTATGTCTCTTCATATATCTCTTGCTCAAAAATGAATTTAAGGTAATTTACACAAATTAGATAAATACAAACAAAACACAAATACCAAAAGTACAGTTTTAAATATAATTAAAAGTAAATGTAAAAAATTATTAGGAGAAAACATAGAGGGAAAGTTTCATGACATTGGTTTTGGTAATGATTTCTTGGATATGGCATGAAAAGGACAGGAAACAAAGGTAAAAATAGATAAATTGGACTATATCAAAACTAAAAATTCTGGGCACACAATCAACAGAGTGAAAAGGCAGCCTACTGAATGGGAGACAATATTTGCAAATCCTATATCATATAAGGGGTTAATATACAGAATATATGACAAACTTCTACAACTCAACTGCCTCAAAACACAAACAACCCATTTAAAAATAGGCAAAAGACTGATAAACACATGAAGATGCTCAACATAATTAATTACTGGGGACATGTAAGTCAAAACCACAATGAGATACCACTTCACACCCATTAATTAGGTTGGTCACTATTGAAAAACCAGAAAATTACAAGTGTTGGCAAGGATGTGGAGAAAGTGGAATGCTTGTACACTGCTGGTGTGAGAGTAAAATAGCACAGCCACTATGGAAAATCCTATGGCAACTCCTAAAAAAATTAAAAATAGGATTACAAGTATGATCCAGCAAATTCACTTGTGGGTATGTACACAAAATAATTGAAAGCAGGGTCTTGAAGATATATATATATGCCCATATTCATAGTAGCATTTTCCAAAATAGCCATAATGTGGAAGCAACTCATGTGTCCATCAACAGATGAATAGATAAGCAAAATGTGGTCTATATATACAAGGAATAGTATTCAGCCTTAAAAAGGAAGGAAATTCAGATACATTTTACAACACAAATGAACCTTGAGAACATTACGATGAGTGAGACAAGCCAGTCACCAAAAGACACATATTGTATGATTCCACTTACATGAGCTACTTAAACATAGTCAAATGCATAGAGACACAAAGTAGAATGTTACCAGGGGACTGTGGGGCAGGGGAATATGAGGAGGTGATTAATGGGCACAGAGTTGAGTTTTGCAAGAGGAAAAGAGCTCTGGATATTGGTTGCACAGAAACGAGAACATCCTTCACACTACTGAACCGTACACTTAAAATTGGTTGAGATAGCACATTGTTATGTTAGGTGTATTTTAACTACAATTAAAAATTTTAGAAATGTAAAAGAAAATGGGACAAAGAGGAAATGAGAGCAGGAAAGATGAGATACATACCTTTGGGTACACTGGCCGGAGCAGTAACCCCAAGGTGGTTCTAGGTTTTCTAGTCCCTGATACAAAGAATCACATAATTTGTACTTGCCATAGGACAAAAACAAACTGAATCATTAGAAGAAGCACAATTGCTGATGCTGAGACCAAAAAGAACTCTCATGTCCTGCGTGATCATTTAAGAGAACTAGCAATGAACATTTATGCCCAACAACATTTTTATAACGAACACAGTGATGAACTTCAAACACACGTCCACTATTATTTTCCAGTGGCATAATGTCAAAGTAGACTGCAGTGTGACGGGAAAAGTTTTACTTTGACACTATGCCCTCGGGAAACAATAATGGATGTGTGTTTGAAATTCATTGCTGTGTTCATTACAAAATATTCTTAGTTCCTTCTGCTACCCCCTCCCTTTTTAAATCTTCACTGCTTGTCATTATCATGCTATTTGGATTGGCAGATAGTGCTACTTAAGGGAGCACAAGAAGTGGAATAGATTACAAAGGAAAAGTTTGAAAAGGAAATAAACAAGATGTAATAAGGAGATGGAGTAAAGACAGAGTGACAGGGAGCTGAGAACAGCTTTGAGAGTTTTGTGAATGGACAAAGATGAGCCGCTGCTTTAATGAACGAGGACTCGGGGAATGGAGACAAGGAAAGGATCTTTTGGAGTCTTTATTGTATGTTCTTTGCCTTGATTCCAACTTTATATCCACCTCTGCCTCTCATCCATAGACCATTCGAAAAAACCCTTATGAAAGAGTTCATCAGCGCTGTCTGAATTGGAATTGCATTTCTTTTGAATGACATTTTGTGTCGACGCAGAACTTAAATTAGGCGCAAGAAGGCCTAGATGTCTTTAGTTTGTATCCAAGAAAAACAGCCCTACAAGAGGACAAGATATGAGATCTAAAGCCCTCTTTACTATCTGGTTTAATTCAGGAATCAAATTTAGAGCACCTGGAAGAAAAGCTATAGATCAGATAATACTTCACAAATATTATGTATCATAAAGGGTGTTGATGAAGAGTTGAAATGAGTTATATATTCCTGGGCATATGCTTCCATGAAGCTAATCTGTGTGGCTAGTTAACTGTGGAGTCAAGACAAGGTCAATATATATCTTCTTACATATATTGAGGATCCTATCAAAAATGTGTCTGAATAAAAATCTGGCAATCAGTCACAAGCAAATTAGGCAAAGATTTACACAGAGGCAAGGCCAGGTGCTATCAGAAGAAACATTTGAGGTGCACTCAAGTGCACAGACAGAAGGACAGTTAAGATCCCATGTGCCAACAGCATGGGCCAGAACTATAGATAATTTTACCCTGGAAAATTTTACCATGTCCATACAAAAATATACAGCAAACCACCTACGATATATTTAGCAGCCTGAGCTATCACCTTCTATTATAACCACCAAGTTTGACATCTTGCCAACTTCATGCCTAAGTCACTGCATAAGTCAGATTTTTATATAGGATTATTGACATTTCAAATAAGCAAAGCACATTAATTGGGCTCATTGTCCGTTAAGGCCATTCTTTTTCATTAAAATCATATTATCTGTATCAAAGACAATGTTTACTTTTGTATTTCAAATGCCAAAGGGGTACAAATGGGCAATGAGATAAGAATGTAGAAAAAGACTGTAATATTAGTCTCAGTTTTCATACTTCCTTCATTTATAATTTGGGTTTTTATGGTTTTAACACAAAATCTCATTATCATGTCAACCTATAAGTGCATTCTCTTTGTTATCTCTAAAGTCATTTAGTCATCTTTAGCTTCTGGCATATATGATACATTTGCTTAATGGTATGTCATTGTTGCATTTCTTACAGGTTAATTTCTAAGTAGTGTCTGCTATAAGAAGCTAAAGAATATTTCTTAACATCCAAGTTGTTATTTCATCAAATCTGTCACTTTTCAAGAATAAAATGATAGTTTAACTTTGATTGAGAGACCATAGGGAAATCAAGTAATACTATTTGGGAGAAGAAAGAGAAGAACTAAAGTTATTATGGTTCTTGTAATTTAGTTGTTATGACTGGTAATCATATAAGAAAATGATGGCTGTTTGCAGGAAAAAAAAAGAGGTTTCTAAGGGAAATGAATTCTTGCAATCTTCATAAATCTGGGTTTTACTGAAGGTCTTGGGATGTATTCCTTCAAGGGTCTACTCTATGTGATTATCACATATTAGACCAGGGGTAGGAAACTACAAGGAAGGTATTAATTCCTGAACTTTTTCAGGAGTCAGTAAGTATCTTTAAGCTTACTTCAATGGAAAGCAAATATATACATGCTAATGAGGGAGTCCTGCACATGCGCCAAATCTGCCTCTTTCGCATGTTGATTATTTTGAGGTAAAAGTTCTTGAGAAACAGCAGGTGCGAGAAAGGAGCTCTGACCTCCCCTTTATTTCCTGAAAGGAGATGAAATTCCCAGGTGACAGATGCAGTCCCAGTACCAGGAGGAAACAAACATTCTTACCACCAGAGACAGAGAGTTGAGACCGAGAGAGATCACCTCAGCAAACAGACCTTGCTATGATAATTCTTATCTTCCTTGAGTCTCCCCATGTATTTTAGTGACTTTTCCACAATTGCATCTCGTTGTTTGGCCTGGTATATGAGCACTGAGGCCTGGCCGCTTCTTTGGGACTTCAGTTTCCTGTGAGAACTCCCATTCCTTGTAAGATTTGATTCAGTACAATTTGTATATTTTCCTCTTGTTAATCTGTCCCAGCTGGAAACCCCAAGAAGGCAGAAGAGAAAGGTCACCTCCCCTACAGTGGGGACAGGGCGTCCCTCCTCTTGGGTTTTTGTTGAGAAACATCGATCCAATGGATATATTTAGGAACCCCCAAAATCCCCAAAGGCAATGCTCTTGGGTGGTCCCTCTCGCTCTCTCTCTCTCTGATTTCCATGTATTTTCTTCTTTTTTCTTGCTCTTTGGTTCTTCCTCTCCAGACTAATGCCAGAGATCTGTGGTACCAAAACCAAAGGTGTTTTTATCTATGTTGGAATTAGGTATTATCCCACTTTGCTACTTTCTTTGGCTGGCTTGGCGCTGTGTACAGCAGCTCAGAGCTGCTGAATGAAGGTCACCAACAGAGACACGGTGTTCCTATTCTTAGGGGCGTCTCCCCGCCTCCAGCCCCACTCCCGCAAGGACAAGCCTGCCCGTCTTCCAGTGGTTGTGTTATCCAGGCTGACCTCCTGATGTGATCCCAGATCAGATCACAAAGAGTTAGTAATTTGACTTCATATGCGGATCAACTGCTCAACGACTTTAACTGAGCTTAGGGGCACAGCTCCTCATTCAATGTGGTACTGCAATGATTGCACTCATTTTGGCCTTTCTCTCGAGGGTAATTTGGAGGGTTGGCTTTCGGTCTCTGTTGTTCTCCAGGAAAGAAAAATAGACAAATTCCTTGCGGTGGCTTCTCTTGTGGCAGAGCTTCCGTAGTTGTGGCACGCAGGCTCAGTAGTTGCAGCGCACAGGCTTAGTTGCTCCACGGCATGTGGGATCTTCCAGGACCATGGATTGAACCCGTGTCCCCTGCATTGGCAGGCGGATTCTTAACCACTGAGCCACCAGGGAAGTAGTCCCTGACCTTTTAATAGTCAAATTAAATTTCCTGGAGTCCTGGGTCACCTGGATTTATTTTTCCACTAAAGTGTATAGCTGTCACTGTTTGCTTAAAAGTCACTTCAGTTCTGCGTGACCCATTCTCATTGGACTGATACATCATTACCTTGCATTCTGGTTGACTTGATTGCATGTTTGTCTTTGACTAAGGATACAAATTTGCTAGATCTCTTTGTAAAGTTGTTTCCGTAGCTACCATTACAATTGGATTGTTTCCTGTGCTCTGAAGCAAATGGATGGGTGATTAATGGAAGCTTACTGGATATACTATTTATCTGTCTGGTTTGCTCCTCCAGAACTTCAGATCTGCTAACCTTATTTTGTAGAGTTAGGGTATTATGTTTCTGTGGACTTGTCAAATAATCCTCTTAAAAACACCTCTATCTGTGGAGTGACAAAAGAATTATGTGACTACAATGTATGGAATTATTTAACACCACGATTAGGCAAGAAACTGAAAAGTCTTAGATCAAGAATAAGAAAAAATATACCTTTTAAAAATTTATTGATTTATTTTTAATTACATGGTACTTTAGACAGTACCATAAAATGTGAAGAAATTAATCGACAAGTTCACACTTTCTCCTACTTCCTTACTTGGCTTTTTCTTCCTGAATCCCTTATGATTTGTTTTTTAATCCTTGTAATTCTGTAACTTCCCCTAAATATATATGTGTGTGTGTGTGTGTGTGTGTGTGTGTGTGTGTGTGTGTGTGTGTGTGTGTATTTTGGGCTTAAAATCACCATGTTTAATTCGTTTATGATTCTGTGGGTTGGTGACTTGGGCTGGGCTCATCTGGTTAGTTCTCTGTTGACTTTTGATGGACTCATTCATGTATCTTTTATTTTTTTATTGAAGTAGAGTTGATTTACAATGTTGTGTTAGTTTCAGGTGTACAGCAAACTAATTCAGTTATACATACACGTATATCTATTTTTTCAGATTCTCTTCCCTTATAAGTTATTACAAAATATTGATTATAGTTCCTCGTGCTATACAGTAGGTCCTTATTGGTGTGAGTTAAGCACTAATTGAAATACTAATTGAAATACCTTACTTCTATATTTTATTTTTTAAAAGATGGTTTGTTACTAAAAATGGAGATAGGGTACAAGAAAGAAGAATTATATTTATATGAATAAATCAGTCCCAAACATCGATTTTGAAATAATCAATTAAAGGGGAAAACTGCTACAGTTCCTTTTCTTGTAACTCCCTAGGGTGATGGTTAATTTTATGTGTCAGTTCGCCTGGGCTAGGGGGTGCCCAGATTAAACATTATTTCTGGGGCCTTCCCTGGTGGCGCAGTGGTTGAGAGTCTGCCTGCCGATGCAGGGGACGCGGGTTCGTGTCCCGGTCCGGGAAGATCCCACATGCCGTGGAGTGGCTGGGCCCGTGAGCCATGGCCGCTGAGCCTGCGCGTCCGGAGCCTGTGCTCCGCAACGGGAGAGGCCATAACAGTGAGAGGCCCGTGAACCCAAAAGATTTAAAAAAAAAAAAAAGTGTATATATATGTATAACTGAATCACTTTGCTGTATAGCAGAAATAAACACAACATTGTAAATCAACTATACTTCAATAAAATAAATTAAAAAAATAAAATAATCCACACGCCAACGAAATACATTTTGGGATGGCAAACTTGCTCCCCTACACAAGCAAATACAAGTAGAACAATTAAAACAGTCTCTTTCTGTCCTTGCCTGTTACGGTCTGAAGTATTGCTACAGATACCATCGTTGGGGAAAAGACATGTAATAACACAGGGAGTTCAATGCAGCTTTTTTCCCCAATGTGACAATATTTTGAGGCTTTCCTCAAATCATCATGGTTCTTGAAGGCAAACAGTGCTATTGATGCTGAATGCCTAGTACAAGATCCAAGCCACAAGTGATGCGTTTTTCTAAAATATGCTGAACTTGACTTCATTTCTGGTGAAGTATGTACCTGGTTCAGCATATTTCTGAGAAGGAGTTTTTCTTTGAGCACAATATGTTCCATTAGACTGGATATCCCATTAAGACAAACGAATTCTCTGAAATAGGCAACTGGAGCCCTCACATCACACAAAAAGAACATTTTCCTGGAGCAGTTTTGGAATTTAACTACTTGAAGCTTAATTTCCTTTCAACCCAAAGGAACACCTCATGCAACAATGGAAGAGAAAGTTATGGGCAGAGAGTTATAAATCAAAACAAATTGCCCCAAAGTAAAGGATATTGAGGAAAATAGTTGGTGATAATCAATGTTTTTGTTTCCAAATCTCTTAGTCAGAGAGACTGATCTGGTGAAATTCTGAACAGATGTTTTTAGGACTTAAATAGCGTCTGCAATGTAAAAGCTGGGCCTTGCTGGTTTCCTAGTAGCTGAGGTTGCAGAGTCTCACCACACAAAGGTCTCAGAACTCCTAACCTCTTAGCCTGATGTCAGTTTTAAAGTGCATGATGTTAAAAAAAACAAAAAAACAAAAAAACCCACAGCATTTTTCCTCAAACACAGCTAACTGAAATGTCCCTTATGATACACTGTGGAGTCTCTCCTTGTTTACACCTGGCTCTGTCATTGTGTCTGTGATATAATCGCTTAATGGCTACACTCTCCACCTCAGGAAGACAGAGAGAATATCTCTGTGAGGATAAAGGCAAAATGAGTAGCTGAATAAGTACAATTCACTTGAGATTATTAGAACAGAGAATGCACTCCAATTCACCTTTATGAGAAGGTTTGCACAGGAAGGCGGCAACCAGGAGGCCTTTACTAAAGATGAGAAATGAACAGTTCTGGGTAGATCTTTGGGGTGCAAGACATGATTAGTGACAACATATGGGTAGGAATTAAAATTCACATGTTAGAGTGAAAAGAATGAGTAAGTGTAGGAGACATTATAAAAGGCCATGGCATAGGACTTCTATACATATACTGGGTATCATTTTGTGAGGTCACTGAGAAGCATGAAGTTGGGATAAAAAAAAGTTGTGCTGAAAACTCTGAGATAACCAAACATAATCAAGCATTTAGATCTTTTAAGAGTAGCTGTTAAAGTAAGAAACTAATAAAAAAAAGAATTAAAAAGGGAAAACAAAGCTATTTTCTAAGTTTAACAGTAAAAAAGATAAATATTTATACAATGGAAAAGATTAAAGTATCTAGAAATTATGAGACTCTGGCATGGGCTCTGAAGTCAGACAAACTTATGTTTCATTTCTGCTCTCCAATTCACTAATCCTAAACCTCCCAAGCCCCATGAAAGTGTCCGAATTTCCCCTGGTCTTGTTTCTTTGTCTATAAAATAGCGATAATATTCCTGCATTGTATGTGCTCTAAAGCTTACATTAAATCCAGTTTAAAGTGTCTAGTACACCTGCTACGTTAGTTCCCTTCTTCCTTAAATATGTTGCTGGGAATTGAATTCCACAGAGTAACAACGCAGTGCCAATTAAAATCTTTTCGTTCACGTCCGCGTTTACTTAATCTGAAAACAGATATCAAGTGAACAATTTCACAATGGATAATCCACTTTCTTTGCAGCATTTCTCACTCTCTGAGATTTCTTCATGTATTTATTAGTCTTCCAGCCTAGAATGTTTGTGACACTGTCTTTTTTTCGACCGTAATCCCAGAGACTGGGACAATTGGACATGTTGAAGTCACAGAAGGATAAGCAAATACTTACGTTGTGCTTATTACATGCCAGGCATTTAAAAATACTAACTTGATCTTCATAACAACCACATGAAATGGATACTTCTATGGTCCTATTTTACAAAAGAGACATGAAGCAAAGAGAGGTGACATAGTCCACCTAAAGCCACCCAGTATCAGAGCTGGGATTTGCACTCAGGAAGTCTAGTTCCAGAATCAATAATCTAATCATCACCTTAAACTGCATCAATACATATTTTTCTAATAAATGGATAAATGAATGAATGGCTTGTTTCGACTGCCACTGGGAGCCAGCTGGGACTGGTACCTTGGAGTTCCTTGTTATGTTATGAGTTTCTGTTTGTTAGTCTGTATACTTATGAAGTTTCCTCTCAGTGTACCCTACACATTTGTTGAATTTTCTCAGGACCTTCAAGCACAATACGATCTGGATCTGAAGGTTTAACTGCTTCTGAAACAGACTTTCAAACAGTCCTAGAACTTTCACTCCCACCATTGTGCCCACCTCCAAAGGCTGGCCTTTTGGGAATTCCTTGCTGGAAATGCAGTGGTTTCTTAGCCTTTCCCGCTGCAAACTCAGGTGTCAACTTTCTTAACACTGCTTCTTCAATTCCCACAGCTCTATCTGCTTTTCAAATACCACAAGTTCTTAATGCTCTTTCCTATTTTTTAAACGGTTTTATGCTTTTAAAAGAGTCCATTAGTTTTATTTCAGTGGCAGGCTAAAGTAAAGTAGAGGTAAGTAGTCGGGTTCTGCCATAGCATCTTCAACTGAAAATTTAGGTCTTGTCTTTAACTCCTTTCTCTTTACACTATTTTCCACATCCAAGCAGTCATCAAGTTCTACTACCTTTTCCTCTATACTATCTTAATCTATCCACATTTCTCCATTCCCTCTTTTTTTTCCTCAATGACTTTATTTATTTATGGCCACACCGAGCAGCTTGTGGGATCTTAGTTCCCCAACCAGGGATCGAACCTGTGCCCCCTGCAGTGGAAATGCAGAGTCCTAACCACTGGACCTCCAGGGAATTCCCCCCTCTTTTTTTCAAAACATAGTTCAAGGCATTCTTTCTTTTTTTCTTTTTTTTTAATAGGGGTATAGTTGTTTTACAATGTTGTGTTAGTTCAAGGCATTATTTCTTGATCAAATGACATCAGCAGTCTCCTAATGGGAGCTTCTTCCAATGATACTCCACTTCCCTAAAGAAATTCAGGCTTTTTATTTTGGCTAACTAGGCTTTATGATCTGCCCCTGGTTATCTTTGCAGTCTCTTCCCTCCCTCTCTCCATCCTCTGCTTTACTCTTTCTGAATTATTTATGATCTTCTGATTACTATCTAGGAAGCTTTTTCTGATTCTCTGGGACTGTTTTAGATGCCTCTCAGGTTTCTCCCATAATAGTCTGCACTTACTCCTACCATAGTCCTTTTTCACACCAAACTGATATGGTCTCCCCGAATTAAAACACTTCTATGGCTTCCTACTGTATTCAGAGTAACATTCAAACTCTTTATGGTGGCTGAAGATGTCCCAGGTGACGTGTAACTTTGTGACGTCATCTCCTACAATGTTCCCTTTACTTGCACTGGGCCAGCCATGCTCTCTTTCTCTCTGTTCCTTCAACACTCTGAGGTCCTCCTGGAAGACTGAATACATTTCCTCTCCCCTCTGGCTGTTATGACTCTCCTCCAACTCCTGGCAGACTAGGTTCATTCTACTTGTCACTCAGCTTCATCTCAAGGCCCTTAATTGCTGTATCTAAAATAGTCCACTGCTCCTCTTTTCAGCTCACATATGGCTTATTTCAGCTCACTCTGACTTATTTTACTAAGCATCATACTCTCTAGGTCCATCCACATTGTTGCAAATGATAAAATTTCATTCTTTTTTATGGAGAATACTCCATTTTATATATATCTCACAACTCTTTTATTCATTTGTTGATGGACACTTAGGTTGCTTCTATATCTTGGCTATTTTAAATAATGTTGCTGTGAACATTGGGGTGCACATATCTTTTTGAGGATGTGGAGAAAAGGGAACCCTTGCACACTGTGGGTGAGAATTTAAATTGTTGCAGCCACTATGAAAAACAGTATGGAAGTTCCTCAAAAAATTAAAAATACAACTACCATATGATCCAGCAATGTCACTCCTGGTATACATCTGAAGAAAACAAAAACACCAAGTGGTATTTTCTTATCCAATTTTGAATGTCTGACAGTAGCTTAGGTAAAGTCCACATTTATTAATTCAGCAAATATTAAACAAACATTTATTGGTCTCTGATTATGTTCCCAGTGCCGTGCTAAGCATTAGGGATATAACAGTAAGTAAAACAAAGATGTCTCACTTGTGGTGTTCCTATATTTTGTTGGGGGAGGGGGGGTTGGAGACAGAACATTGAAAAGATAAAAAAACAAGAAAATGCCTTATATGATCATCAGGGAAGGATAAGAACTATTAAGGTCAGTTAATCGGATCGATGGGCTGAAAAGTCATTGGTGAGGGGTCTGCAACTCAATGAGTGGTTGGGAAGGCCTTTCTGAAGAAGTGACTGAAGTGGTAGAGTGATCCATCCATTGAGAAAGGGCAGTCCAGACAGACAACAGCGAGTGCCACTGAAATGGACATGGGCCAGCTAGGAGACCACTATGGCTGCAGCAGAGCAAGTGGGCACAGAGCGATGAGAAAAAAAAGGTCAGAAAAGCAGCAGGTGTCAGATTACATATGTCTTGTAGGCTGTGGTAAAACAAGGGTAGCAACACAATCAGATTTATACTTGACGGTTGAGCCCTGCGTGATGTGTGGGGAATAGAGCTCAGGGAGTAGAAGTGGAAGCGGGGAGACTAGTTATGAGATTACTGCAATAGGAGAAAGATACAGAAGCTGCGTCTAGGATGTAGTGAGAGAGAGAAGCAAAAGGGGTTGGATTTAGGGTATGTGTTGAAAGTGAAGATTATTTACATAATGACTGACAAGTTGATGATGGGATAGTTTGTTGAATAGGAGAGAAAGAGAGGAGAGAAGGTAGACATCAAGGTTTTGGCCTTTAGGATGAGATGGATGGAGTAGGCTCATTTCAAAGATGAGGAGCCCTGCTAGAGATACATCAGGTTTTTCCTTGGACAGGTGTTTTGGATTTTAGGGTTCGGTCTTGGAAATATTAAGCTTGAGATGCCTATCCGATACCCAAGTAAAGATGATGAGTAAGTAGGTGGATATGTAAGACTGGAGTTATACATTTTGGAATCACACTGTATAAATGGTATTTAAAGCCATGGAATTGAGTAATGTCAGCAAGATAGTGGAATAGGTCCTCTGCTCATACCCACCCCTCAGTAACAACAATTTGACAGCCACCCATAAAAATGCCTTTGTGGGAACTTTGAGATCCAGGAAAGAGACTGTAAAACCCTAGTGGGGCCCAAGACTAAGGAGGATCATTTCAAGAAGGCAGGCCCACGGCCAGGTGGCAGGCTAGCCAACTGTGGTCCCAGTAACAGACCCAGAAACAGCTCTGCCTTGCTGTGAACTCAGATACAGACCCATGTGACCTTGGTCCTCCACCAGCACCATTTGCCAAGGGATCCTGCAGTGGTCACACCCACCTATGCCCCAGTAATAGACTCACTGACCTCAGTCCAAGCTGTGGGCTCTGAGGTGGCCCCTGACCCAGCTCCTGCCCCTTCTGCCCCATCCTGGACAGAGAACACTCCTACCCACCCAAGGACCCGCAGGGAGCCATGCCCGTCCGGGCTCTAGGGGCACGCTCTCCTACCTTGTTTCTACTGCAGATCTAGAAGCAGCCCTGTACCTTGGCACCAGCCCCTCTCAGCCACGGGCTGGGAACACTCCTGCCTGTACAGGGACCCTCCAAGAGATATGCCATCCACGGCCCTGGAGATAGGCATGTTGACCTTGGTCTGACTGCAGGTCTTGAAGTAGCCCTGCAGTACAGCTCTAGCCTCTCTTAGCCATTGTCTGGGGATGGTTCTGCCCACCCAGGGATCCAGAGGGGGGACACGTCCATCTGCGGTGAGTGAATCACTTTTGCAGTACATCCTTATGGATACCAGATTCTAGTCCTGTTCATTGTCTTTGAGGTTTGGTCATTGACCTGTAAACTAGACTGGAATTCTTCTAATCTCCTTTGACGTCTGGCTATGACTCTACAAGCTTATGTTTCCAATTTTCTCCCACCCTTCTGACTTGAAATTACTCAGAACAAAAACTGCCTTTTTGGGAAAAGAATCTAAAAAAGAGAGTGGATATATATGTATGTATAACTGATTTACTTTGCTGTACACCTGAAACTAACACAACATTGTAAATCAACTCGACTCCAATAAAAATTAAACAAACAAATAAAAAAAAAAAAAACAACTTCCCTTTTTCCCAAAGCCTTGAAAGCAGAAGCTGGGCAACTTGCTATAAACTCCAGAGAAATCACCACAACAGTTCATGTATGCACAACCATTGTTCCTGCTGCTGTGTGAACCCCTCAGAAAATTCACTGGAAGACCCAATGACATCACCAGAGGTATCCAAACTGCAAAGGATGCTTTCAGCCCAACATCTTAAAATCTTCGCTACAGGCTGCCCTCCAGACTTAGAAACTTTTTTATAGTCTTCTCCAATCATTAAGTTGTTTTTCTTCTGTCTTCATAGAAATGCCTTTTATTAAATACCTGATTTCTAACACCTTATAGGCCTAACTTTGATAGGAGCCCACCTTCACCATCACCTCCTGAAATGAGACCCAACTGCTTCACTGAACTGACCTATTTTTAAGGACTAAGAGACAGGTGTAGTGAGATGTACAGCAATCTACCAACTCAACTTCTGGACTGTGAAACTTCCTGGGGATGTTTCAAAGGCGGGAAATGAAAGGTAGAAGAATATGGCATCCTTAAATATGCCACTTTGGCATAAGGATTATTTTGAGCGGAAGGCAACTGGGTAGAAGTGGATATAAGAAAAAATTCTCTGCCTTCCCCCTATTTGACTAAAAGCAGGACATAAATTTGCAAAGCTGTCCCTCCTCCCCCCTCTTCCTCTTCCCTACCATGAAGGACGAAGGCTCATCCCCAGACACAACTTTGTTCTTTTATCAAGGGAGAAGGCACCCACTTCAATCTATGTAACAGATCTTACTCTTTTTACTGTGCTTTTTCTGGTAATCTCCCCATAACTGGCCTCCTCCACAGCTTTTTTTTTTTTTTTTTGTCTTCTGCTGAAGATGGTATTTAAGTCAGAGTTCTAAGCCACTGCTTTGATTTTTCCTTGGGATATCCCATGTACACATGAGGTATACATGTTCATAAGCTTCTGTTTCTCTTGCTTAAAAAAAATAAAACCATGAAATGGGTGTGATAACCTAGGAACTGCATATAGAGATGAGAGGTAAGGATACAACTCTGGGGCACTCTGAGCTCAGAAAGATGAAGAGGAACCCCTGAAAGAGACTCAGAAATAGGGACCATTTGGGTGGGAGAAGAGCCTGCAGACAGGGGGCCTTGAAAGTCAAGTAAAAGGAGAAGGCAGTTTGAGAAGGCCAGAGAGGACCACTGTGCTAGATGTCCTGAGAAGCCTATTTGCAACATGGAAATCATTGTTGCCCTTGACAGCAAGAGTAGAAGGCCTGACTAGAACACATTCAAGAGCTGAGATATAGGAATGAAGTCAGCAGCTATAAAGAATTATTAAAAAAAAAAAAAAGAAGCAGGATGGAAAAATGCAAGAGGAAAGAAAAATTACAGGCAGATGAAGTTTGTGCCAAATGTTGAATTTCTGCCTTTTGAAGATCAGAGATTGTAAAAGCTACTCAAGAAACGCTTTAGAGTCTCTCACCTTTTAATTATAAAATGTTGTGGGCATACAAAACAGTATAGAGGCCATTATAATTGAATGCCTGTGTACCCCGCAGCTTTTTTGTCTGATCTTAAATTGGGGCTTCCCAACATTTTTCATGTGTTGATTTACATATAAAATTACAATAATATTTGTAGAAAGCAGGGTATATAGAGGCAGCCCCTGGACAGACTGGGTCACCTGGCTCAGGACCGTGGTGACCCAAGGATCTTCTTGACTGAGGGGTCGCTGAGTTTGGACAGTACTGTAGCATCCTCCTTGAGAAATGGCGAGTTAGATAAAGTTGTTTATTGCATTGTTGGTATCTGGTATACGTTGTAAAGTTTTGTTTTTTTGACTTAGCAAGTACTGAGAGGGATGTATTAAATTTTTAATGTAGATTTCTTTCAAATTATTGTACTTTTTACGTTTTTAAGACTTACTGGTGCATACAAGTTTAGAATTAATGTAACTTTCAGGTGAGTTGTTCCTTTTCTTATATGTTCCTCTTCAGCCTTAATAATTGTTCTTCTCATAAAGTCAATTTTGCCTGATATAAACACCAACTTCCTTTTGCCATTTATTTTCCTGTTATCTATTTTTCTATCTGTTTACTTCTAATCATGTGTCTTTGACTTTAGACATGCCTTTTATAAACTCCAAACAGCTGAATTTTGCTCTTTTGAGTCCATCTTACAGTTTCTATCATTAAACATCAAGTTTAACTCATTTATATTAATTTTGATTAGTTACATAGTGAATTCCTATTTATTTCTATTATCTTCTTATGTACTTAATATTTACCATGATTTTTTTTTCTTTTTTCTTTTTTTTTTCTTTATAACAAATTTAATCAGTTATACATATACATATGTTCCCATATCCCCTCCCTTTTGTGTCTCCCTCCCACCCTCCCTATCCCACCCCTCCAGGCGGTCACAAAGCACCGAGCTGATCTCCCTGTGCTATGCGGCTGCTTCCCACTATCTATCTACCTTACGTTTGGTAGTGTATATATGTCCATGCCGCTCTTTCGCTTTGTCACAGCGTACCCTTCCCCCTCCCCATATCCCTTGCCTTTTTTTCTTTTCTGCTTTGTAATTAAGTTTCCTCTAATCATGTATCCCTTTCTTACCTCCTTCCCACCTCCATCTGCATGGGTTTGGAAGTTATACATTCTACTTTTTTTTTTTTTTTCATTCTACTTTTATTTTTTAAGTTTACTCTCAAATTTTTAACATGCATTCTCCGACCTCTTGCTAAATGTTTATCATCCCCTTTCATCTTACCAGTTATGGTTCCTCATTTTTCGTTCCACCTTGTTGTTAAAAGCCCTTAAGTTAATCATTATTATTGTTATAGTTCTTTAGCTCTATGCATACATTTGTTCATTTATTCAGTCATCATTTCCTCTTGTATCTCATGACATTTTGTACCTAATTTTCTTCTTGAACAAGTAAATTTTCTAGTTCTTTTGTGAAGATCTGTAGTAAATTCCATCAGAACTTATTATATCCTTTCTCTTCAAAAATAATTTAGCTGAGTATATAATTCTACATTGACAGGGTTTGTGGACTTTTTTTTTTTTAGCTTTTACATGATAGTATTTCATTTTCTTCTGGATTTTATTCATTTTGTTGGAAAAAAATATGGGATTAGCTTACTTGGAGGTACCTGTCTTTGCTCTATTTTGCTCTTCCCTATTGACTATGGTGTTCTGTATTCACTACTTTCTGCAGTCTGGATTTTTACGTGACATTGACCTTCTTAAATCTAATAATTCATGATTTTCATAAATTCCGTAAAATTAGTCTTCCCCACTTCTTCTCACTATTATTATGGAATTCCAAGTGTTATAATTTTTCACTCTAATTCTTCCTCTACAGATAAACCACTTTCAGCTCACTGAGACGTTTCTTTTGGAATTTACCTCTGTATTGCTAAACATATATTATTATTGATATTATTATTATTATTTCTTAATTTGGATGTTATTTGTTGACTCCCTACTATGGAAATTAAGAAATTTACCCTTCTTACAATTCTCCTCCAGCCATACATCCCTTCCTTCTGTTCCCCTAATATCACTGTATAATCATTTTAGCTATACTGTATAAACACTGAGTCATGTACTACGCTTTCTGCTACAACTTGACGTGATTCCATTTCAAAAGCCCTTTTCTGGGATCCAAAGTCTTCATTTTTCTAGATGCTTTCCTTTGTTTGCAAGGCATACAGATTTCAGTAGGAATCAGAGAATGGGTTGTAAGTTTGAGATTTTTATTTCTGAAAATATTTTAATCTACCTTGCTATTCAACCGATTGCTTGGTGGGATAAAAAAATTCTAGATTACAAATATTTTATTTCAAAAAATTGAAGAAATTGTTCCCCTTTTCCCCCTAGAATCTAGTGTAATAATTGAGAATTTCGAGGTCATGCTGTTTCTTGATTCTTCAAACATAATCACTTATTTTTGGATGTGTAGGATACTGTCTTTGTCTCTAGTGCTTTAAATTTTTTAAATCAAATTTATTGGGCACTCAGTTTGTCCACGCAATCTGGAAACATATGCTTTTCAGATTGGGGATGTTTTCTTGAATTATTTCCCGGATGATTTCAACTCACTTTTCTTTCTTTTTACTGTCACATGAGAACTCATTATTTGGATGTCGAAGCTCCTTAACTATCTTTTCTATTTTCTTTGTCTTGTTGTTGTGCTTTCTGGAAGTTTTCCTCAAGATTTTCTTCCAAACTTTTAAATTATTTTTTATTTCTCCTCACATATTTGTAATATCAAAGCACTCTTTTCTACTCATTGAATCTTCCTTTTTAAGAGTTACCTGTCTTGCTTCAAAGACACAATATCTTTCCTCTCTATGGAGTGCTGTGTTAAAAATTTCCTTCTACTCCTTTCATTGGCTCTATTTCCTTCAATCCTTGGACATTGATTCATATTTAAGAATAAGTCACTAAGAAGCTGATTAGAAATTCTATGTGTGCATTTGGGGCTAGTTGACAGATGGTCTCCTCCATAGGGTGATCAGGCTGGACTGTTTTGGGTGGAAGTTTCCTCAACTCAATGTCTTCAGCTATTTTCTCTGCTTCCTCAGTTTCTTAAAAAAAAAAATATCTTGCCAATTCTTGCCTTAGGTCATATGGCTGATGTCAGCATTCTGGGACCAAGCAAGGAAAGAGGAGTCATCACCACTCAATGTGCAGACTTAAACTGTTTTACAACATTAACTCCACCCTAAGCAGAGCCTGATTCCTAAATGCAGAATCCATGTGAATTATTTTGTGTCCAAGGTTGGGAGGGGACAGTCATCCAGACACCTGGGGCCGGCAGAAGATCTGCAGGCCTTTCTGATTCTTATACACACTTACAATCCAGTTTCTTTTTATTCAGCCCAATCTGAACCCCATTTTCAAAGTACCAGTCACCTCTGATTCCTGGAGTTCCATAGCACGAAACAGCTTTCTTCTTGTTCTTGGAAGCTGGTTTAGTTTTGGCTTTCTCGCTTACAGTCAGCAAGATATTGCTTCCTACTTACCGAGGTACTCCTCACTTTTCCAACTTCCAATATTTTTGCTATTGTCTCCTTTCTCCTCTCCACAATTTTTTGTCCATTTGTGTTTAAACTTTAAATAAAATATTTTGACTATAATATTAGTGAAGTTTCAAAAAGAACACATGCAAACATATGTAATCCATCTTTCTGGTTTAACCAGAATTCCAGTTCTCTCTTAAGCTGTGTCTTATCTTCTGTTTAATTACTTACTAAGTTTTTAAAAACACATTTACTATATTCTTCAGTTTAGCATTTCTAGTATTTTTTCAAACCCATTTTTCCATGGTTTCATGATATTTTCTTATTTTGGGGTCTTTTTTATGTCTTTAATAATTTAAAACCTACTAATTTGAAAACTTCTATTTAATTTATTCAAGTACTTGAAATTTGGGGGGATTTAATTCTGTCATTTGTTGGTGCTGCTTACTCTTCCTCAGGTGGCTGTTTGTGTCTTTTTAAGGTTTGATTGGGAGCTCACCTTCCTCAGGTTGTCATCTGGGGAAACCTGTTCATCCTTCAAGGAGGACCACCCTTCTGAGGGTTTGTGTTTATTTGCCTGGGGTTAACACTGGCCTGGAACAAAAACGTTTCTTAATTTGGGGGATCCTAGTTCATGCAGATTAGACAAATTTGAGTCCCCAGCTGGAATGTAGGACAGATCCATGATTAAATTTCTCAGAGAACATTTTTTTTCTTGTATACACAGAATTCAGGTCAAAAAAAGGACAAGTTTCTTCCTTTTTATCCTTCTGTGTGGGTTGGTTGGATTTGTTTTCTTTTCCTGGCAGATACTTTTCCTGAGACAGCTGCATTTTAAAGAGGCCCCCTCCCTTTTTTAAAGGTAGGGCTGGGGGGAGTTTAACTCCATAGCCCCTGCAGGCCAGTTGCCCCGGCTCCTTTCCTGAGTGGGCGTGGCACTCACTACGTGATCACGGTGACCAGCTCCCAGGGCAGCCACCTGTCAGCCCTCAGGCCAGCTTCACTGGCTTATGGCGCCCTCTTCCTTCCTGATTCCTGGAGATTGTTGTCACCCTCTTGCTCATGCAGATAAGCATGGATAAGGATATTTGCTATTTTTTATCTAGTGTTTCTAAGTCTTAACATTAGGAATTATCTCAGATCATCCTGTCTGCAACACCACTAGTCTCTACTGTCTTATTTTTATCTTTGCCAACAATGGGTTTTACAGGCAAGGAAGTGGAAACTTGTAGACTAAATGACCAACCCAGGAGCAAGCAGTAAGTGGCAGAGCCAGGGTCACCTCTCTCCTGGTCAGTGTTCCCTCCAACACACTGTGTCCCTGGATCTCTTCCAAAGCCTTCTGACTTTAATATACACTAAGGTATACAAGCTAACAGTGCCAGACCCAGTTCCAATATGTGTGTGTGTATGCGGCATGGGGTGGCAATTCTCTGACACAAGCTGGGTGCCCTATAACTTGACTCAATTCTGACTCTATATAGCATCAGAGACCACAGGTGAAGGGACTTGTCCCACAAGACTGCCCTCTCTTCAGGTTTCAGATGCCAATCAAAAGTCCACGTGGCTACCTGTACTTCTGACCAACAGGCTATAAATCAGGGGTTCCTACAACCTCCTCTCTGTCTTCGATTAATTTGCTGGGGTGGCTCACAGAACTCAGGAAACCTGTTTACTCACCACATTACCAATTCATTACAAAGGATATTAAAGGATATAAATCAACAGCCCGAGGAAGAGCTACCTCGTGCCAGGTCCCAAACAAAGGAGTTTCTGTCCTGGTGGAGTTTGAGGGCCTGGCAGGTGGTTCATAACAAGTGTTCTAGCTCACCAACATGGAAGCTCTCTGAACGCCCTCCATCTGGGTTTTTATGGAGGTTTCATTACATAGGCCCGGTTGATTAAATCACTGGCCATCGGTGAATGATTCAACCTCCAGCCCCTTTCCCATCCCCAGAGGCCAGGGGGTGGGATTGAAAGTTCCAACCCTCTGTTCTTGGTTGGTTCCCCTGGCAACAGCCCCCTTCCTTAGGTGCTTTCCAAAGTCACCTCATCAACATAAACTCAGGTGTGGTGGAAAGGGCCTTGTGATGAGTATCAAGACACCATTATAGCTCTTATCACTGAGGAAATTCCAAGGGTCTTAGAAGTTCTGTGACAGAACCAGGGATAAAAACCAAATAGATATTTATTATAAGTCACAATGTCACACAAGCTCATGTTGATATCTGTTATCTAACATTCAGAAGAAAGAAGTATCAAGTACATAGAAATTAATAGAAGCTAAAAATCCCGAGGCTTTCATATTTATCACTGTATCTTCCACTCTGCACCTTTTATCTCTTCTGAAAATCTCTTGCTACTAGATTGTTCTTCAGAACTTTGAGCTAACAACACAGCTAAGGCAAGGCTTCAATGTACTTGCCAAAATAGGGTAGTTGAAAACAAAAGAAAACAAAAAAATGACAAAAATACCAAAGAGCTGACAAATGCAGTCAGCTGTGATACACGGATTTGCATTGTTGAACTGGCGAGTGAACACTGAAAAATAAAGTAAGAGTATTTACACTACCTTAGTTTTCACAGACAATAAAATTCAAAGGCACTTGTAATGCTGAAAGGGTCTGGCAAAAATGTTTTGTTTAATAAATCAAAGAGTAAAGAGTTTAAAGCGATGAACTTGTGTATCACCGTCTCCATTTGTCTCTCCCAAAGAGAGGGGAGGGATAAATTAGGAGTTTGGGTAAAGAAAGTAAAGTACTCCTGTTCTTAGCAGTCAACAGGTACGCGGAGCACATACTGCTCAGAAAATTCCAAGATGTTGACAAAAGATCAAGTTAATTAAAAGATACTTTGAAACACAGCCATCGACTTCTATTTGTAAACATATAAATTCTGTATTAATGATTTTCTATCTTTTTTAAAAAAAGCAGTAAGGCTCAGTTTTCCAAATTAAATGTTATCAAGGAGTCCTAAATATGAAATAGATTAAAGTAAAGTGTTCTTTTTGAAGAAGGGGAGGGGATCTCCTGCCTCCTGGCTGGTCAGGGCAGGCACCTCCAGAAAATTAAGGAGTCCTCAGAAAGAGTTATGAATGAACCAAATCCTGCATGGAGGTTTACTGAATCTAAAGCTCACGTCTGACATTCCTAATCTGATGGAATAAAGACATATTCCATTTGCAGGGTCAGTTTATCGAGCAAGTACAGCAGGTGCAGGGCTTGAGCCCGGCGCTATTTTCAAGGGATCATGAAAATATTCTGATTTTAGTTTCTTTAAAATTAATATAATAAACATAAATGCATAACAATGAATCCAGATTAGATTATAGTTGTCTTTATACTAACATGGTCATAAGGAATCATTTTAATTTTTGTTTTGGAGTAAGGGGCCCACCAGAGGCAACAGTGCTTTGGGCCCATGAAAGTCATAAGGCAGCCTTACCCATCTGCCCCATTAGGTACTGGACAGGATGCTGTGTGCCTAAACCCAACAACTTTGGAACATTCTGCAGAATTAAAGAGGATCGATTCTGTTACAAGTTTTAGTATACAGGAAAATTCACATGTCACTCTTGATGCCATAGTATTTAGTAATACAGATGGAAGTAACTATACAGATACAAATTACAATGTATTTAAATTGCTTCAAAGGTTCTGTCAAGAATATAACTGAAATTACGCCATTTGTAGCAACATGGATGGACCTAGAGATGATCATACTAAGTGAAGTAAGTCAGACAGAGAAAGACAAATATCATATGATATCACTTATATGTGGAATCTAAAAAAAATGATACAAATGAACTTACTTACAAAAGAGAAATAGACTCACAGACATAGAAAACAAATTTATGTTTACCAAAGGGGAGGAGGGGAGGGATAAATTAGGAGTTTGGGATTAGCAAATTATTATACATAAAATAGATAAACAGCAAGGACCTACTGTATAGCACAGGGAACAATCTTAAATATCTTGTAATAACCTATAACATAAAAGAATCTGAAGAAGAATATATATATACATATATAGGTATAACTGAATCACTTTGCTGTGTACTTGAAACACAACATTGCAAATCAACTATACTTCAATAAAATTTTTTTTAAAGGAATAAAATACTGCCCCAAATGAAAGCCTGCTCTGGTTGAGAACTTGGTTGGCTGCAGCCTATTCTAAGAGCTCCAGATGCTCAGCTGACAGGGGAACTTAAAGGAGCCGTCTGGTCCAACTACCTCAAAGAAATCCTCTTCAAAGTGCATTTTCAGGCAGTAGAGATGACTAATGATGTTCTCCGACTCACACTGAAGTTTTCTTTTATTACAACAATTTTTATGTGTGTGATAGAAATAGCGTCCCCTCGAAGTATTGCTGGAGAGTGTATAACATTTAAAGAAACAACCCTGTTACATAAGCCAGCTTTGTGTTTGAAAATTATTAAGGTGAAGTGTGAATTCATTCCCTTTAACCATCCTTTCCCCCTTTGTTGTGGCTTTTCTTTCCTCCATGAAAAAAACAAAAAAAAAGGCCCAAGCTAGGTAGAAAACTCTAACCATTGTCACCGCTGCCTGAGACAGAATAAATCTGTGTTCTAGATTCAACTCTCAAAGATACTTTACATTTTATTATAAGTCTTCCTGAAAACATCTTAAACTGCTTTTCAATAGCTAAAAGTTACCAGTTTTCTATTGCATTGGGCACACTGATGTGACCTCTCGGAAGGAGAGATTTCTGATGAACGTGAGGCTCTGTACCCAGTGGGTTTGATGTGAGTGACACGCCCACGCCCTTTCAGGCAAACGTTCATGTTTATGCTGCATGCAAACACTCTCACTAAAATCTCATACAGTAAGTTAACATGTCTTATTTTACTTAATTCATTCTTGATTACTTTATTCCCACTGTCATTCTAATCCCAAGAACAAATATCAATAAATGGTCCAAGTCATGAATATTGCCTCGTCCATCTGATTCTACAGAACAAAATTAACCAGAGCATCGGAACCATTTGTCCACGAGTCTTCTGAAAACCATAAAATACATCATTTGATAGTATTACTTTGTTTGATTAAAGTTTTGGCCACTGTAACACACAGCTTTATGATATTATTTTTTTCTATTTTATGAGCTTCATCTTGTAGGTGATTCTGAAACTGATTTTGAAGAAATACTTTAGCATTAAAAAAAGCGTTTTTCACTTTATTGCTCCTAACTAACTCTTCCTCTTTTTAGTTCCACACACACACACACAAATAAAGCCTCTCAGGTTTTGCGCCAGTGCTGTGTAAATGCTGCAGCAACAGCGTTATTTAATAAATTTATTACCAGGAACTTGTCAAAGAAGCACACATGCAGATTTAGACCACCTGCATCTCCATAAACATGAAGCACTCATTTAAAATAGTGACTGTCCCTCCTTCCTGAATTGACTGCTATGCTTTCTCTCAGTGAATGGGTTGACCATCCTTCCATGGGTCTCCACTATCAAGTTTATTTTCAGGGATCAGAGCAATCAGACGACAGGTGCCATGTCACAAGACAGAATTTACGGAATTTTCTTTTTGGGCCTGTTTTCAGAGACTTGAAGGTTCTGCTTTGTACTTCCCGTTTCTAACCAGTGTTATATGTTCCCATTTAAAAATACAATTTAAAAACAGTTTAAATTCTGCTTTTAAATTGGCCAATAGAAATGACACTAAAACCACAAAGCCCTGAATTTTTGGAATCCTCATGTTAGACTCTAAGAACTCCAACTTTTTTGAAAGAAGGGAACATTTTTATCTTTTACTGTATCTTATCATTTTACCTTTTATCATTATTCTCATGTATTTTTAAATATTTTTATCACTATTATCATTTTACCTTTTATCTCATCGCGTTATCCATACACTGCCTTGCCATCTTTTTTTTTTTTTTTTTTTTTTTTGCGGTACGCGGGCCTCTCACTGTTGTGGCCTCTCCCGTTGCGGAGCACAGGCTCCGGACGCACAAGCTCAGCGGCCATGGCTCACAGGCCCAGCCGCTCCACAGCATGTGGGCTCTTCCCGGACCGGGGCACGAACCCACATCCCCTGCATCGGCAGGCGGACTCTCAACCACTGCACCACCAGCGAAGCCCTGCCTTGCCATCTTTAATATTTGGTGACTAAAATAATATGGGGTAAGTCTTATAAACAAAAAGTTGGTTCGCCACCATTTTTTTTCAAAGCCAGTTAGTTTGGTGCAAAATACGTTTTAGAAAACCCAGCAGTGTGACTACTTGCAGATGTTCTGACCAAGAACTGCAGGGGGAGAAGTGAAGTTGGGCTGCAGGCCTGCTACCACGGACTCACCAGCAAGAGAAAAGTACTGCACTTTTCAATCATTAACTACGTGTACTTTTCCTCTCTACACTGCAGGCTTGAACAACAACAATAATGCCCCATAATTTAGAAGATGTTGAAAATAGCCTTCTACTGATTGGGTCAAAACCTTTACTGACATCAGAACACACACACTTACTTTCCTAATCCTCAAGTAAGACTGGAATTATGTAAGAAGTCCCTAGAAGAGTGGAGAATTCCTTAGGAAATCTTTGTTAGTTTTAGAATATTTTCTAAGGTTATGTAGTTGTTTGATGTCCATTATAAGAAATGGACATCAAACAGCTTTGAAATTTGAGGGGAAAGTAATATTTTATGGTCCTGCTTTTTTTTAAAAGCTTATTTTGGAAGGACCTATGTTAGAATGAATGTATGCACGACCCCTATATGCCAAATATTTCCAGTTAGAAACACTGGTGGCACTTTAGTGATTGAACCATCTGATATAAATATATGACCAACTGATCATGAAACTGTTATTTCACTCTGTGTGGTATAAACAATGCTAATTTGGAGAAACTTTGCTATAGTTTTTTTTAGTATGTTCCAAACAAATCCAGAGTTCACAAGTTCACTGCCAAGCTGGATCCTGATCTCAGGGAGGCAGTGATCTAAGTGCAGGTAAGAGAAAATGAGTGAGACATAGTCAGTACCCACCCTCAAGAATGGCCACAATTTTACAAGTGAAGCAGATATGCAAGCAATTAATGTATACACTGCTTGATAAGGCTCACGCATGTGACAGAGAATAGCACAGGGAAGTGACTAATTCTAAGAAGGAAGAGGGGAATGACGGAGAAGAATGGACAGAGAAAGGTTAGAGCAATAACAAATGGGGTGGTCTTTAGGGGAGACCAGGACCTACTAGATACACGTGGGAAAGAAGCCAAATAAGAGGCACGTGGACAGCACCTTTATTCCCACTGAAACACAGCATCAGCAGAGCGCTGAGTGGTGAGTTGAAAGAGTAAGGATGGCTTGGGATAGTACTTCTGAAGTTCAAAACCAAATCTATCAGAAGCAAGGTTTCTTTATTATTTCTCCTTAATCATTTTCCCAATTGACAGCACACTGAAGGAATTGTAAAGGATAGTGTGAAACCCCATATGTGCCCTCCTTTTAGTAGTATAACATGCAGAAAAGTCACCAAAATTAGCTAGAAGTATCAATGAGTTATCACAAAATATATCAGGTCGAGAGAACATTATGCTCATTTTAGAAGCAGCCTTCAAGGCCCCCTTTTGGTCACCTACACCTTTTTCCTGCTTAAAGAGAATAATTATTTTGTCTTTTATGATATTACCTTCTTTCTTTTAAAGAGTATTTTCAGCATCTATATATGTAGTCCTAATAACTATGATACAGCTTTGCCTGTTTTTAAACTTTATGTAACGAGGATCGTATAGTATGCATTATGTTCTGATGGGTATCTCAACATTATATTTGAGATTAATTTAACTTTTTGCATGTATAAGCAGTTCATCCATTTTCATTGCTGTATAGTGTTCAATTTTATAAACATGCCATAACTTCTTTTACGATATTTAGAAATGTGGGTTCAGTTTATTTTATTTAGAAATTTGGGTCCAGTTTGCACTATTAAAATTAATGGTGCTAGAAAGATTATTGTATGCATCTTGGTACAAATGTGCACACATTTCCATTGAATATATAAATGAGCGGAAATGCTGGGTCAGAATGTATATGAATTTTCAATTTTAGGAGATAATGCCATAAGTGGTTGTTTCAATTAACCTTCCCATCCACTGCCATGGGTTCGTATCCTCTCCAACACTTAGTATTTTCAGTCTTTTAAATTGTAGCCATCCTAATATCTGTGTCATAGTATCTATGCTTTAAACGTGCATTCCTTTGATTACTCATTAGTTTGGATATCTTTCATACATTTTTTTAAACTATTTGGATATCGTCTTTTGTGACATGCTTTTAATTGCCATTTTTCTATTGTGCTGTCAGGTTGATTTTTTTTTCTCCTTACTGAGTCATAGTTCTTTCCATAAATCTTTGTCTGTTATGTATGTTTAAGATATCATTTCATACTCTGTAGCTTGCCTCTTTACTCCATTAATGATGTCTTTTGATGAGCAGTTTCTTCATTTCACTGCAGTCCAATCAATCTTTTCTTTTATGGTTCGTGCTCTCTGCATCATAGTTTAGAAGTCTTTCACTGTTCTGAATTCATTAAGAAATTCTCTCATGTTTCTACATAATTTCTAGAAACCAAGAAAATAAGCTGAAGGACATAGAACGCAAGATCCCCTCCCTGGGTACTCTTGGTGAGAGACTCTTAGAAGTGATTGGGAAGATAGAAAGGAAGTCATAATTCCCCAGAGGCTTTTGCAGCTGATGTGAGGGCTGGCCTGAGCTTCACAGTAGCTTTCCAATGACCTTGAGATCCACCCACTTCTCTTCTGCAGGTTGTGGTATTTGTGGGAACTTGTGAGAATTTCCTGAGAATTGTAGCAGCTTTTGAAAAGCTTTTGAGAAGTTGTACTTTGTTACTTGTGGCTGAGGGCAGTTATTTTCCGTGGTAGCTTCTCAGCTCTGCGGTCCTCCCTCCCATCTCCCAGGGTGGATGGAAGCCTCCAGGGCTCCCATTAAATGCTCTGTACCTGGAACGCATCCAGTAGCTGCTCTATTTCTGACTGAACCCTGACTTGGCTCTAGTTTTGTTGTCCTGTCTCTTTGTATGCCTGGTTATCTTTATTGCTGGACATTGTATTCCTAAGAGTGCTTTTTAGAAATAATTTGAGCCAAAGTGAGAATTTAGGTTTGTTCTATTGGGCACCTAGTGTCACTAGTGATCCAGAATTGCATTAATTCTGTTCCAGGCACTGAAATGATGTGAAACAAGCTGCAGGTGCTTTGAGGCATGTCTGCTTCCTGCTCACACTTCATCCTAGGCTTGAGCCTTGAAGGGCCACCAAAGTGAGGGACGATCACCAGGTGCCTGACTGGGTGGGCCCTGGACTCCTACTTTGGCCTCTCAGACTGCCAGCTGCTGGGCCACTTCTGAAATTGTTAAATACCTCTACACATATTTCCCTGTATATGGAAAAGTAGACCCAAATGCCAAGCTCCCCTCCCTGATTTTTACCCCCTTTGGATCTTTGTCTGTTATCTCATCCCTGTCATGTTCATTCTCCAAATTCTTGCACCAAAAATGATTTTAAAATATTTTTTCAGCTTTTCTAATTGTCTTTGGCGAGAGTAATGATCCAAATTACTTAATTAGTTATAAAGAGCAGAAGTCACCTATGGTGACTTAAAGTTTATTTCTTTAAATATCATTCATTAAACACAAATCCTTCATCATGCATAATAATAAATTCCAGTTGAGTTAAAAAGGCTTACATAAAAAACTATAAAAGAAATGGAAAAAATTATAATCTTAATATGATAAGGGCCTTTCTAAGTCAGACATAAAAACTAGAAACCAGGGCTTCCCTGGTGGCGCAGTGGTTGAGAGTCCGCCTGCTGATGCAGGGGACACCGGGTTCGTGCCCCGGTCTGGGAAGATCCCACATGCCGCGGAGCGGCTGGGCCCGTGAGCCATGGCCGCTGAGCCTGCGTGTCCAGAACCTGTGCTCCGCAACGGGAGAGGCCACAACAGTGAGAAGCCTGTGTACCGCAATAAAAAACAAACAAACAAACAAAAAAAACTAGAAACCAGAAAGAAAAGAGAGGCAGAGAGATTCTGCTATATAAAATTTAAATATTTCTGTACTTTAATAATTTTTAAATTTTAGTATTTTAAATTTTAATATTTTAAAGCAAAGTTATTTGGGGGGGCAGGCGTATATGGGAAATCTCTGTATATCCCTTTCAGTTTTGTTGTAACCTAAAACTTCTCTAAAAAACAAAGTCTTTAATGTGAAAAAAATAGCAAAGTTAAAGGACAAGTTATAGACTGAGAATAAGTATTTGATTCGTATATAATGACACATTCTTTATGTCCATCTATTACTCCCTCAATTGTACTTTTATTTTCTTTTAAGTTTTCTTACTTTGTACATTTTTTCTTTTTTTTCTTAGCTTATTCTCTCTATAGCTTTACATTCATGCTTCATAGATTTTAAAGACTCGTTGTTACCCATTGAGAATGTGGAATACTTTTTGAAATGATTTATTCATTAATTTAGTGAGTATTTATTGAATGTCCACTCTCAGTCACACAAATGTTTTAGGAGCTGGGGATATAATTGTTAACAAGAAAGACAAATGTTCTTATTCTGATTGTCAATCACTGTAAGGGTTCTATTTTTCTTATGAAACTTGAGGTGTTTCCTTTCTCTTGTCTTATAGTACCTGGCAATTATAAGTGTGTTTTTATTTCTGTTTATTAATCTTCAAATGAGAGGAGGGCCAGGCAGACCTAGTGTGCCAACGGGAAGACCATGAGATTATCTTTGACTTTGTTCCTTCTGGGTTCACTTGTTTGCTAGTTAAATCCTTTTCCTTGCATTTAGCTGGATGGTTTATGGAGGATGTAGCTCATGGCTGTTTTACTCTTTGCAGTTCTCTGTCTTAGCAGTTGGATACATAGATGTTCTCCTAGACTTACTGCCTAGTCGTATAAATGGATGACTCAAATGAAAAAACAAAATCGTCACTACTTATTGTACCAAGGCTCTTGTGCCTTATCTCTTCCATGATTATAGCCATTTCTCTGTTAACCTGCCTTTTTGTTTTCTGGGAAATACAATTATCAATAAGATGTACTAAAGCTGAGAGTGACTGAGGGTGTTTGAATCAGCACTAGATACTTCGGAAAGCAGGGGACCCATAGTAGAGGGAGAGCCGCCAAGATTTCGGTTAGTAGAGAATTTACACGTTGAATAAGCGTTCAGGTAGAGGCAGAGTCTGATAGTTTTCTTTCAGCAAGAATACAATGTAAATCTTTCACTGTAGCATTTTTCTTTTCTTTTTTTAGTGTGGTTCTAGTCTGGTAGTTTTCTGTATGTCTTTGTAGGTACTTTCCTTGTAAGTGTCATAGGGTGGGCCATATTAGGGGCTAATCAGATCCCATTTTCCCCCAGTGTTAATTTTTCAGTTCAATTCCTAATGCTACATTTTATCATGTGTATCTTTATTGGTATTTATAAGTAAATGTGTTGGTATTTAAATATACATACATTAGATTTGCAAAACTCTGAATGGTATGTAATCAAGTAGGTCATGACATAATTTCATTCTCTAGACCTTTACATACTTATAGAAAATCCTTATAGCAAGTTACTTTGAAATGAGACAGGTGCTAATTTTTCTAAAAATGAAAGTGAGAATAGAAACTATTTTTTAAGGACCATCTCAACAGATTTTTAAAACTTTTATGTTTTATTCTTTTTTAAATTTATTTTTTTCTTCATTTCAAAAGTAATTAAAGTTTATTGTTCAGATGAAGAAAAGATGAACATAAAACATGGACGTCTTCTACCACATAATATTATCATGCTTTATAAGTTTGCTTTGCTTACTGTCCAGGGTTATTTATGTAAAGAGGACTAAGAGTGCAGGCTCAGGGGTCTCATGTCCTGGTTTCAAATCTGTTACCTACTAACTGTGAGCTCCTACTGACTCAGTGCCTTAATTACCTCATCTGTAAAATGGGGATAGTATATCCACTTCCTAGGAGAAATAATTGAGATAATACATGTAAAGCTCTTTAAAATTTCCTGCTGCACATAAAAACACTTAAAATGCAGCTATTTTCATTTGTAATTCCCTTGTTAAAAATGAGTTAACATTTTTTGACTTATTTTTAATTAATAACATAATATGAGCAGCACATAAACTATTGTCCTACAACACAATTCCAATGGCTGCATAATACATATTTTTTGACATGTCATTAGTTAACGCTTTGTAGTTGATTTGTTTTTAACTTTTTCCTATTATGTATTTTATTAGTTTCCTATCGTTGCTTTAACAAATTACCACAAATTTAGTGGCTTAAAAAACCCAATTTATTGGGCCTCCCTGGTGGCGCAGTGGTTGAGAGTCCGCCTGCCGATGCAGGGGATACGGGTTCGTGCCCCGGTCTGGGAGGATCCCATATGCCGCGGAGCGGCTGGGCCCGTGAGCCATGGCCGCTGGGCCTGCGCGTCCGGAGCCTGTGCTCCGCAGCGGGGGAGGCCACGGCAGTGAGAGGCCCGCATACCGCAAAAAGAAAAAAAAAAAAAAAAAAAAAAACAACAACAAAAAAAACCCAATTTATTATCTTACAGTTCTGTACGTCAGAGTCTAAAATCAAGATGTCGGCAAGGGTGTGCTCTTTAAGGAGGCTCCAGGGGAGGACCCATTTCCTTGACTTTTCCAGCTTCTAGAAGCACCTGCATTGCTGGGCCCACCCCCTTCTTCCCTCTTCAAAGTACATCACTTCAATCTCTGGTTCTCTTGTTCCATGTTCTCTTCCTGACTTCAACCCTCTTGCCTCCCTCTTCATGAACCTTTGTGATTACACGGGGCGCACTCAGATAATCCAGGATCATCTTTCCACCTCAAGGTCCTTAATTAAACATCTGCAAAATCCCTTTTGCTGTGGAAGGCAACATATTCATGGGTTCCAGGGCTTTGGACATGGACATCTTTGGAGAAACTAACTTCTTCATTATTTCTTAGAATACATTTCTAGACATAAGTTTCTGGTCAAATAACATGTCCATTTAAAACTTTTGCTCAATATTGCCTTATTTAGGATTTAGCAAAAGCCTAATTGAGTGAGCATTATTTAATTAAATGCAAGAATGTCATATTAATTTACACTCTGACCCAGATTTCATGACAGCTGCATTTTATTTTAATGTTCAGCATTTTGAAATTTCCAAACTTTCTAATCATTTTAACACTAGGCTTTTAGTTGTTCTTTTTCTTATTTGTTTAGTTAGTTTTCAATAACAAAATGAGGACTTGTCTTAGTTTTCTATATTGAAATACAACGCTAACAGAACAAAGATACCCTATTAAGTAAGATTTGCTTTCCTCTCAATCGTAAAACAGCTATTCCATGAAATGCAGGTGACAAAAATACGTGAGATGTTGCAACATCCGAGAAAGGAAAGAAATAAAGTTGTGATTTCCTAGAGACATCCATAAACATAATATCATAAAAGGCAAAAGTTGTTTTTTTTTTTAAGTGCTTGCCATATGCCACAGACTTTGATATATTATATATTACTTTTGGAATCTGTCATGAGTATAATTCATGAATTGCAGTTGGAGAATAAAGATAGCATTGATTCAAATCAAAGAAATATGAGAAAAAAACCCAGAACTTCTACTCCTGTTATGATGGTGAGCCAGCATGAGTGCCTAGCCACTCCTTCAAAATCAAACTTGGAAAAACCAAAGATGAGAGTAGAAGCATGACTTACAGGCATCACCTGTTAACAAACAGCCACCCCGACCTGACCCGCCCCTAGGAGACTGCCCGGTGCCTTGACCCGGGAGTGTGGGAAGTGGTGAAGGAGACTTTCAAGTTCCTCTTTGCTTCTCCCCTTCATGCCTTCAGACAATCATTCTTTCCTGTCACGTCCTCAAACTCATCACCAACACCTGGAGGATAGTGAGTTCAGGTGCAATCAGGGCCGAAAAACATAACAGAGCCAAACACGAGCAACAGGGAGACAAAGTGATGGGCAGCCTTGCCTCCTCTAAATCCCCAGGGCAGGCGCCGCACCGAGGGAGGAAGACTCCTCTTCACCCTCCTTGTTTCATCTCGAAAGCTGACACGAAACCCTGACCCATGAGTTTAACCAGAAGAGTGACAGCAGGTGGAGGTTGTGAGCAGGGCTTTGGGTGTTGGGGGTTTCTGCTGTCCCTCATCCACGGCCCTAGCTAGTAGCCCTTCCCCAGAGTAACTGCAGCCTTCAGGGAAGCAGGAGCTCATAAATCAAATACTGGACACCTGGTAATACAACCTTTGTAAAGAAAGGTTTAAATTGAACAGCATATACCATTCAAAGCACAATCACTGTAGTCATAATTTAAAATAAGTATAATATTTATGCTTGAGTAGAAAAGGTAAGACATCAGCAATAAGAAACAAGACAAATGTCATAAAATTGGAAACATTAGATATTAAAATATAATGGTTGAACGTGAAAGGATGCTCAACATCACTAATCATTAGAGAAATGCAAATCAAAACTACAATGAGGTATCACTTCTCACTGGTCAGAATGGCCATCATCAAAAAATCTACAAACAATAAATGCTGGAGAGGGTGTGAAGAAAAGGGAACGCTCTTGCACTGTTGGTGGGAATGTAAATTGATACAGCCACTATGGAGAATAGTATGGCGGTTCCTTAAAAAACTACAAATAGAACTACCATACAACCCAGCAATCCCACTACAGGGCATATACCCTGAGAAAACCATAATTCAAAAAGAGTCATGTACCACAATGTTCACTGCAGCTCTATTACAATAGTCAGGACATGGAAGCAACCCAAGTGTCCATCAAGAGATGAATGGATAAAGAAGATGTGGCACATATATACAATGGAATATTACTCAGCCATAAAAAGAAACGAAATTGAGTTATTTGTAGTGAGGTGGATAGACCTAGAGTCTGTCATACAGAGTGAAGTAAGTCAGAAAGAGAAAAACAAATACCGTATGCTAACACATATATATGGCATCTAAAAAAAAGAAAAAAGGTTCTGAAGAACCTAGGCACAAGACAGGAACGAAGATGCAGACATAGAAAATGGACTTGTTTCCTTGTCTCAGTTTCCTTGTCTCAAAGAGTTTGTGTGTGTGTTTAAAGGAGTGAGCTAGATCGTAAGGATGAACTCTCTTATGAGTTAATTCATGTGAAAATGCCTAGAAAGGTGTCCAGCTTGTAGCAGATACATCGGAGATGATAATGAAGAAGCTTGGGTTTTTGCTCCTCCTTCCGTAGCTCAATTGCCCTTGATACAGGATTACCTGTACCACTGTAAGCTAAAACGGCCACGGCAGAATTCTTTGGGTCTCTGCTCTTCCTTATTCCTTGGAGTAAAACACTAGTGTTACCTTCAGGTCAGAAGACCTCCTGAACTTCATTCTGATGATTGTGACAATGTTATCAGGCCTGCCAGATTAGAGCCATCTCTGGCTCTGTATTGTTTCTACGCTCAGGCAAAGGGGATGCTGTGCGCGGTGATTAAGTCATACGGAGTCTGCCCTGCCTCTTGCATAGAATTAACTTTGGTATAGCTTCCATTTCATTAGAGAAATGCTTTAAAACAGGTCAAGTGTAACCAAGACAAAATTGAAAATGCATTATTCTATTTTGATAGGCCCTCCAAGCGGATACATATTTAATGCAATTTTACAAGGAAGTTCAAATGTCAGGCAGACTCCTTCAAGGAAACAAATAAATGTCTTCAGCCTCACACTCAGTAATTTTAGAATAAACACTCAGTATATGTCTCCTACTATCCTAGAACATTTTCTGGATGGAAAATAAGCTATTTGTGTGAGTTATGTGGAATGTGGACGACAGCGCTACACTGAATATACTGTTCTCGATAATGTCTGTCTCTTTGGGACTCACTTTATGCTTTCAGGAATACCTTGAAGTTTTCTATATTTTCTTTCTCTGTATTGGGTTCTTGGAATTATCAAAGTTTAATAAAACTTAGGTCTGTGCCTTGCTGTTCTTCCACATATTAACATAATATAATTAAGTCTTATTCATCAGGTTGTCCAATCAGCTGGGCAACTACAGTCGCTTTCAACTTTTCACTAAGTGCAAAAGCAGCTCCATTTAGAGGGAACCACTTTCTGCAGTTGTCAACACAACTTAAAAAAGGAATCAGCCCTGGGCATGGTGGTTTGGGATCTGGGCAAAGGAAACAAGGTGTGAAGTGGGTCGTGGGTTGTGGCCGTAAGTCATAATCATAGTGTTTGGTTCTCGAAACGTTCAAACCAATTGCAAGAGGAGGGGGTGAAGTTACTTCCTTTCCTGCCAGTGTGCTTTGGGAGAATATGAAGTGAGAATTTCTGGGCTTAATGTTTAAACTTGTGTCATGAGTTTCAAAAATCACTGGATTTCCCAGGAATATTTTTCCAGATTGAAGGACACCCTGAGTTGCTCCTTTTCCAGAAGAAAATCTGAGTGTATATGCTGCTATGTCTGTTGTATTCCCACAGCCCAGATCCCTCTGCCTAGAGCCTGCTGCCATTTAGAAAACCCCAGAATACCTCAACCCTGTCTCCTTCGACCCCTCTGTCCTCCTTAGCGGTAAGCGCAGTCCCTGCCCCACATGTTCATCCTGGGAATAAAGATGGAGACCTGAACAGCATCCTAGGCTTCTCCCTCATCTTGCCCCCAGCCTCCAGAGTCTTCAAGTCCTAACACTTGGCCTTTAAAGGATAGCTCATATGTATCTCTGCCTCTGAAACTCCCATGTTTCACTCGGGTCAAATGCAGTTGCCTTGTAACTGATCTCTTGCTTTGTGTCTGTCTTGTTTTGAAACTGATCGACCTTACTTCTGTAGTGCTCTTACTAAAACTTAGATCGTTTAACATTACTTTCTTGTTTTAAACCTTCCAACGTTTCGCATAACCTTTCATATCAGGCTCCACTCCTGGACCTCGTCCAGGGACCTTGGGTGATCTCGTCCATCCCACTTACCTCCCTAGCCCCGTCTCTGTCATCTGTTCAAATGCAACTGCTTGCTCCAAACCACTGGCAGCTCCAGAGCACGCCACCCTCTCCTGTTTCTCCGTGGCTTCCAACACCTTTTTATCTCACTATTGCTTTACCTTTAAAACTCCGCTGGAGCTCAACCTACCCCAAAAGGCTCCTTGGATGCCACAGCCTAAATTTGAATTCCTCTTCCTAATGAAGCTGTAATATTCTCCTTGTGTCCTGATCAAAAAACTCAAGACCCTTTTCTAAACTTGAAGGTGGCCAGCGCTCACATATTGGTCCAACCTAATAACCTCTCCTCCGTGTCCATCCTCCCTAAACTAAGGACTCTTGCTCTCTGGAGCACCAGCCCTTTTTGAAACAGTCTCCTTGTGTTCTGAGGCTCTGACTCAGGTCTGCTCGTGTCTCTCTGCCACTTCTCCTGTTCTTCCAGGGCACCTTCCTCTGTGGAACGAAGGGTGTTCATTGCAACTCTTTTTTCTCATACCTTTACTCCCTGTGATTATCATTTCTTATATTTAGAACTACCATTTCTATGGGATAAATCCTGTCTCTATTCTCAATCCAGACCTGTGCTCCAAACATTCCACTATGACTTGAAATTCCTTCATAACACTCATCAGCATTCACCATTATATATTTATATATCTGTATGCTCTTATAACTGTCTGAATAACCCATTACACTGTAAATTCCATGGCTCATCAGTATATTCCTAATGCCTGGCACTGTGCCTGATTACACACACACACACACACACACACACACACACACACGTATATATATATAAAATTAATAAATACTGGCTAAATAGAGAATAATAACCAGATGTTTTTGGGCTATGTTAAATGGGACTGTTTTTCTTCCTGAACGGTACCTAAAAACAAGTAAACAGTATCCCCATATTTTAAAGGGCTGTGCTACCGAATCTATGTAGGGCTTGTTAAGAGATGGCCCCCTCAAACTAGCTCTGTGACACTTCTAGATCATTAATCATCTTCAGGTTAAGATTGAAAGGGGAGAAGTGGTATTCAGTGTGATTGAGAGAATGCTTCCATCCACTTCAAGCCAAGTAAGGAAACCTTGGAGAAGACTTTTCAGACTGGCATGTACAGTTGTGCAGGTTGTATACTGCACTCTAGGGGTGCCATTCACATCATAGGCATTATAGTTTTGTACAGTTAAAATAATTTTCAGAGTGGCAGAAGTAAACTATTTTGTTCTAATAAAATTAGTAAATATGATGAGAATTTTATGAGGGAAGTATGATATCTTGAGTAAGTGGTGCCTTTCTCTACTTTGCACAAAGGGCACATATGCACTGGTGGTTGGCCCGAGTTTGGTATTTACTGTCTAAATTTTGGAAGCTATAGAGAGTCTGTCTCTCATTTAGAAAAGTTTAAAGATGAGAGACTAACTGAATCTAGGCACTACTGCTGAGTGAGGAGAGAAACCAGTTGGAATAAGATGGAATAAGAATAACTGCTAAGGAGCACGGGTTCCTGCTTCCTGTGGGCTTAAGTTGTCTTGAAAGAAGTCGGGTCTTCCTTCTAGGACAACGTGACCTTCCTGGAAAAAGTCTGTGTGAATGTGTTCTACTTATGATGGCTGAGTGACAAAGTATCCCAAAACTTAGTGGCTTACAGTGATGACATGTATTTCTCTTACAAATCTGTAATCTGGACAGGGCTCAGCAGGAACTCTGTGGAGGCTCACTGGCTTACGTGTCCACTACCAGGGCTGGAGCAGCTGAGGCTCCTCGGGCATCTCTCTCTCTCTCTCTCTGTTTGCTGACCATGTGGTCTCTCCAACATGGTGGCCTCAAGGTGGCCAGGATTCTTCCATTGGCATCTCAGACTCTCAAGGAGTGAGTCATGGGAGACAGGTAGCTAGGCAAAAGACACACAGTAGCACTTCTGCTACGTTCAACTGGCTGCAGAAATTACAAAGGTCCACCTACTTTCAAGGGGAGGGAACCTGGGTCTTCCTCTTGGTATTGATGGACAGGTAGGGATGTCACATTGTAGGAAGAGCACATGACGTGGGTATGATGCATCGGCAGAGCGAGTAAATGGAGCTCTGGCAGGGTCAGAAGATGTTAGGTATACTGGTGCAGTAACACCAGTATACCAGAACACAAGTTTCTAAAATTTTGCTAAGTGTACTTTATCACATATGTAGTTATTTATCCATACCTCTATCCAGTTACAAATCCATCATATTTTTATGATTCATGTCTAAATAAGTTGCATGTAAAAGTACACTCTATTGGTAAATAAGTTAGAATGTATACCAGTAACCAGCACTCAGTATTTGTGTACAATAATTTTTTAAGGTAAAATTCACATACAGTGAAAGGCATATATCATAAACGCACCATGTGACAAGTTTACACAGCACTGTTTTTTAAGTGCCATTTTTATGATGCTATTCCCCTTCTCAAGAAACCCAAATGGCTTCCCACCCTCCATCAAAATAAGCCGCCCCAAATCTTCCCTTAATACAACCACATTCGTTCTCCAATTATATTCACAATCACTTCTCTTCCTTCTGTGCTGTGAGTCCTACATAATCTGGGATGGCCATTCACATTTCTGCATGTGTCACACTGAAGAAAAGTCAGGAGTCCTGTGGGGTGGTCTGTCACTTGCGATCGTGGATGAGTAACTCCTGGTGTGTAACACGTAGCTTAAAATCCAGGCTCTGCCACCAAATTATCTTGTGATTTAGGGTAAACTACTTAATTTAGGTCTTAGTTTTCTAATCTTTCAATTGTAATCTATCTAAAAAGGCTCACACTTATTAGTGATAATATGTGTACAGCACCAACTAGGAGGCTTGACACATAGTAGGTGCTCAATAAATAACAGCAGGTGTCCTTAAGGATTCTTACTAATGTTAATAAGACAGAGCAAAGTTCCGACCTCAAGAAACTTAAAACCCAGTCTGGTATTGTGCTAATAACAAAACAAGTTTCAATAGAAAACAATATTTTTCCCTCAGATATATATTTTTTAAATATAATTTTATTATGCATTAAACAGCAAGCAAAGCTTCTCTTTACACTGGGGCAGAAAGATCTATATGTACATCATATGTTGTTCTGTTTCCTCACTCGGGTTCGTATGTAGGTCATTGAACATGGCAGGGGATAAAGTATGTGGAAAGATGGAGGGATGAGTCGTATCTCTGCTAATGTCTTTCTCCAAATCTCCTTCAAGTACCTTAAATATACACTCACTGAACTATCTCTATCATAAGGTCTGATTTTCTGAGTACCCACATTGAAAAACCTTCATCTCCTGGGTTAAATGTTGAGCTCATAACATTTTTTTATTGCAAACACATAAATTTGCAATAAAAGTTAACTATTATTATTATTGTTGTAATTTGTCCATTTAGAAAAGAAAAAGCAAGTCAAAGACTCAGCTGACATAGAAAAATGCTTTTTCATACAGGGTATGCCCATGTAGAAAACGAGTCTGCCATTACAATTCACTGTGAAAAACCTAGGAATACAGGACTCAGTTGAAATATTTGTGGAACCATTAAATAATTATTATAATTTTTATTACTTTTAGCTATTTGTTCACTTCTCGGAACAAAGATGTTTTCTCAAAACCAAATACTCTTCCATTAGAAGTGATGAAATAAAATTCCTATTTTAAGTCAAGACAGCAAAAATTTAAACATAAAATTTTTTCCTGGCCTTTGGCCTCCTCCCTCCCCTCTGGTGTGCATTGTGCATCTGTGTTATGTGTTCTCCAGACCTCCCCAAAGGCAGAAATACCTGCTCAGCCATAAAGATTCATTTTCCTTCTTCTGACGCCAGCCTTAGAAGATAAGGTTTCTTTCTCAATCCTGTAATGGGTCATGATGACCCACCACCCGCCTGTACATGCAGACATCTTTGGTGAACTTTATGTACAAAGCCAATCTATCATTTCTCTTAAAGATAGTGATTGGTGCAGGACAGACTGGTCAGACCACCTGGGGAGATACTGGGCCACACCTAATGAAAGATCTTAGCTTAAATACTTATTTATGACCTGATTAATGCTACTCTCTTTATTAGTTGTATTCTGCCTATCTTACCTATTGTTTCTTGCATTACCAAATGTGTGACTGAACCTCCAATAAAAATAATGATGGCTAGGCGACTTTAAACGATTGACCAAATATAGTTCTGTAAGATCAATGATTGTAATAGTGTAACTCTATATATGGGAAGAAGCAACAAGGGGGAACCATCTCCTGGACCAAAACAGACTAGTAAGACAGGAGGTCCAGAGATTTCTGGTTACGGTTAATAGTAATAGCACGTGGAGTGGCCTCTCAACACAATCTTCGCCTGGTCTGGGAATGAGCATTCCTAGCACCGTGGGACAAAGTGGTCATGAAATGCCTCCCAAAGAGTCATTGAAATTAAGAATGAAAGGGAGGTGATCATAAAATAAAAAATGTTGCCCACCATTCCTGATCTTTGCCCTAGATTCCTCCCAGGGTGTACTGTACAAGTTCAAAAGTTTGCTGAGTAAACAAATAAAACACTAGTTTACTGTAGTTTGGTCAGCAAAAATGTTATTTCTGAAGACTGAAGGCCTATGGTGAGCCAAAAGGTAATTAATTATTCTATTTTCATTTTTGAAGCTAAAAATCAAAAGCTATTTAAGACTGAGAATTTCAGTATGTTGCGAGGGAAAGTATGTGTATGAACTTTGGGTTTAGTGGGTGTAGGGTCCCCCCTTTCTCCCTTTCCCTGGTGGCAGCACAAATGATGCATTCTTATAACTTTTCCCTTTCCTCACTTATGGAAAACAATGCAAGTGGTTACTGAATTTCATTTGAAATTGGTGCTGTTTATATGTCACCATGCCTTCATAGAGCTTAAGACTGTAAATTACAACGAAATGAGAATCAAATGAGAGAATAAACCATGCGTCTCTGCAGTAAGTAGTGAGACAGAGATTTGACAATTATCCAGCTAATCTGATTGGCAAAGACAGCCAAACTGGGTAGCTTAAGTCTCAAAGTGGATTTATATGGCCTAGTCAATCCAAATTGACTATGCACATTAATTACATTACCGACACAGCTGCCAACATTCTCCACACTGTAGGACACATGGAAAGAGCTCAAAGAAAGGGGTGATGAAGGACACAGGAAGGACAAAAGTATTAGGTGATAGCAAGTAAACGAATCAATGAAACTGAGAAAAGCAAGACTACAGGATTCAATTGTAACCTGCAAAAAAGAGAAAAAAGCCAAGACCTGCCCAACAAATTTAAACAGACAATTGTTATCTAATAATGTCAGAAATAACAGAGAAGGAGAGAGACACAGAGGAGAAGTCAGTGGAATGCCATAGAAAATATGTCAGTACAGCATCTTTTGTTTAAGTGGGTTAAAGATGATCAAAAACTTACTTCTTTGGCTTTTAATGACTTAAACAATGCTTCCTTTATTTACCTGTAGTATTTGAACTAGCATGTGTCTAAGTCCTTAAGAGATCAATCTTTATGGTTGCTGGAGCTAAATGCAGCCTATTGTCAGGAGTGGGTAAATCTCAAAATTAAACTATTTCCTAAAATAAAATCATAGGTGAAAAATTCAAGAGGGTATCCATCAAACTGCCACGTCAGATTACATGAATTTAGGTACATTTGGTATAGCTTATTAAACTATCCAAAGTTTAAACATATCCAAAGAAAACAAACACCCGTTTGGCTTCAGGTCAATTTTTCTTGCATTGAACTTTTAGTGGAGGAAATCCAGAGGGAGAAAGTTATGATTGTTTATCCCATCTCCTACCCCCAGCCACCAGAATCTCAGGAAACTATTAATTCATGACCAGTTAGACTTGGAATGTATGCTTCTATTTTATCAGAGACTCAATAACTGGAATTTATGAGTATCTGCAAAAATTAGAAATACACTGAATGCAATAGTCTCATTTAAAATAAATCCCTTCCTTTAGAAAAGAAACTACAACTGCAAGGTTGTTTTTTGTTTCTGCTCTGTAGAGTAGAAGGATGATCAGTGATGTCGGATGATTTCCACCCTGACACCACAAAACCACGTGGTCTTCATTCCTTTTCAGAATTGTTAAGGGAACCGAATACTGGCCCCCTTTTGCTTTATGACCCCATCTGGAAAAACTACTTCCAACATGACCACAGAACCAAGTCACAACCATTACAGCGCTGTCATTTGTCCCCTGGCACATATTCATGATCAATAGTTCTTTATCTTCAGTATTTCTTGTTACGAGAATATTACATTAAGCCAAGCAAGGCTGAATGGCAGGCATCAGGATTTAAGAGCTTGCAAATTGCTGAACTAAGCATTATTACATATTGTATTATCACAGATAATAACTGTCACGGATAACTAAGTATTATCATAGATTGGGCTTATTTTTCTAACTGTGTTGAAACTGTCTACGCAACATTCACATACCTCTTTCCACAGAGGAGTTTGATGTATTTTCTAGAGCAGCAGAGTCTGTCTGATAGAGTTTTTGGTGACGATGTGAATATTCTGTCCCTATATTGTCCAATATGGTAACCACTGGAATGTGGCCAGCACAACTGAAGAACTTATTTTAAAATTTTATATAATTGCAATTAATTTAAATTTAGATAGCTACCCATGGCTAATGGCTACTATGCTGCTTAAGAATCAATAACCAGCTACTTACTACTGTAAATTCACCTGGCTAGAATATTTTTTTCCATATGTGTCATAAAACAAATCTTTTTCATCTTGCCCCAAAGGACCCAGACTCTTTAAGACAGACTTCCCCCATGACTTGTAGGATGGATGAGAACTGTTTACATCATTAGACAGGTATATGATACGATATCCTAAATTCATCTCACAAATCTATTAATTTATATTATACTAAAAAAAGAGATTAAAATATGCAAGTACAATATTGAAGAGTTTAAGTTAAATCGAACTGGTCCATTTCTTACATGTTTGGTTGGCCACTGCCAGTGTTACTTAATATCTTGGCACTATTCTCTCATTCTGCCTGTTCTCTCCCACTGAGTGGTTGGCATGACCTATTTTCTGAGGTTTTTAGGAGCCTGTACTTAGCTGGGCACTGGGTCAGGAGATCTGAGCTGTCTACACTCGTCATGATATCCAGAATTCTTCACTTAAGGAGACCCAGGGTACACAGACTAAACGCCAACAGTGACTCCCACTCCCCACGGACGTCTGATTCCCGGGCCAGCCTGCAGCCTTGCTTCTGAACTTCACCTCCACAAATATGGTCCCTATTATCAATTAATTCTGTTTTCAACTAAAATTACTTTGACTCTGGACTTCACTTAAAGTGAGTCACTCTCCTCACGGGATGTTTAGAGAGGCAATACAATGCAAACGGACTAAACACTGAAAGAAGATGACATCCGTCTACTCAGCACTGGGGGAGATAAAATGTTACTGATCCTAACTTCTTAGCAGGTGTTCTGTTCAGGGATTTAATCACTGACAATACTTGAAAGTGGAATTAAAAGCAGACCTTAGGAACTATGAAGCCAACATTTCTTGTTTTAGAGATGGATCCCTTTCACCACCACCATCCACATGTTGGTCACATTAAGGTACATTTAAGAAGTGTCTCCAAGGACGGCCAACCTCACCCCAGATCTGAATGACACTCCTACCCAGACTCAGCTTCCTGCCTGCCAAGGAGCCAGGCTGGCTCCCGCTGGCCCCGTGTTGGGGGCGGGGATGGAGGTATCAGCCCCACATTTCCTATTTCAGATGCCAACAAGCTGTGACCGAAGGCACGACAGGGAACCCCGACATCACAAAGGAGCAGAAACGATGGCTTGAAGGCCTGGACATCCTGCCTTCCACGCCCACGCTGCTCCTGCATTAAGAAGCTGTCACTCACGCTGTGTGAGACTTCTGGGCTGCAATTCTCCTCGAAGCCGGAGAAGGTTCCCAGAGGCTGATAATAATCAGTACTTTTCAGTGCAAAGATGGGGAAGTGACCCAGAGCCACGGGGTTGTTTTGCAGACAGGAGAAGAGGCTCCTGCTAAGAAGCCTGTCGACACAGACGCCAGATGGACCCCTGGGCCATCTCACCCCGACGACCCACACCACCTCGGGAGCACGGCACCCTGATCTGTGCTTACCAGTGTCTCCCCAGACCTGCTCTTCCCACCCTGCCCAGAAGCCCAGGGAGCATTCCAGATGACGCCGGCCACTGGTGGAAAACTTCTGTGAACTTTGCTTTTGTCTCTGACACGTCTCCTACCTGCCCACTAAATCCTGCCTCGGTGGAACATCTAACCTCCCACCTGGACCATCAGTTTCTGCCCACCAGGCCTCTGCCTTCAGATCGGCTTGTCTCCAGCCCCAGTGCGCCCTCCAGTGGAGGCACTATTGCTGTGGGGCTGGCTGTCCTGCGCATCCTAGGGCTTCGGCGGCATCCCTGTCTCCCCCGCCGCGAGATGCCAGGAGCATCCCCCTCCCCAGCTGTGACAACCCAAAATATCTCCAGATGTTGCCAGATGTCTCAGGGGCTTTCATCTGGGCTGTACATTCAAATCACTTGGGAAACATCTTAAAAAATACCAATGCCGGGGGCTTCCCTGGTGGTGCAGTGGTTGAGAGTCCACCTGCCGATGCAGGGGACACGGGTTCGTGCCCCGGTCCGGGAAGATCCCACATGCCGCGGAGCGGCTGGGCCTGTGAGCCATGGCCGCTGAGCCTGCGCATCCAGAGCCTGTGCTCCGCAACGGGAGAGGCCACAACAGTGAGAGGCCCGCATACCGCAAAACAAAAACAAAAACAAAAAACGAAAAACAAAAAAAACCCCACCAATGCCTGGGCTCCACCCTACTTAATTACCTCTTCAGTAAATCAGAAACTAAAAGTAAAAAGTACCTCCAACTCTTCCTATTGTTCAGAAGGCTTGACGTGGTTTGGTTGTTGAAAGAAACAACAACTAAATATAGATTACATAGTTTAGGGAAGGAAAAAGGAGAGAGTATATTTCAAGCCCTCTGCTACCTATCGCTTGCCAGAATACACATGAAGCCACAAACATAATTTAATTGGATAACAAAAACCAGCTAGCATTACAGTCTCCAAATCATGATCCTTTATCACCTTTGGTGTGGTCATGAGGTCACCTCAACTAATGGTCATGTCAACAGCCTTCCCCAGGCTGGCCCCCAGCACTAGACCACCGTATCTTCAAAATGCTTTGGCAGAAGGCAGAGTTGACCTGTTGCTACACCCAAAGCTTTCCAAGCGTATGGCTTTTCCTACTTCTTGAAATCCAAGAGAGCTACGGAGACCCGTCCTAGAGGAAATTCCAAAAAAAACAACCAAACAAACAAACAAAAGCCAAAATAAAACTTTTAGCTAAAGATAACAAACCAGAGAAATGTTCAATAATCCCAGAATATATATTTCATAATGGCCGTGACTATAGTAGCTCTAATAGCTTTGAATGTTTAGCATCTAAAATAATTTCTTGCATATAATAACTGGGCATTCTATAACTAATCAAGGTATGAGTGAAAGATCATAGATGCCGTCCCATTCTGTTTTACAAAAAGTAGTAGGGCAGATCAAGCCAGTTTTAGCAAACAAACAAACGAAGCTCATGATGATTCAAAAGACTGATCTTTCATGTGTATTTCTCTATAGATATGTGGAGACATAATTTTCATCTTTGCACATTTTTCGGATGATGAAAACTATGTAGTCTCTCCCCAGATGCATAAATATACACACACTCAAGTTAATTTGAAGTAATTTCTTTTTTTTTCTGGACTTTCTAAAGCATTCTAGACAATTAAGAAATCTGGATCTTCTAAAAACATATTAGATGCCCCAGAGCAGATTATCTGTAGTAAAGAACCAATTCTGTCTTTCTCTCTCTTCCTCTCCCCCACCTTTTCTCTTTCTCTCTTTTTTTCTCTACAATCCTTTACGAACTAATACACTTGAAAATACAATTAAAAATTGCTGTGGGATTGCGTGCTGTAAGAATGTAAAATTGCTAAAAAATTTCTAAGCTGCTTAGGTCAGATTCCCTAGAAGCGGAGCCTGAGACAAGAATTCTTGCCCAAGTGATTTACTAGGGTGGTGTTTTTAGAAGTGGAAAGAGGGGAGCAGTTATAGAACAGGAGCTACAGAGCCGGGCAGAATTTTGTCTTACCTGAACGTTAGCTTCAGCTGATCCCATATGGCGGCTCTGGCACCCACACTGAACCAAGCATTAATCCCACCTTGAGGCAAGGGGGTCAGTGCCCCCTTCCTTCCAGCAGCCCTTGACCTCGTGGGCAATAAAGTTCCCGTGTGGCCAATGACAGGTTTCTGGGGACGGAGCAGCTGTGAGTTACATTATCAGCCAGCGCTCACAGCAGCTGTGGGACGGGGTCTGTAGTAGGGATGTGGGTGGGGGCTCAACAGCGTCCACTTGAGATGATGCCTTGGACCACTCAGATCCACCTGCGGTTCCCATCAGGTTCACCCCACCTTGACACAGCTTCTCCAGGATTCTGACTGGCTCCACCTTCAGGAAAATCTCAGCAGAGGAGGTCAAGAGGGATGAAATATAGCCCCCGTTGCTGCATTTGGTCCAGAGATCATGGCTGATAACTCATCATCTTCCTGACTGCACACCCCTTCTAAATTCCTTTCACCTTTGTCAACCGTTCTGTTGGTCTGGGTGGCTTGCCTGAGGGACCGAGCCCTGGTTACTGAGCCCTTATCAGGCTGTAGTTGTTCTACTTGCCCATTTACAGATATAGTGAAAGGAACAGAGATGCTAGTAAATCACATGAAGGGCAAACATATTTCCCCCTGTCCCAATTTTGTATAAAGGTTAAGAATAAGGTTAATTGCTCCTGCTAGAATGGTAACAGATTTCTTGACTTGCTGGGATACTAGCTGGAGGCGCTCAAGGTGACCGGACAGCAGTCATAGCTTTAAGTTTAGTGGGATTCTCACTGTGTCCTCCAGTGGGACAGTGTGCCTTGTGAACCAGCACTTAGAAACCCACCGAGCCTAAAGTGATGGCTGTGGGAAGCACAAAGCCCACAAATGGATCACGGGAAGTAAGGTGTCTGGACCTGTAAGAAACAAGGTGCCATTTCATGGGTGCTGGTTTCAAACACGTAATGCATCTTGTGGGAGAGTGTCCCATTCTCCCAGGGAGTCTTCTCTAGGCTGATAGCTCGCAGCCATCTTCAAAAGTCTGTATAATTGCTGTATCAGACTGACAGCATCTGGCCGACAGGGTATGTGCTGCAGGAGGCCTGTGAATCCCACACTCACATACACACACTGCTGCACCTTTCTGCTTTACACTGAGTCCCTGGGTCTGATGTGATGTTGGCAGAATCCTGCATTGGTAGATCAGATGCTGAGTTCAGAGTGCTGGCAGTAGCTGGAAGCTGTTACATGAGGCACAGAGCCAGGACTCAGACCAGGAAATGAGACATTCACCTCAGGAATGCAAATGTAAGGGGGCACTGAAACACTCAATAATCAAGAGAAAAAAAAATCTTTAAAACAATATTTTAAAAAATGTAAAAAATTCATGATGAACAAATACCAAAAAATTAAATATAGAGAAAATCAGTAATACAGAATTTTCCTTTTGCCTCTGGCTGCATATGGCCTGATATAGCACTGATCCTGTTTTTATTTAAAATGTTGATATCCTATTTATAATGGAGTTTTTGCAAGACACTTGTTTCTTAAAATACTGCATTAAAATTTATGTTGATTACTGAGTTTTTTGGCACCCCACTGCACTTTGTGTCTGAGCCTAGTGCTTTTCTTACTTCACCCTAGTTCTAACTTTTCAAAAGAGGCAAACCTAGAAGGCCTGTGATGCAATCAAGTCGCTATCAGGGGCTGGTTGTTTTCTTGATAAATGGTATTAAATTAAGGGGCTCAACATCAGCCTCTGCTTCTTCAGGTCAAGTGTTCATTCAGCAAGGCAGGTGGCTGGATCACCCCTGATGAGGAAGAGACCATGGCATTGTGCCCACGCAAGGCTTCTCTGCCACCAGAGCTATTCCATTTATGGGCTCTGGCACAGCAACAGGGGAGCTTAGGACAGAGCCTGGCTGAAATCCACTGGATAAGCCATCCTTTCCACCTATTTAGCACCTCTTCTGCAATAGATGCTCTTTGGTGGGTAGTAACGTATGATTTTTTTTTTTTTTTTTTTTTTTTTTGTGGTACGCGGGCCTCTCACTGCTGTGGTCTCTCCCGTTGCGGAGCACAGGCTCCGGACACGCAGGCTCAGCAGCCATGGCTCACGGGCCCAGCCGCTCCACGGCATGTGGGATCCTCCCGGACTGGGGCACGAACCCGTGTCCCCTGCATCGGCAGGCGGACTTTCAACCACTGCGCCACCAGGGAAGCCCTAAAGTATGATTTTTAAAAATGCTCACATGTTATGTATCTAGGGTGAAAGGCTAGACTTCACCCACTTGACTTAGGGAAAATCTCTGAAGACGGAGGCAGGTGGTGAATTATGTGAAAACACTCAGAGAAGCCTGGAGAAGGTGGCTGGTGTTGGGCATCTGGGTGGGGCATCAACTGCATCCATTATAAACACGTGCACTTTCACCTGTCTTGTGTGTATTGGAACACTGAGTCATGCACTGGCCTGGTCCAAGGATCACTGCTCTGTGCACCCACAGAGTCCACATTAGGAACATACATTCTAAAGCTAACAAAACAAAACAGGCTCTATTCTCTCATTCAGCACATATTTTTTGAGTGTATTTATCAGTCACATTTCTAGGTGCTGAGGAAGCAATACTGGACCAAGAAATGAAGTTCTTAATCTCATAGACCTTAAACAAAACAAATAAAGAAAATATATAATATTGCAGATTACAACACAATCCTTAAGGGAAAATAAAGCAGGAAAGGAGATAGGTCCTCACTGATAAGGTGGTATCTAAGTAGAAAAATCGAGAAAGCAAGCCATGTAGACATGTGGGGAATGAGCCTTTTGAGCAGGCAGGGCAGAGACAAATGCCCCGAAGCAGAAGGGTTCAGTGAGTCTGTAGCTGAGTAACCCAGAGCAAGAGCAATAAGAAATACAATTAGAGAGAGACTGCAGGGACAGCTTAGGGATTTCTGTTTTACTCTGACTGATATAGGAAACGATTGGAGGGTTGAAACAGGAGCAAGACACTATCTGGAGCTTCCCTGGTGGCACAGTGGTTGAGAGTCCACCTGCCGATGCAGGGGACGCGGGTCCGTGCCCCAGTCTGGGAGGATCCCACATGCCACGGAACGGCTGGGCCTGTGAGCCATGGCCACTGAGCCTGCGCTCCGCAACGGGAGAGGCCACAGCGGTGAGAGGCCCACGTACCACCAAAAAAAAAAAAAAAAAAAAAAAGACACTATCTGGCATATATTTGAAAAGGATCATATTGGCTGTTTCATGAGAATAGACTTAAAAGGATATAAGGGTGGTTGTTTCCGTCATGTCACTTAATTTCTGGTCTGTTCCTGCTGAAATCTAGTGGGCCAGGCACCCTCACCATCAGAGCAGACCAGCATGTGGTATGAAGCTACTTTCCTAGTAACGTGTTCTTTCAATATTCATCATAAATGAGGATCAAAACCAGTTTGCATTCACCTGGCATAGACAGCAGTACACATTCCTGGTCCTGCGCCAGAGATACGTCACAATATAGACTGAAGGTAACCTTGATTGTCTGACGATTGTCAAAATCAGTTTAGTCCATTTTGTGATGATATCATGTTAATCAGGTCTAATGAGCAGGAAAGGTCAATAACCTGAAGGCTTTTTTAGGACATGAGGGAGGGAGAAAAATTCCACAAACATTCAGGAATTGGCCAAACCAGTGAAAATACTGGGGATCCCCTTCTGTTGTGTGTGTCAAGACATTCCCTTCAGACACATTTGGCATCTAATCTTGCTATGAAGAAAGACGCAGAATGCTTGGTAGGATTCTGAGTCTTAGAACAAGACAACACTTTGGAATAATTCTCAGGCCCTTTATCAGATGACTCAGAAGGCTACCCCTTTTGAGTGGGGACTAGAATGAGAAAAGTTTCTGCAGAAGTGTCAGCTGCAATACAAGCAACCTTGATGCCAAAGCCGTAATAAGTGGCAAGTCCCATACTATTATCATTACCATGGTAAATAGGAATGCCAGGCAGGTTCTCTGTCAAGTCCCAAATAGAGAATTACAGTGAAAACTTTAGTGTTTTGGATCAAGGTCACACCACTGCAAAGTTCTTGTAGTATAGAAAACACCTCCTGGTATGCTACTTGGCTCTAGAAAGACTGGTCAGGACATCAGTGGACCACAGGACTAGAACCATCAGGTCCATGGTCAGGACATCAGTGGACCACAGGAATGGAGCTTTCCCTCAAGAGTGACACAAGTTATGTGGTCTGGTAGACAGAGCAGCAATTCACTCAACAACAGACTTGGCCATCATGAGGGGCTAGGGAAGCTGCTACATAATGAGGAATCAAGATAAGTCTCAAACTTGGGGCATCTGCTGTAGCATTTTTCCATTTATCCAAACACAGGTTTAACTTCAAATCGTTGATTATATCAAGCATAACCTGTTAAGGGCAAGGTAATCAGAGACACCTCACCAGCAAACTGCCTAGTCTAAAAGAACTGATAATCAAGAATGAGGGATATCAATACATAAGGCAACTGCTAACAGCTATAAAAGAGGAAATTGACAGTAACAGTAATAGTGGGGGACTTTAACACCTCACTTACACCAATGGACAGATCATCCAAACAGAAAATTAATAAGGAAACACAAGCTTTAAATGACACAATAGACCAGACAGATTTAATTGATATTTAGAGGATATTCCACCCAAAAACAGCAGATTACACTTTCTTCTCAATGCACATGGAACATTCTCCTGGAGAGATCACATCTTGAGTCACAAATCAAGCTTCAGTAATTTAAGAAAATTGAAATCATATCAAGCATCTTTTCTGACCACAACACTATGAGACTAGGAATCAAGTACAGGGAAAAAACAGTAAAAAACACAAACACATGGAGGCTAAACAATACATTACTAAATAACCAAGAAATCACTGAAGAAATCAAAGAGGAAATCAAAAAATACCTAGGGACAAATTACAACAAAATATGACAATCCAAAACCTATGGGACGCAGCAAGAGCAGTTCTAAGAGGGAAGTTTATAGCAATACAAGCCTACCTCAAGAAAAAAGAAAAATCTCAAATAAAAAATCTAACCTTACACCTAAGGAACTAGAGAAAGAAGAACACACAAAACCCAGTGTTAGCAGAAGGAAAGAAATCATAAAGATCAGGTCAGAAATAAATGAAATAGAAACAAAGAAAACAATAGCAAAGATCAATAAAACTAAAAGCTGGTTCTTTGAGAAGATAAACAAAATTGATAAAACATTAGCCAGACTCATCAAGAAAAAGAGGGAGAGGACTCAAATCAATAAAATTAGAAATGAAAAAGGAGAAGTTACAACAGACACCACAGAAATACAAAGCATCCTAAGAGACTACTACAAGCAGCTCTATGCCAATAAAATGGACAACCTGGCAGAAATGGACAAATTCTTAGAAAGGTATAACCTACCAAGACTGAACCAGGAAAAAATAGAAAATATGAACAGACGAATCACAAGTAATGAAATTGAAACTGTGATTAAAAATCTTCCACCAAACAGAAGTCCAGGACCAGATGGCTTCACAGGTGAATTCTATCAAACATTTAGAGAAGAGCTAACACCCATCCTCAAACTCTTCCAAAAAATTGCAGAGGAAGGAACATTCCCAAACTCATTCTATGAGGCCACCATCACCCTGAAACCAAAACCAGACAAAGATACTACAAAAAAAGAAAATTACAGACCAATATCACAGAAGAATATAGATGCAAATATCCTCAACAAAATACTAGCAAACAGAATCTAATAACATATTAAAAGGATGATACACCATGATCAAGTGGGATTTATCCCAGGGATACAAGGATTCTTCAATATACGCAAATCAATCAATGTGATACACCATATTAACAAATTGAAGAATAAAAACCATATGATCATCTCAATAGATGCAGAAAAAGCTTTTGACAAAATTCAACACCCATTTATGATAAAAACTCTCCAGAAAGTGGGCATAGAGGGAACCTACCTCAATATAATAAAGGCCATATATGACAAACCCACAGCAAACATCATTCTCAATGGTGAAAAACTGAAACCATTTCCACTAAGATCAGGAACAAGACAAGGATGTCCACTCTCGCCACTATTATTCAACATAGTTTTGGAAGCCCTAGCCATGGCAATCAGAGAAGAAAAAGAAATAAAAGGAATACAAATTGGAAAAGAAGAAGTAAAACTGTCACTGTTTGCAGATGACATGACACTGTACTAACAATGCCACCAGGAAACTACTGCAGCTAATCAATGAATTTGGTAAAGTTGCAGGATACAAAATTAATGCACAGAAATCTCTTACATTCCTATACACTAATGATGAAAAATCTGAAAGAGAAATTAAGGAAACACTCTCACTTACCACTGCAACAAAAAGAATAAAATACCTAGGAATAAACCTACCTAGGGAGACAAAAGACCTGTATACAGAAAACTATAAGACACTGATGAAAGAAATTAAAGATGATACAAACAAATGGAGAGATATACCATGTTTTTGGAATGGAAGAATCAATATTGTGAAAATGATTATACTACCCAAAGCAATCTATAGATTTAATGCAATCCCTATCAAATTACCAATGGCATTTTTTACAGAACTAGAACAAAAAATCTTAAAATTTCTTTGGAGACACAAAAGACCCTTAATAGCCAAAGCAGTCTTGAGGGAAAAAAACAGAGCTGGAGGAATCAACCTCCCTGACTTCAGACTATACTACAAAGCTACAGTAATAAAGACAATATGGTATTGGCAGAAAAACAGAAATATAGATCAATGGAACAGGATAGAAAGCCCAGAGATAAAACCATGCACCTATGGTCAACTAATCTATGACAAAGGAGGCAAGGATAAACAATGGAGAAAAGAGAGCCTCTTAAATAAGTGGTGCTGGGAAAACTGGACAGCTACATGTAAAAGAATGAAATTAGAACACTCCCTAACACCATACACAAAAATAAATTCAAAATGGATTAGAGTCCTAAATGTAAGACTGGACACTATAAAACTCTTAGAGGAAAACACAGGAAGAAAACTCTTTGACATAAATCACAGCAAGATCTTTTTTGATCCACCTCCTAGAGTAATGGAAATAAAAACAAAAATAAACAAATGGGACCTAATGAAACTTAGAAGGTTTTGCACAGCAAAGAAAACTACAAACAAGATGAAAAGACAGCCCTCAGAATGGGAGAAAATATTTGCAAACGAATCAATGGAGAAAGGATTAATCTCCAAAATATATAAACAGCTCATGCAGGTCAGATATTAAACAAACAACCCAATCAAAAATGGGCAGAAGACCTAAATAGACATTTCTCCAAAGAAGACATACAGATGGCCAAGAGGCACATGAAAAGCTGCTCAACATCACTAATTATTAGAGAAATGCATATCAAAACTACAATGAGGTATCATCTCACACCAGTTAGCATGGGCATCCTCAGAAAATCTACAAACAACAAATGCTGGAAAGGGTGTGGAGAAAAGGGAACGCTCTTGCAGTGTTGGTGGGAATATGTAAATTGATACAGCCACTATGGAGAACAGTATGGCGGTTCCTTAAAAAAGTAAAAATAGAATTACCATATGACCCAGCAATCCCACTACTGGGCGTATACCCTGAGAAAACCATAATTCAAAAGGACACATGTGCCCAATGTTTACTGCAGCACTCTTTACAATAGCCAGGTCACAGAAGCAACCTAAATGCCCATTGACAGATGAATGGATAAAGAAGATGTGGTACATATATACAATGGACTGTCACTCAGCCATAAAAAGGAACGAAACTGGGTCATTTGTAGAGACGTGGATGGATCTAGGGACTGTCATACAGAGTGAAGTAAGTCAGAAAGAGAAAAACAAATATCGTATATTAATGCATATATGTGGAACCTAGAAAAATGGTACAGATGAACCGTTTTGCAGGGCAGACATAAGAGACACAGATGTAGAGAACAAACGCATGGACAGCAAGGGGGGAAAGTGGCAGCAGGGGTGGTGGTGGTGGTGTGATGAATTGGGAGATTGGAATTGACATATATACACTAATATGTATAAAATGGATAACTAGTAAGAGCCTGCTGTATAAAAAATAAATAAAATAAAATTCAGAAATTCAAAAAAAAGAAAAAAAGAATGAGGGATAGTGGGGATGAGTTGGCAGAAGGAAGGGATGAATCAGTGATGGCTTTGGCAGCAGCAATAGCAAAAGCTCGTCCTACCAGCCCACGTCTTTCCATCTCTTCCTCAGAAATTATGACCAGTCATCATCTCTAAGTATCTGCGGGTTCACATAGATCTGGGTGGTATGATGGACAGACCATAGTGGATGCTGCCAGGGTTCCACCAACACCCAGTTTGGCCCCTTTTACCATGTGAGGCCCTGACTCCTGAAGCATCTGGGCATTTTGGTTTCTAAAGTTCTGCAACTGGGATTCTCTTTGGAAAACTGCCCTGGGCGTCTTAGCTTCCTGATGCGAGAGAGTCACAGTTCCTGGACGTTTCCCTCTGTGTAAGTGACCTGAGCCTGGATGGCTGGTGAGGAGGATAGAAGCCCTGCTTCTCTGCCTCAGGTGGGGACAACGTCAAGTTCATTTCATACTGCAGGGTCCCCTTGCAGGATCGGGGGGACTTTTCTTGACTTCCTCTTCCTGCCCTGCTTCTCCTAATATACTCTCACAATACATCATTGCAAAAGATTCCCATCTCAGCATCTACTGTGGGACACATGACATAAGAAAGATTCCTATTACAAATTCATGTGGAAAAGTGGAGTAGGATATTTGAGCCTAGAATTCATGGCATAAATCTGGGCTAGAAATATCTATTTGAGAGTTGTCGGCATATTGATTCTATACAGTAATGAGGCTAGATGAGTTCACCTAAAAAGTAAGTGTATATAAAGAAAAAGCCGCATGATATAAGAAGGTCTCAGGCTCTCTTAATCTACCACCACCACTTTTACTAATTCAACTAAATTTTTACTCATTTCCTCAGTTTCGGTCTCAGGACAGATCCTGACCCAGGCTCTATGAGAGTTCTCAAATTAGTCCACCTCATTTCTAGCTGTTTCCTAATTCTACATTCCATTTTACTGCATCAACCTGTCAAATTTACCCTCTCAAGGTATGCAGTCTGAAGGTATGGCTGATATATAGGTCCCTTGTATAAGCAAACCAAGATGGACCTCTCACTAACCCAGAACATTAAACGCCTGTACAGAGATGCAAATACTTGGCTCGGGTTCAGCTGTACGAACTCCCAATACATGTTAAATTGGGGGAACACATTCACCTTGACCTTGCTGGAAAACACATTGGAATCTTAAAGGCAAATCTGGCAAAAGAGGAAGAGATGAAGATTTACAGAAGTAGAATCAAGGTATTTATTTGATCAAAAGAAAACACCTATTTAAAATGTACATCCTTAAAAATGTTTGTTGAATAAATTGTGTTGGCTATACTATACACCTTTATTTATTGCAGAATAAGCTGGGGCACACAGAGAGGGAAAGGAAACACTTTAGCATTAATATTTCATACAGTATGTACTGTCTTTACCTTAACATTGTATATGATATTTCTAGGTAGATACCGACTGAACAATTTAGCTGATGCTTTGTCAAGTAAGTGAGGTCTAGGGAACATAATAGGGAATAATGGAAGCTAACTGAAACATCATTTTAAGGTAGTAGCTTTTGAATTTCTTTTCATAAGTAGATTAGATTTCATGAGCTGCTTCCTACATAGACCAAAAAGCATAAAGTGGCTTGTTTCAAAGAAAATGCTAGATGTTGATTTCAACTGAAAGTACAAGCCTTTCTTTCCTTTTGACAGTTTGCTCTTGAAAGGTTTTTCTTGTGAAATACATAATATACTGTTGCTAGTTGAATGTAATGAACCCTCACCCTAGAAAGAAGAAAAGAAAAGCTAAATTTGGCTAATTTTGCTTCCTGAGGAAACTATTTGTGAGCCATATGTGTGTTAAAAAGTAGCAACAAACACTAATATCAAAAGCAGCTTTTCAGAGGAAAAGTAAGTGAGGAAAAAATGAAAACTGGCATGTTCACACTGAGATATTTTGACAATCTCACATACATTGTTTTAAACTCATATAGCTTCTCTGTAGCTTTTGGAGCAGCATTAACATATCCAAGGCACACAAATCCTATTAGAGTAAAAAAAAAAAAAAGAAGAGTCACAAGTATATCTTATATGTCCTAAAACAAGCTAGAAATATAAACTAATAAAAAACTCAAAGATGGAATGACCAGAAAACTCAAAGTATAATCGCAACTGAATAATATAGGGTAGAAATATTCAGAGGTAAAGACTAAGGAGAAAAAGTTTAAATGTTGACTAACAATTCAACATTTGTTATTTATCCCACACTTGGATATTTCATATTCACAGCAGCAAGATCACTCCTGAATATCAAAAATAATAATGTTCCGTTTCTAATGTTCTGTTTACTAAAAAATGTCTCAAGGATCTCGATGGATTCTAAATCCATCTCTATGTTTCCAAGCCAGGGAACACTTGTACAATTAAAGAGAATGTATCCTACGACCAACGTTCCATGTCAAAGGTCCCTGAAGACTATTTTGAGTACCTTTCTTCTTCTAATCCATGTTTTCTGGCTTCCATGCCTTGTACTTATATGCCTTTAAACATACTTTCCTTGTATTCGATCAAGTCACACCCCTCCTTCAAGTCCTTGTTTATATACAGTTCTTCCCTAGTGCTATCCTGTCACCAGATGGGAGCGGTCATTCCCTGAGCTCTCACAGCCTGCAGTCTGTACTCTTTTAGCTGGAGCACCAGAGGGTCCCATGACTATGCTCAAGGGCAGTGATCTCCTAGGACCCCTCATAGGACTGAACTTGTAGCCATATTCATCCCTACGGTTTATTACAGTGAAAGGACACAAAGCAAAATCAGCAAAGGAAAAAGGCACACAGGGTGAAGTCCAGAGGACATTAGGAGCAGAGTTCCAAATTTCCCCAAGTTTACTCCCAGGGGAGTCATACAGATGCGCTTAATTCCTCCAGCTGTGAGCTGTGACAACAGATGTGAAGTGCTGTCTACCAGGGAGACGCATGAGAGACCCAGTGTTCCAACTTTTTAGTGGGGACTGGTCTTATAGGTACCAATTGTCTAGCATGTATCCAAACCCCAGACTCCCAGAAGGAAAGCAGGAATCTAGTAGGATAAACTGGGTTTTTTTGCACAATTGAGGCATCATACGCCATTCTTACCAGTTAGGGTGGTGGTACCCCACTACTGAAATCCCAGATGCTGACCAAGGGCCAGGCCTTTCTAAAGGTGAGAGGCGCAGGGTTGCTTGCTCTGTTATCTTTTTTGCACACAGTTCTACTTAATATATATTAAATTATAATGTATGTATATATTAAATTACAAGTTATATATCTATGTCATATCTCAACTCCTTCACTGTAAGCTCACTGAGGACTTGGAGGGGATTTTTTCATTACTCCGTCATTCCCAGTATAGAATAAGATTGCTGATGGAGACATTCCACAACTACTAATGACTAGAAGGTCTGATTCATTAAGAAACTGTAGGAAACAGGCAGGAAAGCAGACTCAATGGCATGCAGGATGGTTCTGCTATGCCAGCCTGGATGGAGTCCTCTGAACTGTGACTTCCCTTTATCAAAGGATCAGGGATGGCACAAACTTGACAACAGTTAAGGAAGATGCCCATTATGAGTTTTAGTGCTACTGACCTAACAGAATTTTTATTGTTAAAAACACATGCACTTTTTAATGAAACAAGAATGTGCACTATTTTTTCAATAAAATTATGTCACATCAAAAACATTTTACTTAATTCTAAATTTAACTTAATCCTGTCCAATCTGTTACTTATTCTTATTCCACCGAGAAAACAATATATATACTATAACCCGTGTCACAAATACACTTGCTCACAAAAAGATTACTGAGTACTTACTGTACTGTGAGACATCAGTATTAAGAGCCCCATAATAAGAGCAGCTCAAACTTACACAGTGCTGGGTACTGTGCTAAGTACCCCTCTGAGAGAGATATTGTTAGATATTCTTATTTTACAAATAAAGTTACTAAGGAAGTTAAATATGCTCTTAAGCAGTTACTCTGAATCCATACTCTTAATTACTCTGTTATGCTGACTATCACACCCTTGAGAAACTCAGTCTTTTTTGACATAAAAATTATTTTGGCAAAATTAGAGAAAATATACCCTTGTTCGACTTTAATGTCTTTTTTTCCACCACTTTAAAAGTTAAGGGACTCGAGGAGACCTTCAAGATGGAAGAGGAGTGAGAAGTGGAGATCACCTTCCTCCCCACAAATACATCAGAAATACATCTACATGTGGAACAACTCCTACAGTACACCTCCTGAATGCTGGCAGAAGACCTCAGACCTCGCAAAAGGCAAGAAACTCCCCACGTACCTGGCCGTGTGACTGACAGGGTCTTGGTGCTCCGGCCAGGTGTCAGGCCTGTGCCTCTGTGGTGGGAGAGCCAAGTTCAGGACATTGGTCCACCAGAGACCTCCCGGCTCCACATAATATCAAATGGCAAAAATCTCCCAGAGATCTCCATCTCAACACCAAGACCCAGCTTCACTCAACGACCAGCAAGCTACAGTGCTGGACACCCTATGCCAAAGAACTAGCAAGACAGGAACACAACGCCACTGATTAGCAGAGAGGCTGCCTAAAATCATAATAGGTCCACAGACACCCCAAAACACACCACCAGATGTGGACCTGCCCACCAGAAAGACAAGATCCAGCCTCATCCACCAGAACACAGGCACCAGTCCCTTCCACCAGGAAGCCTACACAACCCACTAAATCAACCTTAGCCACTGGTGGCAGACACCAAAAACAATGGGAACTACGAACCTGCAGCCTGCAAAAAGGAGATCCCAAACACAGTAAGTTAAGCAAAATGAGAACACAGAGAAACACAAAGCAGATGAAGGACCAAGGTAAAAACCCACCAGACCAAACAAATGAAGAGGAAATAGGCAGACCACCTGAAAAAGAATTCAGAGTAATGATAATAAAGATCATCCAAAATCTTGAAAATAGAATGGAGAAAATACAAGAAACGTTTAACAAGGCTGTAGAAGAACTAAAGAGAAAAGAAACAATGATGAACAACACAATAAATGAAATTAAAAATTCTCTAGAAGGAATCATTAGCAGAATAACTGAGGCAGAAAACAGATAAGTGACCTGGAAGATAAAATAGTGGAGATAACTACTGCAGAGCACAGTAAAGAAAAAAGAAGAAAAAGAATTGAGGACAATCTCAGAGACATCTGGGACAACATTAAACACACCAACATTCAAACTATAGGGTTCCCAGAAGAAGAAGAGAAAAAGAAAGGGACTGACAAAATATTTGAAGAGATTATAGTTGAAAACTTCCCTAATATGGGAAAAGAAATAGTTAATCAAGTCCCGGAAGCACATAGAGTCCCATACAGGATAAATCCAAGGAGAAACATGCCAAGACACATATTAATCAAACTATCAAAAATTAAATACAAAGAAAAAATATTAAAAGCAGCAAGGGAAAAACAACAAATAACATACAAGGGAATCCCCGTAAGGTTAACAGCTGATCTTTCAACAGAAACTCTGCAAGCCAGAAGGGAGTGGTGGGACATATTTAAAGTGATGAAAGGGAAGAAGCTACAACCAAGATTACTCTACCCAGCAAGGATCTCATTCAGATTCAACAGAGAAAGTAAAACATTCACAGACAAGCAAAAGTTAAGAGAATTCAACACCACCAAACCAGCGTTACAACAAATGCTAAATGAACTTTTCTAGGCAGGAAACACAAGAGAAGGAAAAGATCTACAATAAAAAACACAAAACAATTAAGAATATGGTAATAGGAACATACATATTGATAACTACCTTAAACGTAAATGGATTAAATGCTCCAACCAAAAGACATAGACTGGCTGAATGGATACAAAAACAAGACCTGTATATATGATGTCTACAAGAGACCTACTTCAGACCCAGGGACACATACAGACTGAAAGTAAGGGGATGGAAAAAGATATTCCATGTAAATGGAAAGCAAAAGAAAGCTGGAGTAGCAGTTCTCATATCAGACAAAATAGACATTAAAATAAAGACTATTAGAAGAGACAAAGAAGGACACTACAAAATGATCAAGGGATCAATCCAAGATGAAGATATAGCAACTGTAAATATTTAGGCACCTAACATAGAAGCACCTCAATACATAAGGAAAATGCTAAGAGCCATAAAAGGGGAAATTGACAGTAACACAATCATAGTAGGGGACTTTAAACCTCACTTTCACCAATGGACAGATCATCCAAAATGAAAATAAATAAGGAAACACAAGCTTTAAATGACACATTAAACAAGGTGGATTTAATTAATATTTATAGGACATTCCATCAAAAAGCAACAGAATACAATTTCTTCTCAAGTGCTCATGGCACATTCTCCAGGATAGATCATACCTTGGGTCACAAAGCAAGCCTTGGTAAATTTAAGAAAATTGAAATCGTATCACGTATGTTTTCTGAACACAGTGCTATGAGACTAGATATCAATTACAGGAAAAATTCTGAAAAAATACAAATACATGGAGGCTAAACAATACACTACTTAATAACCAAGAGATCACTGAAGAAATCAAAGAGGAAATAAAATAATACCTAGAAACAAATGACAATTAAAACATGAGGAGCCAAAACATATGGGATGCAGCAAAAGCAGTTCTAAGAGGGAAGTTTTACAGCAATACAAACCTACCTCAAGAGACAAGAAACATCTCAAATAAACAACCTCAGCTTACACCTAAAGCAATTAGAGAAAGAAGAACAAAAAAAACCCAAAGTTAGCAGAAGGAAAGAAATCATAATGATCAGATCAGAAATAAATGAAAAAGAAATGAAGGAAATGATAGCAAAGATCAGTAAAACTAAAAGTTGCTTCTTTGAGAATACAAACAAAATTGATAAACCATTAGCCAGACTCATCAAAAAGAAAGGGAGAAGACTCATATTAATAAAATTAGAAATGAAAAAGGAGAAGTAACAACTGACACTGCAGAAATACAAAGGATTATGAGAGATTACCACAAGCAACTATATGCCAATAAAATGGACAACCTGGAAGAAATGGGCAAATTCTTAGAAAAGCACAACCTTCTGAGACTGAACCAGGAAGAAATAGAAAATATAAACAGACCAATCACAAGCACTGAAATTAAGACAGTAATTAAAATCTTCCAACAAACAAAAGCCTAGGATCAGATGGCTTCACAGGTGAATTGTATCTAACATTTAGAGAAGAGCTAACATCCTTCCTCCTCAAGCTCTTCCAAAATATGACAGAGGGAGGAAAACTCCAATACTCATTCTATGAGGCCACCTTCACCCTGATACCTAAACCAAAGATGTCACAAAGAAAGAAAACTACAGGCCAATATGACTGATGAACATAGATGCAAAAATCCTCAACAAAATACTAGCAAACAGAATCCAGCAGCACATTAAAAGGATCATACACCATGATCAAGTGGGGTTTACCCCAGGAATGCAAGGATTCTTCAATATACGCAAATCAATCAATGTGATACACCATATTAACAAACCAAAGGAGAAAAACCATATGATCATCTCAATAGATGCAGAAAAAGCTTTCGACAAAAGTCAACACCGGTTTATGATAAAAACGCTCTATAAAGTAGGCATAGAGGGAACTTACCTCAACATAATAAAGGCCATGTATGACAAACCCACAGCCAACATCATTTTCAATGGTGAAAAACTGAAACCATTTCCACTAAGATAAGGAACAAGATAAGGTTGCCCACTAGACCACTATTAATCAACATAGTTTCGGAAGTTTTAGCCACAGCAATCAGAGAAGAAGAAGAAATAAAAGGAATCAAAATGGGAAAAGAAGAAGTAAAGCTGTCACTGGTTGCAGACAACAAGATCCTACACATAGAGAATCCTAAAGACACTACCAGAAAACTACTAGAGCTAATCAATGAATTTGGTAAAGTAACAGGATACAAAATTAATGCACAGAAATCTCTTGCATTTCTATACACTAATGATGAAAAATCTGAAAGAGAAATTAAGGAAACACTCCCATTTACCATTGTAACAAAAAAGAATAAAATACCTAGGAATAAACCTTCTTAGGGAGACAAAAGACCTGTATGCAGAAAACTATAAGACACTGATGAAAGAAATTAAAGATGATACAAACAGATGGAGAGATATACCATGTTCTTGGATTGGAAGAATCAACATCATGAAAATGACTACATTACCCAAAGCAATCTATAGATCACTGCAATCCCTACCAAACTACCAATGACATTTTTCACAGAACTAGAACAGAAAATTTCACCATTTGGATGGAAACACAAAAGACCCCGAATAGCCAAAGCACTCTTGAGGATGAAAAATGGAGCTGGAGGAATCAGGCTCCTGGACTTCAGACTATACTACAATGCTACAGTAGTGAAGACAGTATGGTACTGGCACAAAAACAGAAATATAGATCAATGGAACAGGAGAGAAAGCCCAGAGATAAACCCACACACATATGGTCAACTTATCTTTGATAAAGGAGGCAAGAATATACAATGGAGAAAAGACAGCCTCTTCAATAAGTGGTACTGGGAAAACTTGCCAGCTACATATAAAAGAATGAAATTAGAACACTCCCTAACACCACAGACAAAAATAAACTCAAAATGGATTAAAGACCTAAATGTAAGGCCAGACACTATCAAACTCTTAAAGAAAAACATAGGCAGAACACTCTATGACATAAATCACAGCAAGATCCTTTTTGAGCCACCTCCAAGAGAAATGGAAATAAAAACAAAAATAAACAAATGGGACCTAATGAAACTTAAAAGCTTTTGCACAGCAAAGGAAACCATAAACAAGACCAAACGACAACCCTCAGAATGGGAGAAAATATTTTCAAATGAAGCAACTGACAGTGGATTAATCTCCAAAATTTACTATCCGCTCATGCACCTCAATATCAGAAAAACAAACAACCCAATCCAAAAATGGGCAGAAGACCTAAACCAACATTTCTCCAAAGAAGATATACAGATTGCCAATAAACTCATGAAAGAATGCTCAACATCATTTATCATTAGAGAAATGCAAATCAAAACTACAATGAGGTATCAACTCACACCAGTCAGAATGCCCATCATCAAAAAATCTACAAACAATAAATGCTGGAGAGGGTGTGGAGAAAAGGGAACCCTCTTGCACTGTCGGTGGGAATGTAAAGTGATACAGCCACTACGGAGAACAGTATGGAGGTTCCTTAAAAAACTAAAAATAGAATTACCATACGACCCAGCAATCCCACTACTGGGCATATACCCTGAGAAAACCATAATTCAAAATGAGTCATGTACCACAATGTTCATTGCAGCACTATTTACAATAGCCAGGACATGGAAGCAACCTAAGTGTCCATCGACTGATGAATGGATAAAGAAGATGTGGCACATATATACAATGGAATATTACTCAGCCATAAAATGAAATGAAATTGAGTTACTTGTAGTGAGGTGGATGGATCTAGAGAGTGTCATACAGAATGAAGTAAGTCAGAAAGAGAAAAACAAAACTGTATGCTAACACATATATATATATGGAATCTAAAAAAAAATGTTTATGAAGAACCTAGGTGCAGGACAGGAATAAAGACACAGATGTCGAGAAAGGACTTGAGGACACGGGGAGTGGGAATGGTAAGCTGGGATGAAGTTAGAGAGTGGCATGGACTTATATACACTACCAAATGTAAAACAGATAGCTAGTGGAAGCAGCCGCATAGCACAGGGAAATCAGCTCGGTGCTTTGTGACCACCTAGAGGGGTGGGATAGGGAGGGTGGGAGGGAGACGCAAGAGGGAAGGGATATGGGGATATATGTATATGTATAGCTGATTCACTTTGTTATACAGCAGAAACTAACACACCATTGTAAAGCAATTATACTCCAATAAAGATGTTAAAAATAAAAAAGTTAAAGGACTCAAATATTACTAGGATTTGCCACCTCCTTCTTGGTAAGTTATGTGGTCTTAATGAAGAGTTTATCACTTAGTAATTCATTAAAAAGTAGTGAGGGCTCAACAGTGGATTTAGGATTTGTGGCTGTCATTCTGAATATAAGTAAAAGTAGCATTATATTGGCTTAAGTCTAATAAACTTAAGCACACTGAAATCTTTTCACCCCCATGGGTGTGTGATGGTTTGAGTTTTTGTGACTGTACAATTAGAATGACTGTTTAAGGGGAGAGCTTTTCTTTTCTCTCTGAATAGAATGCATTTTATCATTAATTGTCTCCCACACAAGCCTGCAATTAAAATGTATCAAATAAATTGTTTAGTCATAACTGAAAAAAAAAAAGAATGAGTCTAGAACATTTATGATGCAGTTTGGCAAACCGGTCAATAAGACCTGCCAGTTCATGTTCCTAATCTAAGATAAATTACCATCAAAATGGATAACAACCAATATTTATATCTAATACCTTTTGCAGGTCATCTATAAATAGAATATGGATTAGCAAATAGTTGTTAGACTGATGACATCTCACACTTGTCTTACTGTCCCAAACCTGTATCATCTTTGAATAACATTTCTTCATACTACTCCTATTTTAAAAGTGTTATCAATAGTCTGTGAATACTGTTAATACAAAAGAAAAAAGAATTTCTGAGAGTAATAAGATGTACGTGAAAGATATACATTAAACAGTAATAAAATCAATAGTTTGTACCAATAAAATCAAGAGCATTGCTCTTGGAGATGCAAATACACACAAAAAAATATAGCAGAGCCTGGAAGCCAAATTCATAGAAGGGAAACTACACTTCTGACTTTCTCTTAAAGAATAAATGAAAAGGTAAAAGCTATAAACAAGCTGCATTACGTCAAAGTCAAACAGCAGTTTGGAAACGCAGATACAATTTTACGCCTGGATCACGAAGCAACTGGCATGACAAAGGAGTTGTCAGTACTGCCTACAGGTTTCTAGGTCAACATTAACACTCACATTCAGAAAGATGATGATGCTCTGTAGTTGCAGGCAAGGCTCTCCATGATGTGATGGAGAGGATTGACATTTGAAAGGTATTGTTTTGATGTACAACCACTTAAGAAAACCTTCAATGACTGATACCATCGCCTCATGTCCCAGTGGAGGCAAGTGTGTCTCAGGGTGGTTAAGTGAGTGTCTTGGGTCCCATAAGTAGGAAGTGACAGTGGTGACTTACACTCACATCCTCTGTCTACACGGCTAGTGCTTTAACCACTGGGCCACATGGGCTCTCAAATGTTAGGAAGGTGCCCAGATCGCAATGCCCTTAGAGATGTACAGTTCCAGCTACTGAGATACAATTCTCTGTGGGTCTCTTGCATCTCTGCACGTCTTGGAAGCAGAAACACTGACTGCTTTTGTTCTGGACTATCTTACTAAGCTTGTACAGTGGACAGCACTGCAACACAGTGATGTGGTCTCCCTATGGAGCACTGGACAGGCATCCTTACTGTGTATTAAATATACTAGAGTTTCCTAAGAGCAGGATTCCATTCCCATACTCAACCCAGTGTGTTGACAGGTGTCAACTGACCATCTTAACATTGTCTCATAAGAATCAGCCTCAGGAAACCCACTTAAGAAAATGCTGATAATCTGGCTACTGCTATTTTTCAATGAGTAATAAAGTCCTTTGTTTGTGAAAACAAGACAAAACAAAACAAAAACTTTTCTAAATTGGAAGTGGGTCGATGTTCTGTAGTGCCTATGGTTTATTGCTGTTTTGGGGGCCCCCTTGAAGGAAAATAATACAAAATTACATTTACAAAATTGAGCTCAGGACTGTGGTATTGGCAAGTGAGGGGGCCTGCTGTGGAAGTTCTCGTCATGGTAAATTCAGCTTTGTCAGAATTATATTTTTGGAAGTCATAATTTTCCAATTTTACAAATGGCCCTAGATGATTTTTCACTCCCCAAGTACCAAGTCTATAAACTGCATAGTGCCTCATCTTAGAGAATAGCTCTTAATTTTTGTTTTCTAGGAGAAATAAAAATCTAGAGGATCTCTCCCATGCCATGAGATTTTCAACACCCTCGTGTCTTGCTTGGATTTATAGGCAGTCTAGGGAGTATTTTGGTTTTTTCATCCATCGCCTCTATAAAGCAAATATGACCAAACTAGTGTCTTAAATTAAATTGTTTTCTAAAATCTGTCCTGGTTAGATTCCAGCATAGTTGAGCCCATACTCCTGGAAAAATTGAATTCATGGGAATTGTAGCATGATGTTGATAGAGTTTCACCCTGGGTGTGTGGTAGCTTTCTGAGCCGAAGTGAGAGAAGAAACTTATTTTGAGTGACACTCGGAAAGTAGCAAATTATCTTTTGCATACAGCACTGAAGACGAAAAATAGCTTCACTCATTTTGCTGTATGAAATCAATCACAGTAAACTCTTAAAATATTTAAGACCATTAACAAGTCATATTTGTGTATTGCTCACAGATAACAATAGCAGGTTAAATGTTAGAAAATATTTACTTGAACTCATAAAATATGTAAATTAATAAACAATTAAGAAAATGAATATAGTTCACCTACTTTTGAAATATTACTTGATCGACTTGCAGATCGCCCTGGGGATTTGTCATTCTGAAAAATAAAATTAGAGACATTGATTAAAAATATAGCAGTATTCTTTGCTGCTGAGAAAAGAAAGCACAGCATAGGCCAATGTGTAGATGTCCTCTGTATTGTTCTAACAGACATAAAAATTGCTTACACAGGATGGTATTTCTTTTACCAAATTTTATTTCTCTAGTATATATCGGTGTCCTTTTGAAAATATTTCAATTATTATCAGGTTATATATCAGTCTAGGAATATTTATTTCCAGGAAACACTTATTTCTCTAGAAAAACATATGAAATTCCTTTGAAATAGAATTAGAAATGAAAATATAGTCCATTATTTCCCCTTTTCTTCTTCTACCAGTAAATTCTGGTTCTCAGTGTCAGTAAATATTGCCTACTGGGTACATGGTATATAACATCTAACTCCTGTTCTGCTAAAATACATTTTATCTGTCTGTTCAGTTATTTTATTTTCAAAATTAAAAAAAAATTAAAGGTAATTTAAAATTTTAAAACATTTAATCATTTTAAAATATTGAGAAATTATTTTAAAATTTAAAACTTCAAAATAAGTTTTAAAAAATTATACCTCAGTTCTTGCCTCTTAAGGAATTTCCAATTTCAGAGGAAAGAAGCATGAAAGAAAGCTTTTGAATAGATACATTTTTTTAAAAGTCATACAACTGTAAAGTAGAATGGGTCCTTGAAGGGTGGCACTACCTCATTCAAAGCCTGGAGGCCTTCTGCTGCCTGCAAGCAGGGCCATTCCAGGGCCTTATGGCCAGAGCTGGTGGGAAATTGACCTGACAAATCAGAATGTGTGGTACATATACCAAGAGATCACAGCACACCTTTCCTGCTGTGGAAAAAGTGTTGGAAGAGCTTGTTCTGGAAACCAAAAGTTTGTGAAGGATCTGTATTTAGCACTTTAGGATTCTTTTTAAAAAACATTTCTGAGCATTTGGACTCAACACTGCAATGGATCTGAGTAGACAACTACAGTGCATCTTGACAGGGGTCATTTTTTTTTTCTTTTCTTTTTTTTTTTTTTTGCGGTACGCAGGCCTCTTACTGCTGTGGCCTCTCCCGTTGCGGAGCACAGGCTCCAGACGCGCAGGTTCAGTGGCCATGGCTCACGGGCCCAGCCGCTCTGCGGCATGTGGGATCCTCCCGGACCGGGGCACGAACCCGTGTCCCCTGCATTGGCAGGCGGACTCTCAACCACTGCGCCACCAGGGAAGCCCCGACAGGGGTCATTTTTGAGAACGAAGCTGTTATAACAACCTGTGGGTCTGAAATTGTCCTGTGATGACTGCTCGAGACAGTTTCAGAAACACAGGGTAAATGTGTTATTGTGGAAACACAGTAGCTGCATTAACTGCAAGTTGTCAGTGTCTGGCACAGGCTTGCAGACATTTCAGCTGAACAGCACTTTTTCTTTTACATGCAACATCCATCTCATCCAACCACGGATGTCACGGTGGAGCATGTAATTACAGACCGAGATGAGTCACAACTGTACGATTAGTTACACCTCGTAACAGCCCCGCGATCCAGCTGGAGATTAATGTGTGTGTTCCCTGAAGACATTTTTCCTTGATTAGCTTCCTCTGGTGATGGAGAGAGGTACTTTTCTACTGACATTTCAACTCCTCTTCTAGAGACAAGAAAACAAAACCAATCCATCTTTCCTTCTCAGTGAAATTGAGGATTTTGACACAGTATTGTATAGAACAAAGGTCAATGATACAACAGGTTTTGAGAAGAGTTTGGTTGTCCTGGTTGTTTTACTATGTTTTCTATTTTTACATGATATTTGAGAACATGATCAAGGAACTAGAATTGAAAACTCTTCAGCAAGAACCAAGAAGTACTATTTATACAAGAAATTGATCTGGCATCAGATTACTTAATTTTTCCAACCAAACGGGACTTTGTCGTGTTTTGAGATTAAAAACAAGGAGGGCCATGGCCTTCCATAACTGTGAATGAGTTCAGTGTGAGGTCGTAATAAGCAGATAATTCCCATATGCTTCAGCCTCCCCCAGTCTACTGGGAGGAGGCCTCTGCTTTATTATTTCATACTTCAAGAGACCTTTTACATTGAAATCAGTTAGCTCTATTTCCTCTTAATACAAGGTTAGGCATTGAAGGAAATAAACAAGCTTAGGCAAAGGCTAACTTTTTGCAGTGCCTAAGGTCTCTTGTTATTTCCATTCCAGTTAACACATGGGAACAGAGAGGTTACCCTATTGCTGCAACGGCGGTGATATAAAATGTGGTTTTGACTTGAACTAGACCTGCACCCGTGGCACTAATTCTAGCAGGAGTGTACTTGAGATCCCAGACCTCCAAATTCCTCACTGTGAAATGGGCAGATAACATATTGGGGATTGGATCAAATGAGTTATAGATGAAAACATTTGAGAGATTACAAGTTTATAATATTTCCATTATTATTCACAGGTAGAGGAAACACCCAAAGAGCCCCCTCAAAAATCATGACAATCATCACAGGTTACTAGACCCATAATTTTAACATAAACACCTCTCTATCCTGCAACTCAACCTCTACTGTGGATTAGATTCTGGCATATAAAATTCAAGGATGGAAAATCAAATTTCTCTCTACCAAAGGGGATTAAGGAAGTCTGGTCTGCCTTGCTTTTGAAGCAAAGCTCCACAAGCACTTTCCCTCTTGGAATACTTCCAAAGCAATCTGTTCAATCTGCTACTAATTAATTAAATGGCTTGTCCCATTACTATTGCAATGACATATTCTTCTTTGTAGATTAGCCAAATATGGTTGTCATACCTCATTATGATCAGTTTAAATTCTTTACCTTAGATTAAATAGAAGCTGTCTCAGAATCTAACATAACTTACTGGTACCCAAATTATAGTGACCTTGTAGGTCACTAAAAGCTGAAACCAACAAGAGTTCCAGACAAGTCCACACGAAAATTATGGGATCTTCAAGCAATAATGTTGATGAGCTATTTTAGCAGATCAATCTCAGCAGATTGTTCACAGCATGCAGAGGGAGAGACTTCTAGTTTCATAAGCATGTTTAAATCTTTTCAAAATTTCCAATTTTTGGTTTGATATGAATGTATCTGATATTGTTAGTTTTGTTTTGTGATTATTATTAATATAATAATTGCTTTTCAAATTTGACCTTACTAAACATGGTTGGATTTTTATTACCAGCAGGAGAAAATGATTACCAAATGAGGAAATCATTACTAAATTGTTTTAATATATTTAATATTGTAATCTAAGGAAAGTGACATAGTTCCTTTAAAAGGGGATGCTCTGTGTTAAAGAATGCATAATGCAGTGGACTTGTATTTATCTACAGAGGAGTACTCTGTATATCCATCGATCAGAAGACGGCAGTAAGGAAGCTTGAAGGAGGGTTTTATTTGTTTGTTTGTTTTTTATTTTTTATGTAAACTAAAGGGAAAAACAAATTATTTTGACTTCAGAAATCAGAATAAGACAATCTCACACAGACCACTGCTATGATGCTATTCTGTAGTTTTCCTCCTTTGTCCTCTGCCCACCCCCTCTCTCCCCAGGCTAAAACTCAAGATATTTGAAAGGAGAAAAAAAAATGAGGCAATTTTGAGGGTCATCTGAAAAATTCTAAGTAGACCATGAAACTATTTCTGTGAGAATTAAAGAATTAAAACTTGAAATAGAAGAAAAGTCTTTGAAAGCAATGTGGTTTGTAAACAAAAAATAAATGACACAGAGGAACTGAATAATACAATAAAACTCAATTAATAGATCTATTAAAAATCTCATGTCCTTTAAATTAAAAATACTTTAAAAATTTATGTGGCTTCAAATAATACCTCAACAAAAATCTTCAAGTAGAGATTTTATACCTCAACAAAAATCTTCAAGTAGAGATTTTATTTTATTTCTCTTCAAGTAGAGAGTATAAAAGGTACTTCTTTTGATATTGAGTCAGTAAAATTAGAGATAAAAATTTGAAATGTTACTAATAAATCTTGATCACCTCAAAACTAACACATTTTAAGATAATGCTTGGTCCAAAGAAATAACCAACTGGAAAATTACAGACAGAAACTCTGGTAAATGTTATACTAAGACCTATGTAACACAACAAAAGCTATATCCAGATAAAAATTTATGACTGTAAAGGCCTTTGTTATTAAAGAACACAGTAACAAAAAAATGCAGTAAAAAGAAATAATAAAATATAAAAGCTAAAACTCATTAAATGGATATAAATAAGGAGGATAAAGAAATATTTCTTAAAGCAGGTTTTTGAAAATAATTACAAAATAGATGAATTTCCTATAAGACTTATTAAGGAGAACAGAAATATGTAAGAAATAAGAAAGGATAATCAAGGACACAGAAAAGATTAGAAAAATTATACGAGAATGCTCCATGTAATGGTATTACAACAAATTTGAACACCTAGAGGAAATGAATCACATTCTAGCAAAATAAAAGTTGTCAGAATTTATTCAAGAAGAGGAAAATTTGAATAGATAATTAACAAAGAAGAGATTGGGTAAGGAAATAAAAGTCTATATGCCCTGCAAAGGATAAGGGCATGATGATTTCACAATTGAGTTGTATCTTACTTTTAAAGAACACATAATTCTAATTTTATTTACAGTATTCTTGACCATAGGAACATAAACTTCCTTAATCCATATTATTAATTCTGCATAAATTAATCTCCAAATGTGTTAAGACAGTATCCAAAAAGATATAAAGAGGGAAAAGAAAATTATGCTCTGGTCTTACTTTGGACTACAGACACAAAAATTCTTTTAAAATATTAGCATATATCTAATAGTAGTATGTACCTTTGATACACCAGCAGTGTACCAAAAAATGCTGAAGGAATAAAATAAATAGGATTTATTCCTGATACTTCCTTATCAGGAAATCGATCAACAATTCAGTAGATTAATACATCAAAAGCGAAAAACTATGATCTTATAGTTAAGATGTTTAATAAACCTCAACAGTGTTACTAGAATGTAAGCTCTTAGTAAAATAAAAATTGAAGGAAATCTTTAAAAGTGATAAATATCCTAAAAACCATTACCAAATATTATTCTAAATGGTAAAATACTAGAACTATGTTAATTAAAGAAATTCTATTAGGGCTGCTAGCTCTTGCTATTATTATTCAACTTAAGAGTTTCTAACAAATTTAACAACAAGAAAATGAAATATGTGATAGAAAAAATTATTGAAAAAGAAGCAATAAACCAATTTTCTCTGATTGATGATATGATATTATAGAAATTCCAACTGCCTCTAGTTATAAAAGAAAACTGCAGTAAATGAGACTTTAGTACAATGGCTAGATACAGGATATGTATATCATGGCAGAGTCTACTAAATTTCCTAAAACCCCACTATCCCTTCTTCTGTCCTAAGAAAATAGTAATTAGGTATACATCATCCCAGTCACATTACATGTCCCAAGCTTCCTTCCAGTTACAGGTTGCCTATGGCCAAATTCCCTCCAGTGAGATGGGGACAGAGCTAACAACGGTCAGTTTCCTGCTTGTCCCGTAAATCTAAACTTTCCTCCATACTCCTTTCTACTGCTCTGTGCTAGGATGGTGTCTATCAGAGCAAGCCAGGAAGCACGTATTAAAGATGGTAGAGCTGAATTCCCCTGAGTTCCTGAATGACCACACAGTGAAAAGCCATGTGCCAATTTGGAACACACACTCTAAACCATCACCAGAGAGAAATTAACTTGTATTTCTTTGGGGCCACCACATTTCTGGATTTATTTATATAGCAGTTTAGTCTACCCTAATGGAAATACTGCAAAATCAATAGCTTCCTCTCTTCTAGTTTTAAATATCCAGAAATGTAAAAATAAAAACCAAATCTATAAAACATTTAAGAATAAATTTAACAAGGAAATCATAAAGTCTTATTAAAAATATAAAGTATAATATCTTAGGAGTATAAATCATGATCTGAACAAATTCTTTGATGGCAAGAATATTTCATAAAGTATAAATCCTCTACAAATTGCCATATAAATAGAATGTGGTTCCAGTGAAATCTCCAAGGGGGTTTATTTCTTCTTTTTGGAAGTAGAAAGATAAAATGATCTTAAAGAACATATATAGAAAAAGAAATGCCTGAGAATATCCAAAAAATAATGAAAAAAAGGACATCTCCTTGTGTTAGGCACTGCCCACATTAAGTCACTGTGATTAAGTCAATATGGTATTGGCATAAGAATTAATTAAAAGTCAGTAAAATCCAGAATAAGAAATCCAAAAATAGGCATGAGAATTTCACATTTACAAAAACTAGTATTCAAGTTAATATTGAAAGGATAGTTGATATAATAAATGCTTCTGGACAACTGGCTATCCATGTGAAAGAAAAAGTGAAACCCGTATCAAATAATATATACGGTCAGACTCCATATAAAACAAAGTCTAAAATGTAAAAAATAAAGTTTTAAAAATAAGCCTATATTATAAATGCAGTCTTGGAGTGAGGGAGATCTATATAACTAATAAAGGAACCAGAAGCTATAAGTTGTTTTTGGTTAGATTATATTGGAAAAAATACAAAAATGAAAGTGAATAAACAAACAATTGAGTTAGAAAAAAGTACAACACAGAAGACTGATAAAGTTCAATTTCTATAATAGTCCAAGAGGTTTTGTCTAGTCACAAAAAATGGTAACAGAAAGAATCCCAATAGAAAAAAAATCAAGCAGAAGACAGGAATAGAAATGCACAAAAAAGGACTACAGGTTGTTAATAAGTGTATGACAACATACTTAAAATCACAAGCAGTCAGGAGAATGCAAATTAAAGTAACAAGACATTGCTTTAACCCATTATGCTGGAAAAATGGAAAAGAGTGATAGCCTCTATTTCTGGTGGGGATAAGAAGAAAGATTTCTCTCAAATATTGCTAGCAGGAGTGTGAATTTTTGCAGTATCATTAAAAAAAACATCTGGCAACATCTGTTAAAATTTTAAGTAACATTTTATGCAGTAATCTCACTCCTGGGAATCTATTCCAGAGAAATAAAATCACTGGTACAAAAGGATATGTAAATAAGGACACAATACAGCTCTATTCTTAACTGACAAAAAAATCTTGACAATAAAGATGTGCCAGTTGTTAATTTAATGTCTGGAACCTTTAAACCCACCCTCCTAAATTCTACTCTGAAGCTGGGACTCTGCGAAGTCACCCAGCTCCCCCTGAAGAAGGACACTGCAGGGAAACTGGAAGCTTGGGAAAAGAAAACAGGATTTGCTTCCTGTTGGCTTCTTATCTGCTTCTTGTGTTCGAGCATTAGTCTAGGAACGATTCTTAACCACGGCAGCAGCAGTTCCTTCCTGCAGCCACAGCTGAGCCTGTGCAGCTTTTCTCACACCTGCAGAAACAGGTTTTAGACACCAGCACCCACCAGCTGGCTCCCTCCTCAGAAGTCTGAGTTTCAGTTCCATGGGGCCCCTCTTCCAACCTTTTAATAATTCCAATTTCTTTCCTCTGTTCACCCAGACCTAGGGGGGATGACTGCTTCCTGCAATTCCAATTTGTAATATCTTGCTCTTCTGTTTTTCTTTTTTTTCCCCCCTTCACTCTTACTTAGTGATCGTTTACAGCCAGGCAATAAATCTTTACAATAAATTCTCTGTGATAAAACAAAAAGTCTGTTTTCTCTCTCCTGACTAGAACCTAACAGAGTAAACAGTGCTCATCAGTAGAGAAATGATTAAGTAAGTTATAGTGGAGCCACACCTTGGAATATTATACAGTAATGAAAAAGGATGAATTGGCTCTCTGCCATTTGACCTAAAGGGATTTCCACCAAATAAGACTGAGTGTGAAAAGTAAAATGGGAAGTGGTATAATAGGACTATTTGTAAAACATATAAGGGCAGACCCTCTGTAAGTGTCTCTGTGTGCACACATTTGTGTGTAGACATGCACCATTACCCGGCTATGTGAAGCTGGAAAAAGTCACAGAAAGATACGCATGCATTTCTGGGGGTGCGGATGGGAGGGCAGATGGAGGAGATAAGGTAAAAAAGTCCTTACAAAGCAAAAGAGCATGTGGAAATTGTTTATGTAAAATTATATATGGATGTGATGCACACACAGAAATTATAATCACATATGAAGTTAGGCAGATGGTAATATATATGATATGTTATCAAGGTAAAAAAGAGTTAAAGAACAATGTGTAGAGGGTAATTTCATTTCTTTAAAAACTAGTATATAGAACCTTTCTACATAAAAGCAGTGTCCACACTTCTGAAAGAAAGACTGTCTCCTGATGAGGGACTTGGCATTCTGGACAAGTTAGTGCTTGTGATTCCTAGCATGCGAACAGAAGGAGATGAGTTTTTTAAAAAGTTTGCACACTCCAGTGTTTCAAACCAAGTCTTATTTGGATGGAAAGAAAACTAAGATAGAAAAGTTATTATTGGCTAAGTTACCAGAGCACCAGGGAAAAAACTGTGAGGGTTTAATTCCCATATCTTTACAGTTATGAAAAGACAGAGAATAAGGGGCACAGAATGGCTGCTAAATGCAGGAAGTGATGGCTTCAGTTCAGGGGCTTGTGTGAAAGGTGGTTACTACTTTTTTTTTTTTGTAATTACTTCTTTTTTAATTGAAGTATAGTTGATGTACAATATTATATGTTACAGGTGTACAATATAGTAATTCACAATTTTTAAAAGTTATATTCTATTTATAGTTATTATAAAATATTGGATATATTCCCCATGTTGAACAATATATCTTTGTAGCTTATTTTATACCAATTACTTTGTATCTCTTAATCCCCTACCCCTATCTTGCCCTTCCCCTCACACTTCCCCTCAGTGGTAAGCACTAGTTTGTTCTCTATATCTGTGAATCTGCTTCTTTTTTTGTTATATTCACTAGTTTGTTGTATTTTTTAGATTCCACATGTAAGTGATGTCATACAGTATTTTTACATTATATAAAGTCAGGTCAGCATAAGCTCTTAGCGTACAGCAGTTGAACTCATAAAACTGAAATGTAAGCAATTCTGCTCATTCCCACAATTCTGTCCTATATGACTATGTTCACATTAAAAGTGGGAAGCTCACCAACCTCAAGTATTCTAAGAATATACACGTAATTGACAAAACTTCTCAGATTTCGTATTGACCCGCGTATAAAATCCCCTTTGGTCGTATTCTTTCTTTCATAATAATATTCCTACTCCACGTTGCCAAAAGGAAAATCTGCCATCAGTTTCCTTAAAGTTTTTAAAAAACATTCTTTATTAATTATTCATTCCTTATTAATTAATTGACTATTTTCCTTATAATTAGTTAACATTTCACTGACTTCTAGGCTTTTCTTCCTGCCTTGGAATTTCAGACTTTCAGTAATAAAGACTTCATGTGTTCATTTGCGTTGCAAATGTATTTGCAGGCTTGCTTGATAACTCGTACTTGTCCCTTGGGATCCACGCCCCACTCTCCACCCTGCTCCGTGCCCAGAAGGTACACTGGCAAGAATTTCATCACAGCCTCCTTTCCTCTCTAACAGTTTCATTCCACCATTGCAGAGCCCAGTAGGAGATTGTAGGAACAGAGGATAATGAGGTCAGAAGTCTTCGTCCCCTCCCTGAGACCTACCAGAGGCTGGCTGTGTCCCTCAGTTGGAGTCAGGTGGCTCTATCCACAAAGCCCTCTCTGTCTCTGGTCCAGAGAATACTCCTTTCTCCCTGGCTTTTCAAGCCTGTAGGTGGTAACCACCCACTGCTGCTTCCATCCAGGGGGCACTGACCTATCCCTTGTATTTTTTTATACTATGCTCACACTTGTTGTAAACAGACTCTTAATTCTCCCCTAATTATCCAATTTGGAAGTGCCATCTGTTTCTTTCTAGACCCTGATGAGAAAAGTCATCTTTAGTATTCTTTGTCTAGCCTTATTGTTATTATTATTAATAATTTTTGCTTTTTTTAGTCAAATTAAGATTTTAGAAGTTTACTCTGGAGGTACAGTCATATTTTATCAACCACTGTCTGCAGCTACTAGAAAATCTATCAAGTAGCTTTCAAGCCACTTTTGGTATAAGAGTTATATTGTTTTCTTCTATGGGTTTAATTTGAGATTGGAGACATGTTTATAAGACAGTATACACATTAGAGACCAAGCATTTAAAATGTGTCACTTGGTCAGATGCTTGCGTTAGCATTTTTCATCTTCCATTCTATTGGAAGTGCATTAAAAAAACACTCTAATGATTAAAACATCTATTTCTTAAGACATTGTCAGGGAAAATTCAGGCCAAGTTTTTTTTAACTAAATTCTGGAATAGGATAACAAATTCTGAAACCTTCATGGAGCACACACACACATATGTTTCGGCAATTTTAGGGTCTGTGCAATTGTTGGCAATTCTCCCTTCTGTACTTGTGGAAAAGCCTCACTTTGTGATGTTGCTTTTTCAAGCCTGTTGTCCCATTCTTGTGCCAGCCTTCCCCTATTTGTGCTCCTCAACTCTATTATGCAACTTTCTCTCTCCTTCCTCCATCAGTAATTTATAAAGAAATGTGATGAAATTTTATCCCTGGGTATGAACATTTTGGTTCTGTAAAATAGCTGAGGACACATGAGATTTCCCTAGTTGGGCAAATGGGGACAGTGACCTAGACAGGGACCAGAATACAGTCATAGAAAAGGTGATATTGCCCAGGTGTCACACCTTTCCCTCACTGTCATTTATTTATGGTCCATTTTCTTATAACATCTTTATTGGAGTATAATTGCTTTACAATGGTGTGTTAGTTTCTGCTGTATAACAAAGTGAATCAGCTATACGTATACATATATTCCTCATTATATGATAATATTGGCCCAGCAGGGAGTGTGGAGTTTCAAATCTTGAGGCAACATTTTATGGGTTATTTTAGGAAAACAGCCTGAAATTCAAACTTAGTTTGCATGAATGCAAATCCCAGCATGCATGCAAGAGATCACAGCCAAACTGTTTCTAAATCTTTATAGCAGCTTTAAGACAGCCTTTCTGTCTTTATCTTTTTCTATTGCTCACCTTCCATTGCTAGAGTAATCCCTTCAGTAGTTATTTAAAAGACAAACACAAAAACCGAACTCACACTTTCGGGATTCTTGTCTACTCTTATTAGAATAATTATTAGAAAAATGAAAGAAGGTAGGAAAACAAGTGACCTCACAAGAGCCCATAGTGAAATCAAATTTAATTTTTCCACACATGCATTCTCTTGGATCCAGGAGGGGATGATTTGGAAAGGCACTGGCGAGTGATTATCTCATAGAGCATTATAATTAACAAAGTAAATTTACCAGGAGGGTTGGACCCAAATTCCAACTACATCACTTATGATGCCATCTTGGGCAAGTTACTGATGTATTTGCAACTTCTGCTGACACAGTGCAGCCTGCCAATAAGGACACAGTCCTCCCAAGGTGGTTGTGAGAATTAAATTGGAGCATGGGATCATGTGTTCAGCATGGTACATTATGGGCTCAAGAAAGGGTAGCATAGTTAATCTCATATTTTATAAAAACTTTAAATCTTATTTCTCTGCAGGCTGTTATTACATTCTAGGCATACTCTGTTAAAAATAGAAGTTCTGAATCCATTTCTTGAAAATGTGGAAAAATTAGTTTTAGAAATACATTATGAAGCATTTTTTCATAAAATTCAAACTACCCCTATGGGTAGTGGTAGAGGTGAGATCCTGACTCATCCCCTTGGACAAAGCCAGTGTAGATGGGACACATGCCTCGGGCTGTCTCCTGAGTGACACTCACAAACAACAGCCTCAGTGGGGCTTGGCCACCGCTAGAAAAGGATCAACAAGTCAGCACACTGCCGTGGACAACTCTGAGGAGATGGGAAGAAACGATGATGGCTACCCAGTAAGACAGCAAATAGTAGATATATAGTAAGACAGTAATGATAATGAATAAGCATAAGAAGGATTTTGCAGTCAGGTGGTCCTGGTTCAAATTCTAGGTTAGTCCACCTCTCAGTCGTTGTGTGACCTTGGCCCCGTCACTTTCCTTTTCAGTGCCTCATGCTATTCTCTCACTGGGTTTTCATGGTTAGAAGCACAAATATCATATGATATCGCTTATATGTGGAATCTGAAAAAAGCGTACAAGTGAACTTATCTGCAAAACAGAAATAGAGTCACAGATGTAGAAAACAAACTTATGGTTACCAGGGGATAAGGGGGGGAGGGATAAATTGGGGGACTGGGGTTGACCTATACACACTACTATATATAAAAGAGATAACTAATAAGGACCTACTGTACAGCACAGGGAACTCTACTCAGTACTCTGTAATGGCCTATATGGGAAAAGAATATAAAAAAGAGTGGATATATGTATATGTATAACTGATTCACTTTGCTGTATAGCAGAAACTAACACAACATTGTAAATCAACTATACTCCAATACAATTTTTTAAAAAAAGAAATAGCAATATTATATGCACCGGACTGAGTAAGATTTCTGGCACACGTTTCAATAAAAAGTGATAGAACTGGCTTGAGCCTTTCAAGTTTCAGGACCCCCTGATTTTCTGCCAGACACATAAAAGCTATCCCAGATAAACATAGAATATAAGTAAAAATTTGCTTGCTATGCAGACTCCACTCGTATAGAAATCCCCTAGCTACCAATTCTGTTACTGTCCTCAAACTTCTTTTACTTAAAAAAAGACTCATTGTACATAAATAGCAATTACAAATAAAATTGATTTGGGGGTAAGTTTATCTATTATTCTACTATCCTGATAAAGTGTTTCTTAAGGGAAGGGATTATATTTCCATTATACTTTTATTCTCTTTAAATCTGATCAAATACCTGTGTGAAACATCATCAATGTTTAATAAATGAGATAGAACTACTATTAATTCTCTATGTTTCAGAGAGATATTAGCATAGGTATTCTTGAGAATACTAGACAGCAAGCATAGGATGCTAATATATATATATTTCATTCATGAATAATAAAATATGCCTATTTTCTGCATTTATAATGAAAAAATTAAAACCCATACCTATTTGTAAAATGTGGCTAAATTATAAAGCCACAAATATCAAGTAATATTGGATTTGTTTTGATGACAGTGTATTATATTTTGGATATCACATACAATATTATCAACTCCTTCATGTGGTAACATTATTTATGAAAGTTTTGTAGCAGTGCTGGATTAATCAGAAGTAATCATACTTTGACCTAGGATGGTGAGCTGAAGTTTTAAAAGAGGTAAAAAGAACAGTGGGCTGATTCTGGCTGAAAAGTATTACCTGGAATTCTGGTATTACACTGCATCTACTTTAGCTGACTCTCCCCCAGGTATTAGCTTTTATATATTTGAGATTTTCTAGGTTTATAAAGTGTTTACATGATTTCAGCCACTCAGATGTGGAAATCTGAAGGGGCTGAACTTTAATCTCAGTGGAAATCGTTCAGATCCAAGACACGAACATATATGCAAGAAGGGAACATGAATTAATGACTATTTATTAAAGACATTTTAATTTCTTATAATAGAAATAATCTCTAGGGATAAAATATAATAAAATCAGGGCTGGTATATCTGCTGAAAATTCTCTACTTCAATATGAGTAGTTCAAAAGGCATTAAGACCTTTGACCATAAGCAGATTCAAAACAATTAATGAATTTCAACCACATTCTATGGGATCAATAAAAAATCAACACTTCCTAGATCTCCACTTAAAATAAGATAGTCCAGGGAACAATTCAGTTTCTGACATTTTTGAAAAGCATAAAAAAATATAAAGTTAAGAAATTTTCCCAAGAATACAGTAAGATAAATATGGGCTGTAATAAAAATATCTCTGGTTCAAAATAAAACAATGTTAGTGAATTATAATTCATCACCAAGAAGATTTATTTGCTTATGTAACTAGTTTTCTGCAAGTCTTTATGGAAGAACAAAATCGAACTTTTATGATGGCTCTTCACTTGTTGGCAGGTTCTAAGAAGCCTATCAAATCTAGTAAATGTGATCCAAATTAAGTAAAAACAAAAACAAGCATTCAACAGGTACAATTATTTCTCTTTAGTCCTAATTTTAAAATTTGCTTCAGAGTAGAAGATGCACAAGCTTATAACGTTTATATGTACGGAGAAATTTGCAAATTGCCTTTATAATAATAGATGAAAAGAGTCATTTCACAGCCTTCTGGATGATAATATAGATGGTTCTAAGATGTTGATTCTAGACAGAATTAAAGTCAACTTCAAATCAGGCAATCTGTAAAACCATAAAAACCCATTATTTCTATGTATGGATATAGGGAAGCAGAAGCTTAATTTATAAACATATATATAGAACTGATCATGTTAAAGAACTGTGGACCTGCTCCCTTGGCATGTGAAGCCCCAGGGACACACTGCTCCCTGTGTTTCTGCAGTGCTGCTGACTTCCCTGATGCAGGGCACCACCATGTCTCCGATCAGTCCCCGGGTACCAGGGGGTAAATCACCCGTGGGCAGGTGGCAGCGCTGGAGTGCAGCCACGTGCAATAGAACACCACCTAAAAACCAAAGGGGCACAGAACTGCCAAAGTTTGAGTTGGCTGCTAAGAAGCAACTCCAGGTTTAGAAACTATTCAAAATCTAGAAGGATACTATCCATAGTTATTCTAAATGGACAAATTAGCAAATCTTCTCATAGACATTAATGGCTTCTCCTTAGTAGTATAAATTTCTTGAGTTAATAATGTGTTAATTTATAGTGTCTCTTGAAAAAAATAAATGTCCTGAGTGGTATAACATGACAGTTGTTGATTAATTTGTTTTATTGAGAAGTTTACATTTCAAGCATTTAAAAAATTGGTGATAAATGTAGTAGCACAAAAGAAGAAAACACAAAGTACAGTAAAAGAAAAATTTTTAAATGGGAATTTAAGTGGTAATAGTAATGCACTTTCCATTCAATAAGTGGTTTAGAAAATTGATTTCAAAATAAGTCCTCAAAATTTTCATAGTCTGTATTTGTGAGGCAGTATAGAACAGCATGTAAGGGCACAGAATCTCAAGTTGGAAATTCCAAAGCTGGAGTTCTGGCTCTATCATTTGCTGATTAGCTGTGCAATCTTAGGACACTTACTTAACTCCTCTGTGCCTGTTTCTGTAATTGTAAAAGGTAAGTAACAATGGTACTTATCATTAAATACCTTTACTGTAAGAACTAAATGGGATACTAAATATTTTAGCCTATAACAAAGTTAATATCTGTTTTTCATTTTTATTAAACTATCATGTTTAGAATGACATTATTTTATATTTTTCATGGCTTCCATTGATCTAGTAATGCAAAAAAATTTTTAAATGATGAGAAACATAAGTGATCACTTGGCCTTAACTTTTAACATTTCACTGCATTTTATTGCATAGAATTACACATTTTATCAAATTAATATTTTAAAAGTAAGGCTGCATGAAGAACTATGCTAGCATGAGCCATCAGAGCATTCATTACCAAAGGCCATATCTAAGAGGAACCTTTTGAACTTTCTATTTTTACAGATGAAATAGATATGAATGAGTGAAGTAATTTACTCGAGGCCCTGGTTAACTTGTGGCACCTCGGTTTCTGCCATAAATCTAGCATTTATTCAGCTGAACTTATTCAATATTCATTATTTCATTCACTTATTCATTCAATCAACAAACACAAATAATATTGGGTATCAGACACCCAGCTATAACCCTCTGTTGCTTTTTGACAATACAGTGAGTAAAATGCAAATGTAAAGGGCATAAAATAACTAACATTTATAGTGTATGTATATAAATTTTATTGATGTTAAAGAATGTTTACTAAGTGACCTGTGGGGTTATCAACCTGAACTTCACAGAAATAGGAAATGATGAGAAGAGTTTTAAAGACAGTAAGGTCTATGTGCCCTGTAACCTTCACATAGGAAAGAGAAGACCAGGTAAAATGATTGCCATGTTTCAACTAGTTGTAATCAGCTTGCTACCTATAATAGCAATAATGCTAAGACCTTTGGACCTGAGCACGTGAGTTTCCATTACATTAACCTCAATTGGGTGAGCCCTGGGGAATCCAATATAGTCATTTACCTCCCCGTCTTATAGCATAAAGTCATACAGCAGAACCGACATATGTTTATGGGCTTATTTCATAAGTACATTGCTTCTCATTTCAAGTACAGACATTAAGAAAGCTGATTGTCATTCAGGATTTGCACCCACACAAGCCTAAGGAGACTGAAAACAGCCCTGTCACATCTTCCATTAGAGATGGAGTGCCCTTTTAATAATTTCTTTACTTGTTTAACTGTTGTTTTCTTTCTTCCATATCCAAACAGTATGACATGTACCTATTAATTGTGGTTCAGTGAGTTCTTGGCATCACACCCCCAAAAAAGTCAATTATTTTTTATTGCTTCTCCCCCTCTCAGTGCCACCTCCACCTCCATTAACCATGGTAACAGTCTTTTTGCTGAATTCTTCTCCTTTTTCAAACTCCTAAAAGTTGGAGTGCCCCAGGGATTACCTCTTGAATTTCTTCTCTTCTTTATCTATACTTAACCTATTGGGCGAGCTCTTTTGGTTCTACGGGTTTAAGGATAACCAGTAGGATAAAGGCTCTGAATTCATAACTCCTTGTCTGATCTCTCCTCTGAATTTCAGACTCACCTGCCCAACTTCCTTCTCATCATCTCCAAAAACTTACTTAGCATCTCTATATAGATATATAATACTTAACTCAAATGTACTTGTCCGAATCTAAGTCATCCCTACAATGATGCAGGACAAGAACAACTCAGATAACCTAGGGCCTGCTCTAGATAATTGCACTTGAAAGGAGACACCACTGTCCACACCTTTCATGAAGCCCTTGGTGTTTAACCAAAAGAATAAATTTTAAAACTGAATTTTAATTATGTTCAGAAAAAAGTAGGATAAAGCTCCCTATGGCCCAACACACCACGACACATACACAATCAATTCTCCTCATGGCAATTAAGATTATTCTTTAAAAAGCAAATCAGGCCACTCAGGAATAGGAATCCTGTTGAGCATTACTCACTGCAAGTTCTTGATTCAAGACTCAGTAAAAAGAAAACAAACAACTAAAAAAATATGTAAAGATTTGAACTCTTAACCAAAGAAGACATACAGATAGCAAGCAAGCACATGAAAGATATGTAACATCATTAGTCCATCATTAGAGAAATAAAAATTAAAACCACAGTGAGCTACCACAAAAAAATAATTATTGTGGCCAAAATTTAAAAACAAAACGCAAAACAACTGACCAGTATAAGTGTTGGCAGGACATGGAGAAATGGGAGCCCTCATCCACTGTTGGTGGGAATGTATAATAGTACAAGTACTTTGGAGAATAATGTGGCAGTTTCTTAAAAAGTTAAATATACATCTACCATATGACTCAGTCATTCTACTCTTAGATGTTTTAACCCAAGAGAAATGAAAGCATATGCCCACAGAAACACTTGTACACAAATATTCATAAAAGCCTTATTTGCAATAGCAAAGAAACCTGGAAACAAACTAAATTTCCTTTAGCAGGTGGAGAAGTAAACTGTGGAATATTTATGCAATAGAATATTAGTCATCAATAAAAATGATTGAATTACTGATGTGACACAAAGTGGATGATTCTTAAAATAACTGTGCTGAGTTAAGAAGCCGGACCATCATGAAAAAATCTACAAACGGAGAGGGGGAAGATGGCGGAAGAGTAAGACGCGGAGATCACCTTCCTCCCCACAGATACATCAGAAATTCATCTATACATGGAACAACTCCTACAGAACACCTACTGAACGCTGACAGAAGACCTCAGACCTCCCAAAAGGCAAGAAACTCCCCACGTACCTGGGTAAGGCAAAAGAAAAAAGAATAAACAGAGACAAAAGGATAGGAACGGGACCTGCACCAGTGGGAGGGAGCTGTGAAGGAGGAAAGGTTTCCACACACTAGGAAGGCCCTTGGCGGGCAGAGACTGAGGGTGGCGGATGGAGGAAGCTTCGGAGCAGCGGAAGAGAGCGCAGCCACAGGGGTGCGGAGGGGAAAGCAGAGAGATTCCCACAGAGGATCGCTGCCGACCGGCAGTCACCGGCACGAGAGGCTTCTCTGCTCGGCCAACGGGGCGGGCGGGGCTGGGAGCTGAGGCTCGGGCTTCGGTCGGAGCGCAGGGAGAGGTGGGGTTGGCGGCGTGAACATGGCCTGAAGGGGCTAGTGCGGCACTACTGGCCGGGAGGGAGTCCGGGGAAATGTCTGGAGCTGCCGAAGAGGCAAGAGACTTTTTCTTCCCTCTTTGTTTCCTGGTGAGCGAGGAGAGGGGATTCAGAGCGCCGCTTAAAGGAGCTCCAGAGACGGGCGCGAGCCGCGACTATCAGCGCGGACCCCAGAGACGGGCATGAGACGCTAAGGCTGCTGCTGCCGCCACCAAGAAGCCTGTGTGCAAGCACAGGTCACTGTCCACACCCCACTTTCGGGGAGCCTGTGCAGCCCGCCACTGCCAGGGTCCCGGGATCCACAGACAACTTCCCCGGGAGAGTGTGCACGGCGCGCCTCGGGCTGCTGCAACGTCACGCCGCCTCCGACGCCGCAGGCTCGCACCGCCCCCGTGCCCCTCCCTCCCCCACGCCTGAGTGAGCCGGAGTCCCCGAGTCAGCTGCGTCCTGTCTGAGCAAAGAACAGACGCCCTCCGGCGACCTACACGCAGAGGCGGGGCCAAATCCAAAGATGAGCCCCAGGAGCTTTGCTAACAAAAAAGAGAAAGGGAAACCTCTCCCAGCAGCCTCAGGGGCAGCGGATTAAATCTCCACAAACAACTTGATGTACCCTGCATCTGTGGAATACCTGAATAGAAAATGAATCATCCCAAATTGAGGAGGTGGACTTTGAGAGCAAGATTTAATAAGATTTTTTCCCCTTTTCCTCTTTTTGTGAGTGTGTATGTGTATGCTTCTGTGTGAGATTTTGTCTCTATAGCTTTGCTTTCACCATTTGTCCTAGGGTTCTATCCGTCCTTTTTTTTTTTTTTTACTTTTTAAAAATGTTTTTCTTAATAATTATATTCTTATTTTAATAACTTTATTTTACCTTTATTTTATTTTCTTTTATCCTCTTTCTTTCTTTCTTTCTTTCTTTCTTTCTACTTTTTCTCCCTTTTATTCTGAGCCGTGTGGATGAAAGGCTCTTGGTGCTGCACCCAGGAGTCAGTGCTGTGCCTCTGAGGTGGGAGAGCCAAGTTCAGGACACTGGTCCACAAGAGACCTCCCAGCTCCACGTAATACCAAATGGCGAAAATCTCCCAGAGATCTCCATCTCAACACCAAGACCCAGCTCCACTCAAAGACCAGCAAGCTACAGTGCTGGACACCCTATGCCAAACAACTAGCAAGATAGGAACACTACCACACCCATTAGCAGAGAGACTGCCTAAAATCATAATAAGTCCACAGACACCCCAAAACACACCACCAGACATTGACCTGCCCACCAGAAAGACAAGATCCAGCCTCATCCACCAGAACACAGGCACTAGTCCCCTCCACCAGGAAGCCTACACTACCCACTGAACCACCCTTAGCCACTGGGGACAGACACCAAAAACAACGGGAACTACGAACCTGCAGCCTGCAAAAAGGAGACCCCAAACACAGTAAGATAAGCAAAATGAGAAGACACAAAAACACACAGCACATGAAGGAGCAAGATAAAAACCCACCAGAACTAACAAATGAAGAGGAAATAGACAGTCTACCTGAAAAAGAATTCATAATAATGATAGTAAAGATGATCCAAAATCTTGGAAATAGAATAGAGAAAATGCAAGAAACAGTTAACAAGGAACTAGAAGAACTAAAGATGAAACAAGCAACGATAAACAACACAATAAATGAAATTAAGAATACTCTAGAAGGGATCAATAGCAGAATAACTGAGGCAGAAGAACAGATAAGTGACCTGGAAGATAAAGTAGTGGAAATAACTACTGCAGAGCAGAATAAAGAAAAAAGAATGAAAAGAACTGAGGACAGTCTCAGAGACCTCTGGGACAACATTAAACACACCAACATTCGAATTATAGGGATTCCAAAAGAAGAAGAGAAAAAGAAAAGGACTGAGAAAATATTTGAAGAGACTATAGTTGAAAACTTCCCTAATATGGGAAAGGAAATAGTTCATCAAGTCCAGGAAGCACAGAGAGTCCCATACAGGATAAATCCAAGGAGAAACACGCCAAGACACATATTAATCAAACTGTCAAAAATTAAATACAAAGAAAACATATTAAAAGCAGCAAGGGAAAAACAACAAATAACACACAAGGGAATCCCCATAGGTTAACAGCTGATCTTTCAGCAGAAACTCTGCAAAAGAGAAGGGACTGGCAGGACATATTTAAAGTGATGAAGGAGAAAAACCTGCAAGCAAGATTACCCAGCAAGGATCTCATTCAGATTTGATGGAGAAATTAAAACATTTACAGACAAGCAAAAGCTGAGAAAGTTCAGTACCACCAATATCACTGATGAACATAGATGCAGAAGTCCTCAACAAAATACTAGCAAACAGAATCCAACAGCACATTAAAAGGATCATACACCATGATCAAGTGGGGTTTATCCCAGGAATGCAAGGATTCTTCAATATACTCAAATCAATCAATGTAATACACCATATTAACAAATTGAAAGAGAAAAACCACATGGTCGTCTCAAAAGATGCAGAGAGGGCCTCCCTGGTGGCGCAGTGGTTGAGAGTCCGCCTGCTGATGCAGGGGATACGGGTTCGTGCCCCGGTCTGGGAGGATCCCATATGCCGCAGAGCGGCTGGGCCCGTGAGCCATGGCCGCTGGGCCTGCGCATCCGGAGCCTGTGCTCCGCAACGGGAGAGGCCACAACAGTGAGAGGCCCGCATACCACAAAAAGAAAAAAAAAAAAAAAAAAAAAAAAAAGATGCAGAGAAAGCTTTCGAAAAAATTCAACACCCATTTATGACAAAAACCCTCCATAAAGTAGGCATAGAGGGAACCTTCCTAAACATAATAAAGGCCATATATGACAAACCCACAGCCAACATCGTCCTCAATGGTGAAAAACTGAAAGCATTTCCACTAAGATCAGGAACAAGACAAGGTTGCCCACTCTCACTACTCTTATTCAACATAGTTTTGGAAGTTTTAGCCACAGCAATCAGAGAAGAAAAGGAAATAAAAGGAATCCAAATTGGAAAAGAAGTAAAGCTCTCACTGTTTGCAGATGACATGATACTATACATAGAGAATCCTAAAGATGCTACCAGAAAACTACTGGAGCTAATCAATGAATTTGGTAAAGTAGCAGGATACAAAATTAATGCACAGAAATCTCTGGCATTCCTGTACACTAATGATGAAACATCTGAAAGTGAAATCAAGAAAACACTCCCATTTACCACTGCAAAAAAAAGAACAAAATATCTAGGAATAAACTTACCTAAGGACACAAAAGACCTGTATGCAGAAAACTATAAGACACTGATGAAAGAAACTAAAGATGATACAAATAGATGGAGAGATATACCATGTTCTTGGATTGGAAGAATCAACATTGTGAACATGACTCTACTACCCAAAGCAATCTACAGATTCAATGCAATCCCTATCAAACTACCACTGGCATTTTTCACAGAACTAGAACAAAAATTTTCACAATTTGTATGGAAACACAAAAGACCCCGAATAGCCAAAGCAATCTTGAGAATGAAAAACGGAGCTGGAGGAATCAGGCTCCCTGACTTCAGACTATACTACAAAGCTACAGTAATCAAGACAGTATGGTATTGGCACAAAAACAGAAAGATAGATCAATGGAACAGGATAGAAAGCCCAGAGATAAACCCATGCACATATGGTCACCTTATCTTTGATAAAGGAGGCAGGCATGTACAGTGGAGAAAGGACAGCCTCTTCAATAAGTGGTGCTGGGAAAACTGGACAGGGACATGTAAAAGTATGAGATTAGATCACTCCCTAACACCATACACAAAAATAAGCTCAAAATGGATTAAAGACCTAAATGTAAGGCCAGAAACTATCAAACTCTTAGAGGAGAACATAGGCAGAATACACTATGACATAAATCACAGCAAGATCCTTTTTGACCCACCTCCTAGAGAAATGGAAATAAAAACAAAAATAAACAAATGGGACCTAATGAAACTTCAAAGCTTTTGCACAGCAAAGGAAACCATAAACAAGACAAAAAGATAACCCTCAGAATGGGAGAAAATATTTGCTAATGAAGCAACTGACAAAGGATTCATCTCCAAAATTTATAAGTAGCTCATGAGCTCAATAACAAAAAAACAAACAACCCAGTCCAAAAATGGGTAGAAGACCTATATAGACATTTCTCCAAAGAAAATATACAGACTGCCAACAAACACATGAAAGAATGCTCAACATCATTAATCATTAGATAAATGTGAATCAAAACTACAATGAGATATCATCTCACACAAGTCAGAATGGCCATCACCAAAAAATCTAGAAACAATAAATGCTGGAGAGGGTGTGGAGAAAAGGGAATACTCTTGCACTGCTGGTGGGAACGTGAATTGGTACAGCCACTATGGAGAACAGTATGGAGGTTCCTTAAAAAACTACAAATAGAACTACCATACGACCCAACAATCCCACTACTGGGTATATGCCCTGAGAAAACCGTAATTCAAAAAGAGTCATGTACCAAAATGTTCATTTCAGCTCTATTTACAATAGCCAGGAGATGGAAACAACCTAAATGTCCATCATTGGATGAATGGATAAAGAAGATGTGGCACATATATACAATGGAATATTACCCAGCCATAAAAAGAAACAAAATTGAGCTATTTGTAACAAGGTGGATGGACCTAGAGTCTGTCATACAGAGTGAAGTAAGTCAGAAAGAGAAAGACGAATACCGTATGCTAACACACATACATGGAATCTAAAAAAACGATACTGATGAACCTAGGTGCAGGGCAGGAAGAAAGATGCAGAGAGATGTAGAGAACAGACTTGAGGACACAGGGAGGAAGGGGAAACTGGAACGAAGTGAGAGAGTAGCACTGACATATATACATACCAAATGTAAAATAGATAGCTAGTGGGAAGCAGCTGCATAGCACAAGGAGATCAGTTCGATGCTTTGTGATGACTTAGAGGGGTGGTATAGGGAGGGTGGGAGGGAAACGCAAGAGGGAGGGGATATGCGAATATATGTATATGTATAGCTGATTCACTTTGTTGTACAGCAGAAACTAACACAACACTGTAAAGCAATCATACTCCAATAAAGATATTTTTTAAAAAAAGCTGGACAAAAGAAGAGTGCACACTTTTTGTAATATCCCAATTATAGAATGGAATGTCCAAATTCTAGAATATTCAAACTACTCTAGAGATAGAAGAAAATGGGTAGCCTCCTGGGAATGAGAATGGTGGGGAGTGGCAGTATGGAGGAACTGCCCCGGGATACAGGACCTCCTTTGGGAGAAGGTCATGTTCATTACATTGGTTACAATAATGGTTTCAACAGGTCTATACATATGTCAGAATGTACCCCATTGTACACTTTTAACATTGGCAATTTATAGTATGTCAGTTATGCCTCAATAACATTGTAAAAATATATTAAATCAGATCTTTCCACTCTTCTGCTCAAAGCCCTCTATTGCCTTCCTATTGTTTTGGAATAAAATTTGAAGTTCCTACATTGAGTTAAAAGGTTCTACATAACCTGGCCCCTGTAACTCCATCTGATCTTCCTTCTATTCCATAATATATCAGACATGCCCCTGATTGGGAGCATTTACTATTCCCTCAACTGCACACATCTTCCCTACGAATCCTCACAGATGCTTCCTCACTTTCTTTATTCTCTAATCAAATGCCACCTCTTCAGAGAAGTCTTCTTTGACCACAGCATTTAGAGGAACCCCTACAAACTCATCACGTTTCACTCTTGATCCCATTACCCCCACCATTTATCTCCCTGGCTATCATAACCACCAGGTATTATATTAAATAACTGTTTATTTATTTATTGTCCATTTTCCCCATTTGAAAGGACAGCTATGGCAATGGAGAACGTGTAGGTTCTGTTCTGTGTTAAAACTCCATCACCTGGAACATTAGCTAACATATTATGCACTCAATAAAGATATATTGATGCAATTCCCTAGACAACGCTAAACCTTTCACTGTATGCTATTGTTCTGGAATAGCCCTTTGTCATTTCTTTAAAATTTTCCTTTCCTTTTTTTTTTTTTGGTCAATCTCATGATATGCTGGAGTAGTTTATGTGCCAGGATTGCAATCAAGGGGGAAAGGTGGGGAGGGATAAATTGGGAGATTAGGATTAACATATACACACTACTAAATATAAACCAGATAACTAATAAGGACCTACTGTATAGCACAGGGAACTCTACTCAATACTTTGTAATGACCTATATGGGAAAAGAATCTAAAAAAGAGTATATATATGTATATGTATAACTGATTCACTTTGCTGTACAGCAGAAACTAACACAACTTTGTAAATCAACTAGATTCCAATAAAATTTTTTTTCAAAATTGTACATACTGCTCCCAACCTACCTTTTCCCAAAGTGAAAAGAATCATGCTGAAATGGGTAGTGATCTGTAAAATGTCTAGGATGTAAGGAAGCCCAAGAAATATAGGGCAAAAAATATGGGCTATTTTAAAGAAACTAAAAGCTGTAAAAATCAATAGTAAATGACACTAAGTTATATCATATCTAAGAAATATAATAAAAAATTCCAGAATGCTCAACTAGAATGCTTTTATTCTATTACAGTTAACAGTTTTTGTGCATGTATGAGCAAGAAATTGTTTTTCATTACGAATAAAGTCTTGCATAAGATATACTTACTCCTTTGTTCATAGTCATTTAACCCTACATCCTTTCTTAGTTTTCTCTCTTAGTACACAAAAGTGAAAGGCTCATAAATTTATGATGGACCTAACATATTCAGTTGCAGATGACATAAAAACAAACCATAACTCACACACGTGAAAGGAGAGAAACAAGCGTAGGGCTGTGTCTAAACTCCTTTAAACCCCATCCTCATGGCTCAGGCACAGAGGCAGAGCCCTCTGTTCATGGAGAGAAAAGGAGGATGTGTCAGGGAGCAACCATTGCTCGACAGGGCCTCTGTCTAAGCATTTGTCAACTGGACAAAGCCTGTGGCCACGCCCCTTCGGTCAAATCACCTTCCAGCACTCACGGCTTTCTTTGTCGCTTCCTCTGGAAGCAGTTTAGGCTTCCTGGTGGTCTGGAAGGCATGCATTGAGGGTGCAAGGTAGGGTTCTGTGTTACTCTGAAGCCTGCAGTCTGGTCTGCCCTGTAGACCTTGTTTACCAAAGTGGTTCAGTTCTTTTTTTTTTTTTTTTTTTAATTGAAGTATACTTGATTTACAATGTTGTGTTAATTTCTGCTGTATAGCAAAGTGATTCAGTTATACATATATGTATAAACTCTTTTTATATTCTTTTTCATTATGTTTTATCTCAGGATACTGAATATAGTTCCCTGTGCTATACAGTAGGACCTTGTTGTTTATCCATCCTGTATGTAATAGTTTGCATCTGCTAACCCCAAACTCCCAGTCCAAAGTGGTTCATTTCTGATTCTCTGTGCTTCAGAAAAGGCTGAAGGAGATCTGGGTCTGTTTTCAAATTGGCCTTAATTAGTAGAGTCAACAGAAAAATTCCAAAGGCATATTTTATATTCAATTCAGGCCCTTGAAGCAAACATGAGTCTTTCTCAGTTGATTTTAGAAATTTCCACCAGAGAACCAAAGCCTTCTTTTGGGCTTTGAAAGAACAAAGCTGAATGCTTATGGGCCTGGGGTTTTGTTTCACTCAAGCCTTATCAGATCCCAAAGTATATTTCGCATCAGAGAACTTTTACATATTTTTAAAGATTATTTTCATCATCTATTATTGCCTTTTAGGTAATATGACACGAGACTATACATTTTTATGCAACAAAAGCTTCTTCAAATTGAAAAGTAATGTATTATCTGCCACCTGGTACTTTCGTATTAGATACCAAAACATGCCCCAAATGTCTTTACGTATGTGATAAAGGGCTATTTTTCTTATTCAAAATGGTATTTTTAGAGAGTGCTTTATGCCAGGTGATTAATATCTCCCAAACTACAGTTCTCACAAATGCAAAGCAGAACAGAATTTCATTCTTCTGTTCAGGATTTATCCTGAGAAAAACATTTCACTGCTATAAAAACAAAACCACAGCTGGATAAATGGCAAGAAAAAGCACTCTGAAACTTTAAAACCTGAAGCATCTTTTTAAATTACAAATTGCTTCAAACATCATATATTTTCCTGATACTCAGGCACAGTAACTAACCTCTACCTCCTTCCTAACTAATTTCTAGTTGAGGTATCAGTTGCTGCTGAGAACTCATGGATGAAATTTCAGAAGGCTTTTTTCTTTTTGTCAGATTCTTTTCAGATTAGTGATATTTGCCTTATGGAGGAAAATACTAGTCTGTCACAAAAATCAAGCAAATATTCTACAAAATAGAATTTGATAGCATTTTGATTTTCATTTCTTTTCTCTAAAAAAAGTTTACATGTGGAATAAATATTTGTTCACATCTCAACTAATCTTACAACCCTGTACAACACATTGACTATAAATAGATTTTATACTCTTCTTCCATGTGATACATTACAAAGACCCCTGGTAGGGTGGTCACTGAATCAGACGTTATACACTGAAATACGAGGACAACTAGACAAATCATAAAAGGACACAGTAGACTAGTTCATTGAACAAGTGATTATTCACAGATTATGGAGGCTAATTGTTATATATGAGAAAATTCAGTACGATGAAAAGGGCGTGCCTTCTCTTGACATTTATGCCAGGCAGAATGACAAAACTGTATGTGTGAACGACAGAACGGTAATTTCAAAGTACACCATATCTTTAGTGAAAGAACACTAAATTGAAATGCCATGAACTCAAACCACTGCCCCACTTACACACACTTTTAAAGCCTTTAAGAACACTATTTGGTATTTAACAACTAAAATAGTGTAAGAGATAATCAAATAAAATTCACTAACATGACATTCAGAATAAATTCTCAAAAGGAAAGTTTTCAGTCATTTAAACTTCTTTTATATGCTAATTTTCAGAGATAATTTCTATTCACACTTTCATGTTAAGATTAACGTCCATTTTCTTTAAAATACAGTAGCAATCATCACTCAAGACTTCAAAGCATCTTGTCCTGTAGTAAAAACTCTATTTTTCTCATTTCTCAGTGGAGTCTAATTCCCTCTGATATGGCATTCCACTCATAGGTCAGAATGCCTGAATGGTGGTAAAAGAAATAATAAATTGTGATTCACTTTCTTCTTGTTGCAATCACTTTTTGCCATTTACTTACAACATGTAAATTACCTGGTCATTACAGGCAGGCTGCACAATTGACCTGACCTTGATTCACAGTCATTTGAGAGACTTGATTGCACACCAGCTGAGAGAAAGCTCAGTTTTAGCCCCTGATAAAGACCAATAGCGTTGTAAAAACTAGCTAATCTCATCCACTGTCCCCTTCCTGCCAGGTTACTCTGCTCTCACTAACCCCCTGCAATGCAGGGCACCCTTGTTGGTGTCACCTACCATTACATGCTTCAGTCCAGGACAGGTCCTGTTTCACTGATGCAGGCAGAAGATGTAAGGCTTGTGGATCAAAGACAAGGACAGTTTGTTACTTGGAGTCAGAGTACCAGCATCTATGCTGGTTGTCCACGGCTAATTTACCCTGGACAAAGCGGAGAGAGCCAGGCAGTGTCTACACTCAGCGGGATGTGTAACAGGAGAGCAACCCTGGGCTTAGGAACCCAAATCACTTGTAATGGCCGGAAAGCATGCCTGCTCAGTGCTTTGGAGGGACACATAGTCTCTCTCTTCCAAGGCTCTTCCTATATAGCATCCTTGGAGAGACGGTACCAACATAGCGCCTCTCCTAGCAAGATGCGCAGAAATGCAAGAGACTCATGGAGACTTGTATTCCAACATTAATTTAACTTAATGTAATGCGTTTTTGTTGTCTTCCCTGAATAGGTAAAGAGTGAAATGAAGAAACTCTAAGGCAGGTAGTTCACAACAAGCTATGCATCTTGCTACTCAACAGCAACCAGAAGACACACGGTGGCAATTGGAGAAAGGAGATTCCACATCATCTACTGCAAAGAAGAGCCTTGGCATTTCTAATAAATGACGTCTGTCAATAGGGACCTCTCCTTTCTTCCACTTAGACCCTTGTCCTTTTGTGAACTATCTTCTCTATTGTTTTTTCTTCTCTCTGTTACTCTTTTATCTACTACTCTTTATAGGGCGGAGTGTATGAGGTAGAGCACACTACCTGGGGGTCAGAAGACTGGCTTCTAAACTCAGTTCTTCTATATATGAGTTATGTGACCTTGGTCAGTCATTCAAAATCACTGAGTCTCAAGTGTTCTGCTAGGTAAAATGAATAAGTCACATTTCCATTTCCAGCCCCATTCTATTACCCCAGTTATTCTTTTATTCATGGTTTCACGGTTTAATTGCTCAGGATTGTTATTATGTGTGTGTGTATGAGGGAGTAGAGAATAAAAGAGAAGGGGAGAGAGAGAGAGAGGGAGAGGGAGAGATAGAGAGAGATAGAGAGAGATTAATTTGCCTTTAATGTCACCCTTAATTTGCTCCCTAAGGAAAATCCAAATCTTCATTTATTAACTTATTATGCAGTGTATTATGAAGAAACCGTCTGCTAGGAAGTTTTCAAAAAGGATCTATTCTGTCTAGTAACTGTGCATAATACATTACATTGATCATTTTGATTGATCTTCACAAAAACCCTTGCTGGTGGGTATACCTCCTGTCACCTATAGGGGGTGGAATAAGGATTTGCACTGAAAGCAGAGACATGGATTCAGATCCTGAGTCTGTCCCCTTTGAACCAGTGATCTCAGATAAGTTACCTAACTTAATCTTCATTTTTTCCTGAAAACATCTGAATAATAACCTATATTATGAAGCTATTCTGAAGATTATGCATTTTTTTGAAATACAGATGATATACAAGATTATGTTAGTTTCAGGTGTACTGTATAGTGATTAGACATTTGCACACATTATAAAACAATCTCCACAATAAGTCTAGTAACCATCTGTACCCATGAGTTTATGAAACGTTTCATGTAAATTACCCTAGTTCATATTTGATGTAGATAAATGTAAAAATTTCTTACCTCCCATTAAAAATATTAGGAAACCTAACATCAGGGTGTTTAAGTGACTTGCACAAGATCACATAGCTGGTTTCCCTCCTATGTCATAGATGTTTCCTGAAGGAAGTCTGTCTCACAGGAGATCTGGCCTTTAATAGTGGGGACCAGGACTGTGGTATGTTCATTCTGGCTTTAAGCTTCTCTCATCGCTCCAGCCAGCCACCACAGGGCACACCAGGTATTCTGGACTGATATTTTTGAATACTATTTCTACTTATGTCAACATTTTTTTATTATGGTCAAATATATATAATATAAAATTTACTATTCTAACCATTTAAAGTGTACAATCCAGTGGCATTAAGCACCTTCACCATGTTGTACAATTCTACTTACCTTTATCTCATCCTATCATTTCTATTTTTATATATGCTTATTACCTATATAATGAATCAACACAGTAGTGTATTCATTTTTGAATTATTTTTAAAAATACAGCACACTGGGGGTGTGCTTCCAAAGTATTTTCATGGGTACATGACCCCAAATCCTGGAGACGACGGCTTACGGAAGTGCTCTTTATGACCCTAGACCAAATCCACCAGTTGAGCTGTGCTCTCCCTTGGTACTCTCTCTTCTCATTCCTCTTCCTCAGGCTCGCTCGGATCACTGAATGAAGTCAAACAAACATGATAGGCAACCAACCAGTCCTAAAGGGGATTATCTTTCTCCTTCTGAAAGATTAGGACCCGTCACATCACCAGGAAAGGTTGAGACAGAGAAAACAAGTGTTGCAATTTCGTTGCTGCATGTGGGCTTTCTCTAGTTGCGGCGAGCTACTCTTCATGGCGGTGCGCGGGCTTCTCAGTATGGTGGCTTCTCTTGTTGCGGAGCACGGGCTCTAGGCGTGCCGGCTTCAGTAGTTGTGTCTCGCGGGCTCAGTAGTTGTGTCTCGCGGGCTCTAGAGCGCAGGCTCAGTAGTTGTGGCACACAGGCTTTGTTGCTCTGTGGCATGTGGGATCTTCCCAGACCAGGGCTCGAACCTGTGTCCCCTGTATTGGCAGGCGGATTTTTAACCACTGCGCCACTAGGGAAGCCCTAAATGCCATTTTAAAGCTGACACGTTTCTACTTATTGGCTGGAATTAGAAGCTTCAAAGGATTGAAACTAGAAAATGGGCATTTGAAGAAACAAAATATTTTCTGAATTTTAACATGACACTTGATGAACTATTTTTAAATTCATTTTTATTGGAGTATAGTTGCTTAACAATGTTGTGTTAGCTTCTACTGCACAGTAAAATGAATCAGCCATACATATACATATATCCCTTCCCTTTTGGATTTCCCTCCCATTTAGGAAAATGGTATAGATGACCTTATTTGTCAAGCAGAAATTGATGAACTTTTTAAGTGAGGCTAATGTAAGACAATTATTTACCCATGTAAATTAACAGTCTCTAGATTTGTGAAGTAATACAAATTCACTCCTTTTATGTTTTTGTCATAGATTGCTTACTAATATAAATTAAATTAGTAATTCAAAATCAGTCCTCAAATAATTAGAATTATAACTAATCTCAGTGGAGGTTCTTGCTGACTCCTGTGCCCCAACAGATTGAGTAATTTATACATTAAGGCATGTATTATTGATTCCAGTGACTGTCCTTCTGGGCTTTAGAGGACATGAGACCACTCTACGAATGTAGGCATGAGGGCTGAGGTGGGAGTGAGGGTCCCTTTGAGGGAGATGGAATTCTCTCCATCTATCCTGGAGCAGGAAGGATGGAGCCTTGTCCTGGGGTTGAGAAGAATCCTTTCTATAGTTGGTGTTAAGGAGAGTTTGGTTTTGGATCCTGACGTGAGAGAAGAAGGTCAAACAGGATTCCAGTGAAGGCGAGAGAAATTGGCCCTTGAAACATGGAGGTCGGCTACAAGCAATGGAGAGAGAAGGCCTCACCTCTGGGAACATTTATGGCCAATAGCCTCCAGCAAAAATATGTGATCTTCAGTTTAAAGTTATATTTTTCTTTCCTTCCCTGATAAGACCAATTGCCAAGCTCTCAGTTATAAATGCAATATGCATTGCTCTGCTTTGGAGAAATAGGAGAAGTACCCACTTCTTCCTCTGGTGGCAGCAGACTGAGGAACTCTCGTCTGATCTCCAGTCATCACACTCCACCCCCTCACTCATTACCCTCCTGATATTTCCAGCAACATCTCTGGGACTATTATGTGGGCATTAGCTCCATGGGGATCCCTTATGAGAAACTCTCATTTACTCAACTATTCCTGGAGGGCAATTGCACTGCAGGAATGCAAACAGATGGGAATAGTTCAGATTGTATAGCTCAGTCAGTAGAAATCAGGACTAATAAAGTCAAGGTCAGGAGATTGTTCTCTATGGTAATCAGAGACAGGAAAATAAAATGGTATATGAGAGAGAGGTAATATTGAGGCTCTTATCTCTGTGGCTGATTATGGTAAAGTTAATGTATAAAGAAAAGGACACTAATTACCCCACCTAATTTTGCTTCTCCATTTAAATAGATTCAATTATAATAATAAAAAATGGAAAGGTGATACACCTCCTTTCACAGAGTAGTGATAAACAATTTACTGAAATTGGTAATCTCTCTTAGACTTAAAAAATTATAACAAATAAATACCCTGAATGTGGTGCTGAAATATGCATTCTGTATCACAATTCAGACTCTCAAATGTGTGATAATAAATTGTAGCTGTAACTGCAGCTTTGGTTGAGTATATGCAATAAATCACCTTAGTTTTAGTGAGAAATACTTCAAATAGAATTATTCCATAAAATATTAAATTAAAAACTGACCTCTATTTTCAAATCAATTTCTACTTCATGAGCAGACGCTGGAGCAGTTTTCAAAGTGACTGTACTTAACCCATTCTCTGGGAGCACTGATTGTTTATTAGTATGGGAATATTTTGTTACTACGAGAAGACTCCAAGGACCCACTGGGTAATTTTTTCACATAGACTGACTCATTTCACAAAGGATTGAGACAACTTATAAAAATATAGAAAACACAATAAAACTGAAAGTAAAATTGAGCCAGAAAGTATATTGATAGACTAAAAAGTATAAAACTGGAGAGTAAGATAATATACAGATCATGAAAAATAGACATTAAGTTCTACATTTTTTCCACTAAATAAGGCTGAAAATTTGGCTCTGAGTGACCAAAGCCAAAAGAAAAACAAAACCAGTTTCAAACTTTGATTACCTATTTTAAAAACCTAGCAATCTCACACCAGAAATGACAATTTTCATAATATTTAGCTTCAAAAATTGTTGTACGGCTTATTTTTCAAGGGACATAGTAATGTAGTGGGCGATGTACTCACTCACACACTCAAAAACAGAGGGAATGGGATCCTGGGAAGATGGCAGAGTAGAAAGCTCCAAGAATCCGCCTCCCCACCTAGACAACAATTTCACTGGCAGAATCTGTCTGTTGGAATGATTTTGGAACTCTGGAGTCCATTAAAAGCTTAAAATTTCCAAGGGAAAGCTTGGATGGTAAATGATGGTTAATTTTGGTCAGTTTCAGCTCTTAGCTCAGTAGCAGCTGCCACCTCCCACTGCCTGGCCCTGTGGCAGGTGGCTCTGCGTGTGGTCCAAAAGCAGTTTGCAGGAGGCAGGGTGGGCAAAAAGGACCTTGTCCTCCAAATATCGGGGATCTGTGCTCTGCTTTTTCCTGTTCCTGATCTCAGACATGAGGACAAAGAGGCAGGTGGCTACTGTTGCACCCCAAACCCCAACTGTTACACACACCTCCTCCTCCTCCAGCTGAAGGGACTCCCAGGGATTTAAATGGTTGACATCCTTCCCCACTCCCTTCATTTTTCTCTTTTTTCTCTTGTGGGAGCCAGACAGTAGTGACTAGGACATTCTAAAGCAACTGCATAAATGGGAGAAATTAGAAAGTTACTGTATGTGCCTAGGGAAAGGAGTAGTCTCAGAAAAGACCTGAGATGACCTTGAGTTCACACTTCTGGCTGATCTGCAGCACAAAGACAGCCTACAACAATAATTTAAAAAAATAAACAAAAACAAAAAATTTCAACAAATCCTGAAGAAGGGGGAGAATCTGATTTCCAGAGTTACCACATTATTAGATTCAAACGTCCAATTTTCAACAAAATATCAAAGGCATATAAAGAGATAAGGATGGCCCACTCAAAGGAAAAAAAATCAACAGAGATTGTCCCAGAAAAAGACTGGATGGCAGATCTACTAGACCAGGACTTTAAAACAACTGTCTTAAAGATGCTCAAAGAGCTGAAAAAGATGTGGAAAGAAAATTATGTATGGATAAAACAGAAACATCAATAAGGAGAAAATCTAAAAGGAAACCAAAAAGTAAATTCTGGAGCTGAAAAGTATAGTAACTGAAATGAAAAATTCACTAGAGGGATTCAAATACAAATTTGAACTGGCAGAGGAAAGCACTAGCAAGTTAGAAGTAGGACAAAGGAAATGATCAGGTTTGAGGAACAGAAAGAAAAAATAGTGAAGAAAAGCGAACAGAGCCTAAGGACCTTTTGAGTCCCATCAAGTAGACCAACATATGCATTGTGGGAGCCCCAGAAGGGGCAGAGATAGAAGGGGCACAGGGAGAACTCAAAGAGAGAATGGCTGAAAACTTCTCAAATGTCATGAAATACATGAATACAGGAAGGTCAACAAACTCCAATAAGATGAACTCAAAGAGACCTCCAGGGACATGTTATAATCAAATTTTTGAAAGACAAAGATAAAAAGAAAAAAAAAATCTTGAAATCAGCAAGAGAGAAGAAACTCATCACATACAAGAGCTCCTCTGTAAGACTGTCAGCAGATTTTTCATCAGAAGCTTTGGAGACCAGAAGACAGGGGACCAATATATTCAAAGTATACAAAGGAAGATTGTCAACCACAAATTCTATATCTGGAAAAACTGTCCTTCAAAAGTGAGGGAGAAATCAAGACACTGCTAGATAAACAAAAGCTGAGGAAGTTCATTACCATTAGATCTGCCCTGAAAGAAATGCTCAAGGGAGTCCTGTAAGTTGAAATAAAAGGACGCTAGACAGCTAATTGAAGCCATATGAAGAAAAAAGATCTCAGTAAAGATAAATGCATGGGCAATTATAAAATCTAGTATTTTATAACAATGGTTATTAATCCAGTTTTTATTTTCTAGATGATTTAAGAGATTAGTACACTAAAAAAAATTTACTAGTTTAAAAGCTAGCACTAGGGCCTCCCTGGTGGCGCAGTGGTTGAGAGTCCGCCTGCCGATGCAGGGGATACGGGTTCGTGCCCCGGTCTGGGAGGATCCCATATGCCGCGGAGCGGCTGGGCCCGTGAGCCATGGCCGCTGGGCCTGCGCATCCGGAGCCTGTGCTCCGCAACGGGAGAGGCCACAACAGTGAGAGGCCCGCATACCGCAAAAGGAAAAAAAAAAAAAAAAAAGCTAGCACTATTATAATTTTGATGTGTAATTCTACAATTTGTTTTCTACATAATTTTTAAAAAACTAATACATGTAAACAATCATTAGTGTAAGTTTTTGGAAACACAATGTATAAAGATATAATTTTGTGACAACAACAACTGAAAGGGGTGGGGATGGAGCTAACTAAGGAAACAGAGTTTTTGTACGTTATTGATGTAAAGCTGGTATAAATTCAAATTGGTGTGTTATAACTTCAGGATGTCACATGTAATTCCACAAAAAATTATTAGAACTAATAAATAAATAAGCAAAATATTAGGATACAAAGTGCACACACAAAACATCAGTTACATTTCTATACACAATGAATAATCCAAAAAGGAAATTAAGAAAATAATTGTATTTACAGTAGCATCAAAAAGAATAAAATACCTAAGAATTAATTTAACCAAGGAGGAGAAAAATTTGTTCAATGAAAACTCTGAAATGCTACTGAAAGAAATTTAGAAAGACATACAAAATGGAAACACATCCCATGTTCGTGAATTGGAAGGCAATACTGTTAAGACATCAACAACTTAATACTTATTGTTTAGATGTCAGTACAAAGTGATTTGCAGATTCAATGCAATCTCTACCAAAATCCCAATTCTGTTTTTTGCAGAAATTGAAAATCCCATCCTAAAATTAATATGGAACTCAAGGGGCCTCAAATATCCAAAACAATCTTGAAAAATAAGAACAAACCTGGAGGAGTCACACTTCCTAATTTCAAAACTCACCACAAGCTATAGTAATCAAAATAGTGTGGTACTGGCATAAAGACAGATATACTAATCAATGGAACAGAACTGAAAACCCAGATATAAACTCTTGCACATATGGTCAAATGATTTTTGGCAAAGGTACCAAGATAATTCAATGGAGAAAGGAGAGTCTTTTCAACAAACGGTTCTGGGAAAACAATATCACATGAAAAAGAATAGCTTGACACTTACCTAACACCATACACAAAAATTAACTCAAAATGGATCAAAGACTTAAATGTAAGAGCTAAAAGTATAAAATTCTTAGGAAAAAAAACACGGAGTAAAAGATTCACAACATTAGATTGGCAATAATTTCTTGGAAGTGACACCAAAGACACAGACAACTGAATAAAAAATATAATTGGACTTGATAAAAAAAATTTTTTTAATGTATATCAAAAGCTCTGCTCAACAGAGTAAAAGTCAACCCACAGAATGGGAGGAAATATTTGTAAATCACATATCTGATAAGGGATTAATATCCAGAATATATAGAGAAGTCCTAAAACTCAACAACAACAAATCCAATGCAAAAATGGCAAAAGACTTGAATAGAAATTACTCCAAAAAGATATACACATGGCCGATAAACACATGAAAAGCTGCTCAACATAACTAATCACTACCATTAAAACTACAATGAGATACCACCTAACACCATTATGGATTTAAAAAAAAGAGAAAATAACAAGTGTTAGCAAGGATGTGGAGAAATTGGAATCCTTGTGCACTGTTGGTGGGAATGTAAGATTTTTTTCTAGCTCCTGTGGAAAACAGTATGCCAGTTACTCAAAAAATTAAAAATAGAATTACTATATAATCCAGCACTTTCACTTCTGGGTATATACCCCAAAGCATTGAAAGCAAGGTCTTGAAGATATATTTGTACACTTATCTTCACAGCAGCATCATTCACAATAGCTAAAATGTAGAAGCAGTCCAGATATGCATTGATGAATGAATGAATAGGCAAACATGGTATTTACCACAGTGGAATACTACTCAGCTAAAAAATGGAAGGAAATTCTGACATATGCTACAACATGGATGAATCCTGAGGACATTAAGTGAAATAGGCGAAACACAAAATCCAAATATTGTGTGATTCCACTTTTATGAGGTACTTAGAGTCATCAAAATCATAGAGTCAGAAAGTAGAAGGAGAAGGGTTGTTGCTCAGGGCTGGACGGTTGGAGGAATGGGGTGTTATTCTTCGTTAGGTATAGAGTTTCAGTTTTACCAGATTCAGGGTCTTCTGGAGATGGATGGTGGTGATGGTAGCATAGCATTATGAATCTATTTATGACCACTGAACTGTACACTTAAAGATGGTTAAACGTGGTAAGTCTTATGCTATGTGCATTTTACCACAATTTAAAAACTGGAAAAAAAATTGTAGGGACGATCCCTTAATGAGGTTATAATGCTAGGTTAACCCATGAACACCCTCTGCTGGAAGGTGGGCGGGCATGCTGCCTCCTGGTGTGCAGCTCTCACAAAGCTTTGTACTGACCCTTCACATCTTCTCAGGCATTCTGCTCAAACAGTGCAGCATGTGATCAAAAGTGACATTCTTCAACTGCTCATCCCAGCAGCAAAAAAGCCATGGGAAAACTCTCGGGACCTGATAACGCGGCAGCAAGGAGCATCCCGCGTGCAAGACGCTGCTCTTCTCTGAGGAGTTTAGGAATTCCCTTTCACCTGAGAGAAGCTGGGCTGTTGTGAAGCTGGGAAGGTTCTGTAATAGACACCCTCATTTTTTAAAAAAATAAACTATTTTTTGGAGCAATTTTAGGTCCACAGAAAAACTGAGCAGAAAGGACAGAGATTTCCCATATACTCCTTGATCCTATGCATGCACACCTCCCTACTATCAATAACCTGCATCACAGTAGTACAGCTTACAACTGATGAACCTATATTGACACATCATTATCACCCAAAGCCCGTGGTTTACATTAAGGTTCGCTCCTGGTGTTGTACATTCTATATGTTTGGACCAATCTGGAGTGACCTGTATCCACCATGATAGTAACATACAGAGTATTTTTCACTACCCTAAGAATCCTCTGTGCTTTGCATGTTTCATCCATCCATCTTCCCTAACTCTTGGCAACCACTGATATGCTTACAGTCTCCATAGTTTTGCCTTTTCCAGAATGTCATGTAGCTGGAATCATACACTATGTAACCTTTTCAGTCTGGCTTCTTTCACTTAGAATTTTGCATTTATTATTTTGCCTCAGGCTCTATTTCTTCAGAAACATAGGCTAAGGCACCTGGCACCCATACCCTGCTACTCATAAGCTAGCAAAGTGACTTCATCTCAGGATCCCTCATCCTTATCATGGTACATCAGCAGTGGGGCAGTTTTGTAGACTGAGGCGTCTTACTCAAAGGCACAAAGTAAGAAAGATAAGTAGACCATTAAAATGGTCTTTGACCTTGAGCACATTTTCAAAGCTGGGTGAACTTGATCAACATTTTCTAATATCATACCCTGCCAAGGTACAGGAAACAAAGTTCGGAGTCTGCCAATGGCACTGTTTAATAGGAGAGACACATAATTTGAAGCATTAAAGTATTACATTGCCAGTGTCATGAGGGAATAGAAAAATTTCAACTCCTTTCAGGGAACTATAAAGAAAATTGTCTTTCATGAAGCATAGCACTTATAAGAGGGGAAAAGTACTTTCCCCTGAGAATTTGTAACTATAACTACCCTGAATTCACATTATCTGGCTGGACCAAAATACCTCAAGCTGAGAATTTATTTTAAAGTGATCTCAAACTGGTAGTGCCCTGAGGTACTGGCAGAAGCAAATATAAATTTTCTCTGATGGAACTTAGTTTTATATCTCAAAACAATTCCCACAGGTAATATTCCAAGATATATGAGCTCACGGTCAAAACTCAAAATACACAAGAAAACATGGTATCATATATGAGAACCAGCAAATTAACTGACAGCTGAATTTGACATACAAAGTCTTCAAATTCTGGAAGTATGAAATAAACAATATATTTAAAATGTTTAATAAAATAAATGAAGGAATTAAATATATGACTTAAGAAGAAAAGCCTATTAAAAAGTATCCAGCAGATTCCAAGAGAGATCAAATTGAACTTCTAGAACTAAAATGATATATAATAATGTAATAATTTAAATTAAAAACTCTGGGATTGGGTTTAACAATAAATTAGATTTGCTGATAAGATAAATAAATTTTATAGAATATAGCCAAGAAATAAAAATACAATAGAGAAGTGCAGAGATGAATAACTGAGTGAGAAGGTGTAAGATCTATCTAGCCAGAAAAGACAGAGTGAGGTATTCTAGTCTTTTACTTCTCCACGTATATTTTAGAATCCTTTTGCTAATTTCTAAAAAAAAAAAAATGCTTGCTAAGATTATTAATAGTATTGCATTGCAGCTATAATCATATTGAGAAGAACTGGTATTTTTGTGATTTCCTGTCTTTAATCTATGAATGTGGCATATCTATTCACATTTATTTAAATCTTTTTCCCTACAGGTGTTCATAGTTTTAGGTGTACTGGTATTGTGGATTATTTTATTGACTTTAGCCCCAAGTATTTTATATTTCGAATGCCATTGTAAGTAGTATTGATTTTCTATTTCATTTTAAAACTATTTTCATCAATAAAGAGAACTATAATAGATTTTCTCCACCATCTGGTCATTTGTAAATAAAATGATTTGTTTCTTGCTTTCTGATTTTTAAGACTTTTATTTCTTTTTCTTGCTTCTTGCCCTGGCAGGGAGCACTAGTAAAATGCTGAATAGAAGTGATGAGGGTATTCCTCCTTGCCTTTTCCACATCTTAGGCTGTTCTGTCTTCAGCACTGTGTATAATGTTAGCTATAAGTATTTGTAGGTGGTCTTTATTAAATTGGGGGGGGTCTTTTCTCTATTTCTAGTTTATGGAGAATTTTTATCACAAACAGTTATTAAATTTTGTCAACTGTACCTTCTGAATCTACCGAGTTGATGGTATGATGTGGTTACATAGATTCTCAGGGACTGTTTTGTGAAATCAGCCAACAGAAGCACCTAACAGAGGCTAAATCGTTAATATATCCAAGTATGGGCTTCTGTCCTTGTCCCTTTCCATTTCATTCCTTTTGTCCCTCATTCTTGCTTCTTGTGAATGAAATGTTTGAGATGATTCTGCTTCCTAGAAATCCCAGGCCCAAACACCTTATACCAATTAAAGACACAATCAATAGTGAAAAATAGTCTACAAAGAGAATACAAGACTCGGATGGCTTTACTTATAAGTTCTCTCAAACTTTCAAGGAGAAAATAGTTTCAAGCAAGACAGACTCCTCTGATAAATAACAAAGGATGCCTCTGCCTCATTTTATGACATTAGCATAACTTTGATACCCAAACTAGAACATTTAAGAGAAAAAATTAAAAGACAGTCTAATTCATAAACATAGATGCAAAATTCTAAACAAAATGCTAGTAACCAAATCTATGGATATAGAACAAGATAATGAAATTAACAAATTTGTATTTCTCTCTGGTATGTAAGAGTAGACTAAATTTAGAAAGAATTTTTCCATTTTACCACATTAACAAATTTAAAATGTTTATACTAAAAGATATAGGAAAATGATAAACTTCAGGATCAATTCAAGATAAATATTCTTTGTAAAATAAGAATATAATTGAATTTCTGTAACTGATGTAAGAACAGTTGGCAAAAAAAAAACAACAACAAAAAAACCAGGGTATATTTATATTATACTTAATGTATAACACTAAAAATATTTTTTTCAAGATTAAGAACAAGACAAGGATATCAGCTGCCACCACTTCTATGCAACATTGTCTTGGAGTCTGAGCCATGAAAAAAGGCACAACAAAAGGAAAAAAAAAGACAGAAGAGAGGAGAGAAAGAATATCAAATAGCCATTTTTTTCAGGAGATACAATTTTAAACAGAAAAATTCAAAAGTATCTACAAATAAATAATCATAATTAACTAAAAAAGCCTTTTGAAAATTCCTAGATATAAAATTAATATATGACAATAAAATGCAAATTTATGTACTACCCAAAATTATAATATAGGATATATGAATAGATATAACATCAAGTGAGCAAGAGCTTTATGAGGAAATTATAAAATTTTATTGAACTACAGTAACATAGACTTAAATAGTGAAAAATACCTAATATTCATGACTGAGAGATACAATATTGAAGAATATCACTTTTCAAGTGATACATAGAGTTAATGTAACTTTGGCCTCAATTGCTTCATTCAAATATTGTGGGATCATCATAAGTGTTAAATGTTATTATTATAAAAGGGAGAAAACACAAATCACAAATGTGAATACAATGTTTGCAGAACATATAATTGACATAGGATTAATATACACAATAAATATAGAATACTTAAAAAATAATGAAATACAAAAACCCTATCAGGGGGACTTCCCTGGTGGCGCAGTGGTTAAGACTTCACGCTCCAAATGTAGGGGTCCTGGGTTCAATCCCTGGTCAAGGAACTAGACCCCAAGGGCATGCCACAACTAAGAGTTCTCATGCCACAACTAGGGAGCCCGCCTGCTGCAACTAAGGAGCCCGCCTGTCGCAAATAAGACCCAGCCCAAACAAACAAATAAATAAATAAATAAATTTTTTAAAAAGCAATGCTGTCATGAGCACACACACACACACACACACACAACTTTGCCCTGCCAGGAAAAATTGACAAAAATAGTCTAAATAGGCACTTCGAAGAAAAAAAATCACAAATGTTCAATAAGCATGTGAAAAGTCATTCAATCTCATTTTGTAATCATAAAATATAAGCAAATCCATAAGATAGTATTTTACTTCCGTTAAATTGGCAAAAACTAAATATTTTAAAAATATGAAATCTTGGTAAGAATGTATTGCTATGGTTAGTAGTCTGCAAGTGGAAATTTAAATTGCCACCACTTCTTTGCAAAATAAGTTTTCATTACCAATAAAGCTGAAGGTATGTGCCCTTTATGCAAGGTTCTTCAAAAGAGTGATGAGTACGTGAAGTTCTTCCCATGTGTTCTTTCAAATACAGACAAAAATATATATAATGAACGTTCTTTTGCATTTACTCATTTAATAAAAGCAAAATAAGATAAAATGGCTCCTTGGCACTACTTTGATCACTCAGATTTCTTCCTGTGTAAGGATACTATGGTTTTAAATTTTTTTATTTTAACATTTCAGTTATTTAATGTTCAGGGAAATGCCTTTTCAGCCTGCTGGTGCTGTTTTCTTCTCTGCTTTTAATCGTCACAATTCCATTTTCATGAAAGGGTGTTGGCTATAGAAGGAGAGATGTTGTCATAAACACCCCTCAGAGACTCAGGGATGGGGGATAAGGGAAGCCTAGATGGGATCTAATCCTTGAATGCCGAGATTCACTAGCTCGGGGTTACATCATATGGCTGGAAGGCCTGTGGACAGGACCTGCTGAAGTGATTTCATAGGGTCTCTGTGAGGCAGAAGCAACAGTTCTCATGCTGAGAAGACAGAGTGGGACAAGGACAAAGCATGATCAAGAAGGTTTCCTCCTCACTCTATTATAGGTACGATACAGCCAGAGACAGCAATGCCCGTAGGAGTGATGTTTGCTGGCTTGGGAACTTTGAGCAGTACCTACTTTGTGGGGACACTGGTGTTATTGTACCAATGCCAGGACTAACAGCAATAGCAGTAAAACAGCAGATATCACTTACGGGACCTGGAGTAGACGAAACAACAGACAACTCCAAGGCGTATCAGAAATAACTGGATGTTTCTGTTAAGACTCCTGGTTGCAAGTGACAGAAAACCCAACCCGACTTGATTGCTATGTTGCTGTTGCTCTCAGAAGGTCAAACCCAAGGTGACGTAACTGTGATGTTGCTGTTGTTTTCAGGTCAAACCTGCTATCAGGAGCAGCTGTCTCACCTTTCTGCTGATTTCTGTCCTCCTCCACCTCTGGTTTCATTCTGAGACTCCGTAGAGCTGTGATCATTTCAGACAGCTCTCACCTACATTCTTCCAGGTTTAAGTCCAGCAGGAAAGGAAGCTTTCCTCTATCCCTACAAACCCAACAAAATCTCCAGTCTCATTGGATTCGGTCTGTGTCGTGGGCATCGCTCCTCCAGCCAGAGGTGGGACCCTTTCAGATCACCTGAACCAAGCGAGGAAGAGGGGTTTGCCTAAAAAACAAAATCTATGGCTGTTGCTGGAAAAAAGAGAACAGAAAGTGGGGAGGAAAACAACAAATCTCTACTATACAGGATGAGATTCGTAAGACTAGACATCCTGGATTTTTCAGATGAGATCACGTACTAGAGAACAAATTGGTTACTACCGATAACGACACCACTAATAATAAAAAGCTGATACAGAGGATGTACGGAGGCAAAATTTGCCATCCCAAAATGTGTCCCTTTGGCGTGGTCATTATTTCAAGCTGAAAACAATCAGAGGTAAAAAGACTCAGGAAGGACCTTTGATCTTCCCCCTAACTGGCTAAGAGAAAGTGGATAGAGGACCTGTTCCAGGAATGAAGCTGCCACCATAGTTCACTAGTATGAACTAGGGTTGTGGACAGTGAGGAACTTAGCAAAGTCTGCTTGTTAAAATTCCCCTCTGCGTGCCATGGTCTCTGCCTGGCCCGGCAAACATTTGTTTACCAAACATTTGCTTCTCCATCTCCACATGAATTGCCTTCCTCCCCTGGGAAGTCCCAAATCACTATGTCAACATGCTCCTTTGCTTTTAGCTGAAGATGGTATTTAAAAGTGAGGATTTTGGCCATGTTGGTGACTTACTCGGCCCTCCTGTGTCTCTCCCATGTAGACACGTTATTCAATTTTGGTTTGACTTTCTCCTCTTCATCTGTCTCATGTCAATTGGACTCTTAGACCAGCTAGAAGAACCCAGAAGGGGAGAGGGCCATTTCTTCCTCCCTGACAATGACAAGGACTGGATTCCTTGGATCGCTGGCTGCAATCTGGGGATGATCTTCTGGGAAAATTAATACTTTTGTATGATCCATTTCTACCGCCAGGACCTTGCAAAGGCTCAACACCTAAAACCCCATAATTAGAATTTTACTGCTTTGATTTAAGCCTATTAAGGACTCTGCTCCTAGGTAGAATGTCAAGTGTCATTTCACACTTACGCAGGGATAAGAATTTGTTTTCAGAAGCATTGAGATGAGGGGGAGAAGATGGGGGGAAGGAAGCAGCAAGGGAAAGCAAAGATCACAAGGATAAATTCTGCAATTTGGTGCCTATCCCCTTTATTTTTTATTTTTTTGTTTTTGTTTTCCTTTTTGGCTGCATGGCTTATGGGATCTCAGTTCCCGGACCAGGGACTGAATCTGGGCCACGGCAGTGAAAGCCCGGAATCCTAACACTAGACCACCAGGGAACTCCCCCTTTATTTTTAAACTAGTGGTTTTCAACTGGGGTGGTCTCCCACCCCAGGGGAATTTGGTCATGTTTGGAGAAGTTTTGGGTTTTTCCAAATGAGTAGGGCTGTGAGGATGATGATACTGGGTATCAAGCATGTGGAGGCCAGAGATGTGTAACATCCTATGATGCAAAGGAAAGCCCTTCACAACAAACACTATCCAGCCAGTACAAGAGGAGTGCTGAGGTTGAGAACTCTGGGTTTAGGCTTATCATCAGACTGTTGGATTAACAAACTACAGTGAGATTGCTCCCTCTCCTGGCTGGCTGATAGCAGGAAGTCATAACGACAGCTAACGAAGTTTCTATCTCTCCTTCAAATATGCTACATCACGGGCTAGCGTTCTTTGTGACTCTGGTTTCCGACAGCAGGTCAAGCCTGTGCCACCAGCTCACCTAAACTTTAGGGCTGGGAAGTACCCACTTCAGCAGATGTTGCATGTTGAGTCCCTGACAACACTGGAACTTCTGTTTTTTTCTGTCAATTTAATTTCCAAACTTAACATCAGCAGTGAACACAACTGTCTTGCTGTGTCTGGCCCTCTCTCATTTTGAGCAGATCATGCAGAAAGAAAGAGCCACAGAGCAAAGATCCAACTTTTCTCCTAAAAGAAAAGGACTCAAGAGGTGAAACGATTTGTTTGGCTGGTCCAGGCACCTTTGGACTATTGAGCATCTGAAAAGGAAAATAAAGTCACCCAAATAATTGAGGAAGCAATGCTGTATTTCTATTATAACAAGGGAGCTAGTAAAGAATATAAATTCTTGGTGAGGTTTAGATTGCATAAGCAAGCTCAATAGATTTGGTGCTAGATGAGAAATTTCCTAGAGGACATAGAGAACCAGGTAAAGGTGCACACAAGCTCTGTCATTCCAGGGAAGTAAGGGGTATTACAGTTGAATCCAAGTTACTGGGCCTTACCTACTATCAAACATATATTGGTGGCAACCTTACCCTTCCAATGAGTAAGGAGAGAGATTTTACTCTATGATGTAATCTGACCTGACCTATGGATGCAGCCTAAGTGATCCAGATGCTTTTCATTTTAAGGCTACTTGTGACCCCTCAAAGCAACTCAAATACTACTTAACACTTATAGCAACATTGAGCTTACAAATACTTTCACATACAATTTATATTTAGACCATCGCAATAGCCCCTAGACAAGAATGAACACTGGGATACAGAGCAAAAAGGATGCTTTATGCAAAGTCATAGAGCTAGTAAACCTGGAGCCAGAATCCAACCCTATCTGTCTAATTCCTATTCCAGGGCTTTTTCTACTGCACCAAAATAGCTTCTATTCTTAGAGAGATCAGTGGTATAAAAGGAAGTGTGCACTGTTGGTGGGAATGTAAATTGATACAGTCACTACAGAAAACAGTATGGAGGTTCCTTAAAAAACTAAAAATAGAACTACCATACGACCCAGCAATCCCCTGAGAAAGCCATACTTCAAAGAGTCATGTACCACAATGTTCATTGCAGCTCCATTTACAATAGCCAGGACATGGAAGCAACCTAAGTGTCCATCGACAGATGAATGGATAAAGAAGATGTGGCACATATATACAATGGAATATTACTCAGCCATAAAAAGAAACGAAATTGAGCTATTTGTAATGAGGTGGATGGACCTAGAGTCTGTCATACAGAATGAAGTAAGTCAGAAAGAGAAAGACAAATACCATATGCTAATGCATATATATGGAATCTAAAAAAAAAAAAAAATAGTTCTGAAGAACCTAGGGGCAGGACAGGAATAAAGATGCAGACGTAGAGATTGGACATGGGGAGGGGGAAGGGTAAGCTGGGACGAAGTGAGAGAGTGGCATGGACATATATACACTACCAAACGTAAAATAGATAGCTAGTGGGAAGCAGCAGCATAGCACAGGGAGATCAGCTCAGTGCTTTGTGACCACCTAGAGGGGTGGCATAGGGAGGGAGGGAGGGAGACGCAAGAGGGAGGAGATATGGGGATACATGTATAGCTGATTCACTTTGTTATACAGCAGAAACTAACACACCATTGTAAAGCAATTATACTCCAATAAAGATGTTAAGAAAAAAAAAAAGGAAGTCAATTTAAAAAATTAACAAGAAAAAATATTTTGGACCCTAATACCAACTTTCATGTGTTCTGAGAATGACAAAGTGAAATTTGAGTAAAATATGTAATATCCCCGTGTCTAATATAAACACTGTTTATGTTTAGATATCTAAGGTAAATTTGTTTAGGATTCTGACATTTTGTGATATATCTGAAGAAAAAAATTAGCAGAAATATTTCAAGTGAAAGAGAGCCAGGATATGGAAAGAAAAAAAATGGAGTTGATGTTTCATTCGTCTTTCAGTGCCTTTCATCAGAGACTTGCAGGCCTCAGAAGCCACAGAGGAGAGGAAACGGGCTCCCCATCTTTGTTATGGGAAAGGCTTACATGGATTTAGGAATCACACTTCAGATGAAAGTGGAAATGAAACTCAACTCTTCCTACAATCCAAATCTTTATTAAATCAGTAATGTTTGCAAATTAAGTTTTGGGGGCAAGTCACTGTGTCAAGTGACAAACACACAAACTCATTATCAGAGAACTTTCTGAATGAGAGATCACACATGTGCAAACATCAGTGTGAGCAGCTCTCCTCCCAGGGACTGAGAGGGTCTTGGTGTCCCTCCTGGATAATAGACCCCATGCCTGTGTGTGAAGAGACTGACGCACCATGAAGCTAGGGCAACAAGGTACTTCATCCAAATACTACATCATAGTAATTTATAGTTACTGCCAAAGAATTTATGAATAAACTGCAGAGAAAACGTGGACATAAGAAGCATTAGTGATGTTGATTGGGCTTAAATCCAGCTTGTCCTTTGGATCCCCCGCCCATTCCTATCTCTGGTCCATAATAATGGTGTCACGTTTTGCATCCTAGGAATGTCAGTTTAGGGAATGCTAAAGAGAATATTACCTAAGAAGACAAGTGTGCTTTTATCTGCTGTTAAGCTCAAGGGCAGCAAAACATTAGAAAGTGAGAGTTCTTCAAAAAGAATAGACCCATTATAGAAACATGACTTAGTTCAGTCTTGCCTTCATAGCTTGAGAAACAGGCATTTTAAATGAATTAAAGGTTCTGTTGACCACATGACCATGGACCTTTTAGAATTTATTTTACATTTGTTTGACTAAATGGCCTTTTATTCAAATGACAAAATGAGTCAGTATAGTCGTGTAATTATACCAAGAACAAGTATTAACATGCCTTATTATACTCATAAAGCTGTCACTGTTTACAGTAAAAGAGTTTAGGTCCAGCCTATTAAAAGAGTTAAAGTGATATTTCAGAGCAACTGCTCCTGCACGGAAATATATTTATTTAGTTCAGAAAAAATGGTATGATGAGATTCTAGAGAAAGAGATGACAAAATGTTAATTATAATGATTAATTATAAAGGCCAAAAGAGTTTTATTTTCTTATCTAGTATTTTTTCCTCTTTTATTAGTTTTCTTTTCCCATTAGTTTTCTCTTTCAAGAACATTTTTATTCAAGAACAGATATTTTCAGGGACTGATTTCTTGGACCAGCAACCTGCTGGTAGATGGGGAAGCCTGGAAGGTAGGGGCCCAGCTGGGGGTGCCGTCTTGATAATTGCTGCTGGCTTGATAATTCCAAAAATCACATTTATGTAAGACTGGGCTGGACGGGGCTGGTGGGGAATCTCTGTCAGTTTTCAATCTGGGCTCTGATGACCCTCAGGGGTTGCATGTAGAGGAATGTGACAATGTGAGTGGGACTCAAGTTTCCCCATCCTAGCTCTGAGTTTAACCAAAGACAGTCTACCATTATCTGCTTTAAGCACTGGGCTTCTATGAGATGTTTTTCATTACAAAGGGGACTTAGGTATTAAATACAATTGCCAATTTTTCATTGCTCTGAGGGATAAACCAAGGTCCAGAGAGCTTAGGTGTCTTTTCCATGGTCACCCCAGGAGCTGGAAGAAGACTCCTGATGCCGTGCAGTAAATCACTGCAATTGAAGAACAGAAGCCTGAACTGCGATTTCCATTCACTCAGTGAGCACGGCAGGTTAATAGACATGTGTGGCTGTCATGGGTTAAGGCAGAATCAGTGATGGAATGCTTTCCACCTTGACATCTTAAAAGACACACCAGACAATCTGAGCTTGGTTGGGACCCCTAAAATGCCTGCTTTGTATTCTCTCACAGTCTGAAACTTTTCAAGGACAGATGCCTCTTGTTTTTTCCTTTGATGTAGAGCATATTATAATAACTTAACTGATGCAAACTAAGGAACGTAGCTCACCATCCGGCCCTACAAGGATTGAGTCATTAGCCACTATAGTCACTGACTTACAGTACACACTGAAAGAAATTCAGGGCAAAGATCTACATGAAGCACTATCCTCTGCTCTAGGAAAAAAAGACAAAGCAGGCTCTCAGATGGTTAGAAATATTATCGGGGAAATTTTTATGAACTTGGATTCTTGTATCTTCCCATACTTAGAAAAGTACTAAATCATTAACTGAAATATCTGTTCCGTGTGACTAGCAGCATCCTTCTACAAAGATGCATGCTTGATTGCATGAACCACTTTGCCAAAATCAAATATATACTGGCCTCCCTCCCACCTCTTCAGAGCAGTTCCTCAGGGCTATCTGAGAGGCTGTGCCTGGGGCAATAGTCCTCAGTAAGTCCCCAAGTAAAACTGAAACTCACGGCTCTCACATTGTACATTTTTATCTCAGGCAACGGTTCTGGCAACCATGAAGGGACCCAGAGCAGACTTCTCTCATTCCCTTGAACTCTACGAAGATCTGGGACCTTGGTATCAGTAAGGGTCCCTTGTGCCCGTCCACCCCCTTGGCAAGTCCAGATGAATTTGTGTGGGTCTCCTCTGGTTTCAGATCTCCTGTTATTGGTTGACAATCTGAGTTTTATTTGGTGGTTGATAAAAAGCCACCTGACTTCTCAGTTGAGACACTTAGGAAGATTTGCTCAGTTGAAAGACATTGAGTGGTTTGGACCGGATGATTTGGTAGGAGGCCGGCCTAACATCTTTCCTCAATTTGACAAATTCTGTTGACAATTTAACAGAATTTGTTAGGATAAAAGTGAACATATTGTATAAGAGCTCTCTGCTCCAAAGAAAGGTCCTCCCACCTGGCTATGGCTTTCTCAGACACCTGAGAAATTTACGGGAGTGACAGAAGCAAGTCCTCTCTCACTGAGCAGCAGTCTCATAGGTAAACCCCCTCATTAATTAAAAACTAGCTTCTGGGATGCACAATATAAGAGCTGGTCACTCAGTGCTCCAAAGAGTCGCAGCTGTTTTCGACTGCTGGAGGGACACATAAAAGAGCTGAAATGACTCTAGCATGACACCTAGAGGAATTAAGCTCACAAACAGCACATCAGCTCACCATACAGTTTTATACAGTTAGTAATTTTATCCCAACAAACCAACATTAAAATGGGGAAAAATGTTTCTCAAACAGAGAAATGAGGGGTGTCAAAGAGCCAACCTCCAACTAACTCCCCTGCCAGGTTTATGTAGATACAGAACTTATACTTGCAAGGACTTATTTAATTGGGGAAGCTATACTAAAGGAGATCCCAACCTCAGATGGGTCAAATTGGGGCTCTTTTTACATTTGAAAACTTATTTTTGCATATGCAATTAGAGGAAGCCAGCTTGATGAAGCATCTTTTCAAAATTCTTACTCTAAGGGATAAAGTCCTTCTTGGAGGAGCTTACATTTTTCTCCCTGTGCCTTTAAGATGTAAATGTCCTACCAGAACTCTCAGGAGCTCTTATCTTACTCTTATCTAGATCATCTCTAACTCCTGAGACTGAGAAAAAAAAGACAAAGAAAAAGAGAACTTTTTAAATCTTATCTCAACTGTTATTTATAAATTAGTGAGTTTTAATACCTCATTCACGACTAAGTTTCAAAATGAAGCTAAGAGATCTCTGGCTGTGTCTGTCTGTGTGTCTGGAGTATGTTATAGATATGATATGTCTCTACCTCTGGACGGTACTGACAAAATTAATTTGTAAATGAGCTCTATTTAATTGACTTAAAGAAAATTAAGCACTTACATAAATTCTCAGAAATACAAAAGAAACTAACCCAAATGAATTTCAGGTTCATGTGATTTGAGAAATATTCAATATTAAATTAATATTTGATATTAAAGTTATTTTAATTTTGTTGGGGTCTTCCCTGGTGGTGCAGTGGTTAAGAATCCACCTGCCAGGGCTTCCCTGGTGGCGCAGTGGTTGAGAGTCCGCCTGCCGATGCAGGGGACACGGGTTCGTGCCCCGGTCCGGGAAGATCCCACATGCCACGGAGCAGCTGGGCCTGTGGGCCATGGCCGCTGAGCCTGCACGTCTGGAGCCTGTGCTCTGCAACGGGAGAGGCCACAACAGTGAGAGGCCCTCATACCACAAAAAAAAAAAAAAAAAAAAAAAAAAAAAAGAATCCACCTGCCAATGCAGGGGACATGGGTTTGAGCCCTGGTCCAGGAAGATCCCACATGCCGTGGAGCAACTAAGCCCGTGTGCCACAACTACTGAGCCTGTGCTCTACAGCCTGCGAGCCACAACTACTGAGCCCATGTGCCACAACTACTGAAGCCTGTGCGCCCAGAGCCCGTGCTCCGCAACAAGAGAAGCCACGGCAATGAGAAGCCTGCACACCGCAACGAAGAGTAGTTCCCACTCATTACAACTAGAGAAAGCCCGCGTGCAGCAACAAAGACCCAACACAGCCAAAAATAAAATAAATAAGAAAAAAATAAATTTAATTTTGTTCGTTTAATTAATACAGACATGTCTTTAGAGTCATCAACATAAGCACTTTTATTGTAGCTAGGTTTTCTAGAAGTCAAATAAGACATTACTTCTGTTACAGTATTTGTCAGCAAGAAAAATGATAAAATTTTTATAAGTAAATTAAATATAAAGAAGGTAAGAAGTTTCTTTAGGTGACCTCTTTAGGAATAATTATGTTTTATGGTATGTCTACTTAAAATAGTTTCTCCAGATTTTTGGTAACTTGAAACTTCAGAGTTTTGCAAAATTAAGTTAAATGATGAAAGTCTATTGAATATCCAGATCACTCTCAAATAAAATAAGATGCTGAAACATTAATTACTTAACACAGGCTTCCTTTTACAGAGAAACTAAAGATATTTAGGTCTATTAATAAATATGTTTGGTGTCACACTAAGACATTCTCTATAAGAAAGCAAGTTTTTAGAAATTATAAATTATAAATAATGTTTACAGGTTTGCTAATCTACAGAATGCTTATGGAAAATACAGTTCATAACTGCTTACTTCTTAGTTTTCACTAGAAGTTAAGGTTTTCAAGAGTTGAGATTTCTAATTAACATATGTTTCAAGTTACCAAAAATCTGCACTGGACTGGTTTAAGGAGAGGACTGCCGACCTCAAAATCACCTTAAAAGAATGCTCAAACAGAGGATAAACGACACCCACACCAAGACAAGAAGAAGACAGCTATCCTAAGATGCCAGACCTGAGCCCTATGATCACTTATAGTGTTTTCTTAGACTTTTGCATATGAATCAAATGTTTTTCTATCATGGGCATGGTCCTATGCAAATTTTAGAAATCAATCCAACTGTTGGGTTTATAGTCAATTATCTACATCCAGTACTTCTGGTTACCTTGGTGGATTTATTCTCTCCAAGGCTCTGACTGGATGGCCCTCAGAAAAGTCATTTTAGAGGACAGAAGTTATAGTTCTATTCAGGCCACTGTTGATATTACTAGATGAGTCCCATCACTTGGCTGGTCAAAAATACCTTCTCAAACTCAGTCAGAACAAAGAGCTGAACCTCAGTCAAAAGCCACAACTTCCTGCTTAGTAGGAGGAAGCTTCCTGCAATTATGCGATGGATTTATATGGATAACACAAGGCTATGGCCATTTGAGTTTAAAGGTCCCTTTATGTTGGGAACAATTAAATCATACTAAGGATAATAAGCCTAGTAACACTAAGAAATTGGGTGGGGTGCCTTATGAAAAATGCCAATATATTATTATCCTTAAAGATAGCAATTGGTACAGGCTGGATCAGATGACAAGGGATATACTGGGTTGTACCTAATGGAACTCAACAGCTTTATGGTACCAATTTATGGCCCTGGCTGCTGCCAGGATGGACAGGAAGATGTACGCTAGGATTCCCTTGGACTCAAGGCTACTTGAGTGCAATTTAGATATGACCCAAGCAAAAGAAATCCTTACCAGACCTAGGAATGAGTCTTCCTAAGCCCCATGGGACAAATTGGTCATGAAATACCTCCCCAAACTTGGTTGATATGACCTACAGGGGGCACTGCGAACTAAGGAATGTCATTCACCATCCAGTTCTACAAGAATTGAATTATTAGCCACTGCAGTCTCTGACCCACAATACACCCTGAAAACAACAATGAGGTACTCTGTGTTCTGGGGAACCGAGCAAAATAGACTCTCAGAGACTTAGAAATATTTCAGAAGAAATTTTTATGAATTTCCTGGACTCTTGCACCTTCCCATACTTAGAAAAGCACTAAAGTCATCAACTGAGATATCTGTTCCTTGTGACTAGCAGTCACCGAGATGTGTGCTTCCTTCTACAGAGATGTGTGCTTGAATACATGTACCCTCCTTCACCAAAATCACATATATACTGGCCTCTCCCCTTACCTCTTAGGAGCAGTTTCTTAGCATTGAAAAGTTGTCTCAGGGCTATAGTCCTCAGTAAGTCCCCAAATAAAACTGACACTTACAGCTCTCACACTGAACATTTTTATTTCAGTCCACAGTGATAACAATTGAATTGTCTTACATGTTGACTTTCACCTATAAATTTTGGAATAAGCAAACAAAAGTTTTTCAAATATTAGGAAAGTCTTCTTGTTACTAGTGCTTTTAATTACTAAAATCCTAGTTACTAGAGTTACTAGTTACAGCTTGAAAGAACTAAAGTAAACATTAAATCAAATAGTAAGTTGTCTATGTACAAGCTGTTTCATCTTTTCTATGTAATTTTTAATTATCTTTTATGTTTCATTTATATTGACTTTATTTTTCTATTTAAGAACAAATTTTTCACGCTGGTGATTGTTTTCAAAGTGTAATGGTTTGGAAGGTAGGGGCTTTATTTATTATTCTTAAAGCATCCAATATGAGTTGGAATTATTTTATGTTGATGGAGAACAAAAGATGGAAGTGGGTAAGTTCTTTTTCTTATGGTATGAGCTTTCCTTAATGTATGGAAGTATAATTTCAGCAAACACGTGGCTTTCTGGGGAAATTAATAATATAATATACATGCATGGATCATTATTTGATCATGTCAATATTTCCTTTATTTAATCTCCCCAAAGGTACATGATAATTTGGCTTAGATATATTCAATAATGGTTTATAAGCTTTTTCTTCATTTGGTCAATAAATGATTGAGAGCATTTTAAGGTTAATGATCTCACGATGTGATCAATCATTCTAAACTACAATCTGCCACCAGGGCTTCTCATTTTGCAAATGATTTCTTGACGGTGATCACAAGAAGCACATCTGTATGCTGGTTGAAAAGTTAATTAAAATGCGATTCCATCTGGTAGTCCTGTTGGGAATGTCACTATTCGATTTAATCTACATTGAGCTGAAATGAACTCTGCATAATCAAAAGATATAATGCAGTGGGAGACACGGGAAGTTAGTCAGTGTTGCACATGTTCATTTAAATCTTTTCTCCTTCTCTTTTGATTCTTTTATTTTTTATAAAAGTTAGAAACCTGGGAAAACAACATTGCCTTATGATTTTCTCATTATGGGTACACTTCTCTTTATGTGAATTTTGTTTAACTGCACACTTATTCTCATTTTCCCCATTGATTTTTAGTAGTGTTGAGAGAGCTGATGTGAACGCATCATTCTCTCAAAGCTGCAGACTTCAATCACTCATCTGTTCTGATGCCATGTGTATTAGGTACCTATTGCTCTTGTAAAAATGTACCACTAACTCAGTGATTTAAAACAACATAAATTTATTAACTCACAGTTCTGGAGATCGTAAGTTCGACATGGGTCTCATGGCTAAAATCAAGCTATAAGTAAGATGGTGTTCCTTCTAGAGGCTCTTGGAGGGACCCTGTTCCTTGCTATCCCAGCTCCTAGAGCCTGCCCACATTCCTTGGCCTGTGGCCCCCTTCTGTCCCCAAAGCCAGCAGGGAATGATCAGGTCATTCTCATGACACTATGTCTGATTAGGACTCTTCTGCTTCCCTCTTTCTGTTAAAGGACCCTTGTGATACATGGACTCCACCCACATTATACATGATAATTTCCTTGTCTTAAAGTCAGCTGATTAGTGACCTCAATTCCATCTGCAACTCTTATTCCCTCTTGTCGTGTAACATGACATAGTCACAAGTTTTGGGGACTGGGATGTGGACATTTTGGGGAGGCCATTCTTCTATCCTCCACACATTGTAACTGGTTTGTTCTAATCCTAATGCTTGGGTAGAGAGTAGAATGATGCCCTTCCTTTCCTCTCAGAGTAATTTGAAATGTTTTCTTTTCTGGTTTGGCTGATGTGTACCAGTTTGCACATATGCTGACAAGTGTTTCTAGTTATAGATTTTCCCAAGGGATGAGGGACTGGAGATAAAACTTATGTTAAAAGATTCTTTCATTGGGTATTATTGCAATGTAGAATTGAGTTCATATAAAATTCCATTTCTTTGCATGGAAAGGCTGAAGATTTAAAAAAAAAATTAACTCAGAAATTCACTATGGGTCTTATAGTATACCCAATTTTTAAAGCCACTAACTTAGTTATTATGGGTTGGCTAATATTCCATTTTATAAATTTATTTTCCATCTTATTTTTCTTTGGAAAGTGGAAAGTGTTTACTTTTCATCGGTTAAATGTATTTCTGTTAAACTCAAATAGGTAGGGCATTAGACTTTGCTTGCTGAATTTGCAATTTTAATCCAACTCTAAGTCTGAGACTCCAAAGAAAATGTCCAGCAATTTTCTGCAAATAAAATGTACCCAACAAAATAACCATAAAGGATTACTACTAGGATAGTGATAATGCAAGCATAAAATTATTTGCATTTGGAAGACAATCATTTTTAAACTAAAAAAATATAAGAAGTTCTGAGGCTAAGATGTTTAGTCTATCAATCAGTCAGATTTTAATAGACAGGCAGAGACATTAGAATATATATTTATATATGAAAAGGTTTGTTAGGTTTATTTTTCATTTTTAAAAACCCATTTTATTAAGGTATGATTAATGTGTAAAAAGCTGTTCATATTTAAAGTATACAGTTTGATGAGTTTGGGGATAAGTATACACCTGTGAAACCATCACCACCATCAAGGCCATGGACACATCTATCATTTCCCAAAGTTTCCTGCCATCCCCTTTATTATTATTGTTACTACTATTTTTGGAGGCTGTTTTTTTGTTTTGTTTTGTTTTGTTTTTGGAGGCTGTTTTTCCCCCAGTTTTATTGAGAAATAATTGACATACATCACTGTATAATTTTAAGGTGTAGCGTGATGGCTTGATTTACACCTATTGTGAAACGATTACCACAATAGGTTCAGCTAACATGCATTGACTCTGTTACACAGATTTGACTTTCCACAATTATGGGAGCTGGTGAAGCAGTTTCTCTCCTGTATGTGTCTGATGCTGGAGCTTAAAGTCTATGGAGCAGAAAGTGGAGGAGAAAGATAGATATGAAGAAGGGGAGGGCGAGGGTAAGCTGTAAGCTACAAGCATGCGTTCAGGCCTAGAATAGAACAAAACCCATTCAGCTCTTGCTGCCTCTGCCCTTGAAGATACTGGTGTCCTACAGAATCTGAGGCCCTTCGTCATTGAGTCCAGGAGGAGGAGAAGCTAAAGGAAGACTGAGAACGAGGTAAGGGCTGCCGCCTAGCCCTCCCTACTCAAGTCCCACAGTCGCCCTTTGCTGCTCATCTTACCTGGAAACACACAGTGCAGGGAGTCTGTGCAGCCTTGCCAAGCGGACACATTACAAAGCCACCACACACAGTCTGGGAACACTTACGTTCTAATAAAATATTCAACTCTGGTGAGTCCCGAACCATAAGAACAACACACAACCTTGCTTTGCCTCTTTCCCTTCTCCATACTCAGTGTGGGTATTGAGTTGTGTTATTGAAATACACATTATAGAATATTTTTCTTTGGGATAAAAAACACTGATAAAAACATTAGATTTATCATTTTTCTTTCTCAGTATATTGTCAGATGGCATTGGTCTTTCAAGCCAAATAATAATTTATTCTATTTCAGAAATGGGAAATAAGGGAATAGGACAGGAATTAAGGTACCCCTTTATATAGTAGAGCAATACTTTTACTAGCTAAATGAAATCGAAAATTGAGGTATTATCTGTGTTATTTCAGGTTTTTCTTTAAAAAGCCTCTCTCACTTGAATTTTATTCTTCCAAAAAATAGCTTGCTTACTTTGTATTATTCAGATGTTTCCATTTATTCATTATTTTATTTCACATTTGTATGTCACATTTGTATATTTGTATGTATGATTAATACACAGCTTTTTATGAAACCAGCTTTCAGAAAATTCTGTTCTAACTATGGTGAAAAAAAGTATAACCTGGACTTTGTTTTAAAGAAAATGGCAAAAGTAACTATGAATGTGTTGTACATAATCAAAAGAAGAATTCCAACAATTACCTGGATCATGTACAAAGAAAAAATACCTTTTAAATTGGATATTTAAGGCAAAATTGCATTATTTGGGCTACTTTATCTTCAAAATTGTCCTGGTTGTCCAGATCCCATTATGTGCACAGAAAGTTGGACAGAAATATATACCTAGAATATTTCTATAATATATAATATATTCACATAATATTTACATATTAGATAATTATAATATATATTAGATATACGTAATCAAAGTCAATCTAAATGTAAGAATGAAGATTTTTATATTCTAGAATATTTTAGAAGAAAATACATCCTTTATTATCACTAATTTGATCATTGTAAATATATATTATAAAGATTTAAAATTATACAAATAGCACACTTTAATAATTAAAAAATCTTTTAAAATGTTTCTAGCATATATTTGTTGAATATGTGAAACCTTGGTGCAGCGTTTTATATATAAATACATACATATTTTATTTAGAGGGTTAATATGTGATCATGTATCTTAGCTGGACATTATGTATTGACTATTTTGGGGTTAATTTTCTTACCAGACTCTTCCCTGATGTTCATTACGAATATGATAAAAAGACTAGGGCCACAATGCAAACATACATGGCCACTTGATAAGCTTACTCTAGTCTTCTTCATTATAAAATAATCATGTATCTCCCTACTGCACATAACAAGGCTCTAATTATATTGAAATGTTCAAGGGATAACATAAACTTTGTTGTCCCTTTGTTGTCCCCTTGAGGCAAAATGCAGTGCTCTTGGCATTGGGACATCAAACGTGCTTATTGCATTCTGAGCACAATTTTAACATTTTTTTTTTAAATACGTGTAGTAAAAGGGAAAGCTTAAATGAGAAGACTGTATGGTTCCTATTCCTTTAGAAATCTGTCAGGATGCAGCTCTTTCCTGCACTTGAACCTTTGCAGTTCATTCTACCCTTAATGAAGTCTGAGGACAGAAATCAAAGGAAGCCTTAGGCAAGCCTCTGGTACTCGAGTAGATGAGTTCATGACCTGTGCTTGTCCTCGTTTCCATACCTGCTCCTGCATTATTGTTCACTGAGCATGTGAACACATATTGTTCACAGGGGCATGTTTATGTGCAGGGCTGCAGCATTCTCGTCCCGTCCAGGGGAGAATTAACCCTCCCCTGGCTCAGCATTCATTAATTTTACTTGCCAAGGCTTGCCCAAACTGAGTTTCTCTGGAGCATTTTTAATCTGTAGACTATAAAATGCCCTGTGTAATTCATGCAAAATTGTCTGTTATATGTGGATACTCATTTTTCTGGGGAGAGGAATCCAGGTCTTCATAAGACCCTCACCGGGACTCCGACCAACAAAAGTTTAAGAATCACTGCTTTAGAGCATGTCTGAACGACTTCCCCTGAGCCTTCTACTGTCTGCTAATAAAGTCTTCACATACTGTGTGGCATTTCACAGTCATACCTTGTTTGGGGACATTTTGTACTGGAGCACAATGAAGGCTCTGATATTAAGGACTCATAACTCTACTTTTTAACTGAGTCAGACTGTTATACACGCAGTGAATTATTTAGTCTTAAACATGATGTATTAAGCATCCAAGTAAATTAGACTCAAGGGAAAAAAAAAGTTAAAATCTGTTTTCAAATGATACCAGCTATAAGGCTAGCGTCACAGAACCCCCATGGCCCCACCTTTTTTGAAATCTGTCATTTTAAATTTTTCATGAAGAAATAAACACCATTCCAAGTCTATGCCAGTGCAGGCAACTCAGGCCAAAAATACAAGACTGTGCTCCTTCACCACAAGGAATAGACCCAATTCATTTTCTCTTTTTTTCTTTTTTGGCCTGAGCCTGAGTCAACCCCCCTGAACCATACATTCATCAAAAGAGTTATTGGGAGCTTCCTAGGTTTGGGTATTGTTCTAGCACTTTAGATTATAATAGACGATAATACTATTTAGGAAGAAGAAACACCAGGTTATGGCAACTTACAAGTTGTAAAAATGAGGGAAAAAGAAGAACCCAGTATTACGTCCAGGTTTCTTGCTTTGATAATTGGTGGACAGAAGTGACATTTAATAAGACAAATAATATAGGAAGAAGAATATGTTAAAGGGTAGAAAGCAGAAGCAGAAGCTCCTTAAAATATTTTCAGTGGCTAAACTTCTTATTTTATTACACTAAAAATTGAGGTCTGAGCACAGAGGAAAAATCTGTAAGGTTTCTCTATTTGCTAATTCTTTGGAGAAACAGTGGCACATGTGTCCACAGAAGAGCATAATAGAACTTCACTGCGAGCCATTGAAGGGGTTCAGAATAAGCCTCCCCAAACTGTGCCAATTCAGCAAGTGGATTATTTTGAGCTGAAGACAAGCAAGGCCCAAAAGACTCAGGAAGAGCTTTTTATCTCCCCCTTAACTACCTAAAAGAATTTAGATAATGGACCTGGCTTAGAGAGAGAGCTAATACCAGAGCTAACTTTCATCTGAATGACCTATCTGCCTGACAGGACAAACATCTAATTAATAAACATCTGCTCTTTTTATCTTCCTGTGAATTGCCCTCATGCCCTCATCCTCTTTGAAGTCCCCGGCTCCTACCCCTTCCTGAGCTCAGGATTCATGTAGTCTCAACTGCTCAACTTGCCCCTGGGTCTCAAATCTCCGAAGCTCCCATATGTATGTCCTTAAATTTGTTTTTCTCCTGTTAATCTGTTTTATAACAATCTAATTAATGTACCAGCCAAAAGAACCTAGAAGGGTAGAGGAAAATTTTTCCTACCCAACACCATTTTTCACTTTGAGAAAGTTTATCTTTGTAGTGGAAATCCACTAAGATTAGAGAAATTCCTAAAATATACCCTTCTCTGAATATTATATGGTCTCAAGGTCTCAAGTTCTCTGTGACAACTACTGTGACATGTAAATGTGTCAAGAGAAGACCCAAGAGGGGTTATAAGATTATAATCTCTAATGGAGATTAGATATAGTGGTGAGTCAGCAACTGAGTATTATTAGTTTCAACCATTTCCCGCTTTGTTGCAGGTTGTCATTATGACACCATAACTGGGACCAACAGTATCAGTATGTTGGAGCTGGTTTGTATTGGCCCATGAGAGCCAACTGTTAAAGCTTCAGGAATATTGTGAGCAGTTGTTAATCACAGGCATTATTAAGAAGTTAAATTATGTAAAGTCACAACTAAATAAGTTATACTAAAACAAAAATAATAAACACTCAATCTCACTATTTCTTAAATTTTTACTGCATTTCACTATTACCTAAGCTCTTGAGGATATTGATGACTATTATATCTGTATGGTGGAAACACTATATAATGGTGTTTGCTAGTGTGCTTCTTTTCTCAACTCTGCATTTAATGAGGTCACATTGGTAGCTTGATCTCAGTCATGGTGAGTGTATACCACTGAAATTGGCAAAAGCTACAAACCAAGGTTTATTGTCTCTTTGATTGTTAGATTTAAGATTGCAGAGAAAATGTTAATAATGGAGATTAAATTTAAAAGTGTGTTTTGTCTGTAGCCATTATAGTTTAAGTAACATAAAAATTTGAGGTTATATTCTTCCAGTATTTGAAGAGTATTCTCCAATTTACCAAAGAAAACATTCATCACTGACCACTGATGAATACATGACCTTCCAACATACAATTTTGATGTTTCACTTTCATCTTACTGTCAAATAAAACAAGAGCATCAACCAGCATTTTTGTCGGAACAACACTCATCTGTCAATTGCAGCCATAGGTTATCTATGGATAGAATATATCACAAAAAGTAATTAAAGCATTCTATGACCATCAATAGACTACATGGAATTTACAATAAAAGTATTACATATTGTATTATTATTTGTAAACTGTGTGCTACAGATCCTTTATGTCAGTAAAGTTTGTAATAAATGTATATACAGATAGGTATGCAGATTTTTTTTTTTTTTTGGTGAATACCTATTAAACACCACTGTCTCAGACATGGAACCAATGGCTTGACCCCTTTCCTAGTGTACAAATGGCAACATTTGGAACTAGCTGGCTGTATTATGAAATAACTCAATAAATAGTCATGAAATATTCCCTAGCTCTGCAGTCATAATTTTAAACTGATATATTAGAAGCAAATGAGATGGGTAATTAAAACTAAGAAAATAATATTATTCATATGAACATTTTATTGACTTTATTCTCATATCATATAAAGTTTTCTCAAGTCTAACTGACTTCTCAGATTAGGGGCTAGAAGAGATACCTTCTCTTTACATGGAATTTTCAGTTTTCATACATTTTTACATAATCTCATGGATCCCCATAAAGTTTGTGAATAGACAGGAAAGTATTATTATCTTAAGAGACACAGCTGAGGATATCGCTGTGTGCAGCATAACTTGTGTTCAGTGTGCAGCTATTCCTTGCCAGAGCTGAGAACAGAACTTAGGACTTTTGGTGAGCCTGCCACTGCCTGGCCACACAGATTCTCCTTCCTTGTATAACTGCTGACTGTGGGCTTGGAGCCTTCTTTCTCTGTCCCAGGTAAGAGAAATGCAGTGGACCGAAGTGGTGAGAGCAATGGCATTGAAGGAGGTCTGCCATGGATTTCAGAGAAGGATTTTTTCCTCTCTGTGTTCTGAATCCTGAATGACAGGTTTAAGATGGCTTTTTACCTTAATTTATGTTTTGAGTTTCTTTTTATGATTAGCAATGAGTTCTCACATGAGTATGCAATCATAATGAGTCAAACTTCAGCAACTTCCTGACAAGTAAGAAAACAATAAAATAGTCCTAAATGGTATATCACAGGAGATGATACTTTTAAACCGGAGGTGTGGTAACACCTATACATCATCTAGGCATTCGTCTTGAGATTTCTATTCTCACTTGGAGAAACTAAAGGAAAAATGTACACAGAAAATGTCATCCAGAGGAAACAAATGTAACCTTGGAGAAAATAAGAAGATCCAGAAGTCTTCTGATGCTTATGTAAATTGGAGAAGAGAATGCTTTTCTGTCTCAATTCTTCTCACCCCATATTTACATTTTATCTGTACTTCTAAAGGTTTGAGAATTTAGCACAGAACATTAAAAGTAAAATATAAATGGCTGATCATGGCTTCTCAAGAAATATCTTTATTTGAATGCACAACCTAATTACAGGTCTATCATGTTTTAAAATGAGCCCCTGGGAAAAGGGACAGAATCCAAAGTTTTGAAACTCAATCTCATCAGGTGAGTCAGTCTTAAGGAGGAAAAAGAAGTAGGGTGGCACCTCATACCTTTTAATAGACTAACACATTGCACCTTTGTTCTATTTCTGAGCAGCTGGGCATTTCCTACAGGCTCATTATTAATGTATAGCTGCCAGAATAGGCTCACGATGGTATTTTACCATCAAGAACCCCACCTGAGGGGGATTGTTCCCACAGGGGAATACTCCCCTTTGTTAAAAAATAACAACAGGGCTTCCCTGGTGGCGCAGTGGTTGAGAGTCTGCCTGCCGATGCAGGGGACACGGGTTCGTGCCCCGGTCCGGGAAGATCCCACATGCTGCGGAGCGGCTGGGCCCATGAGCCATGGCCGCTGAGCCTTCATGTCCAGAGCCTGTGCTCCGCAACGGGAGAGGCCACAACAGTGAGAGGCCCGCGTACCGCAAAAACAAAACAAAACAAACAAACAAAAAAACCAACAACCAAACCCCAAACGACTAGAAAAGCAAAACAAACAAAATAGGGCCCAAAGATCTTTTACTTGGTTCTTCTTAGCAGAGATGAGACAAAAGAGGCTTTTCAAAACCACTTTTAAATAAGATAAACTACAACTGCATTGATTTCCAAGTGTATATGTTTGACTTCCAATAACCTTAAATCTAAGAGGCAGGTTCAAATTTACCAGACTGGGATTGCTTCTGAATTTCCTACCTCGCTGTGTGTCAGCGTTCCAATGCAGCTAGTTTATCAGTGCCCCCCTCACAGGTCCTTGAAGAAGCTGCCTTCCCAGCTTTGTCAGCCCTGTTCTCCTCTCCTGTCCACCATCTCCCACTGGTAGGCCACCCACCGTACCCTGGGGCCCTGGCTGTGAATGGAAGGGCCTCTCCCCCAAATAAGGGAGAAAACCATACCTCTGCAGGTTAATTCACTACAGTGCTTCACTCAGTCACAGAAACACTGCAGGACACAGGTTACATACCTAATAACAGGAAATGCTTTCAAAGGGACAATTAAACATTTGCTTCATTTTTCGAGCTAGATGGATTATTTACCTTTTACTAACAAAAAGAAATCCTCTGTTATTATACAATGTTTCCAAGCCATGGAAACATTGAGAGTTTTCTTAATCCTTTTGCATCTACTATAGAAATGTTGCAACTTTTATCTATACGTAAAAAAGTTTTCCTCAGGGATTTTTGTAATGTAATACATAGATTGTTATCATCGGTTGTAAAAATAATAATTACTATATGCCAAGCATTATGACGTACAATTTTTCATTATCTCATTTAACCCCCATGAAATATCTTCAGGGTACGTGCTGCTGTGTATTTTCAGATAGTGAGATGGGGATGTGGCAAAGCTAAATGTCTCGCCCAAGGGGGTATAGGCTGTCAGTCCTGGATATCCGCCTGATTCTAAGTTTCCTTCCTAGAAATTCCACTCATTCCCACTGGGGAGGAAAAGCAATCTAGACAAGAGGATACTGCTTTTTTAATGACCAGTGAAAATATGAGGCATTTTGGTTCTGCCTAGTTATCAGCAGAGAACACAGTGCCTTGTCTTCAGCCCCATTACTGCCATTTTTGACCCAGCGGTGACACCAAACGTTAGGCTGGCCTTTTCCCTGCCCTAATGTTCTGTTCTATCCTTATCTACAGATTGCGTGGTTTTATCTGTTCCCTCAAGTTAACGTTACAAAATTTGCTTTTACTTCTTTTATTTCAGTGAGTATTACTAGACCTCAAAACAGGCTTTTCTTTAAAAAAAAGACAAAAAGAAAAACTAAGCTAAAAAATGAAAGAACCTAATTTTATGTGATTTATAAATGTTGCCACCGATGTTTGTAGCTGCACATTGGCAACATCTCCTTTTACCAAGTAGGAAATTTGGGGTTTTACCTGTTCGGTTTAAATTTTCAGTTTGGGGCTCTCTATATAGGAATGGCCAGATTTATCTAGAAAGAGTGCATTTATGAAACAAAACAAAACAAAACTTCTTCATAAAAAAAAGCTGAAAATAAGTAATCATATTTATTAAAAGATTTAAGGGAAAATTTTAAAAATATGATTCTAAGGTTTGATTTTCTCGATGTCAAAGTTGAACTGAATACTCTCTAGAGTGTCTAGGAGTTTGCACAAGCTATGATAATGCTTCCTTGAAGCATTTTGGACTACATTTTTTCTTAATTTTATTTAAAACAATTTTTTTCACCCTTTGCTTTCACTGTAAGATCTTCTCTCCAGTTGGAGATCTTCACTCTGACTCTTAAAACTCTCAGACACTCAGACCTGCTTCTCTTCCAAACAGAACAAAATTCTCTTTTAAAATACCATTGTAGGGCCTCCCTGGTGGCGCAGTGGTTGAGAGTCCGCCTGCCGATGCAGGGGATACGGGTTCGTGCCCCGGTCTGGGAGGATCCCATATCCGCGGCTGGGCCCGTGAGCCATGGCCGCTGGGCCTGCGCATCCGGAGCCTGTGCTCCGCAACGGGAGAGGCCACAACAGTGAGAGGCCCGCGTACCGCAAAAAGAAAAAAAAAAAAAAATACCATTGTATTATTTTAAAAGGACAGATCCTGTTTTCCCTTTAAAATACCATTGTATTATTTTAAAAGGACAGATCCCGTTTGCTCTTTAAAATAGTCCAAATGTTACCAATAAGCAAAACAGGATCTAAGTATCTGAGAGTTGCATTAACTGATCTCCAGGATGTCTCATTCTTTCCCCACATAAACGCAGAAGAGAAATCTCATCTGGTTCTCTCTGCAGAGACACGGACCCTCTGGGCTTGTCTAACTTTCTCTTCCCGCTGTGTCATCAGACAGGAATTCCTCCAAAAAAAATTACAGGTGATATGTGGAATTGGATTTAATTTGGTTAATGTTAGGAAACATTTAAAAACCCTTTCAACTGCCACATATTCTTAGATTAAAAAGAAAATCAGAGAGCTTGGCAAAAGAGTATAAACTTTCAGCTCTGAAATGAAGACGTCTGAGGATCTAATGTGGTGACTCTAGTTGACAACACTGTCTAGTGTAATCGAAATTTGCCAAGAGAAGAGAATGTAAATGTTCCCATCAAAAAATAAATAAATGAATAAAACATGTGAGGTGATAGATATGTTTCTTAACCCGATAGGGGAATCTTTTCACAATGTATATCAAATCACCACCATGTACACTTTAAATATCTTACAATTTCATGTGTCATTTATAATGCAACCTGAAATTCTTAAAAGGTAGAAGAACTAGAAAAAAAGTCATAATTATCAGTATAACGTGCTTAAACCCCTCAGGTTGAAAAGAACACAACTTCAGTGAGTTACAGAGACACACTGAACTGGCTACATTAAAAAATTATGAATATATCATAAATATGACTCAAACTAGCTAGAAGTATGGGTAGTTCTACTCTGATTTTGAGGGAAAAACAAAACAGGAAAAGTGCTGCTAACAGGGAAGGTCATTCAGTTGCCCTAAATCTAAAAAGCCAGGTGAAAAAAGTTTGAACTATTTTATTAATACAATGTTACAATAATTTCATTTCTTTTTTCTTCAGTAACATGTAGGTAATTATTGTTTTGCAAGAGCCTGAATAAATGTCAAAGAGGGAGTGAGTCATCTTCAGTACAATGCTTATTATGGGACTATTCAGTGTAACTTTTGCACTTTGTAGTGAGTTTCTGAAAATTCTACAAACCAAATTGAGCCTCCTTTCTTTGGTTTGAGTTTTGACAAACAAGTAGCAAAGTAAAAACTTAAAGTCAATAATTTTCCTGCCTGTAGAAACAGGATGAAGTTTCCTATACGTTCTTTTTCATTAAGCCATTAGCTCTTCGATTGACATTAAATCTCTATGTCTTAAATATCTGGACATCTTGGGGTCTACAATAATCCTGAAAATATTTAGTGTGAATATATATCTTAAACTATGTGAAAAGTCCAAGTAATAATAAGTCCTGTTTTTCCTCAATTAGCGAAAGGCCATTGTAGAGATGATTTTTCTGTTGTGCTTTTTAAAAGCAGACCAGGATATTTTAACAAGTGACTTATAGCTATATAGAAATGTATATGTTAATTATATATATAGTATATATGTAAATATATATATATAAGAATTAATATGAACAAACAAATTTCTGATCTAGCCATGCCTTTATGTCTACCCCTAAGATTAAGGAAAACAAAAAGCCAGACAGGCAATAGTTCAGGAGAAGTAAAATGATATTACTATATTATTAATTAATAATATTATTATTTATTAATAACAAAAATGGAATACTTTCCATGGGCCTAGTCCTGTGCTAATCATTGAACTTACTTTATTGCATTTTATCTTCACAAGAAATCTATGAGGTTGGTTCATCTCCTTTTCAAATGAGGTGACTAAGATTTAGAGAATTTACGTTATTTGCCAAAATGGTGCACACAGCTAAAGTCAAACCCATGTCTGTCTACTCTGAAGACCATGTCTAATTCCACTCCTCTGCATTGTTTTTCCAAATAAATGTTAAGTGACAGACATGAGAATAAATGAGCAGTATTCAGGCCACCTTTAACAGAGTGACTAAACTCTGCTCAGTAAACCATTTCTTCTAGGATGGCCTCTGGATTTGAGAAATTAGCAGTAGCTGGGATAGACTTAAGTTTTTTTCCACTTTTCTTTTTATTGAGATATAGTTGATGTACAATATTATAACTTTCAGTTGTATAATAGAGTGATTCACAATTTTTAAAGGTTACACTCTATTTATAGTTATTATAAGATATTGGCTATATTCCCTGTGCTGTACATTACATCCTTGTAGCTTATTTTATACATAATAGTTTGTACCTCTTAATTCCCTACCCTTATCTTGCCCTGCCCCTTTTTCTCTCCCCAGTGGTAACCACTAGTTTGTTCTCTATATCTGTGAGTCTGCTTTTGTTTTGTCATATTCATTCATTCATTTTATTTTTATTTTTGGCTTGCCATGCAGCTTGTGGGATGTTAGTTCCCTGACCAGGGATTGAATCTGGGCCCTTGACAGTGAAAGCATGGAGTCCTAACCACTGGTCCACCAGGGAATTCCCTGTTTTATTTCTTAGATTCCACATATAAGTGATATCACACAGTATTTGTCTTCCTGTCTGACTTATTTCACTTAGCATGATGCTCTCCCAGTCCATCCATGTTGTTACAAATGGCAAAATTTTATCTTTTTTATGGCTGAGTAGTATTCCATTGTGTGTGTTTGTGTGTGTGTGTGATTTCACAACTTCTTTATAAAAAATCTATAATAGATACACACACAAAAGAAAAAGGAATCCAAAGATAACACTATAGATAGTCAGCAAATCACAAGAGAAACAAGCAAAAGAAGAAAGGAATAAAACATACCTATGAAACAACCCCAAAACAATTAACAAAATGAAAATTAAAATATACATATCAATAATCACCATAAATGTAAATGCACTGAATGCTCCAATCAAAGAGACAGACTTAATTTTAAATGAGTAATTGCACCTACCACACAGACTATTTCACTGTGTACATATTTAAAATCATGCTTTTAGTGATTTTACCTTACAATTGTGTTTAAAATAGTTAGCTGGAAAAGAAAGGATTGTGTCTCATAAGGAGGGCAAAATGAGGAGATGAAGTTACTCAGATACACACATGGCTTATTTGCTAGATTGCCTTAACAATAAACTTCAACATGAAATATGAATTCAAAGGAGGCATTATTACTGGTGATATAGAAGCATGGTCATCAGAATACATTTTTCCTCACTGAAAACACACACACAGTCATCTAATAGTGATGAGGATTTACACAGACCCGTAGAAAGTTTCAGAGTCAGATTTTTACTGATCTGTCTCATTTGTGGAGAGAAAAGTGGGACATGAGTGGGACATGCTATTCAGCAGAGATATTTACCAGAAGCAAAGGACCACTAAACTGGTTGGGAAAAAATGGAGAGGGGTTGGAAACAGTATTTCATGGTTCATGAGAAATGCTGAGGACATAATTTTTAAAAAAGCACTCTTTTTCATAGCTTTTATCAGACAGTTAAAGTCTCTTGAAAAGTAGAAGAACTGCTAAGCCTTATAAAGGCATGAGTATTAACCAGGACTTCACAAATTAAAGTCAATTATTGCAAAGTTCAAACTGAATTAAGCAGGGATTGATTGAAAAAAGTTGCACTTAGAAATTAGTGTCTATCTAGAGACTTTTAACTAAACAAGTTAAGTCATGCTATAACTTTCATAGCATATTTTTATGGATATACATTTATTCTATTTTTATAGAAAAAACAGTGACTGAGTCCTGTGCTAAACACACTTTCAGTTATGTCTTTTCTAGCTAAAGCCTAAATCAACAATCTTTGAAATTTAGAGCCAGGGGGGTATTTTGCTCCCTGGGGGCATTTAGCAAAGTCTGGAGGGACTTTTTGTTGTTATGACTGGGGTGGGGGGTGTGCTATTGGCATCAACTGAGTAGAGACCAGAAGTGCTATTAACATTCTCCAGTGCAGAGGACAGCCACTCACAAAAAGAATTATCCATCCAAAACATCAACAGTGCTGAGGTTGAGAAACCCTGCTTTCGAGTAACATAAGATGCATCTGAGGACCTTATTAAAGATACAAGTTCTTGGGCTCTGCCTCCAGCAGTTCTGATCTCAAGGGTAGAGATGGAATTCAGGAATCAGCACCTGGTTATTTTCCTCAGGCTACATTCCATTCCCCTCTCTCAGGTGACACTTTGAGAAACACCAGACTGAGTATGTAGTTACTTCAATCAAAGTCAATTCAACACTATTTGATGACCATTATCTAACTTATAAGAATGGTGCCTAAGAGGAATTACACATTTCAATAGGGTTAGTCATGCAACTACAAATTTTAGTTGAATTTCTTGAGTTACATTCACAAACTAAGCTAGGAGGCATCCCCTGGGAATTGGTTTGAATCTCAAACCCCAACCTAGACCCACAGACGCAATCTGCATTTTCATAAGAGCCCTGGCTTTTGTGAAACTTTAAATAAAATAATACATCGGCAGAATTTAAACATAGTGTCTAGCATATTCATTCACTATTAGAGGTGGTGGTGGTGGTGATGGTGGTGAGGACAGTATAAATGAGGCAGCAAGGAGAGGTTAAGACTGAAAACAATTTAATGAAAAGATTCCTAAAAAGAGAGAATAGATGTAGAGTGTATTCGTTTTCTATTTCTGTGTAACACATTGCCACAAACTTAATAGTTTAAAATACCCATTATTATCTCACAGTTCTGCAGGTGTGACTGGGTTTTTTGCTTGGGGTACCACAATGCTGAAACCAGGTACCAGCCTGGCTTGTCTGGAAGCTCCAGAGAAGAGTCAACTTCCAAACTCATTCTTCTTATTGGCAAAGTTCAGTTCCTCGTGGTTGTGGGACTGAGGCTCCTGTTCCTTGAAAGCTGTCAGCACGGGTCTTCTCTCAGCTTCTAACCACTCACATTCCTTGCCAATGGGACCCTCCATCTTCAAGTCAGCAATAGCTCACTGAACCTTTCTCAGGTTTTGAATCTTTGACTTTCTTTTCTGCCACGAGCCAGATAAAAATCTCTGCTTTTCTCATGTGATTAGGTTAGGCACCCAGATAAACTCCCTTTCCTCAAGTCAACCATCCCATAAAATAACCTCACCATGAAAATAAAATCCATATATTCACATCCACAGGGATTATGCTGGGGGGGGCAGGGAATCTTGGGGGACAAGTCTGCCTGTCACACAGAGTCCCTGCAGTCATGAGCCCCACATGGAAGGGCAACCTCTGTGGCACCAGAAAAAAGAAGGAGGTAGGAAGGTATGATGGTAAACATAAATCTGGCTGTGCTGTGCAGGATGTCTGCAGACCTCTATTCTATTTGTCACGTTACTGTTTAATTTGCTAAAAGTAAATGGGAGCGTTTCAGTTTCAAAGCTTTAAGGCGACTGAAAGTTTTAAGACGCTGCTACAGGGGACCAGGGAGAAGTTTAACTGGAAAAAATGAAAGAAATGTTGCTGGAGAGAGCAGAGATTCCAGCAGGAGGAGGGATGTGCCCCAGAGGAGCCGTCATGGGCTGGATGTTTGCTAATGTAACAGGGAGAGGAGGAAGACACAGATTCCCCTGCACAAGACAGCCCAGAAGCCAGTGTCCTCAACGGGAGGCTGGGTACCCCCAAGCCACGTGACACCCAGAAGAGAAACCTGCTAACATATTGTTTCCTCTTTATTGTAAAGTGAATATGAAGTAAAGAAGATCCCACATCCTGTGAGCTTCAGGATTTTAAGTAGGGGGATGACAGCACTGAATTAATTTTTTCAGACTTTTCTAAGCCACAGAATGTCACCACTTCATCCTGCTCCTTGGGGCTCTGGGGCCAGGGCTGGTGTTGCCCAGCTAGGAGTGAAGATCCTCTTGACAGATTCATGGTAATGATGTTCAAACAACATAGAATAGAGGGAAATGATTTTATCTTCCCTCCCCCTTCATTAGGGTAAGAGATGGTGGCTGACACCAGCAATGGGTGACACCCCATTTGTCATATGCCTCACAGGCTCCTGACCTTGGGGCCGCTCTGATCCTCCACACCTTGCTTCCTGGCACCTGCTCCTTTGTAGGCAGCAGAGGGCACGGTTTCTGTCTTCCCCTCACCGTCAGGCCTCTCTGTTAATACTGTGCTGTCTCACTTTGGGTTTCAATCGATGTTCTGCTTTTGTTTACTGAATAATAATTTTAGAAAATAAACAGGTTCCCATTATACACAGGTAGTCTTGTAATGTAATTTTAAAAAGTAGGCTTGAGTTTCAGTGGAAAAAAAGAATTAAAGAATTCAAATTTATTATGGTTTTATAGATAATAATCTCCTTTTTCCCTGGGTTCAAACTTCTGCCAAAATACTTTGCAAAGTGTTGACATTTTACATAAGGTTTTGAAGAAAAGTCTATTTGAGAAATTATCAGTGAGAATAAGACAAAAATTCTACATGTCTGTTTCCCTTAAGACAGGTTCATGAATTCATTTACAATAAAAAACACTTAAAGCCATGAATGGTGTCTCTAAAACCATATAAAACAGGTCAAGTCACCATTCACAGTAAGTTAGAATCATACCTGGTTTTGCAGCTTTCCCTTAAATCCAAATATTTTGGGGATTTTGCTTGAGATGACTCAAGATACATACATACATAAATCATAAGGACATGGGTATCTTTGGTATCTATCCAAAGTGACCACAGTTGTTTAGATGCGATCCCAAGAAAAACATTATTATGGAGAGAGGTAAAGCTGATATTGACAAACGCACTTGCAATAAGGTTTAGTATTGTACTTTCAATAAAGGGTTCATCATGTGTTAGGCATTCTGGTAGGTACTCATTTAATTTTCTCAATTTGACAAGGCAGTTGTTATTTTTCCCATTTTTAAAAAAAGGAAAGTGAGCCTCAAAAATGTGGGGATATGGGCTTCCCTGGTGGCGCAGTGGTTGAGAATCTGCCTGCTAATGCAGGGGACACGGGTTCGAGCCCTGGTCCAGGAAGATCCCACATGCCGCGGCACAACTGGGCCCGTGAGCCACAACTACAGAGCCTGCGCGTCTGGAGCCCGCGCTCCACAAGAGATGTCGTGATAGTGAGAGGCCCGCGCACCGCGATGAAGAGTGGCCCCCGTTTGCCACAACTAGAGAAAGCCTTTGCACAGAAATGAAGACCCAACACAGCAAAAATAAATAAGTTAATTAATTTAAAAAAAGAAAGAAATAGAAAAGCCTGATTGTGCCAAAGTAATTAAGAGAAAGGTACAACTTTAAAAAAAAAAACAAAAAATGTGGGGCTATCTCATCATAGTCTAGGAGGAGATTTGGAATTTGTGTCTAAACTTGGCTTTGATTTTTTTCCCCCTAAAGAAAAGGCATGTTGTGTCACGTCTCTGTTCCAAAGTCTCTAATGGATTCTCCTCTCTCTCAGTAACACCCCAAACCATGATTGTTTCCTACCAGGTAGGTCCTGAGTTAGCTATTGCTGCATCCCCACCGCCTACTTACCCCAACTCTGCTCCAGCTACACTCAGGCAAGCTCCTGCTTTCAATCTTTACATGGCTGCTCTCTCTTCCCGAATTCTCTTTCCACCAACATCGGCATGCTTTACTTGCTTACTTCTTTCATATTTTTACTCCAATGTCAACTTACCAGACAACCTTTAATCATTCTCCCCTTACTTTACTTTATATTTCATCATAGTACTTATGTATGTATTTGTTTACCTGTTTGTTGTTTGTCTCCTTTCTCTCTGCATGAGAATATGGTTTTGTTTTGTTCAGTGCTATGCCCCTTATTCTTAGAACAAAGCCTGTCATGTAGTAGTCACTCCAATATTGTTGCATGAATATATGAATTATTAATATTTTATAATATCATAGGAGAACATGCATTATGTGTCCAGGCCCTAAAGTCTCAAATTCAGCTCAGGAATGTTTAAGAGGAATTTGTGGCCAACCCTCAGTCCAGCCAGGGCTTTATATAGAGCAGATATAATTTTCAGGGACAGATTAAAGGACTTGATTCACTGATTTAAAGATAATAATAAGAATGGCAGGCTTAAGACAGATGTTAGAAAAAGTGCTCAGTTTGGGGTGAGGAAACGGTGATTAAATTTATCTGAGTCGAGTATAAAAGAAAAGAGGGAAAAAAGGGGGAGACCAGGTGGTGGGGTCATTTAGAGCAGCCTGTGATGGATGGTCAAGGAGAGAGAGTTTGCACTCTGTCTAAAGTGCTATCAGCGTCGTAGGTGGTCAAAGTGGTTGTAACGCTGCAGTGAGAATGTGGGTGAAGAACTGCCCTGGAAACATCGCTGACCATGTCCTGGAAAGAGCGCAACTTTTGGCTATATTTCTGCCAGGAAGGCCATATAGATATGAAAGGGCATGGGGGGTGGTGAAGACAAAAAGAAAACTAGCAATTTATTTAGATCCTACTACAAGTCAGTGTTCAAGTCCATATCTACTTTTCAGCATTTATTCCCCCTGTTCTCTCTTGTTCAGTTTCTGTGGTTGCTGTTTATATAACTGAGATTTGCCAACCTAACAGATGCTGAAAGAAGAAAATTTAAAAAAAAAGTGTATCCAAGAAAATGCTCAAATGTCCCAGTTGGAGTTAAGCTTTTACTTTTATTTGAATATTTAATGCATTTTGCCTTTTGTGATACTTGACTGTTCTCCTGCTTTCCTCTTCACTAGACTATCCATCCACCAGGGACTGACACATTTCTCACATGGCTCTGTATCGCCAAGACTCAGCATATCGTTTTATACACAGAAGATATGCAAATTATTTTCTGTGAAAAATAGGTAACATTTTAGAAACAAGACAATCCAAAGAGGAATTACAGAGGCAATTTGCTAATATCATCACTGCTGTAGAGAGTCTGGGTTTGATCACGGAATTTAGACCCTCTAAAAAGATTTGAATTGAAAGTATAGATCCTCTACCAACATGTTGATAAAATAGTCATTTGGAGAGATGGGAATAATTTGTGGCAATTTTTCTACCCTCAAGATACACTGCCACTGTACTCTCTTTATGAACTCTTTTGCTCTAGCCTCTTTGCCTTTTTAATTCAACCTCTTTACAAAGGAAATCACGTGTAATTGATATTTAAAGGGACAATGCATAGACGTTCAATCCTTGTGATGGAGGCCAGAGCGTTTTATGATGATCTGCATCTAGGTCAAGACACCGCTTTCTCGGAAGCGTCGGTCGATGGATCAAGTCTAAGTTGCACGCTAACCTCCATGAGGATAAGGCTGTGCCTTCCCTGAAGATAAATGGGCCTTTCAAATGGCAGCCTTGCAGCTGGAATTTAATGAGAACATAAATGCCACAAAAAGAGATTTTCTTTTGCAAATGATGGACCACTCACTCCTTCCTTTTTTTTTTTTAAATGATGAAAGGCTGTATTCTAAAATTAACAACATAGCACATAGTTGCGTATCTATTTTTCTCTCAGATGTCTGCATTGCATCATTTTAAGGTCTCTTGTAGCTTCTGTGGATGTTTTGGGTTTTACTTCAGAACTTCTACTGTAACATATTACATGCTTATTGCGGAAAAATTATATGGGTTATTATCAATTGATTCTTTAAAAAAATATTTTCTTAATACCACAGTGATAAACACTGAAAACCGAGAGCTTGGGATCAGCAGAGAGACCATATGTTTTATTCAGGGATTCTGTTTATTTATTTTAGCATGTTTAATTCTCATTTTGTGAAAAATGTTCAAGAGTATTAGGATATCAGGCACAGAGGCAAGTCTATCCAAACATGTGACGATACTTTTACTTAAAGTTTTCCTTCACCATATTTTGTACCGTTTTACTGTCAGTTTTATTGACTGTAATTTACATACAATATAACCAACTTTAAATGTACAATTGGCTGAGTTTTGACGAATGTATGTAGTTGGGTAATGATCATCCCAGTAATAATTCTGAATATTTACATCATCTCAAAAGGATCCCATGCTCACTAATGCTTGGCATTGTCAGTCTTCCAAATTTTAGCCATTTAGTGGGTGTGCCATGGTATCTCACTTTGATTTTAATTTGTATGGCTCTAATGAATAATGATGCTGAGAATATTTTCATGGGCTTGTTTGTCATCTATATATCTTCTTTGGCGAAGCGTCTGTTCAAATCTTTTGCCCGTTTGTGAGGACTATTTGTCTTCTTACATCATTTATTTTAAAAGAATGCAGTAAAGCAAAGAAAGTAACCCAAATTTGGCTTCAAAAGATTGACTTTCACCTGCCATTGCCCCCTCAGGTCCGCCACCCAAGCAACAAGATCTGGTCACTGAACTCCCACAGCCTAGGGACTAAGTCTTGAGTAGAATTTTGAGAACTGGAGTCTTACAGACAAAATGATAGACTTCTTTATAAGGCTCTTTAAATACACATTAATTTCTCTCCCTAAACCTAATACTATTTCTAAGAAACCCCACGAGAGTATTTTTCTCTCTCTCTTTTTTTTAAACCATGTTACATCTGGCTGTGAGGAATCTTTTCAATGCAAAATTCTGCTTATTAATTTACTGAGACTACTTCAGTGGCTAATTAGGCTATTCCTTACAGTTTTGTATACCTCAGATTGGTGTGACTTCTGGACGCAGTATGTTAATAATTTCTTATAAGTAAAGCTGTAAATTATATACTGCCTAGAATCAAGAATAGGGCAACCCAATCAACAGCTACTGGGCATTTCTTGAGTATTTAGCTCAGTAACAAGTATAAAGACGATGCTAAAAATTTATAGTTTCTTTTTCACAGGTTGATGTCACAAACCTGACTCCTCTTTACAATGAAACACTGGTAGTTCTGTTAGCTTCGCATTCCAACTTGAAGCATAGAAATGTAGGAGTAGTCTAAACAGCAGGTAAAGGTAGGAATTGAACATGAGTTTTTAAAAACTTGTTTACACCAATCAAGCTACAATCCCGACAGAAGTGACAAACGATGGCATTGACTCCAAAACATTTAAACAACCCTGGATCCATTTTACCAATGGCAACTTTTCCAAAGGTGTCATTATTCTGAAGTATTCTGTTGGCTTCAGAAAAAGGATTGGAATGCTGTCTTTTTTCTGTGCCCTGAAACCACTGTCTCCCTCCATCACCAATCCACCTCACCCCTGCTTCAGTATGATTGGTGAAAGGTCCGATGAGAGGAAATTGCATTGGCTCATGGAGTTTTCAGCGGGCAAACTGACTCCACATAGATCATTAGATCAGACATTTCTCTGATTTACCCTTGAGAACAGTTATTCACTCTTATTCACAAATGTAGGGACACGTTGTTAGAATCTAACATTTTGCTAAACAAACTTCTCTCTTTTAATATTCTCTCAAATATTAAAATGTACTCACAACCAAAACTAACTTCTAATAAAGGGATCTGAGTCATGAAAAGATTATTTGAGAATTTTTCTTATGCCTGCAATCTTTGCTCACAGGTAAGGAATAAATACAGGATGATTCTACCGTGTTTGCTTTTGCCTTCTTAGAATGGGATGCACAGGGAAAGTCACTGAAATGTAAGGTATAAGAGGGATGAAATCTGTCCAAGCAACTAGAATCATGCTTAGTACATATTAGGCACTCAAAAAGGTTTTGGATGCTTGGTGTCTTTTCCTTGTCTCCCACATGACCTATCAAGTGTTTAGAACTCATTTTTCAAGATGAAAAGATATAGAGTTAGAGCTTAGGCAAGATGGCGGACGTACTGGATCTTCATGAGGCCGGGGGCGAGGATTTCGCCATGGATGAGGATGGGGACGAGAGCATCCACAAACTGAAAGAAAAAGCGAAGAAACGGAAAGGCCGTGGCTTTGGCTCCGAAGAGGGGTCTCGAGCGCGGATGCGTGAGGATTATGACAGCGTGGAGCAGGATGGCGATGAACCCGGACCACAGCGCTCTGTTGAAGGTTGGATTCTCTTTGTTACTGGAGTCCATGAGGAAGCCACGGAAGAAGACATCCATGATAAATTTGCAGAGTATGGAGAAATAAAAAACATCCACCTCAACCTGGACAGACGTACAGGATATCTAAAGGGGTATACTCTAGTTGAGTATGAAACATACAAGGAGGCCCAAGCTGCTATGGAAGGACTCAATGGCCAGGATTTGATGGGACAGCCGATCAGCGTAGACTGGTGTTTTGTTCGGGGTCCACCCAAGGGCAAGAGGAGAGGTGGCCGCAGACGCAGCAGGAGTCCAGACCGGAGGCGTCGCTGACCCATCCTCTGTTGTCCAGGGCCTGAATCTCCTGTTGGGGCATTCTCCCAGAACCTCCTTCCCTGGAGGAGTCTATACAGTTCTTGGTGCCCTCTTTGGCAGCCAAGGGTGAAGGCCCCATAGAGGAGAGGATCCAGAGGAGCACTGAGGAGGCCAAAGAGGAAGAGGATGTGGCTGAGGCTGGGAGGCACTTCAGTTAGCATGGTGGGAGAGAACCAGTACCAAAGACCCAGCAGGTTAAAAGATGTCCAGCAGAGGACGAAGGTCAGCAAGACAAGCAGGGCCAGTCGCAAACCCTGAAGATGAACGTGGGGGCGATTGTCTAAGGAGCGGCGGAGGGCAAATTCACCGGCAGGGGCTGGGAACTTAGAAAATACACTCAAATTCAGAACCACTCAGCTTCTGAGTTGATGGATGGGCAGAAATAGTGAGATGGAGCTCTCCCCTTATAAGGAAGAGGATGGTACAAGCCCTTTCCCCCTTCCCAACCTGGGATTATACGCTCCCCTCCCACCAGAGATTATGACAGATGTGCTGCAAAAGTTTCGATTGAGGTGCTGTGTTACATGAAGCTACAAAGTCTATTTGAAGTCTTGTTGGTGTTCAAGAGCAAAGGAATACTGATCACCCTTCTTAATTCTTGCCCAGCTAACTCCACTTCAGAGAATGATGGCTAGTGGCTGGTTAGAATTGAAGGCATTCAATAAAGTTATGTGCAGCATCAGCTGCTAGAGATATGGTTAGCAACTCACTTTTGGCTTGATAGATAGCTATCAAATTTATGAGGCTAGAGGCAATAGTTTCAGGGTACGGGTTAGGGCCTGGGGGTTGGGGTCTCACCATGGTTCCCCTTCCTTGTCTGGGGACTGGACACTGAGGACAATGCGGCTGTAGCAGACGGTCATGGCAGTCAGTGGCAGCAGAAAGAGACAGCAGAAGGTGAAGAGGTGGTCTCTTGCCATCAAGCCTTGAAGCTGCCTTTGGTGACACTGAGTGAAAGGGACTGGACCAGCTCAGCGGACGGTATGGAACAGGAACAGCTGGAGTGGAGTCAAGGACTATTAGAACTGGTCTACCTTTTCCCTCCCATGCCAACCTACCCACCAGTTCAACACTCTCTCTTCCCAATTCATTCATTTTTTTTTTTTTTAAATGAGATTGTTGAGAAAACTTGGGAGCTAATACAGTGCATAATCCCAATTCGTTCTTAATTTCCTGCAGTGCTGAGTAATGGTACATCCATGGTGCCATATTTAAAAGGTTAGGAATGTATCTTGAAAATCCCTATCTTCCTCTTAGGCTAAGTTTGTTAAATCTGGGACTTAACCCCGTCTTCTCAAGTACTGTTCTAACATTGCATTTTATCACAGGATATCTCTACCACCTCACCAACATTTTTTTTTTCCTCACCAACATTTTTAGCTGAAATTATTTTCCTGATGTGTCTGTGATTCTGTGGGAAAAAGAAATCTTGTGTAAAATGGGTGCTGCTAAAATTTCAGGCCATTTTGCAGTCACTCTGTAAAGTGACCTTTAGTAATCGTTAAAACTATAATGGTGAAACAACGTTAAATAATAAAATTTAACATTTTTTAAAAAAAAAAAAAAAAAAAAAAAAAAAAAAGATGAAAAGATATGTAACCGAGCAGGACCCTCTGAGGCCTTCCCAGGACAGACTCCTCCCCCCATGCCCTCTGCCTGCTTCTTGTTTGTAGCAAAGCTGTAGTCTCCCAGGCCTCCCCTGAGTCACAAAAGTCTGGCTCAAGAATGACTGATTGAAAGGATGTGAACATGTAGTGACAGAAATAGCAGTTGGGTCAGGAAAACTGATAAGAATTTAAATAGTAAATCAGCCATATAGCAGTCACAAAATCTTTAGTTCCTCCCTGAAGGACTTAGATAACAGTATCTGATGCACATTCCTGAGTTGTTTTACAGATGATAAAACCCCCACCAAATGGAAGAAGTTAACTACTTGATGACCATGAGCACGTAGCCCCCAGATCAGCTGTAGCCTAAAGATTAATAATGTTAACCCCTATGACACCACTCTGTTACCTCACTGTCAACCAATTCGAGAATCATGTACAAGCTGATCACATACCCTGCAACTCCCCTCCCTAAGCTTGCCTTTAAAAATGCTTCCCTGAAACCCATTGGGGAGTTCAGGTGATTTTGAGCATTAGCTGCTCTGAACTCCTTGTCTGGCGCCTACAGTAAAGGCTACACTTTCCTACACCACAACCCGGTGTCAGTAGATTGGCTTTACTGCGCACGGACGAGCAGACCCAAGTTTGGTTCGGGAACAGATATTATTGAGGTTCTGCAGATTGTCCTTTACTGAATTGTGACTCTCAGGAAGTAGAATTGAGTACAAACCCCGATGTGAGCAGAATAATGAAAAAGTTAACTGATCAGGTAATGGAGTCAGAGTCAGGTTGGGAATTCTAAATCTGCCATTAATTCTCTGTAATTCCCTAGAGAAAGTATTTAGCTTTTTCCAGGTGTCATTTCTAATCATAAAAGGAAGCTATAACATCTTACAAGAACTGTTCATGAGGAGACACTCTGCAGCTCATAAAAATAGGAAGGCTTACGATTCAGTGGTCCTGGACTTAAAGGTGAAGGCAGTGAGGAGAAAAGAATTTCTTTTAGGAAGTAGGGAACTTTTACTTGGATTTTACAAGGCTAGTTGGTTTATGTGAATGGGACACTTGAGAAGATCACATTTGAAAAAAGTGTGCATGGATACTGGGCAATGAGTAGATTGTTGTTTCTGATTTCCAAGCACACCTTCCTCCTTCTGATGAGAGGACCATCTTTTCCACAAGGAAATCATCCTCTTGTGAGGTCAGTAGCACTGGCTGCATCTCCTACAGCGGTATCCATGTGACCGAGCCCCGACCAATCAGAGTGCTACACCTCACACCTCCTGGCCACAGTTCTTGTCTGAGAAACAGCATGTGATTGAAGAGGGGTGAGTCAGGTACCTCTTTGGTAGTTTTCTGCTAGAGCCCAAGTGGAAGACACCGTTTTACTACTGGGATCAGCAGGCTGGTGGGATATGAGCTTTGACTGATGGAAGACATAAGGAAAGGTCAGTTTAAAAGAAGAGAGAAAACGTCTTGACCTAGATTCTGTCAGGCATGGAGCCAGATGTAGTCTTGGACTTTTCTGTCCATGGCCACATTTGCAGGGTGTGGAGGGAGCCTGCAGCATGACTTATCTGGTATCATTTTACATTCTGTCAGTTGGAACGAAAGGAGTCCTGACTGATGCCTTGGGCCGGAAGATGGGCTACGGTCACTAATGGCCAAGGGGTTCAGGGGGTTCAGCTGAAAGTAGGATTCAAATTTGGCAAGTGATCCGTGTTTGCTAAAGGAGTAGGGAGGAAAAAATAGGCAGGAGTTGTATTGAGGGTAGTGAATTCCCACAGGCCATCCTGCACAGGTTCAGTGTTTTCTGCAGCAAGAATAAAGGAGAAAAAATAGAAAGGAGAGAGATAATAGGAAAACATTTCTGATACAGGGCCCAAGGCCAAAGGAGACCAAGTTTGGAGTGGTCATATATGAGTTATACCTATGTATGGTTAGAGATTGCCTTTACAAAGTTAAGATCTCCATCTGACCATTAATCTAAAAGCACCTGTGGCATTCCAGAGTCCTTACCCAGGTAAAGTTGGATAAGGTCAGTGCTTACACTCTGAGTCACTATAGATGGTGTTCATCTTAAGACCACTAAAAGTAACAGGTCCCCTCGTATCACAGTAACACCCTACAGCTTCTTTGTGCATGTGTTCAACTATCTAGAAAAATACATGTATATATCTTAAAAATTAAGGAAAGCCCTCTTCCATGGTTACCTGCAGAAAACTATTACTATTGACTCAAAAGAGAAAAAACAATATGTTCTAAATGAGAACAGAATAGCTTTAGTATTATGACAACCCCTGAAAAAAATGGGAATTAAGTAGGAAGAAGCAGAGGCACTCTGATTCAAAGACCTGGTAAACGCTCTGGGATGAGGTCGGTGCTCAGGGCATATCTCGTGGTAACAATGAGGCGGGTTGGCATTGTCCGCCAGTATGGCAACAGGCAGCAGATGACAGTCAAGACTGAGTAGGCACTGGAATGTCCTGCAAATGGTCATGGGCAAGCAGGCACATAGTCACAGGGATGGAGAGTGTGAACCCATGGGCGTGCTGTGAAGATAGGCATGTATCTAAGGGCATCGGGGAGAAAGAACAGGAAGTACTAGTATTGGGATTTAGGACTCCAGTCTCCAATAGCCATGCAAGGGAAGTGCGGAATTTGAGTCTCATTGGAACTGAGGTGCCCAGTAGACTATCAATGTAAAGAACTTGGACTGGGAGGAAAATGGTAGAATAGAGACCCTGATTATTAAAATAATAGTGTCAGGCAAAACCAGGGACCAAAGAACAAGGGAAATTACATTGGTCATTTTAAATTAGAGATAGAGCAAGATCCAGATGCATGGATGACTTAAATCCCCAAATTAATAAATAATGTTAACAAAACACAATTATCCAATGTATGTCTTGCACTGTGTTGTTATGTAAATGCTTAATTTTCCAAATAAGCCCCAAATAACCCCAAAATGTAGCACTTTGGCATACTGAATAATATAAGTTAGAGGAATTTGAGAAATGGCTTGTGTAGGAAGGACTTTCTGACCTTCTCCTGAAGCAGGTTATGTGAGAGAAGCCCTCCCTATACCTGAAGGAAAGGAGCATCCTTATCTCCAAGATGCAGAGAGGAATCTGAATGAACAGGCCTTGCTCCTTCCTCCAGTTTACTACACTTAGCTCATACCATTTTTTGTCCTATCACATTTTTCCATGACTCTCCACTCTTTGTCATACTTTGCCTAAAAATAGTGAGGTTTGGGCTTCCCTGTGGCGCAGTGGTTGAGAGTCCGCCTGCCGATGCAGGGGACACGGGTTCATGCCCCGGTCCAGGAAGATCCCACATGCCGCGGAAGTTTTAACCAACTTTTTCAATGAATCCACCAAACACTGGTCTTGATTTTATTGGTGAAGAGGACAGCTACTCTATTTAATATTCATTAATGTTCTTTAGTTTGTAAAATTAATGTTTATGGCCAAAATTTCAGATATCCTGAAATGTTTTGTCCTATCTTAAGTGACAAAAGATGACAAAAAAATTTCATTTTGAGAAGTATTACAATATCAGCTAACCTATACCCGTAAGAGGACCAAGTTCTTTCAGATGGAGTTATCCTCTCACTTGGGGTGTTGTCTGATACTCCTAGGAGGAAGGTGAAATTATCTGATGGATGGAAGAATATTTTTATTCCTTAACGAATCCTAAGTTTATTGAACTTTTTGGAGCTCCATGACAAATTTGTTTTGGAGCACCACAGCAGTTCAGCCAAGTCACAGACTGAAAACTCAGCTAGTAGGTCTGTTTCTACCTACGCTGCTGACATAAGATCTTTGATAATCTGCTTACTATTTGGCTTTCCATTTCTGGAAAAATAAGAACTGGGAGATAATGCTATTTCATAGGGACTGCTGACGTCCATAGTTGTTAAATACCTTAACTGCTTAGCAAATAAAGGATGGAATAAGCAATCAATATATACGTTCTTCTAGTGATTAATTTCAAATGAGGGTTTTTTTTTTTCCCAAACAGCAACTTTTGATAGAAAACCTGATTCCCACCAATAGATTTTCCACTTTAGATATTCTTGATTTGCATATCTCTCCCCAGCACTCATTGAGAAATTCAAATACTACACGCAAAGATTTCTACCTGATCTGTAGGCCTCTCAACTTCATTCTTGTAAAACACTGCCTGACCTCAATCAATATCCTTTTGTACCAGCCAAGATATTGACTGCAGAGTGGAGAAATGTGTTCGCAGCATTAGGACAAGAGAAATACCAGAGGAATAATTAGTCTTAAAAAACTCTAAAATAGTTACATTTGGGTTGCATTGAGTTTGTAGGTCTAGTGCTGCTAGAAATCAGAATCACAGATTTGAGAACTTAGCATGAGGAAAAATTAAGTATTTCAACTTGCAGTTCTCCACATAGGAAAATGAGATAAATAGCATTAGTTCTCCAAATATATTAATTTATAACTTGAAAATTTCTCCACAGTTTCTCATACAGAGGACCACAATTTACTTGCCCATGTCTATAGTTTGCTCTGATTCAAAGTGTGTCTCAGGTATTTTATCTAAAGCAGCTGGTATTTCACACCCTGATAATCATAGTTAAGGAGGCTTTTCTAATAGAAAATAATGATGTCAAATAATGACCTCAATTTATTCTTCTATTATTCTCATTTAGCTGGAACTGAAACAAAATTAAGACAGTGGCTTTTTTCTTCATTCTCAAAAAATATATTTTACTTATGAAACACAATGTGAAAATACATGGGAGAACAATATTCCATTGCTGTTAGAGGCTATTAATTGAAGAATAAAGGATTCTGCTTTACATTTTGTTAGAAGAGGCAGATAATACTAATATATTTCCACAGTCTGTCAAATATCTTCCCACAGTATCTGATTAAAAGTAACACATTTACCCCCAATTTAATGGATGTCAGAGGAAGAAAAGTCACTGTTAAATGACAGAATAATGCCCCCTACAGAGGTCCACATCCAAATCTCAACACCTATGCATATGTTACCACACATGGTAAAAAGGACTTTGCACCTGTGATTAAATCAAGGATTCTGTGATGATGAGATTATTCTGAATTATCTTGGTGGGCCCAGTATAATCAAAAGAGTCCTCTTAGAAGGGAGAAAGGAGGGTCAGAGTCAGGGAAGGAGATATGATATGAGGACACCAAGGGTGGAGAAAGAGAGGGGGTTGGTGGGGAGGGAGAGAGAGAGATTGAGAGATTTGCAAACTTTATGCTGCAGACTTTGAAGACAGAGGAAGTGGCCTGGAGCCAAGGAAAGCAGGTGGCTTCAAGAGGTGGAAAAGGCAAAAAATGGGTTTCCCTAGAACCTGCAGAAAGAATTCAGTCCTGCTAGCATCTGGATTTTAGGAGTTCTGACCTCCAAAAATGTAAGATAATAAACTCGTGTTGTTTCAAGCCACTCAGTTAGTGGTTATTTGTTATAACAGGAAGCTCATACATTCACTCAATCTCACCTCTACTTCTCTTATTTTTCTGCATTTTTAATTGGAAATTTTTGTGCAACCATATGTCTCTTTTCATATATATATTCAGACATTTTTTAGTATCAGTAGAGATTCATGGATATTTATTTTATTCTTTGGGTTATAAGCTAAAACTATCATTTTAAATTTTGTTGCTCTTTAACCTCATATTTTAAAACATGCAAATACTGTGGGATAGAAATATAAATGATATAAATTCTTTCTGTAAAATATTAAAAATAAATGTAAAGGTATGCATGTCAGATTCAGCTGAGGAACCTGATAAAATGCAGATCCTTGGCCCTTCCTCCATATATTTGTATCTTTGTATTTGTATATTTAGCAGGTCTGTGGTGGGGTATAACATTGGCATTTTAATAAATATGCCAGGTGATTCTGATATGTACACATGAAAAAGTCTGATATATATTGCTTGAAGTAAACATTAATAATATCACTTGTTTAATATGTGGGAAAAAGTATGTACTTGAGCTTCCTTCTTTCTTTCTACTTGTGAATAAATGGATTTGTAGGAACTTGCTTGGAGGACCTTAAGGGGAAATGTTTAGAAAAGGTCATGTATTAAGAAAAAGTTTAAGAATGCCATAAGTTCAGTGTTACATCTGCTTTATTTAATATGGTCATGAATTATTTAAGTAAAAGAGTAAAAATTATTTCTTTCAAATTTGAAAATAACATTGACAAGTTCAAGAAGCACCAGTTCAATAAGAACAACCACACACAAAAAATGTGCATGATAAATATCTACGGTGAGGAGAATTTTCATCTTTTCAAATACTTTATTGATTGCCCTCCATCTTATTGGTTTCATTATAGCACTCGGTAGGTATAAGCAAAGGATGCTTACAAAAGGTGGTCATTCACTCACGGGAACTTTAAAAAGAATTATATGGACTTCCCTCTTGGTCCAGTGGTTAAGAATCCGCCTTCCAATGCCAGGGACGGGGGTTCGATCCCTGGTCAGGTAACTAAGAGGGGCAACTAAGCCTGCGTGCTGCAACTAGAGAGAAGCACGCGTGCTACAACTACAGAGCCCGCGTGCTCTGGAGCCCACACACCACAACTAGAGAGAAGCCTGAGTGCTGCAATGAAGAGCCCAGGCACCACAATGAAGACCCAGCTCAGCCAAAAAAAAAAAAGAATTATAAATGGGGTTTGAGTTCTAGCTCTGCCTTTTGCTAACTATGACAATGGAAAGTTATTTTATCCCTGTAAATCCCAGAGAATACAATAAGATAGTGCATTTAAATACTGTACCAAAAAACCTGGCACAAGCCTAATATTTGGCAAGTTATTATTATTACTATTCCTATTATTCTTAATAACTCAACGCCTTAGATATCAACTTCATTTTTTTAGGACATATCTAACCAAAGACAAATTTGTTAACACAAATTAGAAACATCATTGCTGTATTTTTTAGCACTTATGTGCATAAGGTACCTCCCTCAAAGTTCAGTTAATGTGCAAAGACTCTATGTGGTTTGCTAAGACTTACATTAGCTGGTGCTGAAGTTTAATTCCTGTTAAAGTTGTAGACTACACCCACTTCTTAGTCAACTTAAAAAGTTCATTAATACAATGTGAGAATGTATTTCTTACAGTTGGTACTGGAACTATGGAAACATAGCAACAGTTCCTGAAATGTATTTTAGCACAAGTGTTGATGTATGTAAATCAGGTAAAAATCCTTAACACACGAGTGTTCATATCTTTCCTCTTGACCCAATTTATAAGGAACAAAGATACTTGCTTTCTGTGTCAGCTTCTGGGCTTGAGTTGTTTTGAGAATTTTGATGAGTGGGTAAATCTCAGAGAGAAAGCAAAGAAGCCAGAGAAGCTAACTTCTCTTTATGTAACTTTATGTAGCTCATAAAGTTAATAGGAAAAATATGGTGGTGAAGGTTGGCAGAAAGAGAAAGAAATGCAGCACGGCATGAGTTTGGAAGGTCATTTTGACATGGAGGTAAAAGTGAAGCATCAAGAAAGGGAGTCTTTGGGGTGGCTTTGGGTTCTTTGAGATCAGAAGGAATGAGAAAAGGAAGATTTTGAGAAATGTGATGAGTTTTAAATCTCCATTACTCTTCCTTGAGATGGTTAAATAGAAATGTAATATTTTTACTTCTGGGTGTTATTCTTTGAATGAAACACAAGTTAAGATTGACCCATGTAGGGCCTGGGAAGTTAGGTTACAAAATGTATTATTTCACCTTTAATGTATATATGCAGAGACCTTTCTCACTGAGTGTCATTGACTGGGAGCACGGTGTCTTTTTGTGATCTTGGCATTCTTGGGCCCTGGTGATATTAAAAAATATGAGAAGTAAAGGTATTGTAATTACTTGCTCAGTGTGTTCAATAAGGAAATTTTAAAAGAAGCTTGCAGCTTAACAGTGCTTTATTTTCCTACTGTTTTAATCTTCCCAAAAGGTCAGACAAGCCTTTATTGTTATTCATGAAATCAAATGTCCTGTAGCCCTGAAAAGACAAATTGTAGTGGCTCTTTTAAGTTACTTAGTGATGTGGATGAAAACTAACCACTTGATAGAAGATGCTGAAACAACAAAAACCCATGTCCTCCTTCTAACATAGCTCTTCATAGGATGGATATTCATAAGGGCTCAGGAGGCAGAATATTTCGCCTCTCTACACAAACTTCACTTACGTACTCATATGTCTCTTCGGTTATACAAAGACCTGAAATAAACACCACCTGCATCTCAGAGTAATATCAGACTCAGCTTATCCTAGAAACTGATAGATTGAAAGAAGAGTTCTTAGAAAAATTGTTAGGGGAACCACTGACTGAAACCGCCCACCCTGGCCAGGCCCAATAGTAACCACTTGCATGAGTTATCTTACAACAGGAGGTCCTGGTAAGGAATGTGGAACTCACAAGCTACCACCAACTGGAAGAATTCTGGAAAGGTCAAAAGGAGAGAGAAGACATCAGCCCATGTGTCCTACCAACCTCCCAGAATCCTTTTGCTGGAATCCATCTTGGCTGAGCGATGTGTGCACCACCAGGAAGGACGCTGAGTCAGAATAATTGTCCAGAGACAACTGGAAACTCATCCCATCACCACAGAACTGGAGTCCATGAGCCATGTGGCACAGCAGTTCTCCTGGGTCCCCTTACCCTGCTGCTCTCTGCCCGGGCGCCCCTTCCCAATAAAGTCTCTCGCTTTGTCAGCACGTGTGTCGCCTCAGACAATTCATTTCTAAGTGTTAGGCGAGCCCACTCTTGGGACCTGGAAGGGGCCCCCCTTCCTGCAACAAAAGGACCCAGAGAAATGATAAGTCTGGACCTGGAACAGCATACATTTTTCATCCACTAACAGCACTGCTGACTGGAAACTGAACCTGCGGTGCTGGGGCCCGGAGGTGGGAGAGTGTCTTCTTAGGCAGCAGTGAAATGAGGAGTAGGGGACGAGAGGGAAGCCACCTTCTCACACTGGGATGAGGGTTGAAAACAGAATTTCTGTAGCAGCTAGTGACCTGGCTGAAGACGCTGTTAGCATGCAAGGAATGTAATTAAGGGGCAAGTTTTTTATGTCAGAAGTCTCATTAACACCTCCTAGCAATGCAAATACCTCATTTTAAGTCTCCTTTAATATATGTTTGAAAAAGGGAGGAGAAAATTACTCATTTATTGATTCTGGTTTAGCATGGAAGGCATTCTGACAACGACTTCAGAATGAGAGCATAAAACCACAGTACCTCAAGAGTTCCGAAGGCACAATAAAGAAAATAACATGGTAAGAGCACATTTACGCACTCCCTGAACTACAGCATATATGAATGTTTTCTTCTTCTAGCTGAAAATGAACCACCTCTGATTTAGAGACTTATGACAGGTATGTGGCTTTGTAGCCATTGTTATATATTTTGTGTACTACTGTTGCATTTATTCCATCACAGATGGGTTTTCACCATAATGTGTCCCTTGTACAAACCAAGCCCATATATAGTATGATTGAAGTCCCAAAGAATGTCCTAGTGTAATTATTTTGAGGGCTACAGTTTCATTTAAAGGTGTTAACTAAGAATGCCTCCTGCCACATCAGTGAACAAAGGATGTTGCAGCCATCAAGCCACCACATTACAGCCACCCCGACAGTGAGCCCTGAGGGAGCTCAGGATGGAAACAAAGAATGCCTGCCATGTAGCAGTCAGCTGCTGCAGTCACCCCTGTTGGTACCCCCTAAGGAGACTCAGGATGAGAAGCACAGGATACTGGCCCCAGATTCCTGAGGTGCATCTCAAAGGAATGATTTCAGTGAGCCCAGACTCTTGCATCTTCTCATACATAGAAAAGCGTTAAATCCCTTAACATGAGATAGCTGGTTTTACTGTATTGTATATTATTTTTTTATTAATAGTAATCTTTTTATGTTCCGACCACCTGGTTTTGCTGCAAAACACTCCTATATATCCTGGCTTGCTCCCTTCCTCTTCGTAACAGTTTCTCTGAGTTATCTAAGATGCTGTGTCCTGGGGCTTAAGTCCTCAGATTTGTCCACCAAATAAAACGTAACTCAACTTTTAGGCTGTGCATTTTTTTTAGCTGACAAAGGTAATTATATATGGGTCATAACATCTTAGCATTTTTCGTACTCTGGAAATCATACACATTCATATTAACTTCAGAATAACTTGTCAATCAAAAGTGTTTTTATGTTAGACTATGACATCATACCAGTGTAAACCTCACCCCTGATCAACAAGGGTGGGTATTACGGGACTACAGAATAAGGACTGAGGTCCTGGCTCCTGAACAGGGTCCCCTCCTCTTTACGAAGCAGATCAAGTCACCCAGGACCAACACAACTTTTCCAACCTAATCTTGTATCTTCAATTTGTTTCTTTCCTTTGATTTACTCTTCACTGCTAAACTTCTCCTGCGCTTTCTGCTTTCATCGCCCACCAGACCTTAAAAGCTTCCTCTCCGCGTTTATGCCCATGTCACTCTAGTAGAAATGTTCTTGCGTTTAAATACTAATGCCCCTCAACTGCCCAAACAGTAACTGTTTCTGAGAACTTTTCTTGCAGGGAATCAAGAGGGAAAAAAAAAATGTGGTTCTTAAACCATGATGTCACCTTTTTTCTATTATCAAAACACTTCCTTCCACTTGCTGCTTCACAGAGACAGAATCCATGAACAGAATTTTCACTGTTTCATTCCTGCAGTTGCCACCAGTGCTTCTAGGTTAACAGATTATCACAAAAAAGCTATTTAAATATCTCCTAAAGTCTACTACAAAGGATCTTCTCTTTACATAAGTCTTTACATTCTTTTATTTGAGATGGAAAAAAAAAATCTCTGCAACAAAATGTAAAGAAAATGATATCCAATTTTCAGTAAACAATATTTGGATTCTATGGAGAATTTAGGAATCAGCTTAATTTTAATTTGATGGTTTATAAATATAATTCATGTTTGTTCCTTTGCTCTTCTGATCCAACACAGACATCCTCTTATGTTCAACAAATGCATGCTGATCTTCAAAATCTAATATTTGCAATGCACATTTCACACAATCTACATCTATAAATTTGTATTAAAGTATAGATATAATTCTTCCATAGTGACATAACTAAATCCCCATCATATGTATAGCTAAATCCTAACTACTTAATTGGTATCATCTTCTAATGCACATGGCATGAATTAAAGCATCTGAATAACTATTTTAACTGAGAAGTAAAACATAATCAAGTCAATTCTGATTTAGATGCAATTTGCTACCCATGGAATTTAGAATTATACACTAAAAACCACACCACTTAAAACATGTATATTGCAACACACATACTGGTGTTTCACAAGGTGGTTGTTGCCAGTTACAGAGAAGAGTTAGACTAGGAATCCAGGGAGAAAGCTTGGAGGAAGAAGTGTGGAGCAGTGAAGAGGCCCTGGCCTGGGAATTAGGGCCACCAGCTCTGATAGACCCTGGTTCTATTGCTACATAACTTGACCTTAAGCACAGCAAGGTACTGAAATTTCTGTCTCCTCCTAAAATGGCACTACCATCCAAGAGTCCTTGGAGAACTGAATGCAATGGTGTGTACAAACAACTCAACTCAAGGCCTGACGTCTAGCAGGTGTTAAGTAAATTTTAGTCTCCCTTTGTTTGAACACCATTTGTCATTTTCGATGAAAAGGCAGTAAAAAAATGTTATCCCTAAATGAAAAGTAGAACAGTCAAAAATGTCATCTCAATCTAGGGATGCAAGTTGCCATGGCAATGCAAGTATCATCCTACTATTCTCTCTACTTAGGTAGTAACAGGAATATATTTCACAGATTGAAAACAGCATTTAGAAAAGTCTCAGGTGTGACTGGCATAGGTGGATTTATAAAGTTACTTGTTGGAGAACAGATCCATTCCCAGGCCTGTAATTCTTCCCAAGTAGCTGGAGGAAAAGATATGGACCTCAAGGGAAGAATTTCTCAACCTTTAAGAAATGTCCCCTTCCTCTCCCTTGAAAGATATTTCCTGGCTTTGAAAATAAATTTGATTTTTGTGATAGAACAGTGTAGAAAGTGTTCAGTCACACTATTAAGTTCACTATGCTATCTTCTCTCTCAGTAATTGTTAAAATAAATGTCATTTATGAAAATTATTGGGGACAGCCTCTGAGAGGGAATTGCTTATGGAAAACCCTTATTCCTTCATTTTAATAACTGACAAATAAAACCAGCAGCTGTGGTGCAGAGTGCTGACGATTCAGATTGACATTAGTGTATGAAATACATGCTTCCTCTGTCTTCCCCCTCTTTTTTTTGGATTACTAAAATTATATACTTCCTGCACATTATATATCTTCCAGGGGATGTAACCTCTGATGTATTTTCAAGTTTTAGTTTCTAAAATATTGCTACTTCTGAAGAGAATTGCTTGACCAAGCACATCAGTTTCAACTATACTTTTTCATAATAAAAGGTATACTTTTTCAAAATTCCTAACACATCAAATAATAAACTTGTAATGGTCAATGAAAAAGTGTAACACAAATGGATATATAATAAAACAGTAATTCTGTAGAAATTCACAAACAGATGCACACATTCGCAGAGAAAAAGACTAGAAGTATAATGATATTCATGATGCTTAACCTGGATCCTGATGATTTTTATTTATTTGTGCATACTTTCTGTATATTCCAAATTTCCTTGATTCACATGCATTCCATTTATATTAAAATATATTTTACTTTAAAAAGTGAATAACAATTATTGAGTTCCATATATAAAGTGGTAAAATATCCTCATTTTTAGTTGTCAGTTCTGCAGAGCTATGAGCCTCAGATTTATACTGTTAGCTTAAAAAATAAATGTTCTGAAAGAGAGTACATAAAAATATATTTAAAAAATAATTTGGGTGTTAAATATAATAAAACAGATTTAAGTCCACCAAGATTAAGAAATAGAAAATTCTTTGCCTACTTTAACCACTGCCCTTCATCTTGTTCTTCTTTTCCTAACATGTCTTGATTATTCTTCACCTATTTTCTTTCCATATATATTTGGGACTCATTTTATCAAGTTGCAGAACAAACTACATTGGAATGGAATTGTATATACAAATTCATAAAAATCTGTTTGTGAAATTGATTTTTTCTATCCAATTATATTTATTTATCTTTTTTCAGTGTTTCAATAAAAGATGCTGCACATTTTGGGTTGGAATAATTTGCAGGTATTTTAAGAATATTTTCTAACAATTTTTTACTTGTATAGGCATACCTTAGAAATATTGCAGGTTCCATTCCAGACTACCATGATAAAATGAATATCTCAGTAAAGCAAGTTATGTGAATTTTTTGGTTTCCTAGTGCATATAAAAGTTATGTTCACACTATATGGCAATAACATTATGCCTAAAACATGTGCATAACTTAAGTAAAAATACTTTATTGCTAAAAAATGTTAACCCTCCTTTGAGCCTTTAGTGAGTCATAATCTTTTTGCTGGTGGAGGGTCTTGCCTTCATGTTGATGGCTGCTGACTAATCAGGGTGGTGGATGCTGAAGACTGGGGTGGCTGGAGCAATTTTTTAAAATAAGGCAATGACTCTTCCTTTTAGGAACAGCTTCTCTGCAGCACGCATGCAATGCTCTTTGATAGCATTTTACCCACAGTAGAACTTCTTTCCAAATTGGAGTCAATCCTCTCAAACCCTGCCACTTGCTTTATCAACTAGGTTTATGTAATATTTTAAATCGTTTATTGTCATTTCAGCAACCTTCACAGCATCTTCACCAGGAGTAGATTACATCTCAAGAAACCACTTTCTTTGCTCATCCATACGAAGAAACTCCTCACGTGTTAAAATTTTTCCATGAGATTGCAGCCATTCAGTTACATCTTCGGGCTCCACATCTAATTCTAATTCTCCTGCTATTTCCAGCACATCTTCGATTAGTTCCACCACTGAAATCTTGAACCCCTCAAAGCTGTCCTTGAGGGTTGGAATAAACTTCTTCCAAACTCTGGTTAATGGTGATATTTTAACCTCTTCCCATGAACCACAAACATTCTTAATGATATCTAGGATGGGAAATCCTTTCCAGAGGTTTTCAGTTGACTTTGCCCAGATCTAAATAAGGAATCACTTTCTATGGCAGCTATAGCCTTATGAAATGTATTTCTTAAATAATAGACTTGAAATAAAAATTACTCCTTGATCCATAGGCTGCAGAAGGGATGTTAACAGGCAAGAAAACAACATTAATCTAGCTGTACATCTCCATCAGAGTTCTTAGGTGACCAGGTGCATTGTCAATGAGCAGTAATATTTTGAAAGGAATCTTTTTTTTTTTTTCCTGAGGAGTAGGTCTCAATAGTGCACTTAAAATATTCAGTTCCAGTACCATACTCTCTTGATTACTGTAGCTTTGTGGTATAGTCTGAGGTCAGGGAGCCTGATTCCTCCAACTCCGTTTTTCTTTCTCAAGATTCCTTTGGCTATTCGGGGTATTTAGTGTTTCCATATGAATTGTAAAATTTTTTGTTCTAATTCTGTGAAGAATGTCATTGGTAGCTTGAGAGGGATTGCATTGAATCTGTTGATTGCTTTGGGTAGTATAGTCATTTTCACAATATTGATTCTTCCAATCTAAGAACATGGTATATTTCTACATCTGTTTATATCATTGATTTATTTCATCAGTGTTATACAGTTTTCAGAGTACAAATCTTTCACCTCCTTAGGCAGGTTTATGCCTAGGTATTTTATGCTTTTTGTTGCAATGGTAAATGGGAGTGTTTCCTTAATTTCTCTTTCTAATTTTTCATTGTTGTTGTATAGGAATGCCAGAGATTTCTGTGCATTAATTTTGTATCCTGCAACTGTACCAAATTTACTGATTAGTTCTAGTAGTTTTTGGTGGCATCTTTAGGATTTTCTAAGTACAGTAAAATGTCATCGGCAAACAGTGACAATTTTACTTCTTCTTTTCCAATTTGTATTCCTTTTATTTCTTTTTCTTCTCTGATTGCTGTGGCTAGAACTTCCAAAGCTATGTTGAATAAGAGTGGTGAGAGTGGACATCCTTGTCTTGTTCCTGATCTTAGTGGAAATGCTTTCAGTCTTTCACCATTGAGTATGATGCTTGCTGTGGGTTTGTCATATCTGGCCTTTATTATGTTGAGGTAGGTTCCCTCTATGCCCTTTTTCTGGAGAGTTTTTATCATAAATGGGTGTTGAATTTTGTCAAAAGCTTTTTCTGCATCTACTGAGATGATCATATGGTTTTTATTCCTTAATTTGATAATGTGGTGTATCACATTGATTGATTTGTCGATATTGAAGAATCATTGCATCCCTGGGATAAATCCCACTTGATCATGGTGTATGATCCTTTAATGTGCTGTTGGATTCTGTTTGCTAGTATTTTGTTCAGGATTTTTGCATCAATGTTCATCAGTGATATTGGTCTATAACTTTCTTTTAATATCTTTTTCTGGCTTTGGTATCAGGGTGATGGTGGCTTCATAGAATAAATTTGGGAGTGTTTTTCCCTCTGCAATATTTTAGAAGACTTTGAGAAGGATTGGTGTTAACTCTTCTCTAAATGTTTGATAGATTCGCCTGTGAAGCCATCTGGTCCTGGACTTTTGTTTGTTGGGAGATTTTTAATTATGGTTTCCATTTCATTACTTGTGATAGGTCTGTTTATATTTTCTAATTCTTCCTGGTTCCATCTTGGAAAATTGTACCTTTCCAAGAATTTGTCCATTTCTTCATGGTTGTCCATTTTATTTGCATATAGTTGTAGTAGTCTCCTATAATCCTTTGTATTTCTGCAGTGTCAGTTGTGATTTCTCCTTTTTCATTTCTAATTTTGTTGATTTGCGTCCTCTCCCTTTTTTTCTTGATGAGTCTGGCTAAGGGTTCATCAATTTTGTTTATCTTCTCAAAGAACTAGCTTTTGTTTTACTGATTTTTGCTATTGTTTTCTTTGTTTCTATTTCATTTATTTCTGCTCTGACCTTTATGATTTCTTCCCTTCTACTGACTTTGGGTTTCTTTGCTCTTCTTTCTCTAGTTGTTTTAAGTGTAGCGTTAGACTGTTTATCTGAGATTTTTCTTGGTTCTTGAGGTGAGACTGACTTGCTATAAACTTCCCTCTTAGAACTGCTTTTGCTGAGTCCCATAGGTTTTGGGTCATCATGTTTTCATTGTCATTTGTTTCTATGTATTTTTTTATTTCTTCTTTGATTTCTTCAGTGATCTCTCGGTTATTTAGTAGTGCACTGTTTAGCCTCCATGTATTTGTGTTTTTTCACAGTTTTTGTCCTGTAACTGATTTCCAATCTCATAGTGTTGTGGTCAGAAACACAGATCAATGGTACAGGATAGAATGCCCAGAGATAAGCCCACACACATATGGGCACCTAATTTATGACAAAGGAGGCAAGAACATACAATGCAGAAAAGACAGGCTCTTCAATAAGTGGTGCTGGGAAAACTGGACAGTTACATGTAAAATAATGAAATTAGAACACTCCTTAACACCACACACAAAAATAAACTCCAAATGGATTAAAGACCTACATGTAAGACCAGACACTATAAAACTCTTAGAGGAAAACATAGGAAAAACACTCGTTGACATAAACCACAGCAAGAGCTTTTTTGACCCACCTCCTAGAATAATGGAAATAAAAATAAAAATAAACAAATGGGACTTAATTAAACTTAAAAGCTTTTGCACAACAAAGGAAACCATAAATAAGGCAAAAAGACAACACTCAGAATGGGAGAAAATATTTGCAAATGAAACAACAGACAAAGGATTAATCTCCAAAATATACAAATAGCTCAGGGAGCTCAATATCAGAAAAACAAACAATTCAGCTAAAAAATGGGCAGAAGACCTAAATAGACATTTGACCAAGGAAGACATACAGATGGCCAAAGGGCACATGAAAAGATGCTCAACATCACTAATATTAGAGAAATGCAAAGCAAACCTACAGTGAGGTATCACCTCACGCCAGTCAGAATGGCCCTTATCAAGACATCTAGAAACTATAAATGCTGGAAAGGGTGTGCGAAAAAGGGAACCCTCCTGCACTGTTGATGGGAATGTAAATTGATACGACCACTATGGAAAACAGTATGGAGGTTCCTTAAAAAACTAAAAATAGAACTACTGTGTGACCCAGCAGTCCCACTACTGGGGATGTACCACAACGTTCATTGCAGCACTATTTACAATAGCCAGGACATGGAACCAACCTAAATGTCCATCGACAGATGAACGGATAAAGACAATGTGGCATATATATACAATGGCATATATATACTCAGCAATAAAAGGAAATGAAACTGAGTTATTTGCAGTGAGGTGGATGGACCTAGAGTCTGTCATACAGAGTGACATAAATCAGAAAGAGAAAAACAAATACCATATGCTAACACATATATATGGAATCTAAAGAAAAAAATGGTACTGATGAACCTAGTTGCAGGGCAGGAATAAATAGGTAGACATAGAGAACGGACTTGAGGACATGGGCTGGGAGAGCAAAGCTGGGGTGAAGTGAGGGTAGCATTGACATATATACACTACCAAATGTAAAACAGTTGGCTGGTGTGAAGCAGCCACATAGCAGAGAGAGATTGGCTCGGTGCTGTGCGATGACCTAGAGGGGTGAGATAGGGAGGATGGGAGGGAGGCTCAAGAGGGAGGGGATATGTACATATGTATGCATATGGCTGATTCACTCTGTTGTACAACAGAAACTAACACAGTATTGTGAAGCAATTACACTCCAATAAAGATCTATTAAAAATATTCAGTAAACCATGTTGTAAAGAGATGTGCTGTCATTCAGGCTTTGTTGTTCCATGTACAGAGAGAGCACAGGAAGAGTAGACTAAGCATAATTTTTAAGGGCCCTAGGATTTTCAGATGGTAAATTAGCATTTGCTCAACTTAAAAATCACTGGCTGCATTAACCCCTAACAAGAGAGTCAGCCTGTCCTCTGAAGCTTTGAAGCCAGGCATTGACTTCTCCTCTCTAGCTATGAAAGTTCTAGATGGTATCTTCTTCCAGTATAAGATTGTTTTGTTTACATTGAAAATCTGTTGTTTAATGTAGCCACCTCCATGAATTAGCTAGATCTTCTGGATAACTTGCTGCAGCTTCTATATCTGCACTTGCTTTTTCACCTTGCACTTTCATGTTATGGAGATGGTTTCTTACCTTGAACCTCATGAACCAACCTTTGCTGCCTTCAAAAATTTTTTTGCAGTTTCTTAATCTCTGCCAGTCTTCATAGAATTAAAGAAACCTAGAGGAAGGGGAAGCTGGGATGAAGTGAGAGAGTAGCATTGACATATATATACTACCAAATGTAAAATAGCTAGCTAGTGGGAAGCAGCTGCATAGCACAGGGAGATGAACTTGATGCTTTGTCACGACCTAGAGGGATGGGATAGGGAGGGTGGGAGGGAGGCTCAGGAGGGCATATGGGGATATATGTATACATATCACTGATTCACTTTGCTGTACAGCAGAAACTAAGACAACATTGTAAAGCAATTATACTCCAATAAAGATGTTAAAAAAGACTGGAAGGCACACAGGAAGGTAACAATAAATCAGTTTATCCCATTGGAGAATACATAGTAATTGGAGAATTTGCTAAATCTATGTAATTGGAGCAAGATGTGGAGATTTTCTAATTGTTAATAATAAACGGTAATATCTTTTATTTGACCACACACAAAAGAAAGAAAGTTAGGCCCTTGCTCTGGATTAGGCTTTGTCTTAAAGGGATATTGTGGCTGCTTTGATGTTCTATCCAGACCACTAAAACTTTCTCCATATCAGCAATAAGGCTGTTTCGCTTTCTTATAATTTGTGTGTTCCCTGGAGGATCACTTTTAATTTCCTTTAAGAACATTTCCTTTGCATTCACAACTTGGCCATTTGGTGCAAGAGGCCCAGCTTTTGGTCTATTTCAGCTTTCAACATACCTTCCTCATTAAGCTTATTTATTTCTAGCTTCTGATTTAAAGTGGGAGAGATGTGACTCTTTCTTGTAAGGTTATTAACTGACCTAATTTCAATATTGTTGTGCCTCTGGAAATAGGCCTGAGAAGAGGGAGAGAGATGGGGGAATGCCTGGTCAATGGAGCAGTCAGAATACACACAACACTTATTTTTATTTTTTTATTGAAGTATAGTTGATGTACAATATTATATTTGTTTCAGATATATAATATAGTGATTTAATATTTTTACAGATTATACTCCATTTAGAGCTGTTACAGAAGAATGGCCATATTTCCCTATACTATATAGTATATCCTTGTTGCTTACCTATTTTATACGTAGTAGTTTATATCTCCTAATCCCTTACTCATATCTTGCCCCTCCTCCTTCCCTCTCCCCACTGGTAACCACTAGTTTGTTCTCTATATCTGTGTGTCTTTTTCTATTTTGTTATATATATTCATCTGTTTTATTTTTTTAATTCCACATATAAATGATAACATAGAATATTTTTCCTTCTCTGACTTATTTAACTAATCATAATACTAATTATGTCTATCCATGTTGTTGCAAATGACAGAATTTCATTCTTTTTTTATGGCTAATACACCATTTTATATATATCTCAAAACATCTTTATCCATTCATCTCTTTATGGACACTTAGGTTGCTTCCATATCTTGGCTATTGTAAATAATGCTACTATGAACCTTGGGGTGCATGTACCTTCTTGAATTAGTGTTTTTAGTTTCTTTGGATATATACCAGGAATGGAATTGCTGGATCATATGGTAGTTGTATTTTTGATTTTTTGAGAACACTCCATACTGTTTTTCACAGTGGCTGCACCAATTTACATTCCCACCAATGGTGCACAAGGGTTCTCTTTTCTCCACACCCTCTTCAGCATTTGTTTTTTGTAGAAATTTTGATGATAGCCATTCTGACTGGTGTGAGGTGGTAACTCATTGTAGTTTTGATTTGCATTTCTCTGTCGATTAGCAATGCTGAGCACTTTTTCATGTGCCTCATGGTCATCTGTATGTCTTCTCTGGAAAAATGTCTATTCAGGGCTTCTGCCCATTTTTTAATCATATTGTTTAATTATTTTGATTTTGAGTCATATCATTTTCAAATACTTTCTCCTATTCAGGAGGTTGTCTTTTCATTTTGTTGATGGTTTCCTTCACTGTGTAAAAGCTTTAATTTTTTGTGTGGCACGTGGGCCTCTCACTGTTGTGGCCTCTCCCGTTGCAGAGCACAGGCTCCGGACGCGCAGGCTCAGCGGCCATAGCTCATGGGCCTAGCCGCTCCGCGGCATGTGGGATCTTCCCAGACCAGGGCACGAACCTGTGTCCCCTGCATCGGCAGGTGGACTCTCAACCACTGCGTCACCAGGGAAGCCTCTGTGTAAAAGCTTTTAAGTTTAATTAGGTTCCATTTGTTTATTTTTGTTTTGGTTTCTGTTGCTTTAGGAGACAGACTCAAAAAAATATTGCTACAATTTATATTAAAGAGTGTTCTGCCTATGTTCTCTTCTCAGCTTTCAACTGAGTTTCAAAAACTCAGGAGTTTTATGGTTTCAGGTCTTACATGTAAGTCTTTAATCCATTTTGAGTTTATTTTTTGTATATCGTGTGCCAAAATGTTCTAATCTCATTCTTTTACATGTACCTCTCCAGTTTTCCAAGAACCACTTAGTGAAGAGACTGTCTTTTCTCCACTGTATATTTTTGCCTCCTTTATTGTAGATTAATTGAACATAAGTGTGTGGGTTTATTTCTGGACTCTCTATTCTTTTTATTTATTTATTTATTTATTTTTTTGCGGTACGCAGGCTTCTCACTGCTGTGGCCTCTACCGCCATGGAGCACAGGCCCCGGACGCACAGGCCCAGTGGCCATGGCCCACGGGCCCAGCCACTCTGCGGCACGCGGGATCCTCTCAGACTGGGGCACAAACCTGCGTCCTCTGCATCGGAAGGTGGACTCTCAACCACTGTGCCACCAGGGAAGCCCTGGACTCTCTATTCTATTCAATTCATCTACGTGTCTGTTTTTGTACCAGTGCTTTGCTGTTTTGATTACTATAGCTTTGTTGTATAGTCTGAAGTCAGGGAGTGTGATACCTCCAGCTCTGTTCTCTTTTTTCAAAATTGTTTTGGCAATTTGGTGTCTTTTATAGTTCCATGTAAATTAGCATTGTTTGTTTTAGTTCTGTGAAAAATGTCATGGGTATTTTGATAGGGATTACATTAAATCTGTAGATGGCTTTGGGCAGTTTGGCCATTTTAACAATGTAATTTTTCCAATCCAAGAACATTGGATATCTTTCCATGTCGTTGTATCATTTTCTTTTTTTTTTTCTTTTTTTTTTTTTTTTTGCGGTACGCGGGCCTCTCACTGTTGTGGCCTCTCCCGTTGCAGAGCACAGGCTCTGGACGCGCAGGCTCAGTGGCCATGGCTCACGGGCCTAGCTGCTCCGTGGCATGTGGGATCTTCCCGGACTGGGGCATGAACCCGTGTCCCCTGCATCGGCAGGCAGACTCTCAACCACTGCGTCACCAGGGAAGCCCGTTGTATCATTTTCAAATGCCTCCATCAGTGTTTTGTAATTTTCAGAGTATAAGCTTCTTGGTTAAGCTTATTTCTAGGTATTTTACCTTTTTGATATGACTTTAAATAAGATTTTTTTCACTTACTTTTTCTGATAGTTCATTATTAGTGTATAGAAAAACAACAGATTTCTGAATATTAATCTTGTATCCTACAATTTTACAGAATTCATTTATAACACACATGACATTTATTGATTCAGTTTGCCATCTTACATAAGCACGGTTCATGGCACCCCAAAACAATTACAATTGTAACATTGAAGATCATCATAACAAATATAATAATAATGAAAAAGCTTGAAGTATTGCAAGAATAACCAAAACGCAACGCAGAGACTGAAGTGAGTAAAGGCTGTTGGAAAAATGGCACTGACAAACCTGCTTAACACAGGGTTGCTGCAAACCTTCAATTTGTAAAAGATGCAATATCTGGGAAGCACAATAAAACAAGGTATGCCTGTATAGAAGTGCAATCTTGTTAAATATTCACATTATGTTGTTTAGGTCTTTTTTAGCTTTATTGTTTTCTACCTTCATCTATCATTTACTAATAGAGTATGTTAAAATATTTCCCTTATGGTGATGATTTATCAACTATTTCATGTAATTCTGTCAAGTTATGAAGAATATTTAACATCTGTAAATTTATAGTTACCATGTTCTCCTATGAAATTGAAACTTTTATCAACTGTAGCCAGGCTTTATCTCTAGCAATAAATTTGACTTAAAGTTTAGTTTGTCTGATATTACTACTGCCACACCAGTTTTTGTTTTTGTTTTAGCCAGGAGCAGAGAAAGGTTAAAGGGGTGATGTTTAGCTTTACATCCACCTTGCTATCTTTTGTCTTTTCCGTGTCAAGTTTTAGGTGAATCTCTTAAAAATAGTACATCATTATGTTTATGTATGTTTTAATATAGTCTGACATTTTTTCTCTTTTAATTAGCGAGTATATTTCATTTATAGCTATTTTGATATTTATTCCCACCATTTTCTGGACTTATTTTGGATTACTCCTCATTCTATTCTTTTCCCTTCACTCTTTGGTAATTACATTCTTTGCTCTTATTTATTTTTTATTAGTTATACAGCTTTTAACCTTCCTACTTAATAAAGTATGAAGTATAAGAACACATTTACTTTCCTCCTAAACAATAAATGGCCTAAGAATGTTTTGAATCTGACCACATCTCACACCTGTATGCTAGTCTTATCTAATTCCTTCTATTTAGGATTATTTTTTAATGTCAGAGGCATACCAGTGAATTTCCTTTCATAATGGTCTATTGGTAGCAAACTCTTTTATTTCTCATCTTTATTTCACCCCATTCTTGAAATGTAGTTCATATTTGCTGAGTTTATTTTTTTCCTCCAGATATATTGAGGATATTTTTCTACTGCCTGAAGCTTCCATTCTTGCTGTCAGGAAGTCTGTGGTCCTTTCTAAGGGGTCTATCTCTTCTCTGTGGATGCTCTTTAAGCTCTGTCTGTCTTTGGTATTATGCAGCTTCACTGTGATGTGTGTGTGTGTGTGTGTGTGTGTGTGTGTGTGTGTGTGTGTTTATTCCATTTAAGATTATTTGGGCTTCCTGATCTGGGATTAGTGTTTTTCAACAACTCTTGAAGTTGCCAAATTTATCTCTTCAAATATTGCCACATACCATTTCTCTCTATTTCCTTTGAGAACTCAAGATGGATATATATTAGACATTAGATATATATTAGACATATATAGATATATATTAGACAATAGTCCCACTTTTGATTAAAATCTCTTTTATAATTTGCATTTATTTCTCTCTGTGCTGCATTTTGGGTATTTGGTTTGATACTCCACTAATTTCTTGAGCTACATTTAATCTGTTTCTAACTTGTCCATTGAGTTTTTAGTCTTTATTATATTTTTAAATTTTTAATTATATTTTTAAATTTATAGAGTTTCATTTGACTCTTTTCTAATTCTGTTGATTTTTAAAATAATCTCTCCTTTCTTACACATAATTTCCAGTTCCTCTTTTACTTTTTTTAACATAGGTATTTAATATTCTGTGCCTGGTCATTTCAACTTCTAAATTTTCTGGGCCTTATTCTGTGGGCCTTGTTGCTTCTTGCACGCATTCTTGTGAGAGTTTGTAAGTTTGTGTCTGTGTGTGATTTTAATCTCAAAGCTCACGTTTCTTGGAACTTTTGGAAGTTCTTGGAAGCCTCAGGTGAAGGTGTATTCTTTAAGAGTGGATATGTATTTGCACTTGGGAGCATTACAAATGTAATACCACTTTACATTTGATTCTCATTTTGAGGGGGTATTTGGACCCCTACATTACATGAGGTCTGGGAGATGGTTACATGTTATCAGGGCAGACTTATTTCCCTGCACTCAATGCCAAATTCTAATCAAGCAAGTTCATTTCCAGGTCATATTTATACTCAGGATAGAGCATTTTGGGAAAGAGAAGTAATTGTTGAGTAGCCTTTCCCGTCACGAAGGGAAGGAGAAAACAAAAGAGTAGATAAGTAGAAATAAAAGTAAAATGGACTGTTTAGTTAAACAAGAGAGAATTTTAGGGGAACATAAAGAGAGAACAGGGAACAAACTATAAAAATAGTAGAAAAGTCAACAAATCTCAAGGATCAGCAGTACTGGTTAAGTATTGAATTACAAAAGGAAAGGAAGGAAAGTGACTTAAGTACAACATCTAGTATGGACCAGGCACTATGTATGCACCTCACCATTTTAGGTCATTTAATCTTCTCAGTTATAGCATCAGGTAGTACTGCTATCTTCATGGAAGCCCTCTGTTTGATTTTTTATATCTAAAGCTGCACTGTCCAATGTAATAGCAACCAGCTACATGATATTTAAATTTAAATTAAATAAAATGAAGTATCTGTTTTCCTATTTGTATTAGGCACATTGCATGTGCTTGATAGCTACATGTGGCTAGCAGCTATCTTTTTGTGTAGTACAGACGGAACACTTCCATCATCACAGAAGTTCTGTGAGATCACACTCATCTAAGTGCCTTCAAAGAGATGCTTAGTGAATGACTGTCTGATGATTCTGACAAAGCATTGTCTCTGGGCACTCCTTAATTTCTAAGCTCTACTGATGAAAGAACGTACATTTTCTAGCATGTTTGAAAAAATGTTGTATACCCTTCTAAAAGTGAATATAATGTCTGAGAATATTCAGAAAGGCACAAATAATACATTTAATTATTTGTTAAATCAGGCACATATGAACCAGCATGTATAAAGGTATATAAGCCTAAGTCAACTGAAGCTTAATAATAAAAAAAATAAATGTCCACACCTACTAATATTTGATGTTTCTTCACTGGATTCTAAGAAAAAAAATTCTTCACAACTCGCAATATCTTTATAGAGCTTAAAAATGAGGCTCTAACCATTATTTGATTTTTAGTCATGAAGAATTAAACTAAAAACTGTAACAGTCTTAATTTTAATTATTTTAAATTATGTTATTAATTATAAACCAGTATTTATTATTTTATTGGCTGTCTGACATATGCTGTCTTTTCAACATCATTTTCCTTTGGTACTCTATTTTATTAAAACATGCAACATATAATTCCTTTTCTGGTAACAATAAAAAAATATATAAACATAATTCTAGGCTATATTCTATGATAAAATATATTTGACTTCCTTTTCCCTACATTTAAGCAAGAAACAACAAAGTATCATCTGATATTGAGACTTTAGATAATTATTCTGACATGATTTACTTTTAAAACTGATTTTTCAAAGATAAAGTTTTCTGACTCTGCCGAACATCAAGAATCATTGCAAAAAGAAGTTGAAAACTTTAAAAATGATAATACCATTGTAGATGTTCCATCAGGGAAAAGTCCTTCGGTAAGATGTCTTCAACTTCTCCAAACTCCAGGGAACAAGGCCAGATTTCACATCAGCAAACAAACAGATAATAACTGAGAAGCTCAAGGTGGCTCTGAAATCAGTGATCTTCCTCTTAAGTTCTGTAGACGAGCCCAGTGCCATGAACTGATATATTCATGGGAAGAATACCACCTCAGCTATAACTGGCGCTCACAGAACACACTCACTAACGCTCCCATCTTTCCACTGGAAATCTTAAAGAATCTGTAATACCATCGCCATATCACTTGTGAATTAGAGAGAGAACAAAGGTTGTACTTTGCTTTTGAAAGAAAGCCAAAAACAAAAAAACAAAAAACCAAGCCACCTATACATTCTGGCTAATCTTTTACCCAGAAATTATAAATCCTAATTTTTTTTGTTTGTTTTTAGTTACAGACAATCCATGAATTTTTGATCATGGAAAGATTTCAAATGGACTGTTAGGAATCATCCAAAAGTCAACACAGAGATGGGCTGTAATATTTGAGGCACCAGTTTCTGAAGAAAATGTCCCTGGGTATCTACCTACCTACCAGTTTCCTGAAAATCTCTAAATAAACTCTGAGTTTTGTTCTATTTTCATGATGCTATGTTTAAGTATTTTGAGTTGTGCCACTGAAATAACTTGAATTTCCTACAGTGACTTGTTTTCACTTTATTTTTTATTAAGGTATAACATAAATTTGGTGAGATGTACTAATCTTAAGTATACAGCACAATGAAGTGTTACATTTGTACACACCAACATGTGTAGCCAGATCAAAATACACATCTTCAGCAACCCATGCTTGCTCTTTCCTCTGCCCAGTCAATTCCTCTTCCTAAGAGGTGACTATTAGTTGTATTTCTATAACATTCCATTAATTTTGCCTGTTCTCTAACTTCATACAAATAGAATAACAATGAATACACTTTTTGTGTCTGTTTTCTTTCACTCAACACAAGATCTTGAGAGTCATCCATGGTGTTCATGTGTATGTTTTTCATTCCTAGTTTTAATTGCTATATTCAGAATATAGTTTCTCAGTTTCAGGATTTTTTACAGGAGTATTTTTAAGAGGATTTCTTTGTAATGGAGAGAAAGTATTTGAAATTGAAAAGCAAAAGTAATTTTGAACATACAATAGATACATTCAATTCTTGAGAGGAAACCATTGACCAAAATTTCCCTTGATTTGCCCAGGGTCTGTACTCTGTAACTTTGAACATAATACTAACAGGATCTTATTTGATTTATTAAAAAGATAAATTATTCTCTTTCCTCTGGTGAGAATAATAAGATGAATCAGTTAAAGAAATCTAGGTGCTTTGCTCCAATCACAGGGAATGCAGTGTTAATATAAAGTCATTGTCCTGATGATCCTAATGCTAATTTAGAACTTCACTTTCATGTACAAAAATGACTTCTTGCCTCACATTCAAGTGGTAAAGGAAACACTCATTTACTACCTGATTCACCCCATTAAGCCTCATTTTAAGGTGTTTCCTCTGACTCTAGACTTTCATGTCTGTTGAATTCTTGCTAAAACTCCAGTTGGAATTTCTGAAAGAAGTGGTCTTCATAGCTATGCAACATTGGGAAGTAAATCTATTTTGAATATTTTAAAATAATGTTTTCTTAATGTAAAACATGTATTCAAAGAGTCTCCTGAATTCAGAGGTGTCTCTAAACTTTGCATTTTAATTAGATCCTCCAAGTGTTAAATAGCTCTTAACTCTGCAATCACACTCTCCTTAATGTAATACTTTGCATTACAGCTCAAGCACAGTGCCCACTTGAGACTATTATATTGTTAGTAAAAGGTGGTAGGCATCTCTACTTGAAGCTTAAGTCAGTCTTTCTCCGAATGTAATGGTCTTTGTATCTTTTCGTTTCAATTCCATGTGGATTGGGGGAGAATATTAAATTCAGTCTTTAATCCCCATTGCAAAGTCACGAATGTATTTTACCAAAATATTTCTATATAAGTATATTCTTATACTTACACAAATGTAAGAGATTATCTTGGAAGAGTTGTTTGAAATCACTTGTAAACCAAGCATTGGATTTCTCGTTTCTGCAGCTGAAACAGTAGCTTCTTAAGATATGCAGCATGGAAGGCATGATTTTATTTAGTTACTTCCAGTATGACCTTACTTTTCATATTAATGCTTAAAGTGTACTCTGATTGAGACAAAATCATCTTTGAGAAGCAGCTCTTGAGCCAAACTAAGATCATAGTGGGACAATCTGTTTAAAGAACTGCCATTGTGGAACCACAGCAGCACTACTCATAACATCGTCACTCACTCATAAAATTGTATTCCTGCGGGTCCCACAAATTTCCAACTCTAAGCAGCCAACATCCAGAGATACAGTTGACTTTAAAACCAAGAACCGAAATATCCGAGAAGTAACCACATCAAGGACCTTTATTTTTGAGTCACAATCAGTTTTCTGCAGCACTGGCTCTCTAGGTGCAGTCCTCAGATCTGCACTGTCAACGTCATCTTGAGAACTTGAGAGGTACCACCCAGACCTACTCAATCAGAGACTCTAGGGTTGTGGGACAAGTTCTCCAGGGGATTTGGAAGCACACCAAAGTTTGCAAACCACCGTTTAATAGAAATATGCAATGGAATATTACTTAGCCATAAAAAAGAAAGAATGCCATTTGCAGCAACATGGATGGACCTAGAGATTATCATACTGAGTGAAGTAAGTCAGACAGAGAAAGACACATATCATGTGACATCACTTATATGTGAAATCTAAAAAAAAAATGATACAAACGAACTTATTTACAAAACAGAAACAGATTCACAGACATAGAAAACAAACTTATGATTACCAAAGGGGAGGAGGGGAGGGATAAATTAGAAGGTTGAGATTAACATATACACACTACTATATGTAAAATAGGTAACCAACAAGAACCTACTCTAACAAGAACTATACTCAATATTTTGTAATAAGCTATAAGGGAAAAGATCTGAAAGGTATATAATATATATATATATATGCATGTATAACTGAATCACTGTGCAGGACACCTGAAACTAACACAGTATTGTAAATCAACCATACTCCAATAAAAAAGAAAGTAGAAAAAATGTTTTAAAAAATCAAGTTGTATATAGTTTGCAAAACAAAATTCTCTGTTGTCTATTACTTTGAATTGAATGAAAACTTTTCTATGAAACCTAAAGAAAAAGAAATATTGAACTAAAGAATATGAGAAGCTCTAAAAGAAAAATTAGAGGTCAGTAATTAAACTTTCAATTAAATTAAGCAAAAAAATCACCAGACTAAATCAACGTAATTAAAACTTTCCTGTTTTCCCACCTCTTGTGAGAAAATAGAAGAGTTTTTATCTCCCAGAGATCTATGACTATAATAAAATAACAGTCCATGCAAAGGTGAATGAGTCATTCACAGAGTAGAAATCCAAAGTTTGTACTAATGCCCACTAGCTGGTGCATTGGAACAATAAAAATGTAGACATGACTTATTTGCACCTCTATTTTTCTCTGAAGGATTCCTGTCTGATCTGTTTCCTGTCCTGTCTTCATTCTTAGCTGCATGTTTGTCATTGCCTCTTCGTGCCTTGTGTTTCAAATCACTCACTTTAATGATAGAATACAACTCTTTTGGAAATTTCAATGATTCCAATATTGAAATGACTGTAATAAAGTTATGCATTCCGAAGGAGGCTTTGAAAAGCTTATGTTTTGACCTTTGGATAATGGCCCAGAAAACTGGTTACCTGCATTATCCATGAAGGCAAGATGGAAATCTGTGAAGACACACACACACACACACACACACACACTCTTTCTTCAAGAGTCAGCAAGTTGGCAAGTTGGTAATTAGTAAACCTAAAAATATGGTTTCTAAAAGACATAAGATCAAACATTCTTAGACTCAAAAGCAGCTACTGCCAAGCAAAATTTGGCATGGCACTTCTGAACCCCCAAAATTATATTTAGCTTTTCTTACTGCAGGGCAGAGGCAACATGAAAAAAGTGTTCAATATCAAATTTCAGTTAGATTTTCCTAATTGAAAAATGTGAGGACATGAAGTTCAAGAGATAAGACATGAGGCTCCCAACTTTCTTTATGTTGGTGAGCACGCATGTCTGACAGCTTTGGAGCACACGGCTGCATTCAGAATTCTGGCCTTAGGGCATTCCATGCCAGCATGTCAGTTGCTGTGGACGGACAGAGTGATTGGTGGTTTAAAGTCACAGCACCAACACATACTCAGGGTTCACCGTAGAAGCCCTCCTTCCTTGTCTTTCTTTTATCTTGTTAAAATTCTTTACCCCCATTTTTGGAAGACTCTTTTAGGATTCTTCGTCACCAACCCCTTAAATAATGTGATTCTCCAGAGATCCCCCTAATTCTAGTTTCGTTTTATTCACTTTCTTGGGAACAATCTGCAAACTTGTAAGTGCCTGTCCTAGGGGAGATGCTTGGATTCTCTGCTTATACATGCGCTAGGCTTACAAGGGGGCTCTGCCCTTACTAGCAGCAGGCCAGTAGCAGAAAAGAATGGGTTCAGTTTAGGAGTTACACGTAAAACCCAACTGTAGGGCAAATAGGCACGTAGTTTTCTCCGATCCACTTTATAGGCAATGGATTAATGTGTTAATTGCCATCTATGTGACATCCTCCTTTCTTTCTCAGTTGGCTTCACATTCTGGGAGAGTGGAAAGAATAGGAGGGATGACAGCATGATTAGCAACCCCCTAAACTCCAAGAAGGGAAACAAACTGAAACAGAATGTTGAAGGGAACGTCTCAGTCCCACTTCTGAGCTCCAGTCCCTTCCCATCCATCTAGCACCTTCTCGTTTCCTGTTAATTGTAGCATCCTCTTTTTTTTTGGTAACTACTGCTGTTCCACTCCAGCCATGGGCTCCAGTGGGGACCACTAACCCTAGGGCCCTGGTTCTCTGGCCACTGGGGTAGACACATAATCCATGATGTGACAACTGACATTCTTTCTTAAGAAAGCTTTAGCAGGAAGGGGCTTATTCTCTGGTGGCAAAGCTCCGAAGGTATAAATAGATGGGCACCATTTCCCCACTGCAAAGAGAAAATGAAACCAGTATACAGAGAGGAGGAGAGATGGGAGACAGCATCCTGTCTGATTCCAACTGCTCTTATTCCAGGTACAATGTTTCCCTTCCCAATTTTATAGAATAAACCTGCCCACTTTAGTCCAAAACAGGGTGATCACTCACACTAAAAAAATTCCAGACTAATAAAACGTTACTCAACCAACTAAATTTCAGATAGGTTAAGGAGATAAATGTAAAAAAAAATACCATAAAATCTAAAAGAAAGCAAAAAAGTATGTCTCATAAATATCAGATGAAAAATTTTTCTCCAAGCTTGAAAATGAAAGATGATACAAAGGAAATGTCAGATAAAATGGAAAAACAAAAATAATAAGCACTGCTGTTTGTCACAATCCTAAACAAAAAACATAACTGGACAGAAGAAACATAGCACAATATTTACTAAAAATTTCAAAAAGTGATTGCTCTGTAAAATGGTTATATAAATTGATAAAGGATGGCAACAATGTTCCCAGTATTAAAATGGGTCAGATATATAAACAGACAAGTCACAAAGAGAAAGCATAAATGGCTAATAAACATTTAAAAATGTATCAACTGATACAATGAAATGTAAGGTAAGTTACAGCTTTCAGTCACATGTTATATGCTGTGTGTGTGTGTGTGTGTTATAATTTAGAGACACACACATATGCATGCTTACATGTGAAATGAGCATTTTTATACACAATTTATGGATATGTAAACTGCTGTTTTGGAAGCAATTCAGTACTTTTTCCAAGCAGCCTTTACAATTTCATTCCAATTATCATCTTACAACTTCATTTCTAGGAATCTATTACAAGAAAATAATTCAAAATTACCCAAAGAATTCTTATGCCTAAAGATGACTGTGGAAGTGACAAACTAGAAGTAATCCAAATGTATTATAAAAGGGGCACTTTAAAATTTCACATATCCATTTATTATTATTTCACTATTGAAATAATGCTAATGAAGAATTTATAGTAAGATTATAAAAATGGTTCTGCTTCAATGTAAAGAAGAAAGGTATGGTATTATACACATGGAATTATTTCAATTACATTAAACACAGATATAGAACAAATAGTGGAAATAGTGGAAATAAATATATCCCAAATTTAATAGTCCTTAACTCTGAGTAGTGAAATCATAGGTAATTTTTATTTGCTTCTTTATGATTTTCTGTATTTTACCCAATAAGTATTTACTATTTTGTTATAAAATTGTTATATGCAAAGGTTTAACACTTTTCTAGCAGTATTTTTAAAACATTGCTTCTGAATTACAGAATCGACTCTGACGTGATTATTCAGTCTCGGGTAATCATAGTAAACTTTGGCCTCTTCCCTAGGATTCTCTCCCCTCAGTCCTACACACATTTCATGAACTGCTAGCTTCCTGTTGTGCTAGTTTGTGACACAGTATTTTGAGAGAGAGAAAAAAAAATTACTTATATGCAGATACTGAGTGACATTAGCTTCTTCTAACTAGGCAATGTAATTGCAACAAAAACCACAGCTAACCAAAACCCAGTTATAACTCCTGCTCACATAAAATGAAACATCCCTTTCACTAATCACATCCTGACTGGACCGTCCTTTCTCCGTGGCTTCTCTATATAAGCTTTTCTGATTCAAGTACATAATCGGCAAGTCCGCTCCAGCTTGATTGACCTAGTTTAGCAGAAGTTCTGCAGACTGAATTGGAAATGCTACAGCTGAAAGGAAATTTCAAATATAAGTATCAATTGAAACATCTTTTCAATTTAATTTTGGAAATTAAATACTGGTTAACAGATGTGTTTTTTTTTAACTTTTTATTTTTTATTGGAGTACAGTTGATTAACAAGGTTTTGTTAGTTTCAGGTGTACAACAAAGTGATTCAGTTATACACATACTAGTATCTATTCTTTTTCAAATTCTTTTCTCAATTAGGTTGTTATAGAATATTGAGCAGAGTTCCCTGTGCTACACAGTAGGTCCTGCTGGTTATCCTTTTTTTTTTAAAGATATTTTTGATGTAGACCATTTTTTAAAGTCTTTATTGAATTTGTTACAATATTGCTTCTGTTTTATGTTTTTTTTGGTTTTTTGGCCGCAAGGCATGTGGGACCTTAGCTCCCCAACCAGGGATTGAATCTGCACCCCCTGTATTGGAAGGCGAAGTTTTAACCACTGGACTGCCAGGGAAGTCCCTGGTTATCCATTTAAAATATAGCAGTGTGTACATTAGAGTCAGAGAGGTCACTGATATCCCTTGAATGAGGCCTAGGAGATGTGAAAACGAGGGACAGGTCACACGGAAATGCACTGAAATCCACTTTTGAATTTAAGGAGAAACTGAGGTACGTTGGTTGGGTGGAGGCCAGATTAGACCGCCTCATTCATTTCACACAGAGCCAGTACCTCAAAGCTCTGCACCATCGCTGCCACTGCATCCCAAATACAGCAAGTCCTCCCTCCTTCTGCCTGTCCCCTTCCCTTCTTGTATCTTTGCAACTGACTCCCAGCTTTCACTCACCATCCCTCCCTGACTTTAGTCCTATAAATGATAATTAACACATGATTTAAAATTTAAAAATGCTTTGTTACTGTTAAGCCAATTAAGACCTATTCTATGCAAAACCTTAAAAAGGGGTCATGATTTGTGTAAGACTAGACTAGCTATGGGTTATATAGAGTAGTTTACTAACCGCAAAAAGAAAAACTTTTTACCAGTGTTTATAAAGTAATAGGTTCAAGAAAAATCCAGCTGAGACCTCAATGTCTAAATCCACTCTGCAGTGATATTTGCATTTTATAATGACATCTATAATATTTCACTCTTGTATTTATTTCAAAATAGCACTTTAGTAATAAATACCAGTTCTGCCCATCTCTTTGGTACGAAAAAATTTCCCCAAGAACTGAAAATGTTAAATTGTTTGGTTCACTCTCTCTTATTATAAAGTCCTCCATGATTTCAGAATAAGTCAGAGGAAAGGTCACAATTATATTGAAAACCAGGACTGCATGAGGCACATAGCATCTGCAGATATTATTATGTGAAAAAGATATATTTTTTTCTTTTCTTTCGTTTCCATTACTTTTATACATGTGTGGATATGCATATGTTATATAAAAATCAAACACACACATATATATGACATATGTGATAAGTTTTTGGTCAAAATAAAAATATTTTAAAATAAGAATATAATTTAAAAATGTTAAGGACTGACTCCTATTGTATAAATAATGGAGTGATAGAAAGAAGAAAGGCTATGGATTTTCACTGAGTTCAGTAACTTCTATAAAGCTTCACTTCTTTTTCTATCTTTAGTAAGGTTTCTTGTAAATGATACCATTTTAAAAGCTCTGAGCAAAAACTCTCAGATTGGGAGACACCTTTAGTTTGAATGCCAGACCCCCAAGACAACCGGGAAAGACTGACATGGAGCCTGGCAGCCCACAATTAAACCATTTACAGTGACTCTCCAGGACTGCCCCTCCAAGTGTGGACTCCACCTTTGATGTGGACAAACTGAGGTTGCCAAGGTTGTATAAAGTGAAGGAAAAAGAGGGGGATAATGAGAAGAGTCAGTGTATCGGTCTGAGGAAGGCCCCGCTCTGGGCTGACTAAAGATCTTTAGCAATGTTAAACTAAGAACCATCATGGTGCTTTCCACTATCTGTAATTCAATAGTATTTTTTTTTAATTGTTAATAATTTTAAAATGATGATAAATACATTTAAGAATACCCAGCAATATTTTGAACTTTCCCATGAGGTCTTCTTTTTGCATTCAATGTTCTTTTACAAGGTAGTAAATACAAACTTTAACTCAAAAATGATCAGGTTCTGGGTAAAATGTTAGATGAGCAAGTGCCAGAAATCTGCTGTACACCCTAGTGCCTGTAATTAACAGTCAGGCACTGTGCACTTAAAAATGTGTTCAGATCTCAGATTAAGTGTTCTTTATTTTTATTTATCTATCTATCTATCTATCTATCTATCTATCTATTTATTTATTTATTTTTGTGGTACGTGGACCTCTCACTGTCGTGGCCTCTCCTGTTGCGGAGCACAGGCTCCGGATGCGCAGGCTCAGCGGCCATGGCTCAAGGGCCCAGCCGCTCCGCGGCATGTGGGATCTTCCCGGACCGGGGCACGAACCCGTGTCCCCTGAATCGGCAGGAGGACTCTCAACCACTGCACCACCAGGGAAGCCCAGATTAAGTGTTCTTACCGTGAAAAAGAAAAAGAAGAAAAGAAAGCCAGAGGGATACTGGAAACTTTTAAAGGTGGAGGATATATTTCTTACCTTGATTATGGTAAAGGTAACACAAGTGTATACATATGTCCAAACTCACCAAATTTTATATATGTATTAATCATGTGGTATGGTATTTTGTATACCAATTCTATCTCAATAAATCTTTTAAAAAATCAGGTTCTATTGCTTCTCTGGAGCCTGAGCATGTAAAGTCGACAGGTAAATCCATCTCTGCCTCTGTGGCCCACAGTTTTCTGGGTTTATCATGTCCATGTGGTCTCAAATGGTTCAGCACATTTTCCATATGACAATAATTTCCATGATGGTATGAACATTTTTTCTAGGTTAAAATTAAAATTGAAGTTCTTATCCTTAAAAAAAGTTCATTCACAGACCAAAATACTGCTTGAATTTAAAATTAAAATTAGCTAAGTATATTTTTGATTGTCTCATTATTTTTATAAATCTGAAATGTTAATATTTTTAAGAAATGTCTTTGCATTCTTACCACTAATTAAGTGAATATAAATATGACCTATGACAATTATAAAGTAATTTCACCCACGGTTAAGAAATCACTTTGAAGCCATCCTCCTTCACCTCATTTCCAAAAATACCCACAAAACCACTGAATTTGCTTGAGTAAATCTTTAAGCAATAGTGACAGGCACTACTGTCAATGTCAAGGAGTGGTAGTATCACTGATTTTGTGTTTTATCGGTTGCATCTGTGTTAGCGCAAAGAAGTTTCACTGCAGTAAAGGGCTATCTTATTGGAAATCTGTCAGTTTGCCTGTTTTTCTTCTCCAGGACACAACAGATGAGACCTTAAGTCTTTCATCTAGTCAAATCTGGAGTCGTTCCTTTCTTGACTTTTTCAAACTCTCAGAATGTGGTTTGTCTAATTTTCAAACTTTGTTCCTTTGCAAAATTATATTAATATTTATACATCAGACAGGCCCAAGTTCTAAGCTTTCAATCCACTCAACAGACTACTTTGGAGGGTCCCTGATTGCCAAAATAAATTTCCTAAATACCTTTAGTCTTCAGAAAACCAAAATGGAGAGGGAGAGGTGTAAATAGAAGAATCAAATTTCTGATGCCTTGGTGGCAATTGTATGTGGGCAGGAAAGAAGAATATAATTCAATTGTAGGTAAAGGTCAAACCTAGAAAATTTGTTAGAAAAGAGCTGACAATCTGAGGCATTGGGGAAACTCTAGTATAATTATCATGACTCCTACTTATTCAGTACTTAACAATGGACCAGGCGCTGTGCTTCACTTGGTTCACGCCATTTAATCTCCACAACGACTTAGTAACTCAGCTGTGGTTTTCACCCTCATTCACAGATGAAGAAGCTGAGGCTTAGAGATATTAGACCTAGGTGCACAGTGTCGGATTAAAACCTTTTGGAACTAAATGATCTTTGAAATTCAGAAATGTTATGATTTATTATTGTTTTTAGAAGGTAACATCATACATGAACCATAAATCGTACAACCTCACAATAGCATATAGGGTGATACCAACAAACATAGACTCTTCACACACTAAGTGGGATAAGTAAACATTATAAATAGCTCATGTCAGCTCAGGACGGCTGGTACTGTAGTTAGAGCTATAAAAATAATCGGAATTTCAGAGCTTTGTGGATTTAAGAATTGTGGACTTATCACATGCTGGAAGTTACATGACTGGTCATTGATAGATCTGAGTCTTAAACAGTCAGGCTGATTTCTAAGCCCAGGCACTTGCCCCTAAGGCACTTTCAGTGGCTTCCAAGAAGAGGAATCCAAGGACCAGAGTGTTTAAGTAACCCTGGAATTCAAACCCATATTTGTGCAATCCCAACATGTAGACTCTGCTTTCAGACTCTTGGGTCAGTTTTTTTGCATGTTAGTTGATATCTTGCTTTGATTCTGCTAACGTACTTTATTACCATGTTTAGTCACCTGTAAATAAGCATTATTATTCATGGGACTATTCTGCCCTCAGATTTCCTCAGGACAATACACAACATGCATTACTGCTAACCCAACCAAAACGCTATACTAGGATATTACGTGGATGTGACTTCTACTAAGCTTGTGTAGTCAACTACATTTTTAAAAAGAAATTAAGGAACAAAAGCTGAAATTGCATCACATCTGCCCATATTTTAATACATAAATTACTTTCACTCAATTTTGTTATGTACAAGATTCTGATTATTTTGTTAAGCAGTTTCATTCTAAAATAAACCTATAAAATGACTAAATTAGTTGCAAATACCACACATCCTAGAAGCCAATAAGTAACATATTTGAAAAAAATTACTTTCATATGACTAGAAAATTATTTGCTGTAACCACACTTTTTTGGGGGGAAGAAAACTTTGCAGTACAATGTAATGTAAATTGAGATGGACTACAAGTCAGAAAACTTACTATTTCTGGTTCAAAATCTTCTTTGTCATGGGACTTTGGGCAAGTCATATATTTTCTTTCTATTTCAGTTTTCTGGTCTGTGCAACAAACTATCAACAAATACTAAAGGAGTGTGAGATGTTGAAATTATATAAACAAGTTAAAATAATTTAAAAATTCTATAATGCCAAAAAAATGTAAGTATCTCTTTTTAGAAACTCATGATTTATTGTAAAAAAATATACATTTGTACAAGTTTGAAATTTTGAAGATTCCTTTCTACTGGTTTTGAAATTGTTTATCTATGCTAGAAAATGGTCAACATCATTTTTTAAAAGTTAAGATGGAATGAAAAGGCCACAGTGGTTAACCAGATATATTCACGAACAAAGATTTTTCTTTATTATGTTTGGCTTGTTTGTCCAGAACATAGAGTAGTAAGGGCAATATTATCATAATAAAGTTCAAGTTGGCATTCTACCTTAAATCTTACATGAACATGTTAAACAAGAGGAAGTTTGGATACTTTACTTTTACTGTAACATGTTCTCACAAGTTTTCCCTGTAAGCCAAGATTTTTAGGGCTTCCCTGGTGGCGCAGTGGTTGAGAGTCCACCTGCCGATGCAGGGGACACGGGTTCGTGCCCCGGTCCGGGAAGATCCCACATGCCGCGGAGCGGCTGGGCCCGTGAGCCATGGCCGCTGGGGCTGCGCGTCCGGAGCCTGTGCTCCGCAACGGGAGAGGCCACAGCAGTGAGAGGCCCGCGTACCACAAAAAAAGAAAAAAAAAAGTAAACAAAATTCAGGACTTTAATTTTCACATGATAAAGGGTTTACATAGGGTCATGGAATGCCCCTTCTCGTCCCTCCTTACCACCATCCTCTTCATATCTCCAACTTTCAGTGTCTACAGGGAACTTGAACTCCCACAGCTGGACCAGCATCACCTAAGGGGTCTTCTAACACCCTATGTTTACTCCCTCTCCTATCCTACCTTTGATTTACTCATTTATTTGTTTTCTTCCCTAGATTCTTGAGGATAAGGACTGTCTTTTTTTTCAGTACTGTATATTTATTGCATAGTGCAGGGCTTCACACAAAGCTAACTATCAATACAGAGTAGTTAAATGAATAAATGAAGACATGTTATAAGTTGGGTGATAACTGTGATTCAGATAGCTCTGAATCACTCGATTTCCCCCGAGACTTACTGACCCCTATTTTGTTCCATGACAACAGACAGCTCTGGAGTCCCAAACTGAAACTCAACAATGGACAGCCCTGGATGTCAAACAATTCATTCATCAGGCCTTTCAATGACCATAGTGATGAATTAGTAGGGTAGTTACTCTAGGTGAAGCACCATCATATTAAATGATGTGACTATCAAATATTTCAATGAACAAAATACACTCTATGAAGTAGCACAGAACTCTGGATTCCTGTTCTGCCACTTTTCTAATCTTCCTGCATCTTCATTTCTCTGTAGGTGTCATTAGCACAGCAGTACTTGCTTTCAGGGTTACCAGGACATTTTGAGATACACATCTAAACTTGTCAGCATAGAACAGGCATTAAAAATACTCTTATTATGTTATTGGTAATTGTGTTTTGAGATATAAATGTATCTGAGCTATAAATGAACTCTATCCTATTTGAGTAAGAAGAATGAGTAAGAAGATTGTTGCACAGAAATAGCTTGGATTCTTCAGGACCACTCTGAAATGTCCCACTTATTTCCAGGTACTTTTTTTTTTTTTTTTTTTTTTTTTTGCAGTACATAGGCCTCTCACTGCTGTGGCCTCTCCCGTTGCGGAGCACAGGCTCCGGACGTGCAGCCCCAGCGGCCATGGCTCATGGGCCCAGCCGCTCCGCGGCATGTGGGATCTTCCCGGACCGGGGCACGAACCCGTGTCCCCTGCATCGGCAGGCGGACTCTCAACCACTGTGCCACCAGGGAAGCCCCCCAGGTACAATTTTTTATTCTGAGGCCAAAACAAGCTGACTTGACAAATATCATGTCAATGTGTCCTGCCTGGTCCCTTGCTATAAAACATGATGACACTCCCACAAAAACCAATACAAAGAAGACAACTTTGCTGTCTATATCACTTGTGAGTGGAGAGAAAGGAGGCAGCTCAACTCCACACTTGTCTATCTGGGTACACACAAAAATGACCATTGAGTCTCAGAACATTAAATCAGTATATTGGAAAATCAGTACATTCTAAATACTATACAGACAGTAGAATTAAACAACTATTGAGAATTAAACATTTTTTTGAGGAGCTCACAATTTAATTTATATCTAAATGAAACAGAAAGACATGACACGTTTTGAAAAAGAACAGCTCTGAATATGATCTCGTGACTTGCTCTGTAGAGGAAAAGATCTCTTCCTCTGAGGAGCATTTTTAGATCAATCATTACTATTGTGAATAATCATGTTTTGACATTGTTCAGTAACTATACAATTAAAGTTAATGCATTACTTTAAGCTGCATGGCGAATGTAACCTTTCTTTGTGATGTGATGTTTGAGGCACCAGTCTCCCCCACTTTGCATTCTTCAGTTCAATCTGTTTTCATAAAAACCACTGGGGTATATTTTTAATGATTTACTTCCTTACAAAAATCAAAGCTCTTGAAAGGCATAATGTCTTTTATGCCATTTCCCTCCTTTGTTTTTTATAGTTATTCTAATAAAAATTTAGATTTCATTCACTATTGCCTTTGGCAGTACTTAGTAAGGGCTTTGTAATAGCAATTAAATGTAATAACTGATAAATGATCAAATAAGAAAGAATCCAAGGGAGGAAGAAAATGAGGTTAAAAAAACCTTGCAAACTCTATCTGCCCTGACTTATTTATTTTCAGAATGTATAAAGGCCATCACACAATGAGAAGCTGGCCCACTTGCTCAGAGACTGAAAGAAATAAGGGTGAACCTATTGAAAATAAGTCAATATGTTTAATGAGAAATTTAATATACTCAAACTCCTCTTTTTATTTACCATTTATTTGGTTCCTAAGAGAGATTATGTTTGTGGGGCAATACCAGTCCATTTGCTGTAGGCAGATATATGATTTCCTTCAGCCTGCTAAGACTAAAAATTGACTAAGGGGGTAATTGGAAAGAAAGAGAGTAAGGAAGATGACCCTGCTAAACCATAATCAGTAAATGTGTTTTCTTAATAAGGACGCATTTACATTTCATTGTCTCATGCACTGGGGAAGCTATCTGCAATATTTTAAATTCTTACCAAAGGGGAGCCTTATTCCAACAGAATGTAGCTTTTATAATCATGATTTCAGTTTCCAAAACTTTATGTATTTTTGTCATAGAAACCATCTCAGAATTGTTTGATCTTTCAGACTAGTTCTTCCATATTTTAAGGCATAGGCATTTCTAGTAAGAAGGGATTTAATATGAGATATCGTACTGAATAGAATTTTATAAACAAAAAATAATTTCGCTTTCTCTCAGTTCATGCTGTCTGCTCAAGCTGTTTATCCATTCTACAAATTTTATTCAGTTCCTATTCTGTTCAAAACATCAGGGATATAGAGGTAAACAGGACAGATCTTCCCTTTTCATCTTATATCCTAGTGTAGAAAACAAAAAATAAACCAACATGCATTCATATTTATGTAACTATTTTCAGATTAGGATGAATCTATTAAAAAGAAAAAAGAAAATCAGAATTGGTATAGAGAGGGAATGGGTGAGGCACAGTTGGATGAAAATCAGAAGTAGCTCCAGTCAAAGTTGCTATGGTAGATGTGCCAAGTCTTGAAGGAAGAAGCTAGCCATGCAAGGATCTAGGAAAAGAAGCTTTTCGGCATATAATCTAGATCTATTAGGAATACACATATACTCCCTGTTCCCATCTCCTTCATTTGCGTAACAAACATCATCTCCATATTACTAATTTATGAAGCAGATTCCTTTTTCCCTCAGTTTTATTTGTTACCATTCTTGCATAAAGATAGTTGACTTGGATCAAATATTATGGTCATTGATCAAAAGGATGTATTTCTTCACTCCAATTTAATGATTAAATATTATATATTACATTCAATACACCATACTCTAATCAATTCAAACAACACCATTGCTGAAAGTTACGCATAGAAGGCAAATAATTTAAAACATTTTGTTAATTTTATTTATTATTATTTTTTTTTATGGTACGTGGGCCTCTCACTGTTGTGGCCTCTCCCCTTGTGGAGCACAGGCTCCGGAGGCGCAGGCTCAGCGGGCATGGCTCACGGGTCCAGCCGCTCTGCGGCATGTGGGATCTTCCCACACCGGGGCACGAACCCGCGTCCCCTGCATCGGCAGGCGGACTCTCAACTCTCACTGCGCCACCAGGGAAGCCCCATTTTGTTAATTTTGAATACAAAATACTTCAACCTACTAGACTTGGATAATATGGCTATTTCCAGTAGCAAATGATATCAACATTACAAATTTTGGCATAGACTGAGGAAAAAGATGTTATATCCATCTGTCTAGAGCAAAAGCTCTACCTGACTTTCTTTTATGTTTTCATCTAATTTTGCTCTTTTGTGATATTATCTTTGAAATGGTAGGATCACTTGTAATTAATTAAAGTTACATAAATTCTAGGCATGCATTCATTTTCTGTTTGATATCCAGTCATTGTTCACTAAATCATAAAGAATGGGATCCCAGATGAAGAAGTCTCAAGTTCAGGGGCTGATTTCATCTATATTATGCAAATGTGCAAGTGGGCTGGTTTAATATAAACCAAAGAAAATACTAGTAAAGTCTATGAGCAACAAGAACAACAAAAAAGCTGATGATGGCATGGCTTTTCAATTAAAACATACAAAAAGAAGTAAAAATAAAAGTGCATCATTTTAATTTGATTTTTCATAAGCTCAATAACTATGGAACTTTAACCTTCAACACAACTGTTCTATTTTGAAAATAAGGTTATGATGTAATTAAACATGAATCTTTTTAGCTGCTTGTTTCATTAATAAATACTTATCAGGCTGTGTAAGGAGGTACTTAGTCGTCCAGTAGCTGAAAATTTGATTTCTAAAATGTGTATTATTAAGTTATATTATTCCTAGAAAGAGTTTACAGCAAGTTGGAAAAATCTTGGGATTTAAAATTAGACAAAAATCAGAATCACAAATTCTGATTTGCCACCGGGGTGAATTACTTCACTTTTTCTGAGTTACACTATTTTCACTTATATTATGCCAAAAACACTATCAACTTCTCATAATGGGTGTGGTATATAAATAACCTGGAAATTAGAAGTTCTGAGTCCTTATGATTTGGAGTGAATTACTTAAACTCTTAACAGCATCTCCGTTTCATTATGTATTTGAATAATTAAATTGTATTGTGTACATTTCAGCAGTGTTCCCCAACCTTTTTGGAACCTGGGATCGGTTTCAAGGAAGGCAATTTTTCCACAGACCAGGGGGTGGGATGGTTTTGGGGTGATTCAAGGGCATTGATTGATTATGGTCTCTGTGCAGTCAAACCTCTCTGCTAATGACAATCTGTATCTGCAGTCGCTCCCCAGTGCTTGCATCACTGCCTCAGCTCCATCTCAGATCATCAGGCATAAGATTCTCATAAGGAGGGCGCGAGCTCGAGCCCTCTCATGCACACTTCATAGCAGGGTTCGCGCTCCTATGAGAATCTAATGCTGCCGCTGATCTGACAAGTGGCAGAGCTCAAGTGGTAATGCAAGCGATGGGGAGCGGCTGTAAATACAGATGAAGCTTCGCTTGCTTGCCCTCCGCCCACCTCCTGCTATGCGGTCTGGTTCCTAACAGGCCATCGACCGGTGCCGGTCCGTGGCCCGGAGGTTGGGGACTCCTGCATTTCAGAATGGTTGTGAGCTATGATGACACAATGGATATAAAGACTGCTTGAAAATTATAAAGCTTTATAAATATATGTCTTATTACAAATAATTATATACATATATGTGTATATATATATATATAAAACATACTTCTCCTTGAAAGCTTTCTTATCTAGTATCTTCAGTCTTTTCTAGAGCAGCAAGTACCTCATCCCAGACCATGTACACAGAAGCCTGGAAAACGTGCCCTGAGCTGATGCATACATGATTGAAAGTGGCAAATCACCTCACCTAACACATAGAGTGACACTTTGTTCTTCTTTTCTACCTAACCATAGTCTATTTGTAGCCTTAAAGAACCATCACTGATTAGAGGAAAGTAATTTTTTCTGGAGTCACTGATGACTACCTAAAATGGCATTTTTCGATCTCCCTATTTTGACTTCCATAGATTTTTTTTAAACTCCATTCCTCATAAAATCTTTCACCTTCTTATTTCTATTTCTTATGATATCCTTTGCTCTCATTTTGAATTGAATGTTAAACTCTGATTTGATTCAAGAAATTGCTTAAGGTTATAGTCAGTATAACGTATTTTTTTGTTTTGTTTTTAACATGTAAACTTGCGTTACAATAAATTTGAAAGGTTTCTTCCCTGCCTGTCATACAAAGGGCTCCCTCACCCCATAGGTTACAACTATGAAGATGGTTGCTTAATAAGTATCTCTCAAACCCTTCAATGTTCTTAATCAACTTAAGGGATTTTAGGCTAAGTAAGCACTTTCTGAATTTAAAAAGCAGATAGTTTGAACTGCATTATAGATTTTAAAAAAAGTGCTATTTTTTTTTCAATTAGGTCAGTTATTGAGGATGCAACGGTGATACTGGCCATATTTATATGTCAATCAATGCAGAGCAGAGAGTAATCTAACAGACACATGTAATCAAGAGATTATAAAGAAAAGGCCCTATTTGTTTTTATGTCACACACTGTAATGTATTATTATCTCCTTTACAATCTTTGTGTTTAACCAAATGTGTACAATTCAAATAATGACTTTTCCCCCCAACCTGAAAGACTGGAGAGCAGCCCTCTGGTTTTAGACTGCTTGGACTGTTGGAATCTCAGCTTCACCATTACCTAAGTCATTACCTAAGTCACTTTCAGCAGGTTTTACATTTCTCTATAGCTCAGTTTCTTAATCCACAAAATAGGGATAATGATCATGCCTACCTCAGTGGATCCTTGTAGTATTACAAACGGGAATGTGTGTGAAATGCTTAGAAAAGTTCCTGGCAAATATGCATCATCCATATCCTCCTCATCCTCCTTTATCTCCTCCCCCCGCTTATCATCATTAGATGGGGTATGATTTGTACAGAAAAGCCTCAAATGCTCTGGATGACAGCAGAGGGTTATAGTTAAATCCTGGGGATATAAAATGGAAAGGCAGGACAAGACTGCTACCACTCAAAGAATGAACGCATTTGTGGTAGAGGCTGGCCACATGCTCTCAATTTCCCTATTCTGGTCATATAGGAAGACCTTATTTCCCATTATTCTGACAGATACACTGGGATGTGTCATTGGTTCCAGCCAATGGCATCAGGGTAGTGATGCTTAGCACTTCCAAACCTAAACTGATATCTACATAGTCACCCATTCATACTCCACCCCTTAACTGATAAATTCAATACTAGGAGGCCTGTGTTTAAGACAGCAGCCCTGGGAGATGGGAGGAGCAGAGATCTCTGCATTCACTGTCTGAGGATCAAATGTCCTGTATCAGACTGAGCTATGAGTGAAAACAAACCTTTATTATGTTAAGCCTATGACATTCCTGAGTTCGTTAAAGCTTCTATTCTTAATTTTCCATACTGATTACTAAGCTAATATCACTCAGCCCTAAATCCGCTCTCCTGTATTCTACACCGAGATGCTGGAGCTGGGAGCCTTCAAACCAGATGTCTCCTTTGACATTTACTTCTTGGTCAGGTTCTGCCAATGCTGGTGCTAAAAGAAACCATCAGACAAGAGGAGAGAGAGGACTCTGTTTCTGTTAGCGTTATCCCACAAGACTTAAGTTGGCAGTGGAAGGTGGGTCCAGTTCCTAAGCTTTTTTCACACTCCCTGAACTACCTTTATTGCACCAGCCCCTTCCCCCCACTTGAATATATAAGGATTGAGAAGTGCATCCCCTTCAGGGGTCTGGGTCCTAGATCTTCAGGGTCCTTCCTCTGAGCTCCAAGGTTCCTGCATCAGCTGAGAAGCATCCTTCCTCAGAGCTAGGGTGCAGTTCTGAGAGGTCCCTCCGTCAACCTTTTAGGTTTGAGTAGCTCTAGTCTCCTCCCTGTGTGACTCCTCTGGATGGGTGGTTGCTACTTCTTGCAGTTACCAAACTTGTGTACCTTTCTGACATTTTCAATTTTCCAATAGCAGATTAAATAATTTTTCACATTCTATATTCTGTTAAAATTGACTGTTTCTGTTTTCTTGACTGTACCCCAACTTTTATAAATACCCGAATACAGAAATCAGTTAGCCAAAGTCTGTGCTACCATAAGAAAAGTCTAAAATATGTGGCATTTGTTTAATGTTTAAGCAATGGGGAGGGAGGCAACTGATTACAAAGGTAGAAAGCTATTTATCTGCATGATGTTTGGGCAAAACTACTGGCAAAATCTCTATTTGAATTAACTCAAAAGGCAGACCCTGGGCCTGCTGGGCTGGCAACACTCAAAATAGATTGAAAAACAGAACTTAATAATGTATGTTAACTATTATCAGCTACATTCAGCGAGGTGTTACAGGAGAAATGTGAGCTCAGGAACTAAGTGGTTTGTGTGAAAGCAGATCTGACCAGGAATAGAGAGAATCCGAAAGTTTCAAGGTTTGTTGGACCCAATGCCTGACTTCTTGTAAACCCCAACTGGCAGACGTGCCATTGAAGTGAGTGTTCAGTAACAAAGGTCCAATGAAAAGTTACATTTGAATAAAGTGACTCAAGGCTAATATGATTTTTAGAGCTGATACCGAGTGGACCCTCTCAGTTGAACAAAGCATCTCTGGACAAAGAGGTTAAGGATGTGGTCCTCCTGCCTGTTTTTCAAGATTCGATCATCTTGAGATAGAGACATGGAGAACTGGAAATCAAGGGCAACCAAGACAGAACTTTGCTAGGCACATGGGCTATCAGAAAGCAAAGAGATCAGAACCCTAGCAGATTGCAGAGGATCGTCGTACTGAAATACCATGATTCCAGCAGTATGAGCCTTGAAATTCTTAAGACAACTCTTGGTTCAATAATTTTCCCCAAACAGGAAAATAAAATATTTTAAGGCTATACAAGTTTCATTAGGCACTTTAAATGTGGACAAGGAGAATAATAGAAAAGGAAGAACTTCCCAGAGGGCGTATCCAGAGGCTAGAGAAAAGCATGGACAAGGGAGATCTCCCAGGGAGCAGGGTCAAAGCCAATTCAAGGATCCTCCCTGACCTAGAGGTCAGGGAGACTTGACAATGTCTGTCCAGCAGGAATACACCACTGACTTCCATGTACACTTAATTCTTTCTCTTTCCAAATGTGGGTGTTTATTGTGGTTTCCCTTTTCCTACTCCTCTCCTTCATATTGGGTATATATGTATGCTGGGAGCTGGTTGCAAAATATAAATCATTTATTTATAGGTGATTCACCATCACCATCATTAGATGAGGACAATGAATAACCAGACTCCATGAATCTGAACTGAATCCAGTGACTGAAAGAATTTGTAGTTATCTCTCTTGGAAAATAATAATCCTTCTTAATGAAAGAGTGGAAACATGACATGAATGTTTGGCGACCAGAAGAGTGGACTTTGGCAGAGATGTCCTTATCTGCTTTTCCTGCCCACATGGCTTCCTGATATTCACCAGCCTCCCCTGCAGTTCAGATGGGGCTATGAGACTCGGTTTTGGCAAATGGAAGGATGTCTACACATTTCAGGTTGCTCCATAATAGCTCATGCACAATGGACAGCATAGCCTTTTCCTTTCCTCAGTGACCTAAGAGGCCATGTACTTAAGAAGGCAGCATAAAAAGACGGATGGAGTCTTTGAATAATCAGTGAACCTTTGACAGTGAACCTCCAAGGAGAGCTGCCCTAGACGCATGAGCTATGACATAAGAAATATTTTATTTTTCTGAGATTTGGGGGTTAGGTTACAGTGACTGAAGACTATTGCCCTCATACAGCATGCCTTACCTTCAGAAGCCAGGCTTCTAGTAATCCTAGAAGTGACATTTACTAGCTAAGTGACCCTGGGAAAGTCACTTAATTTCTCTGGGCCGCTACACATTTGTAAAATGAAGCTAATATTAGGTTACCCAAAATTATAAGAGAAAGGCCAAATGTTTGCTCAAGATTTTTTTAATGGTTTTCATCTATGGTTCTATGAAATAGGAATTAAGCACTAAAGCCACTCTAATGAGATCACCGAAGTAATATTTTTATTTAAAAAATTTTAGTTATTGCATGGTACCTACAAAATCCGGCTTTATGTATAAATATTGTGCAACATGTGTATTTAAATGGTGTTAACTCATGCCAAGCAGTATTACTGAAAACAGTAATTTACAAAAGAGCATATGAGTGAGATGAAACACTGCAGATAATAATTTCAAAGAATCTATTCCCTAGAACTTTGTCCAATCACATTGCATACTTTCTTCATACCCTCAGCCCTCTCCCTACAGTCTAAGATGATGGAATTAAACAGAATTCCCATTTCTATGTTTTGTCAATTGAAAGCCTATTCCTTTCGATGGTTTCTCTTGAAATTCACTCAATAATGTTTGCTCAGGACCATTGTTTTTATGTAAAATGATAGAAATTATCAAATAACTCAAAAGTAAAAAAAATAAACCTAAAACCTTTGCTTATAGTTAATTATATGTTCATCAACAAATAAATCAGGCTAATGAAAGTATGTGTTCTTATAAAATGGTAAAATAGCAATTAAAATACAACTAACATGTGAATTTAAAACTTAGAGACTGAATGGAATTTTCCTTCCTTAAATCAAAATGAAGTATGTTGCAGCAAAATCTACACAAAGTACATATAAAACTCCTTTTGCTAATGAGTTCTCTTTTCCTAATCACTGGGAAATAAAAACTAGCTAAAGATGAACATGTAAACTTAAAGCAGAAAACAAAACAAGAAAGAGTATATTATTGATTTGGTCTTCAAATCATTTTAGCAATTCACGATTTTATATCAAAATTATAATTTTTTGAATCCTATATATTCTAAAATATGCCTTTAAAAAGGATTCAATATAGGAAAATACAGAAGGTAGGATTCTGATTTTTCATTATTTTTGGATAACGGTAATTGTTTTCCTCCACTGACTCCATTACCAAAGTGTAGAATGCAAGGTATAAACTTTAAATGTCTCTGTAAGGTCCCTGACATAATGGACGGGCGATGTCCAAAGAAACAGAAAGAAAAAAATTGTTAATCTGAATTAAACTCTAGATTCTATGAAATTAAGATGATTTTATTACTACCCGTTAATTAATCGACGTCTATATGAGCAATATAATACATTGCAAAGCAGAGAACTATTGAGGAAGCCCTCCCCGGCCCCCTCCCCATTCCCTCCGCATCCGTTCACACAAGCCATTGGAGCTACCACGGCTGCACTCACCAGTGTGGAGGTTTGCGAGGCGTCAGCCCATTCCTCTGAGCCCTCGGGGGTCCGCGTGTTGTTAGGGATCCTGCGAGGGTTACACGCTATCGCTTCACACCAGCCCAGCATTTTCTCCTTCCTCTTATCCCTTTTCAATTTCTGAAATTCTGAAAATAATTTACATTCCCTGAAACAGGTCACTTGTTTTAGATGTCTGTTTTTGGAAAATGTACATCATTGAAATGAAATAAGCAATTTAATGTAATACCAGTGGAGGCACTTTATTTTAGCCAGGTGTTATAGGGAGGAAAAGAAGAATACCCTGATCATTAATAACCTCAGAACCACAGGCAATGAAAACAGTACACGTCTACTCAAAGAGCTTAACGTTTTACACCTCAATTTGTGACACTTTTGGATGGTGGGAATTCCTTGCATCAGGTTCTAAGTTATTTTCAAAGATCAGTTTCTAACAAGAAGTTCTTACCTTGAGAGCTAAGAACAGACTCAGCTCCTGATATATCTACATATTTCAATATCTTAAATTTGGCATAGCTTTTCAGCTGAATGTCCTACAGATGCAGAATGAATTGAACACAGGCCAGTGATGAACATTACTCATTCTGGCAGTGGCATGATTATCTCTCTCATAAAATTCTGCCAACTAAAGAAGGAGAAATTTTAGTGCAAGCATCAAGCATGGTAAAATTAGTATATGACACCCATCATCAATCTATTAAAATAATAATTTTAAAAATCTCCTTACTATATCATGAATAAAAATATTCCACAACTCTTTCTAGCTTTCCAGAACTTCCCATTTAAGGAATTTTTTTGTTTGTCTCTGAAAAAGTTATATCAACAATAACTTTTAATGTAATGAAGAAAACATTGTTTCCTTGTAAAGTTTTACAGCCTAGTTTTTCCACTTCACCACCCTCAGTAATTAGAAATAGTTCATTGCAGATCTTTAGTTAAATGCATTACACTGTCAATTAACTATAAAAAATAATGTGGAGTAATTATTTTTCACAGCATCCAAAGCAATTAGCAATCTGGTGGTTTATAACATTTCAGAGGTTCAAAATAGAACATTTCATAGGACTAAAAAAAAGTAACATTAAGAAAGGTTGCATTAACGGATTGATGAGTTATTACTCTAAATGACAAAATACTCAAGTGAAATGGATCTGAACAATGTAAATAGGAAATTATTTTTTTTAAACTTTCATAAAAATTAAGTCTAAGATACTCAATGGAATGCCCTTTTAAATAAGACTGGCAATCTTATATAAGTGAATCATTCATCTGAGGTGCAGGAAAATGGGGAGAGGAGCTTCAAAACAATTGTGTGAATGAGCAACAAATTATTAATGCTTGCCCTTTCAAACACATTGCTTGAGATTTTATTTGAAAACTCTGATCTATGTAATGCAAAATCTGCATATCCAACTAATTTGCATTCCACAGAAAGTAAATATTTCCACATGCCTGGTACACAGTATCTTAGTTAGTCATCAGTTTTTAACTACATTTCTTGAAGTATACTAACAGTAAATGAAAATGAGTATCTTTATTCAAAAGCAGGGAGTGAAATGATACATAATGACCAAAACAGTTTAATCAAGTACAAACAAATGTTCTACTTGTAAGTCATTTGGCAATTAAAAAAAAATTTAACTCCATAATTAAATATATCACTTTAGTGCTTATAATAAAATGTTGAATTCATGCATGAATAAAAAGCATAATAAAGTGGCCCACAAAAATTAGATCATCAGTACCCATTCTGGGATATGTTTTTAAAAGTAGTCGACTTCTTATTTCCTATTCAGTTTCTGAGATTAAATAAAGCAGTGTAATTTCATTGGTAGCCTTCTCTTGTGACGGTGGTGGTCACAGCTATATTCCTCCTTATTCAGTCAATATTAATCCTTAAGTATTTCTTGAGCCTCTACTATACTGTAGGTACTGAAGTAGGCATGGAAAAGCCATACGAGGAAAATTACTTTCTTTCTTTTTTTTTTTTTTTTTTTTGTGGTACGCGGGCCTCTCACTGTTGTGGCCTCTTCCGTTGCGGAGCACAGGCTCTGGTCGTGCAGGCTCAGCGGCCATGGCTCACGGGCCCAGCCGCTCCACAGCATGTGGGATCTTCCCGGACCGGGGCATGAACCCGCGTCCCCTGCATCAGCAGGCGGACTCTCAACCACTGCGCCACCAGGGAAGCCCCAAAATTTTTATTTTATTTATTTATTTTTGGCTGCGTTGGGTCTTCATTGCTGCGGGGGGCTTCTCGTTGTGGAGCACGGGCTCTAGGCACGCCACTTCAGTAGTTGTGGTACATGGGCTCAGTAGTTGTGGCTCTGGGGCTCTAGAGCTCAGGCTCAGTAGTTGTGGCACGCGAGCTTAGTTGCTCTGCAGCATGTGGGATCTTCCCAGACCAGGGATCGAACCCGTATCCCCTGCACTGGCAGGCGGATTCTTAACCACTGCACCACCAGGGAAGTCCTCTACTTTCATTTTTTATTTGAGTCAGATTCAATGCAATATTCTCAAGAATTTTAAAATCCAAGCATAACTAGGATCTTCCTGACTCCCTAATTTTTGAATTTGTGAACTTATATGCTCAACTTCAAGGCAACTGCCTGCCCCTTTTGATCTCAGACGTTCCCCCTGAAGTCTGCTTGTGCAAACCATCTTTCTGAACTGTTTTGTTGAACAAGTCATCATGACAGGGCTATTAAACTTTGGACTACACCTGCTGATGTAGTATAATAAAACGTCAGCTGCATTTTAGTTTTTTTTGTTTTTTTGTTTGCATGTAACAGACATTATCTTAATTCTAGGATGATTAAGTAGGTTAAATAATTCAACCAGTTAAAATACACACTCTTTTTCCCTAAATAATGTGTTAATAATCATCACTAAATATTTACCATGGACACTGTCCTGTCTGTTGTGGGAAAACAGAAAAGAAACAGGATACATGGCTATGGCCTAGAAGACCGGAAAGCTTCTCTTTGAACTTGGACAGATTCATAGGAAAATTCACATAGAAAGTGAAATGTGTGAAATGACCAGAGCAATCTAACTAGATGCATCACTTCACCTTTTGTCATATGAATGAAGAATGTGTGAGATTATAATAAAGGCCTCTGATGTTTACATGACTACATCTGGACATTCACATCACCTTATAAGACAAAAGCTTTGTCTAATGACGTGCTCAGTATATACATCCACCCACTTTACTAGCTACTTTTGAGTCGAAGAATCATATCTGAAAGAAACCAATGTTTCAGTGGCCTCCAAGGAAGCAGCACAGGTGTAGGTGAGTTGAAAGAGAGGGAGACAGGGAAGAAAGGAGAGCTCCACTGCCTCATCCTGTAAATTCCTGTGGGTAAGAGACTGTGATCATTGCTAAAGATAAAATCTTCTTCTCTATTATCACAAAACACTCAGACTTTAGGTTACGCTTCACAATGATCTTTTTGGCAACATGGATGACAAAGAAGAAATTCCAGAAATAGTTTAGGTTATAGATTTGAGGTAACTGAGGGGTTAATAATGGTGATTGCTGAGCCTCTGAAGACGGGTATTCTTCCTACACAGGTCTGGAGTGCTCATGATATTCTGAGGTGTAAGAATATACTGTCAGTCAGAAGGGTGGGCAAATTATGAGCATTTGTAATTAACCCTAATGCAGTTTAAACTGTAAGTATCACTAATAATATATCAGAATGGAAAAGTGGTCATTAAGTATTCATGTCAATTACCATCTAACCATTGAACCAAGCTAATATGAGATGCAGCAGTGAGCGGCTTATATAATGATCACAGGACACTGAGATTTAACTAAGCTTAATTTTTAATATGCTACCCCTAGGAGATATTTAATTTAATAAATAGAAACACAGTGCATTCTCTGTGAACTAAATTCACAACAAATTAAAATTAGGAAGAAAAAAATGCAGGGCACTTGGGTGTATGTCATAGAGAATAATTACTTTTAATTCAGAAACATTTAGCAAACCCTTCCTTTGTGCCAGACGGTGTGCTTGGAACTACTGGTAAAAGCATTAAAGCGATCTGGAGTTCCAGGTAGAGGGGAAACCAACAAGTCAATCCACTTCTGATAGCAGTGGAATAAGTACTATGAAGACCTTGAGAACAGATGTTTGACTTAGTATCAGCTGAAGGAGACCCTTGATTTTGGACAACTCTCCAAAGGAAATACAATTCCACACAACTTACATGAAAATTAAAATTCTTACTACTCCAAAGGCTGCCACAACTAGCTTTGCTACACAACACTAGGGGGCCTCCTTCCCATTGGAATCCATGTAAATGGCACTGCGCTCCAAGGGGTATGCTCCGCATAACCGCCATGTGAGTGGTGCTCCTGCAGCTAGGCTGCCTGGCGGAAAGGAAGCCCAGCCGATTTCTCTAGGTGAGCTTTTTAAAATTACCTTACTGTACCCCAAAACTAATGTAATTCAGCTAGTGGGAAGCAGCCGCATGGCACAGGGTGATCAGCTCAGTGCTTTGGATGGGATAAGGAGGGTGGGAGGGAGATGGGGATATATGTATATGTATAGCTGGTTCACTTTGTTACACAGCAGCAACTAACACACCCTTGTAAAGCAATTATACTCCAATAAAGACATTAAGAAAAAAAAGAACATTTTTTTCTCACAGAAAAAAAAACACATTTGCCTGCCTCTACTTTGCCTGTCTACCTTCTCAACTCTCTCCTTCCTAAAACACCGCCCACTCCCTGCCACATCCAGTAGAGTATAGTTAAGGGCCTAGTCAAGTCCTTCCCTCTTCACCACATACATGTAACTGAGAAAGTCTCCCCCACCTCCTCATGTACACAACCATCCTCAAATTGGTAACTTGAGGATAGTCCTTGTCTAAGAATTTGAAAGGATTTTTCAAATGAAAATTTTAGAGATTTGACTATATATTTCCTTAGCTAAGTGTCCTTAAGAAATGTCTCAAAAACTGAACACTTTTCTCACCCCACCAGAATAAACTTGAAGATCAATCTCCATTATGAAAGAAACAACTTGCAAATAAGAGAAGGAAGGGACAGTTAAGAACATGCTTCCTTTCCTCAGTAGGCTGCAATATCTCTGAGAATTAATGTTTGTTTTTTGAAAAGGTGCATGCGTGTGTGTGTGTGTGTGTGTGTGTGCTCCAAGAGTACTCCCTAGACCCTCAGAAGACTATAACATACATGCCTAAAAGTCACACCAACTGCTACACTGGATGCCTGCGTGGATGTTTTGAAGTGCTCACACACCACTGTGAATTGTCCTTGAAGACATAGAGTTCTAACAACCATCAAGAACTGCCTGCTGGGAAGTCGTCAGACCAGATAGTCTTTACACTAGGTAACTATTTATTAAATTTACTGCTATGAAATGGAAGTATGTCCTGAGGGCCTTCTGATTTCTATGAGAAGGGTGTGAGGTTTCTCAAATGGACAGAGAGGTTCATAGCTGCCTTCTAAGATGTGGAACACTAACTGATATAGAGCCCAATAAATAATTGTTGATAATAAAATGAATGAGAAAATAAAGAAGAGCTCTCCCCTTTTCAGTAAAGTTAAGAAATGGGAACAACCATAACGTGACTCATAAAGAAGGTTTAAATTCTTTTTTTTTTTTTTTTTTTTTTTTTTTTGCTGTACGCGGGCCTCTCACTGCTGTGGCCTCTCCCGTTGCAGAGCACAGGCTCCGGACACACAGGCTCCGCGGCCATGGCTCGCGGGCCCAGCCGCTCCGCGGCATGTGGGATCCTCCGGGATCGGGGCACGAACCCGTGTCCCCTGCATCGGCAGGCGGACTCTCAACCACTGCGCCACCAGGGAAGCCCAAGAAGGTTTAAATTCTTAAATGCTTTTTTGCTTGGACTATAGGAAAGATATATTTCGTACACAGTTTTCTTTTTAAAAACTCTCCCTCTACCTTTCAATCCCTTTCAGAAGCACCCATCTTTCTGTGAAGTCTTATAAGTTACTCTAGCCTTGTGAGGAAGCCTGGGGGTGAATGAAGAAATGGCACAGGAAAGGCAGGGGGCTCCTATTCCCCCTCTGTTGGGAAGAGAGAAGGGTTTTGAAGAGACAGTCTTGGTAGCAGTATGAGCCGTAACACTGAGGTCGTTAGGAAAGGAGGAAGGGGCAGCTTCCAGGTCAGCAACATTGGGAAAACGATAATAGCAGGGACTACTCCAGTCTTAATACAGACGCAGATGAAGGGAAGGCCACACACATATTTCCACACCAAAGGTGGAGGAGCTGTGCTTCAGTGATGGCTAAGAAGCCTCTTCATGAGAGGGTGGTAGTCACTCAACCCTTAGCACATAGGTTGGGCCAATCTTCGAGACATCAAAAGTGAAGTGTGAGGGACTTCTAGTTTAAACACTGACATGTAAAGAGTGTGGAAATCATCACTCTCATCCTGACAAAAAGATAAACCTGAACACACTGAAAATTAATGATATTTCTTGGAACCATCAAAGAATGAAGTTGTAATAAAAAACTACGACCCCCAAATATGGAGAGACAGATGCCTACAGAGATGCATGGCCAATTTCAGAATACGTGCAGAGAAGCTGCTAGAACCATAAACTGGTGTTAGCACAAGGTAATTGTGATGTATTATTGGAGGCACAATATGGCCTAGCTTGAGAAGAAGAACTTCCTGGAGGCTGCATTCTTAGTGGAGGCCCCAGAGTTTCCTGGGTCTCACCACCAGGAAGCTTACCTAGATCTCATGATGAACAGCTGAGAAAGGTGCCACTGTGGCACTACTAGGGAGAAGGGAAGAGTAACCATCATGAAATGCCCTAGAACACTCCTATACAAAGACCTATTCAGGGCTTCCCTGGTGGCACAGTGGTTGAGAGTCCGCCTGCCGATGCAGGGGACACGGGTTCGTGCCCCGGTGCGGAAAGATCCCACATGCCGCGGAGCGGCTGGGCCCCTGAGCCACGGCCGCTGGGCCTGCGCGTCCGGAGCCTGTGCTCCGCAACAGGTGAGGCCACAACAGTGAGAGGCCTGCGTACCGCAAAAAAACAAACAAACAAACAAAAAACAAAGACCTATTCTTCAGGGAAAATATCTTAGCAGAGTCATATTAACCTACCTGAGTGAAGGGCACTGTTCCCACTCCAGGTATTTCTAGGCTTCCTGCCTCACCTAAGGTGGGGAGGGAAGCTAAGAAACACCTGTGAAGGCCACAGCCCAGGAACACAGGCCCACTAAAAGACTTGGAGATTTAATCATACAATTGTAGAATACTTTCCTTCTACTCTATTTTCCCACCATACCAAAAGGGCTTCAGGATAATAATAGCAGAGTATAACTGAAAGCACTGCAAGATACCAACTCTCTTGGAGGAGGAGGACTTAGGGAAGGCTCAAAGTCAACAGAACAGACAAACACAAGGATGCTAGAAGGATTTGAAGCATCTGGTAGTGACAGCAAACATTAAATACAGCCCTATTTCTAGCCAGAAAAATAGAAACTCAAAGTGTGTTTACTTCAGTTTCTATTACTTAATACAACATATGTGACTTTCAACAAAAAAAAACTAGAAAACATACTAAAAAGCAAGAAAAAAGTCTGAAAAGACATAAAAAAGCATCAGAACCAGATTCAGATATGAAAGATACTGGAATTATCAGATAGGGAAATTTAAATATCTATAATTAATGTATTAAGGGTTGTAATGGAAAAAGTAGACAAGAGACAAGAACAGATGGGTGGGGTAAGCATAAAGATGGAAACTCCAAGAAAGAAAAAAAGGGAGATGATAGAAATCAAAACACTGTAATAGAAATGAAGAATGTGTCTGACAGGCTCATCAATAGACTGGAAATGGCCCAGAGAAGTATCAATGAACTTGACGATAGAACAGTAGAAACTTCCCAAGAGAAGTGCAAAGAGCATGAAGAATGGGAAAAAAAAAAAAAAAAAAAAAGACCAGAACATCCAAGAACTGTGGGATTATTTCAAAAGATGTAACATATGCATAAATGGAATACCAGAAGAAGAAATAAAGATAACAAAGAAACAGAAGAAATATTTGCAGGATACAAGGTTGATATACAAAAGTCAACTGCTTTCCTATATACCTGAAGGCCTATATACTGTCAGTGAACAACTGGAATTTGTGAAAATCAATACCATTTTCAGAAGCACCAAAAGAAATATTTAGGTATAAATCTAACATAATACTTAAAGAATCTTTGTGGAAAACTACAATATCTTGATTGTAAAAATCAGAGAACATCTAAATAAATGCCAATAAATTCTGTGTTCATGGATGGGAAGACTCAATATTGTTAAGATGTCAATTCTTCCTAACTTGAGCTATAGGCACAATCCCAATCAAAATTCCAATAAGCTGTTTTGTAGATATTGACAAACTTATTCTGAAGATTATATGGAGAGGCAAAACACCTAAAATAGCCAAGGCAATAGCGAAGAAGAACAAAGCTGAAGGATTCACACTACCCAACTTCAAAACTTACCATAAAGTTACAGTAATCAGGTCAGAGTGATATTGGCAAAAGAATGAACATATAAAACAATGGAACAGAATAGAGAGTCCAAAAACAAACTCAAACAAACTCATAATTATTATTAATTCATCTATGAAAAAGAGCAAAGGCAACGCCATGGAGAAAAAATAGTTTTTTCAATGAATGGTTCTGGAAGAACTGGACATCCTCATGAAAAAAATCAAATCTAGGCACAGACCCTTACACATTTCACAAAAAAATAATTCAAAATGGATCACAGACCTAATTTAAATAAAAACTTCTAGAAGAAAAAAAAGGTGAAAATGTGAGTGACTTTGGCTTCAGCAATGAAGTGTTAGATAAAACACTAAAATCATGATCCATGAAAGAAAAACTGATGTTAGAATTTATTAAAATTATAAACTTCTATTCTCTGAAAGACTTAAGAGAATGAAAACTCAAGTCATAAACTTGGAGAAAATATTTGAAAACTGCTTATCAGATAAAGGACTTGTATCCAAAATATACAAAGAGCTCTTAAAAATTAATAATAAGAAAACAAACAACCCAGTAAAAAATGGCCAAATTATCTGGACACCTCACCAAGAGGATATACAGATGGCAGATAAGCATATGAAACATGCTCACCATCATATGCATTAGAGAATTGCAAATTAAAACAATGAGATACCACTACATATCTATTAGGATGGCTTTGAACCCAACTGATAACACCAAATGCTGGCCAAAGATGCAAAGCAAAAGCAACTCTCATTCATTGTTGGTGGGAATGCAAAATGATGCAGCCACTTTGGTACTTTCTTACAAAACTAAATATTACCATACAATCAAACAATTGCACTTGTAGCTATTTATCCAACTGATTTGAGAATTTATGTTTCCACAAAAACCTATACACAAGTTTTTCTAGTAGCTTCATTCATAATTGCTAAAAGCTGGAAGCAACTAATACATCCTTCAGTCAGTGAATAGATAAACAAATTGTGGTACATTCATATAATGGTACATTATTCAGAAATAAAAAGAAATGAGCTATTAAGCCATAAAAGATTCATAAATGAATCTTAAAAGCATATTGCCATGTTAAAAGAAGCCAGTCTGAAAAGGGCTCCTTTATGTGTGATTCCAGTTATATGACATTCTGGAAAAGACAAAACTATAGGAACAGTAAAATAATCAGTGATAGGGCAGTGAAACTATTCTGTATGACACGGTAATAGATTGTGGGATTGTGACAGTCTATAGAATTTCACAGCACAAAGTGTAAACCTGAAAATGGATGCAAATTAAAACATGTCATTTAAAAGGTTGGGAGATCCCAAGATGGAATGTGAAAAATACAGTCTAAATACGTGACAAATGTACGAAAGGACCTCACCGAAAAGCATGAGGGAAAATGTGCTGACCTGAGTACTTTAGAAATAGTGGAATCTCTTAGATTAAAGCAAAAAATATTGTACATCAGCACTGTGCTCTAGTTCATATAATATTTCCCCATGGAAGTACAGGTTGACAATTCTGACACAGCTTGACAGGTATGCTGGGATTGAACAGCTAAGTAAGTGGTTGGCAAGTAAGGAGGGCGAGGTTTCTCAGTGTTGGAGTGGGAGGTTACAGATAAACAGGGGGAGAGCCCGTGCCCGGCAACAAGAGAAGCCACTGCAATGAGAAGACGGCACACCGCAGTGAAGAGGAGCCCCTGATCGACGCAACTCGAGAAAACTCATGTGCAGCAATGAAGCAACCAAAAATAAATAAATAAATATTTAAAAATGAAGAGAAAAGGCCATACGGTTCTAATATTTCATTGTTTAAACTTGCCATCTTCATTTCTTTAAGTTCTTAAATAGCCAGTAATAATCATGGTAAGTATAAGATTTGTAAGCAAAAATTTTTAATATTAAACATATGGAAGCCTCTTTGTGGATTCCCTTTCATATATGAGGTTAATTGAACATACAGTGTCCATAATACAGTAGAATTTATTTATTTTTAACATTAAAATTATTGCATATGACCTAATCAGAATTACATTTCAGTGTCAAAAATACGATGAGTATGCTATTGTATACTCAGTCTTATTTTTTTTTTAACTTATTTATTCATTTTTTTATTTATTTATTTTTGGCTGTGTTGGGTCTTCGTTGCTGTGCGCGGGCTTTCTCTAGTTGCGGCGAGCAGGGGCTGCTCTTCGTTGCAGTGCACGGGCTTCCCATTGCGGTGGCTTCTCTTGTTGCGGAGCACGGGCTCTAGGCACGCGGGCTTCAGTAGTTGTGGCTCACGGGCTCTAGAGCACAGGCTCAGTAGTTGTGGCGCACGGGCTTAGTTGCTCCGCGGCATGTGGGATCTTCCCGGACCGGGGCTCGAACCCGTGTCCCCTGCATTGGCAGGCGGATTCTCAACCACTGCGCCACCAGGGAAGCCCACTCAGTCTTATTTTTATCTTGGACACTCGACCTGACTAATAATTCACATATCGACTACCAAGTTTTTTTTTATAGTACACTTATTTGCCACAAACTAATCTTTGCCATTCCCAGAAATGACTTGTCCTTAAATATTCAGTAATATCTGGGCTTTAAATATCACAGTTTAATTGATTATAAACCAATATCCAAAATTCAAAGTGTGAAAAGGTATATTAACTTTTAATAAATCACTTTTGATTTTTTTTTCTGAGAAGCTGATCCTTGTAAGCCTCCTTTTAGCCTCCTTTTCTGTATTCATCTCCCTGCAATGTCTCTTCTCAGCTCTCCTAGTTTTGTCATCAGTCTACACTAGACTACGTCAGCAGTAACCCTGTGATATCTTGCCTGGTTCCTTACCTGCTTCCCTATCTATGAGAACTTGGTGGTTTATTTACTCCACCATCAGAGAGTCTTTTGCATTTCATGATTATTTGTTCATTGTCTGCCTCCCTACCTATGTTGAGGGTAGTCTGAGAAAGGGGTGAGGGTGTCTTCAAATAAGTCTCTTATATCGTTAGGACCAAAACCAAATCATAGCACAAAGCAGATACTCAGTAATGTTAGATGAATATTGAAATAGGAAGAAGAAATGCAGGTTGTCAAAATAAAGAAAATATTTTCCATATGTTAATGAAAAGCAAAAACATTACTCAATGCTGAGCCATCTTTTAATACTGTCCACATACATTATGTATAAGAATGCCATAGAGACTTCCCAGCTGGCACAGTGGTTAAGAATCCGCCTGCCAATGCAGGGGACGCTGGTTTGAGCCCTGGTCCGGGAAGATTCACATGCCACGGAGCAACTAAGCCTGTGCACCACAACTACTGAACCTGTGCTCTAGAGCCCGCAAGCCACAACTACTGAAGCCCGCGCACCTAGAGCCCGTGCTCCACAACAAGAGAAGCCACCGCAATGAGAAGCCCACACACTGCAAGGAAGAGTAGCCCCCGCTCGCCGCAACTAGAGGAAGCTGGCGCACAGCAATGAAGACCCAATGCAGCCAAAAGTTAAAAAAAAAAAAAAAAGAATGCCATAAAAATGTAATTTAGAATTAAAGTCATAAAGAGAGGTCATTTTGTAAGGATATGACAAAAACTACAAATGACTTTTATGACAAATAGGAAGTTGACACCAAACCAGAGAATATAAGATAGAGAAAACTATTCAACAGTTCATTCTCTAAGGGAAAAATTAAAACTTCATTTGAATGCATCAAAAAATTATGTCTATTATAGGGTTTCCCTGGTGGCACAGTGGTTGAGAGTCCGACTGCTGATGCAGGGGACACGGGTTCGTGCCCCGGTCCGGGAGGATCCCGCATGCCGCGCAGCGGCTGGGTCCGTGAGCCGCGGCCGCTGGGCCTGTGCGTCCGGAGCCTGTGCTCCACAACGGGAGAGGCCACAACAGTGAGAGGCCCGCGTACCGCAAAAAAAAAAAATTATGTCTATTATATACAGAATGGATAAACAACAAGGTCTTACTGTATAGCACAAGGAACTATATTCAATATCCTGTGATAAAGCATAATAGAAAAGAATATGAAGAAGAAGGTATGTATATGTATAGCTGAATCACTTTGCTGTACAGCAGAAATTAACACAACACTGTAAATAAAGTATACTTGAATAAAATACATTTAAAAAGATATGAGCTTCTGCAGAGTTCTAATGCCACTAATTTCACCACAAAAGAGAAAAGAACATGCATGTATATACATAAGCAAATGTGTAATTTGGAACTGATTCCATGAGAGCTAAATTTGGGTATGTGAATAGTAAGCTTTAAAACAGAATCTGTGAAGATCCATCTGAAGATGAATTTGACATTTAAAATGTATCCTCCTCCATTGTGGAAAAAAAATGTTCAACTGATGATAAAAGAAGAAGGAAACTTTGTTTTTGACACAATAAAATAAAAAGGGACTTTGGTGGACTTCATAACCCTCCATAGATTGCTTGTTTGGTGACAAGCAAGGAGTATTGACCCTAAGAGCCTTTTTCTTTTTTCCAGAATAGGAAATAGAAAGTTCTAATATGACACTATGTTCTGCTGCCAGATTCCTGACTACACATTTTTCTGTAACATTTAATAGATCCTCTACAACATGCTAAATAGTTTCTTAAAATTTAATTCACAGTGCACAAAATGTCTGAAGTTTTAAACAATAGCTTAAAAGGAACAAGGTCACTGTAGCCAAAGAAAAAAGGATATCTACAGAAAAACCCGGGAAGGAATTACATGATTGAGCTGAGGTATCATGCCTTATTTCCCAATCATAATCTAGATCCATGATAGCTTGATTTATGCAGGCCTAACTAGGGCTTCTGAGCAGCCAGGTGTAAATAGCAGATATTCTTTAGGGAATTTCCTGTAAAGATGCTTCATGACCTTTGTCGATGGTAAATCCCAATAACAAGAACCACCCAATGGACTTGCTCGGACAAGTTGCAGGCAGACTCAATGTGCTCATTCAGTAGGTTGAGAAACGAAACCCTGACCAGAGATACTGCAGTTCCAGAAAAGGCGTAAGGTCTGCCTCAGGGCTATTCATCTCTTGCTTTCTTTGATCCCAGAATTTGCCACCAAATAAAAACACAAGTTACACATTATATGTTGCTACTGTTGAAAACTCTCCCCATATAGTTTCTGTCTGACAACCCAAGGGGAATAGAATAATCCTGAAATAAGAGAGCATTTTCCAGCAGTTTATCTATTAAAGAACATTATAAAAGTCTATTTTGTTCAGATAAGAAAACACCAGGGCTATTAAGTAATATGAAACCAACAATTACTCTATATTACACAACATTATGTAGCTATATTTATTAATTGCCTCATGATTTAGGTGAGTTAATATAACACCTTGTCCAGATTTTATACTGCTAAAGTCAAGGCTCTCTTGTCATTACTATATATTGTCCATGCACCAAAATTTCAAGCTGGATTTTAGTCATCATGCAAGAAGATTGGTGGAAATAATATTGGAAATAGGCATCTTGCAAAATAGTGAACTCTCCCAAGACTGTCTTTGAATATTAGAGAAATCTTAAGCCTAAGAAATGTATTCAATACATACTCAAATACTGGTCTTCTTCTAGGAATCTGAAACTCAATTTAGTTACTGAGTCAAAGGTCCAACATATAACACTTCAGACTGTTTAACAGTCAATTTTCTGGCTAAACAGAAGTTCTATGTGACTCAAGTACAATAATATAAGGGGAAAAAATTCATATTAGAAAGAATTATTTTTCAATTCTGTATAGAGAATTTTTCTAAATTTCTGTATTATATTTAAAATGTCTTGTGGTTCCAAATGACTATTGTCATTAAGATGCATCACAAACATTTTCCACTTGAAAAGCTTTGTCATTCAAACCAATCCTATTTTCTATTACTCTTGTCATTATCCAAATATATTTATGATATGGACAAAACAGAGCAGAGATGTTGCATTTCTGCCTAGTACCCAAGTTTTTTGTTTGGCTTGGTTTCGTTTGTTGGCATATAATGAATAGTGTTTTACGTACTGCAGAAAAGGGAAATCTTTTTTCAATTAATTAACTTACATGACAAAGAATCTGAAGTGCACACTTCTTCCTGATTGCTGTCACATTTACCCAACACTACAGCGAAGCAAAGTGGAATGAATTTAAAGAAACTGTCAGTCTAGAGACGTTGCCTTTCTCATCACAGCTCAGAGGAAGACTAAGGTGACTTAAAAATTTTTTAAATCAATGAAACATAAATCATGGGTTTTCATATGTGAGAAACAAAGTACTTTTTTCCCCTTATGTATTACGGTAAGATTCTTATCCCCAGTCATATTTGAAGAGTCAGTACAAAACAGCATTATTTTTTACATGGTATGGCACAATTGGAGGTGTTTAGTGAAAGATCTAATACGGGGAAAACTTGTTTGGGTAGAGGATAATAACAGGATTAGTATTTGACTGGTGTTATGACTAATACTATCTATCCCAACATCAAAACTGTACTCCTTAAGTTCCTTCTTGCCCGTGGTGCTGTGTAGGGCTCATTCAGAGAACTTTAAACACAGTTTTTGCTCTCTAGAGGGCTTCACAGTAAAAGGTGTAGGAAAGTGAAAGGCAGAATAGGAGAATGAATTGACATGAAAGACACATTTTAAATTCAGTTAATTACATTAAAGTATATGTATGTGACTCTAAGAAACCACACATAGAAGGTAATAGTCACAGGATGTGCATTTGATATCTCCATTTGAATTATACGAAAACTGTATGCTTCTTCCTTTATTATGTAGTTCTCTACAATACATCTTCATTTGTCAGTATTTGAGACCAGGAATTCCCAGTTAATGAGTAATCCAGAATTAAAGGTAGGAAAAGTTTATTTTAAGACAGCTTATTAAAATGACGAATTTCATGACCTATAATGTCCAAAACAATTGAGTTTTATTAGCCAAGAAGGATAGTTGATACTGGAGTTCGTTATTAATTAACTTAGTCAAAAAGCAGCCTAAAGTATTCGAAATGAAGATGTTTAAGAGAAAAAATTTAAGAGAATCCAATAAAACCAACCATTACATGGAGTTGGATGTTTTACTATACACAGCAGAACTAAGTTCTAAATATGTCGGTGTAAGTGATATTTAATTCTAATTCAAAATAACCTTAGGTATCCTGCATTCTTCTAGCCAATATTTATGTCATATGTAAAGTGAATAAAACATTCACTGGAGCTGTTTGAGCAAGTCTATCACCTTGAACTGAAACTAAGTTAATCGCCTTCCCAAAGGGAAGACCAAAACAACACTTGATTAGAGTGAAATGCCAAAGAACACTTAACTTTTCATTTACATCTACACAAGTAGACCCTTGAAGAATGGTAAGTCTGTATCCACAATAGAAGATGAAAGCAGAATCTTTGCAGAGTTGATTGGAAGCTAAAAGCTCTCAGCAAAGAATATACCTGATGTAAGAAATACTTGATAATCATGCTTTCCTTTTCTGCAATAAGAAAGACACGTTTCGGGTTTCCCTGGTGGCGCAGTGGTTGAGAGTCCGCCTGCCGATGCAGGGGACACGGGTTCGTGCCCCGGTCTGGGAAGATCCCACATGCCGCGGAGCGGCTGGGCCCGTGAGCCATGGCCGCTGAGCCTGCGTGTCCGGAGCCTGTGCTCCGCAATGGGAGAGGGCACAACAGTGAGAGGCCTGCGTACCGCAGGGGGGGAAAAAAAAAAAAGACGTTTCTTGCTTATACATCAGAAGAGATATCACAATAATGCTATATCTTTAAGTAAAAAGATAAACATGGTCAACTACAAGTTACCTGCATTCAAAAAGTATTTTGGCCAAAACAAATAATTCATATTTTACTTTCAAAATACTTTCAAGAAAAAAATGTGGAACTCACAGAGACAGAGTAGAATGGTGCTGCCAGGGATTGGGGGCAGGGAAGTGCAGATGTTGGTCAAAGGGCACATATTTTCAGTTATAAGATGAATTAGTCATGAGGATGTAATGACATATTTTCAGTTATAAGATGAATTAGTCATGAGGATATAATGTATCACACGGTGACTAGAACTAGTAACACTGTATCATACACCTGACGTTTGCCAAGAGACATGTAACCATCTGCAGTAATGGATTGTGGTAACTATTTTACAATGCATATGTATATCAAGTTGTCATCTCATCTACTTTAAATATATACAGTTTTGTTTGTCTATTGTACCTCAATAAAGCTGGAAAAAAAAGTTGTTTAAAAAAAGATACATTCAAGATATTGTGTACCAGAATACCAGAAATGTGTATATATAGGGCCATATGTTGTGATATTTCTCAGCATTTATTTAAAAATAAGAGTCATACTGGGAAGACCCAATTCACTGGAAATTTTTTAAAAAATCAACTTCTTAAGGTTCTTTTTCAGGTAGTAGACAATCTTCCTCTTTCTATCAGACTGACAAAATTGAAGCCTAAGTCAAGTTTCCCTTTAAGCTTCCTATCTACCAAGTCCACAACTCACGGAGTGGTCATGGGGATTAGGCTGGGGTAGAGGTGACCGAGTTTAAGTGTTCAAATGAAAAGCCTCTTAGAAATTGCTCTGGTCCTTAATTATGTGTCAACCCAGGCTCCCTTGACCCCTGGGACTTGGGGGCCACATCAGAGCCCCTTGGCCTCTGCTGCTATTGCCTCATTCCTTGACATCTCTGGTTGATCTCAGCTCCTTTCAAGACTGAGGCAGTGGTCAGGGCTGGACTTGGGCTTGGCGTCCACCAGGCTCCTTGTGATGGAAGCTGCAGCTGCTCTGACAGCCCCAGTCCCTGGTGCTCTGGATCCCCAGCATCTGCCTTTACTGGCCTGGTGACACCATCCAAAAGTGTGTGGGAATTAGTGCCCAGTAGAGAAACTAAGATTAGTGAGAGATAACGTGACAAGAATTCCCTGCCCTTCCTCCCTGCTCAGGGACTGTTCTAAGGCACACTGGTTCTACGTGTTCTACCTGGACACTTCCTCTGTGCAAGCCGACTGGTCACATTTTCTTGTTCAGCTATGGGAAGAGATAATGCAGTATCTTTCTGTTTTCCCTCCCCTGTGCTGTTCTGCAATTGCACCCCTACTAAAGCATTAGTGTGTAAACCTTGCTTCAGCCTCTTTTTTCTAGACTACCTGGGCTAACACAGGAATTGAAACCTGAATTTTGATGTCAACTCTCATTTTTAAAGAATTTAAAAGAATTAAATTCAATTTAACAAATATTCCCTTCTATATACCAGGCATTGGAAGGCTATACATATGAATATAGTCCAGGCTGAGTCGTTACAGAGATCTTAGTCTAGCAAAAGAGATAAATAGAGGGAATAGAGCAAGAGTCACCAACTGAGTGACATTCAAAATATTGAATGACCAGTATGGCATGAGGACTACCAATTACAGCAGATATTATCCTTTTGGATGTTGGATCACCAGAGATGCTAGGGCATCCAGGTGGCAAGAGTTCACTCAGAAGGCTGAGGTCTGCGTTATTTATCACCTGGAACAGAGGTATGGCACATTTTAATAGCTGGTCTGGTAGTCTGGTGTGTAGTATCAGTCTGCGCACCAAATACTATAAGTCCCGAAGACACATAAGTAAATGGATATCCATGTGACTGAGATTTTATTGTGTAGAAGCACTGGATTACTTAAATTCTCAGGAAACTTCTGCACTTTATATAATCGGCTTTATCTTGTCCTCCGTTAAAGAAAGTTTTCTACCCAATCTTCCGGAAATGGATCCAAATGTATAGAAAAAAGAAAAAGAACAACATTTTGCACACACCTTGAGGTATGCACTTCAACCACAGAGATATAAAATATCTTTATATGCAGTAAGATTTATGAATCTCTTCGGAAGTTTTGACTTTGTGTCTACCTGATATCTCAATAATCTGCCTTCTGCTGTGATTTTTATCAGTCCAGGATAATTCATAATGGTGGACTGAGCTCTATTTTATCGGTCTTACCTGAAAACATGCGTTGGATTTGATTTTGAATGCCTGCACTTCTTTTTAACACATCACTGATGCTTTTTTGGAAATTTTTCTTCAGTTAAATGTGCTCATACACATGTTGTTACAAACAGGAGTGACGCACTGGGGGGTCCCCCAGTTTTGAGTCTCTTGAAACTCTTTAATTCCAAAGTCATTGATGTGATAAAAAGCAACTCGGCAAGACTCAGCAGTGAAATATGCCAAATTTCAATAAGCTGTCACAATTTCTTCCGAAATTGCCTTAAAGTGGTGAAGATTAAAATCACAATCTGAAAGAAAATTCACTCCCTTAATTACATTCCCCAACACAGCAAGCAATGAGAACTGCTCACATATTCCACAGCATGACCTGTCCCGCTCAATGACATGATGAAAATTGGGCTCATGAACTTTCTCTTTTGCTTTGAATAAAATGTAGAAACTTTTATTTGTCCTCCTCGTATGGCAGGTACCAACGTGTGAAAACTGAACTCAGTTTTTCCATGTTTAAACCAAACCACAAAATCTACTGAACTGCTTTATTAGGGTTTTTATAAATTGTGAAGACTTGTGCAAACAATACTACAGAGTCAGGTTAATTCCTCTCATTCAATAGGCTGCCTGGGGGATGTTGCTTGTTCCCCATCCAGAGCAATGAGTACGTGACTCTGACCAGGAGAACTGAGAGGCAATTTAGCACACCTTGGAAGTCTGAGTAACCAGTTGGTATTTGGAAGAGGGAAGAAAGTAGATTTCAGGCAGAGATAATGGTAGAAAATTAGGGAACACAGAACCATAAAGATATGTGTAGATAAAGAAAAGCAAACAATTAGAATTGAAATTTTAAAAGCCCTTATTAGATAAATTACTGATTAGATGTTATTACTGCTTATTAGCCCTTACTAGACACAGTCTTCTCATTTTAAAGATGAAGAGATTCCTAGAGAAACTGTCTTGACAATCTCTAGACAGCATAAATTGACACGACACTGGAATACCAAATTTTACAATGTAGCCCTAACCTGTTTCCCCAAATCCAGACTCAACAGCTGACTGCAAATGTATCCACGTCAACGTCCTGTGTGGATATATTTGATACATACAATGTCCTGTATACACACACACACACACACACACACACAATGGAATATTACCCAGCCATAAAAAGAATGAAATAATGCCATTTGCAGCAACATGGATGGACCTGGAGATTATCATACTAAGTGAAGTAAGTCAGACAGATATGGCTTATATGCGGAATCTAAAAAAGATACAAATGAACTTATTTACAAAACAGAAACACACTCACAGACTTAGAGAACAAATTTATGGTTACCAAAGAGGAAAGGTTGGGGGCAGAGGTAGATTGGAAGTTTGGGGCTGACACGTACACACTGCTATATTTAAAATAGATAACCAACAAACACCTACTGTATAGCACAGGGAACTCTACTCAGTATTCCGTAATAACCTAAATGGGAAAAGAATTTGAAGAAGAATAGATATATGTATAACTGAATCACTTTGCTGTACACCTGAAACTAACACAACATTGTAAATCAACTACAGTCCAATATAAAATCAAAATTAAAAAAAATATATTGAATGTAATATGTGAAACTACCTGACTTGTAGGAAAAAAAAAAAAAAAGGAATGGCAGGATTACTATGTCTAAAATGGATTTACCTGCTCCTCAAAATTGTTCTGTCACCTAAAACTTGCATTTTTGTTAAGACTTCCCATCCCCTCAGGTTCCTAACTAGAAATGTGGATGCCACCCATGGTTACTATCCTCCCCATATGTCTAGTCAGCCCCCAGATTATAAAGACTGATTTCAGAAAGCATCTCAAATCCAGTTTCTTCTCTCCATTTCCTGCTACCGCTGGCTTGATTCCAATTCCTCAGCTCTCCTTTGGGTTATGAAACAGTCTCCTCACTGGTTCCCCTTTTCCGCACATGGGGTGTGAGATGCCAGAAGAGCCTCCAGCTCAGTGGCAGTTTGAAGGGTGTGAAGTATTCTTGTGAAACAGGATGGGGATCAGGGCTAGGACTGTACTTACTGGTATAGAAATAATGGTAGTTATTGGTATAGGAGTAATTGGTATAGAAGTAACATTAGAAACCATAGAAATACATGGGATTGCCCCAAAACAGGATGGTGAAAAAGGAAGAGGTGAGGGTAGAAATACAAAGTGATATCTTCTGCTTTTTTGCAGTCTACTGCTGATTACATTCTCCCATCTCCCATGTGGATGTGGAATATTCTTTCATCAATTCACTAGTTAAATCAGAAAATTAACCAGCCAGACTATCCAAATAATTACAAGAAGAAATATTGATAGCTGAAAAGACTACATAGAGCAAAATGTTAAGCTAATGGTGTTTGATGATTAATCAGATACTTTAAAATAACTTTATGGATTCAATCATAAATTTAATTGTTTCAAATCATTCTTTAATTAACATCAATTCTTTGAAGTTTTAGGGAGCAGAAAATAGCCCCAAATTATATTTTAAAAACTCTACAGGTTTTGGAATAATAGCTATTATCCGTGCTTAACTCAATAGAGACTGTATTAAGAACTGTACTGTATAAATGATAATGACAGCCTTATATTATAAGCCCCTTTCATCTGTCATCACTTGTGATCTCAAGATCAGTTATTTTCATCGCTACAGAAATGGTTTTGATTAAATGTCTAAGTGACAGAAGCATCAGTGATTTAATCCCAATATGTTCACCACTTATCTTTCTCTTCCTACATGTCCAGGGTTTAGTCCTCTTCTCTCTAACAATGTTTTTTAACCCTCGTTGCACATCAGAGTCAGTCATAGAGTTTTAAAAAATTACCGTTGCATCAGTCCCATCCCAGTCATTTCTATTCAATTAATGTGTATTTGGATGTGGGCACTGTTTTTTTGTTGTTTTTTTTTTCTAATGAAAACAGGGCTGAGAATCACTGCTCTACATTCTCTCCCATTTTCTGGAAAATAATCTATTACATTCTCAAATTTTATCTCACCTCAACGTCTTACTTTCCTCATGTATAGATTAATAAATCCAAGTTCCTCTTCAATATCTCAACTTAACATGTGCGAAAATAAACTCTTGACCACTCCTCTCCGAAATTTGCACTGTCCACCTTCTTACACGCACAATAGATAAAAAGTATGGGATTTGGATTTTAGTTATACTGCTTTCACCCTGATATCATTGCTTATATTCTTGTCCTCTGATAGCATAGTCTTTACGGAGCAGGAAGAGCAAGCTTTTAAAAATGTAAATGATCCAGGTGAACTTATTTACAAAACAGAAATGGACTCACAGACATAGAAAACAACCTTATGGTTAGGGGAGGGGGTGGGGATAAATTAGGAGTTTGGGATTAACATAAACACACTATATATAGAACAGATAACAAGGACCTATGGTATTGCACAGGGAACTATACTCAATATTTTGTAATAACTTATAAGGGAAAAGTATCTGAAAAAAATATGTATAACTGAATCACTTTGCTGTACACTTGAAACTAATACAACATTGGAAATCAACTCTACTGCGATTTTAAAAACAATAAATAAAAAGTGTAAATTGGATAATGTCTGCTTACAACCCTCCAACCATCTGCTTATACTGAGAATGAAGTCCAGGCTCTTCCCGTGGCCTTCATATATGTCCATGCACATCTTGATGTACATATACACACAGGCATGAAAGTGCAGCATAGGGAGAGGAGGGGATGCAGAGGTGCTTTGAGATATGGAGTCACAGGAAGTTTCTCAAGCTGTCTGAGGATGTTCTCTCCTATGTTTCTCACTTTTCTCTTCCAGCCCCTTTGTCGGGAGCAAAGAGACCTCTGCTTCTTTCGCATACTCCCTTTCTCCTTGACCTCATCTGGCAAACGTTTGCAGGAATTCTGCCAAATGCCGTGCGGTCACATACATTTTTGGCAGACGCTTTCCGAGAACAAGTTTGATTCTGCATAGCACCAGCTTCTTTACTCTGGTGAGCATTAAAGAGGAGGATGTAAGCAGCAGATGTGGGAGGTACTGGTATGAAAAAAAGGAAATTTGCTCACCCACTAGAATCTGTAATTGCTCTGACTTTGATCTGTGCTCGGACAGTGAGTTGATGGAAACTGTGACCTGCTAGTCAATCAAGGAGGCACAGCTTTGGGGCTTCCTGGGTTTTAGGGTATCATCCTGGCCTTCACAAGCCTTTCCTAACTCGGGATCTGGGAGGCCCTCAGTGCCTTTTTGGATTAATTTTACCCCATGACTTCGTTGTGAAGTTTAGGCAGGACTGGGACACGTGAGTCCATTTCTTTGGTGGGTGCTGAGGAGGACTGTAGAGCTTCTTTGTTCACATAACTGAAGGACTCTTTCCCTAAGCCATAAAATAGTCTCCTTAGCCGTTTTTGCCTTATAGGTAGAATTAAAAACTAAATTATAGATACCATTACCTGTGCACCAACTGCAGCTGGCCTTTTGTACCAGCCATCGCAGGCTCACTAGGTAAATTTATTCTGGCTGCTACCTGATGCCCCTTCCCACCATGCGACGTTCAGGACTGGACTCAGATGGGGATGTGGGCACCTTCACTGCAGTGGCACCACATAATAAAGAGACTCCCAACACATCTGTGCCCTAAGAAATTACAGCGAACAAAGGACAACGTGGCTCCACAGTAAAACAAGATGAAGCATTCGACTATTAACAGAAAGACATTTCAGACTCTCACCAAGGAAGAATTTGAGAAGGGGAACTCATTTTTCAGGTGACCTTGAAAGGGCTGTTAGGATTTGGTATAACTTGAGCACATCGTAGCAGAGTCCTGGAGGCTGCCTGTGGGTCACACATTGCCTCTGTAGTTTCTCCATCAGAGGGAAGAGGACAGGGTCCTGGGGCGACTGAGGCGATGAGATGGGATCCCTGCTGGGGACAAGGGTGCCTAAGACACCAGCATGGTTGTCAAGTAGCACAAGTGTACCCATATACCAGCTACATTTATATAACATTTATATAAATATAACTTTGATGGAAGCATTATTTATAGGTATAGAAAAGTAGAAACAATCTAAATGTCCTTCACGGGATACAATTAATTTTACATTATAAACAAAGAAAGAGGCCGACACTCATGATGCATCATTTAAAGTAAAAAAGCGAGTTTCAGGCTAAAGATAGTACCATCCCCTCCATTTAAGAAAAGCGTGTGTATGTCTGTGTGTTATATACACATGCAAATATCTAGGATGTTTTATATCAAACTTCAACAATAGTTCCTGGAAAAGTGAACTATGGAGGGAGTGGAGTAACCGAAAAGGACTTCAGATTTTATGTTATCTGTTAAATATTGTTTGAAATTTACAAGGAGTATATGTCATTTTGGTAATTCGAAACTAATCTATTAGACAAAGGAGTTGGAATGGTGTGTGTGTGTCTGTGTGTGTGTGTGTGTGTGTGTGCGTGTATAGTTTTTAAGATCAAAAGTTTGAGGATAAAAGCTAGTGGATATAGTTTGAGGGGCACTTGGAGATTTCGCTTGTCCTAAGGTTCCCACACACAGTGCTTGAGGCAATGACCATGGGCAGGGCATTTGCAATGGTCGCCCACATGGATAAGGAAAAATTTGCAATACTAAACAATTTATAATCTTCTTAAATGTTATAACAGTACATCTATAGTACTAAAGTAAATACTATAAATACTTAATCAACCAATATTATATGCATGTAGTATGTGTATATATAAATATGTGTGGATTGAGTTATATATGAAATCTGATGCTGATCAATACATTAGCAAAGAGGTTGATATAGAATTGAAAATACTTTTATTTTTATAAAATTATCCAATAAAATGCCAGAAACTTTTCAGAAAATAAATTAAAAATTTTTACCTTTCAAATAATTTTGCTTTCAGATTTTGAAGTTTATAAATAAAATTTATAATTTACCTTTTAATTATAACAGGTAACTTTGAATATTTAGAAAAATAATTCTTAAGTAATATGAAAATAATTTAAATTTTATATTTTACAGTTACATTAAAGGACATTGTTATTATAATATATTTGAATTTTCTATATTTTGAAGACAGTTACATTTTACTCTTTTAATCATTTAGATTATTCCTTTTGCTGAAACCCAAATTACATAAAAAATATGGATTGTAACAACATAATTATTTTGCTGAAAGCAAGAAAATAACTTTTTGTGAATAAATACATAATAATATATGAATTAAGAAAGTTTTACCACATTATTCCACCAAACACTGCTGATCCATTAATGAAGAACATGTAGATGTGAGCAGAAATAGTTAAATTAATATGTCTGTGAATTTCTGTCAATTCATCGTTGTATAAAAATATAGCTTTATATTTCTTAAAAGCAATTTATTGCATAAAGTTGTATTTTTTAATGTAGGGGAAAGAGGGTATATTTAATTTAAATGCATTCGCTTGATTTCAAACTGTTAAATATTCCACATATATCCTGAGTTTCCATTTGAGCTCGTGCTCCAAGTATCCCATTCATGCCCTTGTGAGCGAGCCTCCAGGCTTCCACACTGACAGATTCACTTGAGGAGGAGGGAAGTATTTGACTGCAGAATGAATTAGACATAAATAGAGATAAACAAAGGATTGAGGAGACAGGCACACTGACGTTATCAGGACAACAGCGCAGAGCAGACATGGGGGAGCTGGAAATCTGCACAGCCTCACGCCCTCATCACGCATCACATCCGAGTGCACATTTACACTCAGAACATATCTGACTCACTCTGTGAAGTACGAGGAAGAAGACCATCCAGCATACACATAATTGGTGCCCACTCTGTGCCTCTGCTGGGCTCTGGGGGAGAAGACACATGAAAGGCTTCCTGCCCTCAGGGTGTCTCATCTACGAAATAACTGAATGTATAACAAGGGGAGGGCGAAGAGAAATAATAAACCAGTCAACCTGCCTGGGATCAGGGAGAGAAAAGATAAGGAATATGGGAAATATAGGAGCTACTCTACAGGAATCAATGAAAAAGACTTAAGAACAGAAACATATCTATGAACTTCACTTGGGCACATAACACCAATAATAACCGTCAAAGCCATGTAGATAGACACGGTTTATTAAATCTGAACACTACCTCTTGTACCCAAGGAAACAAGGCAGTCTAATGTTTCTCTACTGTCATCCCCTCAAGGGAGTGTCATGAAAATAAAATAACTTGATTATGAGTCTACTCCACTGAAAACATCTATAAATAAAATCATAAGTTCTTTGTCACTTCATGAAGAAAGCTACATAATGGATTGTGGGTACTGTCTGCACTATCAGATCCTATTTACTGATTTCTTTCTGTTTTCAACAGGTCAAGAGATTTCCTTCTTTTTCAAATTTGCAGAAATATAGTACTTCACAGGGCAGAGATGAAAGAGGAAGTTTTTGGATGTCTGGTTTTGAAACTGATTTTAAAAGAGTCAACCATTAGGGGAAGACTCTGTCACTGAAATAAACATAGGATCGCATCTCTGGGACTTGCTGGTAATATTAAGCCAGTGCACTCACTTAACCTGTTTTTGCCAGTGCTAAGGTGACACATCCTCCTGCACCATGGAGGATGATCAGAGGGTCAGGACCCAACCAAAGGGGAGAGGTCGGGGGGGAGAGATAAATTAAGAGGTTGGGATTAACACATTGCTGTATAAAAAATAGATAATCTGTTGTTGGACATTTAGGTTGGCTCCATGTCCTGGCCATTGTAAATAGTGCTGCAATGAACATTGTGGTACGTCTCACAGATGAATGGATAAAGAAGATGTGGCACATCTATACAATGGAATATTACTCAGCCATAAAAAGAAACGAAATTGAGTTATGTGTAGTGAGGTGGATGGACCTAGAGTCTGTCATACAGAGTGAAGTAAGTCAGAAAGAGAAAAACAAATACTGTATGCTGACACATATATATGGAATCTAAAAAAAAAAATGGTACTGATGAACCTAGTTGCAGGGCAGGAATAAAGAGGTAGATATAGAGAATGGACTTGAGGACACAGGACGGGGAAGTTGGGGCAAAGTGAGAGAGTGGCATGGACATATATACACTACCAAATGTAAAATAGATAGCTACTGGGAAGCAGCCGCATAGCACAGGGAGATCAGCTCGGTGCTGTGTGACCACCTAGAGGGGTGGGATAGGGAGGGTGGAGGGAGATGCAAGAGGGAGGGGATATGGGGATATATGTATACATATAGCTGATTCACTTTGTTGTACAACAGAAACTAAAACAGTATTGTGAAGCAATTATACTCCAATAAAGATTTATTAAAAAAATAGATAATCAACAAGGACCTACTATATAGCAAAGGGAACTCTACTCAATACTTTGTAATAACCTATATGGGAAAATGATCTGAAAAAGAATAGATATGTGAATATGTATAACTAAATCACTTTGCTGTATACCCGAGGCTAACCCAACACTGTAAATCAACTAGACTTTGATATAAAATAAATAATTTTTTAAAAAGTCAGAACCCAAACAGCCTGAGAGCTCCTGGGTCCCAGGGAAACTCTTATCTTCAGGAGGAAACATGCCCTTTTAGTCAGCTAAGCAGCTACAGCATATTAAAGGGATTATGAATGTATAAACAAATCTCTTCAATTTCATCGTCTACAGAAATTGTCTAAATTATTGTCTTTCTGTTTTGACTTCTGCCTCTTAAGACATAGCCTGTTGAAGACCATTGTTAGCTCACTTTTTTTGGTAAGTTTTCTTTTTCCTCTCACTATTATATCAGATGTTCAATGTTGAAATCACATAAAAATATTAAAAAATAATTTCATGAACACATAGTTTACATTCCAGAGGAGGTGAAATATACATAATTCAGCACCTGGGAGCCAGCTGTGCAGGAAGCAAGCCCATTGCGCTCACCTCATACCGTAACTTCTGGTCGTCCTAGAGGCTTGGGAGTAGCTCCCTTTTCTATCGCTGTGCCCTGCCTGTACAGCTCCCCACCACTGGAAATAGACACATATACCTAATGATTAGAAAATAACTTTATTAAAAGGAGACTCAATCAACCACACATCATTCATGCAAACTAAGATGCCTGGAGATGCTGGCATCCGGTTTGACTTTGGTCATGTTGTATCTGCTAGATTCCACTCTGACATGTGGACATTGGCACCTTTCTGCCTGATCTGCTGATTTCACGTGAGAATTTGATGCCTGGTGAAGTCTGGTGGGTCAGATCTATTGCTTTTCTCCAAATAATTCATTTTCCTACCATGGCATACATACCTAATAATCTCTGAAATGCATTTTTATACTTATACTTTTTATACTTGAACACGCATAGGTCTGACTTTATAGAAATTTAGCGTGTTTTAAACACACCCAAAGTCAAAAATAAAACACATTCAAGATGCTTTGGAAGGATATCTAGCTAAAAATGGGTGATTGCCATATCACAGATAAAAGGTTGGAAATTCGATTAAGAATTTGACTCTATATTTTTTAATGTTAAGCCTTGTTTTTGAACTGAGATTGGAAAAGGAAAGCAGACGTTAACATCTCTTTCCTTCCACTTTCCATCACTGAGTATGAACAATGGTAATACGTTCCATTCCACTGATAAAGACAAATAAATTCCATTTAATTAACTTATTATTGATACTTATTAAAAAACTGAGAATTACATACAGAGGTATTTTTTCCATTTTACGTATGAAGATTTGAGGGCTCATAATCACCTAGTCATTAAGGTTTCTTAACCACATTCTTTATTGTTTCTTGACTTGATGAAAGGTTCCAGTAAGTGATCCAACTCTTAATTAAGGAGTCTTAAGATTTGTTATAAAAAATGATCAGATATTGTACTATCTGGTAACAGAGTACTGACTGCCAATATTGGAAATTTTAGAAGGATATTACAGTTGATATTTTTCCCTGAGGCTTTAAGATAGGGTTGCCAGATAAAATATAAGATGCCTGCTTTAATTTAAATTTTAGATAAACAATGAATATTTTTAGTATAAGCATGCCCTAAATTTTGTGGGGGACATGCTTGTACTAAAAAATTATTTGTTTTCATCAGCTATTCATATTTAACTGACGTATTATGTTTTCATTTGCTAAATCTAGCAACTCTATTTACCGAGCACTGCTAGTAAATATCCAACTTATATACTGCCATACTGAGCTCTTTGCCTGCCCCTGTCTGTGTCTAATCTAGGGACATCTAATAGATTTGTCAAAAAATAGCGAATTGACGTTCATTGATGTTTGGTGTTTTTGAATTGCAAATACCATGATTACTAACCATTTCCTCTGGCAATTACTGTACTGAAATAAAAAACAGCTCCTTATTTATTCAATGAGGGAGAAATACCTGATCTACTAAGTTTCATAAATAGTGTCTGAAAACTGGTTTCTGAATAAAGAGATTGATGGTTGATTGTCACATGTGCCAAGTCACCTAGTAGTCCAGGGAAACGTAACTTTGTAGAGTGATCCAGCCTAAGTGGTACCCTGAGAGGCCCCCATAACGTCCCCTGGAACCTGGGGCCCAAATCCCTGCTTAAAGTATTTCTAGAAAGAAAGGAGAAAGCAGTCATATTAAGAAAACTCAATAATTACCAAATAAAGGTATCTCGTGTCACCTGAATATAGAATGTTTTCTTTTCTGTCTTAAAATGAACTTCATTTTATGACCACATTTGAGTATTCCTTCATTTTTCTTAATATTCTAAATAAATAAAATTTTAAAATGGAGGGTCTGAGCCTCTCTTCCCTGTGAGAGGTCATGGGTACAAATGTGATAAAGTAGCATTGGGGCTGCACCTCTGTCCTATTCCCCTTGTCTCCATGTTTACTGAGAGACACCGGTTCCAAGATCTCTTGGTACTGAGAAGGTCACAGGTGTTGCTGGTGTCACCAGGGTTTTGAAACATCAACATCAGAAAGCCGACCGATTTCAAATTACCCTGAACACATTTAAAGAGGCCTCTTTTATCTTTGTTCCAAAATTGCAATCCTTAAGCTTTCAAACTTACATAAACATAGTTATTTGCCAGGAGACAGACCAAACCAGAAGACAGACATGGTATAAATATACATTTTAGAAAATGGTTAATTATTGAAAAGACACTTTATCTAAAAATCAATATGATGATGAATGCTAAAGCTATTTTACTTCTAAGGACTTTTAAAGATATAATGAGAAAACTTCAAAAAAATTTAGTGACTGTCATTTTAAAGCTAATGCCCAAATTTCCAGGAGTGTGAATTACTTTCCTCTGCAGTTGGTGACCTTTGGGGATAATTTTAGAAAAGTATTCCATTTAAATCAGTGGGAGTCCACAGTAGAACAAATGAGGCAGTGAGTAGGGCTTAGGATGAAAAAATAGGTATGTACACACATGTAACAACAAAGAAAACTAAGCTCTACTAAGCTGTACTAGTCACTGACTGGCTACACACATGCTGGTAACACACATCACATCACCCAAGTCCCGGAGGAGAGAGCATCCCTCCTGAGGAGGAATGGACAGTGGTTGCCTCACTCAGCCATTTAATTGCAGCATATTTCAGCCTCCCTTAGTTTAGACATGCCCTGCTAAATGGATTTCAAGGTTATTTAATCTGGTTTAGTAAATTAACCTTCATTCATTGGACAAGTGGCTTACAGCTACCTTAAAAGAAACCATAGACTGAAAATAAACAATAAAGTAACACAAGCAAAAAATAATTGTAAAAAGGGATAGCAAGCCCTTCATCAGGCACATTACAGTTACAAAGTAGGGATGATTTAATCAGAGCTTAGAGTCACAAAAACAACAAACTTTAGGATTATGATTTGAAACTTGCTTCCCGTCCTCTATCACCGGAGGTGTGCCCGACTATCTCTGTGCTTTGGACTTTGAAATATGAACTAAATAGTTGTATGACATCATCATCATCATAGATAACATTTAAAATATAATAATATATTTTAAATGTATAATTTTTTCACCACTATCTCACTTTTTTAATTTCTATTTTTCTGTGTTTTATAGTCTACCGAATGTAATGATCCACCATATAGCTTATTGTATATAGCTTATTAACAAATATAGCAAAATAAAATATATTTGGAAATGTGTGCTAATATTTTTAAAGAATAAAGAGACTCAATAAAAAAAAAAAATTTGGAGACCCCTAGTTTAAGCTATGGTGAGGCAGTTTGTAAAGAAAATAGATGCTAGGTAGGCATTACCAAAAATCACCCAAATCTTGAGATTAAGTAAGGTCAGTATAGTAAGCAAAGAAGAGGTTGGAGGTTGGAGATTTTTCTGTTCATATAGAGAAAAAATGTAGAAAATGTAAATGTAATTGAAGGAAGAAAAACCTTTTGTGACTGGAGAGAACCTACATAGGATTTCTCACTTCCAAAGTGAAAGGCAAGTTTCATTTTCCTTGATGAGGGTTTTGAAAGAAGGGGCGTTTAGCAGGAGAAAATCTGAAAGATCCTTGATGCTAAAAAGTTCAAAGCCCATATCAGGTTTCAGACACAAGGAACCCTCCCCCTGTAAGATGAAGAGGTATTTTTGAAAGATAAGATGAAAAAGTCAAGGATTACCTAAACTTTTGCTCTGAATCCTCTTTTCACCCAGCCCCAAATTCTCATGCCTAAAAGACTTTTCCATTTTGACACCTTCAAATACCACACTTTCCAACCCAAAATTCTCCCTTGAGTACTTCTACCTGAATTCATTCTTTATTCAACATGTATTTATTGAAGATCCTCCCAAACGTCTATTCTTAGCAAGAAAACACACTTATCTTTGCACTTTGAGTATTCCTGTCTGTGTGAGAGTCATTTCTCACAACTAATTGATACACTGCAGTCTGGTTTCATTTATCTGATTAATTAGGTCAGAGTCCACCCCTGAGAAATGAATAAAGTATTGGTGTGCATTCTAGTTCATTTTCTAAGCTCTTAAGGCTGAGGATCAGGCAGACAGTGGAAATTCATCAAGACACAAGACTTCTGCAGGTTTCTTGGGAGGTAGCCTGAGGCCCTCTTCTTGGAGAGCATAGTATCGCTCCAATATCCTCACTGTTTTGTGTTCAGCAAGCACTGTTTTGTTTTTCCTGCCTAACTCCTGCACTACATGCCAGACATTGTGCTAGATGCTGAGGATGCAAGATCATTCATTATGGTCCCTGTGAGCTAGAAAAATGTATCTAAGTCGATCAACATCCACAGTAAATTGTATCAACTATTACATATGCTCTGATAAATGCTATTGGAGCTCTGAGTTGATGCTTTACCTGAGTTTCCATAACAAGCTGGAGTTAATGAGGCATCAGGGAATGACATGTGTGAGAAAATAGAAAACCTATATATTGGTCTTTGGCTCCCTGGTTCCAGGCACAGGACTCCAAAATCCCTTGTAACTTCCTAAGTGATAAGAGCATTAGAAGCATCTTTGGTCTGATGAGGCGACTCAGGGTGGGCTCCTGGATGGCTCCTGGAAGGGGGGCTGGTCACCAGAAAGACCAAGCCATGATTAGAAGCTTGGAATTTTCAGCCCCATCCTCCATCCTCCAGGGAGGGGAGAGGGGCTGGGACAGAGTTCGTGATCCATCGTGGCTGTGTGAAGAAGCGGCCCTAAAAGTCCCCACAGTGCAGGTTTCTAGGTGCTTCCAAGTGGCTCAAAACAGCCACATACTGGGAGGGTGATGCACCCCAAGTACACGGGGACAGAAACTCCTAGGCACAGGACTCTCTCAGACCTGGTCTTATGTGTCTCTTCATATGGCCCTTCATCTGTATCCTTTATCATATCCTTTAATAAACTGGTAAACATACGTGTTTCCCCGAGTTCTGTGAGCTGTTCTAGCAAATTATTTGAACCAGAAAAGGGGGCTGTAGCGAAGTCAGACAGAAGCTATGGGGAGCCTAGGGACCTACTACTTGTAGTCGGCATCTGAAGTGGGACGGGAGCAGTCTTGTGGGACAGAGCCCTCAGCCTGTGGGATCTGACGCTGTCTCCAGGTAGAAAGCGTCAGAATTGAGTTAAATTGTAGCACACCCAGCGGGTACCACAGAGACCTGATTGTTGGGGGGAAAACTCCCATACATCTGGCATCGGAAGCATCGTACATGTGACAGCAGTGTGACAATAAAGCTAAGACCCAAAAAGAGGACTGTAGGCTTTTGCAATACAAAACGTTCGGAGAAGGAAAAGAATGGAGAAAATAGAGCTATCAGGAATGAAATGCCGTGTTCTGGGGACACAAGTGGTTTATCGTAATTTAGTGTAATATTATGTATATTGCATTAAAATAACAAGTAACATTTATAGAGTCCTTACCATGTGCCACGCCCTGTTCTAAGTGCTTTATAAATATTAAACCATTTAATTCTTTAATAATCCTATGAGGTAGATATTCTTTTCATCTCTACTTTAAGGTTAAAGAACTGAGGTACAGAACGGTTAAATATCTTGCTCAGATTATAGTCTTAGAACCAGGACCGAAACCCAGGGTGTGGGAGTCCAGAGGCTTCACTTTTAACAAAGAGGCTACAAAATATGGTGATTTCTCATGTGTTCCTACTTAATTACAAATGTAATTAGAGCAGGAATTGTGTGTCACCACCATATAGGACAGCCAAACACATTTGACAAATGTATGTTACATGGTGGAAGAGATTAAGATAATAGATAAAAGACTGACAAAAGAGATCCTGATTACATTTCTCAGACCTTAGTCCCAGGACTGCCTGAGTATCTCCTGAGTAACATTTGTTCTTCCCTCACGTGCAATGAGAATCATGTCCTGATCCTATTTCCCTTTTATACTCTATTTTATAGACTGGAAGTCCTGCATTCCCAGGGTGGTGACTCTGAAAACTGTATCACCTTCTTATTACACTTCTGCACATGCCCTTATAAAAAATCCACCTTTTAAGTTATTACTTCCAGACCACTATCTACAGATCAAAAAGAAATCTTAATAATAAATACCATATACTATTTTTTGTGACAGTTTAAATGTAGGAATGTATGCTGTAAGTTCTGATGTTTTTGTGTCAGAATTAGTAAGTAAAAATAATTTTCTATGTTTATATTACAAAATATTCAGGGTGTTTTGAAATCTAAAAATGAGTCCCCTCCCCATTTTTATTCTTTATTGTTTCTTTCTTTATTTTTTGAGTCCCAATAAAATGCCAGACATAAGGCTTTAGAGCCAGACTGACTGTGATGAAACCCTGACCCTTGACCTCCATTAACTGTGTGACTTTGGGCAAATCACTTGATCTATATGTGCCTCGGTTTCCTCACCTGTAAAACGGAGTGAAAATGACTTCTTCATTGTGTTGCTGGAAGGATTAAATGAATTAATATTATATAAAGCCCTTACAACGGTTTCTGGCAAATAGCAAACGCTATTTAAACATTAGTTAGTGTTATGTTCATTTTTAAAGTACAACCAGATTTATTCCTTCTTTCACTCAACAAATATGTATTAGGAATCTACTATATGCTGGACCTGCTTCTGGCAATGAGAATGTAGCATTGAATTAAAGAGAAATCATCCCTGCCTTAAGAAGCCTACTTTCTATTGTGGGGACACAGACACTAAACAAATGAGTCAATATAAGTGTATCAGCTGGTAATAAGTGCTGTGGAGATAAACCAATGCCTAGAAAGCAGGAAAGGGGGTTGGAGAGTGGAGGTGTTATTTAATACAGAGTAGGGAGTAGATATCTGAAGGAAATGAAGAAGGCTATAGCTTCAAGAGGAAGATCATTTCCCTGCAGAGCGTATGTCAGATTCACTCAGGAAAACAGAAGCCATTCTTTGTATTCCAAGTACGCAGTGTTTTCGGGTAAGTCACTAGAGACTTGCATAAGCTTTGGAAAGGCTGGGGAGGGCAGCTCAGGGAATCTGTTGCCAAAGACCGTGGCCATCAGTACTGAAGAGCTTTTTACGACTTGAATCTCAAGAACTCCAGAAGCTCCACTGGTAGACTCCAATCCAGAGCCATCTAAGATAAGAGGTTTTAAGAAATGTGATGCTGAGGAATCCTCAGGAAGGGATAGAAATGATGTGAAGGTAACAACAGACATCCCGGCATACAGAAGGAAGGGAAAATGCAAAAAGAACATGTCTGATAATGTTCCAGGAAGAGCAAGAAAACCAGTGTGCCCAGAGCAGAGGGAGACTGAGCATGGAATGGACAAGGCTTGGAAAGTAGTGGGAAATGAGCCAAGGAGCAGACATTTAACTTGGCAATAAAAGTTTTGCTCTAGTTACTTTGTTGTGATGAGGGAAGAAGGGCAATTTGGTAAAACCAATGAAGAGGCGCTTGCAGTAATCTGGTAGAAAGATTACGATGGTTTGGGTAAGCAGTGAAGAGAGGTAGCCAGATTCTGGATTTATTTTTAACGGTTTGGATGTAGTTGGAGGGAGGGGAATAGAGGATGACCCTGAGGTTTTGGATCAGAGCAATTAGGACAATGGAGTGGTCATTTCATGAGAATGGGAGCAATATAAAACAGTAGGATTTTGGGACTTCCTAGTGGTCCAGTGGTTAAGACTCTGCACTTCCACTGCAAGGGGAGCAGGTTCGATCCCTGGTCAGGGAGCTAAGATCCCGCATGCCACTGATGCAGCCAGAAACAAAAACAAAAACATTAGGTTTTTGAGAAGGGGGAGATTAGAAATTTTTTTTAACCATACGTAAATTTGCCGTGTTTATTAGACTCCATGAGGGGTGTCAAGAAGAGAGTTAGATACATGAGTATAGATTTCAGGAGAGAGATCTGGGATGCAGGTATAAATTTGGGAGTAATGAGCATGTAGCTGAGTTTTAAAGCCAAGAGATGGATGAAATCACTTAGGGAGTAAGTAAAAATAGAGAAGAGGCTTAAGGATTCAGCCCCAGGAGTCCACAGTTGATAAATAAGGAGAATGTGCAGGGCCAGTAAAGAAGTCTGAGGAAAAACAGCAGCTAATGAAGTGAGGAGGAGGTTAACCATGGGAGAGTGGGGTGTCCTGGGAGTCAACTCGGGGGACAGTTCTAAGGAGGAGGAATTAACCACATAGATCAAATGCTCTGTCAGAAGACAACTGAGACTTGACCATTAAATTAGCAAGGTGAAGGTCACTGGTGACCATGACAGTGCAGTTTTGATGAAGGAGAAAGCTTGCTTGAGTGGGCTCAAGAGAGAAAGGGAAGGGCTTCCCTGGTGGCACAGTGGTTGAGAATCTGCCTGCCAATGCAGGGGACACGGGTTCGAGCCCTGGTCTGGGAAGATCCCACATGCCGCGGAGCAACTAGCCTCGTGAGTCACAATTACTGAGCCTGCGCGTCTGGAGCCTGTGCTCCGCAACAAGAGAGGTCGCGATAGTGAGAGGCCTGCACACCGCAATGAGGAGTGGCCCCCACTTGCCGCAACTAGAGAAAGCCCTCGCACAGAAACGAAGAGCCAACACAGCCATAAATAAATAAATAAATAATTTTTTAAAAAAAGAGAGAGAAAGGGAAGGCATTAACTGAATGCAGAAAATATGGACAATTTTTGAGGATTTTTTTTTTCTGTAAATGGGAATAGAGAAATGGGCTTAGCAGGAATGGTATGTTGGGTTATGAGGTCTTTTGTTGTTGTTTAAGATGGAATTAATGGCATATGCTTGAATGCTGATGGGAATGATGGAGTACAAGGGAAATACTGATGATTTCTGGAAGAATTTCTCCAGTGACTTTGAGTAAGATGGAGGAAATTGTATCTAACACACAAGTTGAGGCACTGCCTCAGCTGAGATCGTGGACTCTTAACTACTCAGCCAAAAGAGGGAAGTGTCAAGTGTATGGGCATGGATCAGTGGATGGGTAGGTGATGGTGGAAGGGCTTGTGGATTCATGGAAGTTCTCTTCTGGTTGCTTCTATTCTGGTGAGAAACAAAGCAAGGATGTCACTTGAGAGGGAGGATGAGAGAGGAGGCCTCAGGGGTCTCAGGGTGAAGGCATAAAATAGCTGATTAGGTTAGTGAGAGAGTGAGTGAGCTAGAGAAATAGGGACTGATGAGTAGCTCGATGGGTCTGCTTGTGGTAAGTGGCCAGGAAGTTAAAGGGAGGCGTGGGAGGCTTGTTTTTCTTCAGTCGCATTCAGGGCACAGCTAAGTGTCCAGAATAGGCAAAGAATTAGATTTAACAAGACTTAGAAGTTTTCCAACCGAATACTAGAAGAAGAAGGGCAAGTAAGATGAATGGTACATACAAGGGAGTGATTACAATGATGGATCGAGGAATCTAAGTTATGTAAGAAGGACACTGAGAAGCTCACTGGGCTAAAGGCAGTGAAAAGTGGTAAGATCAATAGATTCAAGGTCTAAGGGGAGGATATCTAAAGATTGTTGGAGATGGATTCTAGAGAGAGTGAGCTAGAAATACAGGCAGGGTGGTCAGAGAGAGATGTACATGGCAATGAGATTAAGAAGTGGGTCTAGTCATTGTTAATGACAAGGTCTAAGCTACAATGTATAAGACAGTAGCCATGTGTGCCTATTTAAGTTCATTAAAATTCAGTTCCTTAGTCATACTAGCTACATGTCAGTGCTCAATAGCCACATGTGGCTTCTGGTTACGTGTCTTACTCTGTTCCAGCTGCAATAATAGAGTACCATTCTCTGGGGAACTTAAACAACAGCCATTTATCTCTCACAGTTTTGGAGGCTGGGAAGTCCAAGATCAAGTGCCACTGTCTGGTGAGAAATTGCTTCCTGGCTCATGGTTGGTCATCTCTTTGCTTTATCCTCACATGGCAAAAGGGATGAGGAAGCTGTCTGAGAGCTCCTTTAGGGCACTAATTCCATTCCTGAGGGCTTCACCCTCATGATCTAATCACCTTCCAAAGGCTCCACCTCCAAATACCATCACGTTGGAGATTAGGTTCTAACATATAAGTTTTAGGAGACAAACATTCCATCTATAGCATAGGTACAGAACATTCTCACCACTGCAGAAGGTACTATTGAACAGAAGTGGTGTAAGATATAGCCATAAGAAGGGATGGCTTAGTTAGGATGGAGGCTAGGATATTGAAGGACAAGGAAATGATACACAAGATCATTGGAAGGATCAATTATTACAGGAACAAATTTTAAGAGTGATACCAATTCTATACAGAATCGAGAACAATTTTGAAGATCGCTGTCCAGGAGCTAACATGTTCAAGGAATAAGGGGGATAGATCAATGGCCTGTAGGTGATTATAACAAAGAGAGTTATTAGGTAGTACATTGTGACAGAGTGAGCTTTGATGCTAGTGTTTTTTTAGGGAAGAAGGAGGCATGGTGATCTGAAAGGAATTAGCAATTATATCATGTAACAGAGAGAGGAGTGAAGAACGGCTTATCAGCGATTCTCTTACCTGCAGCACCAGCTCCCTGCATTACACTCCCTCTGTTTAAATACTCAGAGCATTTCCTACTTTCCTAACTAGACAGATGCACATTCTTAATTATATATTACATGCTTATTATTTACTTTTTAATTTTTTACTGCAGTTTTGGTTGATACATCATGTGATAGAGTAGGCTTGCTTTTTAATTATATTTTGAATTTTATTATTTTTTTGAATAAAGCAGGTTCTTATTAGTTACCTATTTTATACACATTAGTGTAAATATGTTAATCCCAGTCTCCCAATTCATCCCACCACCACCACTACCAACCTCCCCTGTTTCCCCCCATGGTGTCCATATGTTTGATCTCTACGTCTGTGTCTCTATTTCTGCCTTGCGAACTGGTTCATCTGTACCATTTTTCTAGATTCCACATATATGCATTAATATACGATATTTGTTTTTCTCTTTCTGAATTTCCTTCACTCTGTATGACCATCTCTAGGTCCATCCATGTCTCTACAAATGACTCAATTTCATTCCTTTTTTATGGCTGAGTAATATTCCATTCTATATATGTACTGCATCTTCTTTATCCATTCATCTGTCAGTGGGCTTTTAGGTTGCTTCCATGACCTGGCTATTGTAAATAGTGTTGCAATGAACATTGGGGTGTGTGTGTCTTTTTGAATTACGGTTTTCTCTGCAAATATGCCCAATAGTGGGATTGCTAGGTCATATGGTAATTCTATTTTTAGTTTTTTAAGGAACATCCATACTGTTCTCCATAGTGGCTGTATCAATTTACATTCCTACCAAAAGTGCAAGAGGGTTCCCTTTTCTCCACACCCTGTCCAGCATGTGTTGTTGGTAGATTTTCTGATGATGCCCATTCTAACCAGTGTGAGGTGATACCTCATTGTAGTTTTGATTTGCATTTCTCTAATAATTAGTGATGTAGAGCAGCTTTTAATGTGCCTCTTTTCCATCTGTATGTCTTCTTCGGAGAAATGTCTATTTAGGTCTTCTGCCCATTTTTTGATAGGGTTGTTGTTTTTTTAATATTGAGCTGCATGAGCTGATTATATATTTTGGAGATTAGTCTTTTGTCTGTTGATTCATTTGCAAATATTGTCTGCCATTCTGAGGGTTATCTTTACATCTTGTTTATGGTTTCCTTTGTTGTGCAAAAGTTTTTGTTTCATTAGGTCCCATTTGTTTATTTTTGTTTTTATTTTCATTATTCTAGGAGGTGGGTCAAAAAAGATCTTGCTGTGATTTATGTCAAAGAGTTTTCTTCCTATGTTTTCCTCTAAGAGTTTTATAGTGTCCAGTCTTATAATCCATTTTGAGTTTATTTTTGTGTATGGTGTTAGGGAGTGTTCTAATTTCATTCTTTTACATGTAGCTGTCCAGTTTTCCCAGCACCACTTACTGAAGAGACTATCTTTTCTCCATTGTTTATCCTTGCTTCCTTTGTCATAGATTAGTGGAACACAGGTGTGTGGGTTTATCTCTGGGCTTTCTATCCTTTTCCATTGATCTATATTTCTGTTTTTGTGCCAGTACCATATTGTCTTCATTACTGTAGCTTAGTAGTATAGTCTGAAGTCAGGGTGTCTGATTCTTCCAGCTCTGTTTTTTTCCCTCAAGATTGCTTTGGCAATTTGGGGATTTCTGTGTCTCCATACAAATTTTAAGATTTTTTGTTCTGGTTCTATAAAAAACGCCACTGGTAATTTGATAAGGATTGCACTGAATCTGTAGATTGCTTTGGGTAATATGGTCGTTTTCACAATATTGCTTCTTCCAATACAAGAACATGGTATATCTCCACATCTGTTTGGGTCATCTTTGATATCTTTCATCAGTGTCTTATAGTTTTCTGGGTAGAGGTATTTTACCTCCTAGGTAGGTTTATTCCTAGGTATTTTATTCTTTTTGTTTCAGTGGTAAAAGGGATTGTTTCCATAATTTCTCTTTCTGATCTTTCGTTGTTACTGTATAGGAACGCAAAAGATTTCTGTGCATTAAGTTTGTATCCTGAAACTCTACCAGATTCATTGATTAGCTCTAATAGTTTTCTGGTGGCATCTTTAGGATTATCTATGTATAGTATCATGTTATCTGCAAACAGTGACTGTTTTACTTCTTCTTTTCCAATTTGTATTCCTTTTATTTCTTTTTCTTCTCTGATTGCCATGGCTAGGACTTCTAAAACTATGTTGAATAATAGTGGTGAAAGCGGACATCCTTGTGTTGTTCCTGATCTTAGAGGAAATACTTTCAGTTTTGCACCATTGAGAATGATGTTGGCTGTGGGTTTGTCATATATGGCCTTTATTATGTTGAGGTAGGTTCCCCCTATGCCCACTTTCTGGAGAGTTTTTATCATAACTGGTGTTGAATTTTGTCAAAAGCTTTTTCTGCATCTATTGAGATGATCATATGGTTTTTCTTCTTCAATTTGTTAATATGGTGTATCACATATATTGATTTGCATATATTGAAAAATCCTTGCATCCCTGGGATAAATCCCAGTTGATCATGGTGTATGATCCTTTTAGTGTGTTGTTGGATTCTGTTTGCTAGTGTTTTGTTGAGGATTTTTGCATCTATATTCATCAGTGATAATGGTCTGTAATTTCCTTTTTTCGTAGTATCTTTGTCTGGTTTTGGTATCAGGGTGATGGTGGCCTCGAAGATAAGTTTGGGACTGTTCCTTCCCCTGTAATTTCTTAGAAGAGCTTGATAAGGATGGGTGTTAGCTCTTCTCTAAATGTCTGATAGAATTCACCTGTCAAGCCATCTGGCTCTCACCTCTGTTTGTTGGAAGATTTTTAATCACAGTTTCAATTTCATTACTTGTGATTGGTCTGTTCATATTTTCTATTTCTTCCTTGTTCATTCTTGGAAGGTTATACCTTTCTAAGAATTTGTCCATTTCTTCTAGGTTGTCCCGTTTATTGGCATAGAGTTGCTTGTAGTAGTCTCTTATGATGCTTTGTATTTCTGCATTGCCCATTGTAACTTCTCCTTTTTCATTTCTAATTTTATTGATTTGAGTCCTCTCCATATTTTTCTTGATGAGTCTGGCTAAAGGTTTATCAATTTTGTTTATCTTCTCAAAGAACCAGCTTTTAGTTTTATTGATCTTTGCTACTGTTTTGTTTCTATTTCATTTATTTCTGCTCTGATCTTTATGATGTCTTTCCTTCTACTAACTTTGGGTTTGGTTTGTTCTTCTTTTTCTAGTTCCTTTAGGTGTATTGTTAGATTGTTTATCTGAGATTTTTCTTGTTTCTTGAGGTAGGCTTGTATTGCTATAAACTTCCCTCTTAGAACTGTTTTTGCTGCATCCCACAGGTTTTGGATCATTGTGTTTTCGTTGTCATTTGTGTCTAGGTATTTTTTGATTTCCTCTTTGATTTCTTCAGTGATCTGCTGGTTATTTAGTAATGTACTGTTTAGCCTCCATGTCTTTGTGTTTTTTACGTGTTTTTCCCCTGTAATTTATTTCTAATCTCATAGTGCTGTGGTTGGAAAAGATGCTTGATATGATTTCAATTTTCTTAAATTTACCAAGGCTTGATTTGTGACCCAAGATGTGATCTTTCCTGGAGAATGTTCCATCTGCACTTGAGAAGAAAGTGTAATATGCTGTTTTCAGATGGAATGTCCTATAAATATCAGTGAAATCTATCTGGTCTATTTTGTCATTTAAAGCTTGTGTTTCCTTATTAATTTTCTGTCTGGATGATCTGTCCATTGGTGTGAGGTGTTAAAGTCCCCCACTATTATTGTGTTACTGTCGATTTCCTCTTTTACAGCTGTTAGCATCTGCCTTATGTATTGAGGTGTTCCTATGCTGGGTGCATACATATTTATAATTGTTATGTCTTCTTGGATTGATCCCTTGATCATTATGTACTGTCATTCCTTGTCTCTTGTAACATTCTTTATTTTAAAGTTTATTTTAGCTGATATGAGTATTGCTACTTCAGCTTTCTTTTGATTTCTATTTGCATGGAATCTCTTTTTCCATCCCCTCACTTTCAGTCTGTATGTGTCCCTAGGTCTGAAGTGGGTCTCTTGTAGACAGCATATATATGGGTCTTGTTTGGGTATCCATTCAGCGAGCCTGTGTCTTTTGGTTGGAGCAGTTAATACATTCACATTTAAGGTAATTATCAATATGTATGTTCCTATTACCATTTTCTTAATTGTTTGGGGGGTTTTTTTGTAGGTCCTTTTCTTCTCTTCTGTTTCCCACTTAGAGAAGTTCCTTTAGCATTTGTAGTAGAGCTGGTTTGGTGGTGCTGAATTCTCTTAGCTTTTGCTTGTCTGTAAAGCTTTTGATTTCTCTGTCGCATCTGAATGAGATCCTTGCCAGCTAGAGTAATCTTGGTTGTAGGTTCTTCCCTTTCATCACTTTAAATATATCATGTCACTCCCTTCTGGCTTGTAGAGTTTCTGCTGAGAAATCAGCTGGTAACTTTATGGGCGTTACCTTGTAAGTTCTTTGTGATTTTTCCCTTGTTGCTTGTGATAATTTTTCCTTGTCTTTAATTTTTGTCAATTTGATTCCTATGTGTCTCAGTGTGTTTCTCCTAGCATTTATCCTGCCTGGGACTCTCTGTGCTTCCTGGACTTGGGTGGCTATTTCCTTTTCCACGTTAGGGAAGTTTTCAACTATAATCTCTTCAAATATTTTCTCAGGCCCTTTCTCTTTCTCTTCTCCTTTTGGGACCCCTATAATGTGAATGTTGGTGTGTTTAATGCTGTCCCAGAGGTCTCTTAGGCTGTCCTCATTTCTTTTCATTCTTTTTTCTTTATTCTGTTCCATGGCAGTGAATTCCACCATTCTGTCTTCCAGGTCACTTATCCGTTCTTCTGCCTCAGTTATTCTGCTATTCATTCCTTCTAGTGTACTTTTCACTTCATTTATTTTATTGTTCATCTCTGTTTGTTTGTTCTTTAATTCTTCTAGATCTTTGTTAAACATTTCTTGCATCTTCTTGATCTTGCCTCCATTCTTTTTCCATGGTCCTGGATCATCTTCACTATCATTGTTCTGAATTCTTTTTCTGGAAGGTTGCCTATCTCCACTTCATGTAGTTGTTTTTCTGGGGTTTTATCTTGTTCCTTCATCTGGTACATAGTCCTCTGCCTTTTCATTTTGTCTATCTTTCTGTGAATGTGGTTTTCATTCCACTGGCTGCAGGATTGTAGTTCTTCTTGCTTCTGCTGTCTGCCCTCTGGTGGATGAGGCTATCTACGAGGCTTGTGCAAGCTTCCTGATGGGAGGGACTCATGGTTGGTAGAGCTGGCTGTTGCTCTGGTGGGCAGAGCTCAGTAAAATTTTAATCCCCTTGACTGCTGATGGGTGGGGCTGAGTTCCCTCCCTGTTGGTTGTTTGGCCTGAGGTGACCCAGCACTGGATCCTATGGGCTCTAGGGTGGGGCTAATGGCGGACTCTGGGAAGGCTCACACCAAGGAGTTCTTCCCAGAACTTCTGCTGCCAGTGTCCTTCTCCCCATGGTGAGGCACAGCCACCCTTGGCCTCTGCAGGAGACCCTCCAACACTAGCAGGTAGGTTTGGTTCAGTCTTCTATGGGGTCACTGCTCCTTCCCCTTGGGTCCCGATGCACACACTACTTTGTGTGTGGTCTCCAAGAGTGGAGTCTCTGTTTCCCCCAGTCCTGTCGAAATCCTGCAATCAAATCCCACTAGCCTTCAAAGTCTGACTCTCTAAGAATTCCTCCTCCCATTGCCGGACGTCCAGATTGGGAAGCCTGACGTGGAGCTCAGAACCTTCATTCCAGTGGTTGGACTTCTGTGGTATAATTGCTCTCCAGTTTGTGAGTCACCCACCCAGCAGTTATGGGATTTGATTTTATTGTGATTGTGCCCCTTCTACCATTTTACTGCAGCTTCTCCTTTGTCTTTGGATGTGGTGTATATTTTTTGGTGAGTTCCAGGGTCTTCCTGTAGATGATTGTTCAGCAGCTAGTTGTGATTCCAATGCTTTCGCAAGAGGGAGTGAGTGCACGTCCTTCTACTCTGCCAGCTTTAACCAATCCTTGCTTTTTACAATAATTGTGTATTTTTGGATTCATAATATTTAAATTCTGGAAATGTCATTAACCTGGGACAAGCCAGCTCTCTGTTATCACTAGTAAAATTTCTGCTGGATCTCAAACCTGGCCTCTTTTTTTTTTTTTCTTTGCTTCCTAGTTCAACACCAGGAACAGACTTGTGCCTAATAAATGAATAAATATTCAGAGAATTTTGTCAGGCAAGTTTGAAATATGCTACTCTTGCTTATATTCATTTTATTTTTCTGATTTCATACTACTTAGTATAATTAAACTATATCTCAAACACCAGAGACAATATCAAGCTTCAGAGCCCAGAGGACACCATGTGAGGAAAGAAAAGGTCACCAAAATCTTGTCAGGTCACAATTTTGATCGCTCTGTTGTATATGTTTTAGTAATAATTATTTCCATGCTTTATCTTGGCAGCATACAAACAGTAATTAAATTTTCACCCTAAGAAAGCGAGTAATTGTCTTCCCAATGTCTTGCCTAGGTCCCATGAAGATAAAAGACTTCACTAGCTCATATGCTGAATAGTTTTAACACCTGATTGTCTAAGAGGAAAATCTAGAATAAAAGGTGTTAGCTAAAGAACACAAAACTGAGATTCCCAATTAAATTACTTGCACATTGTTCCTGCTTTGTGCTTTGTTTTCTCATTTTTAAAGTTTAAAATTTCCAGTGGATTTATATACAAAGCATTTATTCCAAAATATGTTTCACAAAGGAGTACTTTTGCCTGTGGAAATTTATGAACTCTCTCAACTCACAAAAATGAAACAAAAAACTGGAAAAGCAGTCATCATCACACAGGACAAGCAGAGGCTGTCCATTGCTCCCCTGAAATGTGTGCCCCGCTCCCTCAGGATGGGACCTCTGCCACCTGAGGACTGGACCTGCTCCCCACTGGGAATTAGGGGAGCTTTGATTCCCTTCACCTTCTCAGGGCTAATCCAACCAAAGCCAAAGCAGGCTATGGCAGAAAGCACAGCAAACTGCCCTGCACTTTGTTTCTTCTCCTCTGACATGTGTGACTTGATAATCATCCTCCAAGTGGTGATTAATAACACACACAATGGCAAATAATTATTGTACAAGATCGTGTCCTGCTTTCTACTTCACCATTATCAAATGAGACTGGACGCTATTAACCTGACCCTGTTCAATGAAGCAGTAAAGGGTCTCCACAGATTAAAAAAAAACAGAAACTAAAAAAAAAAAGAACCCTCAGCCCATTGTCATCTTAACAAGCTAATTTTGAACATGTAGAAAAAATTTTTTAAAATGTCAGATGGCCTCATCTACTGACTGAATTTCACATTTTTAAGTTAACAAGGGAAATAAGGTGAGAAAAGCATGAGCACCAGTTCCTAAGCAGCTCTCTCCCAGACTAGAAACCTTTTACATGCATCATATAGAACAGTGATTTAAAACATTTCCTTGTTATATATTCCTTTGTTCATTCTTTCTTCCTTTCTTTTATTTCATTTACAGCCTGAAACATTAGACAGACATGTAACACATCGAACATATAAGAGTGGAACTGCCATGTTTGAAATGGGACAGATCCTTCAAGTTGCTCACAATCCAACCACAAGGCCCACTGAGGCTCTGTACAGCTTAATTTTAAAAATACTCCTTAAGAAATATGCTGCTTGAGTTGGGAAGGTACAAGCTGCTATAGCTGTTATCATCTAGCAAATATTTGTCATAAAGACTACAGGTACAAGGAAAAAAGACATATTAAGTGAGTTTTTTAAAAAAGAATTATTGACCTGATATTCCATATAGAAAACCCTAAAGATTCCACACAAAAACTATTAGAACTAATAAACGAATTCAGCAAGATAGCAGGATATAAGATTAATATATAGAAATCTGTTGCACTTCCTTACATTAACAATGAAATCTCAGAAAGAGAAAGTAAAAAATAATCCCATTTAAAATTGTGTCAAAAAAATAAAATACTTAGGAAGAAACCTAACCAAGGAAGTGGAAGAGCTATATGCTGAAAACTATAAAACTATATAGGAAATGAAAGATGATGCAAAAAAATGGAAAAATATCCCATGCTCTTGAATTGAAATAATTAATATTGTTAAAATGGATATACTACCCAAAGCAATTTACAGATTTATTGTAATCCCTACAAATCACCCATGACATTTTTCACAGAACTAGAACAAATAACCCTAAAATTTATATGGAATCAGTAAATATCCAGAACTGCCAAAGCAATGCTGAGGAAAAAGAACAAAGCTGGAGGCATAACCCTCCCAAACGCCAGACTATACTACAAAGCATAGTAAACAAAACAGCATGGTATTGGCATGCATGCTCACGCGCACACGCACACACACACACACACAAAAGACGCATAGATCAATGGAGAAGAATAGAGAGCCTAGAAATAAACCCACACACCTATGGTCAATTAATCAGCAACAAAGGAGTCAAGAATATACAATGGAGAAAAAACAGTCTTTTCAGCAAGTGGTGTTGGGAAAGCTGGACAGCTTCATGTAAATCAATGAACTTAGAACACTCCCTCACACCATATACAAAAATAAACACAAAATGGTTTAAAGATCTAAATATAAGACATGATACCATAAAAATCCTGGAGAGAACATAAGCATAATATTTTCAGACATAAATCATAGCAATATTTTCTTAGATCAGTATCTGAAGGCAAAAGAAATAAAAGCAAAAAGTAAACAAATGGGATCTAATAAAATGTAAAAGCTTTTTCACAGCAAAGAAAACCATCAACAGAACAAAAACACAACCTACATAATGGAATGAAATATTTGTGAGCAATGCAACCGAGAAGGGCTTAATTTCCAAAACAGGCAAAGTGTTCATACAACTCAATGTCAGAAAAACAAACAACCCAATCAAAAAATAGGCAGAAGACCTAAACAGATATTTCTCCAAAGAAGACATACAGACAGCCAACAGGCACATGAAAAAATGCTCAACATCAGGGCTTCCCTGGTGGCGCAGTGGTTGAGAGTCCGCCTGCTGATGCAGGGGACACAGATTCATGCCCCGGTCCGGGAAGATCCCACATGCCGCGGAGTGGCTGGGCCCGTGAGCCATGGCCACTGAGCCTGCACGTCCAGAGCCTGTGCTCCACAACGGGAGAGGCCACAAGAGGGAGAGGCCCGCGTACCGCAAAAAAAAAAAAAGCTCAACATCACTAATTATTACAGAAATGCAAATCAAAACTGCAAAGAGGTATCATCTCACGCTGGTCAGAATGGCCATCATCCAAAAGTCTACAAATAATAAATGCTGGAGAGGGTGTGGAGAAAAGGAAACCTTCCTACACTTTTGATAGGAGTGTAAATTGGTGCAGTCACTATGGAGAACAGTATGGAGGTTCCTTAAAAAACTGAAAATGGAGCTATCACGTGACCAAGTAATCCCAGTCCTAGGCATGTATCTGGAGAACACCATAATTTGAAAAGATACATGCACCCCAGTGTTCATAGCAGCACTATTCACAATAGCCAAAACATGGAAGCAACCTAAAGGTCCATCAACAGATGAAGGGATAAAGAAGATGTGGTATATTATATATATATATATATATATATATATATATATATATATATATATATATATATATAAGATGATGGTAGAAAAGAGGTAATTTAAGAGAACATTATGTCAAGAACCGTGAAGGGTGTATTTGCAAGCTAATTAGTTAGCCACTAATTTCATGGATGCTGGCATAAGACATGAGATTCCAGGATCAGAGGCAAGCGACTTTGTTACTCACAGCAACAGCCATAGCCAGAGGATTAATACTTGTGCCAGTTCCTTGAACCCAAATTTCCACACACTAATGCAAAGAGGATTTGATGATATCCGTACACACAGTGGGTTGCCCAGCAGGAGAGGAACCCTGAACTAGGGTACCCAGATATTTTACAAAAGGCAGTAAGCCCTGGAGGGAGACATTATCTTTATTATAATGGACAGTAAACAAACCTGCCTTTGTTCTGGCTGGAGATACCATTTATACTTTTCAAGGCTGTTTGCTATACAAACATCTTTGAAAAGATAGTTTGGAACAAAGACAGTTGATGCATCCACTTGCAAAATGTGCAGAAATGCAAGACACCCATGGATAATTGTCTTCCAACTCATTAAGCACACAAATGGATAGGGAACCTGGGTAAATAATTATCAAACATTTACATAATATTCTCTTCACTTGTTTGAATAGCTAATTGCTATTTCTAAAATTTATATGAGAAAACATTAGGAAACTGTACTGAGCCTTTCAAACATAGTTTAACAAGTATGTTTTGAATAAAAGTATGAATAAATAGCAATGATTTTTCTTTTAGGTTAAGATGAAGGGACACTTAGTAGCTTCCCTAAAACATTCACTGAAGTCTCATTACAGAGTGTAAGAGTGAACCAGGGAGCCACCAGATGTCAGGCAGCCAGGAGCCAACATCATCAAAGAAGTGTTCACAGGCAGTGTGGATGATTCAGCCAGAAAAGAAACTGAGTACCTACTCGAAATTTGATCACTGGTCAAATGGCACAGGAACACTTGTGATGTTCCTCAATAACTTGGATTAAGGCTGACTTTAATCAAAGTACCTCAAATAAATTGTTTCACCCACTTCCTCATTTTTCTTGCATAATCCCAGAAAATAACAACAGTGCAAGATGGTGACTCAGTATATATTCATGGAACTGTACACTTTAAATGGGGGAATTATATAATATGTGAAGTATGTCTCAATAAAGCTGCTTTTAAAAAAAGACGGAGATTCAGAATTACAAGACCACTGACTCTCAAGTACAAATTAATATTATTTCCTATTAGGGACAGTGGGTTGAAGTCTGTCATCCTTTAGGACTCAGCTAACTGCGAGAGTAAACCTTCCTTCCAGGCTGGATTGGTTTGGCAATTTTCCTCTATGTTATTATAGTACCCTAATTGTAGCATTCGGCACTTTATATTGTAGTTGTCTATTGTCTAAATCTCCACGTAGTTATATAAGAAAATTTAAAGCAAGAATGGAACCATAATCTTGGCTAAATACCCCAAACATTCAGTACAAAGCTATTTGGATTTATAATAAATATATGCAGAATCAATGAATGAATGATCAGTTAATGAGGAGATAAGCTTCATTGCCAGCCTTTGTAAGAATGAAGATAAGTACATACTGAAGGCACTTTAAAATCATCTTGCTGAAAGATAAGTACACTCATTTACATATGCACACAAATATGTAGTTTTACCTACAGACAAGCATGGATAACAATGCATTTGCAATAGCTAGGAAGTCTGCAGCACCAACGTTTTCAGCAACTGAAATGACTAAGTTGTGTTGTGTACTTCTACAATTAGGGCAAGAATTACTTGGAATTGTTTAGCTTCATGATTGCCCCCACTAGCTCATTTCTTTAGAAGTGCCAATTAAACTCTCCATGAGAAAGGAATAAATCATTTTAGGACAAGCTTCTCTCCTGATACAGCTGCACTTCCTGGGTGCTCGATGAACTGGCTCAAACAGTGATGCCTGGCCAAGGGCAAGCACCGTGTTTGCTGCGTAAAAGAAATACCTCAACCTAAACCTGACGCCCGCCACCTGGCCCAGAAGAGGGGCTGGATGTATTTCTCCGGTTCCTTGCTCACGTGGTCAGCCCCTGCCCTTCCGAAGTCCGAGGTGCAGATGGGGGCAGGATGGACAGCTGATGAGTTTGAGGGTTTCCATCTCCAAGCCTGTTGTCCCGCAAACTGAGGGAAGTCTCCTGATTGATGCTCTTCTGTTCTGACCAGGCTGCCCATGGAGGGTGGGTGTAGAGAATTTTGCTTTTTATTTTCTGGTTTACTGATTATAAGTAGAGGCTTTGACTGCATACACTGCTGGGGGGATACTCAGGGAGCGCTGAGTTACCACCTGGATGCAGGGAGTGGAGGGACAATGGCCCTCGCCCCCCCGCCAGAACTAATCCTTGACTCTCCCTTTGGCCATCACTGTTCAGTCATGCAGTACGCACGACACCACCACCCGACAATAAACACACATGCAACTGCAAACAGGGAAAGAAAAGTTCCCAGCAAAAGTGGCTCAATTACCTCACTGATAAGACACTTTGAAATCACTGTTTTGTGAAGTAAAAATGATTTTCTATAACCAATTATAAAAGATAGTGTGCAAACATTTCCCTCTGATTATACTTTTATATTTTCTTTTGATCGTGTCTTGTTTTCTGTTGAATTTATGTTAAATATACATTATGCTAAAAAAGAATCAAGAAAAATTTTCTGTTCAAGTTAGGGTTTATTAGCACGCGATTAATTATAACAGCAATTATAGTGATGATAAAGCCAAGAACAGAAACTACAGGATTCAGCTGGGACTTGGTTGTTTTGTTTGTTCTATGGCACTAATAGTCAGGAAGGCTGAACTCTGGTTTCAGCTCTACCATGTTGGAATCAGTCATGCAATTCAGATTAATCATTTATTTCTTTGTGCTTCAGTTTTCAGATCTGGAAATGGTCAATATAAGGCATTCCACCCCTTATTGTGTTTAGGATTTCTGAGAATCTAAGGATGGCTGTTCTCTTCTTGGAATTCCTTCCTTATACAGTGTCTTTCTTGGTTTTCCTCCAACTGTCCTGCTATGTCATCCCTTCTTCCAATATGCCTGTAACTTCTCACTAGCAGTTGTATAATAAATAGCCTTATTCTTGATCTCTCTCTTCTCCTCCGTCTCTAATCTATTTTAACTACAGTTGGCATATCAGTCCTCTGGTTACCTATCTCTGATCCTGACACTATCCTAATAAAAATAGTTAATTTTCTCAAGTGCATCAAAAAGTATTGAACAAAATACACAATTATTATCTTACCTGTACAATGGTGACTTCCCACGCTCCCACCACAGCCCTGGCACCACAGGATTGGGAGATGGGTGCCACCCACGTTTCTAGATAATTGTCCTGCTTTCCTCTCTGAATCTCCTCAGTCATCAAATGCATATCACCAAACCACACCATCCATATTAATTCAGGTAAAACCAATTCACCCTTGGTCTACTCCCCTTCATTTCTTGAATATTTGAGCTCTTATTTCATTGCTCATTCTCTCCACAACTCCTGAACGTTGATAAGTTCAATATCCATGGAGATAACCATTCAACACAGCAGCCTCTAAGTCCCTTTATCTTATCTTCACCCTCCCAAGGCCAATCGCTACTGAGTCACCATATAGGCATACATACCTTGTCATTACATTACATCCTTAATCTCAAGGTCAGACATCTTACTCTTTTCCCAATAATTCATATCTTTCAACTCTCTACCTCAAGTATCTGACCCTAACGATTCTTTAACCCCAGTGGGATATATAATTTATTGAACCCACCATCTGGGTGATCTTTGCTAAGTAAATTTGCCTCTTCAAATCTTACTTTTCACAGTCAAATGGTCTTTGACAAGGGACCAAAGGTAATATAATGGAGCAAAAGCTGGCTTTTCAACAAATGGTGCTATAGCCACGGGACATCCACATGCAAACAAATGAATCTCAACACAGACCTTACACCATTCACAGAAATTAACTCAAAATGGAACATAGACCTAAATGTAAAAATAAAACTATAAACTCCTACATGATAACACAGGAGAAAACCTAGTATGGTGATGAATTTTAGATACAACACAAAGCATGATCCATAAAAGAACAGATTGATAACCTGGATGGACTTCATTAAAATTTAAAACTTTCTCTCTGTGAAAGACAATGTCAAGAGAATGACAGGATAAGCCACAGGCTGGGAGAAAATATTTGCAAAAATCACATCTGGTAAAGGACTGTTACCCCAAATAAACAAAGAACTCTCAAAACTCAACAATAAGAAAACAAAAAACCTGATTAAAAAAATAGGCCAGCACTTCCCTGGTGGCGCAGTGGTTAAGAATCCGCCTGCCGGGCTTCCCTGGTGGCGCAGTGGTTGAGAATCCACTTGCCAATGCAGGGGACACGGGTTCATGCCCAGGTCTGGGAGGATCCCACATGCCAAGGAGCGGCTGGGCCCGTGAGCCATAGCCGCTGAGCCTGCGCGTCCGGAGCCTGTGCTCCGCAATGGGAGAGGCCACAACAGTGAGAGGCCCACGTACCACAAAAAAAAAAAAAAAAAAAAAAAAGAATCCGCACACGGGTTCGATCCCTGGTTGGGGAAGATCCCATATGCTGCAAAGCAACTAAGCCCCTGCACCACAACTACTGAGCCCACGTGCCAGAACTACTGAAGTCGCACACCTAGAGCCCATGCTCTGCAACGAGAGAAGTCACCACAATGAGAAGACCGTGCACCCCAAAGAAGAGTAGCCCCTGCTCACTGCAACTAGGGAAAGCCCGCACGCTGAAACAAAGCAGCCAAAAATAATTAATTAATTAATAAAAAAACAGTCTCCTATTTCTAAAAAAAATAAATAAAGGCCAAAATCCTAAGCAGACACTCACCAGAGAAGATCTACAGATGTCAATGAAGCATATAAAAAAAAATGCTCCACATCATGTGTCATCAGGGAAATGCAAAGTAAAACAAGATACCACTATACATCTATTAGAACGGCCAAATCCAGAGCACTGACAATGAAACCGGAGGTTAAAATCAGGTCACCTGCCTTCATTAATCAAGATCATTTTAAGAGTTGCAGGTCCTCCAAGTGGCATGTAGCCTAAAGAGTAAGATGTTTGCCTGAGTTGTTTTCTAGAAACTTGGAGTCAGTTAATTAATTCTAGTTTGCACTGAGCTGTTTAAGACTGGATGGGACCACTGCCCCGCTAGCCAGGCATGCACTAGTGTCTGCTTGTAACCTCTTCCACGTGCAGAGGCCTGTAGCTTAGTTACACCTGTGCAGAAAGACCATTCCTGCACCTTCTCCCTACCGCCTTTCCCCACACTCCCCATGCCTCACGCCGCCCTGCTGCTTTATTTGCTATTCCATAATCCCAATTCCCTCACCTTCAGGGAGGCAGACCTTGTTCTCCCATCTCCTTGCTCAGCTGCCTTACGAATAAACCCTCTCTTTGCTGCAGACCTCGGGGTCTCACTGTTCTGACTTGCTGTGCATCTGGCCAAAAAAAATCCTGGTTCAGTAACAACACCACCAAATGCTGGTGAGGATGTGCTGCAACAGGAATGCTCATTCATTGCTGGTGGGAATGCAAAATGGTGTGGCCACTTTGGAAGAAGTTTGGCCGTTTCTTACAAAACTAAGCATATTCTTATCCTAGGATCCAGCAATCGTGCTCCCTGTTTTTTACCCAAAGGTGTTAAAAACTGATGTTCACACAAAACGTGCACACAGGTTTACAGCAGGTATATTCATAATTGCCAAAACCTGGAAGCAACCAAGATGTCCCTCAGTAGGTGAATGGATAAATGAACTGTGGTCCATCCAGACAATGGAATATTATTCAATGTTAAACAGAAATGAGCTATCAAGCCATGAAGTGACATGGAGAACACTTTAATGCATCTCACTCGGTGAAAGAAGCCAATCTGAAAAGGCTACAAACTGTATGATTCCAATTATATGACATTCTGGAAAAATCAAAAATTATGGAGACAATAAAAAGATCAGCAGTTGCCAGGGGTTGGAGGTAGGGGGGAAGGATAAATACGTGGAACTCAGGGGGGTTTTAGGTCAATGAAAATGCTCTGTATCTATGTCCACATCATGATGGATATGTCATTATACTTATGTCCAGACCTGTAGAATGTACACCACCAAACGTGAACCCCAATTTAAACTGTGGAATTTGGGTGATGACATGTCAGTGTAGGTTCATCAGTTATAAGAAATGCAGCCCTCTAGCAGGGGATGGTGACAATAGGGGAAGCTGTGCATGTTTGGGTGCAGTAGATGGGAACTTTCTGTACCTTCCTTAATTTTGCTGTGAACCTTGAACTGCTCTTAAAAAAACAGTCTTAATAAAAAAACCAAACAGTTACCTTTCTTCTCAGTTGATAATTATACTATCTTATTGGGCTGTGGTAAAGACTTAATACGAGGTAAGTCAGTTGCCTAGCATAAGAGGATTTCAGGGTATTTACTATTAGTAATAGCAGTAGCAATAGTGTGCGTCCTGTTCTTGGTGTAATACGGTAATTTGTAACACAGTCCTTGTTATTTGCCTGTGGCTTTTATTAGATTTACCGCCCCTATCAGCAGGACCAACCTTCTCTCTTTTTGCAGCTCTACAGAGCACCCGAGGCAGCACGCTTACTCCACACAGAGCTTTAATAAGATTTTGACCCCGAGGATATTTTTTTCAGAGTTAAAATTGTTACAGAAAGGCACAGACTAACAAATGGGCAAGAATGACATTTCTCTTCCTGCTAGAGCAACTGCTGTGTCCTATTTCAAATATTCAGAGGTTTTTGAAAAATGTATGGGAACCGCTAAATATCTACAATCTCCCCTTTTATCCCATCTACAGAAGCAGTCATTTCAGGAACTTCAGAATAAACAACAGGGCAAATAGAGTTCTGCCTCAAGTGTTTGGTTCTGGTGTCTTGATGTTCAAAAGCTCTAGCTCTTTAAAATTAATATCAAGTAAATTCCAACACTTGCAGCAAATGGAATTACACCCACATCACTTCAGTGAGAAATTCTGCTGTAAAATTTCTGGATGAGCAGAAAAAGTTGCCAGGGGGGAAGAAACCCTGCCCGCCGGTGTTTTTCATATCCCCCAACACTCCACAAAGAGGGGTGATGAAAAGCCTATGGGAAAGGATGCGTCAAAAGCACTGTTTGTTACATTTGCCAAGGTTCTAAAACTGGTGTTGAGCACACCTTTAACCCCACGGGGCTCTCTCAGTGAGTTCTAGCAGCTGCGATGTGCCTACATGACCATCACAGGAGGCGAATATTTTAAATCTAATTAAATATTAAGAAGGCAATACACATCTTTTCAAGTGATTTGATGCCCTAATAAGAGACCGTTGATCACATAGACCAGGAGAATGCTATCGCTGGCTCTCAGAGTACCTTACTTGGCACTGAAATGGTCAGTATATCAGACTACAGACATGAAGTGTTTTCTACGAACTGATTGTTGGCCCTTCTGTTAATGAGAAAATCTCTGAGACATGATTTCCATCATAATGTAATGTGCATACATTTGTTCAAACCACCTATTGCATCTTTAATGACTTTTTCATCCCTAAACAAAGAGCTTCAGATAGGAACTCCTCCGTGTGCTGTTCTAGAAAAGCCCAAACTGTCAGATTCCAGATTCCCTGACTGAGACGGAGTAACTAGAGCTTAGCCTTTCTATCAGAAGGAAATGATTATAACGGACTCTCTTTGCTTCTAGAAAGCATCCTATCATCCACCACAACAAACATATGATTATTTGATTGTTACCTCTGCAAATCAGTGCTCTGTTCAGCTCCCAGACATCATATGCCTTAATTCCCTGCTATACGTGCAGCTACACTTTCCAAAGCTATTGTCGACTCTACCATCACGCCTGCTTTGGGGCTACAGTAAAAGCTGGAGCATAATGTGGGCTGTGGTCCTTCTCCAAACCCTGCCTGTTCCCCTCTGCTGAGGGGTTGTCATTGTCCTCACCCACCGCCTTCAACCTGTACACCTGCTGCCTCTCCCCCCCTTCACCCTCTGCAGACTGTCCCCAGTGACCCCCATTTCTAAAACAATCCCTAATAACTACTATGTCTTCAAAATGGATTGAGAAGCCAGAATTCTCAGGTTATTGTCAGTTCAGGCAAATTACATAATCTTGGAAGGCTTGCTTGAAGTCTCTGAAAGATAGTCCCAAATGTTTAACTTTTGTGTTGGAGGTGAAGTCACTTTTAGTTTTTAAATGATCTTTCCTATATTTTCCTTCCCTTATGCACGTGTACACACATACACTACCGAAAACCATGCTGAGAAAATAAAATATAAGCTCCTTCAGGGAAGAAACCTAGAGCCTGGGACCAGGTGATATAAATGATAAATAAATGTTCTCTACTTTGGAATAGCGACTTGTTACCTGATAACAAACTTTCCGTAATAGCTATAGTGCCAAGGGCTGTATCACCCGATATGAATTTTCTCCAGCTGTGTCCAGCCTCCCCAGCAAACACTCCACTTCTCTGGCTGGACCTTCCTGATGTCTGAAGGCTGTCTATTTGACACACCCACTATCTTGTTTTTCCTTTTTAGCTGATTGCCTTTAACACTCAGCACCTATCCCATTAGAGTAGATATTTCTCATTTTAAGATTTCTCTATGTATCTCCTTTCCAAGAATCTTAAACTTTCAATCCTACTACGGTCCTGACATAACAATGATAAAAAGGTTATTCTCAGGAGCTAAGAAACAGAGAAGATTCCAACTTAACTGAACATTTTAGAACTTTGTTAATCTCAGGTTAACTTGAATTTGTTCAGCATGTTATTTGGGGAGAGTTCTATAATTCAAAGAAGTTGTAATAAGATTTCAAGGCTGAATTCTAAAAGGGTTGCATTTGTCAGAATTAGCCATTTTAGCTACGTGGAAAAGTTTCATGATTCTTACAAGTGTGACATACATTAAACAAAAAGTAACTGTATCTGGGTCATGCTCTTCAGATGATCTATATTTGTACTTTTTGAATAGGACAGATTTAAGTACAATCATCTCAATTATAAATTAGGCATATTTTATTTAATTCATTACACAGTAAGAAGACATTTTAAAAGCTTATGTAGAATGAAAGCCTTGTTATTTTACTGACTGTTGAATATTCTACATAAACTTTATGTTCATTACTAATTGGAGATTTTAGGTTCAATTATTTAAAATAGTAATACAATTTTCAACTACAACAGCAAACTGAACCATTGTATGCTTACCTTCTTCTATTTAAAAGAGTTAAACAGGTATTTCTGAAATCACTGCCGACTAAACCATCTCTAATTCACAGGAATATCTTGAGATAAGCTGCATCCATTTCCAAGGCTGAAGTAAAACTTCAAGAAGCAGACCCAGAAATGAGTAAACTTCAGCGTCCCGAGCTGAAATGCCCTCATTACTTGTCTGCTCACCAAGGCTGCTGACACTGAATACAGAATGATTGCACTGTCTGCAAAGAGCTTACCTTGTGAAGACCCCACTACTACTGTGAATCAAACATCCTACACCCCATCCTGGATGGAGCAACAGTTAATGCATATTCTGGATAGTTTTAAATTTTAAAAAATGAATGTGTGTATGTATGCACTTTTAAACTCATTCTGAATCTCCCAGTGCTGGTTTTTTTGGCTTGGTGCTAACAGATGCATACGACTCCAATACTGTATTTCATGTTGCTTAAGGAAAGCAAATTAGAACCTGCTCTGCTATAAAAGCAAAAACATTGTTTCTATTATGCTTCACACAATTTGTTTCTATATTTTAAGTGATGTCATTAATAAAAATCTTATGTTTCATATTTTAGAGCAAATATGTCAAGTATACTGAACAATGCTTCTTAGGTGCCTTATGCTGATACTACTTTAATAAAGTTACAATCATCCATTTGAGGAGGTAGGTATGTCTAATACTATAGATGAAGAAACTAGGGCATAATGAACATTACTGTACTTTGATTTTGAACCAACAAAGTGAAAAAAATTAAATAATTCTAAATGACAAGACTATTATGATTTTCAATTTCATTCACCAAATATTTACTGAGTGCCCATTAGGGACACTGACTCATATAATTAATGATCTATTTGAACTACCTACTGAATCTTAATCAAACTTAATATGCTCTTTTAATGATTCTTCTCTAAACCTTTTATCTAAAGCTTAATGGCTTGAACTTCTGAAATAGAATATGACTATCCCAATATTGAGTTAACTTCAATCTGAAGTTTATTTTGCAAATATTTTCAAGGATATATAGCTGAGATATCATAGACAAAGAGAAAATAAAGTATTTAAAGGAGGAATTTCTGGTGAAAGTAGGGGTAAGGACAGTTCTGCTATGTAAATGATGTCCAGTCGAAATCCCTGAAGAGTTAATTTTTGATTGCCACGGATTCAGGCAACCTGTATTGTTGCTTTACTTGTGAGCATCTTTGGATGGTGATTGTGAGGTGTGAGAAGGCTAAGATGACTTTCAGACTCCTAAGATAATTGTTTGGGTGGGAAGATCCCCATTTACCAATGCTTCCTTTCCCATCTGATCCCTGGAAGAGAAACCTGATAATAGCACGACTGAATCTATTTCTTCTGCTGACAGTGTATCCCAGCCATATAATCAGCTGAACCTGTTACCATCCAAACTCTATCACTGGCTCTCCCAACCTTCAAGGAAAGCTCAAAAATGGTTTTCATACTTTTCCCTGTTAACGTATGTGGCTTAATCATTCGTATTAACTCCATGCATCTCAGACAGATAAAAGATATGGATACTAAATCTCTGTGGTATTTTGTGGAAGATTTATCCAATGGATACATGAAGTAATATCACTATAATTTACCTCTGAAATTCAGTAGAACAAAGGATAGTTTATTTAGTACAAAACTGTTAGCGGATGTGTAGTAATAGTTTTTTTTTTTCCATCTTCCACAGGAGGAAATTCTTGCTGACCACTGGCTTATACTCATCTTCTCGACCAACCTCTACCCACAGAGAATTAAGCATCTCTCCTGGGCCTTAATGTGTAACTGGGGAAATAAAGGGGGTATTGAGGGAGAACCTGAGATGTATCTGGGCTCATTAGGATTTACCTTGGAGAGACTAGAATATTGCTCTGGTTCAAGGGAACAGAAAGAAAAGAGGAGAATGGAGATGAGGAGATAAAGAAGAGAGAAGAGAAAGCTTGTTAGGTATCTGGCTAGATTCCAAATAACATGTTTCTTCTTTTATCAGCAGTAAACCAGGTTTGCATTTTGTTTTGCACCTCAAGCTATGGACAGGAAGCTTAACTTTCTGTTGATGCCTCTCCAGGTCCTGACAACTAAAAAAATACCGCTCACCATCTGATTCTACCAGAATGAACTCACTAGCCACTGTAGTTGCTGACCTTTAACACACCTTGAAAATTCAGGGTGAAGGTCAGGAATGAGGCCCTCTGTGCTCTGGAAAAAACTGGCAGAACAGGCCTTCGGATAGACAGGTAATTTCAGGAGAAGATTTTATGAACCCAATTTCTCCCATCTTCTTATATCTTCAAAAGCACTAAAGTTGTTTACAGAGATATCTGCTCCTCGAGGCTAGAAGCAACCTTCTCCTGAGATGTGTGTCTGATCGCATGTACCCCCTTCACCAAGATCACATATGTACTGACCTCCCCCTACGCTTCAGAACAGTTTCTCAGAGTTATCTGAGAGACTGTCTCCCAGGCTATAGTCCTCAGGGAGCCCCAAATAAAACTGAACTCACAGCTCTCATGTTGCGTGTGTTGGTTTAGCCAACAGAGTCCTCAGTGAGAACACTGGTATTTGACAAAGACTATTTAAGGAACACACTATCTCTTGTCTTTTAGAGATCAGGTATCGAAGGCTTGACTTTGATATCAAGTTAAACACACACACACAGACACACGCACACACACACACCAAGTTACCAACATACTTTTTCTTTTTTTTTTGCGGTACGCAGGCCTCCCCCTGTTGTGGCCCCTCCTGTTGCAGAGCACAGGCTCCGGACGCGCAGGCTCAGCAGCCATGGCTCACGGGCCCAGCTGCTCCACGGCATGTGGGATCTTCCCGGACCGGGGTACGAATCTGTGTCCCCTGCATCGGCAGGCGGACTCTCAACCACTGAGCCACCAGGGAAGCCCACCAACATACTTTTATTCAGTATTAATTTAATCATTTGCTTTGGTTTTCCTTGAAAATCAATAGATAGAATATTTTTATGAACATTTTTTGCATCTTTTACCACTCCATTTTTCAGATATTACCATCTATTGTCTTTAACTCTTGTTTTTGAATCCATGTGATAAATTTCTTTATAGAATGTCAAAAACAATGGAGTTTCTTCAATAACGTATGTATTTTATCTGGTCTGATAGTAAGAATTACACAGCAGTCCTTTTTCCATACTTGCCTTGTTTTTGGAAGCTCACAGCTAAATTTTATCCTTAATCATATGAATTATTTTTTTCTTATATATTTGCACTTCTTATTTATATGACTTTTTAATTTTATATTTCTATTGTAAGATCTTTGTTTTATACCTTTCTTAACAAAATAAACTGTAAATGAAAGGAATACACTTTACATGCCAGTAAAAGCTGGTTGGCTGGGCCTCCCTGGTGGCGCAGTGGTTGAGAGTCCGCCTGCCGATGCAGGGGATACGGGTTCGTGCCCCGGTCTGGGAGGATCCCATATGCCGCGGAGCGGCTGGGCCCGTGAGCCATGGCCGCTGGGCCTGCGCATCCGGAGCCTGTGCTCCGCAACGGGAGAGGCCACAACAGTGAGAGGCCCGCATACCGCAAAAAAAAAAAAAAAAAAGAAAAAAAAAAAAAAAAAAAAAAAAAAAAAGCTGGTTGGCTTACTGTGTGTGCTTGTGTCATTTTGTTTAGTTGTTTTAAGAAAAAATAGGCTGTATGCAGGAGAATGAGTTGTAAGAGCAGTAATAGCTTACAACATAAAACTCAGTAATGCTTTGAATGAAAATGTATAGGTTAGGAGATGTATAGGTTACCTTATTTGTCCGGCAATGTTCCCATCCAAACAAAGCACCCAGATCATAACAGAATAAAACATTTCATTCTAAACCAATCAGGTACAGTTTGTATAGAGATCTGAGATCAGAACATTCTGCAATAACTTTAACTTCTAGACTGAATTTTTAATCAAATCAGATAATAATGGTGTATAAGGGAGAACACAGTTTAGATGAGTTGACAGGCTGGAATGAATTGGAACTGGTCAGTCTGCCCTGTCCATTTTGGTTCATTTCTACTGTTTAGAAATTAAATCAAACTGAACTGTGCCACTTACTAAGACATTCTTACTCCTAAATAATTTCACCAAGGTTTATTAATTTAGGACAATACACATTGAAGATCATGCAAGAGTTCTCAGCACCTGGCTCACCCATTATATTCCAACATCAATGGAAGTGAGGTACCCTAGAGAATAAAACAAGGGACCTGGAGATTGGTGTTGGAATACATCTGTTGCATCCCACAACTCAAGCTGGCTACACAACACACTTCTCCAAATGCTACTCAATTCTCAAATTCCCCAGACACTTCTCCAAATGCTACTACAAGCCGATGTCTACACATGGCATGCATATGAGAAGACACATGGTGTTGATGGCTCATCTCACAGGATGAATTCAGCGATATGGCTCAGTAATCAAGAGGAAGAAGATCAAAACTCAGCCTACATCTTACCCAAACAAAAGATTTTAATCAGCTAATAATATGAAAGTCTGCAACCGTCTTCTGCACATACCAAAGTGAAGATTCACCTTGACACAGGTAATGGGTTTCAGTCAACAATATTAACCATGTACCCATGACATTCAAAATGTTTGTAGCACGCATTAATTAAAGATATTCTATTGACACCATCAGAGAGAGAGAAAGAGAGTGGGAGAAAGAGATAGAAAGAGTAAGAGACCAAAAATATACTATACTAATTCATATTTTCAGTCCTAGATACTTACAAGCTAGGAGTGATATCATTCACAATGGCAAGATACATCCAGAAACCAGGAATGAGGCTGAAGCATGCTCCTTCCCGGACCACAGAGACTGGAAAAAAAACTGCATTCTAAGGGTAAGAGGAGCAGCTAAACTCCAACTACATCACTCCTCCCAGGCTGGCACAGTGACACACCAAGGGGAACCAGCAGGCCTATGGTTTCTCCAGTAAGAAAAAAAAAAAAAAAAGAAGAAGAACACAAGGTGAACATCCAGCTTCCCCAGCATCGAGGGGCACTTCCTAGGAGGCCTACTTGGGTCTTGCCTCACAGGGATCTCTGAGGAAATTTGTGGGGCTTGATCACCTAGGATCAGATAGAAACGGAGAGGTGGGGCAGGCTTAAGGCAACCAGTGCTCAGATGGTGTCAGACCACATTCCTCCCTGAAGCTGCACCTGAGAGGACACCCCAGCCAGCAGCTCTGCCCATCTACACAGCAGAGCCAGTCTGGCCAGGGATCTCAGTGGGCAGTTCTGCTTGATTCATGTCCAGTCAACAGGGCTATACTGGCCATGGAGACTGCTCTACAGTCCCACCAAGGCAGGGAAGCAAAATCAAAGCCTTGCCTACTGCTAAGTATAGCTTCCAGTCCAGCCTGACCAGAGAGTCTGTCCAGAGAACCTGGGCAGCTATACAGCCCATCCTACATATATTTGCAGCAGCACCAAAGCAGAAATCCCAGCAAACAACTCTGCTCATTTGCAAAGCAGAGCCAGTGGCTCTGACTGGAGCTTGGTGGGAAGTCTAACACCCTGCCGGACATGGAAGCAAATTTGCAGCCCTGTCCAACAGCTGAATATAGACTCCAGTTCCATGCAACCAGGAAGCCTGACCAGAGAATCCTGACAGTTTCAGAGCCCATCTTACAGTTGCACTTGAGCAAGGAATTGAGCCAGTAGCCCACCTAGCTGTTAAGTACAGCTGCTGGCCCTGCATAACCATGGAGCCTGAAAGTGACCCTGGACAGCCTTAGCACCCAGTATGTTGTACAACCCAGCCATGAGGACCAGACTACATCCCTGCCTTGCAATACAACCCAGCCAACAGCCTTGCCTGATTGCTGAATGCAGCCTGTGACCTTGCCTAGGCAGGGGGGCCCAGCCAGTGACTCCATCCAATCGTGGAGCACACTGACAAGGAACTCTGGACCCTTGTCCAACTGAGGAGATACACAAAAGATTATGATAAAGGAGTCAAAGCATACTGCTACAAGTGGTAATCAAATCAAAGAGAGCAAGAGAGGAAGCAAGGAACACGAATCTACAAAACAGCCAGAAAAAAAATGAACAAAATGACAATAAGTCCTTACCTATCAACAATTACTTTAAATGTAAGTGGATTAAATTCTCCAATCAAAAGACAGAATGGCTGAATAAATCAAAAACAAGATCCTACCATATGCTGCCTACAAGAGACTTACTTCAGCCTAAAGAACACACATAGACTGAGAGTGAAGAGATGCAAAAAATTATTTCAAGCAAATGATAACCAAAAGAAAGCTATATATCAGGCAAAAGACACGTTAAATTAAAAATGGTCAAAAGAGGCAGTCATTATACATTCATTATATATATTAATGAAGAAGATATGACCATTGAAAATCTTCATGCACCTAACATCAGAGCATGTACATATGTAAAACAAATACTAACAGGGCTAAAAGGAGAAATAAACAGCAGTACAATAATAATTGGAGACTATAGTACCCCGCTCTCAACAATGGATAGATCATCTAGACAGGGACTCAATACAGAAAGAGCAAACCTGAACAACACCATAGATAAATGGACCTAAAAGACATATATGGAGCATTCCATCCAACAGGAACAAAATACATATTCTTCTCAACAACGCATGGAACATTTTTTAGGATATATTGCATGTTAGGCCACAAAAGAAGTCTCAACAAATTCAAGAGAATAGAACACACACAAATCAATGAGCATGTTAATTCTCAGTAACAGAATGAAAGATAAAAAACACATGATCATCTTCATAGATGCATAAAAAGCATTGACAAAATTCAGCATTCTTTCATGATAAAAACTCTCAACAAATTGGGTATAGAAGAAAAGTACCTCAGCACATTAAAGGCCATATATGACAAGCCTACAAATTATATGCAATGGTAAAAGGGTGAAAGCTTTTCCTCTAAGATCAAGAACAAGAAAAGGGTGCCCATTCTCACCACTCTCACCAATGTAACACTCAAAGTCCTAGCCAGAGCAGTAAGGTAAGAAATAAGAAGGGGGAGAACATAATTAAAAGAGATCATTTCCAGTTACCAACTTTATTGATTCTATTAGCTTCTTTACCTGAGGTGAAAAAGCCCATTTCTTTAAAAGGTTTCAATTTCTGTAAATGGTTGACATGCTGATGAAATGGTCACTATAGGCACAATGTATCTTTTCTGCAGGCTCTGAACAAAGGTAACATCACTGGGTCAAACTGAAAGGACAGTTGTAAATAGATGACTATGGGATGTGTTCATATATCTCTGGGAGTATGAACAGGCCAGGCATACCATAGAAAAAATTCTGCCCTACACAGAGCAAGTGTTCCTAGAATTCATAACTGATCAATACTTTTACATTTTAAATAGATTTCACAGTTTTCTTAGCCAATAGCAAATATAATGCATGGTCACTGTAGAAAATTAGGAAAATATAAAAGAAAAAAATGTAAAAGCCACTACTAAGCATTTATATGTATATATATATATATATATATATATATGTATTTTATGTGTATATATATGTATTTGTGTGTGTATAGATATTGCATTTATAATTTTATGGGCTTTTATTGATTTAATTGAAATTCATATTAAACCTCTTTTTAAATGGCTGTGCAGTATCTCATCACAGGACTGGATCTCAATTAATTTATTACCAAGGTTGATTTTTTTTATTATCATAAATAATCTATGGTGGGCATCATTCCATATAAGTTTTGTATTTACATTCCTAGAAGTGGAATTAAAGGCTATATACTTTTTTCTTAAAGTTTTATTAACACACAGTAAAGATGTAACAGTCTATAGAGAATGTAAAACCAGTGGATCAATAAAGTTTATCTCATTCTGCCAGAATATAACATTAAGAAAATCAATAACACACTTCATTATTTTCTCTTTTTTTAACATGATAATTTTTCCCAGTAATGCAGTTTTGTGTGGCACTCTTAGGCTTAAAAATTACTTTTAACAAGTGTTAATTTATACACTATAATATAATATCCTTCTTTAAACAGCCCCTTGTGGATTAACCTAATTTAATTTAAATTGCTGCACAATGTAATTAAATTGTGTTCAGGTAGTGGTTACTATGGAAAACTCCCAGAAGTAAAAGAAACAGTAAATGTTTAAATGTGAGATGATAATAAACTCTTGTAGCACTCCAGGATCCTGATTTCAGAGGCTCAACATTATCTTTTATATGCATAAACGTAGCATTTCTCTCATCGAAAGCCCATAAATCGTATCCTACTGTGGTAAATATGAATGGCACCTACAATCATGTTGAATCCATACTCACACTATAATTACCATGAAACATTACAAATATTTTCAAGGGAGAGAGAAAGCATTCTATGCCTGTAATTGAAAATGTTTCCAGTGGGAGGGGTATACTTTATAATACAACACTGAATCTCATTTTTCTTTCATTAAGCAGCATTCAATCAGAACGTTTATTCAGATTTATGAGCTTAAAATAAAGGCTTATCTCCCATAATCTAATCTATTACACTAGTGATTGAAATCTGACTAGATTTTGAAGAATTAAAGAACTTTAATTTCATAGAAAATAAAATTAGGTAACCCAGCTTAAGTCACTTTAGATATTTTTTTTTTAACTGTGCCCTGGAAAACCATCAAGTTATTTGCATACATATATTTAAAGGAGAATTATCTGAGAGTTAGCTTGTACTTCATATTAGCGAAACTGAGACATGTTAGTGAATAACTATCTTAACCCTTAATTCACTGAGAAAAAATTTCACTAGCTACACTTTAAATCTGTTTAACAAGTTATCAACCCATTTTCCCATGAGGGTGCAATGGAAATAAAAGTATCTAATCAGATCTTAACTAGGACACTGGTTCCTGGCCTACATGAAGAGGCGTTTTACAATTTTCTAAGCATAGCAGAACATTTTACATATAAGGACCAAAACCTCCTTTTGTGAAGAAATGTAGAATTCATCAGTTTATATCTGAATTAATCCATAAAAATTTTCTATGAATAACTAAATTAATCATAACCAATTAGGTATGATAATTTGGCATTTTAAAGGGGCAAACTAATGGCTAAAAATTAAAGTATCACATATGACTCTCTTCTATACCCAGGATAGCAAATATTCCCAGAACAGGCCACAAAATAAGTATCTTAGGCCTTGTGGACAACACATTCTCTTTCGTGATGACTCAACTTTGTTGTCTTAGAACAAAACAGCCAGAGACCTTGTAAAAAAATGTGTTCCAATAAAACTATCTGCAAAATAGTCAAAGGGCTGAAACTGCCATAGTCTGCCAAACTTGGGTCCGTGCCAACAAATGGACCAAATCCTGAGACCACAGCACTGCCAATGGCTTTAAGTTCCAGCAACATGTTCTCTTCCCTATGTATTGTGACTCCTATAATACACCATCTCGAGTGCTCCAAATTTTACCAAGTTTCCCAAATAGTAATCTTCCAAAGCGCCTGGTGAAAAGTCTCTCCTACAAGAGACAGTTTGAGTAATTAATAATAACTTTGATAAACTCATAGGCCATGTGCTCAAGACTTCTGGCTTGCAATGTTATCAGCCTTTAATACAAATTTAAATGCAAACTAAAATTTAAAAAGTCAGTAGTATCAGGTACCTGAAAGATAGTTTATCCAGCATTAGAGAAAAGAGAACGAAGTCATCTCCCTTAGCTGCATGTTTCCACGGGGAGAATTTTTAATGAGAGGACTCAGGTTTGTGCCTCTCTGCTCATGCCTTATCATCAGAGAGTGCAGTGACTGAGCGATCTGTCTGGTGGGTTTGGGAGAAGAAGTTCACACACGTGTTTTAGTGTCTCCTGCGTCCCATCTCTTTCTTGGAGCACAGGAAACACACTTCCTGTTCGCTCTCTACCCGGCAATGATGAACTTGCTGAGACAGGTTTTGCCCACCAGGGGGTGGTGTGTGCCTAGACTGGGCAAGATGTCAGGTTACTGAGGACCAAAGACCTAGGAGGCCTTTGACATCCAGACATCTAAGCCAGGCCATCTACCGACCCAGCTTCCATCAGTAATTACAGCATTTGAATATCCCCATGTAGTGTCAGGAATATGTTTGGCAACAGGTTAAAAAAGAAAATGAGAGAAGAGTTGCTGTGGGTTACACTGTGTCCTGCCAGAATTCGTATGTTGAAGTCCTAACCCCAGTACCTTAGAAGGTGACTGTATTTGGAGAGAGGGCCTTTCAAAAGGCAACTGGGGTAAAGTGAGGTCATATGGGTGGGCCGTAATCCAATACGATTGGTTTCTGTATAAGGAAAGGAAATTTGGACACAGACACATACAGAGGAAGACCATGTGAAGACACAGGGAGAGGATGGCCATCTATAAACCAAGGAGAGAAGCCTCAGAAGAAACCAACCCTGCTAACGCCTTAACCTCAGACTTCTAGCCTCCAGAATTGTGAGAAAATAAATTTCCATTGTTTATACCATCCAGTCTATGGTACTTTGTTATGGCAGCCCTTGCAATCTAATGCAGAGTGGCTTAAGCAAGAGATATGGCTTCTCTCATGAAAACAAAATCTTTTGTCTGGAGCTGGTAAACCAGCACTGTGAAGCCCTCAGGAATACAGGTTATCTCCATGTTTCAGATCCAGCCATCACATCTGCATTCCAGCCAAGAGGAAGAAAAATCAGGAGAGAAACCAGGCATCCTTGGTGTAAGAGCATTTCTGCTTACAAACTGTCGGCAGAACCACAAGTAGTTGCTGGGAGGGAGAATGCACAATGTGGCCATTATTTTAGGAAGTCATCTGTCCAGCTCAAAACTCAAGGTTCTCTCACGTAAGGAAAAAAAGAGAAGAGATAGTGACAAAAAGGAACTATCTTTCATTTGGATCCGAACCAACTAAAGAAAGAAATGTTACATAATTATCCCCTAAAGAACCAGTAACTTTTAAATGCAGATTTATCCAGAGTATTATAGGTAGCTCCATGGAATAGGGAAGGAAGTGGTAATTCAGATTGTCTTCAAAGACAGATCTGAGTGGAAAAAGGCATTTGCATACAAGAAATTATCCTTAAAATCCACAAGAGCTGGCTTTTGAATCGGACTTCAGCGAAGTTAATTTGATGGCTTTGACATTTTCCTGGTTATTACCATTTGCTTAGCTTCAACTCAATTATGTGGTGATCCACATTGATCATTAAGACAGCTAACCTTCATTCTTCTTGTCTGTTATAGTGGAATAAGCAAAGCAGAACAGAACAAAAACAATCCCGTGGCCTGTCAGTGTAAGATTGGCATTTGCAAAGTTGTCTAGTGGCCCTAACCCTGGTCTAAAATCCATGGAAATCAAAAAATAATGCTGCAGGGATAAGAGAAATTAGTCAGGAAGTCACTATGGTAATGTCATATGAAACAAAGTGTGTAAAAATACTGTGACAAATAGAAATATGGAAATTAAAAGACACATTATTATAAAGCAAATCACTCAGTAATTTGAAACAAGTCATTTTTCCTAGATAAATGACACATTATGAATGTTAAATTGCTTTTCTTTACAGTTGGCAATCAAATATAAGTTTCTTTGTGACAAAAGATCATGAGAGATTACTATAAGCAACTCTATGCCAATAAAATGGACAACCTGGAAGAAATGGACAAATTCTTAGAAATGCACAACCTGCCAAGACTAACTCAGGAAGAAATAGAAAATATGAATAGACCAATCACAAGCACTGAAATTGAAACTGTGATTAAAAATCTTCCATCAAACAAAAGCCCAGGACCCAATGGCTTCACAGGCGAATTCTATCAAACATTTAGAGAAGAGCTAACACCCATCCTTCTCAAACTCTTCCAAACAATATCAGAGGAAGGAACACTCCCAAACTCATTCTACGAGGCCACCATCACCTTGATACCAAAACCAGGCAAGGATGTCACAAAGAAAGAAAACGACAGGCCAATATCACTGATGAACATAGACGCAAAAATCCTCAACAAAATACTAGCAAACAGAATCCAACAGCACATTAAAAGGATCATACACCATGATCAAGTGGGGTTTATTCCAGGAATGCAAGGATTCTTCAATATACGCAAATCAATCAATGTGATACACCATATTAACAAGTTGAAGGAGAAAAACCATATGATCATCTCAATAGATGCAGAGAAAGCTTTCGACAAAATTCAACACCCATTTATGATAAAAACCCTGCAGAAAGTAGGCATAGAGGGATCTTTCCTCAACATAATAAAAGCCATATATGACAAACCCACAGCCAACATTGTCCTCAATGGTGAAAAACTGAAACCATTTCCACTAAGATCAGGAACAAGACAAGGCTGCCCACTCTCACCACTCTTATTCAACATAGTTTTGGAAGTTTTAGCCACAGCAATCAGAGAAGAAAAGGAAATAAAAGGAATCCAAATCGGAAAAGAAGAAGTAAAGCTGTCACTGTTTGCAGATGACATGATACTATACATAGAGAATCCTAAAGATGCTACCAGAAAACTACTAGAGCTAATCAATGAATTTGGTAAAGTAGCAGGATACAAAATTAATGCACAGAAATCTCTGGCATTCCTGTACACTAATGATGAAAAATCTGAAAATGAAATCAAGAAAACACTCCCATTTACCATTGCAACAAAAAGAATAAAATATCTAGGAATAAACCTACCTAAGGAGACAAAACACCTGTATGCAGAAAATTATAAGACACTGATGAAAGAAATTAAAGATGATACAAATAGATGGAGAGATATACCATGCTCCTGGATTGGAAGAATCAATATTGTGAAAATGACTGTACTACCCAAAGCAATCTACAGATTCAATGCAATCCCTATCAAACTACCACTGGCATTTTTCACAGAACTAGAACAAAAAATTTCAAAATTTGTTTGGAAAAACAAAAGACCCCGAATAGCCAAAGCAATCTTGAGAAAGAAAAACGGAGCTGGAGGAATCAGGCTCCCTGACTTCAGACTATACTACAAAGCTACAGTAATTAAGACAGTGTGGTACTGGCATAAAAACAGAAAGATAGATCAGTGGATCAGGATAGAAAGCCCAGAGATAAACCCACGCACATATGGCCAACTTATCTTTGATAAAGGAGGCAGGAATGTACAGTGGAGAAAGGACAGCCTCTTCAATAAGTGGTGCTGGGAAAACTGGACAGGGACATGTAAAAGTTTGAGATTAGATCATTCCCTAACACCATACACAAAAATAAGCTCAAAATGGATTAAAGACTTAAATGTAAGGCCAGAAACTATCAAACTCTTAGAGGAAAACATAGGTAGAACACTCTATGACATAAATCACAGCAAGATCCTTTTGGACCCACCTCCTAGAGAAATGGAAATAAAAACACAGATAAACAAATGGGACCTAATGAAACTTCAAAGCTTTTGCACAGCAAAGGAAACCATAAACAAGACCAAAAGACAACCCTCAGCATGGGAGAAAATATTTGCAAATGAAGCAACTGACAAAGGATTAATCTCCAAAATTTATAAACAGCTCATGCAGCTCAATAGCAAAAAAACAAAAAACCCAATCCAAAAATGGGCAGAAGACTTAAATAGGCATTTCTCCAAAGAAGATATACAGACTGCCAACAAACACATGAAAGAATGCTCAACATCATTAATCATTAGAGAAATGCAAATCAAAACTACAATGAGATATCATCTCACACCAGTCAGAATGGCCATCATCAAGAAATCTAGAAACAATAAATGCTGGAGAGGGTGTGGAGAAAAGGGAACCCTCTTGCACTGCTGGTGGGAATGTGAATTGGTACAGCCACTATGGAGAACAGTATGGAGGTTCCTTAAAAAACTACAAATAGAACTACCATATGACCCAGCAATCCCACTACTGGGCATATACCCTGAGAAAACCATAATTCAAAAAGAGACATGTACCAAAATGTTCATCGCAGCTCTATTCACAATAGCCCGGAGCTGGAAACAACCTAAGTGTCCATCATCGGATGAATGGATAAAGAAGATGTGGCACATATATACAATGGAATATTACTCAGCCATAAAAACAAATGAAACTGAGCTATTTGTAATGAGGTGGATAGACCTAGAGTCTGTCATACAGAGTGAAGTAAGTCAGAAAGAGAAAGACAAATACCGTATGCTAACACATATATACGGAATTTAAAAGAAAAAAATGTCATGAAGAACCTAGGGGTAAAACGGGCATAAAGACACAGACCTACTTGAGAATGGACTTGAGGATATGGGGAGGGGGAAGGGTAAGCTGTGACAAAGCGAAAGAGAGGCATGGACATATATACACTACCAAACGTAAGGTAGATAGATAGTGGGAAGCAGCCGCAGAGCACAGGGAGATCAGCTCGGTGCTTTGTGACCGCCTGGAGGGGTGGGATGGGGAGGGTGGGAGGGAGGGAGATGAATGAGGGAAGGGATGTGGGAACAGATGTATATGTATGACTGATTCACTTTGTTATAAAGCAGAAACTAATAAAAAAAAAAGTTTCCTTTGTGGAACAGAGTCTGTGGGTAAATGGTATCTGAACAGATTTTTGAGACAGATTAAGGCCTTGGGTTTTTTAAATTACAAAGTTATACAAAAGTGGAAGATCTTATTACTTATTTCTCTTTAACTAATCAAAGTGCCCCACGGGGCAGGGCTAGAAGGCCCATATGTTATCTGCATTTTGTGTGAATTACACACATGCGTAATGATGTTCTACATAAGCTTGAGGGCTTGCTGTTCAGGTCTCTATTTTTGATGATTATAGGGTTCTTGATTAATGTTTGTGCCCCCAAAGAGGGATTTGCTTCTGCTTTAGTTTGTAATGAAAATAAACACTGCCTTGTACTCAGAGTCTAGCCTTTTCTGAGACTCCACTGTGGAAACAGTAACCATCTTTTCCAGTGCTGTATTCTCATGTCTAGAACCCTCTTCCTTTATCAAGGAAACTTTCTATTTTCCCTGCATACAAGTCTTGAAATCCCACTACCTCTGTGGAATCTTACATTACTCATGGGAAAGTGCCAGGAAATTCCCTTTGCCTTAGGCCACGATGTGCACTAAAAACTAGGGTATTAAACCCACACAACTTGCTAGTCTATATTTAACACTTTTTTTATAAAGAGGAAGATAATTGAAGAGAAACTGAGCTCTATTCTGTAATGGCCACACTTTTATTGGATGTGTGAAGCTGTCATAACACCAATTTCACTGTTTTCTGGACACTGGTGCCCTGGTGTCCCTCTCCCTGACATTTCTTACTGTCACTGATTATAACTGTCACCACAGTCTAAGTGAACAAACCCAGCATATCTTGGGCATCAATAAATGCTAACTGATTAGACTTCTGCCTTTCATTCCCCTTATTATACGTTTGTTTCTTTAACATTTGTACAGTTTTGCACAGCGGGTGGTGGCAGGCTATTACAGCAGACAGAGGCTGGTGACATCAGAGACCATAGCAAGGTGGTCTCCATTCTTGGATTTGCGCATTCGTAGGAATAAAGATCTTTTTTGGCAGTTATTATTCAAGTTTTACATAATTTATATAGTCCATGGAAAATTTTTACTCTCTACTTAGGAGAGAATGGATACCAAAACTTATGAAAAATTCAATTTAAAAGTGACTTTTTACAACCTCCTTTACATCCTTTAAAATGTTTCTTAACTATGAACTAATGTTCTTTTCTTTTACAGACATTCTCATCAAATCTTTGGTAAAGTACCATTTCATGGAAGTGAGAATCACTTTTTTACAAGGGATATAATCTTGATAAACCTTTAAAAAAGGTTCTCAACTGTAATTCTGCCCTACTATAAGCGAAGGGTTTTAAAGCTCTCCAGGAAAGAAACTGCTTGACTTTTACAAATGTTTTCAGAAAGCAATGGATGTAAGAGAAGAGAATGCCTGTAAATAGTCATAAAACTTTAATCCTCTCCCTACATACTATTAAATACAGACATGCAATAAAACTGTCAGTTATAAAAGGAGATAACAAATACAATTGTTAAGGTATGGAATTTAAAACATGGCTGCTTTTTCGATATTAAAAAAACCCAGAAAGTAAAAAGAATAGAGTATATGGTTTTATGATGATTAAGATTAAATTCAGAAAAAGAAATTGAGCTTTGTACCTTATTAAGAGTACATTTCAAGCACATGCTAAAAATTTATAACAGATCATTCAGATATTAAGCCATTAAGAATGCCTGAAAATATTCCCCAAATCAGAATTTATACAGGTATATTTTAAGCATAATAATACAGAAGTTTATAATACATTAAAAGTTCTTAAAATAAAAGTTTCCTTTATTAAAAAAAAAAGACTTGTTCTTAAAAATACTTTTGATTGAAGAGAAAGCAAAGACACAGATTTTTAAGAAAATTATGATATCCAAAAAATTACAAATAAAACTTAAGGGAAGTGATCAGGCTATATTTAGAGTAAATTCTTTTTTTTAAGTTTTTTATTTATAAATATATAAGAATGAATATAAATTAATACTTATTTCAAAATACTAGGAACAAGTCTAAAGAAGATATGAGAAAAGAAAGATTAAAGATTGAAAGCAAAATAAGTTAAAAAAACAAGTATTTTTAAATATTTTAAAAAATAATATCAATAAAAGTAAAATATATAAATCAGAATGCTGGTTGTTTTGAATAAAAGAATTAAATGTACAACATTCTGGCAAGTATAATAAAACTATCAAATATTTCAAATTATTTTATAAATATAATGTAATTCCAATCAAAGTACCAGCAGTGTTTTTCGGGGTTTTTTTTTTTCTTTAACAAACAAACTGATGAGTTTCTAAAGTTTATGTGGAAAACTAGCAGATAAGAACATCTAAAACTTTGGGGGGAATGAAAGAATGATGAGTGAAGCTGGCAGATGATAAAAGCCTTGCTAAACAAATCTTCCTGTGTTTTGTTCAGACTTGAGTTCTGCTTCACTGTCATTTCTGCTTCATGGAGGTGTGAACTGTTCCTTAGAGCCTGAGTGTACACTGCGTATTATCAGTAAGTCCTTCAGCTGTTACTGCAGGATAACTATGCCGAATAATTGGAGCTGGTTGGTCTGAGGAACAGCACGGCTGTGGTAGAGTGGGGCAGGGGAGTAGCTGGAATAAGTCTGGAGAGATAGGCAGGGACCAGATCACCGCAGGGCATCGCAAAACAAGGGAGGTCTTTGTATATCTTGTTCTAAGAGCAGTGGGATGCATGCGGGGGGAGGGTTGCTAAAGGGGAACAGGCTTTGTTTCCTTTAAAGAAAAAAGTACATTTTGCTGTTATGTGAAGGTTAAAATGTGAGAGAGCAAGATTAGAAAGGGGGAGTGAAGAGGAAAAGAGAAATAAAGAAAATTCCTAGGTTGCTTTGAAATTAAAAAAAAAAAAGAGTTGCTTCGTTGATAAGATGTGATGAAAATGACACTTTATCTCTGTGATCTTCCTTCCCTGAACCCATAACCCCAGTTTCATTTTTTTAAAAATATCAGGAATAAATCCAATAGAAGAGCACCATACCAGTATACCTCAAAACTGTCAAGGTCATCAGAAATGAGGAAAGCCTGAGAAACTGTCACAGCCAAGAGATGCCTACGGAAACCTGACAACTGAATGTGATGTGTATCCCACATGGGATCCAGGAACAGAAAACAGACATTAGATAAAAAAAGACAGTAGATAAAAAGAAAATCTGAATATATGATGGACTTTAGTTAATAATATGTTAATAAATGCTTATTAATTATAACAAATGTACCATATTAATGTAATGTGATTTTAATATTAAGGGAAACAGTGGGAGAGGTATGTGGGAGCCCTCTGTACTACCTGCTCAGTTTTTCTATAAATCTAATACTACTCTAAAAATAAAGTCTGTTAATAAAAAATGAATACATAGTCTATTGAACTGTATTTATTAAAACAGGGATTGCTGTTAGAATAGTCTTTCAGAAGATGGATCCCCATAAATTGCTCCAGGCACTAATACATTTGTCCCAGACCGAGGGACCTCCTTTACCCCACCCCTAGATCCAAGGTGAGGAAAACTAGTACCAAAATGAGGAGTTTGTCCACTCTAGCACAACAGAGGTCATTCGAAGAACCATGGCAGGCCAGACTGAGACAAGACAGAGGGCAGGTGCACAGGTATGTGAGGGCACAGGGGTGCAAGTAGAAGGAATTAAGAGAAAAGGCAGTTCTGAACGTGTGGCTCCAAATGGCCAGAAATATGATCACAATTAGTACAGCCACTATGGAGAACAGTATGGAGGTTCCTTAAAAAACTACAAATAGAACTACCATATGACCCAGCAATCCCACTACTGGGCATATACCCTGAGAAAACCATAATTCAAAAAGAGTCATGTACCAAAATGTTCATTGCAGCTCTATTTACAATAGCCCGGAAATGGAAACAACCTAAGTGTCCATCATCAGATGAATGGATAAAGAAGATGTGGCACATTTATACAATGGAATATTACTCAGCCATAAAAAGAAACGAAATTGAGGTATTTGTAATGAGGTGGATAGACCCAGAGTCTGTCATACAGAGTGAAGTAAGTCAGAAAGAGAAAGACAAATACTGTATGCTAACACATATATATGGAATTTAAGAAAAAAAAATGTCATGAAGAACCTAGGGATAAGACAGGAATAAAGACACAGACCTACTAGAGAATGGACTTGAGGATATGGGGAGGGGGGAGGGTAAGCTGTGACAAAGCGAGAGAGAGGCATGGACATATATACACTACCAAAAGTAAGGTAGATAGCTAGTGGGAAACAGCCGCATAGCACAGGGAGATCAGCTCGGTGCTGTGTGACCGCCTGGAGGGGTGGGATAGGGCGGGTGGGAGGGAGGGAGATGCAAGAGGGAAGGGATATGGGGACATATGTGTACAACTCCTTTGGGTAAACACCAAGGAGCATGATTACCAGATGTATTGTAAGAGTATATTTAGTTTTACAAGAAACTGCCAAATTGATTTGCAAAGTAACTGTACCACTTTGAATTCCCATCAAGCAGTGAATGAGAGTTCCTGTTGTTCCACATCCTCACCAGTATCTTGTGTAGTCAGTGTTTTGGCCATTCTGATAGGTATCCATAGCTTTAATTTGCAATTTATAATGTTGAACATCTTTTCATGTTTATTTGCCATCTATATGTCTTCCTTGGTGAGGTATTGTTTCTTTGGCCCATTTTTAAATCAGGTTTCTCATTTCTTGTATGTTGAATTTTGAGTTCTTTGTACATTTTGAATACAAGACCTTTATCAGATATGTCTTTTGCAAATGTTTTCTCCTAATCTGTGGCTTGTCTTATCATTCTCTTCACTGTTACATCTTTTATAGGATGGACTCTAAGAGAACACAAGGTGAGGTGGAGAAATATATGAAAGTACTTGTAATCAGCTAAAGTTAAGAAGGCCAAAATGTGAGAATGTTGGGGAAGATCTAGCATGTTTGGTTTGAAAGGTGTGTGGCAATAAAGAATTATATGAAAAAATTGCATCTTTGGAAATACACCACTTCATAACTATGAATGTTTTTGTCCATCAAAATATGTCTAACATTTTACTCTTTCAGACAATAAAGAAGTTTATAGCTGGAGTCTATTTGTTATTCATTCATTTATTTATTTGTTGTGTGCTTATTTTTGCTAATGTGTGGATTAACTGGGAATTAATTGGTTAGAAATCATCCATGAGGAGCAATGTATTATTTGTTCAAGATAAACTCTGTGATAAAACAGAAATATACTATCTGCATCCATTTATATGTGTTTCCCCATCAGTGTGGATTTTGTGCAGGGATGTTGGTAATGGTTTGGCCTTAATAGATACTCTTTCTCCTGTGGTATGAACTAAGGAGAAATTAAGTTGTTTCTAACATATTTGTTTTTTGGTTTTTTTTTTCCTATAGGAAGGTATGTTGTTGCAAGGTTATAAACATTTCTAAAGCAAAAGGCTACTATTTCCTTTTAACTTAAGAAACTATACTGACACATTGTCCATGAGATGATATTGATTTCGTGAGCAGGAATCCAGAGAGTGGCCATGGACTCACGGATGCTATTACGGATTGGATTTCATTTGAAGAGCAAATGTTAAAAGCAGTTTTTGTTGGCTTAAAATGCATTGTGAAAATACTGGAGAAAGATGTTAGAGCTGGCCAGAGCTGATGAAAGAGAAGGGGAATCCTTCCAGAAGGTGAGAGTAAGTACTTCCATTAAGAAAACAATTAACAACACATGGGAAAATGGATGCAAACAAATGATTCTCAAAAAAGGAAGTAAAATATGAAATATCTAAAATATTGTACTGAAAAATTACAAATTAACCAAAAAGATATTTTACCAATATGATTGAGAAGGATATAAAAATGACAGTGTCTTCAACTGGAAAGTTTAAGGATGTATTTCTTTTTTTCTGTGTATTTTACTTTATTTTCTCCGATTTTGTATGACAAATAGAAACTATTTATAATTAGAAATAAATACATTAACTTAATTTAAAAAATTAAAAACATACATTTTAAAAGACTTCCATTTTTCCTGTCATTACACCCAATTATGTAGCTCAATCTAATGAACTGTACATATTGTAGTATGGACATGAATTCTCTTATATCAATGTATTTATTTTCAAAAAAGTTTACTAAGGTGTTTCAATAACTCAAAATATCCAGAAATACTTTAACCAGTCCTTTGGACTGAGAACTGACTTTAACACTACGTCTTAAGGACCCCTCTATTTTAATGGCATTTAATATTAACTGGAAGACATTAGATCTAGCAATCTACAGGAAAACAGATGTCTCACTAAGAAAGAGAGCCCAACTCAATTTGAATCCAGCTCCTGTCAAGGAGTGCGATTTTGGTAAGAAATTAAATCTTCATAATTGTATATCTTTACCTTCAAAATGAGGATAATAACTAATATTTCATGGGCTTCTTAGAAAGATCATTAGAAGGACTAATTTAAAATGAGATAACCGGGCTTCCCTGGTGGCGCAGTGGTTGAGAGCCCGCCTGCCGATGCAGGGGACATGGGTTCGTGCCCCGGTCTGGGAAGATCCCACATGCCGCGGATGTGGGATCCCAGCTCACGGCTGGGCCCGTGAGCCATGGCCGTTGAGCCTGCGCGTCCAGAGCCTGTGCTCCGCAACGGGAGAGGCCACAACAGCGCGAGGCCCACATACCGCAAATAAATAAATAAATAAAATAAAATAAAATAAAATAAAATGAGATAACCATATATGCAGGATCTGGTGCAGAGATGGTATTCAAAGGTAGATCCACTTTGTGGCTCCCTGATCAGTGAGGAAATGGTAGATGGTATACTTAGAAATGATCGAAGGTCAAGCTCTGCTTTCTTTACCCAGAATAAACAGCCAGCTGGAAACATGGACTAAACACTGTCCACATGTAAGAACCAGGATACCCATGGATTTGTTCACTTTCTTGCAAGAATTAGTCTGCATAAAAGCTCTCCTGGTTGGTCAGGAGATGCTACAATTGGAAGCATTTTTGCCATAATGTCAAATTTTAATTTTATGTTGAGTGAAATGAATTAGTCTACTTGCAAAAATAAGTCTTAAGAATAACGATGCCTCTGTGTTATGGGTTTGAATTTCCAGGACTGAGCAGACTTTCAATTAGTGTGATTTGACCAATGTAAGAATCATAAACAGAAACTAGGGAACCATCATACACTGTTGATGGGGATGTAAATTGGTACAGCCACTATGGAGAACAGTACGGAGGCTCCTTAAAAAACTAAAAATAGAGCTACCATATGATCCTGCAATCCCCACTCCTGGGCATATATCTGCAGAAAAACATGGTCTGAAAGGATACATGCACCCCAGTGTTCATTGCAGCACTGTTTACAATAGCCAAGATATGGAAGCCACCTAAATGTCCATTGACAGATGAATGGATAGAGAAAGTGTGGTACATATATACAATGGAATATTATTCAGCCATAAAAAAGAATGAAATAATGCCATTTGCAGCAACATGGATGGACCTAGAGATTGTCATACTGAGTGAACTAAGTCAGAGAAAGACAAATATCATATGATATCACTTATATGTGGAATCTAAAAAGAATAAAATAAAAATAAACTTATTTACAAAACAAACAGACTCAGACTTAGAGAAGGAACTTATGTTTATCAAGGTGGAAGGGTTGGGGGGAGGGATAGTTAGGGAGTTTAAGACTGACATGTACACACTGCTATATTTCAAATGGATAATCAAGAAGGACCTAATGTGTAGCACAGGGAGCTCTGCTCAATATTATATAACAACCTAAATGGGAAAATAATTTGAAAAAGAATAGAGACATGTATATGTATAACTAAATCACTTTTCTGTACACGTTAAACTAACACAACATAGTTAATCAACTATACTCCAATATAAAATAAAAAGTTTAAAAAAAAGAAACTCATAAAAAGTACAAAGGATTCAACAAAAAACACCAAACTGGCTACAGTTTAGAAAATAAAAGTTATAAAGTTTTAATGATGTTAAATTTGAAAACAAATATAATTTGAAAAGGTGTAGCAGGTTTGAATCTTGAATTATATCAAGGCACTGTTCTCCAAACAGAATGATGGCAACTGTCTTTGTTTCTAAGGAGAGCAGAGTTAGGCTAAAACGATTGAAGATACTGAATAAGAAATTTAAATGAGAAGAAGAAAACAGCCTGATGAGAATGTTCTTAAACTGCTCACGATGCTATGAATTGTGATGGAATCTGATTCCCCTGTGGATGTCTGGAAATTAAGGCGACCCTCATTCAGCTGCAGTAGCTTAAGGTTAATCTTGCCTGAGGATGACACTAAAAACCTTCTCATGGTATCAGACTTAGGATGTTTACAAGCCTATACTGGGGCTGACTTAAGTCACTGGCTCAAGAGAAAGCAAGTAGATCTAGAAGTTTACACTCATGCTATATTTTTGCCTTCAATACAAGGGTAATGTGTTGTGAATTCTAAAAATGGAAATCATCGTGGATGGTGGTGTTCATAAACAATTTGACTGTCATTAGAACCCTTTCATGATGACTCAGAATGGTAACAGAGCAAAGTAAGACAATGTAACTATATTTAATAAGGTAAGAAAGAGTAAGAACATACTTCAGGGAGAATTCTGTGGTGTATTTTTGTCTCAGAATATTACAGCTATTTGGGATTAAAAAAAGATATAAAGTTGATACCATGATAAAGAAAAAGTCAATTTTTGATTTTTCAGAATTGTTTAATTCTTGGGAAAGCCAGGATTACATTTTGGGAGGAAAAAGGGATTGTGTTTTCTTTCATTCTTCTAAATTAGCTAGTATACTTTTAAATTGGGAAAAATTCTCAGGAATCTTGAGCACTTGGAAAGGTACTTTGAACCTCCCACACCATATAAAAAAGAACACAACAACAACACTGGGTTTTTCTTTTTTTTTTTTTTTTTTTTTTTTTTTTGTGGTACGCGGGCCTCTCACTGTTGTGGCCTCTCCCGTTGCGGAGCACAGGCTCCTGACGCGCAGGCTCAGCGGCCATGGCTCACGGGCCCAGCCGCTCCGCGGCATGTGGGATCCTCCCGGACTGGGGCACGAACCCGTGTCCCCTGCATCGGCAGGCGGACTCTCAACCACTGTGCCACCAGGGAAGCCCAAGGATTTTTTTTTTTTTTTTTTTTGGGGGGGTATGGACCCAGCTGCTCTGTGGCATGTGGGATCGTCCCGGACCAGGGCACGAACCCATGTCCCCTGCACTGGCAGGCGGACTCTCAACCACTGCGCCACCAGGGAAGCCCCTGGGTTTTTCACTTTAGACCCATTTTCGGGACTAAACGAAATATAAGTTTCCTCTGGCTATTGTACAGTGAGTTGTGCCGGCCTATAGTACTTTACCAAAATGTCTCTCTAATGTATTTTCATAATGACATTAGATAGATATTTCAGCTAAATAAAGAAGTGCACGAAGAGTAATGACCTTCCTTTTAATGCCAAAAGACACACATCAACAGATACTCTTCACTGAGCAGACAACTCCTCTGCTCCCGTTTTATCCCTGTGGAGTTGTTTCTTTCCATGGATACATAAAAGTGCATTTTCAACAAACTTTTCTTCAGCACTATTTTAGAGAAAAATCTCTCACCGGTAAAGTCAAATTCAGCTCAACCAAGTAAACCATAAGAAAATTTTATCCTAAGAAAAGCTAGAGAAATAGAGGACATTTTGTCAAAGATGAAGAAATTCTTTAAGGAGCCAAATGTCAGACGTGTGCACCTCTTACAGGACTGGAAGGAAGTCCTTTTGAGAAAAGGTGTTAAAATAAGTATTTGAAGAGCACAGTAATGGTGACCCAGGGTTGCTTAACAACACAAGATGAGTCTACTTAATAGAATAACCTCTTGGAAATACATTTTAGATGATCAGTTGAACTCACTTCTAATTGCTTTCTTGAAATGACAACTATTTTACCTTCATATCAACAAAATAGATATTCATAATTCTTTTATGTGTACACTATAAAATCCAATTCAAAATGAATCATTTAAAAAAAAAACACTCTATAGATATATATGGCCAGCTTCCTTTCAATTCCCTATTGGTATTTCTTAATTTCTCTCTACATGCTTTTTGCTTTCTGCGTATTTAGAGCAAGTCAAAAATACACTTTGCTTTCAGTAATTCAAAGTTCTGTATGGAAAATATTTAGTACTTCTTTTAAGATTTCTTATTGAAATTACTTTTTGTTTCTCCAAGCTGAACATTCCAGTTTTTATTACAAATTATTTATTGCACTTAGAATTAAGCAAGAGAGAGGGAAACTGTCTTACATATTGTCTCTCCCCAGGATGTCTAAGGTCTATATGCTGAAAAGCCAGCAGATAAATCTATTAAATCAATTTATTTTAATCTATTTAATCTAAACTATTCAAAGATGATGGTGTGTTCTTATATTTCTAGGCTAAAGCAATCTTATTTTTGTATAAGCATTTATATTGTTGCAATACTAAGCTTTTATAATTATAAAGGTGATGTACTGAGATTGTAGAGATTTCATCAAAAACTAAAAGAAAATTTAAATCACCTGTATCTTATAATGTAGACATAAATGCTGTCAACATCTGTGAAGTTTCTTTACAGTCTTTTCAGAATAGATAGGTAGGAATTTATAGATATGTAGGTAGGTAGATAGATAAGAGGTAAATAGATGGATAGATAGATATTTTATTTTAGAAAACTGGAGTCATACTGCTTACAGAGTTTTCTATCACTTAACATTATATCGTGAGTATTTTGTCCTGTAAATAGATATTCTTAGAATATTTCATTTTTAAAAACAATATATTTTAGTTGTAAAATATACTTAAATCAAGATTCATTAATCCATTCAACAAGTATTTGTTGAGCATCCACTTTGTGCAAAGAACAGTGTTCAACTCATGAAGTATATAGAAGGATTTGCACAACATCTCCACAGACCTCTCATCTAGATGAAGTGTCATATTCAAGGAGCTATAACACAAGATAGAAAGAACTTAAATGCTATAGTAGAACAATAAGCTTTACAGTTGCAGAGGAGGAAGAAATTCACATCCTCATTTAGAGAGTAATGAAAGGAGTCGTATATCTGAGCTAAGCCTTCGAGGTCAGCTGGACCTTGGACATGCAAGGATGAGAAGAAGGAACATTCCAAGTGAAGGAGTGCAGGGAAGGGGCAGGAGGGACCGAGCATCTCAGCATCTCAGCAAGTGTGACATGATGCATGCAGGTTCGAGGGCACAGACGTCTTACAGAGCAAGAGACAGCCACAGAAAACAGTAGAGTAACAAATAAAGGATTTTCCCTTTCTTTACTTAATTTCTGTGGAGGTTTCACTTATTTTATTTAACAAAGCACATTTAGAGCCAAGAAGTTCTCTTACAACTTCATAAACATAAATTCACTTGATCATTTTGACACAGTGAGGTGGGTATAACATTTCAGATGAGGAAATGGGGGTAGGTGGAGAAGATGGAAACCTGAAGGGGTGGGGTACACAGCCAGCAGGTCCTAGAACTTGATGTCAAAACCAGAAAGTTTTGCTTCAAAGTCCAATCTCTAAAGCACTTGCTCTGCTGCCTTCCCCCCACCCCATCACTTATAATTAATTCATAATGTAATAAACTTGTGGAAAAAGAAATTGAACAGCAACATAATACATACTTACACAAAGTTATTTCCATAGATACCCCTTTATCTCCATGAGCCAATTGATTTTTGGTCCAGCCCTATTGTACAGGTATAAAATAACATGACAATGGTTCATACTCAGGAGTGAAACTCTGCAGAATCTCAAGTTTCAATGAGTTTTCTAACATCCCAAAGGCACAGGTTATTCCCCTGTTCTTGCTCTCCAGTGGACTTCAATTTGGTCTCTCCAGGAAGGACTGAAATCACTGATAAGCTTCTTTAAAGAACTTGTCACAGGGAGTGACCATGTTTGGCCAAAGACTGTCAGTTTTGAAATCTGTTTTTCTGTCTACCTGACAATAATTCCTGGCACATACTCCACTCAAGAGAGAGAAGGATAAAGAAGATGTGGTATACACAATGGAATATTACTCAGCCATAAAAAAGAATGAAATAATGCCATTTGCAGCAACAAGAATGGACCTAGAGAGTATCATACTAAGTGAAGTAAATGAGACAAAGACAATACCATATGATATCACTTATATGTGGAATCTAAAAAAATGATACAAGTGAACTTATTTACAAAACAGAAACACTCACAGACATAGAAAACAAACTTATGGTTACCAGAGGGGAAAGCAGGGGGAGGGATACATTAGGAGTTTGGGATCAATAGATACATACCACTGTACATAAAGCAGATAGACCACAAGGTCCTACTGTATAACATAGGGAACTATATATTCAATATCTTGTAATAACCTATAGTGGAAAAGAATCTGAAAAACTGCATCACTTTGCTGAACACCTGAAACATTGTAAATCAACTATACTTCCAGTTAAAAAAAAAGAGAAAAAGTAAAGAGTGGAAAGGAAAAGAGTAATAAAAGAAAATGAGTAGAAGGTTTGTTCATACATGAAACCATTCGACTCAAAAGCACAGACATGCAGCACTTGCTGGGCACCCAGGGGCCCACACGTTTACTTCTGTACAGAATGCCCATTCCTCAGACACCTCAATAACTCAGTAACTGAATGTTCCATGAAGGTCCAGGTGGAAATGCTCCCTAGTGAGCATCTCTATACTTACTGTTGAGAAATAGTTACCTGGCAATTGAAATTATTCTTCTAAATCAACCCATTGCTACATTATTTTGTGTATTCAACATGTGAGATGCTTTAAACAATTACAGAGATCAAGTGAGATATATCAAGAATTTTGTTCAGAAGAAATAATTATGAAAATCTGTATCTGTCACCCTTTCAAAGAAGCTTGGAGACTGAGCTTTCAGAAATATCTAACAATTTTCATGTGAAAATAGAAGATAAATATTTGGGTAGAACATATTAGGTAGACAAGATTGAAGTGTGACAGACCTTTACTAGACCAAATCTCTTGGAGTAACTGCTTATTTGGGGGGTTATAGTTTAATTATTAGTTAATAATCTGTTACTTGTTAATTGAAACCTAAACAGAAATTTTGACGTTAATAAATGCATCTTCATAATGGAGAAAAAAAATGTCTAATATAAAAAAGTTAGTGATTAAAATTTGGAAATACTTCTCCAAAGCTCTTCCTATCCCTAGAAGTATTTAGTTTCAAAGTACTCTTGAGTTTTTTTAGTTGCATTCAAGTACAGAATGCAAATAAAACCAAGTCATATAGAATATGCTTTGTAAACTTTTTAACTGAGGTATCAAAGAACTGTAAAAAAATGGTAAAAATAGTTACATCCATTGAAACTAAAGTTTAGTGTGTGAATTTGGTTATCATACCTGGCCTAAAAACACTTGCACAAAAGAAAAAGAAGAGAAAGAAAAGAGGTTGCTTTGCACTCATGAAACCAGGCAAGCGTTAAGTCTTGGAGGGGCCTCCTTTCTATTTTCAAAGTGAGCATGTAGGAGAGTTTTGTGTATGACTCCATGTTGAATGATCCTAACAAGTTCAAGAAACAGCTTTTCCACTTCTAAAATGAAACACGTTCAAACCAATCCAAAACACTGATTTTCTGAAGTCCAAGGCTTAGTGAATAAGCTCAGAAGTCGTGACATTTAAAAACTCTGCCGCAAACCACAGAAGGGACCACTGCCTCCGCTACACATGTGTCTCGTGACACAAGGGGCATCAGGCTTTTCATCTTCAGGGCAAGGAAGTCTGAAATCTCAGAATGCTGGGGTTGCCAGCTTCTGCCCAGGGCACCATTTTATTTGCTAATTTAAACAAAGCACCGCAGGGAGGGGTGGCACATTACATGTGTACTTGGCCAAGTTGGTTCACCCAAGAGACGTGGGGTGGGGGTACGTGGGAGGGCAGGGAGGGGCAGGGAGCATCAGCATCTCAAAGAGCTTAGAGAGACACCACAGTTTCTTACCACCTGCATGAGGAACACTAGCACCGGCCACACAGGCAGGTGCCAGGGGAAGCACCCCACCAAGAAAGGGAAAGTACAAAGGTGTAAAATGCCTTCTTGGAATTCTTTAAATAAAATCTGCTCATCATCGTTTTTTAATAGAATTGGGAAATGTTAATGACATGATGTAAAATAAAATAATGAAATGAAATGAAATGAGAAATGAAATGAAACAGGCTCATTGGTTAGTGGGCAGAGTAATTTCAGAATAGACTATATACAAAGTTAAAGCAAATAACATAAAACTGTACTCAAGAAAGAAAGATAGAAGAATTCTTATGGATTCTTGGTAACATTCAAAATGTCCTCTGCAGTTACAGTATATTCATTTTGTAAGGATTCCAAGATGAACTATGAGATTGAGCTGATTTTTCAGATTAACTTCTCTTTAAATACGGAACGTGTGCAATTATGCAAGTGAAGACTCATGAGCAAAAGGCTTTCGTACCAATATTAAGATTTAAATTTTTTTTCTTTGCCAAAGGGAATACGAGGAAGGAAAAGTTGTACATTTTCTTTCACTTATCTGCTGAGAGAAAGTTCTCTTTTTCTGATTGCCCACTTCTGAATTAAGCACTTGATGCTTGAGTTGCGTATGTATAGTTTGCTCATATTAGAAAAGTCTCAATTAGATGTTCAAGTCCTTGAATGATCTTATGCAATTCTTTTATGTAATTCTTTACAGTAGAGACAACTGAAGCAAATTGCCTTTGCCAACTTCAACCATTCATTCCTTCTGTGTTAATTTACTTTTCCCTCCATGAATATTTACTGTTATCTCTAGGCCACGCATCTTCTGTGCCCAAGGAATACAAACACACCAACACAGTGCCTTTGCCCCAAGCCAACACCCCAATAGCGAGGACAAAACAAAGATAAGAGATAAAGCAGTATGACAAGTGCTGGGAGAAAATGAAAAGGAAGAAGAGTTAGGTATGGGGGCAGAGGTATCTTCTTAGCCTTTGTGTGAACTTTACAATTTTATAATTCTAAGGTAGTTGATATTTTGACTCAGGTTTTACAGATAAGAAAACTAGGACAAAGAGAATTTAATTGATTTGGGGTAATCTAACTGGCATCATCACAACTTCAGAAAGATCAGTTGCTATATTCTTTTTGACTGAAAACTCTGGCTAGAAGTGACATTTCAATTATGTCTGTAGCAGCCTTTGAGCAAAAACTTTAAAATCCTGATTTAAGTCATGTATTAATATTATGAAGACTAGCTATGAACAAGTAATATGTCACGTAACAAAATCAAGAAAAATAGCACATGCAGAGAGCGGTAAAATCTACTATAAGCACTTTAACTTCCTTTCACTGGGTTTTTAATTTTAATTATGCTTTTTAATATAATTTAAAAAACATAATTGCCTTAATATAACTTTTGAAAGTTCACTGATCTAATATTTTCTATACTTTAAGAATTGTCCTCAAGATACCAGTGGGACAAAATAGAAAAATAAGAGAGCTATATTTCTATTTAAGTAACTTTGTAACCTTTAAATAGGGAGACCACACAACTTATGGTCCAAATTAGAATACTCTTGAGATGGAAAGGGGGCTTTAATAAAAATCATCCCAGCACATCAGATGTAAACTGGGGTTAATCTGGACAAGATGGGATGCATGGTCAGGGGTGTAATTGGCTGAATTGTGTCTCCCAAAATGAATATGTTGAAGTCCTGACCCCTAGTCATTCAGAATGTGACTGTATTTGGAGATAGGATCTTTAAAGAGGTAATTAATTTAAAAAGTGGTTGTTAGGATGAGCCCTAGTCCAATATGACTGGTGTCCTTATAAGAAGAGGAGGTCGGGACACAGATAACACAGGCACAAAGGGACAGCTGTGAGGGGGCAGGCTGGGGAGGTGTCTTTCTATAAACCAAGGAGAGTGGTCTCAGGGGAAACTAATTCTCCCAACACCTTGACCTCAGACTTCTAGCCTCCAGAAATAAAATTCTGTTGGTTAAGCCATCAGCCTGTGTTATTTGTCATGGCAGCCCTAGCACACAAATACAGCGTGCCTGTCAGGTACTTCATTGCTTTCTTCATATTCCAAAAGCTAGAAAACAGTTGTTCTCAAACTTGAGGGTACAAAACTATCACTGGGAAGGTACTTAAAATGCAGATTTCTGGGCCTCACTTCAGGCCTACTGAATCAGAACATCTGATTATTGCAGGATTATCCAAGGGGAAGGCTCAGGAATGTGATGATTAATTTTAGACACTCTAGAGCCATATACTCTATGACTCTCATCTTCACAGGAATATTTTCTTATAATTCTGAAAAAGAACAATCCAAATATATTTTAACAGAGCTTAAGGAGATTTTCTCTAATCAAACTTGCATTGTAATTATATTTCTTCTTTATCTAGCTATATTCTTTTTTCTCAGATTTATTGAGACATAAACAGCATTTAATATTGTGTAAGCTTAAGGTATACAATGCATTGATTTGATTCACTTATCTGTTGCAAAATGATGACCAGGGTAGCTAATACCTCCATCATGTCACATAAAGCTGTATTGGTCTTGATAATTAAAATTATGGTATAGCAGTTATAAAACTAGATTACTGGGTGCAATTCCAGAATCAGCACTTCCTTGCTATGTATATTCAGACAAGTTGATTAACCTCTCTGAATATTTCACCTATAAAATAGAGATAATAATAATGCCTTCTTCACAGGATTATTGTCAAAGCTAAATAATTACAGTCATCCCTTGGTATCTGAGCAGGTTGGTTCCAGGACCTGCCAGGGATACCAAAATCCACAGATGATCATGTCTTATTATTGGTCCTCCATATCTGCAGTTCTACAGCCTTGGATTCAACCAACTCTGGATCGTGTAGTACTACAGTATTTATTGAAAAAAATCCACACATAAGTGGACCCACTCAGTGCAAACCCATGTTTTTCAAAGGTCAACCTGTATATGCAAAGCACTTAAACTAGTGCCTGTCAGAGGAAAAAAATCAGTGAATAGTAATATAATAATATAGTTGTATGTACATTAAACTTATCAAATACCTCTATCCTTTCTTGCTGCAATAATTTGGGTGTTGAAGTGATTGGATTGATTTAACAACCCTTTTTCAGGTTGTTCATCTTTGCCAATTAGATTGCTCTCTGTTTCTTAGAAGACTGCTCAAAATCCATGTCAATTCTGGCACCTCCTAATGCTACTCAGATTTATGTCAATATCTCAATGGACACATATTTGAATAGATTTGGATAAATAAATTGTATGATACCATGATAGATTGCAAGATCCGAGAGTTTTGGAGCTGTACTAAATGGTGGAAACATTCACTTACTCTTCAGAGTGGGTTTGAGTGATTGCTCAAAGTCACATGCATTTTTTACAGAGTCAGTGCTAGATCCCAGGTGTCCTGACTAGAACACGGTTGTATACCTTTAGCATGATTGTATCGCTTATTGTTTACCTAGGATACTTTGGAGAGTAAAGGACAATGAGAGTTCAAAACACAATGGGAGGGCTTCCCTTGTGGCGCAGTGGTTGGGAGTCCGCCTGCCGATGCAGGGGACACGGGTTCGTGCCCCGGTCCTGGAGGATCCCACATGCCGTGGAGCGGCTGGACCCGTGAGCCATGGCCGCTGAGCCTACGCGTCCGGAGCCTGTGCTCCGCAATGGGAGAGGCCACAACAGTGAGTGTACCGCAAAAAAAAAAACAAAAACAAAAACCCACAATGGGAAAATAGACATAAATTAGGACAGTCCCAGGAAAACCAGAATTATTGCAATGGACTGAATATTTGTGTTCCCCCAAAATCCATGTTTGAAATCCTAACCCTCAATGTGATGATATTAGTAGGTGAGGCCTTTGGGAAGTTATTATGTAATGAAGATGGTGCCCTCATGAGTAGAATTAGTGTCCTTATAAGAAGACGCGAGATCTTGCTTCACTCTCTGCTCTCTGCCATGTGAGAACAAAGCCTGCAAATCAGGAAGGGGACTCTCACAGAACCTGATGATGCTGGTACCCTAATCTTGGACTTCCATTCTCTAGAAAGTTGAGAAATAAGTTTCTGTTGTTTATAAGCCACACCACCTATGTTAAAGACAGTTATGGTGTATCAGCCACCATGGTCTAACAGATAAAATAGAAACGGCATCAAATATTTTAATATGCAGAACTTAACATGGGGAATTTGTTAGACAGCATTACAGAACTGGAAAAACAAAAAGGAAACAGTATAGTTAGATAATAGTTGCCGGAATCAACTATCACTTCCTGGACTAGGGAGATTAAAGGAAAGATATTGAGATTTTTCATCCTTAGAAGTTCAGTGGAGGGGCACCACAGACCTGAGATTCAAATTGTTTGGAGAAAAAGTACCAATGGCTGATACTGGTACCTCAGAAGCCCAAAGAAGGGTCCCAGAAGAGTTGGGACTCAGACCTTTAAAGATGATGTGATGTTTTATGTGACAATTGATTTCACATGTCAACTTGGCGGGGCCATGGTGCAGAGAAATTTGGTCAAATGTTATTCTGGATGTTTCTGTGAACTGTTTGTCTATCTTACGCATGTCACACAATCAAATTTTAGAAGCACATAACTTGTGTGGCTTCAGAGGTTCACAGCTGGAAGGAATTTTGCCTCAGGATGAATCATACTTCAAGTCTCACCCCTACCTGATTTAGATGATCTTTAAATGTGACTTTGAACTTTACACTTCAGAGTTGATGCTGGAATAAACCTTAGACTTTGGGGGGTGTTGGGATGGAATGAATGTATTTTCTGTGCAATAAGGACCCAGATTTTAGGGGGCAAGGGAATGCTATGAACTGAATTGTGTTCCCCCAAAGTTCATATGTTGAAACCCTAACCCCCAATGTAACTCTTTCTGCAGATAGAGTCTTTATGAGACTTCAGGGGAGCAGATGCTACCCCGCTGCTGCTGGGATCTCTGAGTGGGAACATTAAGGCTGGTTCTGGAAATGACTAAGAAGCTTGAGATGTAAACCAACTGCTGCTGATTGAGTGAAACACCATTTGCTAGGATGACACTGACATGAAAGAGATTCTTCTTCCTGCCTTTCCACCTCCCTCCAGGGTCTCTGGTTGGGTGAGCTCACAGGGAATTAGCTGACAAAGGAGAAGGTAGTTTTCAGAATCTCAGGTTCAGCGTCTCCAAGCAGAATACATAAGAGTAGGTTTGGAACACAATCCATCCCCAGTCTAAACAGTACCAATTTTATGCTTCTGTATAACAAGTTGCAAATAGATTTCATGTAAATGAAAGAACTCTCACCTGCTCCCTAAAAAGGGAGGTACAAAATCCAAACCATTCTGTATCCATCTCTAGAGACAGTAGTTTACACCTCTCTAGAGATTTTCATTACTGCTCTATTTCAGTCACACTGAATATTCTGAATATTCTGTAACTTAAAGGCTAAATTTTGAAGTAAACCACCAGCACCAAGTTTTAAGTAAAATAATAAATAAAATAAGGGAGAAGAAAAAAGAAATTAGTGAATACATACATACAAACATATATGCACATGTATGCATACTCATATAGCCAAGTACTTAATAAAATATGCATATTGATTGCACTAACAGTCACTAAATGGAGTTATCATTTTGTAACTGGTTATGAAGCTGTAACTGGTTTCTGTAACTTCTTTATTCTACTATCAAGTCCATAGACTTTTTGTCATTGGCAGCAATGACAAGTTTAGGCCAACCTAAATTTTCATTCCTAAAAATCCAAATCCTCAGTGGTCTTGTATACTAATATTTGGGTTTGCTATAATTTCCCACTAACCTGTGCCCTTGGGTGGAGGCATCACAGATCATCTTTCAGGCTTGCTGACATATCGTTGACCCAATTTCTTCTTTGTAATCAGGATCAATCATGTCAGCCAGTGTAATAACCTGCCTTTTGGTTCATGACAGGAGAGGCACAAATTGGCCAGGTGTCAGTCAATATCTAATTCAGTGAAACCATTGCTATGTCCCCTGGTGAAATTTTTTTTCCCTTAGGAAATTAAAACCAGCAGTGTCTAAGTTATGGGAAAGAAATGCAGAAATTCTGCAAAAGGGTTATTAAGTGAAATAGTGAGTGATACCACTCACCCTCCACTCCTTGACTATCAGACCCATATGTTCTAGCTAGAGAAAAATGACATGATATGTTGGTCACCAATTCAAAACATATTACCCATCCTATACAATAAAATTTAGTTTTCTAAGGGTATAATTTCTAAACTGAACTTAATTAAGTTTTAAATAGACCATTCCAGCATTTGATCGGGCTGCCTACTTTAAACTGAAGGAGTGCATGAAGAAGACCAGATAATTTTATGGGCATGAGCCCACTGGCACACTCCTCTTTGTGTGAAATGAGTATTTTGGTCCTAGGCAATGTCCCAGGAACACGACGAAAGTATATAAGCCCATAGATTTTGGTGCTAGTAGAAGCGTTTTAAACGGGGAAAGCAAATGTATATCCAGAATACAGTCCCATTTTGTAAGGGCAAATTACTGCCTCCCCCTGTTGGAAGGTATTCGGTGTAATCATTCGACAGCAAGGTGGCCGGCTGGTGCCCCTGAGAAAGCTGCCACGTTGGAGCCTGTATTGATCTCTGCAGTTCAGAGGGTTAAGAGCTGAGCTGGGGTGGTGGCCAGATAGGACACTGAAGGGGAGAACAAATCTGACTCCATATTGGATCTGTTTCTTTTACTTTAAACGTTTTCTATTGTTTTTGCTACAAGTTAAGAATGTTGCCGGTAGCCTGAAATATACAGGATAGCCCATTCTCAAGGCACTGACCTTTAAAGGTGTAACACTTTTCCATTCATATAGAGATAAAAAGTTGCAGAAGAGAGAATAACATTTGTCTTGCTGGAGGTTTACAGGAACACCATGACTTGACCTACAACCTGACCTGCATGGACAGCTGCAAGAACAAAGGATTCCAACACTAACAGGCCTGCAATTTCCGACACTAAGAAGTCTGCAACAACCAACCACACCCCTTCCTCTTTTAGTATAAAAGGGTCCTGAATTCTAACCCGGGGAAGATGGTTCTTTGGGCCACTAGTCCATCATCTTCTCGGTCTGCTAGCTTTCTGAATAAATCACTATTCCTTGTCCCAACAACTCATCTCTCCATCTATTGGCCCGTCATGCAGTGCGCAGTACGAGCTTGGACTCAGTAGCAAGAGGAAAAAGGGCAAACACTGTCTTCACTATGGTTGTCAAGACAGGCTTTGTGAAGGAGCTGGGGTTGAGCTGGGTGCTGAATGGAGGCGAATAAGGTAAAGGGAGGAAAAGGATATTGCAAGAAACCACAAGACTGAAAGAGCATGGACCATGGTTAGGGCACGAACCCATGCTGCGGATGTGACAGCAGTGAGGAAACACAGCCTTGGGGTTAGAAGTAGTTCTGTGCGCTAAATAGCAGTGAAGGACACAGGCTTGGACTGTGCGGGACCCTCCCTGCTCTCCATCTGTGGTCCTGCTACTTAGTTCTGTGGGACCTTTTTGGGTATTTCCCAATCCATACAAAACCGACAACAAAATATACTATTCTAAGTTCTGCCCAAAGGGCAGATTTCCCTTTATCACTGACTTTACAGAGACATTCCTCAGTTTTCTGGTTGCTCCTTGAAGAATAGTTTACCTAAGTAGCTCTGTTTTCTCATTGGTGGAAAGGAGATTCACAGAGCTGTTGCAGTGATTAAAGGATTCAATGAATGTGAAGCACGTAAAACAGTGCTTGGCATAGAGCAAATGCTATAAAAGGGTTTTTAAATTACTATTTAAGTTTATGATTCCATTTTTGAAAGTGTTAACTCACACTCAGAAATACTTCATATAAAAAAAAATAAAGTAAAACCTGTCTGCCTCTTTCCATATTATGTTTCTTAAGCCAAAGAACTTTCTTCTGTGTTTACTTTTTGGTCAAAGTCATATTATACACAATACATGAAATTCAGTGTGAAGGACTGGTTAAACTAGAAACACTTTCTCAATAAAACTGTTGTATTTGGGGTCATGAACAACAAAACAGCATGTTAAAATATTTATTTTCTATTGCTTTGTATTACAGCTTTCATGAGTCATGGCCTGATTTTGTGAAATATCTGTGAAGCTGTAATGTTCCACATCATCTTCACCTTGGAAAAGTGGTCAGATTTACCATGGCCAATTTGGAAGTCATCCTCAAAGTGCAGTAGTACGAAGTAGTAAAGCAAAGAAAGTAGTCATGGGTTTTAACAATCTCCTTCATATCCAGGAGTTCTAGAAACATGTCCTCCTGGCTAAGCCAGTTGTTTCTCTGTCTAATTGTAGCTCCTGTTAAGACTCACATCAAGATGATAAGGTCATTGTTCTGTAAGCCTCTTGGGCAGCTTCCTGACCTTGTACTACATATGGTGCCAGGCAGTGCTCTTGAGAGCCTGAGCTGATGGAATAGGTGTGATATTTTTTTTTTTTTTTTTTTTTTTTTTTTGCGGTACGCGGGCCTCTCACTGTTGTGGCCTCTCCCGTTGCGGAGCACAGGCTCCGGATGCGCAGGCTCAGTAGCCATGGCTCACGGGCCCAGCCGCTCTGCGGCATGTGGGATTTTCCCAGACCGGGGCACGAACCCGTGTTCCCTGCATCGGCAGGCGGACTCTCAACCACTGCGCCACCAGGGAAGCCCCAATAGGTATGATATTATCTGGGCAGACAGATGGTGGTGGATATACCATATTGGGAAAACTGACAGGAAATCCATCCTCACCAACTGTCTTGCAAGCTGGACATTTTTCTATTCTATTTTTTCCTCCTGATGGGGATGAAGAGGGGAGCACTCATTACCTCCCCAGATATATTCTGGAAAGTTTTTTTTGATAGAAAATTCTCCCGTATAATAAGTTGAAATTATTTCCTCTCAAATAAGATTTCTCCTTGTTTTCATACATTAATTCCTTTGGATTCTACACCGCCCACCATTACCACCTTTCTAATGTGGAACTGTGTTTATCTGGTGGAGAACTCTCCTCCAAAAAAAGAACAGAATGGGGGCTTCCCTGGTGGCGCAGTGGTTGAGAGTCTGCCTGCCGATGCAGGGGACGCGGGTTCATGTGTCGGTCTGGGAAGATCCCACATACCGTGGAGCGGCTGGGCCCCTGAGCCATGACCCCTGAGCCTGCACGTCCAGAGCCTGTGCTCCGCAACGGGAGAGGCTACAACAGTGAGAGGCCGGCATACCGCAAAAAAAAAAAAAAAAAAAAAAAAAAAAAAGAACAAAATGGGTATCCTGGTTCCTTCAGCATTCTCAGAAAGCAGCTCAGAGTACATCATCATCATCAACATCGTCACAACACTTATTATTATCATTATTATTATTATTTTGGATTAGCCTGGGCACCACCTGTAGGGGACCACTTTATAAGCAACTCAACCAACTCTTGTCAACTAAGAGAAAATAAGTAAGGAATTTATTGGAATGCTACTACATCACTCACAGAATCAAAGCAGCACTTTAACACTTAATCTCAAGCAGAGCAAGAGCTAGCAAAGCCCTGAGGCTTGAGGGCAGTCTTTTCAGGAAACTGCCACCTTGACGAATCAGCCTCAACCGTCTCTTTCCTATGCTTGTCATTCCTCCCAAAATTTCAATTCTAGGGGGAATGCATCTCACTGGTTGAACTAGTCTTACATGCCTACATCTAGGCCAGGAGACGGCAGAGCACGGGACCACAACAGTAGGAGAGCTGTGATTTTCCAAAAGAAAAATCAAGGTTTTGTTCAGGAGAAAAAAAAGAGTTGGATTCTAGACAAACAACACTCAACTCATAGAGTATCCCTGATGGATACGCTGGCAGTTGTGTTCTGTAAGTGCTTATAGTGTTTCAAACCGCACCTCTGTCCTTGGGCTGGTTCTAGAGACTTCCTGGGAATTTGACCTTGGGCTGAATTTGGCCACAAGCATAGATTTTATAGAATGTTAAATCTTATATTCATCGTATAATTCACCCATTACCATTCATCCAAAATGCCTTCACTACGGTCCTTCATCACCATCTGCCATTTACTAACTCAGGGTAGCAGACACAGGAATATGCTTCCCTTTAAGGAAGGATTCATCTCGCTGGGGACTATAGGCAGTCTCCAGCTGTCACCCCCTTTATGGTCTGCTTCTGCAGGAGGAAGCCACCTTGCTGATGGCAGGCCCTGTCAGTGACTGAGTAAGCAAGGTAGAGAATAAACTCCCAGTGATTCCAGCTGATCGTGGGACACTGACCTGCAGCATCCTCTCCTGAGACCTCAGCCTAGTCGGCCAAAGCAGTGTTTGGTCTGTACTGCAGTTCAAAGTCTTCCTCAACTCAAACCTGCTTCCTCTTACTTTCTTTCCTTTGTGTCAAGTGTCGATGTCTAAGAAACATCTTAAACCCTCAACACCCCTTAACACCTGCTCCAGAAAGTCCAGCGTATAACACTTGTAAACTGAGGCAATATCCATAATGTAACTTGTTCAAAGTCACATTAACTAGAGGCAGAGACATAATTAGAACATGTGTCTCTTGACGGGAAAATCCAGTGTTGTTTCTACTCTTCCATTCTGCCTGATGTTAGTCTTCCATGACAATTTGGTTGATTGAGTCTTGCAGGAATTGGTACTAAAATGATTAGATACAGCAGCAAGATAGAAATCATGAAGTCACCTGTATCAATTGACTATCATATCCATGGGACTCCAAGCACAGGGTTCTGGCCCACCCTTCCATCTCCATAAACCAATTTATTTATGGTACAGTCCTAGCGGTACAGGTAAAATACAAAATGATATTGTCTTACACACATGAACAACACCCACAAAAGCTGAGTCTCAGCTATATGAAATGCACCTGTAATTCCTACATTAGCCTCTACTCCCAAAGATGTCAGGAAAATAATGTCTCATCTGTTGTCTCTCGCTTTACAGAAAATTATGCTTTTCTCTTAATTCTCTTTAAACTCCTGGTTGTAGACCAGCCATATGTTTTTCTGGGATTCTTTGTCATGAAAACTTTTGACTTATTTTGGGTCACTAATTGGAGAGTAGGTGTTCCAAGGAGGAAAAAAGGTAGCCAAAAATTTCTACTGTCATGTAAGATGAGATATTTTATGATAAGCATAATATATATGACTGTCAATCTGTTTGGGGTTCATTATGGTGGGTCGGTGCAAGTAGTATAATTTTCAAATGGCATCAAAGATCATCACTAATAATGCTTCAAAATTAGCTTGTCTAATAGTTAAGTTACCAACAAAACCCCCAAAGCCTAGGTCTTTCTGAATTATTGAGCTCATCCCCCCACAGTGCTGCAATTACAGATCTTTACATCAGTTTCAAATTTCATTAGCTCTATATACTAGCTTATTGTCGGCAACTCAATATTTTGCATATGAATTTAATGGAAAACTGCACTGCCCCTGTGTACACCTAATCCATTTATTGAGTCATCTTGATATTTCAAAGGATAAGATAAAGAAAAGAGGGATGAATTCACCAGCACATTATGGAAAGTTGTTAGAATACTCTGCCTTCTGGTCAGTTTAAGAAACAGGCTTTTGTCAGGAACAGGTTTCTCTCTGCCTTGGAGAGTCCAGGATGGTTCAGCCTTAAAGGAGAGCCCAAGCAGAGTCATCTTTCTAATGCTAAGTGGACAGTTCAGTGGGTCTCACAGCTTCCCTGCTTCTTAGGTCTGGGGTGTGGAAAATATGTAACTCAGCTCCTCATCCTGTACTTTTAGTACACTTAGGGAAAAAGGAAAAACCTAATCCTATATGGCATCAAATTGATGTTAAATCATTTATCCAAAAACCATTAGTTTTTGGGTTTTTTTTTTATACATCTTTATTGGAGTATAATTGCTTTACAATGGTGTGTTAGTTTCTGCTTTATAACAAAGTGAACCAGCTATACATATACATGTATCCCCATATCTCTTCCCTCTTGTGTCTCCCTCCCTCCCTCCCTATCCCACCCGTCTAGGTGGTCCCAAAGCACTTAGCTGAGCTCCCTGTGCTATGCAGCTGCTTCCCATTAGCTGTCTATTTTACATTTGAAAACCATTAGTTTTAAAGTTGATTGTTTACAAAAGCATGACACAGAAAATGAATTCAAGTCATTCATTCATTCATTCAATAAAATTCAATAAATGTATATCAAGCTTCACTCTGAGCAAAAAATAAACAAAATAAACCAAAATCCCCATCACTGCATACTTTTCTTGTGTGCATGTGGGGTGGGGAGACCTTACACTCTAGGGTTTTGTCTGTTTGATTGATTTTTAAATATCCTGTATTATTAAGCCTAAATTTTTTTAACTGCCCTTAAAGAACCTTTTAATCTGACCCCACTGTGTCCATCCAAAATAGAGTCCATAATATCCTGCTTTTCTTTCCACACTGTTCTTTTTTATCAACTGCATATCTTAGTCCAGTGTCATTTTCGCCTATCCAATTCATCAATGTAAAGTGGTTTCCTCCAGAAAAGGTTGCTGATTCCTCTAATCCAAGACAATTATGTTTATCTCCCAATTTCTACTGCAATTTAATTTACTTGAATATCTACCTAATCTCTCCAAATAGATTAGTAAAAAAGGTCAAGCTTCTATTACTTTTGTGTTCCCCAAAAGGCTTCAGATTATGCTGAGCACAGTGGACGATGTTAATTAATTAATTAATTTTTTTTTTTTTTTTTTTTCCCGGTACACGGGCCTCTCACTGCTGTGGCCTCTCCCGTTGCGGAGCACAGACTCCGGATGCGCAGGCTCAGCGGCCATGGCTCACGGGCCCAGCTGCTCCGCGGCATGTGGGATCTTCCCAGACCAGGGCACAAACCCATGTCTCCTGCATCGGCAGGCGGACTCTCAACCACTGCGCCACCAGGGAAGCCCAATTAATTTATTTTTCAGTAATCTTTCGAACTTTATCTGATTGTGGTCATGCTTTTTAAAGTCACAGTAGCATTTTAATCATCCCTCTCAGTAATTAAAAATGATTACATTTTCCATGATCTGTTTTCCATGTGATGAATTTGCATTATGTATTAAAATATCCCTTAAATACCACTGCGACATTTTGTTGAGATGTTACCTCTATATAGTTAGAAAATTCTACCAAATTCTACAAAGATAACGAAAGTCCAGATCTGTATTTAAATACATGGCACCTATTTACAGAATTTTTAAAATGTAGGCAGCATTTGCCTTTCAAACATGTTTTTGAAATATGAATAAAAATAGCACATTCATCAAACAGTGAATAATTATTTGAACATTTTTGAATCAGCATGTGCACCAAGAAATGGTATAAATGTGGAACAATACATTTGAAGATTGTGACTTGTGAAAAATCATCACTAAATTCACTGGGAGAAAGGTATTTCACTTTATATGATAATAACTTACTAAAAAGATGGTCTAAAAATTGCAGATGTAAACATTTTTTGGTGACTCTTTTCCAGGTACTCAGAGTAGGAAGATGATGAGCTATGGTCCTTATACCCTTAGTAGCTATGGTGGCCGGAATATTGTTCCCCTACAGATGTCCATGTCTGAATCCCCAAATACTATGACTATGTTACCTTATATGGCAAAGAGGGTTTTCAAGTTATGATTAAATTAAGAATCTTGAGATAGGAGATTATCTTGGATTACCCAGGGGAACCCCTTATAATCACAGGTGGGTCAGAGTCAAAGAGGGTAAATGACAATGGATGCAGAGGTCAGAGTGATGTGCTGGCACAAGCCCAGACATGCATGCAGCTTCTAGAAACTAGAAAAGGCAAAGAAATGGGCTCTTTCCTTTAGTCTCCTGAAGGAACACAGCCTTGTAGACCAATTTTAGATTTCCGACATCCAGACCATAAAATAATAAATTTTTGGTTTGACTTAAGTCACAAAATTTGGGGTGATTTTTTACATTAGAAATAGGAACTAGCAGCATAGCTTATATTGCCTTTTCGGTAGCTTAGTTTCCTTCTGTGTATGCTGAGCCACCTTTAGTTCATAATTATTTATCTTCTTCTTTTTCACATCTGGGTACTAAAAGCTGTTTTGTAGTTATTATACCTTCTTAGGAGAAAAATAAACATGATTTAACTGTTTCTATTTCTGTTGACTATTATCAAAATTCTAAAGGTATACAGTAATATTCCCCAATGCAGACGTCTTTGCTTCCATCCTTGTAATAGGGAAGAACAAATCTGACTCCATATTGGATCTATTTCTTTTACTTTAAACTTTGTGTTCTATTGCTTTTGCTACAAGTTAAGAATGTTGCCTATAGCCTGAAATATACAGGATAGCTCATTCTCAAGGCTCTGACCTTTAAAGGTATAGTGCTTTTCCATTCATATAGAGATAAAAAGTTGCAGAACAGAGAATAACATTGTCTTGTTGGAGGTTTATAGGAACATTGTGACCTGACTTATGTAAACAGCTGCAAGAACAAAGGATTCCAAACCAAGGGGTTTGTAACAATCAACCACACCCACTCCCCTTTTAGTATAAAAGAAGCCTGAATTCTAACTCAGGGAAAATGGTTCTTTGGGACCCTTGTCCACCATCTTCTGAGGCTGCTGGCTTTCTGAATAAAGTCTCGATTCCTTACCCCAGCAACTTGTCTCTCCATTTACTGGCCTGTCGTGTAGTGAGCTCTATGAGCTTGGACTGGGTAACATCTCCAACCATCACTGCTCCCTTTGATTACGTGTTCTGCCTTCTTACCATCTACTTTTCCGTATTATGTCCTCTGCTACAGCACATTACTAGTCTACATAATATACAAAACCAAAATCTAGCTATAAAATTAAAGGCACAAAACATACAATAGCATGTTAAACTAATAATCAGTGTCCTAAAATGGCAGTACATGGTGCAGTTTACGTTTCAATGGTTCACTAACAATACTGCTGTCAAATCAGACAGTATCATTAGCTACACTTTTTTCGTATTAAGAAGCAAATTCTTTGAGTTTAAGCTAATTGTAGCTGTCCTAATACAGGACAAATCAGACAGTATCAGACAGTATCATTAGCTACACTTTTTTCAAATCAGATAGTATCATTAGCTATACTTTTTTCATATTAAGAAGCAAATTCTTTGAGTTTAAGCTAATTGTAGCTGTCCTAATATAGTACAGAGAGCACATTTATTTTCATTAGAAGGAGTAGTCTTCTAAGAGTTTGCTACATGCCTAGTATTTTAGGACTTTAGGGAGCAAAAACTTTAATTCCTTATCTATGTGAAATTTACAATCAAGTCAGGGAAACAACACAAGTTGGTGAAAAAAGTAGTAAATGATCAATCGCCAGGTATTTCAGTCATAATGGTATGCATAAAGAAAGATGATCAAAGAGAGAGTGTTTCTCGGGAAAGACTTTTATGTAGACAGGACATGAGCTGGACTTAAAATTGTGTGTAGAAAGGAGAGAAGATATTCCAAGCAGACAAACAACGAGTAAGGACACAGAAAAACCTAAGCACAGGACTGTGATGACTTTGTAGTATGGAGGAATAGTGGAAAATTAGAATAAACAAGAAGAGAAGTCCACAATTAGTGGAGCAGTCAGCAGCAACTTGGAAACACTGTGGAAACTTGAGCAAAAAAGCAGAAGTGATGAAAGCATTAAAAAACAATGATTAGCACAATGGGTTTAAGAGTGTGAAAACCAAACACCAGAAACCCCAAGTTTAGGGAGTGTGAATGGATAGGAAGATTTTAATCCTGGAGCCACCTGGCCCTTCAAGGATCTATGACATGTGACACATGAAATTCCCGTAGCTCATGCTGTGATGCTTAACTATTACAAATGATTTCTTAGGGTGATAAAAGATATTAATTTATAGGGTTATTCGTATTTTATGAGTGTGTAAGTTTATTAATAGAGCATTTTCAAGAAATTAATCTAACTAAATATTTCTCCTTGACATTAGAAGCAACCTCACCTTCATATCAGCTCCACAGAACACTTTCCAAGGGAGGCAATGAGCCAAGTGACTTTTAATAATTTATAGATTACTGCAGTTATTGCAAAGGCTGACATCTCATAGTCTTGGCCAGAGTCAAGTCACATAGACTGAACAGATTAGCTCTCAAAAAAATGAAAGCACATAAAAATATTACTTCACTCACTTTGATGGTATTCTGATAAATTCGTTAAACTTCATCTGAAATATTAGGTGAAAAGAGGGAAAATTGATCTTCAAATCAAAAAAAAAAAGTAGATAAAAAGGATCATTACTTCTGGAAATAGTCCTTAACCATATCTGCAATTTTGTCTTTAAATCTATCATCAACTCCTACTCTCCCTCCACTGCCTTTAAATTAACACTTGTCCTGAACTTTCACCCACAAAACAGATTGCTATATAGATGCAAAAAACCATGAACATAAGTGTAACCCTGTGGAAAGGTCAGGGATATTAGAGCTTGAAAAATGTGCCTACTGAAGTGAACAGAATTCATTCTTGTGGAAAATACACGGGCCAAAACTAAAACCAAAGCAAATACCAAGAAGAAAGTAAAGTCCTGGCAAATAGAGAAAAACTACATGACTAACTGAAGGTAGCTGTGAAATGAAGGTTCCAAGGGAGTGAGAACTGAAATCTGGGAATTAAGGAGGAGAGAGCAAGAGAAAAAGCAGAAAGATAAAGCAGAAAGGGGACCAGGAAAATTGTCAAAAGCAAGTACTGAGGTTCACAGCTTGCTCTCTGGGTCCTGCCTGGGCAGACAGTGTGGAGGAGTCAGTTGAGTTTAAATCTCTAGGGACAGCTTAGATCATCCCAGAGTATCATTTAGGAAGGAACAGTTGGACTCATGGCTGTAGCTCCCCAAACATTTGCTGTTTCAAAGAGCTATAGCTAAAGGCACCTTAGAATAATATTTTCATAAGCAGACAGTCCCCAGGTTACTATTTCAAAATGTGCTACATACTGTGAATTACAGAAGTCAACACTTTTATAAAATATTTCTTGCCTGTTTCCTCATTTTTCATTTCATCCTATAATTTAACATTTATAAAGGATAGAACATTTCTTAATCTTGGAAAATAGTCATTAGTAGCAACAAAAATTCTATTGATCTCTTACCTCTTTAAGACTCCATGAAAATTGCTTAACTTTCTCTAGATAAACATTAGGGCATGAGAAACATAATATTTGCATTTGATCTGCCAAATACAAAGTTATATTTTCCATCTCCTGAATCAAAGTTGAATGCTGTTTAATATCATAGAATCTTTCACACATACTTTTATTCTTTCATTATCCTACTCTGTAGAAGAAGCCAACACAAGGACATGTGAAATCTCTGTTAGGGTGTAACTTTCTCATATCATTTTTCTAACATTTACTGTAGACTCTTGTGCAAATGTTCTGGACTAATTTCTTCATTGTCTTACCTCAGCTCTTTCGGCTGTGAGGGATTCCTGAACAAAGAATAATTAAAATGCCTAAAAAATAAGTGGATATTAAATATGACTGCATTATTAAGAGGAAAATGTAGACTGTGTTTCTCAACACTCTCACCAGCCAAAAGAGTCTGCAGAAGGTGCACAGTTGTATTAATGAAACACTCACCACTCCACCTACAAAGTAATTATCGCCCAGCTCAAATACTGTGACCAGATATAATGTGCATAGCATCTAAAGAGCTATGTCGCTGTAATCTGCTTTGAGAAAGTACAGAAGGCAATGGTGTATGGAAGACACAACCCCTATGACCTGCCTCCTTTGTCTTTTATTACAGCCCACTGCTAAGTACAACTGCTGGAGGTTAGAGGCGCCTTCTGAAATTTTTCTTGGGGACTTGAACTGCCAGGTGAGCAGTAGTGAGTTTACTTTTTGAAAAATGTTATCCAAGAACAGAGACAGAAAAGTAAAAAGAAGAATGTGAACAAATTCTATTTTGGTCAGGCTACTAAGGCTAAAAATTACAAAGGGAAGAGGAAGTTAAATGAAGGGGAGTGAAAGGAAAGACAATGTCACATCCACTGGGAACTTAAAAGTGGTCCCCCATTTGCCTATTGTTCAGCCTCCAAATACCTCCTCCTTGGCTTTGCACCCCTATATTTGGATGGCCTTCCTCTACCTTTCAACTGCTTATCAGAGTTCCACTCCAAGATTCCAAATAAGCATTACATTCTATGTGACACTCTCCCTCATCTTCCTCTAAAAATGTATTGTTTTAGTAGATTGTGTGCATTCCTGTTGGGTGAGTCATGCAGCCAGTGTGGTATAGCGCAAATCTCTCGGGATTTGGAATCAGACTTGGATTGATTCTGCCATTCACTTGCTGAATGACCTGGAAAAGTTATTTAAGCCTCAATTTTTCTCATGTGTCAAATGGCAATGATGCTGCTTCCTTCACGGGGGTGTGGTGAAGTTTAAACAAGATGAAGGTATAAAATGCTGAACACGGGGTTTAGTGCATAGTAGATTCACAATGAATTTTCGTTCTCTTTGCTTCTACCTCTTTCTCTTTCAGTCTCTGGTTTTCGTCTAAAATCAACAAAAACATAAAGCCCATGTCATAGTTAAGGTATCAGGACTCATCAGGTTCCTATGGAGTCTACAGTCAGTAGTGAACCACTCTGAATACCCATTCATAGACTCAGTGACTTACATCAGAAGCCAGCAAAACCAAGCCTACAGACCAGACCCCAGACCACTGGCTGTTATGTGAAGCCCTCGAGCTAAGGACAGCTTTTACATTTTTAAAGTGGTTGAAAAAAATCAAAAGAAAAATAAAATTATATGAACTTGAAATTTCAATGTTCACAAATGAAGTTTTATTGGGACAGGTTCATGCTTACTTGTTTATGTGCTAGCTATGGCTCCTTTTATGCTGAGAGGTCAAAGTTGAGTAGATAAGAGATTATATGGGCTACAAAACCTAAAATATTTACTACTCAGCCTTCACAGAAAAAGATAGCTGACTCCTGTCTTAGATTAGTAACAACAGAGAACTGAATCAGAATGATTCATGAGCAAGTGCCCCAGACTTTGATGCAAATTTCCTGAAGGCAAAAATTACCGTAGCTCTAACAGTAGTTTTGTATATAATAAGCCCTAAGTAGACACTTTCAAATATATAAAGAAATAATCAGATAAAGGACATAGGTTCTGTGAAAGGTGAATAATTTCTAACTTTCATTTATTAAAATTTCACTTAAAATACACATAGGGAATTATAGTTCTTGCAGAAATCATATAGAATATTAAGATATCATAATTAAATTCCTAAGAAATTCAGAATTTTAAAAAAGTCCCGTTTAACACAAACCCAAATATTTAAGTGGTAGTTGAAAGAATTTAGCATCTAACATTCCATATCTAAAACTTTCTTGGAAGATTGATATAATAAATTTCATTCAGTCATTAAAAATGCATAATCAGAAGGAGTGAAATGTAATGAGGTGACATTTAGAGATGTTTAAAAACAATTTTCCCATTTGTCCCCTGCATGCTCTCAGGTAAAAATAAAATTCATATTTAAAAAGACCAATAGTCATGAGCAATACTCTTTCCTTTCTAGAAGAATTTTAGCATGCACATAGTCTTGACAAGTTTTCTTCTTTTAAAAATAAATTATAGTCATGACTTTATTTTTGGCTATCACATTCTTGTTCATAAAAAAATTAAAATCTAATAAACAGTGTCTTAAATTAGTGCTCCTAAACCTGAAGTGCACATGAATCATAGGGGATTCTGTTACAGACGCAGGTACTGATTCAGTAGCTCACAGGGGATGCTCATCACACAGTGAGTTGCAAGGTCTAAACAATACTGTCTTCCAACACACACAAAAGAACAGCACAGCCTTGTTTGAAAATTTATAATTTTGTTCTTTTTACCTGGCATAAATTCAGAGTAAAATTCCTTCCTCTGTGGCATGACCTGGAGTTTTCAACCAACTATTATACTGTTTGGGATTTTAAAATGTTAATTCTTTTTAAAAGTCACACCTTGTTCCACATTTAAAAACCAATTCCAGATTGTAGCAACATTCTTTGTGTTCCTCTACTGTCTTCTGTTCTATCCACATCCATTGTACTTTTTATTGAGATATAATTGACATATAAAATTATATTAGTTTTAGATGTACAGCATAACGATTGGATATTTGTACGTATTGAGAAATGATCACCACAAGAAGTCTAGTTAACATCCATCACCACAAGTAATCACAATTTTTTTTTTCTTGTGATGAGAACTCAACTGTAGTCCCCATGCTGTACATTACATACCCAGGACTTATTTACTTTATATCTGTAAGTTTGTACCTTTTGACCACCTGCAGCCATTTCGCTAACCATCCAAGCGCCACTCTGGCAAACACCAATCTGTTCTGTGAATCTACCAGTTGGGGTTTTTTTTAAATATATTCCACATACAAGTGAGATCATACACTATTTGCCTTTCTCTGTCTGACTTATTTCACTTAGCATAATGCCCTCAAGATAAATCCATGTTGTCACAAATGACAAGATTCCCTTCTTTTTAATGGCTGAATAATACCCCATTGTATACATATACCACATTTTTTTAACCCATTCATCTATTGATAAGCATCTAGGTTGCTTCTATGTCTTGGCTATTGTTAATAATCCTGAAATGAACATGGAGGTGCAGATATCTTTTTGAGTTAGTGTTTTTATTTCCTTTGGATAAATACCCAGAGGTGGAATTGCTGGATCTTTAAGTAGTTCTATTTTTAATTTTTTAAGGAACCTTCGTACTGTTTTCCACAGTGGCTGCACCCACCAATTAACAGTTCCACCAATGGTGCACAGGGATTCCCTTTTCTCCACATTCTCACCAACGTTTATTTCTTGTCTTTTTGATAATAGTCATTCTAACAGGTGTAAGGTGATATCTCACTGTGGTTTTTGATTTGCATTTCCCTGATGATTACCCATGTTGAACACCTTTTTATGTGCCTGTTGGCCATCTGTATGTCTTCTTTGAGAAAATGACTACTCAGATCCTCTGCCCATTTTCAATCAGCTGGTTTTCTTGATGTCAAGTTGTACGTGTTCTTTACATACTTTGGAGATTAACCAACTTATCAGATATATGATTTGCAAGTATTTTCTCTCATCAGGAGGTTGCCTTTTCATTCTGTTGATGGCTACCTTCACCGTGCAGAACCCTTTTAGCTTGATGTAGTCCCACTTATTTATTTTTGCTTTTGTTGCCTTTGCTTTTAGTGTCCCATTATATTTCTTACTTGCAAGGAAAAATATGGGAAATTTGGACAATGGATGTACAATGTAGGTATGTTTTTACTGGTTATTATTAAAATTCACCTATGGAGAAAAATAACTTCTAAAAATGTTTATGAATGATAGCCTTAAAGTCTTTCCTAATCCTAGTTAAACATTAAGGGAAAATGAAACTTTGAGAAAGACACAGTGTTTTGAATAAAAATCTAATAGACAAGAATAATTCCCCAGAGTGATCCAATGATCTTATAACAATCACTGTCACCTAATATAGAGAAAAATTTTTACAGGCTCCATTAAAAAAAAAAAAATTCAGTGGTTCTCACTGCCTATGAGATGAAGCCCACACTTTTTAGCAGAACAGACAAGTCCTTCGGGATCTGAGCTCCCACCACCCCACCTGCCGTCCTACTCTCTCAGCACTCATCCTCTCACTCCATGTGCCAGTCTTATCAGTAACTGTGCCATGTTCCTCACCTCTGTGCCTTTGCATATGCTGTTCCCTGTCTGAAAAACCCTATTTACCCACAGAAGTCTCACTTATGCTCCTTGAAGACCTGACCTCTGTTTCCAGTCGGAGTCAGATCCTTCCCCTAACATCCTCCCAATTCCTCTCTTAAGCACTTATGTCATTGCTAGAATTATTTGCTCACAGTAGATTATGAGCCCCTCTAGGATAAGAATAATCTCATCATGTTTATATTCCAGTGCTGAGAACAGTGTATTATAATAGACATTTAATAAGTGTTCAATGAGTTGATAAATAAATGAAACAGATTTCATATCTGTATAAAATATATTAGAAATGCCAACCATTCAACTACTTGGACATAGATGTAAAAGTTTGCTCAAAAATTGTCTCAGGGGGCTTCCCTGGTGGCGCAGTGGTTGAGAGTCCACCTGCCGATGCAGGGGACACAAGTTCGTGCTCCGGTCCGGGAAGATCCCACATGCCACGGAGCGGCTGGGCCCGTGAGCCATGGCCGCTGAGCCTGCGCGTCCAGAGCCTGTGCTCCGCAACGGGAGAGGCCACATCAGTGAGAGGCCCGCGTATCGCAAAAAAAAAAAAAAAAAAAAAAAAAAAAAAAAAATTGTCTCAGGTAGAAACAGATAAGAGTACATGATGACTAAATCCAAGATTTGATCCTGGGACATGAAAATAGACATGAATGGAAAAAATGATGAAACTCAAAAAAGTCTGTAGTGAATAGAATAGTACCAATGCTAATTTTCTTAATTTTGACAAAAACAATATAAAAAAATTACAATTATGTAAGATGTTAAATTAGGGAAGCCTGAATGATGGGTATATGAGAACATTCTCTAGCATCTTCATCATTTTTCTATAAATCTAAAATTTTTCCAAAGTAAAAAGTCAAAGAAAAATTCTGCTCAAGTCATAGTGACAAGCCAGAAATCCTCAACTCATTCAGTCATTCAATATTTATTGAAATGACTATCATATAGTAGGGGCTCAAGGGTATTTGTTGAGTGGACCACTGCTACAGGAATAACACAGCAAGTGATCACCCTGGAATTGGAAATCCTACCATTAAAGTCACTGTGGAGGCGGCCAGCGAAGGAAGTCAGTACCATTGCCAGAATGCCCCTGTTCGAGTGGACACACCAGACAATAAGACCTTCAGCCCAGTACTAATTTGTAAGAAGATTTTTGTCTTACTTAATTGCTTCTTTAAGCAACAAGTAAAGATAATACCAAGGAGAACATTTTCTATAAGGGCAACAAAATAAGAAAGATGTCAGTAAAATATACCATATTATTTTAATAGTAAAATTTTAATATATGATACACAAATTATTTTAGATGGTATAATTCCTGTGCTGAAATAACTGACAAATGATTTGGGGCAAAATGAACAAGTAGCTTATGGAATGGCAAAGTGACTTTCTATAGTAAAGATCTATATAAGCATTTAAATAGTATGTTTATCATTCAATTTGAAATAACCCCTGAAAGGTTGTTTCTTCATCAGAAGACTTCAAAACTGCACATACTGTGATGGTTATATATTTAGTCAATAAGTATGTAAGTATTCAGTCAATAAGAATCTCTCCTGCTTACACGTTCCACTTATCCCAGAATGTTTGTCTACATTACATCTATATTACTAGAAACTCAGAAAATAATTTTTATTTTTCTCCAAATATAGAAATTTTATGTAGCTTTTATTACTTAAATAACTATTTCAACTGTTTAAGAATTGTATTAAAGTATATAATAGAATTTCTGCATGTTTTAACAGACAAATTTGAATTTACTAACAGAAACTTCATAGTTACAGCTGAAAACAGTTTTTCTCTGGAAAAAAATATAGCTGTGTAGTTAGACTGTGATACTAAATTCTAAATACTTTATTAAACTGTATAATCATTAATGTAATGTGACAAATTATTTTCTGAAATTCTGTGTAGATGTTTAGTGACTATAATGAGAAGTTAATCTTAGCAGTGGTTTTAGGATTTCTTTTATTTCAGTTAATGAAACCCAAACCAAATTGGTATCAAACCCAGTAGATGGCAGGAAACCATACCATCCACTGATTTCAAAATTTTCTTTGAATATATGAAAACTCCTACCCAGAATGCTCTGTTTTGCTGGTAAGTCAACAGCTTGGCTCTTTTCTGCCCTTTCTTTTTTCTTTTCTTTTTAAAGGATACACTTTATTATGTTGTAGGAAAAAAAAAGTTATGAAAGAGGGAAAGACGATATCAAATTGCCTGAACATTTATTGAAATGTGTGCCAGATACAGTGTTAGTTCCTCCCACTTATAAGCTAAACTCATGCTTTCCTTTATACTGAAACTTGCTCTTTTCCCATTATTCCAATTATTCCAATTAAGGAAATAGCTCTTACTTTTCACTGAGTTGCCCAGGCCAAAAATTTTTAAGTTATTTTGGACTATTTATATCCTTACACCCAATCTCCTTCTGGTAAGTAGATCTACTCTACTTTCACTGCATGTTGTGGATCTGACAGTTTGCTGTACATCCACAAGCATCATCCACGGTCTGATTTGGATCATCTCTTTTCCCAGACTCCTATAAAAGCTTTCTAATGGGTTCTCTGTTCAATTCATGTTTCTCCAGTTTATTTTCCATACTGCCTTCAGAGAGCCTTTTAAAAACTTAAATAATTTCTAATCACACTTAGAATAAAAATCAGAGCCTTACAATAGCTTGAAATATTCTGCATGTCTGGCCCCTGGATACTTCTCAACTCCATTTTCCTTCATGGTGCTTCAGCCATTCTTGCTAGAATATTCCAGAGCATTCCTGCCATAGAACCTTTGCACGGAAGGAGCTTCCTCCAGACACTGCAGATCTAACTCCCTAATTACCTTCAGATGTTCAAATTTTACCTTCTCCTGATAGCTTTAACCTACTTCATTTAAAATATCAAACTTAACCTTCCCCAATTGCCTCTCAATCACTTTATCTTTTTTTTCTGTTTTTAATAATAGCCCTTCGATGTGACTTAATACATAAGTGTTTGTTAGTTATCTAACCACTAGGAAGTTATAGCTCTGAGGACTGTGTTAGGAACATTCTTAAGGATAACAAAGTTGGTGACTCTGTTTACTCTGGTACATCCACTGTCCGGAAGCTTGTAATGTAACAGATAGTAAGCATGTAACAGATAATTATTAATTTTGTAAATCAATGAATTAATATATTATCCTTTGGTTCTTTTTTTTTTTTTTTTTTTGTGGTAGGCGGGCCTCTCCCTGTTGTGGCCTCTCCCGTTGCGGAGCACAGACTCTGGACGTGCAGGCTCAGCGGCCATGGCTCACGGGCCCAGCCGCTCCGCGGCATGTGGGATCTTCCCAGACCGGGGCACGAACCCGTGTCCCCTGAATCGGCAGGCGGACTCTCAACCACTGCGCCACCAGGGAAGCCCCCTCTCCTTTGATTCTTATACATTCTTGTAAGTTGTTTTCTTATTCATATAAGATATTGACTATCCTACACATTGAGAAAAACCTGGGATCATACAACATAAAACATAAAATTTAGCCTTTCTCAGGAAAAGAGTAATAATCAATTTTAAAACCATATTATTCCCTCTGATATTTTTTTATTTTCTTTATGTTTTTATTGCTTAGTGACCTAGGCTGGTCTTTTCAAGTGTACTACAGTCTACAACAAGCTGAAATTATTGGAAAAAAAAAAAGAAGAGAGTTCATTCCTGAAAATGTTGTTTCATTTTACCACACAATCTCCCAGTAGTTTCAGACTATTTTGAATGACCTGTTTTGACCAAGAAAATAGTGAAAGTGACATTCTAGGAGTTCTGATTCTGAGCTTTCAAAAGGATTCACAGATCCTACTTTCACAAAGAGGGAACCTGTCTGCCATGTAACAAAGTCTAGGCCAGCCCATCCCTTGAGAATTAGAAACACGTGGGAAGAGAAAGCCACGTGGAGAAAACCGTGGCCCTCCCACCAACAGCCAGCACCTGGGCCCCAACGTGAGCATGGGGTCACCTGGGAGTCTCCTTGCCCAGCTGCCCCGCACAAAACGAGAGAGGGCAGAGAAGAGCTGTCCTTGCCAAACTGGACACAAATTCCTGATCCTTGGAACTGGTGAGCAAAGAGCATCATGGTTGTTTTGGGCCAGTAAAACTCGGAGAGGTTCATTCAGTAGCCGTATCAGTCTCCTCAGGCTGCCAGATATGACAGCCTGGGGGTTTAAACAATGGAAGTTTACTTCCTCACAGTTCTGGGGGCTGGAAGACCAAGATCAAGGTGCTGTCAGGGCTGGTTTCTGGTGGGAGCTCTCTTCCTAGCTTGCAGACGGCTACCTTCTCACTGTGTCCTCACCTGACTGTCCCCATGCGTGTGGAAAGAACACTCTCGGTCTCTTCCTCTTCTGACAAGGACATCAATCCTATTGGATCTGGTACCACCCTTATCACCTCATTTAACTCTAATTATCTCCCTACAGGCCCTATCTGCAAATACAGTCACATTGGGGGGCAGGGATACAACTTATGAATTCTGGGGGGGGGCACAATTCAGTCCATAACAGCAGCAATAGAGAACTTATGGCTATAGAATAGTTATTAAGCGGCAATTAATCCCACAATGACCTTCCATATAATACATGCCAAGCATGAATAGTCCTAGGGAGGACTATCATATGTGACATTGCTATTTCTTATATTTAAAATGAGCACTAATGCTTTCATTTAAAATGATAAAAGTCAAATGTTTGTACCATTGCTATTGTGTGAGACTAGCTGAGTATCACTGATTTTTTTAACCACTCGTTCCCTTAAATGGAAGCAAAAAATAATACTAAAAGAAAGTTACATGGTACCATTCCCTTAAAACTTGTGATGTGCTACCCTTGCCCATAACTGGGACAAACTCTTATCCTATCACAGTTTGCCATCATCTGAAGCAGCATTAATGATCAAAGTGACACTCAGCCAGCCTGGTCCAGAGACTTGCTTATTCATCTCTTTCTCAACAAATGACTTTGCTATGCTTTGATCTAATATTTTATGTAACTTCTTATATATATATATATATATATATATATATATATATATATATATTTTACATCTTTATTGGAGTATAATTGCTTAACAATGGTGTGTTAGTTTCTGCTTTATAACAAAATTAATCAGTTATACATATACATATGTTCCCATATCCCCTCCCTCTTGCGTATCCCACCCACCCTCCCTATCCCACCCCTCCAGGCGGTCACAAAGCACCGAGCTGATCTCCCTGTGCTATGCGGCTGCTTCCCACTAGCTATCTACCTTACATTTGGTAGTGTATATATGTCCATGCCTCTCTTTCGCTTTGTCACAGCTTACCCTTCCCCCTCCCCATATCCTCAAGTCCATTCTCTAGTAGGTCTTTTTGACTCCTTTTCACCAAGGTTAAAAAATAAGATTAAAAATACTTTCTCTTAAATACTGTACTTAAAAATACATCCTGAGGCTAACGGTACTAAGGCACTGAGGATAACTGTGCTAACTTTCATTAGCATACTTGGAACTTCTTGATGAAAGGCTGTAACTAGCAGAACATATTATCATTTTTTAGGAGAGAATACTCATCGTTTCTCGATGATCTAGCGATTCTCATTTTTTCTATTCATTTTACTAATATGGCCCAGATTTCTGGGGACAAAGAGGAAAATTTTAACATTCCTTTTTTACTTTGAAATTAGGAAACATTGTCTGTTAAAATGTTTAAACTGTCATTTGAACTAATCTGTAAAAATAGAATGTTTTAAAAGTTAATACTAAATATAACTTGTTGGTATCTATGTTAAATTTCATTTCTAAAATGTTTTTCTAATATTTTCACCCAAAGAAGCCAATCACCTAGGCTTTGCAAAGCTTTCAACTAGGGTAAGCTGCAATTAAAAAACCGATAGAGTCATCCCTAATCCAGGAGATCTTAGACACTTAGGTACAAGTTGAAGTCATCTGGGACCAGGAATGCTTTCCATCCAATTAAGGAGGCAAAGGTTTTCATTCATTCCCCCAATACTTATTGTGCACATTCATTATGGCAGGCCTGTGCTAGATGCTGGAAGCAATAAGATGAGTAGAGGGGTGGGGGCAACTTATAGGGAGTGCTCCAGGAAGGCTTCAAGGTGGAGGTGGCTGAATGAGAAAGATAAAGCAAAATGCCATCTGTGGGAATTCACAAGTCCACAGTCCCTAATTAACTGATGTAGAGAATGATTAAAAAATATACTATGACCGTGACCTAAATTTGCATAGCAGGTAGTATAGTATACTATACTATAGTATACTATAACCATAGAGAAAAATGTTCTGTTTAGGTATTCAAATCTGAAGAGTGTTTAAAAGAAAGAAACTGTCTAAGAAATAAAATATAAACATTCCCATTCTCTTTCGTTTTAAAACCTTAGATGCTATAGTAATATATTAAAGAAGAGATGTTTTGTTCATTCTGATAAAGAATCCTTTTATAAACATTTTAGTATAAATTTAAACATAAAAATCCTTTACTACCTTTTTAGAGAATAAGCAATTTTTAAAGTAATTTTTAATTATTTAGAGCTTAAATTTTTATTTTGCTTCTTTGGTAAAATTTTAATGACTTTCATACAAGGAATAGCATCTGGCTTGATCTCATGAGATACTCTGATCAAGAGAGTCTATACATTCATAAAATTATAAGAAAATCCACATTTATTTTCACTCATCAGGATTTCCTAGAGGGCACTGCATTTCTCTACAGAACGTTATATTTCAAAACATCTGGGTCAGAATAGAACCATTATTCTTTGAGGAATAACGACTGTAATGGGCTAAAAGTTCCCCTAAGTACACTAAAATGAATTTATAGGACATTACTGACTTTAAGAAACTTACATACACACATGCATTGGTTATATATCACCACTTTGAGATTATGATTAGTGTGGTCTGATTATAGAGATGAAATTAAAGCCAAGATGCTTCACCAACATAAGGATATATTTTTTTCTGGGAGGTTGCTGATAGTTTTATAACTTGAAGATACATTTCTTTGTGTACTTCAACAGTCCATACTGGTAACCAATTGAAAACCAAACGCCATGGGAGAGAAAATTGACGATATGCACTTTAGATATATCTTACTGTTCTCCTTGGTGAATTACCATTTATGGAGGCCAGTTTGGAAGGTCATAAGAGGTGAAGCTGCAAGAAAGAACACTCCAGAGGTCATCCAGGCCGTAGCCAACATTTTCCAGGGTTTGTCAGCGACTTGTGTCACCGGTTAGTCTCCAGAAGATGGCCCTCCAAGCAGTCACACCTGTGTCCTCCCTCCCCTTAAACTGGGACTTCACCTGTGACTGCTTTGACTCTGAGACCAGGACGCTGGGAGAAGCCCAAGTTACGTGGAGATGTCCTGGATGATGAGGGTAGAGGGAGAGATGTCACGACCTGTGAGTGAAAAAGTGCTCACTGAATCCATCCTCCGCAGACTTTTGGAGAACTCCGCCCAGCTGCAGTTGAGACAGGCTGGGACCTGGGACCTGGAACCCTTTGCTGCAGTGCTTGCACTTGGACAAATATCTCCTCAAGCAACAAAATACAAAGAAACTATAAGGGACTAAAAATAACTGTGTGCATGCGCAGTTGGTGCAAATTATGGAAAATAAGATACAAAAAGACCGAAAAAACAACTGCCACTTCTGAAGAGCCGAAAAGCAGGGTATCTGGAGCAAAAGCAAAAGTACATGCCTCCTGCGTTCAGCACCACCAAAGGGGTGGTCAAAACACCTAAGCCACCCCTCTGGCCTGATACCTGGACACACCCCTACCTTCACCCCATATAAGGAACAAGCTCACTCCTTCCTTGGCAAGCAAGCAAGCAAGGGAAACTGTTGTTTGTTCTTGCTCCCCTCTGGTGCAAGCAGGGGCTCCAAAAAAGCCTTGCCTGAATTTTTTGTCTGGCCTCTCATCAATTTTTATTGATTAAGGAGGCCAAGAACCCTGGTCAGTAAGACCACGATCAGACTGCACACACAGAGGAGATCCCAGGCAAGAATCTCCCAGCTGAGCCCAGCAAACCCAGAACTATGAGAGATAATAATACATTGTTGCATTAGGCCACCAGGTTTGGGGTGATTTTTTTACTCAGCAATATATCATCTGGAGACTTGCCTAGAAACCAGAGCTGGAACACGACAATGACGACCCACCTCCACTAAATTCTGTGTCCTGACTTTGTCTACAGTCAACTGCCCTGTGGATATCACCACCTCCTCTGAATATCTATAGTATTTATTACAAAAAATCATCATTTGATACTAACCAAATACTGCTTTGTATGGTTAGCTGTCTATTTATAGCTTCTTTGTAACATACGACCTCCATCTGCGGCAGTTATGTAGAGATTACAATGATATTTTTAAAATTGTTTCATTACCTTTACTTAATAAGCACTGAACGTCAATGACTGTCTACCTGCCATCTGGCTAGGTTATGACAGGGGTTCCACCTAGAGGGCTTGTGAAAAACAGACTGGGGGACTCCATCCCCCGAGTTTCTGATTCACAAGGTCTGAAATGTGGTCCAAGAATGTGCATCTCTAACCAGTTCCCAAGTGATGCTGACGCTGCAGGTCCCGGACCACATTTTGAGAACCTCAGGGTGAAGATAATCCCCAAAGAGTATTTTCTAGGACTGTTAGTCCCCCCAAATTATAAATCAGGTAAAAATAAGTTTGTCTACTATGCTTCTCCATTTCTCATCCTGGGCTGCGCCCCTTTGTGATTCCTCTGCTTTACAAGCCTCTCCATGGGCACTGCCTTTACGTCATCCCTGCCTCTCCATGTAAAGTCCTCCAAACATACAGAACATGCCAAAATTCCCACTGCCTTCTACTTTTGATTCAGAAATACTGCATTAAATGATCGAGTTTGAGCTCACCTTCGGTTGAGATTATACCGGTATATTCTTGTAACAGCAGTACCCAAGAACACAGTGCCTGATGTATAGAGTTGGTACCCAACTCTAATACATCAGGCACTGTTTTTAGGTAAAATTAAATAAAAATTCAATGTACAGTGTGAATTATTGATCATTTTGCCATGGTGCTACATGGCAAGGATTCTATACAAGTTTAAGAATTATGTCTGTGAACTGAAAAGGAATAAAACACCAATATTTGATTTTCAAGTGATTTAAACAACAATAAAAAGGAATGAAATAATGTCATTTGCAGCAACATGGATGGAACTAGAGATTATCATACTGAGTGAAGTAAGCCAGACAGAGGAAGACAAATATCATATGATATCACATATGTGGGATTAAAAAAAAAAGGTGCAAATGAACTTATTTACAAAATAGAGTCATAGATGTAGAAAACAAACTTATGGTTACCAGGGAGGAATGGGGAGGAGGGATAAATTGGGAGATTGGGATTGACATATACACACTACGATATATAAAAGAGATAACTAATAAGGACCTACTGTGTAGCTCAGGGAACTCTACTCAATACTCTGTAATGACCTTTATGGGAGAAGAATCTAAAAAGAGAGTGGATATATGTATATGTATAACTGATTCCCTTTGCTGTACATCTGAAACTAACACAACACTGTAAATCAACTATACTCAATAAAAATTGTTTAAATTAATTAATTAAAAAAACAAACAAAAACCCAAGAAAACATAGGCAACGACAGACATTTGTTAAGTTCCTGTGTTAACTAGAACCAGGGAGAATGATGAATAGGGCACAATCGCAGCTCCTTACAGACTCGGGGAAGACAAGAGGGATGGATGAGATTTTGCTTTAAGCTATGGAGGTTCTAAGCACTCTGGTCAAACACAGAAAAGATCTCTCTTGTTAGAGTGAGGTATTCAGGCACATGCTTGCCACAGTGTGTGGTTGAATTTTATATATTTTATATATTCATACTTTACATATTTTTTATATTCAGACTTTACCTATATCGACCCACTGAATCCTCATGATTACCCTGTGTGGTAGAGACTGTTCTTTTCAGCATCCCCATTGCACAGATCAGGAAACTGAGTCACAGAGACTTCGTTAATAGACTTGAACTTGGGCAGACTGGTCCTAGAGACTGGGGTCCTTGTGACTAGGCTGCAATGCTCTCTTTTAAGGCAGTGAGACAGTACAATTCTAAAACAGTTCCAAATGGCAGCATTCAGAACACAGATCTGTCTCTTTCTTGGCTCCACTCCTACTGTACATGACATTTTTACCAGAACAGTTGACAGGTTCACCTCTAAAATAGCTCTGAATTTATAAAATCTGTACTATTAGCCTGAAAAGACTATAACACTATATAGTTAAACCAAGTTGATCTACACCAATTATCCCCAAATGGACAGGTTTAGGCATATGGAAAACCACACAGAGCACATAACAAGGAGTCTGCTTTGTTACTCATTTTTTAAATGAGTAACTGAATGAGTTATAGTAAAGTTGCATATGTAACAGACTGTGGTCCATTCACTTAATAGGTCCAGTATTTGATACCTAAGAGCGTATGCATTACCTCCATGTATACGTAAGGATACATATATGTGGAAAAGGACATACTTTCATTTGTATTTCTCACAATTTTCAGTGTAATTTATAATATACCAGAGACTGAGATGTTAGACACAATAACGTAAAAATTATAAAATGTAAGTATATTTGGCATTTGAGGTCGTGTGTTATTACTAACAGCTAATGTTATACATGTAGCTCTTGCAAAGTTATATTGATTTAGTTTCAAGGAGTTGAGATTATTAATATTTCAAAGGTTACAATTTATATCTAATTATACTAAACTTTACTATATTACACTAAGACGAAAACACACAATCATACCATTTGTAAATTGGTGTTCCAAAATAATTTCATACGGTATTATCTTTATAAGTATAGTTATTTTGCATACAAAGAAGGTATTGTTTTATCTTAATTAGGTTATTTAAATTCTGAACCATTAAGGAAAACAGCATTCGGGTATAAAGCATGTTTATCATAGCTACAGGCAGTATCTTTTAACCTAATAAATAGAATGGAAACTGAGTATCCAATTTCCCAGTAGTTAAGCCTAATGACCAAAGCAATTTTTATGTTGATAAACATATAAGGAACATCTATGTGACGTTTATTGGGCTAGGTGTTCAGCATTTAAAAATGAATGTGGGGCTTCCCTGGTGGCGCCGTGGTTGAGAGTCCGCCTGCCGATGCAGGGGACACGGGTTCGTGCCCCGGTCCGGGAAGATCCCACATGCCGCGGAGCAACTGGGCCCGTGAGCCATGGCCGCTGAGCCTGCACGTCCGGAGCCTGTGCTCCGCAGCGGAAGAGGCCACAACAGTGAGAGGCCCGCGTACCGCAAAAAAAAAAAAAAGAATGTGAACTCAGTAATTATAAGGGTGATCATGATAATGCCTGGTGCATAACAGATACTCAATAAATATTTCTTGAAGAATCAATAGATAAAGGAACTAAAGCTAATATTTTAGAACTCTTTTTTTATGTCAGGCACTGTTCTAAATACTTTCATGTATTAAAACATTTAATTTTCCTAACAATCGTACTATTTTCACAATTTTCCAAATGAGGAAATGGGCCTTCGGAGGAAATACCTTCCATGTCACCCAGCTACCACGTAGCACAGCTGAGTTTCCAAGCCAGGTTTGTCTGCTCCAGCAGAAAAACCAGCCTTGCACGCAGTGAAGTCTGCTAACAACTGGTGTGATGGTGTTATCACAGACATGCAAAAAATGCTCTGACAGATAAAAGGAGGTGATTTTTCTGATTCTCTGGAACGGAAAATATTTTACAGCTGAGGGAAAATATTTTCCCTTTTTAGCTGGGGAAAAATTCAACCACCAAAGGACGGGAAAAGAACAGCCAGGGTAGAGGGGGAAATGCCAGCATGGCTGTCTATTCAGGCGGTGATCAGTAGGTCAGTAAGTTCACAGCAATCAGAGTGAAATGACTCTAGTGAGACCTGGAAGGAGAAATGTCTTTGGCATCCAATCATTAAGGGACCTTGTGTACCATGACAAGGAAATGAGATTTATTGGGAAGACAGTGGGAAGTAATCAGAGTCACTTAAGCAGAGGCGTGATATTGTCAAATTATCTTCCACGAAGTTAACCTGTTGACAGAGTCAAGCCTGGTCCTTGACAGCGGGGACTCAGGAGCAATAAGCGGTGAGAGGAAGGAAGAGGAAATAAGTGACCACGATCGGGGATCAATACTTGATCTCACTGTGCTACTGCACTCCTCCTGGCCCATTTGTTTTTCACTTTGAAGACATGCAAATCACTTTGGCAATTTGCATAGCTAACACAATCAAAACAGTACCAGAGCCCTGCTTTAAACCGCAGCTGCCAGTGTTTTTCCTGCTCCCTCACTTTCTGCCCTACCACCCAGCTAGTTTCCCCAGGCCCCACAACTTCCTTCAGCCAGTGCAACAGAGAGAGAGGTTCAAAGGCTAGTGGTGGTCATGTGGGTCAGTGTTCTCCAGAGAAACAGAACCAAGAGAAGATATATATGTATATATGCATATAAATAGAAAATAATATATATACACACATATATATACGGTGCATTAACAAGCTGCACTTTGTTTTATATAATATATATCAATCTCTTTATATAATATAGAGAGATTTTGTTTTGTAAGGACTTGGCACATGCAGTTATGGAAGCTGGGAAGTCCAACATCTGCGGCATGGACCACCAGGCAGAGATCCAGGAGAGGAGATATGGCAGATAAGGTTGAAGGTAGTCTGCCAGAGAATCTCTTCTTCCTTGAGGAGTCCAGTATTTTCATTCTATTCAGGCTTTCGACTGATTGGATGAGGCCCACTCACGTTATGAGGAGCAATCTGCTTACCAATTTAAATATTAATCTCATTGAAAAACATCCCATTCAACACATGGAATTAACACTCAAAGTGGTCATTCATGTTTCTAGTTGATATGCTATCCATTAAGCATTCATGAGTCCACCTGGCATGGCTGGAAATATCTTTCATCCTACTGGTATTTGCTGCTGTAGGTATTCATTTGCTGCAAGTATTCCCCTAGTGAGAGCATCAAATTCAAGGCTCCTTGTACCCATCTGCACGAGAATCCTTTATTTGCAAATAGCTTCTTGTAGGCTCCTTGGACCCTATTCACTATACCTTATGACCCATGAAAAATGCAAGTCTTGTTTTGGTTTTTGAAAGGCATTTTAACACTCACTTAAAGACACTCCTATTACGGAAACTGGGCAAAAATAAATAAAGGGGAAAAGTTAGACTTAAACTTCTACCTGGGTAATTTCCAAATTCGGCATTTAGAAACATTTTACTACTTGTTTCAAAGACAATGATTACCACCATGTATTTGTTTTTCTCTGAATACAGAAAAATGTCCATCACTGTCCATGTATTACCATTATTAAATAATACTTTTAGCACTTAAAGCATACAAAGAGCATTAATCAAAAACACCATTGCACCTCACCGATATTTACTGAGCTCCTAACTCTATGCCCAGCACTGAATAAAGGCTTTCTGCTTTCCGACAGCTCCGGGGCATCCTTCCCAGCTGGGCACACTACATCATTTGCACTTAAGAGAAGCCTGGGATTGTAGATGCAAACACCCAAATCCTAATATTTGGCAATCATTTCCTCTCTTACTCAGCACCACTCCTCATCCATCTGCCCCTCAGCCAACAAACAGCTCTGAAGTGAAATTAGCCCTGGAAAATAAAATGCAACAAAATAAAAAGTAGACTTCCTGGCTCAGGAATTGTTTATCCAAATCCACCACGTCTAGCCACAGTGCATTAATTAGGAGGGCTAAGCGTAATGACTCCCCCCTGGCCCACGCAAAGCAGGGAGGAAGATGGCTTTGTGGCAGAGCTTGGTCCGCAGGATTCGAGGTCCTGGGAACAGCCAGGATCCCCAGCTGACAAGGGAGAAGCTGCTAGGCATTGCAGATAGCCATAGGCACAGGGTTGGAATTCATTCTCAGCAGAGATCCAGTGGGGCAGGTTGGGCAGGGGCTCTCCAGAGTGATCACCTGTTTCTCCAAGAGCTTTGACAAGAAAGGAGTGGGGGGCGGTTCCTGAGAGAGAGTTGGAGCCTGCACACTGCCAGAGAAATGGGATCTCACACACACACACACGCACAGCTGGCAAACTGTGTTTGCATGTTCATGTGTTGTGCTACCTCAATATGTAAGAGTACCATTTCAATTAAGAAAATATAAGAGCAGCACTATGAAATTCAGTATGTTTCCTACGGTATTTTCTACAAGTTAAAGCAAATTTTGTGCTGGAATAAAAAATGCTTTAAAATCTGTTCAAAGAGATCTCAGTCAGAGTGGTGATAGATTTCAGGGAAGAAATAATGCTTTCTGGGGAACTGATTCTTGACAATAAAGCTGGTATGTGACAGGATAACAGGAATATGTATTTTAACAGTCTCCTTTTACAGAAACTTAAATTGTATTTAATGTAAAAGTGAAAATGGCTTTCCTCACACCGGAAGTTCATCTTTCTATTATTTATCTTTTGTGATAAAGTGGCATACGTTGGGGTCCATCTGGATGGGCAACAGATCAAAACAAATGACGTGAAACAGAAATATATGCTACATGCAACTTGTTTCTATGATCCAATTTTTCTTAAACTTGATGCCAGGTAGCTTATTAATCAATGCATTTATCATTCAGCAAACAGACGTAGATTCGAGTGGAAAATGAAGTGGGAGAGGAAATGAATGGAAATTATTCAGCTCATGACACACGTTTGGGAGAAGAATTAAGGAGAAGAGCAACAAACAGTCTCAAAATCATCTGAAATGTGTGACCACTATTTAAATAAACAGGACTTATAATCAAAGAAACAGATTTGTAATTAAATCACTTCACCAGAGTGACACTTGGCAAGGAGGAGGGCAGGAGGGTGATAGGACAGAGCAGGGCCCAGTTGTTCTCACTCATTCCAAGAGCCGGAGAGACAGAGCCTCGGACACAAGACACAACGACATCATCACTCTGACGGCGTGACACCTCTCCAGGTTCCGTTCACATCATGTCTTCGTGGCGCTGGGCAGAATAGTAGGTGTACTATGGAGACCGGTATGGAGGCTCCTTAAAAAACTAAAAATAGAGCTACCATATGATCCTGCAATCCCACTCTTGGGCACATACCCAAAGAAAACCATAATTCGAAAATGTACTTGCACCCCAATGTTCATTGCAGAACTATTTACAATAGCCAGGACATGGAAGCAACCTAAATGTCCTTCAACAGGGGAATGGATAAAGAAGATGTGGTACATACATACAATGGAATATTACTCAGCCATAAAAAAAGAATGAAATAATGCCATTTGCAGCAATATGGATGGACCTAGAGATTGTCATACTGAGTGAAATAAGTCAGACAGAGAAAGACAAATATCATATGATATCGCTTATATGTGGAATCTAAAAGAAATGAAACAAATGAACTTATTTACAAAACAGAAATACAGTCATAGATGTAGAAAACAAACTTATGGTTACCAAGGGGGAAAGTAGAGGGTGGGGAGGGATAAATTGGGAGATTGGGATTGACATATACACAGTACTATACATAAAATAGACAACCAAAAAGGACCTACTGTAGAGCACAGGGAACTCTGCTCAATACTCTGTAATAATCTAAGTGGGAAAAGAATTGGAAAAAAAACAGATACATGTATATGTATCACTGAATCACTTTGCTGTACAAGTGAAACTAACACAGCATTGTTAATCAACTATAGTCCAATATAAAATTTTAAAAAAATTTAAAGTTAAAAATAAAAATAATTCTTTGGGGTAAACCTACTAGCTCGAAAAGTTATAGTAAGCTGTGGACCTCTATTTTTACTGCCTTGAGTATTATCTCATTGAGAACAGGGGTGCACTGTGATCCAGGACTACATCAAGCTGAGTGGAGAATCGCTAATTACTCTGCTCTCCCCTGAGTCCTGGAGGATCCTGGGGCCAATGAGACCACCCAGGAACTACACTGAATCATCCCCTAAGTCCTTCATGACAGATCAATCATGCCTGGGGCATGTTTCAAAACACAGCAAAGCAGACTCTGGAGGAAAAAGAACAGGACTGTCTCCCCATTTGGAAGTTGAATCCCCTCTAGAATATTCCCTCCAAATCCTTTTCCTGCCTGATTGAAGCCCTCAGTGGCTCAGGAGCCCTTCTGCTTCATGAACCAGGCCTTCTCTTTCCAGAATAAAATAGCCAGTTCTCAAGATTTATAAGTCCTTATGTATAGTGAAAAAAGATTCTACCTCCTTCCAGGACTACTTCTGACCTCTGTAATCATACTTTAGTGGAACCCCTCTTCTCCCACATGATGGACGTGAACTCTATGAGGACCAGGAATTCGTCTGTGTGCAGAACAACTCTATCACCGAGTGCTACATGCTAGCAGGTAGTCAGAACTCGAGACGTCTTTGTTAGCTGTAACATCTTAAGGCATATTTTAATATGAACACTCCGTTTTTTTTTTATCTGAAAAGAGGAGTTTGGTTACTTTTAATATAAATTATCATCAGATCTGACACTGTGTCCTCTTAATTCTAGGTTATGCATTCTAGTACTAGATAGAACATATTTAATCCCTCCCCTAGCTTAACTCTCCAAATACTCGGGAAAAAATGTGATTTTATGCATAATATTTATTCTCTAAGACATACATACTCTACATATGCTCCTAAATTTTTATAGAAAAATCGTTTTGAGCCTCTTCACCTCCCTGGGTTGTCCACTTCTTGGAATGCTTTGGTTTGTCAACAGTGCTTTTAAAATGCAACAATTGGAACTAAACCTAACACTGACAGCAAGTTGCAAGTTCTGAACAGTACAGACTGGAGGAAGATCATCATCTCACGAGTGCTACACACAGTTTCTTCTTCCCACAAATATTTACTGTAGGGCTGCAATGCACCAGCCCAGCTCTGAGTGCTGTGGCTCTAAACAAGGACAGAGGCAAAGCACTTCTCCCTTCTGTATCTTATTTTCAAGGAGGAGTAGGCAGGTTAGGTAATTTTGGATTGGGATCTATATTAACCAAGTAAATAATACCAAGGAGCGGGACAGAAAGTGGGGTAGGGAGCTGCAGTACTAAGATAAATTCAGACAGGTGGGTAGAGCCGGACATATAAAGAAGTAGGGGGAAAGCATCACAGGTAAATGGAAACGGTAAATCCTATCCCTGAGGCAGAACTGAGCTTCATGTACCCAAAACTGAAGAAAAGCTCGCGGGTACTGGCCAAAGAAAACCCAGGGGACAGTTTTATTACATGTAACGTAATTGTAGTAATTGACAGTTAGGCTAGTTCCAGTTTATCACAGTAGATTTGCCAGACAGGTTGGTCCTGTTAGTGAAAATCCCACAGAACCAAATTTGGTGGAGAGCACGGGGCAAGGAAAGACTTAAAACAGAGTCTTCACCCATGTACGTCTGAAAAAATACACTCTCCATGAAAAAGGTGTGCTGGAGAGCTACTGTATTTAAAGGTCTAGGGGCTAGGTGAGAAGATTTGTTCTCTTCAGATACTGTCTAGCATTGAGTCTTCCAAATACGATATTACATATTTAAGAAGTATGTATGCCTTTTATATTGTCATTCAGAATATTATAAAAAGAGTGAAATATGAATTAGCCAAGGGAAAGAGCCCTGTCAAAAGGATTCTGCAGTTTGCATTTGATATTGTTCAATTTTTAAAAAATTAAAATACACTCTACTTTTAAGTATTAGATTTATTCATATTGCAAGGGATAGTTGTACTTAAAAAAGTCTTGAATATTAAGAGCTCAGCTAGGTATGGAAATCTAAAGGGCTCGATTTAGAAGAATCAGAATTAGTCACTATCAGAGTAACTGTTAACAGTTGTAAAGTTAATTTAGCAGCTGAGATTAACCAATCCAGCAACGGCAGAGATGATTTTTATATATAAATGTGGTATTAAAATAGGTTGTCATATCCTTTAAAAAAACAGTGTGGCAAGCACAAAATCTGTATTTAACCTCTTCAGGGACTCTTAGAACAAGCTGTACAAATTTATCAAGTGTAAAGGCAGGCTTTAGAACATAAAGCTTGACCATATACTGGTATTTTGAAGAACCCTAATACCAACCTTTAAGAGACTGTTAGTGACAGGTGGAAAGATCTCAAGGAGATTTGATCAAGGATGGGAAATTTAGGAAGAAATTGGTATTGGAGGTTGACAAAAAGTGTGAACATTGTTAGTGGCAGAAAGCTTGGCAACACTCTCACTTATGATGAGAAAGTAGCTGAAGAGACTTACAGGCTGCATATGATAAGATACCAATGTAGAGACAAATGGAAAGAGGACTCCAGTTTTGAAGCAAAATTTAGAGGAAATATAAGGGAACCAGGCCTTGTTCCTTTTGCTTAGAAATAAACTTATTTTTCTTTCCTTAGTCTCTCCCAGCAGAAGATTTTCAAATTAAGAAAATGCCTCAGTGCAAATCTCAAATCCTGGTTCCTCTCCAGTAAACATCTCTGAGTTAAAACGAATTCAAGGGAATGATTATAAAAATTCTTCAGGGGGACTTCCCTGATGGTCCAGTAGTTAAGAATCAACCTTCCAATGCCAGGGACTGGGGAATGGAGATCCCACATGCCACAGGGCAACTAAGCCCACGTGCCACAACTAGAGAGCCCACACGCCACAACTACTGAGCCCACGCACCACAACTGGAGAGGAGCCCGCAAAGAAGATCCTGCATGCCACAATTAAGATGCAACACAGCCAAATATATAAATAAATAAGAAGAAATTAAAAAAAAAAACTCTAAGAGCTTAGAAGGATTAGAAATAGTACCTTGTAAACCCTTTCCAAGAGAGAAAAGCCCTCTAAGGATCTTAAGAGCATCCCTGGAAAGTTCCCCCTGTTAAACATGGGGATTCTGAGAAGGTTAAGATCCTTGTCTCCAGCTGCCTCACAGGAAGCCAACATAGTTGAGTTGATCTTGAAGAAAATTTTGCGTGTGACTTTTGTCTAATTAAATGGATTATAAATCAAAACACAGGAGACCTACAAAATGTTTAAGGAAATTGGTCAGCTTTGACTGAAAAGGACAGAGACAGTCCAAAGTGAAAGGAGGCCTTGGCCACATTTTGTGAGCAGGAAGCAAGCTTGAGAGGGCTTCTCATTTGAAGGACAGATGGTATCTTACAGAAAAGAAAGAATAAGGAAAAGGGAATAACCAAGCCCTAGAGAGGAGAACCAAGAGCCTCAGGAAACTGCTTCTGGGAGGCAGGAACAAGCCTAGTCAAAGAATTTGCAACAAGTACCCAGATTTCAGAACTATTATGGACCAGGGTCTGCTGTGAGTCTCTTGTTTCTTTCTTCGTGAATAGGAGTGTCTATGGAGGTGATTCAACCTTTGAGTGTTGAGTGTGTAGCAGAGAGACAGTGTGTTTCTTTATTTTAGAATTCATCATATTGAAAACAACCATCCTAGAAGAAGTGCACCCAAGAAGCCTCACTTGCACCTAGATAGCTTAGATGACAAGATCCTGGACTTGTTAGTTGATGAAAAAATGGATTGAGACCTGAGAGGGCTTGGGGAAAGGAATAATTGTAGTTTGCACCCTGGAATGCAAAGGAAGGTGTGTAAGTAATTGTGACCACAGGTGAGCTGTGGTGGCTTAAAACATGAGCTCCAATTTATTTGACACTATTTCCATGAAAAGGTGGGCTCAGGCTTCCCTGGTGGCGCAGTGGTTGGGAGTCCGCCTGCTGATGCAGGGGACATGGGTTCGTGCCCCGGTCTGGGAAGATCCCACATGCCGCGGAGCGGCTGGGCCTGTGAGCCATGGCTGCTGAGCCTGCACGTCCGGAGCCTGTGCTCCGCAACGGGAGAGGCCACAGCAGTGAGAGGCCCGCGTACCGCACAAAAAAGGTGGCCTCTATATCCACTGTCCTCGCAGCTAGGTAGGAATGTGAGCAACTGCTTTGACTAATAGGTTACTGCCTAAGAGATGCTGGGTGACTTCTGAGGCTGGAAAATGAAAATCAACGCAGCTTCTGATTTGTTTGTTGGAAAATTCACACTTAGAACTCTGTGTCTCCATGCAAGAAGTCTGGCTACCTTGAAGTACAATGCCTGACGTGAAGATGCAGAGACATGAAGAGGTCATGTGTAGGTTATTCAGTGGGTGGTCCTAGTCTTCTAATAATCCCAGGTCAGGTGCCCAACATCTGAGTAAATGACCTCTCAGATAATCCCAGTCCCTAGCATTTGAGTCACCTCAGTGTCATAGACTGGGAGTCACAGACTGGACGTCAGAGCCACACACAGCAAAGCATCTCACTGTGTGCTGTCAAACACCTAACCCACAGAATTCATGGGCATTATAAGATGGTTGCTTTAACCCATTAAATTTTGGGGCAATTCATTACACAGAAATAGCAACCAGAATATGATCTCATAGAGAAGTTGTGAGTTACCACGGAAAGCACATAAAACTATTCCTACTGGACATGTAGTATTTAACAATATTAGATATAATAACGATGATTATTATAAATTTATTATATATATTATATTAATGTTGAGATTAGAGAAAACTGCCTTTACCCTTATAGCACATTCATTTAGCAGGCTGGGAAGAGAGATTATCTGTTAAGGCTGATTACCAGAAATTACATACTAAGCCCAGAATTTCTGCAGCTTGAGGCACCTGGGAGAAAATGGTCACCTCCTTTGCTGACATCATACAAAGGCAGAGTAACTGACACCTATTAAATATCACCTGCAGTGTTAGCCAGTCCCTGTAAATCACCTCCCAAGGATCTCATAGTCTGTTACCCCAATTCAAATTCAGCGTAGTGGCTTTTTCTTAGGCATTTCTACTCTCCAAGTTATTTCACTGAAGTTGAAAGCACTAATGTCCCTAAAGAATATCAGAAGGAAAAAAATAAAATAAAACTTTTCATAGAACAATTCACTTAGAATCAAACCAGGCCAGTACCTCAGGTCAGTGCTGTAGGTTCAACAGCTGTAATAAAGTCTTCATCCTTCAGTTGAAGACCATTTAAAAGATCTTCAGAACAATGTTACTTTGTTAAGAAGAGTGTTATTTTGACTTAGAAAAATGAAAAAAAAATACCATTTCCCTAAGTGCTCAGATATTCACAAGACAATCCTATGCATGTAAACTTTCAACAAACTTTCCCTTTCATTATCATTGGTTATATTAGTTTTTCATAGCATGGGCTATCCTACATAATAACTAAAGAGTTGTTAAAACAAAAGGAAATTGAGAGCATCACCCCCATAAAGATGAAGAAAAGTAAAAAGAATTATCAAAGAGATATTTACAATACTTAAATTTAAAGGCCCATGAAATGTTGAGAAACAGTAGCATAAGTAAAGAACACTTGGCGATATGTACATGGAACAGAAGTGAAAGACAGCATGCATTTTTCTACAAATTCTTGACACTAGAAAATTCTTGGTTTAGCAGCTGTGAGATTGACATTCAGACAGTAAAGAAAAACCATAGGTTAGGTTTCACTTATCTAAGGCAAACAGAGGGTGTAAACACATAAAGGTCAGAGTGTGGGCAAACTATGAATAGCAATGAGCTAGCTTTTTATTTTCATTATTTTTTAACATCATCATTATTATGAAAGGCTAGATCTGGGTCTTCATCACTTCATCACTAAGGGAAGATACTAACTAATGGGTCTTATTCACTGCAAACAATAAACTATGTTGATGAAAAACAGGGATTTGATTCCTTTCCCCACTTTTATTTATCAAACACTTAATGGTATTTATTTTGTCTCAATGAATCTTCCTAGCATTTTAGAAATATTAACTCATTTTAATTCTCGTAACTTTGTGAGGAACGTCTCACATGTGTCACTATCTACACATGAGGAAACTGTGCCACAAAGATGTCAAGTAATATTGCCGAGGTCCCACTACTAAAAGTGGCAAAGCTCACATTTGAACCCAATTACTTTTCTTCCAGACACGTTTTTAACTACCTTGCTCTGTTGCCTCTCCACATGTAACAAGCAAGAGATTTCTTCTAATTCTAAGCCACGACATTTCTAGTATGCGCTCACTGGACACCAAACAGAATGCCTGAGTAAGAAGGTAACATTGCCAGTCACGGGCAAATCTTTTACTGTGTTGTTGGCTAATCATGAGCAGATACCACTTCTTCCAAAACTTGAATGTACTACCGTAGTCGTTTCATACTAAATGGTCATAGAGAAAGTAGTTTTAGATTAAAACAAAACCATCTTGCTGGAATTTGAATTTTTAAAGCTTTGTAAAATTTACAATAACAAATCTCTTTCATATTTTGTAACTTTATGAAAATTAATTTTGAATAAAATTGGAAAGTAAAACTGCTATGGATCTAAATTGCACAACTTGAACACAACTTTCAGCCACCACGAAGCATTCACAGCCCTACACCCCTGTGTGGAACTTGTTTAGCATTAAGTGTTTAAGTTTACAGGTAGGAATAATTTACTCTCTGTTAAAAAATGTGACCATTTGTGAAAACATAGCCAGTGCCTCACTTAACAAATGTTTGTTCACTGTATCTCACGCCTGAGCTTTCCAGTGCCCTGCAGCACTGTGTGTCCAGCAGTTTCCTGGAGCCAGAATTCTTTCCTAAGAAGCTCTCTTTTTGACGTTGACATCAAAAGCACAAATCCTAAAGAATTCCAAGCGCTCCTGTGTATCAAAGACTGGGTATTCTCTGGCAGCGGCTGGGGGAAGAGAGCCCTCTGCAACTGTCTTCTTTGCCTGCCGCATCCAGATTTGCACGAGATGATGAATGGAGCCATCACGTCAGGAACCCCACACCCAGAAGCACTCTGGCTGCTTCTGCCTTTCGTTCTCTTTTAAGAGCCAAGTCTCATCACCAGTTCTGCCCTCGTGTCATGCCTCTTTCAATTATTTAACAGGGTTGCAGAGACAGGGGAGAGAATTAGTATTGAATAGATGTCATTTCTCATCCCCACCTGGAGGTCATGAAGGCGGCTGCAAGTGGCTCGAGGTGATGTCGTAGGAATGAGCCGGGGGGAAAGCAATGCTCACATTGCCACCCTCCCCCTTCAGCGGTACCTCAAACCTAGAGATTCTAAATCCATGTTGGCATCCTCAGTGCCCCCTTTGTGCTGCAAAAAATCGAGTTAACTGTTGGCTAATCAGCAAGTTCTAAATATCCTGATTAATAAAACACGGGTAGCTACACCTGCCCATCCCATGATCCTAGACACTTCCGCATCAAGAATTTTGTTCTACAATCTTTCAAACACAGTGATCACACTGAGTCTCATTAAATCAGCCATAAATTCATAATAATTTCCAAAATCCACACCCGAGGAGTTTTAACAATCTATACCTGCCTAACTGAGCCCAGAATTTAAAAACTACTGACCAGAGTGTGTCAGCAATTACTATTTTCATTTAATAGTCAATAAAATGTGTTATTCAGTCTTACTGATTAATGCAATTATCCACAACATCTGTTTTAAGCAAGAAAAAATAATGTGAATTATGCTAATTTTGTTTCTGAAAGCAAATAATAATATGGAAATTTCCTGATTTTCATTATAGAAAAGTCTTTCAATACTATTAGCATGCTCAGTGGAGTTCACGCTAAGCACATGGGACTCTAATACACAATTTAGACTCAGGAGAGTCCTTGGAAAGTGTACTTTTGGAAAAATGAAAAGTGAATTAGCCTTTCTACCCACTGGCATTCACCCTGTAGCGTCAGGCTCATTCCTGCTCAAAATGCATTTCACTTGGATAATACAGAGCATTCTGGGTAAATGTGCACAGGTTATTCATAAATTAATGTTTGTGATGGCTTTACCTGGAACCCGGCTCTCTCCAACCTCACAAGTCAGCTGCTACACTTTGGCGAAGAATCATTTAGGACCCTGTCATGTTGTAAGTGACTTAACATCCAAACAAGAAAATGGCTTAAACAATAAAGAACATATATTGAATCCTTTTGTTCGGTTTTGAACAAGGTTTGGTTTCTAGCAAGAATTGACCCCATGGCTCAACCGACATCATGTAGAACGTATGTTTTCTTTCTCTCCTTCTGTCCTGCCTGTTTCCAAGTCAGATTCAGCATCCACAGCATCTCTGGTCCCCTTGAAGCGCCAAGCTTTTCCCTCACAATATCCTGTTACAGACCTGAAGTCCTCATACAAACCATTCACAGAAGAAGAGAGCTAGTCTATTCCAGAGGTTTTCAGGAAGAGTAAGGCTTCTCTTCCCAGGAAGTTTACTAAAGGCTCCGTGTGTGCTATCGATTCTGATGGAGTTATGTTTCCAGTCCTGAGCCATTTCCTATGACAGAGTATTATGATATACGATTGGTTTAAGCCCATCAAGGCTGTCCTGAGTCACTTGGTTGAACATGGCAGGGCTGGTTCTCTGAGCACTGGTATTAGAAGGCAGAATGAATCATGGGCAGCAGACAGCAGGTGTCCACTGAAGGTGAGTCCCACCCTGCCTTAGCTAAACCTGCCTTTGGGAACAACCGTGTCCCTGGGTGTCCAGAGTGAAGCACGACCACATGGTTATATGAAAGGAATAACAGAAGAAAAGAAAAGGCTCTCACTTTTGAAATGAGATCTAGCAAATTACTTTTTTCTGCATTTACCAGTAAACATACATTTTTTCTCTAGGGGACAAGCTTGAGATGTTAAGTGAGTTTCTCAAGGCTAAAAAGCTTTGGTGAAGCCAGGACTGCATCTCAGGTACTCTGAATCTCAGTACAGTATCCTCCCTACCAAACTCTTTTGAGCATTATTATTTATTTTTACCTTATTTTCTAAATTTTAATAAAATTAATTCTAGATATATTCTATAAATTGGACCCATTTTATACTGCATCTAACCTATGAGTTATGGGCAGCTAACCCTAACAACAAGAAACCCAAACTCCCCCATTCAGAGGTTAGCAGCTTTGAGGGTTACATGAACTCTTTTTAGTTTGGGGATTGTAATTTTGTGCCTTGAAAGAAAAAAATCAGTAAATTCAGTAATAATAGAAAGGACAAAGAAACCGGCAGTCAGAAGGCCCATGTTTTTGTCCCAGCTTTACCACTAACTACTCGTATGATGTAAGCAAGTTATTCATCCTCTGTGGGTTTCAGCTGTGGAATTAAGATAAAGACTTTTTAAGGGACTTTCTGATTCTGGAACCCTTTGATCCACAAATTTTGGTTAAGCAATGGGAAAAGTTTGTGGTACCTTAATTGTAAAGAAACACATAGAATTTGGAATTAGATTGGCTAATCTCAAATTAGGCTCTGGCCCTGAGATTAAATATGTTATTTAACTTTTATGATTTTTCTATGATTTTTATAACTCTAAAAATAGAATTAATTAACCTATAATATATCCACTATTTCAAAATGAAGAATATTCCAAAAGCCATATTTTTTTCAGTTCGCCAGAGTTCATGAAGGGATTGCCAAGTAAGAGATCAGCCTCTAGTTGGAGTAAGGAAAGGTGTCCCCTTGGGCTATCACTGGAAAGACAAATAGAAGATCTTGAAAGGGGTATCCTAGGAAGAAGGAAGGGAAGTTAAAGATTCTTAAAAAAAAAAAAAGGGAAAATTGAAGTAGAGAAATATCAAAAAATTGTGAACGCAGGGAAGGAAAATGTACATAATAACAAAGGTTTGTTTTTGTTTTCTTCCCCCCAAAACCCTTCTAAAGCATGGGTGTCATGCATGGTCAGTTTGAGAGTGAGGAAACGTTGGAAGGAAAGGGTTCCAGCCTTTTCTCCTCTGATGCGGCCCCCATCATCTGAGGAATGATGGAGTGTGCTGATGGAGGCCTGGCAGCATGCAGGGCAAGTAGCAGTAACACTGGGCTTGGTCCCTGGTTTATCTCCACATTTGAAATACAATGGATCTTAGGGACATTTGCTTATAAATTCCAGAAGGTCATGAGGAGTATGTGCTACAGGTTAACTAAACACTGGACTTCGTACAATCCTTATAATTTCCTGTTATAGAGTACGAAATTAAAATACCCCTGAGGTCTAAGAATTTGATTATTCCCCTTGTAAGAGACAGATGTCTTATAGGCCCAGATCCCTAGTGTGAATTAATTGCAGCCTAATAAGTGATGTTAATCTATGTAAAAAAGAAGGAAAAGACTGGATTAAGTGGCCATTTGGAAAAGCATGCAAATGAGAGTTAAAGAAGCTAAACTGGTCAGTCTCTGTCTTCAATGAGAGAAGGAGAGCTCCGGAGAGACCTGGAGCTATGGACCTCATCAGAGGTGTGCTTCCCCCATGGCCTTCTCAACATCCCAGCTTTCCCCAGGTGTAGATGAACTAACCCCACCCCAAACCATTTGATTTCCCTCCTGATTCCATGCTACGAAGGAAAGTCTGATTACAAATTTCCTTTCCAGAACTTTCCTGCTTGCAGTCAAGCATATCATCACTAAAATAAATATCTCCAGGTACAAATTAATAAATTTGACCAACTGCATTGTACATATACCTTCCGTAATTTTGATTAGTCCATTCACTTCGTAAGAGATTGATCATCTCTGGTTGTGCTGATAAAATCTTGTGTCTGAAATGCAAGCCCAAGGCACACTACCCTTTAACTGCCCAAGGACCTCCAGAGCTGATGTCTCTGGAAGATGAATCTGCATCCTTCCCTTGAGCACTAATGCAAACTATGTCCAAACTGGATGGATTATGTTATTTTGTGTTTTGCACTTCCAGGGTTAGTTAACTAGATAAATGATTATAATGTTATACCATGCAAAATATGTCAAAATGTATATGCATTATAAAGCTTGGGGTTAGATTTATTATTTTTTAAGATCTTAGTCTATGTATTTTTTACAGCTTAAATCTTCTGGAGTGTAATAATAGCTACGAAATAGTTTCCAAATTTTCTCTTTTTTTATATGCCTTAAAACAAAAACAAACAAAACAACTAGATGTAAAGTTAATAGATTAGTATATTTGAAAGACTCTAAGTTTCTAAAAGAACAAATTAAATTGACTCACATTTAAATTAGCAAAGTCTTAATTCTGAAATTAGATGGTTTGCCCCATATGCACATGTATTATTTGGATAACTTTAGCACAGGCAAAATACATTAAGGAAACTTCAAAGGAGGATATGTCTCATTTGTTCAACCATCAGGAAATGTCCCCATGTATACAAGATGTTTTGCCTTCCTTTGGAGAGAAGCAAGACTTGAAATTACTGAAATCACTGCCCTGAATAGATTCTTTTTGCTTTCCACACACAGGGTATGCTGTTTAATTTATCCAATTTAAATGGCATTCACAACTTTTCTGGACTATCTATTTAGTCCATCAAGACAAACAATTTAATGGCTCATAAGATTTAACAGTATGTTTCAATATACTCTTAAAGAGATACTTTTAACTCCATCCTATAGAAAACTAAGATGTACTTGAACCTGAAATGAGCTTCCCTTTCTGATGCTCAGAATGATGTCTCTTTAAGAAAGTAATATATAAGCTGGGAATTTCCTTTATTTCTCTCATAATTAACCCAATTTTCCTATAGAATGTCCACTGACTCACACTGTGACATAATAAGTGTGTTTGCCCCTGAAGAAAACACAGCTGCTCATAAATGGAAACTTTTTCAAAAGACTTTTGAGGATTTCTAAAGATGTGGCTTAACATCAATATGAGGATAAAGATCGTGGCTATTTATATTTGATGTTGAATAATTTCATTATTATTTCTAACAAGGAAACAACCAAGTGTGATTTACTTAAAAAGTCACATAAGCCACTCCAGCTTTATCTGACTCATTGCCAAGTAGACATGAACAGCAGGAGACTTCTGGCGGTGACATAATGCCAAAGAAGGGGGTGGGAATCAAAACAGTGTTTTCATTTCCAAATATGGTTCAGATGTTGATCATTATGGATATTAAACAAAATTGCCAACCAGTATTCTCATAGGAAGTTTCCTTCCAAATCATCTTAGGATCATGCAAAGAATCTAGATGATGAGCAAATAATGTTTAACTTTCATAAATCTTGCTTTTAGCATTTTCATACCCACTTTCAGAATGGATCAGTGTCCCTCACTCCACTCCCCACCCAATAAGCTTAAGAGATAGCTGTTTGATATTCTAACTATCACATCACCAAGTCAAAAGAAAGAGCCATATCATAGAGCATAGTTCCAGTTAATACTTAGCTGATAAATGTCCTCACTTTGCAGATATTTCATTCTCAGAAGCTCCACAAATACGCCATGAGCCTATGGCAGGGCAATGACTGGAGTAAAAGTGTCTGTCACTGCATGAGTCAGACACATCTTCCGACGTTTCCTACAAACTCTAGACAGGTCACCATCTGCTTGCCCTTCGATGACATTTTCAAAATCAGCACAAAGAAAGTACAAAGAGGCTACACATGTCTTTTCTCCCTGGAAGGTGATTCGAGTTCATTACTCTCTTCCTCTCAGGCTCTCCTTGACACTCCCCTCCCTTTGTTTCTTTCCTTTTGGTTTTGTTTCATTGCCCCTTCTGTCCCTACCATCCATTCTTAAGAAGAAAGAATGAACATACAGAACAAGACGTGGGGAAAGCTCATTTTCTACAAAGCTAATGAGTCCCGAGGACTAGACAACGGTTAGGTTGAGGTTACAAGAGGATTACAGATTCTAGCATTCTGTCTCAAGACCCCTTTTAGGGGAACACAACAACATTTATAATATTTTCACCCAATATCCTTGAGTCTGCTCAATCTCCTTAAAAATGCTTTGAAATAAGTTCCCAGCATCTTTCAAGCAGTTTCACTTAGAAAAGCCCCTGCTAGATTTTCACTGCAAAATAAAGCCTAAATGTAATAAGTTGAATATTCTATTTCTCTAGCCCATGTAAGTTTCAAATAACGCTTTTTTTCATGAAGAAAAACAATACAAATGAAACAGACACCAGACAAAAGCAATCCACACACACCCCTGAGAATGAATACGGAAGCAGTAGAACGTACGAGGCAGTGAAGTGCCGTCCTAATTCATATTATGTCATCAGCGACACAGCTGTCACAGCTCTTACTTCTCTGTCACTGCGTTAAGAAAGTTATTTTCAAACATTCTAGCTTAATGGGAAGTGGGCAAAATTAGCAGCCATCAACAGCCCCACTGTCTGAAAATGAATGACAGCAGTGTCACAGCCATCCAGGGCAGCCCTGGGAGCCATCCGTGTCCAAAGTGACTCCGTAGGATGTTTAGACAAAGCGAAGTTTTTATCTTTCAAGCAGCAAGTGTCCTCAAGGATTTGGTCCCTTCATTCAGAAAATAAAGGTTACACTTAATATGTTTCCATTAGTTACCAATGATTCCCTTCCAATGGACCATCACACACTGAGGGGGGAGCCCAGCTGCTCTTAAGCCGTGGCCACTCCTGGGGGCACACAGAGCAGTGCTGGCTGCAGTTGGCTTGGCTGTGCTAGCTGATCAAATCAAACCTCCTCTTACCTCGACTTCCTTGTTCTTCTCTTTGTTTCTGCCCATTGAACTTCTCCCATTGCTGGCCGTCTCCCGGGTGGGGATTACGGAAATCTGGTGGAGGGGCATACTGGCAGGGTTGCAGGTGGCCAGTCCCTGACTGGATGCCTTATCTCTTCACTCGCCCTGAGGGGCCCACCTGCACAATTGTTCATATCCTGGCTTTGCCAAGCTCAGTTCTAAACAAAAAGGGGGAAAAGAGTGTTTGAGACACTGTGCAGCAGAAGCCAGGGTCTCTGGCCAAAATGTCAAACACACTGAAAAGGGAATGGAAAAGAAATGCAAGAGCAAATCATCCAGGGAGGGTTGCATCTCAAAAGAATGATTTACTGCAAGTCATAACTCCACCGCTTTGTCACTGGAGCATCCCCTCTCCCCTAAGAGCATTGTGGGAGACAATTCAATTTCTATGGTACCTAATAACTGTCATGGAAACCAAGGAAACGTAGATCTCACAGACCCTTATTAGCAACCGCTTCCTTTAATGGCACGGACTCCCATATCTGCAGCGGCTGCCACTTCTGTTTTTGTTTCTCCCTGATTCCCCAGGAGCCCGCTGAGCACCCAGAGACACCGCATCCTGCTGACTAGGTAAATAAGCAGAAGGCTGAAAAGCTTAGTGTCCTATTTGGAGCCAAATCTCTTCCTTGAAAGATATGGCTAGCTGGCTGTGCCCTTAATGCATCACAATAATCTGCTTAGGTTAAAGGATCTGCCTTGAAGTGAAGAGCATCCGACGAGGTGTTGAAAAAATAAGAGACAGAGAAAGAGACTGGGAACAAGCGCAAATGTCTTTCTTTGACTGGTTATTAGAGAGAGCTGCCTACTGCCTGCACTTCCTCAGTAAGACATCAGCAACAGGAGTCAGGGCATCCTTACTCCGAGGCTTGGAGCCCCAAACTGCCCATTTCTGCTTTAACTGCAACTCCTGTGCTCCCGGAAATATATCTGTTAGAACCAAGAGTATTTTCTCCTTGCTTTTCCAGGAAGGGAGTAGACTCTGCTAAGGACTTTACTGTCCTCTTTATAGATATACAATTTGGAGAAAATGAATGGTTAATCCAAATTTCTCCCTTCAAATTAAAAAAAAAAATCCAATCTCTCAGTGGAGTGAATTCTCAAAATATATTAACTTTTAAAAAATCCCTTTTCTCCTGGGATCATGTCTTCTTTGTTAGATTTGCTATTCTGTTTTTTAAAGGACAGACTTTTCTTTTCTTATTTTAATACATGCACTTTCTATTTTCCAGAGGTTATGAGTAAATCAAATCTCCCACTATCTTTCGTGCTTCTTCACCCCAAAAAAAGCAACATTCAGGAAATTTGTTGTATTTACATGTCTTCAGGCACTTATGTGTTCAAATTTGTCCCTAATCACATAGGAGATAGTCAAAGTAGTCTCTAGCTGGAATTCATCTCTAACTAGCTTTGTATTCCATAACAATAATGCCATTTCTATACGACATTCCAATTTGTTTAAACTCGGGCAAAGATAAAAAGCGAACAAGGTAGTATTCTCATTGGCAATTAAGCCAAAGATCATCAAAGATTGCTAAAAATCTTTAAATGTTTACTGAAATGAACACTTTGATGTACTTTCAAGTTTAATCTATTTTCAGCCTAAATTTGCCCCCTCACAGGAGCCCTGGCTCTCTGGCCACCAGGCTCATCTGGGAGATTTCATAACAGGGGGATGGGTATCTGAGACTCACTTTACCATGGATTCAGGTTCAGCCTGTCTGCAGGGAAAATGTGAAGTAGACGCTTCTTTAATATATCACAGAGGATTCTAACATAAACCAAGTCTGAGAATCACCACAGCATATCAATAAAATTACCTTGGAACAATAAGCTATTTCAAGTTTACCTAGTGACAGATGTCTTGCTTTAAAATAGTAAAAAATAGAGTTAGATAGCCTTAAACCTAGTATTTATTTATTTATTTATTTATTTTTGTGTGTGTGTGTGTGTGTGTGATACGCGGGCCTCTCACTGTTGTGGCCTCTCCCATTGCGGAGCACAGGCTCTGGATGCGCAGGCTCAGCGGCCATGGCTCACGGGCCCAGCCGCTCCGCGGCATGTGGGATCTTCCCTGACCGGGGCACGAACCAGTGTCCCCTGCATCGGCAGGCGGACTCTCAACCACTGCGCCACCAGGGAAGCCCCCTAGTATTTATTCATCATCTGAGGTCACAAAGTGTATCTGTGAAGCTTTAATGAAGGGACTAAAAGCCAAACTCTTCCAAAACTGCCACGTCCAAAGTTAAGTAGATAATGCTTAAACATTTCTGTAGCTCGAGGATCACATCTATGACCTGTGATTGTGAGGTTGGTATTTCCTTACTTTAAAAATAACTATTAATCCCTCTATCTAAAAGGATTGTCTTAATTAAGGAAATGATGTAAACAGAACTGTAAATTTAATAGTGTGTGACAAATACTAAAATGTAAATTTTGAACCTGTTTAGAAAAGTAGTATCGTCTGTGTTTACATCCATGAGAATTTCCGTAAAAAGCTAAGGCAGCTTTCCAGATAATTTAGACTTAAATATCTTTGTTTAAAATATTCATTGAAGTTACAGAAAAGGAGATTTTTAGCTTGAATTAACTAAACTGGTGTCTTAATCCTTTACCTCATTATGCATGTGCTGTTATCCCTTGTTTGCTCTGAGGTTTTCTTAAAAACTCAGATTTGAATTTCAAGTTAATTTTATTTATGTGGTTGAGTCATTTCAATTAGCTTTATCTTAAAGTTTAGAATATAAATCAGGAAAAAGATTTACTATGTCAAGTATTTTACACACTAAACAAGAGTTTAATTCTTATTAACATAATAAACATGGTTTATCATGTCTTTTCAACTAAATGCTTCATATATAACAGGAATAATTAATAATCAGGATGTTTAATAAACACTTCCCTAGTACTGTATGAGGTATTGCCACAAATTAAGCTTTTAAAATTTTCAAGTCAGGGGAAAAAAATGCTTTGAACACTCTGTGGGTTCTAATACTGTGCAGCCTCGGAACGCTGGAACCTATACCAGCCAGTGTCAAGGATGCATTTATCTAACATCTTTGCTTAAACAGCTCCCAGGGTGCCCTCCTAGCTAGAAGCATGAAGTCTGCTGGGATGACTCTTTATGTAACAATCCAAAGCTAAGAAAAATGTAATGGAATGCATTTCTCCTGTGGGAGCACAGTCTATCTCGCGCATTAATTAAACCCTATGGGATAAACAAAAAGCAACGCGCTCAAAAGCTGAGCACTACCAGACACTGGCCCCTATATCAGAGAAGAGCCCCAGATTCTAGAATCACTCAGCTGATTTGTCTCTACATACACAATCAATCCTAAGACATGATCCAGATTTCCAAACTTGACTTTTATGGATACTACTGACCATAATTATTGTTGAAACCACCCTGGAATATTCTCTCTCTACCTGGATACTATTCCACACACACGCCTGAATTGCATTTCTTTTGGCTTCCAACACCTGACTCTGGGGACAGTACCCTAATTACTTCCTCTGGCTAATAACTTTGGGGTTTGCAGTTGATGATTCTAATGCTGGGACCCCGGCCTTTCTGAAGAGGTTCTGATTTGGTGCTTCTCCTTGCTCTCAATAGCCTCGGTTGTCTCTAGTTTAAAAGGAAAACAGGGCTTCCCTGGTGGCGCAGTGGTTGAGAGTCCGCCTGCCGATGCAGGGGACATGTATTTGTGCCACAGTCAGGGAGGATCCCACATGCCGCGGAGTGGCTGGGCCCGTGAGCCATGGCCACTGAGCCTGCGCGTCCAGAACCTGTGCTCCGCAATGGGAGAGGCCACAGCAGTGAGAGGCCCGCTTAACACACACACAAAAAAAAAAAAAAAAAAAAGAGCAGAAAAAATAAAAGAAGAAAGCACAGCGGATAAGAGGTGGTAGATTTTATCACAGAAGATTTAAATCATCAGCTTGTGGCAACAGTGTAAAGAACTGAACTGTCTAGTTATTGACTATATTGCTTGTCAATTATACATTCCTTTTCTACAATTTAAAAATGATTAAAACACATACACACACGGATTCTACATGTAAAAGGTCTAAAAAGAGGCATAAATAATAGAACAGATTCCTAACACAGTTAACTTGGAAATACTAAAGATTTTTAAAAGTTATTACTATAAAAAATTCATAAAGAAAAGACATTCAATAAAAAGATTAAAGGGTGTAAAATGTATGAAATACTATAAAATATTTGAAAATGGACTATTGAATAAATATGAAATAAACAGTATTACTGTAACTACTTTTTTTTTTTTAAAGGGCTTCAAATGCTTGGCTTTTTTAAAATTAATTTATTTATGGCTGTGTTGGGTCTTCATTTCTGTGCGAGGGCTTTCTCTAGTTGTGGCAAGTGGGGGCCACTCTTCATCGCGGTGCGCGGGCCTCTCACTATCGCGGCCTCTCTTGTTGCAGAGCACAGGCTCCAGACGCGCAGGCTCAGTAGTTGTGGCTCATGGGCCTTGTTGCTCCGCGGCATGTGGGATCTTCCCAGACCAGGGCTCGAACCCGTGTACCCTGCATTAGCAGGCAGACTCTCAACCACTGCACCACCAGGGAAGCCCCTGTAACTACTTTTTAAGAAGAATAAATCAAAAACTTTATCAGATGGACATTATATCATTTTTATAGGATGCTCTCTATATTCATGATTTGGTCTCCAAAACCTGATAAATTAGAGCATTATAGTAATCATTCAAATACTTTCTTATTTTTAACAGTATTAATAATCATCTAGATTTTTTAACTTTCAAAGGCAGTAAGATTTTTAAATAGCATTAATTATTAACAGGAGTTCTATGGTAATACTTAAATAAATGAAATAATGCATGTCGACTTCTTGGCATGTGGCCTGTTGTGGAGGAAGCACTAAGTAAGTGTTAATCATTCATATTTGATGAAGTTTAATAAATGGTTCAACCACAAAGAATGTACTTATACTTAAAAGAATAATGAAGATTAAATATAGTTTTTTAAAGAAATAATTGAGGATGTTCCTTCAACCTCTACCTAAGAAAGGAGTATTCAAACACACAGTAAAACCTAATATTTCATACATAAAGGGAATTATTTCCACTTGTTGATTAAACAAAAATATGTATGCTAAGTTGAACTGCACTCTTTAAAAACTAAGAATTATAAGAAAATAGCATACACCTTGTACCTATAGTTTATACAATGTAACTTTTCATGATCAGAGGGTTGCAGCAGCTCTGTTCAGTTATTATAAATCTGAATTATTGCAGAAAATACCAATGATGACGATAGTAATCATTATTTGTCGAAGCATCTACTATCTGCCAATTAATGTATCAGGCACTCTACATATATATGTTACCTAACTTGGCTCTCACCATAAGCTTTCTAGGCAGAATAATTGTCCCTTTTAACAGAGAAGGGAACTGAGGTTCTGACAGGTGTATGATTTGCCCAGGTTCCCACATATAGTCAATGACAGACTTAAGATTAAATATAACTCTGCCTGACACCAAACACCTTTAAAACAACATGTTAATAGAGAGAACGGACTGATGGAATGGAGAACAACACCGATACTCATGTGTGAGTGCTGATCAGATTCATCATGGTACCCTGGTTATGCCATCCTTGTAGCCCACACCACAAAGCCAGTCAATGGATGTTCTTAAAGCTTTAGTAACAGTGACACCCAGCTCAACACATTCTATCATAATGTCTTTACTTTCATAGTAGTGGGCAAACAAATATATCCATCACAAGCTCCTATACTGTTAGGTCATTTCCTCAAGAATGTGGAACCAAGAGAGTACTAAAACAGGTCAAAAATCTAGAAAATTAATTTTTAAAAGGTGGAAAAAATAAACTATTTTTATGCCAGATTATACATCATTGAACTGAAAAGATAAGTGTTTGGCAAGACACTATCTCCTGAAAATTTTCAAAGATGGTAGTCACCCTGGATGTCAAACAATCATAAGAAGTACCTAAATTTTAGAAAACAAACTTAATTCGTTCCCCTAAGAGGTCTGCATACACACACAGAGAAACCGAACAACTTCATCTAAACTACCAAAAAGAATAAATTGGATTATTTGTGTTGAATATTTCTGATACAATTACTGAGTTGGATGGAATTTAAAAATTATCTTTAGTCCCTGTGGAGTCCACCAAGGAAGAAAGAACACTTGAGTAGAATATTAAGAAATACTTACTCCCAGACCACACAGTGGACAAATATCTATAATTGGTTTGAAAATAAAATGCAATCTGAACTATGATTCTATTATGAACATTTTACATAATTTAAAATTTGATATCCTTTCCTTCATAGAAGAACAACTACCTAAGAAAATGTTTACTACTGTATAAAACTGCATCAATATAATGAAGCAATAAAAACATAGATCTCTGTTTAGAATTTTAAAATTAACTGGTGATTTTTCATCTGTTGTAAAAGAGTCTGCAATTGCCCAAGGATCATTTTTCTAAAAATAGCTACAATTAGCAAATTAATAAGACGTGAAAGAAAGTAATGACCATTTAGTTCATATTAAAGTTACCACATAAAATTTCCATTTAAGAACAGAGAGTTCAATGCATCTGCAATCATATTGTTCAATGATCTAATTTTTCTTTTAAAGAAAAGGCTAACATATATTTTATTCCTTAAATTAATTTAAAATAAAGACAACCATTTGCTGTTATATGGAGTCTATACAAGATGAATACTAGGAAAACATTTAATAACTTCATCTAAGGCCAGCACATAAAGAGTTAAAAAGCATGTGGTTAGATTATACAATATGTGTGAAGCACAAGATAGATCGTGACGCATTCTGGGCACTCAAATAATTTAAGTTACAAACACCTAGGAACAGAAAGGATATCATACAATAAGGTATACAAGAGGCAAGGTAGATAGGATGAGGAAGGAAGCAACATGAGAATAAAAGTGATGGTGGGGAGACTTCTTTCTCAGTTGTTCTGAGGCTTTCTCTCCCATTGTATATAACTATATACAATTGTAAAGAAATATACAACTGGGGAAATATATTAGATGAATGTTTCCAGGCAATGGACAATCAGGCAACACAGATCCATGATTTTTTTAAAAAAGGGAAACAATGAGAAGATTCTTGCAATTTTCTGGTTTTCTGCCTGGAGGCAACTTCTGGATTCTGGTATAAAGAAGAACAAAACCAGAACCTGGTTGTTTATCTTAACTGAGGAGATACAGATTGAGATGGAGGGAAATGAAGATGGCTGAAATTTGTGAACCAAAGAACCTGAAAGGACATCAGAGAAAGAGCTCCAGAAATCTGGAGCTGGATGATAAGAGCTAGAAATGGTATATTTATAAGTAATTATAAAAGACATTTCTTGTCTTATTAAAATTTTTTACTTAAAAATTGATTATTTAAAACAATGCATTGTGGAGTTTATTATATATATATTATAAAATGTTTCTGGTAAACACTGTACTTAATGTTCAGCAAGCAAACAAACAAACCAAATGCTTTCTTCCCTGTGATTAGAAACAAGACCAGATGATTCATAATTCCTAGTCAATATTGTCTTTGTTTTTAGAAAACAGGATCAGGTAAGCAGACAAGCTTCATGAATGTCACAAAAAAGCAACTAGAACTAAGTGAATTAAGACAAATTACAGAATTGAAAGTCTGTATTGCTAAAATCAATTGTATTTGTATATACTGACACAAACAATGATGAAATATAATTTTCAAACACCATTTACAATAGCATCCAAAAACAAGATTACTTAGGGATAAATTAATAAAGTGTATGTAAGAGCTATACAATGAAAAGTATAAAATATTGGTGAGATAAAATAAAGAAGATTTAAATAAATGTATATATTGTTTTTTAGAGTATCAATATTATGTCAATTCACCCTAACTTTATTTATAGAGTCAATGCAATTAAAATAAAAATCCTAGTAGATTTTGTATAAAAATTGATACACTGATGATAAAGTTTATATAAAAATGCAAAGAAACAAGACATGAAATAAATTTGAATAAGAACATAGCTGAGGAACTTGGATTACCAGATTTTAATATAAAGCTAAGTAATCAAAACTGTGCAGTATTAGTATACGGATAGACAAATGGGCCAAGGGAAACAGATAGGAAGTTTTCAAATATACCTACACATCCGTGGTCAACTGATTTTTCTACAACATGCCAGGTTAATTCAACAAAGAGAATTATATATCTTTAACAAATGGTGCTGTAATATCTGTAATTGGAAATAAATGCGTATTGATCCTTAGCTTACACCATAGACAATATTTCACCCAACTGAGAACAAAGACCAAAGTATAAGGGCTAAATCAATAAAGTCTCTAAAAGAAAGCATAGGAGAAAAACTTTGTAATCCTGGGTCAGGCAAATATGTTTTGCCCGAAGAAAGCCATGAATATAAAAGAAAAACATTTGATACATTTAATTCAAATAAAACCACCATGTTTGAAAGATACTATTAAATAAATGAAAAAGTAAGTTATGGAGTGGGAGAAAATATTATATCATATATATATTTTGCATATATTTTGTTATAACAAAATATATAAATACTATATAATAACATGTTATACATATTTTTCTCCCATTCCACAGCTTACCTTTTCATTCATACCATTTATTCATTCTATATTTTTAATATATATGATTATAAACATCTATTATCTATTTTAGCATATCTATATTAATATATAAACCTCTATTTAGACATAGTTATACATTGCAAAAATGAAAAAGACCTCTTATCACTCAATAATAAGACAAACAACCAAATATAAAGTTGTCAAATTAGTTTAACAGATGTCACACCAAATAAGATATACAACTGATAAGTATATAAAACAGTGTTCAACATAATTAGTAATCTGGAAAAGCAAATTAAATCATAATTAGATACCATTAGATACTCACAATAAAGGCATTCAAAGAAAATAAAACTTATAATACATATGCTTATTATCACTTATATACAATTGTATAATTGATGAATTTCCTGGTAAACTGAACTTCTGCATTTTACAGTTACTTTTGCTTACCATAATAATGCATACCAAATGCAAATATTTTATAAATACTAATGGATTCATCACAGAATGCCATTGTGGTTTTCAAGTTATAATGCTTTTAATATAACAAGACAGGGTGCTCTTGGATGCCATATAGATTATACTACAAAATCCATTTACTACTTAGTTCCCCTAAGTTTTATTTTAAAATCTGCAGTCGTAGGAGAAGTTAACATATTGGTCTTTCTGCAATTGGCTGAGATTTTTTTAAGTGTCTGTGCCCATTATTTCCTGTTGGCCTCTTTCTCTTCTCTGCTCTGCCCTTCTCTGCTCTGCTCTGCATCCTAAGATACAGCATAGACCGCATCAGTGGGACTGCTTTATCCCCGGACCTTGGCTGGGTTTGTAAGTGCAGGGCACCAGGAGGGAGTGGAGGGTGGGAGGAGAGTGAGGCCCGGGTACCTTTTTCTCCCTCTTCCTTCTCTGTGTCATGGCATTTCTAACAGTACCTGCCCTCCCCTTCAGTGAGAGCATCTGCTGAGTGGTGCGCCAGCTGTTCCAGATCTCTGCAGATGCACTGTGCTTTCTGGGCTCTTCCCTTCAGGATTCCCACCACAAGTCCCCACTGCCTGTCTCACCGCCTCTTTTTGGTTCACTTAGCTCTGTCTTCTTTAAATTCTTTTTAATAGAACCATTTTGAACGTGCCCTCTGTTTTCTGCTGCAACCCCAGCTGATACAATACTTGGTACCATAAGCAGGATTCTGCCTAGGGTTCCTCTCCTATATGTGAGTAGACTGATAACCTGATGGAACAGCATCACAGATCTCAATTTTTCACTGGAATGACATGGAATGAATTACTGACAGGGCAAATCATTTAGTGATCAATTGTCTTGGGCACGTAAGTGGCTATGGCAAAAAATACAAAGGTTATTGCAAAGATTATGGGATGGGGTGTTTGTTTCTGACTGTTCTGAAGAGGACAAAGATAAATATATATTCCAAAACCTGAATTCTCAATTCACATCACAGGTGGAGATCCAGAAAACCTTAATAGCAGCCTTAAAATAATCCCTAATTTGTAGTAGTGTAGGGCAGACAGGGCTGAAGATCAAATCCAGGGTCTGACTGCAGGGGATGCAAAGTTGCAATGTCGCTGAAATGCACAACTTGCCAAGTCATTGACGCCTAAGGAAAGAAAATTTGTCGGGAAAAAGTGGAGCCATGACATTGGGCAAAGCAGACAAGGCTGCGATTTGGAATCTAAAAGTCCTCCTGCAGTGCTCCAGACAGCGGTAGCAGCTCCTTCAGCTCAGGGAACTAATCTTCCTTGCAAAGAAACGTTTCAGTGACTTCATTTGGGTGGTTGCCTCAAAATAATATGCAGATAATTCTCAGGATCTATCTCCACCACCCCTCATTGCCTTTGGTCTCATAATGAGATTAATATCTGAGTATTAATCAGAGGAAGAAAAGTGCATAGTCTTTTCCGAAAGGAGAAACTGTATACGCCGAAGGAGTTGTCAAGAGCCAAGGGAGACTTTTGGGAAATATTCTAATGACGTTATATGCAAGAAGAGACATTGTGACATTGGACTGAGCCAGACTATCCATAGGGGAGTATTCACCAAGGATTCTGGATAAAATATGAGATAAAGCATCTGTATGTGGTGGGGATACATTTGAAGCAAATACCACTGGGGTTTCACAGACCCATTAACCTAACTCTAGACCTGAGTCAGCTTACAGACTTGCAGTATACTAACTTGGAGGGAGGTTTTGGTTATTTTTAAAAAATGCAACAAGGCAACAAGTATACACTGTAAATCTTCCCCCAAGCTTTCTCCAGAGGCAGTTTTGACCATTGATCAAGATGAAAAAGCTCTGGAAAAACAGCTATATACCTAGACCTTCCGTACAATCTAAGATCCACGTAAGATTGACTGATTGATGATTGGCCTCACCCTGCAAAGATATGGTGACTGTGGGACTTTGTATTTCTTCTAAGTAGGGAATGCATTTTTCTGAAATTAATCAAAGGACAAAAACAGAAGCTGATTGGTGAAGAGAGTAGAATCTTAGGGGCATTTCCTCTAATCCACTTGCTTTTACTGTTCTTCCCTGTGTGGGCCCTGAAAGGATGACTTCTGTGGACTATGTCAATCAGGTCCTCCACCCTCTAGATTCCACTTGGGATGCCAAAGTAGGATAATTGTAGCAGGTAGTTAGAAGTAGATTGTTTTTCCAGTGGATACTTTCTTCATCAAATAAAGCTTCTCTTGGGCATCCCTCTTCCAGGGTTTTAGCTCTAACTGGGTTGTGCTAACATCGTTTGACTCTCTGGCCGATAACTCTGGTGAAATGGCATCCTGCTGCTGTGGTCTCTGGGTTTCCCCTTCCCTTTCTTATTTCCTTAACCCGTATAAATACTTTGATATATGGGTCTTCCCTTGAGTCTTTTCAGTTAAAAAGTTTTGAATACTAAAATATTTTAATGTTGGTAAAGTCCAATTTATCTTTTTTTCTTTATTTTGAGTGTGCTTTTTATATCATATTCAAGAACTTCTTACCTAACAAAAGGACAAACGTATTTTCTCCTAATAGCCTCTTATAGAAGTTTTATAGTTTTACATTGTATTGATATATTAAGGAATATGATTTTATATGAGATACGAGGGGAATATCAAGGTTAATTTTACTGCCTATGGACATCCAATTGTCCCAGCACCATTTGTTGAAAACTACCCTTTATAATAGATTTTGTGTAGTGTAAAAGCCTTACAACAATATTTTCACGTATTTTACTTTACACATGCCACAGAAACACAATATTTTGTCACTATTTTTTTTTTTTTCAGTTAAACCCTGTTTACTGTACAATGAGTTTCCTGCTAGGAAACTGACTGTTGATGTGTCCAAGTCCTCCTTTTCTCTAAGACTGCACTGTCAGATACATTATCTACTGGCCACATGTGGCTAATTAAATACAACTGAAATTCACTTTCTCAGTTTGACTAGCAACATTTCAAGTGTTCAAGAGACACACGTGGCTAGTGATCACCTGGTCATACAATGAAGAACAGAAAAATTCCATTTGTCTCAGGAAGTGCTGCTGGGCTGTGTCTCTGTACCAATGTTTGTGGTCATAGATTGCTGGGCATATTAAAACTTATTAAACCTCATCTTCTTTGTATTGATTTACAGTAAGTTTATTAAGTGATAAATTTTGGGTTGATTGAATATGATACTAAGGGTAAATTTTTAGTTTATTCCAGGATTTGTAGATAGAAGCCATCGACATTGAAGTCATATAAAAAATGCATCAGGAATTTCAGTTTCAAATGCTGTCCTTAAATCCAAAGATACTTCTTACAATGCTTTATTTCCAATGAACGCGAGTTTTTAAACAAATTATATTTTTTAACATTGTATTCTTTTGAGAAAATTTTTGAAAAAGTGTCTTTTTTTCCCTTTCTGGGTTCTACCTTTCTTAGGGGTTTTACAAGTGACACACTGAGAATAGTGAATAGAAAAAAACACCTGGAAAAGGGACAACCAATTGGAGGACAGCTGTATTTTCTGAAAAGAAATATTTAAAAAGACCTATGTGTTACTGTTTCCTCTATTTATAAATAATAATATTTCTCAATGCTTTTAATTATCTTTTACAAAAGGTCCATTTTAAAATTTGGATTTGAATATTATTTTAATATAATAACAAATGGAATATTCCATAGAAAAACAGGAGTAAACCCCTTCCCCCAAAAGATGGCTTTTTGGAGAAAAATGGGAATGTAGCTTGTTGTTTAAAAATTTAGAGCAGGAGCTAACACACCTTTTCTATTGTTTTATAAGCTCCAAGTGCAGCAAAGGCTTTTTTTTTTTTTTTTTTTTTTTTTTTTTTTGCGGTACGCGGGCCTCTCACTGTTGTGGTCTCTCCCGTTGCGGAGAACAGGCTCCGGACGCGCAGGCTCAGCGGCCACAGCTCACGGGCCCAGCCGCTCCACAGCATGTGGGATCTTCCCGCACCAGGGCACGAACCCGTGTCCCCTGCATCGGCAGGCGGACTCTCAACCACTGCGCCACCAGCAAAGCCCAGCAAAGGCATTTTTAATGTTTTTCCTTAAAAGACTTTATTCTTATCATAAATTCTCTGTCAGTGATGAAATGCTGCTCTATGACAACCTTGTATAATAATCTGCCACCTATTTTTGCATCCCCTTCAAGATCAAACTACCTGTTTACAGACACTAACGATTTGCCTTAACACAAAGATTCAGCCTAATCACAAAGGACATGCCTGAGTGTCATCATCTTTTAATTACAGTCCAGCAACTCGATGGAATGTTTACTGAGTGTCCAGAATGGTACCAGGCACTGTGGGGTGTGCACGAAAGCATGAGGATGCAGAACTGCAGAGGGGTTCAGACTCATAAAACAGGGTCTGTTTAGCAATTAAGATAATACAGGACCACACATAAATCTGTGTGGATAATAACTGCAAAATAATTTTCAGCATGAATGAATCAGTACGGTATAAGAGGTAATTTTTTTTTTTTTTTTTGCTGAGAAAGTGAGATTGGAGTGTGAATTGAAAATGTTGCGAAGAGAATGTTAGTGGATGGGAGTGAAGGAGATGGTAAGAGAAGACGATTTTGAGTACATGGGAATGCTGTGCTATACTTTATTCTACAGGAAAAAAAATAACATCAGATATATGCACCCCTAAGTTCACTGCAACATCACTTAAATAGTCAAGATATGGAAGCAACGTAAGTGTCCATCAATGGATGAATGGATAAAGAAGATGTGGTGTGTGTGTGTGTGTGTGTGTGTGTGCATATATATATATATATATATAAAATGGAATTTTATATAAACCATATATACGTATAATGGAATGTTACTCAGCCATAAAAAGAATGATATCTTGCCATTTGTAACAACGTGGATGGACCTGTATGAGACTCTCACGGGAAGCTGAAAAGGAATAAATGATGGAATCCACGGTGGAGGATGTAAAATTCTCATATTTTGTAGTCAAGAGCCCCAAGTTAATGTCTAATGTCTATGGAACAAGAAATAGAAGATTCTGTGTGTATTTAACTGGAAATGGCTGCATTTCTAACATGAGGATTAGTGATGAAATAAAAGCATGTAATGATAAAAAATAAAGTTACAAAGCTATCAATAGAAAATGAATCACAGTAATCTCATTTAAAATATTACAGTGGGGTGGGTAGAAATGATGGGGGCGGGGGTAGAAAACCAGCTACATTTCATCTGTCCTGGTGTGAGTCAAAGGCATTGGCAAGAACTAAAGTATAAGTAATGGAGACCGACAAATGCAGGCACTGAGAAAAGTAAAAGCAAGGATGGTTTTCAGTGACTGCCTTGGAACAAGGGACTGGAGTGGAATATTGCTCCTTTAGAATGTGTGCTTGCTTTATGTCAATTAAAATTCCAATGTATGTAAGTGTACTTCCTGAAAATGGGTGTATTACACCTAAAAAGTGTTCAAATTCAAAGATATTTTATTAAAAGTATATTTCCCAGCATCTTATTTACTTTATTTTTATTTTTACTTTTTTATTGGGGTATAGTTGATTTACAACGTTGTGTTAGTTACAGGTATACAGGAAAGTGATTCAGTTATACATATATAAATCTATCTATCTATCTATATATTCTTTTTCAGATTCCCCTCCCCCATAGGTCATTACAAAACATTGAGTACAGTTTTCCTGTGCTATACACTAGGTCCTTATTGGTTATCTATTTTATATATAGTAGTGTGTATATGTTAATCTCAAACTCCTAATTTATCCCTCCCTGCCTTTCCCCTTTGGTAACTATAAGTTTGTTTTCTATGTCTGTAGGTCTATTTAAGTTTTGTACATAAGTTTATTTGTATCATACTTATATCAGACAAAATATACTTTAAAATAAAGATTGTTATAAGAGACAAAGAAGAAAACTACATAATGATCAAGGGATCAATCCAAGGAGAAGATATAACAATTGTAAATATATACGCACCCAACATAGCAGCACCTTAATATATAAGGTAAATCTTATTTACTTAAAAAAAAAAACAACTGAAATATGTACAAGGAGACACAATGATTCCTGTGTGGCAAATATACTCTGGGCTCAAAAACATGCCTTTTAATCTCACCTTATTTTTGCACTTTTCATAATGTTCCCTTGTTCATTTTTGCAACCAATTTTAACATATTAAAATGTGACTCACTATTCATCAGCTTCACCAAAAAAAATGACTTTCAGAAAACATTCAAAATACCAAGTACAACAGAAAATCTTTCTGAAGCTAAAAGGCTCAGAATGATTATACAGTGAAATAAGTTTTCATTGCCCAAACTATTAATTCTTTTGGTATGCAGATACTATTAATGTCATAAAAATATTTACCAATACAAAGAAAGAATAATAATAGTAAACTTTTGTTGAGTCCTCATTACAACTTTTTTCTTGTGATGAGATGAAAGATCTACTCTTAGCAACTTTAGTGTGCAATACAGTATTATTAGCTGTAGTCACTATACTGTACATTACATCCTCATGACTTATTTATTTTATAACTGGAAGTTCTTTGGGTACATTTTGATCCCCTTCACCCATTCTGCCCACCCCCCATCTCTGGCAAGCACAGATTTGTTCTCTGTATCTATGAGCTTGTTTTTTGTTTGTTTGTGTTTGTTTTTTTACATTTCATATATAAGTGAGATCATACAATATTTGTCTTTCTCTGTCTGACTTACTTCACTTAGCATAATGCCCACAAGGTCCATCCATGTTGTTACAAATGGCAAGATTTCATTCTTTTTACGGCTGAGTAAAATTCCATTATGCATATATATGGTTTATATAAAATTCCATTTCCATGTAAATAAATCACGAGGGCTGAAAAGAAAAAATACTGGCAAAAATATATTAAATGTTTTTAATGAGAGTACTAAAATCAAACACAGTGGATTCTCTGGTTCTAAGTAAACTTTATATAGATGAAAAAATTCATGGAATTAGATCAAATTAATAGGGTTTTATTACCAAAAAGAGTTGTTAAAAATGATGTATGTTTTAGTTTGAATTAATGGTAATGAAGTTCTGGGGCCTTGGTTATCTATCTCACCCATGGATAATCTCCCTTAATTATGGTTTCTGAACAGTTTGACAGATACCATTAGCTTGTCAATGTTGTGTCTATAATACAGTTTGAAAGGGGATCGAGAGACTGAAGAAAGCTGCTGTGAAGATCTGTGTTTTCTGGTGTTGCGAAAGCTGGATGGCAGCATGTAAATCACTGAAGTTAGAACACTTCCTCACATCATGCACAAAAATAAACACAAAATGGCTTAAAGAGTTAAATATAAGACAAGTCACCATAAAACTCCTAGAAGAGAACACAGGTAAAACATTCTCTGACATAAATTGTACCAATATTTTCTTAGGTCAGTCTCCCAAGTCAATAGAAATAAAAGCAAAAATAAACAAATGGGACCTAATCAAACTTATAAGCTTTTGCACAGCAAAGGAAACCATAAACAAAATGAAAAGATAGCCTACAGACTGGGAGAAAATATTTGCAAATGATGTAACCAACAATTTCCAAAATATACAAACAGCTTCTACAATTCAGTAACAAAAAAACAAACAACCCAATCAAAAAATGGGCAGAAGACCTCAATAGGCATTTCTCCAAAGAATACATACAGATGGTCAATAGGAACATGAAAAGATGCTCATCATCGCTAATTATTAGAGAAATGCAAATCAAAGCAACAATGAGGTGCCACCTCATACCAGTGAGAATGGCCATCATTAAAAAGTCTACAAATAATAAATGCTGGAGAGGGTGTGGAGAAAAGGGAACACTCTTACACTGTTGGTGGGAATGAAAATTGGTGCAGCCATTATGGAGAACAGTATGGAGCTTCTTCAAAAAACTAAAAATAGACTTTCCATATGATTCAGCAATCCCGCTCTTGGACATATACCCGAACAACTATAATTCAAAAAGATACATGCACCCCTATGTTCATAGCAGCACTATTTACAATGGCTAAGATATGGAAACAATATAAAGGTCGAACGACAGAGGAATGGATAAAGAAAATGTGGTATATATGTACAATAAAATATTACTCAGCCATTAAAAAGAATGAAATAATATGCCTTTTGCAGCAACATCGATTGACCTAGAGATTATCATACTAAGCTAAGTATGTCAGAAAGAGAAAGATAAATACCTTATGATATCACTAATATGTGGAATCTAAAATATGGCACAAATGAACATATCTATGAAAGAGAAACAGACTCACAGACATAGAGAACAGACTGTGGTTGCCAAAGGGGTGGGGAGGGAAGGAATGGGAGTTTGAGATTAGCAGATGCAAACTATTATACATAGGATGGATAAACAACAGGTTCTACTGTAGAGCACAGGGAACTATATTCAATATCCAGTGACAAATCATAATGGAAAAAATATATATATGGATAACTGAGTCACTTTGTTGTACAGCAGAAATTACACACAACATTGTAAATCAACTATACTTCAATAAAATTAAAAAACAAATCTGTTTTTTTCTGATTCAGACAGCTAAAAAAAGTAACTATGTGATTTAATTGGAATACAGGGCCTAATTACAATTATAGTTAATGTTAAGAGCTGTGAATATATTACAGAAATGAAAATGTAAAGCGATAAGCAATACATGTCAATCACCTTCCAGCCACTCTTCTGGACCCCTTTCCCAGTCCAGTAGGTCTCCTCTCCAGCTTTCCACTGCTGGGCACCACCATATGCTCTCTGGATGTCTAAGTCCCTCTAACCCCTCATATTCATTCCTCACTCTTCCTTCTTGCTCTCCTAACTAGAAAGCTCCCATTTTCCTGTCCAAATTACTCTAAAACCTCATAAATCCTATCATTTTTAACAGATACTAGTTCCAGGCACTAAAGATGAGCCTCATTGATGAACCTATGAATTTCCACCAAAAAAAAAATCTATACAAGTTGTGTGTTTTTATACATGACCTTCACACATCAGTCCATCATTTATATAGAGCAAAAGAAATGAATTTGTATAAAAAAGAATAATGTTTCATTACAGAAGAACATAAACTTAATCTCCATAGCTTCCGTGAGATTGTGATGCATTAAGAACCACAGTATTTCCTGTTTGAATGAAATCTGTCCCGTAAAATTGTGAGTAACAAGTACAGCCACATTATTAATGTATAATTGTATTATAGAAAAAGAACCTTAAGCATAAACACTTGTGGGAGAGGCAGGGGACTCTGCCATTTCTCCTTCCTTACTTTTCTTCCATGGTAAGTACAGCACACATGTTACATTCTTTCCTCTGTGAATGCATTCTCCAGTGTGTGAAGCACAGGGCAAAAAGGCTAGCAGGAGGTAAGATGTAGTCTCTGTTTACTTACCAAACTCTGCATCCTGGCACTGGGCTGGACAAAGAAGAGAGATGTCTTTTTATTAGTGCAAAGGACACCTTTCTTCACCAAGCTGGGACTGGCAGGACTGTGCCTAACTAGAAAAAGTGTGTAGCATTAGGGTCCCAGAAGGAAAAAGAAATGGTGTACTCATAGTTTAATCGAAGATAATTTACTGAAGGGAGTATTTACAGAAGTATGTGCAACATGCAGAAAATCTACAAGAGACAGGGACATACACAGGGCATAGACAATGGGAATTCATAACAATCCCTAACTATAAAAGGATGAGGTGAATGTCAGCAGATATTGGTAAAAGCAGAAGTGGTGGCAGACAGGCTGCCTGATAGAGGTTAGAACTACAGGTAGGACAATGTCAGAAGGGAGGGAGCTGGAATAATATAAATAGCCAGGCCCATTCTCCTTCCCCCCTCCAGTCTCTGGCAGGTGTGTCTCACTGCTGAGTCTACCTGCAAGCAGAGGGAAAGAGAGTTGGAGTGATGTGGTACCTCAAGGTCGGCCTCTCAGGGCACAGAGCAGAGCAAAGAAAGGCAGAGAGTGAGTCTGGAGAGCCAACCAGATTAACTAGCTGGAGATCTATCTTTCCAACTCGTCTAATGCATTAACCATGTTTCTAACTTCTGTAAACTCAGTGCTTTAACATCTGTCCTGCATGCATATACTGGACACACCTTCTTGTAGACAATTCAATAATATGCCTGAGACACTTGCTCTTGGGAACTGTAATAAACTGTGTTTTTAATAGAAATTATCCCCTGATATGTTGGCCTTACTATACCTCTAGTTTTCTATTAATATAGTATATTTTTAAAACCTAGGTTGATGACCATCTTATTAAAATTTGTACAGGTGCTGTATAAGCTAGAAGTAGTCATGAAAAAAAAAGTGGTCCTTTTTTTCATGTTAGACTTCCTTGATGATTTAATAGTTTCTCTAGCTCTACTCTGAATTCAGGTAGGAGGAGAGACCAACAAAGTATAGAAAATTGCAGGGTAGAATGGTTGTCTTTGGCAAACTCCCATCTCTCTCTTTGCATCTTTCTTATACCCATTGGTCTCAACTTCATCCAGTACCTTCTTCCTGTGTCTAGAGGACTGTTTGCTAATTTAGAAGTAGTACATTTATGAATCCCATGGCATTGTTTGATGTTTAAAATGATTTGTTATGAGTTGAGATTATGAAATTTTGTATTACCAAATTCATTATCTCCCATTGTATGTTTTCAAGTGATAACTCAATAATTTATATAATTGACTATGAATAAACTAACATAAAATAAAACAATAAAATGTGATTACAGGAGACCTGTAACCTCAAGTAAGATAAAGTAAGATGAAGGAAAACTCATTAATTCAACACATACCTTCAAGTTTATAGTCAATATGGACTTCTAACATATGGAATTTGAGCAGATACATCTACACAGATACATATACACTAGATAAGAGAATAAAATAAGCTATTCACCTCTAGTCATTCATTTAGAGAAATGGAAATAGCTCTGTATGTTTGCTTTACTTTTAAAATTCAAATACAGTGATGTTTGCTAATTTATCTTTTTTTTTTAATTGGAGTAAAATTGCTTTACAATGTTGTGTTACTTTCTGCTGTACAATGAAGTGAATCAGCTATATGTATACATGTATCCCCTCCCTCTTGGACCTCCCTCCCAAGCTCCCCATCCCACCCATCTAGATCATCACAGAGCACCTAGCTGAGCTCCCTGTGCTATACCCCAGGTTCCCACTAGCTATTTTACACATGGTAGTGTATTTATGTCAAAACTAATCTCCCAGTTGTCCCACCCTCCCCATGCCCCCCGTGTCCACATGTCCATTCTCTATGTCTCCATCTCTATTCCTGCCCTACAAATAGGTTCATCTGTACCATCTTTCTAGATTGCACATATACATGTTAATATACGATATTTGTTTTTCTATTTCTGGCTCACTTCACTCTGTACGACAGACTCTAGGTCTATCCACATCTCTACAAATGACCCAATTTCATTCCTTTTTATGGAGAACAGTAGGCAGCTTCCTTAAAAAACTAAAAATAGGGCTTTCCTGGTGGCGCAGTGGTTGAGAATCTGCCTGCTAAGGCAGGAGACACGGGTTTGAGCCCTGGTCTGGGAGGATCCCACAGGCCGCGGAGCAGCTAGGCACGTGAGCCACAACTACTGAGCCTGCGCGTCTGGAGCCTGTGCTCCGCAACAAGAGAGGCCGCAATAGTGAGAGGCCCGAGCACCGCGATGAAGAGTGGCCCCCGCTTGCCACAACTAGAGAAAGCCCTCGCACAGAAACGAAGACCCAACACAGCCAAAAATAAATTAATTAATTAATAAACTCCTACCCCCAACATCTTCTTTTAAAAAAAAAAACAAAAATAGAACTACCATATGACCCAGCAATCCCACTACTGGGCATATACGCAAATTTATCTTTTTAAGATGCTTTGAAAAGCAACAGGAGCCACGGGCTTGGTATATAACTTGACTCTCTGTAGAACTTCTGGCATCAAAGTAGCAACTTGTATTGATTGGTCACTTGATAACAGTGACCATTTTCTAAGCTAAAGATAATAGAATATAATAGGAAACTCTGAATTGCTTAATCTAATATCAATCTGAGTTATGCTGAAAGACTACCTCGCTAAAATCGTGTGCGTATTTTATCAAATATAAACTCACTACTACCTTTCCTGACAGTGTGCAATTTTATTAGCTCTCAGATACTAAATTTAATTTAAAATCTCATAGGTATATATAATGACAATGTTAATAGAATCATAACATAATAAACCTATTACCACGTATTATATTATGAAGCCAACCAGCTCCAGCTCTCACATATCTGTCACACAAGTAGATAGAGAATTTCACGGCAGTACCTAAACATGCAAATCAAATATATCTTATATGGCCAAGAAGAGAATTTGGCCATGGGTGGAGCTGTGAAACCTATCCTGGTCACCAGAACCTCCACACCTTGTAGATCTCTGTCAGATCCTCCCTCCTTTCCCCACCAGCGCTCTATAAGCTACATTTTGTGTTGTGACTCTTAGCCTTTGTACTGGAAATCACTGTCTTCTACATGGCTTATCTCTTCTTTGAGCCTGGAAGCCATCTGTGTATGGGATGTACACCCACCTCCTCAAATGATCTGCCATAACTACTAGCATAGGGATTCCCTGGTTGATGTGTCCTTAGCAATTATTTGTGGAGTGGATGAAGACATTAATCACAGAGCCAAGTTAGTACCTATCTTATAACAAAGCGCACTGTATTTCTGTATTTTAGATTAGAATATGTAAATGTACTTTCTTTTCCATTCTACCAACAGCCTGGAGCTGTGGTTCTCACAGTATGGTTCCAGCAGGACCTGCAGCAGGACCTAAGAGTTTATTATAAATGCTAGCTCTGGTTCTGATACACTGAATCAGAAACTCTGAAGGTGGGACCCAGCAGCCAATATTTTCACGAACCTTCTGGGTTACTCTGATGTAGGCTAAGTTTTGAGAACTACTGGTCTAAAGATTCACGGCAGGCTTATAATCTTTCATTTGCTTTTCTGTGTACCTCTCATAGAACATTAAGTAAGCTTTTTTTAGTTACTTTTGTATTGGAGTCTAGTTGATCGACAATGTTGTGTTCGTTTCTGCTGTACAGCTCAGTGAATCAGTAATACATACACATATATCCATGCTCTTCTGGAGTCCATTCTCATATAGGTCATTACAGAGCACCAAACAGAGCCTTAGAATTAAGATGGGAATTGTGTAGGGAAAACAATGGTCCCAGGCCGGGTTTAAATGATCAATCTGGGCTTAGAAAAGGAAAGGCCCCTCCTCACTCCCATGATGCATCCTGCCAGCACTACCATCACTGGTCTCCAGTCGCCAACTCTGCTGCAAGATGGCACACCCGACCATTCTCACTTTATTTCTCTTAATGAATATTTTCTGAAAGAGTGAAATATGTTTATCATTGTCTTCTACCTTTTGTCCTCAGGACTGTTCATCCTGGCCAGGATCCAAGAATGAGACCCCTCTGCCCCTCCAGACGGAATAAGAATTCAAGTACTACTTAAAATGATTGTTCTATGAGAGGAGAGGTTAGCCTCTGAGGGAATGGATGGCAGATAATGGAATCAGGCCTGGGAACCTGGCTCCTAGCCTTCCTCTTCTCTCCTCCTCAAATCACCCTATATCATCGTTTTTTATTTTATAACATATTTCCCTCCCCTAATCCTAAAACAACTCCCCCAGGGCTGTCTGGAAGTAGATGGGGGATGGAACTGAGGTTCTAATGCTCAGCAAATATAAGAAAAGGTGACCAGGAAAATGGAAATTAAAATAAGGACTCTCTAGGAGTTTGGGGGCTTATAGAACTGATGTGGCTCTGGCTACACATATCTAAAATCACAGAAGTGGACATTAAAAGAAAAAGAAGTCAATATTACTGTATGATAACCGAAAACAAAAGTCAAAGCACTCCTAAAAACCTCAAAAAAACAAAACAACTAAAACAAGAATACAACCAAAAAAGGACCCTTTAAAGAATTTTAAACTTTCTAAATGCATACAACTTTGATTAATTAAAAATTGATAACCTCTTGGCAAATTTTAGGGTTATGTTATTCAAGTTTAGTTTAGTACTTTTTTTTAATGCAGAAATAATTGTATTACACCGATGAAAGTATTGTGGCTTACTTTAAAAAACAGCAAAAAACCAAAACAAATAAACAAACAAAAAAACCCCTAAAAACCTCCTCCTCCTGATTTTCTTCTCTGTCATTCTTGTCTCAAATAAAAGCAACCCAAGATAGATTAACTACATGAGGGTAAGGTACAGCTGCTTCTACCTTAGACGTGGAAGAAGTACCTGAAACATGTCGAAAACAAGGAAGGGTATGGGTTTACCCTATTCGCAAGCTAAAAAGCCAGCCTGCCTCAGTTTCATGGATGCTGGCAGAAAACAAGGCAAAACGCAGTTAATTACTCATAGCAATTGCACTAACAAAAGTATGATCGTTTTCTTGTACCGGTTCCCTGTGCCTCACTTATCACAGGCTGACACAATAAGAGGGAGGTGACACCTGCATATACAGTGGTTTGCACTACAGGAACGAGACCTCAGGCTTAATCCTAATGTTTTATAGCACGCCTTTGCCCCAGAGGGACACATTATCTTTATTACACTGGACAGCCAACGCATCTTCCTTCTTTCCCAGAAGAGACATTATTTCTATTTTCCAAAGCTGTGTGCTCCACAAATATTCCTGAAAAGATCATCCAGAACAAAAGCAATCTGTGCCTCTGTTCACAAGATGTGCAGAAACACAAAAGACCCATGGGGAATTATCTTCTAATAAATAATAGGTGCTCATTTCCAGTTTCCTATTAACTGATGAAAATTTATCCAATTATAAGCACTATTTCATTGTATTATCACAGACTAATTATTGGTATATTCTTTTTTTCTTTTTCTTTTTCTTTTGTGGTACGCGGGCCTCTCACTGTATGGCCTCTCCCGTTGTGGAGCACAGTCTCCGGATGCGCAGGCTCAGCGGCCATGGCTCACGGGCCCAGCTGCTCCGCGGTATGTGGGATCTTCCCGGACCGGGACACGAACCCGCGTCCCCTGCATCGGCAGGCGGACTCTCAGCCACTGCACCACCAGGGAAGCCCAATTGGTATATTCTTAAATGGCCAATGTGAATATAATAATTTTCATCTTTCCTACTAAAATAACTCATTAAATGCTTAATATATCTTTCCCCAATACTAGAAATTATAGCTTATTGGCAGAAATCACCTTCTTGTCCTGTAATGAGTTTATAATTCAATGTAGTAATATTAATAAAACTACAAATATATTGGACCTACTATACATGAATGAACATGAAGAACATTATTTTCAAGACACCACTGCATGTCTATGAATGAGAAGAACGATAAATTACACAATTAGTGTGAGGATTAGTGAAAATAACTATAGAAATATGATCATCCAGGACAGAGTGAAGGAGAACAGCCAGTTATTTTGATGAGAACTCACAGAAAAAGTTTTATGGATGAAGTACTTCCAGATCTGTTTATGAGAAAGGAATATTTTGGTGGAAAATAAGAAAATGCATACTAACATAGATTAATATTTTTATAAGAAGGTTAGAATATGCTATATTAGACTTGAAACCTCAGGACAAAGATCACTGCCACAAACTTAATTACATTAAATAAAGGAATATTCCTCAAGGAAATATAACCTTTCATAAATGTTATTAAATATAATGCATATATTTGAAATTTAAAAATTGGCTTAAAGGCATATCCAAATATATATATTTTAAAACACTCGTTTGATGATTCTAACCCCAGTGACATTCATATATATTCAGCCCCAGCCAGAGGATGCCCATAACATCTGAGAATGACATTCAGCTGATAGACAGCAGGGAAACAGAGACCTCAGTCCTACAACCACCTGGCAATGATTATTTCTGTCTTGAATGAGCCTGGAAGCAGACTTTTCTCCAGAACCTCCAGATATGAGCCCAGGCCATCCATACCTTGATTTGAGTCTTGTGGGATCTGGAGCAGCGGACCCAGCTGAGTCCACAGGGATTTCTGACCTCCCAAACTATTAGATAGTAAAAGAATATTGTTTTAAGCCACTAAATCTGTGGTAAGTTGTTATGGCAGCAATAGGAAACAAATACAGTGACATTCTGTAAACATATCCCAACTTAATTTTGCAGGTTTTACCACTGCCCCCGCCCCATATTTGACCACAGAGATATGCTAATTCTAATCTGTTTTCCACTTTTGTTTCCTGAACATACATATGTTTGTTAACCACTATTATTTTGTTTTTAAGTCTTCCAGAAAGACCTCTGTGGGCCATTTCTGCTGAATAAGATCATATCCATCCTTCAAGGCTTAGCCTAAATCCCAAGTAAAATGATTTTTATCTTTGAGCGTCTGGGCCTAATGACATTTCTAATTTGATAAACACCAATGTTCATATTATACAAATCCATTTGTGGGCAGATACTTAGTGCCTTGCATTTGTAATTACATTTTCTCATTTATTCACCTCATTTCCCAGTTGAGATTCATACCTCCTAAAGGTGAATGATATTATTTTACCCTCTAGTAACCATCTTCCTTTCCAAGGTGTGCCTATCACAACCAAAATTCTCTCAGAAGCCTATGATAGTTAATATATTTTTGGTTCTTTCTACTGAAAAAAGCAAAATCAAAAGGCAAAACAGGGCTTCCCTGGTGGCGCAGTGGTTGAGAGTCTGCCTGTCGATGCAGGGGACACGGGTTCGTGCCCCGGTCCGGGAAGATCCCACATGCCACGGAGCGGCTGGGCCCGTGAGCCATGGCCGCTGGGCCTGCGCATCTGGAGGCTGTGCTCCGCAATGGGAGAGGCCACAGCAGTGAGAGGCCCACGTACTGCAAAAAAAAAAAAAAAAGACAAAACAATACAAAATCTCAATAGATATGCAATATAACATAAAATTAATAAAAATTAAATTGTAAGAAAAATGGTCCATGACCTTTTGTTAGATGCCCTGGTCACATGAAAAAAATATATTATTACTCAGCTCCAATTTTATAAATAGAAACTTAAAAAATCAGCTTAAACACATCTACACTTTTATTTCTGATTTACACTTTAAACCTACTAGGCAATTCCTTCGACTTCAGCACATAATCACATAAAGTTTGATGTTGAATATTGTTAGTCATTCCAGACTAACCCAGGAAGCATATCATGACAGTGCACAATGAAAATTCAAGAATCTAATATATAAAATAGTTTATTCTACACAGGGAAAAATTTATAACTAATGAGACCAAATAAGTGATGGCTGAAAATGTTAGAGAGAATGTAAATTCAACAACAACAAAAACTTAATCAAATTACCTAAAACATAGTCCTTATATTAGCAATACCTTCCAGCTCCTTTTTGAGCGCTTCCACAAAAATGCAAGAGCTGAAAGGAAGACAAAGGTCAAATGACCACCCTTTTGCTGCACATCTTCCTTCACTATGACCTGGTCAGACTGTTTGTCTTAGTGTGTGCTGGCTTTTTAAGGTTCTTTCAGAAACAACAAAGTACATAGCTGATCTGTACTTCTGAAAATTTCACCATGACTCTAGTTTTCTCTTGACATAGATATTATACTGCATCTATGGACCTTCAGAGTTCCTCTTCCTTTTTCACTTCAGTCTTCTGGTCTAATGCCTACCCAATCATGACATTGAAAGCATTTTCCTTAGAGGTTTTGCCTTTGACCTTCTAAGACCTTGCAGATCTCAATTTATCTAGTTTAGCAATTTCCTGAGAACTTTTGTCTTAGTTATTTTTCCCACTGCAATAGTCCAATCAATACAAAAAGCTATTGAAAATTCCTTCCAGAATTGATTTTTAGGGTTTTTTCATCTTTTTTGCCTTAAATATGTTAAATCTTATCATCTTTTAGCTGCCTTCATAAAAGACTTGACACACCTTTACTTATTGTTTACCTACCTATAGGGGGAAAAAGCACAGAAAAAAATCAACTCTATGTAATTGCCTTACACAAAAATTTCTAATCTAATGAAAAAATATGCTGATTTTTAAAAGAGAATATTTACTGAATATGAGTTAACAGATGGTAAGAACCTAATGTTAGTTATTAGGTTAAAAACACTTTCTGGTTTATTCTTCTCAACAATCTTGGGGAACATGTATTTTAATCCATTTTTCACAAATGTTGATACCAGGGATCAGAGAGGTTAATTAACTTGACTAAATTTCCTCAGATATTAAGGATTAGAGCTGTTACTAAACCCATGACTTCTGACACAAAACATAAAGTCTTAACCACTGTGGTATACCACACTCATTTCTGTATGATACATTGAGAACATATCCTTGGCCACATCTGTTCATCCCTTTTTCTAAATGAAATTAACAGAAAATATCACAAAATAATTACCTCACTTGTTTTTCCTTACAAACTGATGAATTAAAACATAGCAGTTTAGCTCCCGGAAAGGAAATTATACCATCTCATTCTTGTCATATATACTGCACACCTGCATACACACACATAAACATCTGAGAAGCCTGATAAAATTATATCTTTATTGCCACTGTTTCCTTGCATCTTTTAAGAGAGGAACATATTTATAGCATGATACCATCTCTGATGCAAGTATCTATCTACCTCTTCCCTAAATTCTGCATGTACATTTTCAAATGCTACTTAATATTTCTACCTGGATACCTGCTAGGCACCTCAAATTGGATATGTCGAAAACTAAAACTCGGACTTTAGCCCCCCTCGAACGCTTGCTCCGACTGTGTTCCACATCTCCATTAACATCACTTCCATCCCCCCAGTAGCTCTGATCAAGGACTTGAGGATTTCATTCAGTCTTCTCTCAGTCTTGTGAGCTTTACCTTCAAAATACATCAAACATTCGCACTTCCACTGCTGTGCTCTGATCTAAGACACCATGATCGCTCATCTCAATTACTGAAATTGTCGCCTAACTTCTTTTTTTTAAACACCTTTATTGGAGTATAATTGCTTTACAATGGTGTGTTAGTTTCTGCTTTACAACAAAATGAATCAGTTATACATATACATATGTTCCCATATTCCTTCCCTCTTGCGTCTCCCTCCCTCCCACCCTCCCTATCCCACCCCTCTAGGTGGTCACAAAGCAGGGAACTGATCTCCCTGTGCTATGCGGCTGCTTCCCACTAGCTAGCTATTTTACGTTTGATAGTGTATATATGTCACTGCCACTCTCTCACTTCGTCCCAGCTTACCCTTCCCCCTCCCCATATCCTCAAGTCCATTCTCTACATCTGTGTCTTTATTCCTGTCTTACCCCTAGGTTCTTCATGACATTTTTTTCCCCCTTAGATTCCATATATATGTGTTAGTATACGGTATTTGTTTTTCTCTTTCTGACTTACTTCACTCTGTATGACAGACTCTAGGTCCATCCACCTCACTACAAATAACTCAATTTCGTTTCTTTGTATGGCTGAGTAATATACCAAAATGTTCACTGCAGCTCTATTTACAATAGCCAGGACATGGAAGCAACCTAAGTGTCCATCAACAGATGAATGGATAAAGAAGATGCGGCACATATATACAATGGAATATTACTCGCCTAACTTCTTGCTGCTCAAAACATGGTCCACGGACCAGCAGGCAGCATCAGCATGACCTGGAAGAAGGCTGGACATGCAGGGTCACAGGTCCACTGGACAACTGAAGGAGACTGCATTTTAATCATAACCCATGTGGTCAGAGGCAAATTAAAATTTGTAAGTACTATTCTAACTCACATCCCTGCTTCCTCCCTTGCCCTTCTATTTGTGTGGCAACTAGAGTAATTCTTTTAAAATGAGAGATTATATCACACTTTTGCTCAGTGCTGGAGATCAATTTGCTACCATGTTTCCAAAGATCTTAATAGACTCACTCCCTTTAATCCTTTAATTCCATTCCTCAGATTCTATCGTGTATATAATGATGCATCTCAGAGGTATACATAAAAGTATATATACATTTATATGTGGAAATGGACTAAATGTCTGTTAATTGGATTATAATACATCTTTGTGATATCATAATGTGTAGCCACTGATAAGCATGTCTTTAAAAAAATTTTTTTAATATCTTTATTGGAGTATAATTGCTTTACAATGGTGTGCTAGTTTCTGCTTTATAAAAAAGTGAATCAGCTATATGTATACACATATCCCCATATCCCCTCCCTTTTTCATCTCCCTCCCACCCTCCCTATCCCACCCCTCTAGGTCACAAAGATAAGCATGTCTTTTATAAAATTTTTAGCCAACTTGAGTTGGCTAAATGTACCTGACATACTTTTAAGGAACAGTAGTTTAGAACACAGTAGGTGTGATATGGTCCATATGTGTTTGTGTGTGTGTGTTCATATAGCATATGTTCATGTGTTCATGTAGCAGATAAACTTTTTATGTTAATAGAGCTTTTTCCTAGTGGGGAAAAATTTTAAGTTATTATTCATGCTTTTCTATATATCCTAAATTTGTATTCTTAATCTAATGGGTAACTTTTTGCATGTTGACATTGGGCCAGACCCTCTACCAAGTCTCACACTTTGATGAAATAGGTTATAATATCTTCTCCCTTACCAGAAGAGGTACCCACTACTTACAGAAGAGAGGTAACTTTCCCAAGAACATACAACTAGTTAGCAGTGGAGCCAGCATTTATCTTAGGTCTATCTGATTCCACAGTGCAGATACTTAATTGGCATGTCATTCAGTAATGTTCAGGGAAAACAAGGCAATGCATTAGGGCTACGAGGTCTTTAGAGATAATACAAGATTTACAGAGAATTAGCCTGATTCCTTCAAAACAATGGAGCATTTTTGAACACTTTAGAGGACACTTCTACTTTAACAATGTAGCCTTTTCAAAAGTAAGACTTTTCATTTGCATCCGTGGAAATTGAATACTGCAACAATGAGATTTCAGATATTAAAATCCTCATCAAGATATATATATACACACATACATGTATATGTACATGTATATGACATATAAATATACATATATATGTATACATATATATATATATATATATATATATATATATATATATATATATGACTCTGACCTACTGACAAATAGCTGAAGTCAAATGACAATGCTTGCTATTTTATTACTACAAAAAAAAAAATCCTGGTTACCCATGTTATAAGACAATTCTCTGAGATGTCTCTATACATCTATGACAGCTTTTTTTTGCTCTGTATTATCTCTTCAAGGACATTTTCAAAGCACACAGCCTTAGAAGCTGAAGACTGTATCTTTCTCAAATCAGGATAATAAAGATAATGCCTTCCTCCTGGGCAAAGATTGGATAGGTTTGCTAGAAGCCCCTTATAAGATTAAAGGTTTCCCAAGTTCAGGGTTCCTTGGCTGTGACACAGACCTACTATGTGCACAGCACCCACGTGGGCTGCTTCTCATCACTCCCAGGAAACAGAGAGAAGAAAACACGGATGCTACAGAAGCCCATTCTGCCTGTTGTGCTGCGAACAGCAGCCTTTTGTCTCTGACCCAGTGGCCTGTGTCTTCTGCCAGCATCTAGAAAGTGGCAGGATAACCTGTTATCTTGCAAGCGGGTAAATCTCATGCCAGTTCCTGACAGCAGGATGGGAAATCACAGTAGTCACCAATGGGGGTAAAAACTACTTAGGAGAATCGGACTAGAGGTACTTAAAATTATCCTAGAGTAGAACCATGAAAGGAATCAACCCACTGTAGAACTCTCCTTCCCAACAGTGGTTTTCACACTCAGATGGCCTCTTTGCTTTTGGCTCTTACAGCTTCTTCATCTTTTCCACTTTTGGAGTTCTTTCAAAAGGGAATGTAATTAAATCTTATTTGATAGTCAAAAATAATAGAATTATTAAATTCTTCAAAATATTTAGTAAATTATTGGGGAGGAAGCATATTGATTTATAAATAAATTTGGGATTTATAACATACAGTGTACAGTGAAAAACTTTTCTAAATTAGGTCTGAAGAAAGTCTATTTGAATTCATAAAAAAGGCAGGGTGTCCTTTGATGTTTCTTTCAAAGTTATCAATGACTACGTCTCATGGACTTAGATTAAACCATACGAAATTCTTGACTTTGGAGCATTTTTGACCTATAATATCATTTCAGTGGGTCCATCCCATACATATGATTTGAGAAATGAAATTTAGGAGGGAATTCCCTGGTGGTCCAGTGGTTAGGACTCCATGCTTTCACTGCAGGGAGCCCAGGTTCGACCCCTGGTCAGGGAACCAAGATTCTGTAAGCCGCATGGTACAGCCAAAAAAAAAAAAAAGAAATCCATGTTTGAATATAGTAAAAGCCCTGGCACAGTTTGTGATGCTGGCACACATCATGGTGACAGTGATGCTTGGCAAGGCAACATTTGCATGTGATTAAAAATGTTCAAGCATAATCCATCTCCTGGTTTTCTAGTTTGTCTACAGTAAACTTCTGTTTGACTAGCAATACTTAAATCTCAGGTTTTAAGGCCCAGGACACTTTTCCCCTGAAAAAGATGTTTTTCCTAACTGTGCCTAGCCCTTGGGAAGCATTTAAAGTAGTGCTTAGCTGTGTTTTCCACATGCTTCTTCCATTAATCTCCTGAAATAGCCCTGTTTCCGCCCATAAAGAAACAGTTTAAGTACCTGGCCATCCTTCTTTGCTTTACTTTATATTTCTTCTTCTTCTTTTACTATTTTTTTTTTTTGGCTTCTACTCTTGAAGATGAAAATAATATTTAAGGGTATCTCACGCAACCTCATTTTCTAATGCAGGAATCGTCTCTTCAGCATCTTAAGTCAACAGTCAGAATATCTTTGAGAAAGTGCAGCGATAAACAAGTCCCTGGGCTTCCCTGGTGGCGCAGTGGTTGAGAGTCCGCCTGCCGATGCAGGGAACGCGGGTTCGTGCCCCGGTCCGGGAAGATCCCACATGCCACGGAGCGGCTGGGCCCGTGAGCCATGGCCGCTGAGCCTGCGCGTCCCGAGCCTGTGCTCCGCAACGGGAGAGGCCACAACAGTGAGAGGCCCACGTACCACAAAAAAAAAAAAAAAAAAGTCCCTGTGGCATGAAGAAGGCCACCTTGATTTGAGATGGCCCTAATCGTTAGAAAATTATTCTTTACAGCATCAGGTAATATGAAAGTTGCAAGTGACTTTGGATATTATTTAATTCAAGCCTCTGTTAAATCTGTTGGGGCTTACGTGATTGGGGGGGGTATGAAAAAATAAACAAGTGAGCAAATGAAAAAGGTACAGTAAGTTAGTGAAAACTACAGTGAAGGCAAAAACCCTAGGCCATGTGATGAGACACTGGGGAAAGGGAAGCCCCTTGGATTGTGGAGGGCCAAGGGTATCCCCCCTGAGCCCTTCTCTCCCAGAACACAGGCACCAGGTACTAAATTAATATTTATTAGATGAACAAATAAGTAAACTGAAAAGGAGAGGAGTTATAAATAAATGTAGATTTATACTGAACTTTTAGTCCACTTAAACAGTTTTTCTTTTTGGTTTAACACATGTTAAGTAGCATGGATTAGGGAAAAGAATACAGCCCCAGAGTAATGGTCCTCTGGGGACTATTGCTTTGAAACTGGATTAAATTTATAGTTACTCTATAGGAAAATACACATATACATATGCATGCAACACTCTCCAGCCTCCGTATTTTATATCCCCATTATCAACTGTGCCAGATGGGGCTTGTAACAAGAAGAACCTGATTTCCTGAAGGCCTCTGAATGTTAGATTTCAATGTTAGTATTTTTGTGCAAGAAAACTTGTTCTTCTTTAGTCACATCTGCATTATTGATGCTGCTCATTTCCATCCCCAAGGAAAGGTGCAAACATCCACCTGGCAGAAGTAACCTTCAAAGAATTTGTAATGCATTCAATTGGCTATAGATACCTGCAGCAGAAAAAAAAGTCCAACCATTGCCTATAAAGCAGCCATCCAGTTTGGGATGTTACTGCAGGACATGCGATTGGTGCCTGGGCCATAACCCCTGTGCCTGTCACCACTTCTAGGGCCACAGGGATATGGATCCCTCTGCTTTCTGTCCCTCAACCAGCATCTCCCATCTCTCTGCTGAAGGGCTCCCCAGTCAACCCTGGCTGAGTGCCACTGGGAGAACAGAAAGTACTTGGGAATTTATTTTCCTGGAGGGTATCCCCGAACTGGGGACTGCCCGGTGTGGGCAGACATTTCTTAGCTCTCCTGTGGTCCGGTCAGGACAACTCAACAGGTCTGGCCTACACGGACTCAGGAGCACTCCCAAGTATGTGGGACAAGTTTCCCTTGACAGCTTGTAGACTGTCACTTGGGTGCCTGTATTTCCCACTCCACTTCTCCAGGCTCCTACCACGCTTCTCTGGGAAGACTTCCCAGTGAACCACTTTAACAGGAACTCATGTCTGGGTCTGCCACTGGAAAATTCTACCTATACATATAAATGGTGTTATCAGTTTCCAACCTGTCCGTTTAGAGTAACTGACTGGGTAGAAGAACTCATAACCGGTGCTGGCTTTGGGGGCTTGTAACCAGTGTAGGGGCACAGCGCTCCATGCTCAGACAGGGACCCCATGATGACACTTGGGGTTCATACTCTGTGGTCACCATCTTGAAATTCTTAATAATTTTATCTTTGAGTCTATGTTTTGTTAGCAAGGTACGATGGGACACTGGAGCAGTAGCAGGGTCCTGGGGCCTCTGCTTACCTGTGGTCCTGTATCCTGCCCCCTCAGCTCCCTGGGGCAGACAGGGTCTCAGCCCCTCCCTCGCTCTCCCACACTGACTCAGCAACGGCAGCCTCTGTGCCCCCACTGGGGCTTGAGTGTGGACTCTGGGAGGGCTGCATGGAGTTGCAGAGTGGGTTGCCAGCATGTGTGAAATTTGATACTCATCTCAGGAGCATCCTTTTGCCAGGGGAGTATGACATTAAATAGCCAATAAAAACACAATGACATTTAAAGAGACAGACTGCAGAAGAAATCAAAATGCTTTTTTTTTCTGCTTTAGAACAAGGCACCCCAAATTTTCATATTGCAATGGACACCACAAATTAGGTAGCAGGCCCTGATCATACTTTTTCCTTTGTAATAATTATAATAAAGACTGCAGTGCCTTGAAAAAAAGTATTACCTCATTATCAACACTAGAATATCCACAATTTAAGTCAAGCTAAGAAGAATTGCATCCAGCAAATTTTTCTGAATCAAGGTGGTAGAAACTGATAGTTGCTTAACCCAACTTCCATTTCATCCACTTGTTCTTAGTAACAGATACCTAACTATTTTTCTAGACACATAATTTTATATAATTCAGATTAGATTTTCCGGTCTCCCTTGTGTCTGGATATGGTCATGTGACTAAGTTCTGGCCACTGACACCTAAACATATATATGTTGGGGGGACTTCCATGAAAGTTGCCTTATAGCTAAAGGAAATTTTTCTGCCAATTTGTCTTCCATCCTTCTTAAAGGTTGAAACTCAGACATGAAACAACCATCTTGGCTAAGGAGACAGCTGTGTGAATAGAAAAAATGGGTGAAGATAATAAACTGGAAAGACAGAAGCCTAGATCCTTAACGGAAATGCCATATCTCTCTGGATTGGCTGCATCTGTACTTCCTTTAAGTAGGCAAACTTAACCTTAGCTGACAAAAAAGGCAATTATTTTCCCTTAAAATGTCTAAAATCTAATCAGTCTCTTTGAGACACACCCACTGAAAGCCCATGTTCATCCATGACAGTAAAAAGGAACTTCACATTTTATGCCATGTCTTGATTTTTAAAAAACACCTCTTGAAAATGTGGTTATTCAAACCCGTTTCTGACAAAACTGACAACTTTCAGGACAACGGGAAAGATGGATTTGGAGTGGTTGGCATAGTCTTTGATGCAAATATTCACAGATATAGAAACCAGTGAGTCACAATGATGCCTGTGGAACTTCTCTGTTCCCTAAAATTGTAAATTCAGATATGTTGCCAAAAACTGCAGGTGCACCGTCTATTTAGAGTAACAAGATTTTCTTTCCAGTTGAAGTCTGGCTTGGCATAGACATTCTTCACCATCTGAAGACACTGATATCCTTAACAGTTTGCAAAAGGGACTCATAGAAAAGTTCTTTGTAGATATTTTATGCTATACATAAGAGCTGCTTGTACTAAGAACACTGCAGGGTTCCTTCCAGTTGTATATTGAAGGAAAGTAACTACCAATTCCTCCATCATCTGCTTCAAAATATTAAAGCAATATCAGGACTGGAGTAAATGATGTCTTGTTATAGGGGCATTGCTTTGGCTTGCTTTCTCATAAACCACGCTGATATTTCCAGGGCATATGACTTCACTGAGAGCTTTTCAATGCGTACACATTCTTCCTCTTAGCAACGTGATAGGCAATTCTGTAGGATACTTCAAGACAAGGCTTTTGTGTTTAGGCAAATTCAAGTTTTGATAAAGTTCTCGCCTTTTCAAGTTGATACTTCTCATCAAAAATTCCATATGATTGATACATCTTCAGGATGGATAAAAAAACATGGTTCTTCAGCTTTCTCGGCATTATATGAATTTACTGGCAAAAAACCCTGGTCGTGTAAGAGGCATTGCAGCTTTTGTGCACCATCAAGCTTAGCAATGAAAATGAAATCAAACATGTGAGCTTTGTTGTACTATTTTTATGTTTTCCAATCAAGATTAACCTGATGTAAATAAATACAGATGTCCACAATCATCATGGTGGGTACCTTTTGGTAGTCCCTAACGAAGGAAACCACTCTGAATGGCACACTCTGTGAAACTCACAAATCTGCATTATCTGATGATTTACAATTGTACACTGGTTTTCATGTAATAAAATTTGATAATAAAATTAGACCGTGATTTTTCATAAAGATGGGCAAAATTAAGTAAACAAAATATTTTTGCAACACACTCAACATAGGAGGTAGGTAAATAACCCCTTTGCTTGCATCTCCAGTGTGCCACTTCTTATTGATATAAACATTGTCAAGCTGTTTATCCTCTCTGTCTCTCAGTTTTCTCGTGTGTGGAATGAAAATTCTGTCAAAAAGTAAATTAGATAATTTGGTATATAAGTCAATTTGCAAATCCAAATAATTTTAGTTTTTTTTCTGGGTCACATTCTGCTTATAGTGTACTTTTTGTACAAACAAAATAACGGATTTTTAAATCAAGTATCGTCCTTTTTTTATTCCCCAAATATCCATATTTTGATACAAGATCCATAAGTATAATCTAAAATTATAAGAATTTAACTAAGGACTTGCACTTTAATCTTACTATCTAAACAATGGTTTAGCATAAGTATATATTTTAAAATATACTGGAGAATTTAATAGAGAGTGACCTCACTGGAGGACAACTTTCTGATACGATTTCAGTTATATTAACAGAAAGCAGAAGTTCAAATAAGGGAGATAATCATACACTATTCTAATTTTATCAGAGAATATATTTTATTTTATTTGTAGTCTTGGAATGAGATGTGATAAGGTGTACAAAAATATTTTGTGACCAATGGGTATTAAGAATGATTGCACACAAATGCAGAACCCTGTCATTTAATAATGAAAAAAGAATGAGGATGTGTACCAGGACAAAGTGGGAACAATCATGAGAGCTTTCGAATATTTAAATGGCTTTCATTTAGAAAATAAGGTCCAACATTCTTTATAGCCCCCAAGGGAGAGAACAAAAAAAACTAAGTAGAAGTCTCAAGGAGATAAATTTCCTTCAGTAATCTTAAGAACTTTCTAAAAGTTTGTCATTTTTTTTAAGATGAAATGGATGTTTAGAAGGAGTACTGGAGATGTTCCTCTCTGCATTTCTCCTAAACCATGTATTTTATCTTTTTCATCTGTGCATCACATTCTGATTTGCCATACGTATAAACAGTCTCATCCCCATTCTACCACTAACAAAAATGTTGAAGACACAAGTCACATGATGCTAAAGGGTGGTCCTCTAAGTTACATCAATTTATTAATCAATACTGTCTGACAATAGTTGTTTGATCACTTACAAATTCAACCAACTAACCTATCATTGTGCTCTCTTTCATCCATTGGTTTTGCTAAGTCATCGTTAGAGATTGTTATACATCTTGATTATATATACAAGATATATATTATCTTTCTACATCTACAACAGTCCAACAAGTTATGAGTTGAACAACAGCCATAAAAGACCAAAGAAAAGGCTAATTAATCACATCATTCACATTAGAACCTTGTTGGTTCCCACTTACAATGTTGCTATTTCTACTTGCTCATAAACGATTTTTTAAAATAATTTCTTTCATAAATTGTTATGCTTTTTGGGCACTTTGCTTCTGAATTCCAACTTTCCCCACTTTAACTAGCTTGGTCTTTCATTAATTCTTTCATTCACTATGTTTTCCCAGATAGGAATAACTGGTTCATCTTCAAAACTTCAATCAGTGCTTTAGGGTGGAGTTCATTTTTCCTACAATTTTAATTCGCTTTGGAATACTTCCATTGAAGTGGTCCAATGGGGGGGAAAAATAAGTAAACTTGTACTCAAGTAGCTTGATTTTGCCACCTGTGACCATTATATCATCTAGCTCCTCATAATTAGCCTAGCCCCTTTTTATTTCTCTCAAATTCAACAAAAGTTAGAGCCTATTTCACCATGCTTACATTTTTCTAGGCTTTATTTTGAACTCTTATAATCCAAATATCATTCTTAACATTTCATACTGTACTTTCGCCCTCTCTACATCAGTATAGTCAGAAAAACTGAGTTGTAGCAAATAATGCCTCAAAACATGTAGAATAGATATTTTGAAAGGATTTAGTGTCATGGCATTTAATGTTAAATATATACTTAAGTGATATGTAAAGGCCTTCGGTATTAATGTACCCTATGTAGAGAAAAGGGAACCCTCCTACACTGTTGGTGGAAATGTAAATTGGTACAACCACTATAGAGAACAGTATGGAGGTTCCTTAAAAAACTAAAAATAGAACTACCATATGATCCAGCAATCCCACTCCTGGGCATATATCCAAAGAAAACCATAATTTGAAAAGACACATGCAATCCACTGTTCATAGCAGCACTGTTTTCAATAGCCAAGTCATGGAAACAACCTAAATGTCCATCAACAGAGGAATGGATAAAGAAGAATATGGTACATATATACAATGGAATATTACTCAGCCATAAAAAGGAACAAAATTGTGCCATTTGCACAGATGTGGATGGACCTAGAGACTGTCATACAGAGTGAAGTAAGTCAGAAAGAGAGTAACAAATACTGTATAATATCACCTATATGTGGAATCTAGAAAAATGATACAGATGAACTTATTTGCAAAACAGAAATAGAGACACAGATGTAGAGCACAAACTTATGTATACCAAGTGGGGGGGATGAACTGGGAGATTGCGACTGACACATATACACTACTATGTATAAAACAGAAAACTAATGAGACCCTACTGTATAGCACAGGGAACTCTACTCAATACTCTATGGTGACCTAAGTGGGAAAGAAATACAAAAAAGAGGGGATATATGTATACATATATCTGATTCACTTTGCTGTACAGCCAAAACTAACACAACATTGTAAAGCAACTATAGTCCAATTAAAAAAAAATAATCTACCCTGTGAAATTTGTGGAGGTCACTTTGCACCTAGAGGTTTCAGATGGTACTCATGAATGTGAGAAGTTCCTTAACTAGAATTTTACTGAAGTGTATATATGTATATAAGACTAAAAGGGAGTTCATTTAAAAGACTGATCAGTTGGAGATGTGGGGAAGGTTTCCATGTGTATTCTTTGAAGAATACAACCACATGTTCTGATTTCTCTGGGATGGCCTACGTCCATTTCAGTTGGCCCACCATAATATCTAGTTACTACTCCTTTACCTCTCAGTAGGATGCTGGTTAGATAACAAATTACACATTTATCCTGACTCTATAACAAAGTATTCTTCATTTGGAAGAACTTTTAAGAAGTGCAAAGAGAATTCTATTCCTGTATGTTAATAAGCAACTAAATACCTGCAACGTAGGCAGAGTCACGACACCCTGTTTATGCCAGACTAAATGCCACAATTCTTTCTGTTAGAATATTCAGTTACATGATGTAAGAATCTATTTTGACCTTGATCTTTGAGCTACTAAGCCAAACATTATTTTTCAAATTTAAAAAGTAATAATAAGTAAGCAGCATTTCATGACCCTTTCAGAGTAAATATCTTGGTTTTTATTCTTTGTGGTAATTTAGTTTGATAATAACTATAAATAAGTATGCTCAGAAGAATATACCAGTGTTTTCAAATTTAAAAGAAATAGAGAAAAATCATAATTCTTCTCTATCAGTTGAGTTGTTTTGGTTTAGATTATATATAATAGTTTTCACAACTAAAAACTATAAGTGAAAAATCTATATTTTCTCTATTATTCTCGTAAAAACAAAAATTAATAGTGATTAAAAACATACTAGTTGAGGGAGACCTTCAAGAAGGCAGAGGAGTGAGACGTGGAGATCACCTTCCTCCCCATAAATAAATCAGAAATACATCTACATATGGAACAACTCCTACAGAACACCTACTGAACGCTGGAAGAAGACCTCAGACCTCCCAAAAGGCAAGAAATGCCCCCAAGTACCTGGGTAGGGCAAAAGAAAAAAGAAAAAACAGAGATAAAAGAATAGGGATGGAACCCGCAGCTCTGGAAGGGAGCTGTGAAGAAGGAAAGGTTTCCACACACTAGGAGCCCCTTCACAGGCGGAGACTGCGGGTGGCGGAGGTGGGGAGCTTCGGAGTTGCGGAGGACAGCGCAGCCACAGGGGTGCGGAGGGCAAAGCGGAGAGGTTCCCGCGCAGAGGATCGGCGCCGACCAGCACTCACCAGCCCGAGAGGCTTGTCTGCTCGCCTGCTGGGGTGGGCGGGGCTGGAAGCTGAGGCTCGGGCTTCGGTCGGAGCGCAGGGAGAGGACTGGGGTTGGCGGCGTGAACATGGCCTGAAGGGGCTAGTGCACCAGGGCTGGCCGGGAGGGAGTCCGGGGAAAAGACTGGAGCTGCTGAAGAGGCAAGAGACTTCTTCTTCCCTCTTTGTTTCCTGGTGCGCGAGGATAGGGGATTAAGAGGACCGCTTAAAGGAGCTCCAGAGACAGGCGTGAGCTGTGGCTATCAGCGCGGACCCCAGAGAAGGGCATGAGACGCTAAGGCTGCTGCTGCCGCCACCAAGAAGCCTGTGTGCGAGCACAGGTCACTCTCCACACCTCCCTTCCCGGGAGCCTGTGCAGCCCACCACTGCCAGGGTCCCGGGATCCAGGGACAACTTCCCCGGGAGAACGCACGGTGTGCCTCAGGCTGGTGCAACGTCACGCCGGCCTCTGCCGCCGCAGGCTCGCCCCGCACCCGTGCCCCTCCCTCCCCCGGGTCTGAGTGAGCCAGAGCCCCCAAATCAGCTGCTCCTTTAACCCCGTCCTGTCTGTGTGAAGAACAGATGCCCTCAGGCCACCTGCACGCAGAGGCGGGGCCAAATCCAAAGCTGAGCCCCGGGAGCTGTGCGAACAAAGAAGAGAAAGGTAAATCTCTCCCAGCAGCCTCAGGAGCAGTGGATAAAATCTCCACAATCAACCTGATGTACCTGCATCTGTGGAATACCTGAATAGACAACGAATCATCCCAAATTGAGGAGGTGGACTTTGAGAGCAATGATATATATAAATTTTTACTTTTTCTCTTTTTCTGAGTGTGTATGTGTATGCTTCTTTGCATGATTTTGTCTGTATAGCTTTGCTTTTACCATTTGTCCTAGGGTTGTGTCTCTTCGTTTTTTTTTTTTTTTCCTTTTTAGTATAGTTTTTAGCGCTTGTTATCATTGGTGGATTTGATTTTTTGGTTTGGTTGCTCTCTTCTTTCTTTTTTTGTTACTTTTAATTTTTTTTTATTTTTAATAATTTTTATGTTTTATTTTAGTAACTATTTTATTTATTCTATTCTATTCTATTCTTTCTTTTTTTCTCCCTTTTCTTCTGAGCCATGTGGATGAGAGGGTCTTGGTGCCCCAGCCAGGGGTCAGGCCTGTGCCTCTGAGGTGGGAGAGCCGAGTTCAGGACATTGGTCCACCAGAGACCTCCCAGCTCCATGTAATAAAAAATGGTGAAAGTTCTCCCAGAGATCTCCATCTCAACGCTAAGACCCAGCTCCACTCAACGACCAGCAATCTACAATGCTGGACACCCTATGCCAAACAACTAGCAAGACAACAACACAACCTCACCCATTGGCAGTGAGGCTCCCTAAAACCATAATAAGTTCACAGGCACCCTAAAACACACCACTGGATGTGGTCCTGCCCACCAGAAAGACAATATCCAGCCTCCTCCACCAGGACACAGAAACCAGTCCCCTCCACCAGGAAGCCTACACAACCCACTGAGCCAACCTTAGCCACTGGGACAGACACAAAAAACAGTGGGAACCTCGAAACTGCAGGCTGCAAAAAAGAGACCACAAACACAGTAACTAAAGCAAAATGAGAAGACAGAGAAACACACAGCAGATGAAGGAGCAAGGTAAAAACCCACCAGACCAAACAAATGAAAGGAAATAGGCAGTCTACCTGAAAAAAAATTCAGAGTAATGATAGTAAAGATGATCCAAAATCTTGGAAATAGAATGCAGAAAATACAAGAAACATTTAACAAGGACCTACAAGAACTAAAGAGCAAAGAAACAATGATGAACAACACAATACATGAAATTTAAAATTCTCTAGAAGGAATCAATAGCAGAATAGCTGAGGCAGAAGAATGGATAAGTGACCTGGAAGATAAAATAGATTCATTCTTTCTTTCTTTCTTTCTTTCTTTCTTTCTTTCTTTATTTAAGATACAATAGACTACTGCAGAGCAGAATAAAGAAAAAAGAATGAAAAGAATTGAGGACAGTCTTAGAGACCTCTGGGACAACATTAAATGCAACAACATTCCAATTATAGGGGTCCCAGAAGAAGAAGAAAAAAAGAAAGGGACTGAGAAAAATATTTGAAGAGATTATAGTTGAAAACTTCCCTAATATGGGAAAGGAAATAGTCAATCAAGTCCAGGAAACCTAGAAAGTCCCATACAGGATAGATCGAAGGAGAAACACGCCAAGACACATATTAATCAAACTGTCAAAAATTAAATACAAAGAAAAACTATTAAAAGCAGCAAGAGAAAAACAACAAATAACATACAAAGGAATCCCCATAAGGTTAACAGCTGATCTTCCAGCAGAAACTCTGCAAGCCAAAAGGGAGTAGCTGGACATATTTAAAGTGATGAAAGGGAAAAACCTACAACAAAGATTACTCTACCCAGCAAGGATCTCATTCAGATTTGATGGAGAAATTAAAACCTTTTCAGGCAAGCAAAAGCTAAGACATTCAGCACCACCAAACCAGCTATACAACAAATGCTAAAGGAACTTCTCTAGGCAGGAAACACAAGAGAAGGAAAAGACCTACAAAAACAAACCCAAAACAATTAAGAAAATGGTAAAAGGAACATACATATCAATAATTACCTTAAATGTAAATGGATTAAATGCTCCAACCAAAAGACACAGACTGGCTGAATGGATACAAGACCCTTAAGTATGCTGTCTACAAGAGACCCACTTCAGACCTACAGACACATACAGACTGAAAGTAAGGGGATGGAAAAAGATATTCCATGCAAATGGAAATCAAAAGAAAGCTGAAGTAGCAATTCTCATATGGGACAAAATAGACTTTAAAATAAACACAATTACAAAAGACAAAGAAGGACACTACATAATGATCAAGGGATCAATCCAAGAAGAAGATATAACAACTGTAAATATTTATTCACCCAACATAGGAGCACCTCAATACATAAGGCAAATGCTATCAGCTATAAAAGGGGAAATCGACAGTAACACAATCATAGTAGGGGACTTTAACACCCCACTTTCACCAATGGACAGATCATCCAAAATGAAAATAAATAAGAAAACACAAGCTTTAAATGATACATTAAACAAGATGGAGCCATCCGAAAACAACAGAATACACTTTCTTCTCAAGTGCTCATGGAACACTCTCCAGGAGAGATCATATCTTGGGTCACAAATCAAGCCTTGGTAAATTTAAGAAAATTGAAATCGTATCAAGTATCTTGTGATAAACAACAGAATAAAATAACATGTAGTCATTAAAAGTATGTAGTAGAGGAGTATTTATAGATGTGAGAAACTTTCCTCAGTGTGTTTTGAGGTGAAATGAAAACAAGTTATATATAGTATGAACAGCACTATCCTATTCTTTTTTAAATCTATCTGCAGTGATTTCTCCTAGATGCTTTAGGCTAAGTACGGTTCGTATTTTCTTCATTGTATAAATCTATATATTTGATTGTCATCATAAGAAAAAAATTAATATTTTATCTAATTATAAGAACAAAAAAATGCTACCCTGTTTGGTCCAACCAATTCACCATTTGTAATGGTAACATTATATGTGCTTTATTTTGATGACATCTGCCTTAAAATGTTAAAATAGATTAATAATTATAGAAAGGAAAAAAAAATAAATCAATGAAAACAGGCTCTGTTCTCTCAGGCTACTCTATTTGAATCAAATAAACCAAAGAAAACAGCAAAAATATTAGATAAATATAAAAACAATAAACTTCTTAATAGCATCACAGAACTGAAAAGATAGTAAGAAATGACTGAGGTAAGTTAAATTGTAAATTATACCCCTATTCTTCAACTCGAAGTGTATCCACCCCCTTGTCACACAGCAACCCTGGTCCAATGCCACGTTGGCAAGCATGCTCTAAGCAGGAGCTTGAAAGGTGCTTATGGCTTTGGATTTTCTCACTTGTATTGGAACTGGGGCCATCATCAGTTAGATCTCTTGAACCATAACTTGCTTAATAAATAATAACCTGAAACCACCTTCACTGACCAAGCTTGCTTTAATTGTTCCTGTGAATTGCATACCTTCAAAGCTTCACAATTCAAATTCAAAGCCTAGACAATACATCACAAGACTCCTTAGCAGCTCCCTACAGATAGCTCCTCTGAGCTATGGGGCACTATAGTAACAGTTGCTTAAATAAGTTTCTAGGAAGCTAGAGTCAGCTCTTGTTCAGTTCAGGTCCCTGCTGGTTAAGACCAGTTGGGATGGACACCAACCCTCCAACTGTCAGAGGGTCCAAAATTCCACCCTCAGATCATGCTAAAGTTGCCATTTTCTGAACATGCATAAAATGAAGAAGCATATAACTCAGATATGCTGCACAGAACACCAATTACTTCACCTTTTTCTTACCTCCAATCACCTTTCCCACACCTCAGACCACCCTGTTTCTGTATCGCGTAAATATCCTGGGCCTCTTACCTTCAGGGAGGTGCATCTGAGATGTTCTCCCAACCTCTCTTGGCTGCCTCGTGAATAAAGCTTTTCTCTGCTGCAAACCTCGGTGTCTCAGTGTTTGGCTTGCACACCAGGCAAAGCAACCTGGTTCAGTATCAATATCTTCTGTGGTAGCGATGAGAGACAAACCCAGGCCAGTCCTGTACAGGCCCAGGCAGAGGATGAGAGCCATGAGCAGCAGCATCAATTCACCTTAGTCCTGCCAGCTGACCCTGTGCAACTAAACAAACCCCAGCAAGATCCTCAGAGCTGCCTAGCTGACCACCCCAGATACGTGAGCAATATGTGCCTATTTTTATATATCACTGAAGTACTGTGATTCTTTGTTACATAGCATTATTACAGGAATAGAGAACAGATATCTAAGCCCAAGTCCAATACAGAATAGAGAGCCCAGAAATAAACCTACACACTTAAAGTCATTAATCTTTGACAAAGGAAGCAAGAAAATACAATGAAGAAAAGACAGTCTTTTCAACAAGTGGTATTAGGAAAACTGGACAGCTACATGTAAATGAATGAGATTAGAACACTCCTTCACACCATATTAAAAAAAAAAAAAAAAAAAAAGCTCAAAATGGATTGAAGACCTAAAACTCCCAGAGGAAAACAAAGGCAGAACACTCTTTGACATAAATCGTAGCAGTATTTTTTTGATCTGTGTCCTAAGGCAAAAGAAACAAAAGCAAAAATAAACAAATAGGACCTAATTAAACTTAGAAGTTTTTGCATAGCAAAGGAAACTAATGACAAAATGAAAGACAACCTACTGAATGGGAGAAAATGTTTGCAAATGATATGACCAGTAAAGGGTTAATATCCAAAATACAGAAACAGCTCATAAAACTCAATGTCAAAATAACGAACAAACAAAAAACCCTGATTAAAAAAATGAGCAGAAGACCTGAACATATATTTTTCAAAAGAGGATTACACATGGTCAACAGGCAAAGAAATAAATACTCAATGTTGCTAATTATCAGATAAATGTAAATCAAAACCACAATGAGACATCACCTCACACCTGTTAGAATGGCTACCATCGATATGTCCACAAGTAATAAATGCTGGAGAGGATGTGGAGAAAGGGGAGCCCTCCTACACTGTTGATGGGAATGTAAATTGGTGCAGCCACTGTGGAAAACAGTATGGAGATTTCTCAAAAAACTGAAAATAGAACTACCATATGATCCAACAATCCCATTCCTAGGTGTATATTTGAAGTAAATGAAAACACTAACTCGAAAAGATACACCATTGTTCATAGAAGCATTATATACAATATCCAAGATATAGAAGCAACCCTAGTGTCCATTAACAGATGAATGGATAAAGAAGATGTGGTAAATATACAATGGAATATTAGCCATAAAAAGGAATAAAATTCTGCCATTTGCAACAGTGTGGATGGACCTAGAGGGTATTATGCTTAGTGAAATAAGACAGAAAAAGACAAATTATGTCATCACTTATATGTGGAATATAAAAAAAATAAAACTATGAATGTATACAAAGCAGAAACACACAGATATAGAGAACTAATTAGTGGTAACCAGTGGGAAGAGGGAAGGGTGGGGAGGGGCAAGATAAGGGTATGAGATTAAGAGATACAAACTACTACGTATAAAATAATTAAACAACCAGGATGTATTGTACAGCAAAGGGAAATATAGCCATTATTTTGTAATAACTTTAAATGGATTATAATCTATAAAAATATATTGAATCACTATGTTGTATACCTGAAACTGATGTAATATCGTAAATCAACTATACTTCAATAAAAAATAAAATCTAAGTGACAGCTGGAACTCAGATGATTAACTGGACCCATAACTCCATTTTGTCCTGAGGGTATTTGCCAAATTGAATGAATTTATGCTTTTTTTGTATGTATATATCGCAATATGATTACCACAATGAGGATAGTTAACACATTCATAACCTCACGTAGCTACTTTTTTTGTGTGTATTGTGAAAATTTAAAATCTACTCTCTTAACAACTTTCAAAATACAGTAATATTAACTATAGTCATTGTGCTGTATATGCTTTTATTTTGCTGTATTTACAGGGATTGGGAGAGAGCATTAAATGCCAGGGTGTGCCCCAAGGTAGGGGTGGAGTCTAAGAGGCCATCTCCCTGTCGTAGTGACTGAGGTGTTTGAAAGAGGAAGATCAAATATCTTTTTGACAAAAGACAGCTTTTGTCTTAGGACTCAAAGAATCCCAGCAAACAATTTTCAAAAAAAAAATAACAGGGCTTCCCTGGTGGCGCAGTGGTTGGGAGTCCGCCTGCCGGTGTGGGGGGGCGTGGGTTTGCGCCCCGGTCTGGGAGGATCCCGCGTGCCGCGGAGCAGCTGGGCCCGTGAGCCATGGCCGCTGGGCCTGTGCATCCGGAGCCTGTGCTCTGGAACGGGAGAGGCCGCAGCAGTGAGAGGCCCGCGTACCGAAAAAAAAAAAAAAGTAATAATAATAACAATAATAGCAATAATAGGCAGCTCACAAGAAAAAAAAAGAGTTAAGTACATTAGGAAATAAGAAACCATGAACAAAAACCTATAAGAAACAAAGAGCAAGAAAGGACTTGGAAATACATTAGATATTAGAATTCAAAGAAAACTATGCTTACTGTGGTCCAAGAAATAAACGACAATATTTAAATTAATACCAGTTAATAGCAAACTATGAGAAATAACCTAGTCTTTTTGCAAAAGAATTATATATGACTTTTAGAAACAAATACTATAGCTGAAGTTAAAAATTCAAGGACTAGCTTATGAGCACATTAGACATGACCATTTTACTTTCTTTGTTAAGAAGTGTTTTGGGTATATTTCTGGGTCTAAAATTCTGTGTTGATGCTCAGAAATCACATTTACAATCCCACCAACAGTATATCAGTCTGTTTTCTCAAAAGCCTTGCCAATTTTATAGATAGTAATTTGTATCCCATTATTACTTTAGTTTGCATTTCTCTTATTTTAAAAATAAAGGTTTGAGCATTTTTTTAATCCACTTATGGCCTTTTTCATATCTTCCTCTGTAAGGTGCTTATTGATATTTTGTCTCTGTTCCTATTGAATTATGTACTTGCTTCTTATTCCACTGAAAAATATATTTTATATTACATTAACATTCTGTATTTTACATATGGCAACTATTTTCCTCTTGTTCATTCTTTGTCAAAAAATGGTTCTACTATTTCAGGAAGACCACTATTCTAAGAAACACAGGGGAAAAATCAGTGAACCAAAGAGAAGTTTGTATTTTCAGCCAAATTGAAAATGGAAATCAGATGATCACAATGATTATACTTCTTCACCATAAAGTAATCAACAACTGTAGTGATTGCCAAAGCCAGTAATTTTATAGAAATTCTATTCTTTATACTGTTAATAAATGTTTAATTTTTATTGTAATATATTTGTCTAGACAGCATGTCTTTTTATTTTTAGTAGAGTTCATTATGAAATGGATGCCTAAGAAAATATTACCAAAACTGTGAATAAACCTGTGGCCTCATATAACTTCTAATTTAATAAAACAGTAAGAGCTTCCAACATAGAAATTCAATTAATCTTCTACTTTAGAAGCTTTTCTAATTACTTATACTCATTTATAAAAGGATTAGTGTGTTTTTTCTTTTTGGTAAATTTTATCTACTTTTCTATGTCTATTCATCTACTTTGCAGTAGTCATAATTTGACCATTTTCAAAATAAAATAAAATTTTACAACGTAATTTACACATTTTATAACACAATACTAAAAGAAGTATTTACTTGCACTTTAAGTTGCATATCTTTCCATAATATTAATATTACAAATGTATTATGGAAAGAGTGAATAATGTTATACACAATATATTAGTATCAGTGTTGTTGTCTATTACATTGGTAGTTCATGATGAGTCATTGCTTAGTATTCATGCCTTACTGAAATCAAATTCTCTTGATTTGCAGCTCTCCCAGTGGCTCATTTTAATTAATAAAATACAGTTAAATTGACAATGTGCAATTCTCACCCTAAGCCTTAAGATGCCCTTATAGCTTCTGCTTTTGTGGTCTGGGGAGCTCAGTGACACCAAGTGAGTACTTTGGCTATCTGGCTGAAGAGGCCATTCGGATATGACACATAAGAGAAGAAGAGGTCCTGAGACTATGTGGAATAAGACAGATTCCTAGGCTTTCTGGCATCGGAGCTGAGCCCAGGCCTTAGCTAACACGCCAACTGATTTTAGTCACGTGACTGACCACTGGCAGTATCAGCAGAAGCATCCAGCTGAACCCTGTGCAAGTTGCAAAATCATGAACACAGTAGTTAATTTATCTAAGCCAATAAATTTTGGAGTGTGGTTGGTTATGCATGATAGATAAAATTTTTATTGTATTTCCGAATATCCAATTACATGTTTTTATTGTATTTTCATTATTTCAAAAATGAGGGAGGGAAAGGTTGAGGGAGAGAACAGAGCATAGATTTTCACAAGAAGAAATTCTTGAGTCATAAATTATATAAACCTTTCCACAGAATCTCTTCCTTCATTTATCTTTAGGGAACCACAAACTTCTACTAAGACTTATTCTCCATTATCTTTCATTGACTTCAAAGACTCTTACGTAATTATAATCTATTATATATTGTTCTGTTTTATTTTGATAACGGTGAAATGTATATTCTTGCAACACATTAGCAGAAGAGTCCAAAGTAAATGATATAAGTTCATTTGTATCATTTTTTTTAGATTCCACATATAAGCAATATATGTCTTTTTCTGTCTTACTTCCCTTAGTATGATAATCTCTAGGTCCATCCATGCTGCTGCAAATGGCATTATTTCATCCTTTTTAATGGCTGAGCAATATTCCATTATATATATGTACCACATTTTCTTTCTCCATTCATCTCTCCATGGACATTTAGGTTGCTTCCATGTCTTGGCTATTGTAAATAGTGCTGCAGTGACCACTGGGGTGCATGTATCCTTTCAAACCATAGTTTTCTCCTGATATATAACCAAGAGTGAGATTGCTGGATCATATGGTAGCTCTATTTTTAGTTTTTTCAGGAACCTTAATACTGTTCTCCATAGTGGTTGTATCAATTTACATTCCCACCAACAGTGTAGGAGGGTTCCCTTTTCTCCACACCCTCTCTAGCATTTACTCTTTGTAGACTTTTTGATGATGGCCATTCTGACTGGTGTGAGGTGATATCTCATTATAGTTTTGATTTGCATTTCTCTAATAATTAGCGATGTTGAGCATCTTTTCATGTGCCTCTTGGCCATCTGTATTTATTTTTTTGGAGAAATGTCTATTTAGGTCTTCTGCCCATTTTGTGATTGGGTTGTTTGTTTTTTAATATTGAGCTGCACGAGCCATTTGCAAATTTTAGAGATTAATCCCTTGTTAGTTGCATCGTTTGCAAATATTTTATCTCATTCTGTGGTTTGTCTTTTCATTTTGTTTATGGTTCCCTTTGCTGTGCAAAAGCTTTACAGTTTAATTACCTCCCATTTGTTTATTTTTGCTTTTATTTTCATTCCTCTAGGAGGTGGATCAAAAGATATTGCTGTGATTTTTGTCACAGAGTGTTCTGCCTATGTTTTCCTCTTAGAGTTTTATAGTATCAGGTCATACATTTAGGTCTTTAATCCCTTTTGAGTTTATTTTTGTGTGTGGGGTTAGAGAATGCTCTAATTTCATTCTTTTACATATAGCTGTCCAGTTTTCCCAGCACCACTTATTGAAAAGACTGACTTTTCTCCATTGTACCGTCTTGCCTCCTTTATTGGAGATTAATTGACCATAGGTGCGTGGGTTTATTTCTGGGCTTTCTATCTGGTTTCTTTGAACTATATTTCTGTTTTTGTGCCAATACCATACAGAAACAGACTCACAGACATAGAAAACAAACTTATGGTTACCAAAGGGGAAAGGCGCAGGGGAGGGATAAATTGGGAGTTTGGGATCACATATACACACAACTATTTTTAAGATAGATAACCAAGGACCTACTGTGTAGCACAGGGAGCTCTGCTCAATATTCTATAATAATCTAAATGGGAAAAGAATTTGAAAAAAGAATAGATACAGGTATATGTATAACTGAATCACTTTGCTGTACACCTGAAACTAACACAACACTGTAAATCAACTATAGTCCAATATAAAATTAAAATTTACAAAGTAAAAGATATAAATATTTCAAAAGCATGAAAAACAGAGAATTCCCTAATTTTTTGGAGATTTATAAATGAAATTTGCAGTTACTTTCAAAAACCAAGGAAACTCTAAAAGTTACTGAACAAAAGTCAAACCAGTTATTACTGGACAAAGGTCAAACCAGTTATGTTTAATTTTGCACATCACGATTTAAGAAAGCCACACTAGATAAATTCTTGAAGTTGAGAGATATTATTTACATATTAAACTGTTGAAATCAGGAATGTTTCTGATTCAGAAGAGCACACAAATATAATTATGCTAGCAGATTTTGTTCACTGATTTTATTTAAGTTTTTTATGGAAAATGATACTGTTTTAATATGTAAGCACTTTTTGGCATAACTTAGCAAAGAAAGATTTTTGTAAAATAAGAACTGTTCTGACACGTCCCTAAATACAAAATAATACTTAAAACTCTTCCTTGCTCTTCTCAGAATCCTAGGATCTCCAGGGGTGTACAGGGATTTAAACATATTCTGTGAGTTCTCCTCTACTCATCCCTTAACAGCACAGCAATCTGTCTCTTCTTAGTTTTGTGACAAACGGGAAAAAATACCTTTCCTGGCTGAGTAATATTCCATTGTATATATGTGCCACATCTTCTTTATCCATTCATCCGATGATGGACACTTAGGTTGTTTCCATCTCCGGGCTATTGTAAATAGGGCTGCTATGAACATTTTGGTACATGTCTCTTTTTGAATTATGGTTTTCTCAGGGTATATGCCCAGTAGTGGGATTGCTGGGTCATATGGTAGTTCTATTTGTAGTTTTTTAAGGAACCTCCATATTACTCAGCCATAAAAAGAAATGAAATTGAGCTATTTGTAATGAGGTGGATAGACCTAGAGTCTGTCATACAGAGTGAAGTAAGTCAGAAAGAGAAAGACAAATACTGTATGCTAACACATATATATGGAATTTAAGAAAAAAAAATGTCATGAAGAACATAGGGATAAGACAGGAATAAAGACACAGACCTACTAGAGAATGGACTTGAGGATATGGGGAGGGGGAAGGGTAAGCTGTGACAAAGTGAAAGAGCGGCATGGAATATATACAGTACCAAACGTAAGGTAGATAGCTAGTGGGAAGCAGCCGCATAGCACAGGGAGATCAGCTCGGTGCTTTGGGACCGCCTGGAGGGATGGGATAGGGAGGGTGGGAGGGAGACGCAAAAGGGAGGGGATATGGAAACATATGTATATGTATAACTGATTAAATTTGTTATAAGGCAAAAAATTTAAAAAAAAAAAATCCTAAAAAAAAAAAAAAAAAAAAAAACCTTTCCTGTAGGCAAGGTTTCCTAGCTTGATTTGGAAGTCATGAAAACACACACACACACACACACACACACACACTAATGCAGAATCCAGATCTTGGGTCCTTCTCTTTCCTCATGAGCGACTGGGAAATCTGGTAACTAGACCTTTCCCTACGGACATGTTTACCCTTTGGTTTTTCCCATTATGGTTGCATTTTATCCACGGCTCTACTAAAGCCATACTAGAGTAACAGTCAACTTGACTAAAACAAGCGAATGAAGACATCATCTAATAAGGAAGCTGTCTCATGCCTTCTGGCTGGTAAGTGTACACAGGCTTGCTCACTCTGTCCTGTGCATGTCATCCTGTCTACCTCACCCGCAGAGCAGAGCAAGTTATTCATGTATCAGTGTTTTCCAAATTATGGCAACAGCCCCAGGAGACTACTTTCCCCAAAGCTTCCTCCTCCCCCTATATAAATATGCATATTCCCTGTAAATGTCAAATTCTCCAAAGAACACGAGTTTGCTTTTCTCCAGTGAAGCCTGACTTCTCATTTCACCCTCAGCCTTCACGAATTTCTCTTTTTCACAAGGTATGAAATTATGTATTAACGAAGTAAATTTTCCTCAAGAACACCAGGAACAGATGCTATATTTCTTATTGCCATCCGTTTAAATAGATTAATTTACAGACCCCATTATATCTTTTTAACAAAAAATCTGCAGAATAAGAAATGAAGCAACAGATGAAAGACCTTTACAGTAATTCTTATCCGTGCCCTCCCCCCCAGTTTGGTCTTCAATATGTCTTTGAATTTGTTTACAATATAGAAGATGCCGATTTTACAGGGAATTTTCAAAGAAAAAGCAGAAAGGGATAGTAAAAATTTCACTTCGTTAAAAAGCTTCACACATTTCCTAGAAAGCAAGCATGCAAACACTATCTATACTTTAACTTAGATAATTACTTTGAGGCCATTCTACCAAAAAAAAAATCAAGTAACTGGGCATCACATTATTACTTTCATTTGTTTAGAGTAATGGCAAAGAAATGTCTGTGCTAAAAATAGACCAATTCATAAATTGTATCTCATTTTCAAACCCATGAAGCAAGCAATGTGATCATTTTTGAAATTAGCCAAATTCAGTGCCTTCATCCTGATTTGCAATCCATTTTAAGCAGAGGAGAAACAGGATTGTAATGAAGCACATCCTCACAAATCACTGCTACAAATCAGCACCAGCCGTGTGGAATACTTAAAATAGAATCCACATTAAAAACTCATGTTGCCATTATTCTACCCTGAATCTCAAGGCTCAAAGCTCTTCTTACATGTTGAGATTTTTTTTTCCCTATATTTCACTAAAAAAGATATGTAAATGGTGGCTTTAAAGGGAAGGTCTCCCATTTACTATACTTCCGGCCTTCCTTCCCCTCACTTGGAGCACGTGGCATTTTACCTGTACTCTGAGGGGACAAATGAAGTCACCAATGTGATGCTTCCACTGCCTCTGCTCAGAAAACTGAAGGAAAGGAGGAGCTCAGGTGGGTAAGAGATGAGAAATAGTCAAATGAGGTTGGATGCAGCTGAAAGTTTTGTGGTTTTGGTTCCCTTCCTTCCTTCCTTTCTTTTTGCAATAATCTGGCTTTCTCTTGGACCAAGTGCCATAAAAAATTAAATTGATATGCCGACGATTCATGTTGGCACATATTAAAGGGGCATTTTAGGGGCGAGTGCTGGTGTGATGGCTCCATTCCCGGCTCATAAAGGGGCAATATGGAATTGGTACCAAGGGCATGAGGGCAGCGACAACAGCCAGGCAAAGGAAATGCCCTGCTTTTATGCAGAAAACAGTATAGATGCAAGAGTCAAACAGATTATTCCAAAAAGAATACACTTTGTTTTTTAATGGAGTGAACTGCACAGCATTCCCCCAAGTCTAAGCTGCATCCGATGATCTGGTACAGAAAGGCGCTTGGTTAGATCCCTGAGGAAACAAAACCAAAGTGAGCAAATGTTTCTGGTGGCCTTATTGAATTCTAGCACCCCCTAATTCTGCTTCAGTCACATTTTTAAAAATCTGATTCCACATTTTCACAGAAGAATAGACCTAAAAGGACTCCTATGACTAATTTCCAACACTACGATATAAAACATAAAGGCACAAAAACAGAAAAAAATATAGAAATAATTTGTAGTACATTTAATTTCTATTTCCATTAGCCATACTTCTTTTAGATTATTTTAACCTAGGGATGTGATTTTGTTTTGTTTTGTTTTTAACATGTTTTAGCATCTGTGGTGTATTCTCCATTACCCTCTCATAGCAAAATATCTCCGACTTAGCAATGAGGCTGCTAAAGGGAGCATTTATCATTTACTAAGGACTATGTTAGACACTTGGGTATAAGCTTATCTCACTGCACCATCACTGCATCATTGGGGAGCTGTGATTTATCCCATTTCACAGGTAAAGAAACTAAGGATCATAAAATAAGGATAAATTAGCTTCTGTCATACAGCCAGTAAGTGAAGTTGAAATTATGTTAATAATTATGTTAATTTTCTAGGACAAAAAAATTCTGTTTTAGAGATGTTGAACTTGCATTAATAACTGTAATTTGTTATAATTTATTTAAGGTATGAAATCATGGATTATTATTTTTCCCAGCTATACCAATTCAGTTCTTGGATATAAAGGTATACAATAAATATTTGGTGAATTAAATTGAATTGAATATCCACACTTTAGATAAGGCACATTTTAGATACCTTATCTTTAAGATGAAGTGTTTTGTTTGTTTTTTTTGCCTCTCACTGTTGTGGCCTCTCCCGTTGCGGAGCACAGGCTCCGGATGTGCAGGCTCAGCAGCCATGGCTCATGGGCCCAGCCGCTCCACGGCATGTGGGATCTTCCCGGACCGGGGCACGAACCCGTGTCCCCTGCATCGGCAGGCCGACTCTCAACCACTGCGCCACCAGGGAAGCCCAAGATGAAGTATTTAAATAAGGAAGAGAGAAGAATTTCCATACTTTAGATAAGAAATACTTTCTTAATTTGGAGAACTTAATTATACAAATGCAATAGCTGTTGCAGAAGCTTATTAAAATAAGCAATTATTTGCTATTCTAAGCTAGTATTTTACATAAGTCATAAATTTGCCAGCTTCCAAGATTAAGTGTTTATAATTTGCTCTTCTAGTGTTTTATATGAATTATAGATTTGCAGACTTCCAAAATTCAAGTAAGAAATACTGCAAAGTGAGCACCACTTTATCACTGTTTTAATTGGGAGACCTGTGTCTGTATTTCACAGCTTTTTACTCTAAGATTCAGTTCTTTATCTATATTGCTTGAACCATTATTAATGTCAAAGAAACAAACCTCAGTGATGATTTTATGAGAATATATAAAATGAAGCAATCCTTCTGCGAGAGTAAAAAGGTTAATGATGATTTTTTTTAACAAATGAAATCAAATATTTATACTTTATACATTATTGAAGGAATTCACTTATTAATAAGACCAAAGAGTCCAAAGAAGATCTTTTTTTTTTTTTTTTTTTTTTTTTTTTTGCCGTACGCGGGCCTCTCACTGTTGTGGCCTCTCCCGTCGCGGAGCACAGGCTCCGGACACGCAGGCTCAGCGGCCATGGCTCACGGGCCCAGCTGCTCCGCGGCATGTGGGATCTTCCCGGACCGGGGCACGAACCCGTGTCCCCTGCATTGGCAGGCGGACTCTCAAACACTGCGCCACCAGGGAAGCCCTAAGATATACTTTGATTTCTAATTTATTTAAAATCCCTAGATAAGCCAAAAATATTAGTTTTATGAGATTTCTTGAGGCAATAAATTGCCAAGATTTACTCCAAGTTAAATTTGCTGTTACATAAAGAGATTTTCAACCCTTTCAAAACCATGTGTTATAGAAGAATCTCTTATTTAGCTCACTATGTACAGTGCCATAATGAGCTAAGATTAAAAAAACAAAATTCTGAATATCCAGATCCAAGAGGATTATATTCTTCAACCCAATAGTACGAAGTCATAATAATAACAAGTCACATTATGCTCTCAACAAAGCACTTCACCTTTTAAACACATCCTATTGTCATTTCATTTGCCAAATTCCCATTGACATTAAGGAACAGACTAAAGAAAGAATATTGTACTTTGAGAGTTTCTGTGCATTAAAAATAATACATAGTTAAACTATAAATAAAACTCTTGGGCACCTAAAAAGAAGTTATTACAACTTTCTCAAAGACAAACCCCATTGATTTTTTTCTTCTTTATATCTGCAACAATTCTGTAGTGCAATTCTTTTTTTTTAAACATCTTTATTGGAGTATAATTGCTTTACATTGTTGTGTTACTTTCTGCTGTATAACAAAGTGAATCAGCTATACGTATACATATATCCCCATATACCTTCCCTCTTGCGTCTCCCTCCCACCCTTGTCTTGGTGCATGAAAATCATTTCTATTATGAAGGATAATTATGATTATGCATTCCTCACCACTTTTCTGGGTAAGAGATAAGAGAGGATAAAATTGGAACAAGGTAAATATTGAACTGTGAAAAAAAATCTTGCCAAACATCCTTGTTCTATGAGTTATAGAAAAATTATTGTATGGGAACGAGTTATTGAATTTTTACAAGGAATTGATGACTTTGGAATAAATATAACTAAAAAGAAGGATAAAACAATTTAGAATAAATGATATGCCTTCTGGAAATACAATCTTCCAAAATAATGTTTGGCTGGTTCATTTTATATCTTGGGATTTATAATATTATTAAAGGCTGAACACCACTAGCTCTAAAGGATGAAAATTTACTTTACTTTTTCTAAATATGCTTCAGGTTTTCAAGTGTTGGTTAGGTTTGACACACAGAGGCACACTTTTATTTCCTGTAGCTAAGACCACTATATAATTTTTATGAATACTGGCAAAAAATATACATTTGCCATGGAGGTGTATCATGGACCTTATCAAACAATTATCACTTGAAAAACATGATGTACTATGATTTTTCTGAACTAAACATTTGTTTCAAGACATGAAGCCATTTTTTAACGAATATATAGATGGCCAACAATAATCTTAGATTCTTCATGAATATAATACATTTCACATTTAGTCATGAAAAGTTCAACATGCTTTACCACTGTAAATACCAGTTATTAACATTGATGTTCATTCACTGTTAATTGCATATTGCAAATTATCTCACTGAACTCTTTCATCTACCCAGGCTACAGATTAAGAACCCAAGTGTTTGGATTAGCAACCACATAGCTAAAAAGAGGCAGAGTTGATATTCAAGTGCAGAAGAATTTATACTGTTTTTAATCAGTAAACCACACAGCACTTTTTTTTTAAGGAACTGACAGATGTTAACTGCAAGTACTAATTAAAAATGTCAATTATCATCAAGAACTCAAAATAATCTCTGTTAATGATTTGCCATCATGGCTGTGGACTGAAATCACTGATATAATTTTGGGAAGATGGATGGTGGCTTGAGAAGAGGAAGAAATATCTGTGAAGTGAATGAAAGGAAATATTAAAACAATAATCACAAAATGGAAGTTATTAAAATCATACTGGTATAAAAACTAACTTTAAAAACTTCTTTAGAAGGTTTTGTTTTAATGAAGCACCAATCACAATGTGTGGAGCATACTATTATATAATAAATAATTATTTAATGAACAAAAGAGAAAATTAATATGTCTTAGCAATTGTAGATGTACAGAGACCAGTGCTGCCACACGACTGTGCCTCAGAAATGAAGCACAGTTAATTTAGTCAGCTGGATTTGGATGTTTTGGACACTTACTGATCTTTAATCTATTTTGCTAAAGATTTAAGAATGCTGGAAATGAATCAATAACTGCAAAGGTAGCACATTTCTATGATTAAATATTTTCCTCTTTCTCTACTAGTGCTGGCTAGAACTATTCTCTATTATGTGCAAAAATATATTTCATAAATATTTCAGAGTGATGTTGTGTAAGTCAATTACCATAATCAGATTCTTAAGAAAAAAGTTTGTAGTCTTCTTGTAAAGTAGCTATAATTGTTATGAGTGAGAACATAAAGAGACAGCAATACAGCCAGGCATCAGGGTGATGGTGGGATAGGGAGGGTGGGAGGGAGACGCAAGAGGGGGGACATATAGGGATATATGTGTATGTATACCTGATTCACTTTGTTAGAAAGCAGAAACTAACACAACATTGTAAAGCAATTATACGCCAATAAAGCTGTTAAAAAAAATAAGAAAAGAAATACAGACAGGCAAAGTGTATATGAAGAATCAGTGAGAAAAGTAAAATAGATCATGGAGTGAAGGGAGTTACGTAGACTCTCGTGATGCCCATCAATTAGGTCAGTTAGGTTGTACCCGTGGATTAAAGTCAGGGAAACACAAAGAATCAATTAAAATTATACAAGATGGACATTCTCTACTCACAATTTACTCCTAAGCCAATTCTATCTTCATCCCAAGTCCCCAGCTATGTGCACACCAGTCTTGGATAAAATAATTATTTGATCTAGCATAAATCCAAGAGATTTTAGACAAAATGACTCTGTAGTGTCATCAAGGAATAAATCCTCATTGCAGTCCATAACTAAGAGTTTCCTCAGACCCTCCAAACTAACAGACACAAAACCCAGCTAGCATCTTGGAAAAATGGAAGCGTTTGTTTGGCCCTCATCACTCCAGTAATTCCAGAGTTCTTATTACACTTGAAGGAGAGGATGCTGACCCTGGAATACAGAAGAAAGTTAGAGGTGTCGAATTGAGACATGACCTAAAAGGGGTCTTCTAACACATGAAGGGATTTAGAGACAGAGAAAAGCACTTCCCCTCCCTAGAACCATAAATCAGGAATCAGAAGCAGGGATAATTAGATGTCAGAAAACAACCAACTTTGTTAACAATGCATTTGTGTGCTTCTCCCAATGTGCTTAGTCTTTAAGATAGATACTTTCAGAATTTGTTACTTATAGACTGATCACAAATATGTAAGTATTACTCTACTTCAAAAAAGGGAATAGATTAATTGGCTTTCAAAGGTTCCTATGAATAAAGCTTGATAATTCTATAGGTTGAAAAGTTAAAATATAATTAATTTCAGTGATTTCATATTTTCCTTATTAAGACTATTGTATATTTATAAATTTTGAAAAATTAAAAAGTATTTATAATCTGGAGTTGTAAAGGTTCAGAGGGAATCTGTTTAAAGTCTGCAAATCTAAAAGACAACTTGATAAGATAATCATGAAAGTGGAGAGACGGGTTTTTGGAAAAAAGTTTGTTTACACAATAGAGATTCCTTTATTTTAAATTACATCTAAGAAGAGATATATGCTGATATGGAAACAGAATCAACTTATAAATGTATGGAAAATTCTTTTTCTAGAGTCAACATCAAAGACACAGTTTTAAGCTACATGAAAACACACATCTGACCTAAAACGACCCTGATACTGCTCCTAGGATTATATTCCTTACAGCCACTTAAATTCTCTTAACTATAAAAGCTATTGTCCAAGGCAATAGTGCCCCTTTATTGTAAAAAACGGATAACATTCAGTTCACAATGTTTTGTTTTCTTTCTCTTCTTGAGGAAAAACCAAATAAATATGAAAATATCACATTAATATTGTGCATGCAACTAAATATTAGATAACATATTTCTGGGTATGCATCTTCAACAAACTGACAGAATTTTAGCAAACAAACATAAATTAGATTTTATCTTCATACTTATATTCACAAAAGATGGATACATGCTAATTAGATTAAATTTCTGCTAAAATTTTTAAAAGATGTATTTCTGTACAGAAATAATAAAAGACTGGTAATTCATACAGAAGCAGAACATTTACTGATAAGAAATATTCTAAAGTCAACTGATAATGAGCACGGCATGTTATCACACAACACGCTAAAGTGGAAACAAAAGGAGGAAACAGTGTGAATAAAGCACAAAAATCACTAAAAATAATATAAATTAAATCAATGAAATATCATTTTTGTCATGCAATTTGGTATGAAAATAATTTCAACAAAAATTCCTATACAGCTGAGAATTATGGAAACAAAGGCTCTCATGTGGTATTGATGTAAGCATAAATGGAGTCATACTTTGTGGAAGGAATTTTCTCACTATATAGCAAAGGCTCAGAAATGTTCATACCAAATGACTAAGTCATTCTACTTCTGTGAATTTATTCTAAAGAAATCTAAATAGAGATTTCTACAAATGACTTTTGTCATTCTTTTTATAAGCATTAAATTTTGAAAATCCATGAAAGAGTATATCTAAGACATTAGAGTAGGCATCCATTAAAATTAATGTTTGTAGAATTTTGGTTGAAAATATAATCTGTTATCTTTTGAATCGCTTTCTCCAGCTTCATAATAAAATACTTATGAAAATATTAAAAAGGCAAGGACTCATAACACAGAAAATACATGATAACAACAAATATAGTGGCCAAATCTGGGTGAAATTAACTAACTCGAAGATTGAGAAAATGGGATAGAGAATGAGTGGCCAATCATTACTAAGAAGCAAAAAATCAGGGCAGACACCAAGGTGGCAAAAAACTAATCAGAAAGTATATAAGGTTCACCATTATACATACATATATCCCCATTTACCATTGCAACAAAAAGGATAAAATACCTTGGAATAAACCTACCTAAGGAGACTAAAAACCTGTATGCAGAAAACTATAAGACACTGATGAAAGAAATTAAAGATGACGTAAGCAGATGGACAGATATACCATGTTCTTGGATTGGAAGAATCAACATTGTGAAAATGACTATACTACCAAAAGCAATCTACAGATTCAGTGCAATCCCTATCAAACTACCAATGGCATTTTTCACAGAACTAGAACAAAAATTTTTACAACTTGTATGAAAACACAAAAGACCCCAAATAGCCAAAGCAATCTCGAGAAAGAAAAACGGAGCTGGAGGAATCAGGCTCTCTGACTTCAGACTATACTACAAAGCTACAGTAGTCAAGACAGTATGGTACTGTCACAAAAACACAAATCTAGATCAATGGAATAGGATAGGAAGCCCAGAAATAAACCTATGCACATATGGTCACTTATCTTTGACAAAGGAGGCAAGACTATACAATGGAGAAAAGACAGCCTCTTCAATAAGTGGTTCTGGGAAAACTGGACAGCTACATGTAACAGAATGAAATTAGAACACTCCATAACACCATACACAAAAATAAACTCAAAATGGATTAAAGACCTAAATGTAGGGCCAGGCACTATCAAACTCTTAGAGGAAAACATAGGCAGAACACTCTACGACATAAATCACAGCAAGATCCCTTTTAACCCACCTCCTAGAGAAATGGAAATAAAAACAAAAATAAACAACTGGGACCTAATGAAACTCAAAAGCTTTTGCACAGCAAAGTAAACCATAAACAAGACGAAAAGTCAACTCTCAGAATGGGAGAATATATTTGCAAATGAAGCAACTGACAAAGGATTAATCTCCAAAATATACAAACAGCTCACGCAGCTCAATATCAAAAAAACAAAAAAACCAATCCAAAAATGGACAGAAGACTTATATGGAAAAATCTCCAAAGAAGATATACAGATTGGCAACAAATACAGGAAAGGATGCTCAACATCACTAATCATCAGAGAAATGCAAATCAAAACTACAATGAGACATCATCTCACACCGGTCAGAATGGCCATCATCAAAAAATCTAGAAACAATAAATGCTGGAGAGGGTGTGGAGAAAAGGGAACCCTCTTGCACTGTTGGTGGGAATGTAAATTGATACAGCCACTATGGAGAACAGTATGGAGGTTCCTTAAAAAACTAAAAGTAGAACTACCATACGACCCAGCAATCGCACTACTGGGCATATACCCTGAGAAAACCATAATTCAAAAAGAGTCATGTACCACAATGTTCATTGCAGCTCTATTTACAATAGCCAGGACATGGAAACAACCTAAGTGTCCATCGACATATGAATGGATAAAGAAGATGTGGCACATATATACAATAGAATATTACTCAGCCATTAAAAGAAACGAAATTGAGTTTTTTGTAGTGAGGTGGATGGACCTAGAATCTGTCATACAGAGTGAAGTAAGTCAGAAAGAGAAAAACAAATACCGTATGCTAACACATATATATGGAATCTAAAAAAAAAAAAAAAGGTTCCGATGAACCTAGGGGCAGGACAGGAATAAAGATGCAGATGTAGAGAATGGACTTGAGGACACGGTGGGGGGAATGGGAAGCTGGGATGAAGTGAGAGAGTAGCATTGACATATATACACTATTAAATGTACAATAGATAGCTAGTGGGAAGCAGCCGAATAGCACAGGGAGATCAGCTCGGTGCTGTGTGACCACCTAGAGGGGTGGGGTAGGGAGGGTAGGAGGGAGGAAGACGCAAGAGGGAGGGTATATGGGGATATATGTATACATACAGCTGATTCACTTTGTTATGCAGCAGAAACTAATACAACACTGTAAAGCAATTATACTCCAGTAAAGAAAGTGTATAAGGTTCAGAGAAAGCTGGTGGGGGAGGGAGTTGGCTGTCATTTGAACACAATGAGTAAAACATCAAAGCTAAGGGCAGAAGAAGATCCTGAAGAAAGGTGAAGACCATTCTCTGTGGAAACCCCACTTGATGGACTGGTCAAGACCCTGGCTGTGCTCCAAGGAAATCACCCCATTTCAGAACAACAGAGCAACCTTAAAAATGCCTGCAGAACACAGGAGCTGGGGTAGGCTCTGCACTCATGCTCCAATTCTAGGAGATAATGTAACTGGTATCCAAATGGAAAGTAAATCAGGTCACTCTAAATAGTCTGATAACAACTACCAGCATTTGATAGAATGGGACATTTGAACACATCTCTTTCAGGTATTGATAGATCCTGTCGATGAAAAATAAATAAATAAGAAAAAAAAGATACAGATTATTTTATGATATCTATTTGATTTAAAAATTATACATCAGAAACTGTATTCTATAACAGAAATATACATATTTTAAAATGTTGAAATATTTTCTAACACAAAGCCTTCAAGCGGTCATTCAGAAAATTTCAATAAATTCCAAAAAAAAAATTAAATGTCATATTCTAAGAAAATAGTTTAACAAAAATATCTATTAATAATGAAGTTTGGATAGGCACTCAGAAAAGCACAATCACTTGAAAATTTAAAATATATAACTCATGGTCTAAATAGTAAATGCAAACAATAAAGTAAGAACTACTTGCAATCATTGTCAATAATTATCAGTATAAAGTAATATGTGACAGAAGAGGGCTAGCAACTAGAGATTCAAAAATAAACAAGAGATGGACTGTCTACAGATATTTTACAGTCAAATTGGGCATGCTGTTTAAGAGACAATATAGTGTTACAGATATAGTGTGGATAGTATGTGACACACAAACATCATCTAACTAATTCTTGGAATTTCAGGGAAACCTGTAGGAGTAAATGATATCTAAGCAGAGTCATGAAGTGCTAACAAAGTGGGCTGTGTAAAAAATTTTAAATGAACCAAAATGTGAATCTTTGTCATCTTTTTCCACTCACCCAAGAGTGAAATGGATTAGAGTGTAGCTATGTTGGCAGGGATAGAAGCTATACATAGCTTAACAACATGGTCTTTCCTCTTTGAGGCTTGTCTGGCTACCATTGCTGGGTGCCTAACTTGCCCGCAGCAAAGACCAGTAATAAGTCCTCAATTTTGCACCAGCAAGCCACTTGGCAGTAGGTTAATTACACTGAATCTCTTTCCATCGTGATACGGATAGGGAGTTGTACTCACTGGAATAGACCCTTGTTCTGAATATGCATTTGTCTTCCCTGACCAAAATGCCATTGCAAACCTTGACATCTGTGACCTTATCAGGTCTGAATACCATTGTGGATCCCATGCAACACTGGTTTGGACCAAAGAACAACAAAGGGTTTATGTCAGGGAATTCACTTTTCTCATGATGTACCCTGTTACTCAGTGGCCGCTCAGCTGACAAGATAGTAGAGTACACTGTTGAAGGCTCAGTTCAAGAAATCTGTGAAGCTGGAGGGCAGTTTAATAGGATGTGTTATATAAAGTAAACCAGGTTAAATGCTCTAGCCTAGAGCTAGAATACTTGGGTCCAGAAATCAAGGATTCAGTGGAAGTGATTCCTCTATTAGACCTAATAACCTACTTGAAGAATTTTTACTTCTATTACTCAAAACTTTTGCCTTTGATGGTTCAGAGTTCTTGGTTCCTGAGGATGCAATGCTTTCCCCAAAGGATAAAATACTGTTTTAATTTAGTTGGACATTGAAACTGCCACCAGTTCACTATTGAATTCTTTTTCCCGTTGAGCTAATTGGTAAAGAAGAAAGTAGCTTTACTGGTTAGGTTGACTGATCTCAATTAACAGAAGGAAATTGGTTTACTGATATATACTAGGACAGGAAGGATTATGTCTGGAGCCCAGGGGATTCCCTGGAGCTTCTCTTATCATTCCACATTCAATGGTGAGTGTTAACGGAAAACTGGAACAGTTCTATAAATTCTTGATCACAGAGCTTAAAACCTTCTGGAAATAAATGCTTGAGTCACTTCTCTGGAGAAGAACCTCTACAAACTAGGGTTCTGGCTAATAACCGGGGAAGATGAAGTTCATGGTGAATAAGGAAGTTATAGAAATGAGAACATTAGCGGTAAATTTATATAGTTTCTTCCTTATTTATTTGAATATATTAATTTACTTTCCCCCCCTTTCTCCTCTAATAGTTTATACTTTAAAATGTTTTTCAAGTTAAAATAGATCCAATGGGAGTACTACTAAACCACAAGAGGAATAACTATCCCCAGAGATGGACTTGAGGACTGATTAACATTGTTTCTTCCTTTGCGGGAAGAGGGTAAAAGCCCTTCCTTTGTATGACAGTGGCTTTATCACATCAGGCAAAAACACGCAAGTGTTGTTACTGATGCTTGGAAATTATATACGCACAGAAGGCTAAGCACAAGAAACCTTTCATCCCTTCGCTCTCAACCTCCATTCCTGCCTCCTGTGCTCTGTTATATTATAAGGCCTCTGTGACACCACAAAAGGCACTTCCAAGACTTTCTGGGTTAAGCTTCCAATAGGAGGCGCATATTAGAGTTTAGAAGGCAGAAGAAAGAGAAATGGGACTCTCTTCACTTCAAGTTTCTGGAGGCATCTCCAGCAGGACAGCGCAGGAAAAGTTTCAGCACTGGAGGAGAGAACAGTGGCAGTGAGGGTTCCAGGCAGCTGCGTTAGACTAGAATAAGCTCGGGGCATCTGGAATCCAGCAACAGAAGCCTTCTCAGCATGGCACCCTTAGTGTATGGGTAAGTGTTTGCATCTCCAGCCCAGAAAAGGGAAACCAGTTACTAAATCTTGAGTTGCTTTATCTTTTCTGCTTTTTGCCCCATACCTTTTTCTTACTCTCTTTTGTTCCTCCAGTTCTTCCAACACTGTTATAACAAATAGAGTATTAATTTAATATTTCTCTGTCTGAAGCAACTACACTGGATTTTGTTATCTAACTGACATGTGCCCCAATTCACTCTTCTAGGGTTCAGTCCAAATGAGGGAGGGACACACCTGATTGATTGAGAGGGATGCTTAAGATCTAGAGCTTACTTTCAGATCACCATTTTGAACTTCTTATGTCTGCTGTACAGGATATGCGTGTAAGAGGAAGGGTAGCCCAGAATGCCAAAAAGGGCAGAACTGTGGTGAGGCAAAGGAAACAAAATAATCTGTACTTCTAAGCCTCTCCCATGTCTAAGCCACTCCCACATGGCAGACTATGGGCATTAAAACCAGTGTACACGCCTTTAGGTCAGCCATGTGGCAGGGGAGAATGATGCTGTGGCAGCATACAGGTATGGACCAACTGAACTAAGACCTAAATGGGGGAAAGAATAAAGGGTTACACAATGCAACCCAGTCCAACGTGCAGCCAACTTGGCCCAAGAAGGAGTCATGGGCTCTAACAAAGTCCAGAGAGCACAGAGTAAGACTGGCATCCAGTGATGCTAGTAATCACATTTTAGTCATCATGAATGTGATACCACACATTCATGTATATAATGTATATACATGAATATATACAAATACATACAAAAAGGAGGGTATATAAGCCCTCCTTTTTTAAAACTAATTTTCAGCTGAAACAGCAAGGGTGTGGAAATAAGAGACCATGTACAAGTAGTCCCAAAGACAGACAATTACCTAATATGATTTTGATATAAAAGCCTGCCAAGGATTACACAAAACATAAAGCTACTGTAAGACTATAAATGCAGATATTAAAAGCAAACCTTACGCAAATTGAATTCAGAGCCATGACTAAGGGCTATTTACTGCTAGACTGAAAAAAAAACACTATTAAGCTATTTAGAAACTTATCAATAAAATATAACTTTGATTCAAAAGAAAAAAAGGACTATGACCATCCTGATGCTAAAAGCCATTTAATAGTATTCAAAACACATTTCTGAGAAACATTCTGAGTTCAACATAAATATAAGAATACATTTTACATTATGAAGTATATCTTTATCATAACAACACCCCTCCCCCCAAGAAATTTTAATAGTCAACAACCAAAAGCAATCCTATTAAAGTCTGAATATAGCTAAAAGATGCCCATAACATCACTAATGCTTTACAATGGTCTAAAAGCTTTAGTTGATGCAACAAAACACTAGCCAGAAACAATACATTTAGGAGCTGGAAAGGAGAAAATAAGTTATGAGAGGCCTCATAGCATAGAAATCAAGAGCTCAGACTTCAAAGGCAGATGACCTGTGTTATACTCCAGGGTCTAGTCCTCACTAGCTGCCACTCAAAGAACTCTGTGACCTTGAGATAATCACTTGACCTCTGTATTTCAGTTTACTCATCTGTAAAATAAGGCTAGTAATAGCACATATCAGAAAGAGTTATTGTAAAGATAAATGAGTTAATATAGATGAAGTACTTTTGAAAATGTGGTAACTGTTTGCTATTACTCTATATATATATGAATTTAAGCCTGGAAACAAAGATTCAACTGATAATCTAATAAAGCTAATATATGTGATTGCAGAAAGTTGCCTAAAGATCTCATTAAACATATGGATATTATTAGCAATAGCTGGTTAAAAATATAATTTAAAAAGTACTCCTTTGTGATTGCATCAAAACTTAAAATATATAGCAATAAATAAAATATCTTCAGATCCTGCATTTCAAAAATTACAAATCTTTACTAAGAAAAATAAATTGAAAAGTAAAGAGTTTTATAATGCTTTTAAATGGGTGGAATAAATATTATAAATATGTAAATTTTAAAATAAATTTAAATATAACACAACCCAAAATGTTTTCCCTATTTTCAAACTTGACATAGGTCAAATTTATGATTTTCAATTTGATATGTATCACTGCTATAGTTTGAAAGGAAAATAAAATTACAATTAATATTGTTATTTGTCTCATACCTCACAGAAAGCAATGATATGGTGAAAAAACTTTACTTGGTTTTACTTCTGCTACCAGTGATCAAACCTTAGACACATCATGAAGCACTTTGTTCAGGTGTCTCATCTTTTAAAAAGAGATGACCATTAGATCGATTTAGAGTACATGTAAATATGCTTTGAAAGTTATGAGGGCTAGTGCAATAAATAAAGAAATCTTTGCCTTTTGAAAGACAATGTATTTTATAAAGTTTATTCCTCTTCTTTTATAAAAAAAAAAAGAAAAGAAAAGTGCACTCCAGAGAAACCAAATGGATTTTCCTAGGTGACAACGTTAGTGGCAAAACCCTGACAGGGACCTACATCAAGTACCTTTTTGACCACATGTAGTGCATAATGAAATGCTCCAAACTTGAGGTATTTGGGGAGAATTCAACACCTCTGAAAACTGGTCAGAGACAAAGAAGACCAAAAGTGACTAGTCTGACATTACAGAATACATAAAAATTACTAGAGACCCACAAAGCAACCAAAAGGAAAAAAACATAGAGAATCAATGATATATTGGGAGAATTTATGTCCATATTACTTGGGAAATGAAAATAGTGTCATAGAAAATTTTTAAAAATAGGTTAACATTCAGAAGACATATCAAAGTAATCACCACGCTATTTTAAAATACCCTTTTAGTTAAATATTTATAATGCTCAATAAATTAAATGCCCATGGCATTATATAAAGAAAATCTAACTGACATTTATTAAGGCCTGCTCTGTGCCATGAAAAGCACGTAACAACCATGAAAGGATGAAGAATGATCATCACCATTTTACAAACAGGTTTAACTAGGCTGATACTGAGGAAGTACTTGGTCTAAAACCCAAGTCTACTCAATGAGAAAGGATCACAGTCAAGATCTAAATTTAAGTTCCTTCCAAAGCTTGACCTTTTCATTGACCTCACGGTGTTAGAAGGGTTAATATAATCCACTGTAGTCTACGTACTGAAGTGATAGAATAAGGTTGGTGCTCCTACCTGGTTTCCAATCCAAACACTTTTGGGTTGTAATGGCATTATCTCAGCCAAGTTATTTAACTTATCTACGTTTGTTTCTTTTTTTTTTTTTTGTAATATGAAGGTAAATGCCAACAATAATTATTCCCACCTTAAAGGAATTAAATGAATTGATACAGAAACCATTTAGAACCCTGGCTGACACTCATCTTTTATTTTAATGGCTAAAACATATACAACATTTATGTCCTTAAATAAAGGTAAAAAGCAACATTGAAACTATAAAACCAAGCTTACTGCACATCCAGAGATGGGAGAAAGCTGTCACTAGACACAGCCCAGCAGTCAAAAACGAAGGTTTAGGCCGGAGGGCTGAGGAAAATTGCAGTGGTGGAGAGTTATCTAACGTCAGCCAGGAGGAATGACAGATTGGAAAGCTGGGTGAGAAAGAAGTGACAAAGGTCTGGATGAGTGTACCATCTGGGAGGAAAGGGTGCTCTAATATTCAGAAGCCAGCTACATAGGTTACACGGTGTAAATTCTACTACTCCATCCACCAATGACAAAAAGGGAAATTAAGTTAAAATGACTTCAAAAACAGAAGTCAATCCAACATGAAACCTCAGTACTATGATGAACATGCCATCAAGAATCAGTTCCTAAACATTAAAAAAATCAAACCAAGAAAAACACAGAAAGTCAAATTTTGAAAGAATTTACACCTGAGAGCACAGTTGATGGAGTAACCAGAATTGTTTTAAAACCACTTAATTAAATATTGGGCTACTGATTTTCCTATAATTCCCAAAAGCAGATACAGGAATTATGAAAGTCCACAATTCCTTATTCATCTATAAAATACTTTTATGAGGTGTAAAATTAAACATCAAATAATCTATTATCATTATAAGAGAAAGACAACATAAAGTAAACCTTTGTAAAGGTTTAAGTAAACCTTAAACCTTAATTTCTAGAACAAGCACCTTCTGTTTCTTCCATGTAACCTTAGGCAAGTCATTTTCCCTCCCTTTGTTGGAGCTTATTTATCCATAAAATAAAGAGAATAAACATTTCCCTCTCAGCACTATAGTGTCAAGATTATCAAATGAAATAATGTATATTAAAGTGATTTTAGATGTTATAATACAATTAGAATAGATTATAATTATTAATTCCTAATCGTGAAGAGTATGTTACTGTAAACAAGTCAACAAACTTTCTACCTCTGAGAATATTCTAAAAATAAGGTAATAACAGAAATTCAGCAAAAATTTTTAATGTATTATTAAAAATCGTGCCTCTATTCATCTGTTGATGGGCATTTGGGTTGTTTCCATACCTTGGCTATTGTGAGTAGTGTTGCAATAAACATGAGTGTGCATATATCTAGTCAACATCTTGTTTTCATTTCCTTTGGGTATATACCTAGAAGTAAAATTACTGGATTGTGTGGTAGATCTATTTTTAATTTTTTGAGGAACTCCCATATTGCTTCCCATAGTGTTTGGACTAATGTCCATTTCCACCCACAGTGTATAAGGACTCCCTTTTTACCACATCCTCATCAGCGCTTGTCTCTTGTCTTCTTGTTGATAGACATCCCAACAGGTGTGAGGTGATAACTCGTGGTTTTTATTTGCATCTCTCTGATGATTAGTGATGTTGAGCATCTTTTTATGTGCCTGTTGGCCATTTTAATGTCCTTTTTGGAAAAATGTCTACACAGTTGACCTGTGAACAATACAGGGGTTAGGGCCATCTACCACCACGCAGGTGAAAATCCACATGTAACTTTACAGTTGGTCCTCCATTTCCACCGTTCTGCATCCACGGATTCAACCAACTGAGGATCATGTACTGCTGTAATTTACTGAAAATAATGTGTGTATAAGTGGACCTGCACAGTTCAAACCTACGATCTTCAAGAATCAACTGACATATGTCATATCAAATGGCATATGTACACAATAGAATAGTATTCATCCATGAGAAAGGAGGATATCTTGTCATCTGTGACAATATGAATGGACCTTGAACACATTATGCTCAGCGAGATAAGTCAGACAGAGAAAGACAAGTACTGTATGATACAACTTCTATCTGTAGTCTAAAAATAAGTTAAAACTGTAAAAAAGCAGAGAGTAAAATGGTGGTTACCAGGGGATGGGAGCTGAAGGGGTAAGATTGATAGTATTTAAGAATACAAACTTGTAATGAGTAGTAAATAAGCCATGGAGATCTAATGTACAGTATAATGAATATAGATAATAATATTGTACTATAACGATGTAAAAAGATAAATATTACTTCAATGACAATCATAGTACAATATATAAATGTATCAGGTAACACACTGTACACCTTAAACTTGCAAAGTGTAACATGCTAAATTTATCAAATACAAAAAAGAAAAGAAACAAAATTGTACCTCTAGATTCCTTTTCTTAAGAGTATGCAAAAACAAAGTTGAACACAAAGTTTAAAAAGGCCGAAGTTTGAGAAAACAGAATTAAAAAAAAAAGAATGAGACAGGAATTTGACATTCTATACTAATATTGAATATTATTTCACTTTGTATCCTTACAGCAGTATCTATTTAATAAGCTGTGCATTACTCTGCAGTTTTATTGCATGCAAAGAGAAAATTTTTCCTTATAAAATATAATACAGATTGAAAGAAATTCATTTGAAAACATTTAATAACTGCCATACTCAGGAGTCTAAGTGGTGCTATTTTACTATATCTAAACTGTGAAAAAAATCATTGAAGCCTTCATAGCAAGAAGAAAAATCCCGGGATGCTACTAACAATTTAGTGTGGCCAGTTCTTGTGGAATGTTGATTTTACTTTTTCACAGACACATACCGAGATGCTGTTCATTATGATTAAGACTTTATAACTATAAACAAGTAAAAAAGTTAGTGTGAGGTTCATTATACTACAGACATCATTTAGCATGTGATACCCACAGCCGGGCATCTAGACCTCAAAAATGTTTCTTTGAACTTTTTACCTTAAAAAATAAGTACAGGTAAAGATCACTCACCAAGAGAGTCTGTGACTCCAAAGGAGGGATACTATCCTAGGATTTACAGATCTTATCTATGAGAGGTCAATGAATAGAATAGATCTGTGCATGTGTATTGGGGAAAAAAGTCATATTTTCACGAATTCTAAGTGAAAATTTATCATTTTCTTGGATTATTATGATGTTAGTCAACAAAGCACAATAGGAATAGCAATATTTATGAACTTTTCTTCATACAAAGTATTATATTTTCATATATTTTATTACAATTACATAAAGTATGATTTAAACTCATCACAGCTTCAGAATTACTCTTATTATTAAACATTTGCCTAGACCTTATTTACCGTATTATGATGCCTGGGTTTGACTACACCACAAATTTGATTTCTCATGTTCTGATGACTGTATTCTAATAAAATTGATTCTCTGTGTAATCCTCTGCATTTGATTATATGCACTTAAAATATTAAAATCATTATTTTGAAAGGGGATGCATAAACTTCATCAGACTTCCAGATGGACCCATGGCACTGTGGTGGCTCTGTATTGTGTCAGCTGGGCTAGGACAAACAACACTGCTCAGAACTCCCCACCCTGTATGATTCCAGTTAGTGTGGGCCATGGAGACGATTTTGTGAGATCTGTGGGCACAAGTGAAGCAGCAGCCATGTTGTTTTTTATCTGGAAGGGCAGGGCAGAGTCATCAGGTGCCTCTGTAGATCACGCACAGTGCATCTTATCTATTCATCCTCCTTCAGCCTCTCCTGCGTCACATGTGTGTTTAGCTCTGTAATGATCATGGCCCCAGTTTCTCCTGAATGACATCTGTATCACCAAGGTTGAAAGCAGTGAAAAGTAAGAACTGACATGACTTCCAATCCATTTCCCTTGGTTTCAGCAAATGCTTGTGAGTTACAGCCTACTCTTTCCCACATTACATCCATCTTCTGTTCCCAGCTGCCTGTCCTGTGGATTTAAACTCTAGACACATGCAAAGACAGCGGCCCTACTGACATCTTTTAACCAGCTCCTATAATTATGTAAATCCTTACAAAAAGCTCTTATAACAAATATATACTTTCTTCTAATTTTTCAACTTCTCTGATGGAATACTAACTGATACAGCACAAAAATTATGTTAAGAAACCCTGTTTTAAAACAAATTTTTTGAATTATCACAAGACACTGAGAAGTATAAGGCCATTAAATTAGCTAACATTTATTCTGACTTTAAAAGTAAGTACTGGCTGACATTTTCTGGTTGAGAATGTATGTAAGTTAACTTCACAATAAAACAACTTAATCACAATTTAGTCACATATTTAATCACATACCACACATCTAATGGTTTCAGGTCAGGATATGTCAGAAGACAACCCTGAAATGGAGAGCAGCAGAAGAAAAAAAAAACAGAAAATAGTCCCAGAAAGTGTTTGTTTCAAAGGGTGAGAATGAATTATTGAAAGGCAGTTCTAAAGTGCCACAACTCAACTCAAGGGGATAATTTAATTCTGCTTCTAGGTGAGTTCATAATACACTTCAGTCTTATCCCAGGGCATAATATTGAGTCTTATACATCAGTCTTACTCTATAGTTGTTTTTTAAGAAATTTATGTGATTTTTTGTGTCACAACACAAGTGACAGAAATAACATCACCGATATATAGGAACATATTCCCAGCCATTTTAGAATGGAGAGCTTTACATTCTCTCTTCAATCATAGAAGAGAGACATACTCAGAACGAGATTTGAATGTGATGCAAAAACTCTTTTGACTGTTTTTGTGCAATGGTTGGAGCTGAATACCTACATTCCTAACTCTTGTCTGTGAACATGAGGAGTAATGCATTTAGACACATGACCATTTTGCCTTTAGACTAACAACACTGAGGAACTACTCAAACTAACCATTGGAAAAGTACAGAAAACTCTACATCATTTGGAGCCGATTTTTCCCCTTTGGGCTCCAAATGATATAGAGTTTTCTGTACCATTGCAAAGCAGAAAAGATAACCTTTTGCAGATGTAGCATTTGAAATATGACCAATGTTAGGTGTGGGTGGGGAACCCTCAAAACACAATTAAATGCCTGTGTTTGTCACCATCAATAATGCTTCGACCCAGTCTCCTAAAAATACAACAGAAAATCTGAAACCGGGATTCTAAGCAGCATTAAAAAAAAAAAGTCTTACTTGTACACATTCTTTAATCCACAGAAGACTCAGAGAGTTGGCAAAGGTAGAATAACAGTCTGGAAAAGTCTATTTCAGCAGATTGATATTTATGTACTATTCTGCTCCCATGTAAATTTGCAAGGAGCTCATTTTCATTTACTTAATAATAGTAAGTTGGAATGCAGACCATTAATATTAAGGAGATTTGAGGCTACATGCAACAATACTAAATGTCTGTTGGTCTGTGTATAAAAACGTTTTTTCAATTTCTGTAATTTCATATATTTCTTTGTCAAAACATCTTCCATGTTCATAATGACTTCACTGAAACAAATTCAGTTTGAGATAAACTCTATTTCTTGGGAAAGTTCTTCTCATTTTCTCAGAGAAGTATTATATAAGCTATTGTAACAGGGCCAATTACCTGAGGCATATTAAGAAGCAATGATGCATAAAACCTTTTTCAATATCAAGTTCAAAGCAGGACAAAAGGTGAATTCATTAATGTGAATGTTAAGACAAATGAAATAGAAAGTCACAGTGGTTAATTATGCCGAGGAAACAAATTAGTTTGTCACACTTAAAGAAAGTCTTTTTTAAATAAATAAATTATCCAAAAGGAGAGTTTTGTCAATATTGTTTCTGAGGCTATAATGTCAGGAATGTGTGTGTGTCTATGTATGTATGAATTTTTAAAAAACAATAAAAATGGAGAAACTAATGATTTTTTATTTTGTTATATATTTTTTAATTTTTAAAAAATAAGAATTTAAATATACTTGATTTATAATGTTTTGTTAGTTTCAGGTGTGCAGCAAAGTGATTCAGTTATATATGTATTCTTTTTTTTACATTCTCTTCCATTATAGGTTATTACCAGATATTGAGTATAGTTCCCTGTGCTATACAGAAGGTCCTTGTTGGTTATCTATTTTATATATAGTAGTGTGTATCACAGATGCCCAATGATGCAATTGATGGAAATTATGAACAAAGAAGAAGAGATGTGTCTCTCTGCTAATAAGCAAGAACCACTGGTACAGCTGAGGAGAAAAAATAATGTATAAAATTCTGTTATTTTTAGAACTGATGCTTACTGTGTTGATCTCTATTCTATACATGAATATCTAACTAAAAAGAACCTGACTTTTCCTTTTAGTGACTTCTATTTTTTACACTTAAACTTACTTGCTTGTAGTTTTTTTTTCCCCATTTAGAGGCATTAAGAGTTTTACTGCAAATAATAAAAGAGCCATAACTTCCTAGTAAAGAACATAGATAGGGAAAGAAAGAGTGGGTGAAGAGCACACATTTCCATCACTCTACTTGGACACAGCGTTTCCCTAGCAGATTCATCACAATGGAATTTCAGATTAAACTCCTTAAGAGAGCAAACTTAGGTTTTACCGTGTTGATGGTATGTAGCGTATCTTTAAGATCTTCTGCCGTATCTTTAAGACAAAGACACACAGAACTTTTAGATATCCTTTTAGCACTCTTAAGCATTTAGAGTTCCTTCCCGACAAAAATTTTCATCCTGCACATGGGTGCCTCAACTTCTGGTAATAAATAGAATGGCCAGCAATATATGCTACCAAAGAATATGTGTAGCTAAGTGAATGAATTGATAACATTTAACTTTCACAATGAAATGTCTTTATTTTCAACATGGCTGATATCTATAACACAGAGGTGTTTTTTCACTCAGGAATGAAAAATTCCCGCCCTTCAGATTCTCAGTAAAACTTCACTTATGAGTTGTCTGCCATAAAACTCCTACCTTAAACCTGCTGGAGACAGTTGATGTTCAAGAATTGTCTAAGGAATAATCTGTCAACTACTTATTCCTCCATAATTCTTCAGGCTTCTTCCCTGCGTATGGAGATAATCAGAAAGCTACCATAATCACTTTGTTTCTTTGTGTAACTGCATTCAAGTTTTGTTCAAGGTGACTACCAAAGGCTCATACAAGAAACAACCAACCGTATGCGGAAGACCTTTCATATATTTTAAAAAGTTGCTGTTGAGAATGCGTGCCATTATGTGGTTCAATCATATAAGCATCCTTATAACATATGGGGGAGAAAAATGATTCTCTTGATGAACTGTTATCCTTTCTTTTAGACAAGGTTAGACTAGCAAACTTAAAGCTTTATACTGAAATGCCATGGCTTTCCCCAACATATTTATTTGTTTTGTTTGGACATGAACAATCTCCAGTCCAATTCTGTGCTAAGCTCATGCCCTTCATCATATACCAGTGGTTTCTGGCTCACAGTTTGTATTTTTCTTGCCAATCATCAAGTAACTTTCAGATTAGAAAATATTTAACAACATTAAAAATATATTGATATATATTAAAAACAAAATAGTGAAAACAGATGAAGAACAGATTATGAGAAATTAGTTTGTCTTGCTGAAATCACTGTTATCAATTCTAGTCTCTCACAACTGGTTGCAAAGGCCCCAAAAGAATCCACATGGGCACATCTCCCTGTGCTTCATAATCCTCTTGAAAAGTCACTAATAAATATTTTTATTCTAAATTATTTTTCACCAACACTTTGGGAAATATTAGGTTGTTTTTCTTTCTTCTATGTCAACTTCCCTCAGTAGGTAGCTATACCATCTCTACTACTCTCTTTTGTATACACTATGTATATTTTTACAAATGTTCCTTAAATCAGGGCAAGCGTAGTTCTGTCTTCCTCAGAGAATGTCTAAGTTGTTTCTGGCCACATCATAAATAGTTGCCTATTAACAGATGAGAAAAATCAGCACATGAAATGATTAGGCCTCTACCTCATAGTTATCTCTTTCTGACCAAGTGTCTCTGTCTTTTAGGAAAGTAAGAAGAATCTTTGTCAAGAGAACAAAAAAATCAAATCCATTTGATTTCTACAAAATGTCCAAAGTTATAAAACAAACTGTTCAATGTCTATAACGAAGCAAATAATTACTCCTGAATGCCAACTCGGGATTTTATGTGAGTAAAAGTTACTCCAAAATGAATGAACATTTCTTTCACCATTTCAATAATTCCTGTTTATTCACTTAAAAATTCACTTTTAGGTAGACTAGAGGTGCAGTGACAGTATAAATTATAAATGAATACAAATAACCCATTTGTTTTACTATCAAAAATGCCAATAACATTAAAAGCAAAAAGAATAGGTTTGAGAAAAGAATATGAGTAGAGATAAGTCACTCTTGGAAAATAATCTGAGGATGTTTCTCAATCAGAAGATTTCACCACTTACATCAACTTTACCAACTGCCTTCTTTACCCTAACCTCTTAATTTTCATATTTCCATTCATAGCACATTTTTTCCACTTATTCAGAGTTAGAAGTATGACATAGTCTTTGATTTTTCTCACCTCTACCCCCACCCATGTCAGTTATTCAGGAATTGATAGGAGAGGATTTCACTGAAATGTCTCTGGTGACTGACCCTCCCACTGAATAAAGTATAGGCCACCCAGCATGGAGTTAAGACCTTTCCTCGTTTAGACCAATCTTACTTCTTAGCTTTGCTGCTCACTACTCATTTTATAAAATTCACTTTCCAAGACCTTTAAAAATAGAATCCGTTACCATATCCTAAGTAAATTCTTAACCCAAGTCTCTTTTTACTTTGTCCAATCTGTGATGTGAGTCCCTTAGTTTTTCCTATGTTTCATTTCTCAAATTTAATTACATTGACTCTGAATAACTGCAGCACTTCATTCATTCATTCACTGTTCTTTTCTCCATCTCTTTAAATATGTATGTGGCATACAAGGGTACACTTAAGATGTTGCAGGAAGTCAGAGTTATAATACAGTCTGAGTTTTTTAATGACTTTAATCCTACATTTAATTTTTATATAATTGATTTTTTCTCCACAATGAAACTGTAGCAATTTGGAAGCATTGGTCTTTTGCAATTTTCCTTTATTCTCCACAGTTCTTAGCACAAATATTGATTTGATTGAATTAAATAATTCAATCATTTGATTGAATTAAAAAATCTTACAAAACACAGTGCTGATTTCATTGCTACTGAGTTTTGGGGAAAAAAGTCTATAAAATAACTAGCATTATAAGCCAGAAGATAGAGTGATTTCTAAGCTAGAATCATTCATGATCTAAAATACAAGAAAAATAGCCTCTATTGATAGATATTACCTTGTGAAGTATAATCCTCTCCTAAGGGAATAGCAATGCTGGACAGCAAAAAGATAGCTCTGAGTTTTGTTTTTTGGTTTTTTTTTTGGTTTTTTTGTTTTTGCGGTACGCAGGCCTCTCACTGCTGTGGCCTCTCCTGTTGCGGAGCACAGGCTCCAGACGCGCAGGCTCAGCGGCCATGGCTCACGGGCCCAGCCGCTCCGTGGCACTTGGGATCTTCCCAGACAGGGGCACAAACCCATGTCCCCTGCATCGGCAGGTGGACTCTCAACCACTGCGCCACCAGGGAAGCCCTGAGTTTTTTTTCTGTGCTCCTTAAAACATCTGTTTAGATGACTTCCAGTCACATGAAATGAGTAGAGCTCCCAGGGAGGTTCTCATTCCAAAGGCAGAGGGTCCACTTTGATCATCCTTCACACCCTTAGAGAAAAATGTACTCATTCCCCATTAGCAACTAGACAGTATTCAACTGGGACCATAGCGGAGCAGGAGATGTTTTGCTAAACCAGTTAGCTTCCTCCTTTGTACGGTCTCAGAAAAGCAAAGTCAATGTTGACTGAAGCTAATGACTTATTACAGAATGTAAAGCAGCAACCAACGTATGATCATATAATCCTAGGTTTGGAAAATTTCATGTTGAATTAATTAGCATTTTTTCTCTCAGATAGTCTCTGCAAGATAGGATCTGTGTTACTTGAAAAGTCTTTCAAAATAAGGGATTTTGAAAGGTGTATCTGTAGTTATTCTAGCACTTAAAAATTCTCTCAGCATGGAAATCTGCACTATTAATAGTCCAGGTTTTTGAATTTTTTAAAAAATCACTACAAAACAAAGAATGGGTCATGTTTTTGTAAGATTTCTTGATATACATTGAAGAACAGTATTCAGTTATTTCAGTATGTTTTCTTTTTCAAGTGGATTTATTCTACTTCCTTAATTTTTTTTTTATTGGAGTATACTTCTATTACTGAGAATGTTTAATCAAAATTTTTATTTCTCCCCTGTACCTTCTTGGTACATTCCACATTCTTCATTAGCTGAATAAACTACAAGTGCTCAGAGAAATCAAGAAGAGTGTGATCCAGCCAAGAATACATTTGTTCCTGGTTCTTAAAAATCTTTCTTATTAAACTAAGTTCCAATAATACGTCCGTAGTTCCCAACTTGGATTTCTTAGAGCTGTAGGGACTGATGTAGTAATAGGGGAACAGGAAACTCCTGTGAAATCCTAATAGAAAATGTACGTTCACCACTGATCAGATGGCACAGGTCATATTCAACACTAAATTTCTTTGCCATTTTTCATGCATAAGGCTTGATACATAGTAAATATTCAACAAATGTTTCTTATTAATATAAAATTGTATAAAGTCATTTAAATGCTGTTGCTATTCAATGATAAAAATTGGAATTTATGAGGAAGATACATACATAGAGAAATCCTTAACAAAAATAGAAAATTGAATATTTTTATTAAATGCAGTGTTTTAGAGGGAGAATTTCCTGGTTTCCATTTAGAAAAATAATAATGTAAATGGATAGGACTTGAAAAAAGTGGAATTGCTATGTCTTAGTTTAAATTTAAGATAAAGATTTTTGTTACTCTTCTATATAATCCTTATTTTTTGTCTTCTATATAATCTTCTATATAATCTTATATTTTTTAATCTTCTAAATAAATCCTTATTTATTTATGAGATATGTTAATATTTATCTTTACAAAATTTCCCTCCTTCCTTTTTTGTGAGTGATTCTTCACCAATTTCAAGATCTTTCTGACTTACTTATGCCTTCCAAAATACTATATACATTTCTAAAATCTATTCTAACTTTTTAGTGTGTTTTTCATGTTACCATACTCAGTATTAATCCAGCTTCTTCAATACTGGGGCAACAAAATACCCCTGCTGAATGCACTTAGAATAGCCACTGCACTGCTGATTACAGATCTCCAGGTACATCGTTTCATCCAGATGACCCCCCCATCCACTTACTATGGGGGGACACAGCACAATTTTTTCTCTTGTTTACTGGGAATAGTTTACTTGAATAAAAAGCACACCAAAAAAAAAAAAAAAGCACAGAAAAGAAAAGAAAAAGTTGCAAATGTCAAATTACATGAGGTGTACTACATTCTTAATCTCCTGAGTCAGTCATAGAAAAGTAACCAGAGGCAAGGGGGCTATTCTGTATCAATATCAGAAGAGAGCTTGTAGAAGAGGGAGAAACTGATTTGCTTTATACTGTGTTTTAGAAACTGAAATAGCAAAATTCTCAACTTTGAGGTAATCAGAAGGGTTGTAAATTCGAAGTTTCAGGAAACATTCAATTTAATGTCACTCTTAACTCTCCACACAGTAGCTTTTGTTTGCCTCACATCATGTAAAATTCATGAGTGTTAGACAGATTTTAGTACATCCAAACAATGTGGTACACATCTCATCATAATGAATAATCCTGGAATGTAAAATCTAAGTTTTAGTAACAAAAAGAAAATCAATGTTTCCTAAAAAGGGTCAGTATTCACTTACCTTCATCAGGCCACAACAGGTACTTGTTACAGATCAGATTGAAAATACTTGTTCAGTGAAATACAGGACATTATAATTACAAATATATTCACCCAGGCCAAATTGGTATTACTGAGAGCACTGCCCTTTTAAATTAGCTAAACAACTGAGAAAGTTCCTCTCAGAGGTCATTAAAATATTGGCTAATACATACAATGAAACAGAGTTCATCTAACAAAGAAATGCTTTTCACTATCCATTGAAATAGAATAAAATTTAGGTAAAAGAAATCTTGGAAAAAATAAAATTAGCTCTTCTATTAAATCAAAATTTGACTATAATTCGAAATTTAAAAAAAAAGAAAAAACTGGTTCTCTGCAGCAGAAAGTCATCTTAACTAAGATAAATATAGATAAACTTACGAAATACAGCAGTGTCTTGTTTAATCCCAGCAGAACATCTGAGGACATTGTCTCAGAACTCCTCTTGGGTACATTTCCTGAAAAAGAAAATTGAAATAAATAAATTTAAAGGCTGAACTTAAAACAAAATTTTTTAACTTTAAGGAAACTAATTCTGTGTAATGGAAAGATCTCACAAATGTTGTACAAATTGTGGGTCTATCTAAATAGTCTTTATAATGTAATAGGGAGTGTTCCCAATGTCATTTGTGTCAATATTCAGATCATGTGGAAGAATTTATATCAATCTCCATACAGTTTCAAAATGTGTAAATACTTTTAGTATATTAAGAAGAGAAAGGTGCTAACTCTCCAAGGGGGGAGATTGTTAGTAAACCGGCTGGAATGGCGAACCCGAGCACCAGGAGACGAAAAATGAGTACAATTATAGCTCGAGGCCGGGGGAAGATGGCGGAAGAGTAAGACGCGGAGATCACCTTCCTCCCCACAGATACATCAGAAATACATCTACACGTGGAACAACTCCTACAGAACACCTACTGAACACTGGCAGAAGACCTCAGACCTCCCAAAAGGCAAGAAACTCCCCACATACCTGGGTAGGGCAAAAGAAAAAAGAATAAACAGAGAAAAAAGGATAGGGACGGGACCTGCACCAGTGGGAGGGAGCCGTGAAGGAGGAAAGTTTTCCACACACTAGGAGCCCCTTCACAGGCGGAGACTGCGGGTGGCGGAGCGGGGAGCTTCGGAGCCGCGGAAGAGAGCGCAGCCACAAGGGTGCGGAGGGCAAAGCGGAGAGATTCCCACACAGAGGATCGGTGCCGACTGGCACTCACCAGCCCGAGAGGCCCGGCGGGCGGGGCTGGGACCTGAGGCTTGGGCTTCGGAGGTCGGATCCCAGGGAGAGGACTGGGATTGGCGTCGTGAACACAGCCTGCAGGGGTCAGTACACCACGGCTAGCCGGGAGGGAGTCTGGGAAAAAGTCTGGATCTGCCGAAGAGGCAAGAGACTTTTTCTTCCCTCTGTTTCCTGGTCAGCAAGGAGAGGGGATTAAGAGCGCTGCTTAAAGGAGCTCCAGAGACGGGCGCGAGCCGCGACTAACAGCGCAGACCCCAGAGATGGGCATGAGATGCTAAGGCTGCTGCTGCCGCCACCAAGAAGCCTGTGTGCGAGCGCAGGTGCAGCGCACCTCCCCTCTCGGGAGCCTCTGCAGCCCGCCACTGCTAGGGTCCCGGGATCCAGGGACAGCTTCCCCGAGAGAGCTCACAGCACGCCTCAGGCTGGTGCAAAGTCACGCCGGCCTCTGACGCCGCAGGCTCGCCCTGCGTCCGTACCCCTCCCTCCCCCAGGGCTGAGTGAGCCAGAGCCTCCGAAGCAGCGGCTCCTTTAACCCCGTCCGGTCTGACCAAAGAACAGACGCCCTCTGGCGACCTACATGCAGAGGCAGGGCCAAATCCAAAGCTGAAACCAGGAGCTGCGCGAACAAAGAAGAGAAAGGGAAATGTCTCCCAGCAGCCTCAGGAGCAGTGGATTAAATCTCCACAATCAACTTGATGTACCCTGCATCAAATGGAATACCTGAACAGACAACGAATCTTCCCAAATTGAGAAGGATGACTTTGAGAGCAAGATTTATGATTTTTTTCCCCTTTTCCTCTTGCTGTGAGTGTGTATGTGTGTGCTTCTGTGTGAGATTCTGTCTATAGCTTTGCTTTCACCATTTGTGCTAGGGTTCCAACTGTCCATTTTTTGTTTTTTTTTACGTTTAAAAATTTTTTTTCTTAATAATTATTTTTTATTTTAATAACTTTATTTTATTTTATCTTACTTTATTTTATTTTATTTTATCCTCTTTCTTTCTTTCTTTCCTTCTTTCTTTCTACCTTTTCTCCTTTTAATTCTGAGCTGTGTGGATGAAAGGCTCTTGGTGCTGCAACCAGGAATCAGGACTGTGCCTCTGAGGTGGGACAGCCAAGTTCAGGACACTGGTCCAAAAGAGATCTCTCAGCTCCACGTAATATCAAATGGCGAAAATCTCCCAAAGATCTCCATCTCAACACCAACACCCAGCTTCACTCAACGACCAGCAAGCTACAGTGCTGGACACCCTATGACAAACAACTAGCAAGACAGGAACACAACCACACCCATTAGCAGAGAGGGTGTCTAAAATCCTAATAAGTCCACAGACACCCCAAAACACACCACCAGACATGGACCTGCCACCAGAAAGACAAGATCCAGCCTCATCCACCAGAACACAGGCACTAGTCCCCTCCACCAGGAAGCCTACACAACCCACTGAACCAACTTTAGCCACTGGGGACGACACCAAAAACAACGGGAACTACGAACCTGCAACCTACAAAAACGAGACCCCAAACACAGTAAGACAGGCAAAATGAGAAGACATAAAAACACACAGCAGATGAAGGAGCAAGGTAAAAACCCACCAGACCTAATAAATGAACAGGAAATAGGCAGTCTACCTGATAAAGAATTCAGAATAATGATAGTAAAGATGACCCAAAAACTTGGAAATAGAATAGAGAAAATGCAAGAAACGTTAAACAAGGACCTAGAAGAAATAAAGATGAAACAAGCAATGATAAACAACATGATAAATGAAATTAAAAATACTCTAGAAGGGATCAATAGCAGAATAACTGAGGCATGAGAACGGATAAGTGACATGGAAGATAAAGTAGTGGAAATAACTACTGCAGAGCAGAATAAAGAAAAAAGAATGAAAAGAACTGAGGACAGTCTCAGAGACCTCTGGGACAACATTAAACACACCAACATTCAAATTATAGGCGTTCCAGAGGAAGAGGAGAAAAAGAAAGGGACAGAAAATATTTGAAGAGACTATAGTTGAAAACTTCCCTAATATGGGAAAGGAAATAGTTCAGCAAGTCCAGGAAGCACAGAGAGTCCCATACAGGATAAATCCAAGGAGAAACACGCCAAGACACATATTAATCAAACTGTCAAAAATTAAATACAAAGAAAACATATTAAAAGCAGCAAGGGAAAAACAATAAATAACACACAAGGGAATCCCCATAAAGTTAACAGCATATCTTTCAGCAGAAACTCTGTAAACCAGAAGGGAGTGGTAGGACATATTTAAAGTGATGAAGGAGAAGAACCTACAACTAAGATTACCCAACAAGGATCTCATTCAGATTTGATGGAGAAATTAAAAAGTTTACACACAAGCAAAAGCTGAGAGACTTCAGCACCACCAAACCAGCTTTAGTACAAATGTTAAAGGACCTTCTCTAGGCAAGAAACACAAGAGAAGGAAAAGACCTACAATAACAAGCCCAAAACAATTAAGAAAATGGGAATACAAACATACATATCGATAATTACCTTGAATGTAAATGGATTAAATGCTCCGACCAAAAGACAAAGACTGGCTGAATGGATACAAAAACGAGACCCATATATATGCTGTCTACAAGAGACCAATTCAGACCTAGAGACACATACAGATTGAAAGTGAGAGGATGGAAAAAGATATTCCATGCAAATGGAAACCAAAGAAAGCTGGAGTAGCAATTCTCATATCAGACAAAATAGACTTTAAAATAAAGACTATTAGAAGAGCCAAAGAAGGACACTACATAATGATCAAGGGATCGATCCAAGAAGAAGATATAACAATTGTAAATATTTATGTACCCAACATAGGAGCACCTCAATACATAAGGCAAATACTAACAGCCATAAAAGGGGAAATCAACAGTAACACATTCATAGTAGGGGACTTTAACACCCTACTTTCACCAGTGGACAGATCATCCACAATGAAAATAAAGAAGGAAACACAAGCTTTAAATGATACATTAAACAAGATGGACTTAATTGATATTTATAGGACATTCCATCCAAAAACAACAGAATACACATTTTTCTCAAGTGCTCATGGAACATTCTGCAGGATAGATCATATCTTGGGTCATAAATCAAGCCTTGGTAAATTTAAGAAAATTGAAATTGTATCAAGTATCTTTTCCTACAACAACGCTATGACAGTAGATATCAATTACAGGAAAAGATCTGTAAAACATACAAACACATGGAGGCTAAACAACACAATACTTAATAACAAAGTGATCACTGAAGAAATCAAAGAGGAAATCAAAAAATACCTAGAAACAAATGACAATGGAGACACGACGACCCAAAACCTATGGGATGCAGCAAAAGCAGTTTTAAGAGGGAAGTTTATAGCAATACAGTCCTACCTTAAGAAACAGGAAACATCTCGAATAAACAACCTAACCTTGCACCTAAAGCAATTCGAGAAAGAAGAACAAAAAACCCCTAACGTTATTAGCAGAAGGAAAGAAATCATAAAGATCAGATCAGAAATACATGAAAAAGAAATGAAGGAAACGATAGCAAAGATCAAGAAAACTGAAAACTGGTTCTTTGAGAAGATAAACAAAATTGATAAACCATTAGCCAGACTCATCAAGATAAAAAGGGAGAACACTCAAATCAATAGAATTAGAAATGAAAAAGGAGAAGTAACAACTGACACTGCAGAAATACAAAAGATCATGAGAGATTACTACAAGCAGTACTCTATGCCAATAAAATGCACAACCTGGAAGAAAGGGACAAATTCTTAGAAATGCACAACCTGCAAGACTGAATCAGGAAGAAATAGAAAATATGAACAGACCAATCACAAGCACTGAAATTGAAACTGTGATTAAAAATCTTCCAAATAACAAAAGCCCAGGACCAGATGGCTTCACAGGCGAATTCTATCAAACATTTAGAGAAGAGCTAATACCTATCCTTCTCAAACTCTTCCAAAATATAGCAGAGGGAGGAACACACCCCAACTCATTCTATGTGGCCACCATCACCCTGTTACCAAAACCAGACAAGGATGTCACAAAGAAAGAAAATTACAGGCCAATATCACTGATGAACATAGATGCAAAAATCCTCAACAAAATACTAGCAAACAGAATCCAACAGCACATTAAGAGGATCATACACCATGATCAAGTGGGGTTTATTTCAGACTGCAAGGAATCTTCAATATATGCAAATCAAACAATGTGATACACCATATTAACAAACTGAAGTAGAAAAACCATATGGTCATCTCAATGGATGCATCTCAACTCTCACCACTCTTATTCAACATAGTTTTGGAAGTTTTAACCACAGCAGTCAGAGAAGAAAAGGAAATAAAAGGAATCCAAATTGGAAAAGAAGAAGTAAAGCTGTCACTGTTTGCAGATGACATGATACTATACATAGAGAATCCTAAAGATGCTACCAGAAAACTACTAGAGCTAATCAATGAATTTGGTAAAGTTGCAGGATACAAAATTAATGCACAGAAATCTCTTCCATTCCTATACACTAATGATGAAAAATCTGAAAGAGAAATTAAGGAAACACTCCCATTTACCATTGCAACAAAAAGAATAAAATATCTAGGAATAAACCTACCTAAGGAGACAAAAGACCTGTATGCAGAAAATTATAAGACACTGATAAAAGAAATTAAAGATGATACAAATAGATGGAGAGATATACCATGCTCCTGGATTGGAAGAATCAATATTGTGAAAATGACTCTACTACCCAAAGCAATCTACAGATTCAATGCAATCCCTATCAAACTACCACTGGCATTTTTCACAGAACTAGAACAAAAAATTTCAAAATTTGTTTGGAAAAACAAAAGACCCCGAATAGCCAAAGCAATCTTGAGAATGAAAAACGGAGCTGGAGGAATCAGGCTCTCTGACTTCAGACTATACTACATAGCTACAGTAATCAAGACAGTGTGGTACTGGCACAAAAACAGAAAGATAGATCAATGGAACAGGATAGAAAGCCCAGAGATAAACCCACGCACATATGGTCACCTTATCTTTGATAAAGGAGGCAGGAATGTACAGTAGAGAAAGGACAGCCTCTTCAATAAGTGGTGCTGGGAAAACTGGACAGGGACATGTAAAAGTATGAGATTAGATCAATCCCTAACACCATACTCAAAAATAAGCTCAAAATGGATTAAAGACCTAAATGTAACGCCAGAAACTATCAAACTCTTAGAGGAAAACATAGGCAGAACACTCTACGACATAAATCACAGCAAGATCCTTTTTGACCCACCTCCTAGAGAAATGGAAATAAAAACAAAGATAAACAAATGGGACCTAATGAAACTTCAAAGCTTTTGCACAGCAAAGGAAACCATAAACAAGACCAAAAGACAACCCTCAGAAGGGGAGAAAATATTTGCGAATGAAGCAACTGACAAAGGATTAATCTCCAGAATTTACAAGCAGCTCATGCAGCTCAATAACAAAAAAACAAACAACCCAATCCAAAAATGGGCAGAAGACCTAAATAGACATTTCTCCAAAGAAGATATACAGATTGATAACAAACACATGAAAGAATGCTCAACATCATTAATCATTAGAGAAATGCAAATCAAAACTACAATGAGATATCATCTCACACCGGTCAGAATGGCCTTCATCAAAAAATCTAGAAACAATAAATGCTGGAGAGGGTGTGGAAAAAAGGGAACACTCTTGCACTTCTGGTGGGAATGTGAATTGATACAGCCACTATGGAGAACAGTATGGAGGTTCCTTAAAAAACGACAAATAGAACTACCATATGACCCAGCAATCACACTACTGGGCATATACCCTGAGAAAACCATAATTCAACAAGAGTCATGTACCAAAATCTTCATTGCAGCTCTATTTACAATAGCCAGGACATGGAAACAACCTAAGTGTCCATCATCGGATGAATGGATAAAGAAGATGTGGCACATATATACAATGGAATATTACTCAGCCATAAAAAGAAACGAAATTGAGTTATTTGTAGTGAGGTGGATGGACCTAGAGTCTGTCATACAGAGTGAAGTAAGTCACAAACAGAAAGACAAATACCGTATGCTAACACATACATATGGAATCTAAGAAAAAATAAATGTCATGAAGAACCTAGGGGTAAGACAGGAATAAAGACACAAACATACTAGAGAATGGACTTGAGGATATGGGGAGGGGGAAGGGTAAGCTGTGACAAAGTGAGAGAGTGGCATGGACATATATACACTACCAAATGTAAAATAGATAGCTAGTGGGAAGCAGCCGCATAGGACAGGGAGATCAACTCGGTGCTTTGTGACCACCTAGAGGGGTTGGATAGGGAGGGTGGGAGGGAGGGAGATGCAAGGGGGAAGAGATATGGGAACATATGCATATGTATAACTGATTCACTTTGTTATAAAGCATAAACTAACACACCATTGTAAAGCAATTATACTCCAGTAAAGATGTAAAAAAAAGAAGAGTCAAGTGAAGTTTTATTTTCTAATAAAAAATTTCATAATGATCTCTTCTAGTGTAAGACATAAAAAGGCTGTTTATGCCATTTATGTGCTGCTGAACAGCTAAGGCACTCAGCAAAAGCCCCAAAGACGGATGACAAACTAAAAAAAAGAAAAAAAAATCAGAGTATAATATCTGGCTCCAGTTTTTTTTTTTTTTTTTTTTTTTTTTTTTTGGTATGCGGGCCTCTCACTGCTGTGGCCTCTCCTGTTGCGGAGCACAGGCTCCGGATGCTCAGGCTCAGCGGCCATGGCTCATGGGCCCAGCCGCTCCACGGCATGTGCGATCTTCCCGGACCGGGGCATGAACCCGTGTCCCCTGCATCGGCAGGCGGGCTCTCAACCACTGCGCCACCAGGGAAGCCCCTGGCTCCAGTTTAATACAGTTGCTTTATAAAGATAGTTGGAAATTGATAGAATGTCTTTTTAAAATAAATTTATTTATTTATTTTTGGCTGCCTTGGGTCTTCACTGCTGTGCCTGGGCTTTCTCTAGTTGCTGTGAGGGGGGGCTACTCTTCATTGTGGTGCACAGGATTCTCATTGCAGTGGCTTCTCTTGTTGTGGAGCAAGGGCTTCAGTGGTTGTTGCACGCAGGCTTAGTTGCTCTGTGGCATGTGGGATCTTCCTGGACCAGGGCTCGAACCTGTGTTCCCTGCATTGGCAGGTGGATTCTTAACCACTGCAACACCAGGGAAGTCCCTGATAGAATGTTTTAAACATAATGAAGATTAATGAAAAAATGAAGCACTTGAAGGACAAGCAAGAGACACTGTGTGAAGCTAAGCAAGTTTCATTTGGGGATCTTTATATATTCAAACAGCACATCAAGGGGAAATAGTCACCAGGGACTTCCCTGGTGGTGCAGTGGTTAAGAATCTGCCTGCCAATGCAGGGGACATGGGTTCGATCCCTGGTCAGGGACGGACCCACATGCCACAGAGCAACTAATCCCGTGCGCCACAACTACTGAGCCTGCGCTATAGAGCCGAGGAGCTCCACAAGAGAAGCCACCACAATGAGAAGCACGTGCACCGCAACAAAGAGTAGCCCCTGCTCGCCGCAACTAGAGAAAGCCCGCAAGCAGCAACGAAGTCCCAATGCAGCCAAAAATAAATTTAAAAAATAAATAAATCTATAAAAAATTATTTTAAAAAAGGAAATATTCACCAGCCACGTGAGTCACAGTCTCTTGTATCCCCAGATATAACACACCAGCAACTATTTCTTATTTGTTTTAGGGTCCACTCCAGTAGAAGGCAGAGCTGACTACAATATACGTTCCCCCAAAAGATGTATCTAAGAATGTTTATAGCAGTATTATTGGGAATAGACAGAATCTGGAAACAACCCAAGTTTACTCGGTAATAGGATAAACAAAGTGTGATATATTCATGAAAAAATATTGAATTGCTTATGTTTGGTTGAAGGGGCTAAGAATGCCAATTGTCCATACACTGAGCTGGCATCAACCTCTTAAGACCTCACTATATTGTTTTTTTAAATAAAGATCACAAGATGGTATTTTAACAAACTGGAGTGATAGAGACAATTATTGATCATTTTTCAAGGAATAGATAGAGCAACACTGTAGTTGTAGATAAAATATGACATTTTCATATCAGAGTTGTATCTATTTACAGAATTACTATGGAGAGGTGTGAGCAGAGGTTGTGTAATAGTTATCTAAAATAAGCGTGCCTATGGAATAAGCTGATTTACGAAAGTTGACTTCTTCCACCTGGAAACACATTATAACCATGACTATGTACAACAAATAGAATGTCAGATAAATTAGAGAAATGACAATAACAAGAACAAAACTGTTTCCATAGAGACCTTTGAGAATTTCCTTCAACTTTTAAATATTTTCAACACAATTCCAAAAATAGGTCATTGTCATTATACCTCCTTTCACTATTTTTAAAATAAATTGTGCATTTTTAACTACCTCTAAATAAAAATAGTTTTAGCATTCAAATATCCATCAACAATTGTGAATGACATCTTTATGAATTAAAGAATAGTATCCGTCTTTGGCTCAAAATAGTGCAACTACTGTTATCAGTTTTAATTCTGGCTAACTTCAGTTATGCTCAAATTAAATTGAATAACTTTAAAATTTTCCATGTTTCAAAGGATCATTTTTACAGATCCTATAATTTAAATGGAATTTAGATATCAAAATCTGAGTTCCAAGTACAAAGTACCGTGAAATATCAATGGATCAATTAGCATAATGAAAGCAAACAGAAACCCTAGCAAATTGTGCAAAAGTTATGTTGTCATTAATTGCATGAGTGAGGTTAGTATTACACATTCTACTGCCTCATCATTGTAGGTTCTCCAGCTGTTTTTCCGTCTTCATAGGTACCTGTCCAACATTTACTTCCTTTTGTGTCATATGGCAAGAAACACAATAAAGGAGAGAAAGAAGGATGGAAGGGAGGGAAGAAGAAAGGGAAATAGGGTGGAAGGGAGAAAAAAAAGAGCAAAGCTCACATAAAGAGAGATGTATCTGGGGAAAAGAGAGACTTTGAGACTAAACTGTGGTCACCACAGGTGTGTTCATATATATTTGGGCATTTCATGAGGTGGGTGTGAAAAATATCTTTGATGGTGACTGAGGAGAATCCTGAGACAGAACTAAGTGAATAGACAATTGAATAGATAAGTTTATCCTTGAAATAAATTATCCACGTGGAAGTGGGGAGATGTCAAGTTTTAATCAACAGATGGTACATAATGATTATACATGAGATTGATCTTCCAAATCACTCCCTGTGACTGTTGAAGATGTTTTTGGAGGGAGGAAGAATGTAAGTTAAAGGTGAAACTACTGTTTCACTAAAAACGTGGGATAGCATTTGTTCCTCAGATTGAGCCTAGCACATCTAAGGGGGCCTCACTCATTGCAAACATTTTTATTTGTATATTTTTATTATAAATATCTAATCCAAAATAGGTGATTTGCATGTTTATCATGACAAACTTCCAGTAAACAGGATAAATTGCTCTTTTATTATAGAAGGATCAATATACATCACTTTACTTGGATTGACAAAGGAGGAATAAGTTTGCTAAACTAAAGATTTGATAAACAAAAAATAGTGTTGATTTAAAAACATCCATGATAATCTGTGCTTCTAAACAAGTGGCTGGGTTTCAAATTGCTACAACCATCAACTTTTCTATCGTTCTATTTTAATTCGATCTGCTTGATCTACCTACCTATGTATCTAATCTATCTACGGTTGTATGTTTGCACGTATATATGTATATATATTCACACAATTAAAAAATCTCTCATTGGTGTTAGTGCAATGGCTATACTTAATACAATTTTATGGTAGTCTGCACCATCTGGTTTTTGCTTACTGAAACATAAAGATATTGCTGAGCCCCCATTTAAATCTAGAAGGTGCTTTAAATATGATACAAATCATTACATAAGTGTTATTAATTAATCATTAATAATCTAAAAGTAAATACTAACATAGGCTTAAATTAAAATTACTGTATATTGATCCACTCATTATAGCACAAGAATTGCTATTTTCTTAGTGTAAATAGTTGGTCAGTACCACTATCAAATGCTGTGTTAAAAGTTGCTGTTTCTTTCCAATACAGGTTATATATTATAGCATATCAAATTATTTTATTATTTTCCCTAAATATTAGAAACAAAAAAAATTATGATAAACTTATCAGAATACAATCATTGTAATAAACGTATTTTATTATAATTGAAATCATGAGACAAGTAAACAAAAAGTGGAAAACCTTACACAAAAAAATAAAGAGGAAATTATTTGGAACATCAAAAATATTTTTGAAGAATGAGGATTCAATGATCAAAAAGAAAAAAGGAGTGAGAACCTCAGAGCTATTAATTTTAACAGAATGTAGCATAAGTCATCACTGATGGAACAGGATATGATATTATCACCCATCTCCCAGTCTGCAATGACTAGTGACTTTCAAGAAAAACTAGCAGAGAAAAAAATCCTAAAAAAGCCATCAAATCAAATGTGTTCCCTTAAAATCCCAGAATGTAGACATATTTTAAAATACTCATCAATGAGCTACTCTTGCTGAAAAATCATCCATTTCATAAAAGAAAGTTTCACTATACAAAAGATAGCTCAGGTTTTGCGATATTTGTTACACTCCGATTTTTTCAGTGAAAAAAAATGACTATATTCTGGTTCCTTTATGCAAAGCAACTTGCAGTTAGTCTGAATTTCTGCAGATATAAAGTCTCTGAATCAGTTGAGAAAGAACAAAATTAATTATAGGCAGTGAGTAAACATGAATAAAGTGAACTGGATAGCTATCACAGTGTTAGGTACTTAAAATTAAAATCTAATTTGTAAAAATCAATAACTATTTTTGTTGCAGAACAGACCCTAAATAAAAATAAGAAAGGATAAGTTCTTGATCATATAATATACATAAATTTGGTTTTGGCAAGGCAACTGTGTACAGAATATCATCCAAAGAAATTTTATGAGAGTTATAATGGAAATTTTCTGCATTTGGCAAAGATCATAGTAAAACTTGTTAATATTATGAAAAAATGTTTATTCAGACTAAGAACACTAGCATCAATTAATATAACACATCATTTAAGGAATGATATACCAAACTGAATAATTAGATTTATTGCAAAAGTAATGAATCATTCATTTTGAAGGAAATGCTAAATGTTACTCAAATTATTTTACATACAGCTCATACTATAAGCACTGTATAACAAAATATAATTATTCAGAATTTGATCGTTTGAAATCTTGACTATTTTGATGTAAACATTTTTTAGATATCTTTTTCCAGGAGGTACAACAACAGGTACAATTTTTGTAGATTCTTGAATTACAAATATAGGAGGGAAAACTGATGGCTAAGCAGACGCCATAGCTGCCACAAAATACACAGAAAACATAATAGATTTCAGTAAAATTTTGATTTCAGGAGAAAATACTCAAAAAAAAACCTGAGGAATTCTAAATTCTTTTGCTGTCTAGCCTGTAAGCATGAATACTTAATAACACAGCACAAATTTCTTTAGACATACCTGATTTTGTCTTATAAGGTTGAAGATCTTAACAACCTTCCTTGGCTTCAATTAAATTTTAAATGATATTGAATATTTGTCAATCATAAACATTAAAACATTACAAATATTCCATGGGAAAGTTAAATCGATGCCTACACACCACAAAAAACTCAAAGCCTATCATGCACTGTTTCAAATAAATCTCTTGATGACAAGGCTAGATGATGGTACACCTTCCAAAATATCTGCTTTTAAATTTATTTCTTAATTCTGCATGCTATATTAAGTAAAATTAACATTTTAGAACAGGAGTCTGCAAACTTTTTGTGAAAAGCCAGAGGGTAAGAGCCTGTAGGCTTTGCAGGCTGCATACTGTCACAACAATACTGTTGTGTTGCACATTCTGTGTCTGTATTTACAATCCTTTAAAAACATTTAAAAAATTCTAGCACATGGGTCATACAAAAGCAGGCCATAGTTTACCAGTTTATGTTTTAGAGTTTTTCTAATGAAGTAGCCACTAGCCACCTGTAAATTTAAATTTAAGGAATAAAAATTCTCGAGTTCTCAATAATTCCAAGTCTCAATAGCCACATGTGGCTGGTGGCAACTGTAATGAACACTGCAGAGAGAAAGCATGTCAAGAAAGTTCTATTGCACAGTATTGTTTTAGAGAAAAAAAATGCAAAATGTCGGTGTGTGCATTTGTGTGTGTGTGTGTGTGTATCCCTTGAAAGCATTAGGAAAAACCAAAATAATAAGGGCTGAATCTCTTGACATTGATACTAATCTATGCCATTTAGAAAATGCCAGAATTAAAAAGATGGCTTAATTTGACCATGAATTCCACTGTTAGTCCATCTTTATCCAAAGTTATAATCCATATCAACATGCCAAATCAATGTCTCTTTTGAATAATAGAATAATTCATACTTCCAGAGAATATTTTACAATACTAAAAAATAATAACTTTCTCATTATTTTAGGTCAATGCTTTTCCCATTTTAATGGGCATACATATCATCTAGGGATCTTTTTAAAATGCAAATTCTGATCAAGTATGTCTAATCAAGAGATGATTAGGAAATTTTTGATTAAAAAAAAAAACAGTGATGAGCATTGTATACTGTATTTATTTGTGAACCTAGCCAAAAAGATAGGTTGGGACATTTGTGGAAGAATTTACTAAGGAAGGGTTATGAATTTAGATACAATACAAATAACAGTAGAAATAATTACAGTAGAAATAATTAAACTAAAAAATGAGAAGAGAAGGAGAAGGAAAATACTAGTCTAATCGCTGTGTAGGAAGAGGTAAATAATGGATATTATTTAATGCTAATCCTGACAAGCCAAATAGTAGAAAGATAAGTGAGGGGAAAGTAGTGATAGCATGTACAAATATAATCACTAGAAAAATATGCAAATCCCATGAAATATAAAAAAATAAAAATATATAAATTTAAAGATGCTTAATTCACTTTTGTATTTTTTTCTAAAAAACTAAATACAATTCTATTTTGTATACAAGAGCCACAGCTAAACAAACTTGCTCAGAAAAGCAAAATATTAAAAGGATGTGCAAAGGTGCTCTACCCAATGCAAATCAAATAAAATGCCAGCCTAATGCCATTAGTTTTTAATTCTGATGTAAGAAAGTAAAATTCAGATACCAAAACACTAAAACAGGCAACAAAGAACATTCTGTAATGCTAAAGACCAAAAATCATAATGAATTTATAAGTTATAAATATCTGAATGCAATAACACTAGAACCACCTTCAAAATAAACAAAACAAGTAGATTCAGGAAGAAATTAATAGGAAAACACTAATAATACAAGACTTTCAGACCAAGACGCAAGTGGAAAACATATTTTTAAAATATAAATGTATACAATTTATATATTAATTAATAAATGTTTTATTAATATGGGTTAACTACTAAGGGTTTTTTGCATAGCCCCCCAAAACAGGCACATCTTCTTCATACTAATAAGAATACTAGGTCCTTAAAAACCTTAGTAAGTCTTATAGCAGAAATAAGACAAACAATATTTTCTAGTCACAATGAAATAAAACTAAAAATTAATACCAAAAATTATTAAAGTCTCTGTCACCTCAAATTTTTAAAAATATTACTTACGCAATTCTCTTTAGAAGGGATAATTTACACCAAAATTGAAATATTTCAAAAAATAACAATAATGAAAATTAGGATATCAGAATCTATGGGATATAATAAAAGCATTAATCAAAGGAAAGTCATATCTTTAAATCCATAGGTCAGTATATATGAAAAGTAAAAATAAGTGTATCAAATATTAAATGCAAAATTTTGGGGAAAAACTAAGCTAAAAGAAAGCAAAAGGAAGAACATATAAAGATAATGCAAAAATTGAAATTAAAAAAAATTTTAAGGAGTAATAATCATCCTTTGAGAAAAAATTAATACAAACAACAAAACAATGAACTAAGCTAATGAATAGAAAACAGAATCATAATGACACCATCTGAGAAGTAATAAGGAGGAATAACTTTTGAAACTGATAATGTTCAAAAATCTTGACTCTTTTCACAAGTTTATATGAATAAATTTGAAATTCTAGCTGAATGGATAATTTCATAAGCAAACATATTTTTAAAAATGTAACAAAGCATAGAAAAAAGCTTAAGTGGAGCTATTTCTACAGAAAAAATAAAGTTATAAAACAAATACTACACACAAAAGAACCAGGCTCAGATATTTTCACAAATGAAATCAATCAAATATTAAAAGACCTGATAAAGCCAAGACTATTTAAATTGTTCCTGAGAATACACAAAGAAATATTTTTAAATTATTTTTATGAAGTGAATATAAGAGGTACCAATGGTTGATAAAATTGCACTGCATAAGAAACTACAGATCAATCTATATATGCCCATTCATGAAAAATCATAAGTAAAATATTAGCAAATAGAATCCAACTGCACATTAAAAAAAACTTAATGCATCATTATAGAGTGGGATATACTCCAGGAATGCAAGGTAGTTCAATACTAAGAAAATCATTAACAGCATTCATCATATAAATAGATTTATGGAGAAAAACTTTACAGTCAACTTAAGTGCTGAATATGTTTTTGTCATTCAACATCCACTCTTAATAAGAAAATTATGGATAGGAATTGATAAATATATACTTAACATCATAAAATAAATACATCTCACCCAAAAGTCACTGTAACTCCTACTCTACATTGTAACCTCAGAATGACAGCCAAGCTCATGAGACACAATAGGCTTTAACCAAGATCAGTTTCTAGTTCATAAATGATGTTGATTGCTAAAAGGTCCAAACTTTCAGTTATAAGATGAATAAGATCTGAGGATGGTGACTAGTTGATAACACTGTATTGTAGAATTGAAAGTTGCTTAAATGTTCACACACACACACAAAAAAAACAAACATGTGAGGTAACAGGTGTTAATTAACTTTAAGGGGAAATTCTTTCACAATATATATGTATATCAAGTCATCATGCTGTACAATTTAACTATTTTACAATGTTATTTGTCAATTATACTTCAGTAAAGTTGGGATAAAAAGGGAGAAAGGGTGTATAACAGGCAACACAGCATGCATGTCAAGAGTCTTGTAAATCCCAGTCACCACTCATTTCTAGGAGGCACATGTTTCTGAGAAATGTGGCTTGGCAGGTAAGAATGTGAACCATCTCAGCTCAGGGAAGCCAGTGGATTGGTAGCCCTCAGTTTTTATCCTCTCTTCTCATTCTCTTGCACTGTTTGCTTCACATCATGAATTACACATTTACAAAAAGACAATTCCAACTACCTGGTACAGAGTACTCAGCTCAGTAAAGAGAAATTCACATTTATGTTGAATCTGGTATACTGCTATATATTCCCTGAGTTAATGTTACAAAGAGTTTGAATAAGCTTGCTTTTCAGTCAGTAGGGTCAAAGGATTCATTTTGGTTCTGTTCCCAACCCATTCATTCCAGGCAAAAATAGAGAATTATCAAGCTTTCTCACTAAAGTTAAGAGCATGACAGTGGTGCTCACTACTATTTGATTTAGTAGCCAAAGTAATCAGATAGGAGAAAACTAGAGACATAACATTGAAAAGAAAGAAATGGACTATGCCTATTTGTGGGGGAATGGTTTGCATGCAAAACCCATGTTCTGGAAGAATGCTACAACCCATGTTAAAACCACACATTTAGTAAGATAGAAAAATGTAAAATGGACATTGAAAATCAATGGTCTTGCTGCATATTTCCAGATATAATGCAAGGAAATATCTCAGTTACAATAAAACAACAACAATGACAAAAAGATCAAATGGTTAGGAATAAATTTATCAAGAAAAAAGCAATCTATATAAAAAACTTTAAATTACTTATGAAAGATGCAAAGTAAACATAAAACAATAATTTTTATCCAAGTTAATATATGCATTTTTAATTAGCTCCACAAAACGATGAGAGGTTTATCTTTTCTTCTTTTTTGTTTTTCCTTCTAAAGCTGGACAAGTTGACTCTCAAATACAAGTGGAAAAATCAACGGTGGAGGATAGCCAGAAAACATTTCAAAAGAAATGAGAGTCCTTAGCCCTAGTGAAAGTAAGATGTGCCATAAGGCCTCTATAACTAAAACAGTATTGTACTGGCCATAAATACACCCAGAGAAGACATTTGAGAATGAGATTCATCAATATAATTCTGAGAGAAAATGGATTTTTAAATAAAAATGTGTAGCCATCTGGAAAAACCTGGATCTATACCACTACAGAGCAGAATTACTTTAAGTAGATCAGACATCCAGCTCAAAAGCAAAAACAAGCAAACAAAAAAACATGCACCAGAAGAAAACATGCATTAATTCCTTACAACTTTGAGGTCAAATTTTCTAAAAATGACATAAAATCCAGAAGCAATTAAAGAAAACACAGATATATTCACCTATGTTTTAAAATACAGATACATTCACTTATGTTTTTAAAATAATAAAATGAACCATACACAAATTCAAAAGATAAATTATAAGCTCTTAAGACAAATAGCTATGAGTACTGACCACATTCTTTCTAACTATGTAGAAAAGTATTTAAAACCCCCAAATGCCTGTAGAAATGCTCAAAAAGTATAAACAGAGGATTCACAAGAAAAAGATATAAAAATGACCTTTAAACACATGAAATCATGTACTCATAATTTAAAAAATACAATTTAAAAATACCCGAAGATACTATCCCTCATTTCTCAGGTTGCCAAAAAAAAAAAAAAAAAAAGAAAGAAAAAGAAAAAGAAAAAAAAATTTATTGAGAGCACACCTCAGCAAAGCTGTAAGGAAGCAATGTGCGCGCACACACACACACAAACACTGCTGATGAGAACTCAGCACGACGGCATCTCTGCAAAATCCTACAGAAGTGTTCATGGATTTACACATCAACCGAGTGATCCCACTCTACACTGAAGATACTGCTTTGCCAACATGAAAGAACATTCACCATCTCTGCTCCATTTCCTCTCATGGACGTCCCCTCTACGGGCTCCAAATACCCGGCATGGAATTGCCCCTTGATGCGGTCACCAACACCAACACCTTACACTCCATCACGGTCCGCTTTACCCTTCCCGAACTCCAACCCCTGCTCTGTCCCATCACAGCTCAACCTGCCCCCAGAATGGATGCCCTCCTTGTTTGGTCCCATCTAATGGCTTTTGAACTAGATTTTTAGAAAGAGAAGGGAAATGAAGGGAAAGCAGGGGACAATAAAGAATGTAGATCTTGATTTTTAAATACTTCTCTCAACTAAAAGGCCGTAGGGCTCCTAGAAGAAACGGTTGAAAAGAGAAACTGGAAGTGTTATTGTAGCAAAATATTAGCCCATCTGGAAATGTAGATTTTTTGTGATTTTCTCTACTCAATCTCACAATCATAAATCTAATTTATTTTAAAACTTCATAAAATGTTTTATAATGGCTTGGTAGTACTCTTTAAGAAAACATATAGCTTGAAAAACTGATTAAGGAAACCAATTAATATAATTTACTAGTATGAATCTGTACTTTCCTACTCTGATTGTTTGCAGTTAAGCAAAAACAGAAAAGTATTTGAGACTCTCCTAATTTGGAAGCTGGAATGAATTATCTGAGAATAAATTATCCAGAGGGCTGTCATAGTCTCTCAGAATGGTCATTGAAAAGTTCGGTGATAAGCACCTCCAACTTCTTATATGAACTTTTCTCTATATTAGCTAATTATATAATTTTATTATGTACTCACAATACGATTTTACTCACTATATGATTTTTATTATATACAGAAATATTGGCTCAATGTAGATTTTTCCCAGTTTCTTCCATATCAGTTGGCACAATCAAATGTTGGTTTTTTTAATGAATTATTGTTCTAAATAAATTTCTAGTTTAAAAATTTTTCTAAAATCATCACATTTATTTTAGAAACTAAATCCTATGCTACTGAATTTTGATCAAGTATATTTACAATTTACAATCTAGAGTGTTGTAAAAGCAAATGAAATAAATTAGCATAATGTTTTGGTTAAGACTCATTAGAATGCAAATGTCACACATTACTTTTATAAACATAATCATTCTAAATTTAAGCACCAATGATAACATCTGAAAGGAAAAACAATAAAAATTTTAAAAAATAAACATATCTTTTTAAGCACATATGAATTTTAGTTTCTTCATAGTGGTTTGTCACAACAGAATGCTAAAGCATTTTTCAAAATAATTATGATTTGAAAAGTTATTAAAATATGGATGTGTATTCAAAGGTACAAAAGCATTTTTAAATTCAAATACAGAGTGCTTTGGTTTCATAAGAAAGACTACGAAGAAAGCAGTTTACTGTTCCTTTCTCATGATTTCAAATGCCAACAATGATTTCATTTAGAATTTCACTCATTCCATTATTTTGAATAAAGTGCTGAAAGCTACAATATCACTGTTATGTTTTAATTGTGTACAGCTTACACTTATTAAATGTTGAAGAGGAGAGTGTAATAATAAACCCTGCCTAGTGCTTTGTTGTTAACGAAGAGTTTTTATAGGAATCTCCCATGCAAACACCCTGCGAAGTTACACCCATTTTCTAAACTAGAAAATTGAGGTTTAGAGAGAGTAAATAACCTCTAAATATTAAAGCTGTAAGTGACCTCCTGGGAAGATCCTGAGTTGACTGCTTTGGGCTCACAGTCCTCCCAGGATCCATAAACCTCAATGATATAGTTATGTATTATAAGTAAATGGACTTGAATTTTTCTCTTCCCCCTAAAATTCTAAATTTATAAGCTTTTCTTTCAAGTAACTTTCTAGGAGAGAGACGTTTTTCACATTGATAAAAATGATTATCTCTTTGTCTACAGACAGGAGAGTCGTGATTTTGTGAAATAACGGGATTCATTCTCTTCTTTGGGATTGAAACATGATTCACAAACCATATGAAAATCAAGTACCTTTTAATCCATATAAAGGAACATATATGCAATCATGGAAATTGTGGAAGGGGTCCTCACTAACCAAACCCCTTCTAAGTTAATGAAAAATGCTGTCCTTGAAGTGCTAAGGTGGTTTCCCTGGGAGAGACTAGCTCACTTGGGAGTCAGGGAACTAAAATGCCATTGGGGGTTGCCATGGGATACAGTTTTATAAGGACATTTGCAGAGCAGATGGAAGGAAGCTAAATAAAGTACATGCAGGTATGAAAAGTTTTCTATTTAATTTGCCATTAAACAATGGAAGAGCTTGAACATTTGTCTACAGGAAAAATTTTCTCCTGTCAGAGCAAATTACATTTGATGTTTAGAAATGCGATCCCATAATTGTAAACCTAATTTGTCGTAAAACTTGAAAGAGCCGTTTTTATAATGGTGGCATAATGCTCATTAAGGAAAAAGATAGTTTCTAAGCACTGGTTGAGAAAAACAAATTAATATTACATTAGTAATATGAATTTATATTTGCCTCTTTTGTAAGGTTATGGGTAAACAGATTAGGAAACTGTGACTGTACTTTTAAGGTCTGACACTGGAAATTCTAAGAATTAATTATCAGAGGGGAGGATAGCAAACCTTTTAAAATTCTACTGATGATGGCCCTGTTTGCAAACTAGTTTCCTGCATCCGCTACTCTGAGTAGCTCATAATATTTCACTCCTTTAAATAGCACATTTTAATTAGCACAGTTCTTGAGTGGCCTTCAGTGAATTAACTAGCTTTACATAAAAATGTAACTTTTCACATGAAGTTTCTGTACTGAATACATGTAAGACATGTCAGGTAAATTTCTATTAAGAAAAGCAAATGCTTTTCTCCGGAATGCATTGACCAACTTATTCCTTGCCAGAAAAATTACAAAAGGACATTTACTTACAAACCTTATATGTTAACACTAATTTTTAAATCACCCCTTGAAATGTACTAAATTCTACTAGTAAGAAATCCTACACATAACAGACAATAGAACAAAATAAAACAAAATAAACAAAAAACGATAGCTATCTGTGTGCTTGGCAGAAAAAATGATTCATACATCAAGAGAGAAATTGTTGTAGGGCAGAAATAGAAAGAAAGTAGGAAACCTTCCCACCTGTCCTCCCTCCCTCCCTTTTTCTCCTTGCTAGGCTCTGGAATGGAGTGTAGAGGCTTTATTAGATTCAGGTTAACATTATTAGCAGGAATACTAATAATTTTCTTCATTATGCATCATATCAGAAAGTGAAAAATCATCACACTGCCTATATCCCACTATTAGTGAATAGTCAACTGTAAATGTACTCATTTGGCTCAGATGATGACGGCCATTTCTGTAGTAGATGTACATTTTCTCTTTGCAATCTGAGCTGGATTTGCCAACATTTTAATATCCTGCTCCCCAACGACCATCTATATGATGGTTTTAGCACTGAATGAATCCCCTTCCATGAATCAGGTATGAATGTTGAATTTCTAATTCGATCATTCCATAGACGTTTATATCTAGCACATCTTTCACAGAAGAAGTTATTTTTCCCCTTTCTCATTTATGTATGTATGTACATACATAGGTACACATGTAGGTATTTATTATGATTAGGGTTCGTGGATATTTTATACCATATATTATAATTAATTGTAGACATTATCATTTTCTGATGCTCAAATAGCTCATAATTTATTCAGTAGGAACACCTTCAAACTGGGTCATCTTTCCTCTTAACATGACCCCATTAGTCTTTGAGCTCCCTTGCTTTCTCGTAGAATACAATGTCCGAGGCACTACTTCTACTATAGTTGCCCCAGATCTGAAATTAACTTCCTATCAAGGAAGAATAATAAATTTGCCTGATTGCTGCACCCGGGAGCAGACCCAAGGAAACTGTAGCTTGGTCACTTTAGGGTATCTTTCTAAGGAGACCTCATCAGGATACACGCATTCTAGGTGCTATGCAACAGATAGTGGAATTTTACCTAAACAAAGATGATATGTTTTTGACCTACATAAATTCTAATGCCCAAAGACTCATCAGTTATTGATAACTTTTCCAAAAATAAATTACATAGGGTGTTGGTAAGGGCTAGTAGAAGTACAGCCTAAAAGAAAACTAAAATTCTTGTAATTTGATACGTACTAAAGGAGCATCTGGGTCATCCCAACAGTGGGTATAACCCATCCGTTATTGCTGGTGGTCCTCCCATTAACCTGGATAAGCTACTGCAATTTGCCAAAAAACAAAGAGTAGGTTATGTCTGAAGAGAATCTGATTCACAGAGTCCACTTACGATGGTCTCACTTTGTAAATGGGTACTGCATTAGACAAAGACTATTTTTTTTCACCTATATGTCATTTCCTAAAGATATTAAAAGTTCCTCAAGGGTGTTTTATAACCCTAGCATAGTATATTATAAACAGTAGATATTCAATTAAAGTTTTGTTTCCAAAATCATTCTTATTCAATAATCAGTTATGAACTTCGCCATTTTTTGGCCACGATTTTTTTTCATCTTTCTAAAACCTTTTCAGTTTGGTATTACAAAGAAATTTCATGAATGGATCAAGGGAAGCAATTTCCCCTTTTACTTTCAACTTGCTTTCCAAACACATTACTACAATAAGGTGCACAGTGACCTTCTTCTGCCAGAACAAGTGACTGCTTACCAGTGTTGCTACAGTCTCAAGAGGGCATCTTAAAACTCAGATAAATTTCATTATGCTAAAAGCCACTCTCATTTAAATGTCTGTTGTCTGCTGAAAGCAGTACCTGCTTTAAAATTCAGACATCTCTGGGAAAGAGAATTAGTAGTAAGGTTTATATTAAGGTCTTGTTGGGTCCCAGAGGAATGTATGAAAGGAACTAATGGTCTAAATAACCTGTTCATATCTAAAGGGAACTAAAAATTTATTTTGAGATTTAAACCATGTGACAAAATTTACTTTAGTCAAAAATATTGCTATTTTAATTCTCTCTATTCAATTCAAATTTCACAGCTCTCATTACTTACCTAAGTATTATGGTAATTTTTACCATTGATGTCTACTTTCTATTAATTCTATACATTTTCCAGCTTTAAAGTTGTCAGGACTTCTGTTGTTGTCTTATTAACAGACAGCTTTTTTACTTAGTAGACTGAAAATCCAGAATATGTCAAAAGGAGACGTATTCTGAACAAAATAATTATGTTAATATATTTCTATGATATCATGATAATAGAACATGACAGACAAAACTTGATGATAAAATACGTGGTAATATCTTTCATGCAACATCAGCAGAGTGATGATGTTTTTAATAGCAGCAAGGAAAATTCAGCTATCAACGTCCTTTCACAATATTAATGAGTTGTAAGTTTCAGATTGCTCAGCCAAATGCTACGGATTAGGTTCCTTAAGCCAATATCTAATATTAATAGCTCTTTTCTTCCAGAATATATCAGAATATGTATTCCTGGTAAAATATGTCACAATAGAAAAGAACCATTCAGTATCTTATTTTTGAGAGTGACGCAGAACAGAGTACATCGTTAATGATGAAAGGGTAAATTCCAGTTTTACATCTAATCATTTGTACTATTTCCGTATCTTTGGGGGAATATTTCCCCTTGCTGTGATCAAACCAAAATCTTTAGGCGACAAATAAAACAAACAAAATAAGCATACAAATGACAAGAAGTTAGTCAGAAGAACTGATAGCAGTGGAATTCCTGAAGGGTGGTTTTGAGGAAATGGTTGTGAAGTGAACCCAATGTAAAGGACTTGAAAGCACGCTTTTCCCTAGCGGTATTTTCTGAAATTCACAGCCGTTTCTTTGCTCCTTGGTCACCAGGCTGCTCCAGGGGCTTCTCACTGCCGTGAGGATGGAGCCAGGGCCGACTTCTCAGGGTCAAGTCCCTACAGCGACCGCAGCAGCTGTGAACTCAGGGACAGGATATGTGTATGTTTCTTAGAGAACTTCCTGGACCAAGCAAGACATTTTATTATTTGAAGTTCTTTTTCTTCTAGTTTATTAGTTTACTTTTTTACTGATCTCTCACATGATAGTTTTTCTTTTCTTTATGTAATTGTAACCTTTACTTTCTTTTAATCCTAGAAACTAGCATGCCCCTATATAAGCCGAGCCTGTGTCAATGGGCTACTGAAGTTTGGCAGCTTGCACACCACAAAACTAAGATATCTGAATTGAATTCACTAAACAAATAACAAGTTGTTGACAGAGAAGCCTAGGCTAGATGTTGTATATTTTTAGTATATTTAACTCTTCCCCTGGGGCTTGACTTATAAAGATATTCTTCTTTCCAACTGCCGAGGCAATGTCAGTAGTAACAGCTAACCTTTCTTGAGTAAGAAACATGTGCATCTGATACTGTTCTAAAAGCTTTTATGAAATAATTTCAAATATCCTTACAACACACTAAGAAGGTACCATTAGCATCCTCATTTCATGGATGAGAAAACTCGTGGTGCAGGGTGCGAAGTAACCTGCTCACATCTGCGTCTGACATTCTTACACACATGAGAACCATCACCCTCATACCTCTATGTCAGCGATCATGAGCATTAAAGGTCGCAGCCCAGTAGCCTTGAGATTCTATTACTATTTGCTCTAAAGCAGCAGTCTTACAGAATGCAAGACTCTTAAGAAACAGTTACGAACTCATGGTTACCAGGGGGTTGGGGGGAGGGATAGTTAGGGAGTTTGGGATTGACATGTATACACTGCTATATTTAAAATAAAAAACCAACAAGAACCTACTGTATAGCACAGGGAACGCGCTCAGTATTATGTAACAACCTAAAGGGGAACAGAATTTGAAAAAGAATAGATACATGTATATGTATAACTGAATCACTTTGCTGTACACCTGAAACTAACACAACATTGTTAATCAACTATACTCCAATATAAAATAAAAAGTTAAAAAAAAAGAAACAGTTACACAAAAAGACATCTGTTTACCAAAAACGGAGGCATATTTACTGAAAGGACGATACAGCAGTGTGAGGAGAGTCCCAGAGATAAAAATCACTTTGTCTCTGTCCTCATAGAGTTTACAGTGTAGTATAAAGACACAAGTACCCAAAGGATTAAAAAGCCAGGGACACAAGAGAGGGTCAAAGGGCTGTGTAGAAGGGCTGTGGGAGAAGGGATTATTTATGGTGAAGAGATCAGGAGAGTCTATATACTTATTAACAACAGTATAATTTTGTTAATAAACAAAAACAAAATATGCTTGTTAGTAAAAATGTTTAAAAGAATATAGAGACCCACAGACATAGAAAATAAACTGATGGTGACCAAAGGGGAAAAGGGAGAAGAATAAATTAGGAGGTTGGGATTAACAGACATACACTACTATATATAAAATAGATAACCAACAAGGACCTACTGTATAGCTCAGGGAACTATACTCAGTATCTTGTAATAACTTATATGGAAAAGAATCTGAAAAAGAATATATATATATATACACACATATATGTGTGTGTGTATATATATAACATATATAACTGAATCAATTTGCTATACACCTGAAACTAATACAACATTGCAAATCAAATATATTTCATTAAAAAATATAAATTTTTACAGGATATTTAATTTTGTTTGTTTGTTTGACTGGTTGTATGCTAACCTTGAAGGGCATAACCTATGAAGGAACTATCATTTTAAAATTACAACTACTTTGGGCTGCACCTTTGGTTGCGTCTGTGGAATGAGTCTCTTCTTTAGTTCTGAAAAACTAACTTGAGAAGGCTCTTTATTATCTAAAGATAAAGAGAGTCATCACCCATTGTGTCTGGAGACGGTCATTAACATGAATGCATCTTTGGGAGAAGTTTTCCTCAATTTTGTATTAATTTGACTACTGCTTGTTCAGTGTGTATGCACGTGCTTATTTAGAAGTTATTCCCTAAATAACCTAGGCTGGAGCCCCTAAGACTTCAGCCGAGATCTTTAGAAAGACATTTGTTAGAGGAAAGACATTAAAAAGAAAAGTGTCTGCGCTCCAGTGAGCCCAACCTGTGCTATAAAATCACGTCCCATATATGATACTGCTTGACAAATGCCATTCTGGGAAATGTACTGATGTGATTGCCCACAAGCACTACTGTGATTCTCACAAGAGGGATAAGTGTCAGGGAACCAAAGAAGAGTTAGATGCTGCAACCAGAAGAAGGAGTGAAGAGCAAGGCCTGACCCTGGAGGCTGGGTCACTCCTGAGACTCAGGGTCCAGGCTTGTAGGACAAGCAGCCGTCGAGGGCTTGGGATGGGCCAGGACATAGACATAGATGGAAGATGAGTGTTCTCTGTGGAAACCAACTCTACACCTACATGACAATTAAAATTCAAAGAACACTATACACAAGTATGTGTATTTAATGCCTACTGTGAATGCTCAAAAATAATGTATAATAATATATATCATGAACTATATTTACTTTTAGGAAATAAGGAAATGCTCAGTTAGATTTAGATTCACTAGAATTTCTGGACAAAAGATGACATACCTCACTTCATCTTTTTTCCCCTGCCTCCAATAACAAAGGTTTATTAATTATCCTATTTTATCAGGTATAATCTATGTCATGAATCTAAGGGCCAGTTAACAAATCAAGGTCTCCATCTCTGGATTAAACCTTTTATCTTTTGGACTGATACCATCAACATTTCGCCATCCATATCACCATAAACTATACCCTTGGAGTTACGGATATAGATATTTATTACCTAAGCTCTAGTTGCTAAGAGTGACTCAGGCTACATCTATAGCACTACACCCTCATCCATAAGGATATCTCTAACTAATCGTAACATCCGTCCTCAACAAACCTGAACATGACCTTCTAAATTTTGCCAAGACAGTGCCCTAACCCTGTCCTGTCAGGAAGTCTCTAACAGTTCATGAGGGTTAGCAGAAGAATTTAAACCTATTTGCTATCCTAAGTGTTGAGGGTTTTTTTAGAAACAGGCCCCTATAACCTGACACTATTCTTCTCAATGGGAAGTTTCTGAAATGGGCTTCATGAAGTTGTTCACTTGGTGAGTTTATCTTTAAGAGAAAATGGAAGAAAGCATCACCAACTACTCCCTGTGATGGAAGCAGCAAGAAACACTGGCTTCCTGACCTTTCCTTTGGCAAATAAACCCCACCACAAGCCTTCTCTAAGGATGAGGGCTTCTAGAATCTTTCCCTGTCCAATATTATTTTCAGATCTGAAATTTGTCTCTGCAACAGCTATTGACTCCTTCTTGATGGGATCAATCAGTGTTAGTTTTTATCTGCTTCATTTAGAAAACAGTTGTAGCAAGTTTCTTTTAGCTCTCTTGTGGTACCTCCTTATAAAGGAAAACCTTATAAAGAAACTTCTGTAAAGAACTTCTCCCATCCTCTCCATTAGGATAACAAGTCTGTATGTACCTTACCAGACAAAATCATACTATCTTTTTTTTTTTTTTGCAGTACGCGGGCCTCTCACTGTTGTGGCCTCTACCGTTGCAGAGCACAGGCTCCGGACGCGCAGGCTCAGTGGCCATGGCTCATGGGCCCAGCCGCTCCGCGGCATGTGGGATCTTCCTGGACCGGGGCACGAACCCATGTCCCCTGCATCGGCAGGTGGACTCAACCACTGCGCCACCCGGTAAGCCCCATACTATCTTTTGTCCTGCCTTCAGGCAGTAAACTTTTCACACTAAGGTTAGTTATTTTAGTAATAATTTTAAAAAACATCCCTACTAGTTGCAACATGGAGTTCATCATTCCAAATGGTAATGTGCAAGCTTTAGGTAAGATGGCTACTTGGTAAAAATACAAATTCTTCACATTACCCTTCCAAAGAGTACAGAAATAAGTTTCAGTGACCTTTAGAAATAATGCTGGTTGTCCCATGTAATTACTCAAATGAACACAAACGAAATGTAAAAAGTCATTCTAGAGTTTAGCTAAATATAGGAAAGAATAACCAACAGAATATTCAAATATGATAACAATTTGATAAAATTACAGTCATATTTAAATTTTTTATAATCAAATTGAAGTAAGATATTAGTCATGTTCTGAGAATAAGGACTCAGTTCTTTTCATTTCTTATAACAGAAATATCTTGAGCCCAGGTAAAGAAGACACATATGCATTTAACTGAGGCAATCTATTTAACAGAGGACCAGTAGGGGATGCTGACATGGTGTCAGTTCACTGGATTCTACTCAATTCTTGAATATAATTCTGAAATGAGTCAGTGTGAAAATAACACTACTTGACTAATGAAAGCAGATAATTCAGACTCTTCAGAAAAACACCATAATCCATAGATCCTAGCTAAGTAATCTATCACTGCTAATGCTGGACAGCCATCTTCTCCTCAGTTAATCACCACCCCATTCTACCATGTCTTTACCCCTCTCCTACTTTCATTGTTCAAAACTTAGCTTTCCCAATAGGTTTTCAGTCATATATATATATGGTATCCTAACATGACATTTAATTTCCTACAGGCAAGGATCAGGCATACGTGTTTAATGTAGCCTGAGGACTCTAGACTTCTCTGAAACCTTCACATTTGAAAAGTGAATTGTTATTAAATCTAACAGATGACATCTTGGTGAATATGAGAACGTGGATTATAGAGAGTTGAGCAGAAGACAGTTTCATGGCGTGACAACTCGGGATGGGCCAGGCCTGAAAAATTTGATCACTACATATCAGCTTTCCTGAGAAATGGCTGCTTTTCAGAATTTTTCTCCTTTTTAACTAAGAGATTTCGATGATATTTTGTCTTCATTTTCCAAAGCTCGTTCCTTAGCAACAGCTTCAAGGACTCTTTCAGTAAAAACAACTATTTTTAGATTTGAGTCAGTAGTAAAAATTCATGTTTTTGGTCAGGAATACCATGAATTCACATAGTTTTGGACATAATTAAGTCAGATAAATCAGAAGCTTCCCCAGTGTAGTAGGTGTTGAATGAGTGATGTAAAGAAATTCAGACAGTTTGTTTGAGGTATGGATTATGTTATAGATTTCTGGATATTTAATAAATTCACATCAAGTTTTCAAACTTTTGACATTCAAACATCATTAATCATGGCTTTTACTGTAGTTATGTGTCTCACTTGGGTCTGCCTCACATGAATAATAATCTGATTTCCTGATTTACTGATGGAAATCTCTCTGTTATTCAATAGGATAAATTATTTGTGCCTAGAATTCTTCTACTTAGATGCTATATTATTGCCTCATAAAACAATATGATGGAACAGTTACTGACAAAAACAGTAAAAAATAAGCAACTGTTGGTTTTGCCTGCACACAATTATAAAGTGAAATTCCACTGCAAGTTAATTACAGAGATTAATTCTTAGTTAGAATCTACCACAGAGGGTCAAATATATGAGTCATTATTAAGTCTCACTTGGACAGATAATGATTTCAAAAGATTTGTTATTAATTTTATTTTCTAAAAACATTGGAAGTGCCTGAAGTGTTGTGTTCTTTGTAAATGTAAAGCACTAGTTCAAATGTTCCCACTAAGTGCAGGGAGTGTACCAAAAAACAATGTATCTAAAGTCCTATCTGAGACTTGTGTGTCTGCAAATAGGTAATTACCTGTAACAATGAATGTGATTGCTTTCTTCACAAGAGAATAGGTATTTCTTCTAAATAGCAGAAAGTCTAATTGGAAAAAAACAAGCGCAGCTGTGACATTTCTGACCTCATCCCATTCCAGCAACAGTGAGATTGGTCCTCTTAGAAGAATAAACTGACTAGAAATAAACAAAGGTTTAGATGCTCTTCTTTCCTAGATCTAGGCCATTTCAACCAGACATGAAAGCATAACTGTCCCTTTTCTAGAGATGTGCTCATTTTTAGAAAAGCCCAAATCTTTATAAATAAAATATATAATGTGGCAGGCAGAATAATTGTCTCCCAAAGATGTACGTTTCCTAATGCCTAGAATCTACGAAAATGTTAATTACATGGCAAAGGTGACTTAAGGTCTCAGGTGGAGTTATTTACAGCTATTAATCAGCTAACCTTCTCTGGATCATCTGAGTGGACCCAGTGTAATCACAAGGGTCCTTAAATGGGAAGGGGGAGCAAAAATGTCAGTGTCAGAGTGAGATGATGTGAGAAATACTTGATCGGCTATGGTTGGATTTGAAGATGGACAGGGGCCAGGAGCCAAGGAATGTGGGTGCTTTTAGAAGCTGGAAAAAAAGCAAGGAAAAACAGATTCCCCTGGATGCTCCAGAAGGAACACACTGTTGACATTTGGTTTTAGCTCAGTGAGACCCATTTTGGACCTCTGACATCCAAACTGTAAGATAATAAATGTGAGTTATTTTAAGCCAATAAGTTTGTGACAATTTGTTTCACCAGCAACAGAAAACTAAGACAAGGAGGAACAGGAGAGTTAAGAGAGTTCTGAGGAGAAACACATCACAGAAACCCCTCCATTTGGATTTTGAAAGATTGGCTGCAAGTCCATTTGCTTGTAAGTTCAAATGCACAGTATGAAAACGGCCACCCATGCCCTCTGTCGATGGTGACAAAGCTGACAGCCTTGGTTCCTGGGCAAAGCTTTATTCTTACCTATGATGTGTTGTAACTGAAAGGCAGAACAGAATTACCTTTCTACGGGGTGAAGAACAGCCCTTTCCTGAAGTAAGATTTCCTATTGGGCACTTGCCCCAGATGGAGGAAATTGTGCTCAAAACTGTGTGTCATTGAGAATCAGAGGTCCCTCAAGTCCATTTCTGAACTCTGCTGTGCTCCCAGATTTAAATGAGAACTCCTCAGCTGCATCACCTTCCCCAAGGTCATCCAAGTAGCAGGAGCAGGGTCCCCTCCTCCACTGGAGCTGCTACCAGCAAGCCAGGCACCACTGGCCTAAATGTTTTCTACATTACTTCATTTTGTGCTTTTATCTAAAATAGGAGAAGACTAAAGTGCTTTTTTCTCACATATTCCAAGTTTTATTTGCTAATACCCTTAATCTCTTAACCACTAATCCCATGAAATGTTTACTTAGCTTGTTATAAATGGTGCCTTTCCTGACCTTGCCATTCTTTAGGTGTTTTTGACTCTCACCCTTCACAACCCCACTGTGAATAGATGGTTGAGTGGACGTTAGCACATATGACTTTAACCGTATCCATCCATTCATGTGTTTGCCAAGCACTGTTCTGAGTCCTGGGGTTGCAATGATGACTAAGGATGGCAAATTCGTTCTCTAATGGAGTTTTATCTTCTAGTGGGAATGTGAGAAAGACAGAAACAAAACAACAAACAGGCACTTTCATTTAGACATATACACCAAATTATAAGTTCAGGTGCTCATGAGTAAAATAAAACAATGGGAACCAGACTGACACAGAGATTATTTTAGCCAAGATGGTATCAAAATTATTTCTGAATTTTTAAAAAACTATTTCATTTTGTCACTTATGCCTTTAAAAAATACTTTTCTCCTCCATCCTTCCAGAGAATTTGAGAGAGTACAGGCAAAAATAATGATTAGATTACACACACACACACACACACACACACAGAGAAATACACAAATATGCACTAACCCTCAATGACCGAAGCAGTAGTTCAAACCATCTTAGAGTTACAAAATGAATCTATTATTGTAACATACCTATTCTCTGCTTATCTACTTTGAAACCACCCACATCCTTTTAAAGTAAAAGAAAACTTTCTAAAGTAGTTTGTGGAAGGAATAACTCTACCTCAAGTACCTCACCAGGGAGTGTCAGGGATAAATAACCTTTGAGAAAAAATCAAATATATAAATATGACATCTTAAATTAAAAGTTTGAAAATGTTGAGAAATAGCCACACACTATTATTTATATTATACAATATCACCTGTGTATCTCTATATCACCATATAGACATAATACTCCTTTTAATAAAGAAAGTAATTATACTCCAATAAAAACATTTAAAAAAAAATAAATAAATAAACAAGAAGCCAAAAAAAAAAAAAAAAGCATGCCACATATGAAGGAAACTATCTGTCACATTTGAGGAAGACTGGCTTGACTTTTCACAGATCACCACTTAGGAATAAATTTGATTTTTATGCAAAGGGCTCTCCACGGACAAAACATGCTGACTTTCAGAATATACATAATACAAATCACCAAAATTAAAAAGAAAAATCCATCACAGATTATTTTAAAAAGTCTCCTATTCTTGTGCATTTAAAATATAATTTGATTTTTAAAATCTTAATTCAGACTTTTAAAATACATATACTGTTTAAAAATCAGATAAAACATGTCTGATATATACAACAATATAAAAAAATTAACATATTCATGTATTCTTTGAAGTTCTAACTTTACCTTAAGTGAGATGACACTTTCAGAAATTGCTCTGTAAACTATAAAAAGCCAGAGAAGTGTGATTTCTCTACTTACCTGTTCTATATTATTTTGTGCCACTCAAGAGCTAACATAAATGTGAGCAGGATACATTTCATACATTGTAAGTCATACGTGTGAAATGTTTTGTAAATGAATACTCTTTTAAAAACAGTATAATAACTTACATGTACTTTTGCATGTTTCATGGAGTAAATTCCAGCAATAATAAACTTTAAGAATAGCTTTTTAAATATGACAAATGTTCTGTCATTAGGCCATTTTAAAGACAAAGAATACATTTCTAATCATTTGGTAAAATTTGCTAATGGATGCTTTGAAAATCACAGGTGTAGAATTAAATCTTTTATAAATGGAATGAAATCTAAAACTTATTTAACTTCTAGTCCTCATTTTCCAGATGCAGAAACAACACTCCAGACATGTTCAGGCCTTGATAATCTCATTGGAGTAGTTAGTGACACAGTGTGAACAACTTCACGGCCCACAGCTTGGAGCCTAGGTCTTTTCCACTTTCACCACACCCGGGACCCACATGAAATCTCACCTGTTCATTATAAACGACCAAAACAAACTTTTTCTAAAACCAAAAGAAATGCAATTTTCATGATTTTGATAGAATAAACATTATTCAACATTTCAAAAACTCTGATAATTCATTAAAATTCCTCTCATTCTACTAAAGATGTAGTACCAACATTTAATTATTTGAACTTGAAAGATTTTCAGGCAGCAAAATAAATGTTCTCTAGCCTCTATTCTCTACATTCAAAAGTTTTCCCTCAGGCTGTGGACCTAAGTATTTCTACTGAAATAGTTTTTTCCTGTAAAACAAACTTAGTTTCTATAATGCCCTCCTCTTCATCTTATTTTCCCCATCAAAAGGATTTTCACCCTGCAGTTGTGACTCAAAGTAACATACATTAGGTAGAAATAAATCATCATTTTTAAGTACTGTCTATTTAGGTAAAAAAAAAAAAAAAACTATCAAAAGACTTAATGGCCTGTTTCAGTCTGTTTTTCATCATTAAAACCAGAAGGTTTTTTTTAAAAAAATGGCTTATAGACAACTCACTCCAGAATAACTGAATGTCCTTGTTAAAACACAGAATTTAGTGAGCTTCAATTTCTAAGAAGTGAGGCCTCCAAGTGCACATTTTTAACAAGAATTCCAAATGAATTTTATTCACACCAAATGTCCGTTTTAAGTTCTTGAAGAATGTGACAACTTCATATTTGTCTTTAGATTTTAAGTATCCATTAAAAAAATGTCTGGTGCATAGTCTGAATCTAATTTAAAGTAATTAAATAAAATTAGCTCTGGCTTCAATAGGAAAATAGGGGCAAAGTAGTGCTGATAGAGAAATGGGGAAAAGAAAACTCAAATTCTTGTCATTTTACAGGCGGCTAAGAGTGCCACATACACTGCCTCCTAACTCAGGAGTCCTCCAGCCTGGCATCCACGTATCTGAGGACATTGTCAGTACTTATGATGCACAAAGAAATGTATCAGCTGAAGAGATGTGCTCCCTTGTTTGATGTTCAAAGCATCCCAGCATCACACCAATTTTCCAGAGGGAATCACTGAAGTTTGTTCAGAGATTAAATGACTCAAGGATGTACTGTACCTAAATAACGATGCTGAGACTAGAAGTCAATTATTTTGACTATTAGTTTAAGGTGTTTTCCTCTGATTTTGCTGTCTCATTCCTGTAATTTGCTTTTTATCCCCTGATTTATACCCAGGTGTAAGTTTACTCATTTTTCTGTAGACAGAAAATCTTCAAAATGAGAATATAATGCACATAATTAAGATGATATTATGAGATATATTTACATGTTATATTACATATTTAGATACTTATATTCTCAACAAATCCAAAATCAAAACAACACTAAGAATACTAAGAATAGGAATGAATGAGGCTCCCTCCAACCCACGGCCGCAGTCACTTCGGCTAGCGTGCAAGTCTCAGAGGAAAAAGGGGCTCCAGAAGTGCGTCCCCAACCCCAGGGCCGCTCACCCAGCACTGCAGTTGTGGGGGAAGAAAATAGAGGAGTGAAGAAGGGTGCATTTTCCATCTCACCTCAATCCTCGGCTAGGAAAACCATGTACCCTGACAAGTGGGCTCAAGGCCCTGCTGGAAACTGGTTCTGGATCTATATGTCTCAGTTTGAGATGAGAAAACGAGAACAAGTAACAAGCATATTTTTTCAACTCCGTGTGGCTGACAGGGTCTTCCTGCTCCGGCAGGGTGTCAGGCCTGTGCCTCTGAGGTAGGAGAGCTGAGTTCAGGACACTGGTCCACCAGACACCTCCCAGCTCCATGTAATAGCAAACAGTGAAAGCTCTCCAAGAGATCTCCATCTCAATGCTAAGACCCAGCTTCACTCAAAAACCAGCAAGCTACAGTGCTGGACACCCTATGCCAAACAGCTAGCAAGACAGGAACACAACCCCACCCATTAGCAGAGATTTTAGGCAGCAAATGAAGAAAATATTTGCAAATGAAGCAACTGACAAAGGATTAATCTCCAAAATTTACAAGCAGCTCATGCAGCTCAGTATCAAAAGAACAAACAACCCAATCCAAAAATGGGCAGAAGACCTAAATAGACATTTCTCCAAAGAAGATATACAGATTGCCAGCAAACACATGAAACAATAGTCAACGTCACTAATCATTAGAGAAATGCAAATCAAAACTACAATGAGGTATCACCTCACACCGGTCAGAATGTGCATCATCAAAAAATCTAGAAACAATAAATGCTGGAGAGGGTGTGGAGAAAAGGGAACTCTCTTGCACTGTTGGTGGGAATTTAAATTGATACAGCCACTATGGAGAACAGTGTGGATGTTCCTTAAAAAACTAAAAATAGAACTACCATACGACCCAGAGATCCCACTACTGGGCATATACTCTGAGAAAACAATAATTCAAGAAGAGTCATGTACCACAATATTCATTGTAGCTCTATTTACAATAGCCAAGACATGGGAGCAACCTAAGTGTCCATCAATAGATGAATGGATAAAGAAGATGTAGCACATATATACAATGGAATATTACTCACCCATAAAAAGAAACGAAATTGAGTTATTTGTAGTGAGGTGGATGGACCTAGAGTCTGTCATACAGAGTGAAGTAAGTCAGAAAGAGAAAAACAAATACCGTATGCTAACACATATATATGGAATCTAAAAAAGAAAAAGAAAAAAAAAGTTATGAAGAACCTAGGGGCCAGGACAGGAATAAAGACACAGGTGTAGAGAATGGACTTGAGGACACGGGGAGGGGGAAGGGGAAGCTGGGATGAAGTGAGAGATCAGCATGGACATATATACACTACCAAATGTGAAATAGATAGCTAGTGCGAAGCAACCGCATAGCACAGGGAGATCAGCTCGGTGCTTTGCGACCACCTAGAGGGGTGGGGTAGGGAGGGTGGGAGGGAGACGCAAGAGGGAGGAGATATGGGGATATATGTATATGTATAGCTGATTCACTTTGTTATACAGCAGAAACTAACACATCATTGTAAAGCAATTATACTCCAATAAAGATGTTTAAAAAAAAATAAGTATAGGAATGACTGAAACATGCTTCTGAAGAATCACCCAAAAAACAGCATTAGCGAACCATAGATTTTACACACAACTGTATTCATTATCCTGTAATAAAACATAATGGAAAAGAATGTGAAAAAGAATACATGTATATATCCTTTTTCATATTCAGTTATATATATAACTGAATACTTTTCACATATATATATAACTGAATCACTTCGCTGTACACCAGAAACTAACACATTATAAATCAACTGTACTTGAATAAGAAATAAATTTTAAAAAACAATAGTTTTAAAATTGATGTTAAGATAATTATTTTAACAACTTTGAAAGACAACTTCTGGGCATAACATTATTCAGGATAAAGCAGAATATTTTCCTTAAGAAATTAGAGGCTTCATAGTTTGTGAGAATAATGCAGACTACTCTGTATTGGAAACTGTTCTGTGCATCTGATTTATTCCACTGCACATGGTACTAGCTTTCTAGGTTTGAAGATAACAAGACACCACAAACTTGGTGGCTTAGAAGAACAGAGACTTAGAGTTTCAATGCTCTAGATGCCAAAAATAAAGGTGGTGGCAGGCCCACGGTCCCTCTGAAGCCTGTGGGAGAACCCTTCCTTGCCCCCTCGCAGCTCCTGGTCTGTCCATAACCTTTGGCATTCCGTGGCTTCCAGCTACATACCTCCAGTCTCTGCCTTGCTTTCTCATGATGTTTTCTGTGGGTGTTTGTGTCTTCATGTAGCCATCTTTTTAAAAGGACACAGGTCATATCAGACCAGGAGCCCATCCAACTCCAGGATGATCTCAACTTAATTACATTTGTAACAACACAATTTCCAAATAAGGTCACATTCTGAGTTACTGTGGGTTAGAATTACAACATATCTTTTTTGGGGGGAACACAATTCAACTCATCCCACACATTACAAAATGCAACTTCACAGCGAATTCTTTAATGTTTCCCAATGCTTTCTTGGATGAGTCTTCAGAAGCATCTTTCAGTCATTACCATGCTCAGTAGTTCTTCTACATTCACTTGGCTAAATTCATCAACAGCATATAGGGAAGTATGTGTATGTGGTACCAGGCTCAGGCTCGGCTGCTTGCTTGATACATTTTTTCAGACTTCAAACTTATAAACATCTATGTTTATGAAACCGGATGGTATCAAAACAATTGTCTTTAAACATAAGAGCCACAATGAAAAGGAAATATTATTGGGATAATATCTGACAAAGAGTAGAAGAAGCAAATAAAGGGAAAAAAGTACTGGCCAAATTGAGAAAAGAAACATTCAAGAGCTCATTAGAGTTTGTGCAAAACCAATGGAAAATTAGAAGAATCTGGAAATCTCAGAGGACAAATACTTACTTAACACTTTCTATGGGTCAGGCCCTGTACCAGGTGGTAAGAATTTGCAGATCAATAAGATATGTCTTTCTCTGAAAAAATTCACAGATTAGTGCATAATCTCATAAATAGCTAACAATAATGAGTGCAATCAAAGTACCAAAACAATTAAGGGGGATAGAGAAGAAAGGATTAATTCCATGTGTGGTGGGTAGGGCAGGGCAGGGGGTGCAGGGGATGGAGGCAAGAATGGCATCTAAGCTGATCCTTTAGGGATGACAGGATTTGGCCAGGTAGGTAAAGGGAAGGGCATTTGAACCTGACCATTAAGGAAAAGGCCCAGAAGTAATATTCTGTGTTTTAGGGAGCGATGTGACGGGAACAAGGAGTGTTTATCCTTGGAAGGAGTATGTATTCGTTTCCTATTGCTGGGTAGCACACTGTCAAGAATTCGGCAGTTGAAAATAGCATTCCTTTTTGTCTCACACTAAAAGAAACAAAGCATGAAAGAGGCAATGAAAACAACTGTCAACAGAATCAGACTCATGATGACTTCGAGTACAGGAGGCATCCGGCAGCATAAAAAATATGTTTTGTATGTTCAAAGATGTAAACTGGCAAGATAAAATATAAATGAAAACCACAGACTATATAAATCAATTACCAGACAGATTTGATAAAGAACACAATAGAACTTTTAGAAGTTCAAAGTATAATCATTTAGTCCAAAAATCATTAGAACTAAAGAAGTAAGATTTGAACTGGAAGGAATGACTCAGAATGTAACACAGATATAGAGACACCAGTTATGACAGGCAGGTTAAGTGGCCCGGAGACTGAGAGAGTCATGCACATTGGTATGAGTCAGAGTCTGAATTGGGAACAGTACTGTCCAACTGGGCAGTTTAGGGAGAGGTTAAGAATGGCCATGTATAAATTTCGGGCCATAGTTTAAAGAAACTGCATGATGCATTTTAGTATCCCCAGGTTAGTACCTGTGGGAAGCACTACCTCCTTAGGACTAGTGAGGAAAGGTAAGGGAGCGGTGATGGAACCCAGAGAGGATAGCCATAGGCAAAGGGCTGCCTGACAGGAGCATGGCTTTCAGTAAATGGTCCATCAGCCTGGCTCAGCAGCAATGGTAGTAAGTGGCCAAATTCACTTTCCTCCCTCTCTCTAATCCACTGCCTGTGCCTTACCTTCTTTGAACATCACTGGAAACCAGAGGGCAAAGGAGGTCATTACTGCAGTTCATACAAGTCAACCTCTTAGAGATGAGTCGATAAGAGGTCAAAGAAGATCAGGCAAAATGTAGAGACAATGCCTAAGAATTTTCTAAACTGAATGAAAGACCTAATTATCAGATACAAGAGCTCAGAAAATTCAAACCAGGAAAAATAAAAAGAAAACATCATTAAGCAAAATTACGAGGGAAGAGCAGAACACATGCAAAAAAGACTCTGATTTAAGCAGCTAACTTCTCCAGAGCAACACTGGTAGCCAGAAAACAGTGGAATACTACTTTCTATGTACTACAATAAAATAAATGTCAACCTAGAATTCTGTACTCAATGAAAATATCATTCATGAATGAAGATAAATTAAGAAAGTTTTAGAAAAATACTGACAGATTTTGCCATCGACCAAATTCATCAAAATTGCAAAGAATGGTCTTGAAGCAAAAATAAAGTTACCCCACACAGAAGATCCTAGATACAGGAAGAAATGAAAACCAAACAAACTGATGGCTATGTGGTAATATTTGAAAAAAATAAAACGGATTTATAAAATTATCATAATAATATTGAGGGAATCAGAAACCAAGATAAAACTAAAATACAAAACCAAAATAGCATGCAAGTAAGGCAGAAGGTAATTGGAGATAAAGTGATTGAAATTTCCCTGCAGTGTTTGGAAGGAAGGTTATGATCCTGATTGATGTTTAACTTTAAAGTGTGTAAATTAAAGGTTTAGAGCAAGTGCTAAAAGAATAGTTCTATTATGTATCACTTTCAGATTAGTAGAGGGAAACACTTGGAGAGAAAAAGATAGTAAATCAGTCCAAGAGAAGTCAAGAAGGAGAGAAAGTAAAAATATAAAAGACAGAACAAACTGAAGTTTCAAAATTCATAGAGCAAAAACTTACATAACGGGAAGGAAAACAGACAAATCAAGACTCAGCTGAAGATTTCAATACCTTCTTTAAATAAATGATAGAGCAAGTAATCAGAAAATTAGTGAGTACATAGAACACTTAAACAGTACTATGAACCAACTTGACCCAGTTGACATTTATAGCACACTTCACCAAATAAGAACAAAATATACATTTTTTTCAAGATAATATGGAACATTTACCAAGATAGACCACATCTGGGTGACAAAATAAGTCTCAAATAAAAGATTTGCCATAATACAAAGTATGCTCTCAGACTATAAGGACATTAAATTAAAAATCAATAGAACAAGGGCTCCCCTGGTGGCACAGTGGTTGAGAGTCCGCCTGCCGATGCAGGGGACACGGGTTCGTGCCCCGGTCTGGGAAGATCCCACATGCCTCAGAGCAGCTGGGCCCATGAGCCATGGCCACTGAGCCTGCGCGTCCGAGCCTGTGCTCCGCAACAGGAGAGGCCACAACAGTGGGAGGCCCGCGTACCGCAGGAAAAAAAAAAAAATCAATAGAACAAAGATATCTGCAAGATTCATAAGCATTTGGAAACAAAACAAAGTAATGTCGATACATTCTAAATAACCCATGGGGCAAAGGATAAATCAAAAGGAAAATTAGAACATATATTGATCTGAAAGTAAATGAAACAAAAATATATCAAAATTTGGGAGAATGCTGCTAAAGCAGTTATTAGAGGAAATTTACAGGACTAAATGCCTATATTAAAAAAGATCTAAAAAAAACCATGGCTCTGAAGAACCTAGGGACAGGACAGGAATAAAGATTCAGACATAGAGAATGGAATTGAGGACACGGGGAGGGGGAAGGGTAAGCTAGGACGAAGTGAGAGAAAGGCATGGACATATATACACTACCAAATGTAAAATAGATAGCTAGCGGGAAGCAGCTGCATAGCACAGGGAGATCAGCTCGGTGCTTTGTGACCACCTAGAGGGGTGGGATAGGGAGGGTGGGAGGGAGGCTCAAGAGGGAGGAGATGTGGGGACATATGTATATGTATAGCTGATTCACTTTGTTATACAGCAGAAACTAACACACCATTGTAAAGCAATTATACTCCAATAAAGATGTTAAAAAAAAAAGGGGGAAAAATAAGATCTCAACTCAAAGACCTGAGTTCTTTCTTAAGAAATGAGGAAAACAAGTGCAAATTAAACCCAAAGAAAGCAGAATAGAGGAAATAATAAATATTAAAGGAAAAATGATGAAATAGAAAATAGATGAAAAAATTAAAAATCCATGAACTAAAAGTTGGCACTTTGAAAATATTAATATAGGTAAAACCTCTACCTGGATTGATCAGGAAAAATAGAGAGAAGATCCAAATTACCAATATCAGGAGTGATAAAAATGACATAATTCAGATACTGCATGTGATAAAAAGATAATAGGAGAATTTTATGCACAATATGAAATATACTGAGATTATGAATAAATAAACATTCAGATCCAGTGAGTAGAGGAATGCCTGATAAATTCTGTCCATATTCAGAGATGATATAAAAAGGTTATATATACGAAAAAGAAGTGTCCAATGTTCACACCAATTTAGTGACTGAAATGAGTTGTATACTAAATCATATACACAAATAATTTGTGGTTTCAAGTGTGTACCACTCTGGTCTTGTAAGAAAATAATGGTTCAATAACTCTTTAATTTGGTGGTAGAGAAACCTCTATGGATTGACAGGGTAATCAAGCTTTTGCATGAATATGAACATGGGTTTGAATCATGGCTCCACTAGTTTCTAACTGTACGATCCAGAAGAAGACATTAGTCTCATTTACAGATAACTCTATCATATAGTGCTTCTGTAAAGATAAAATGCAGTAGTACATGTAAGGATGAGTAGCGTTATTCTGTGAATAAAATTTATTTCCCTTACTCTAATAAGAAAATAGCAATGGGGTAAGTAAGACCCTCCCCAATTTCCTTCCTCCCTCCCTGAGTCATTCAACTATTAGAAGAAAGCATCTATTGACAGAACAAGAATCATACCATCATAAGAGAAAGAAGCCTGGCTGTGGCCAGGATTGGAGTCACCAATATCAGTAAAATGTAGAAAGAACAGGAAACAACAAAGAGAAGGGGATCCAATGACTTGAAATGCAAAGAGCACATGTTGGAAAACTCAAGGATTCTGTGAATAGGGAGACAGAATCTTTGAGCAGTGGTTGTGGCAATCCTTCTGATAAAGGCTCTGGGCCAGAGACAATTGTTGATTTACAGTATCGTGTTAGTTTCAGGGGTACAGCACAGCAATTCAGTTATACACACACACACACACACACACACACATACTTTTTCAGATCCTTTTCCCTTACAGGTTATGACAAAATATTGAGTATAGTTCCGTGTGCTATATAGTATGGTTCCTTGTCAGTTATCTATTTCATATATAGCAGTGCGTATATGTTAATCCCAACCTCCTAATTTACCCCCCCCCCTTTTTATATATCTATTGTTATGGCCCAAAAGTCATATACTGAAGCCCCAACACCCATTGTGAGTGCATTTGGAGACGGGGTCTTTGAGAGCTGATAAAGGTTAAAGGAGATCATAAGGGTGGAGCCCTGATCCGACAGGGTTAGCATCCTTATAAGAAGAGACACGGGAGAGCTATCTGTCTCCATCTCTCTCTCTGTGCCCCCAGTGTCCCATCCCCTCCACCTCCTGCCATGGGAGGATATGGGGGAAAATGGACAGTCTGCAAGCCAAGAGGAGGGCCCTCACCAGAAAGCCATCATGCTGGGACCCTGATCTTGGACACCCACCCCCGAAACTGTGAGAAAATAAATTTCTGTTGTTTAAGCCACTCAGTCAATGGTATTTTGTAATGGCAGCAGAGCTAAGACACCTCTAGCTTTTATTTTCACTACATTATGCAGATTGTGCCTGGTGAATGAGGATTACGTATTAAAGAACCTTTTGTAGAACAAAAACACGAAGTGTGCATGAGCTGAAAGGTCCTGCATTTTGGATCAACACTGGGGTAGACACGGAGGGGATGTGTGGTGACTTGAGTTCTGTTTTTCCTGGTGACCCCAAACCCTATGTCTTGCTTCTTTCTTTGAGACCATCAGCTGAGCTGGAGTGCCCCTCCTTCTCAATTCCCTCTCTCTCCTGTCTTTACTACTCCAGTGCATCACGTGGCTGCCATGTTACCAGTCTGATCGCAGACCTTGGTGAACAAAGCAGCACAGGAGTGAAACATCATCCAGTTGCTCCTTCCCTTTCCTGTTTGCTTGACTCACATAGCAAAGTACAGAGTCTGAATACACACAGCAAATAATGCAGCAATTCATATGCAAAGAATTTTTAAAAGTTAATTCATGCAAGGAACAGAGCCTGATATGCTCAACTCTTAACAAGACCCACTCTCACTGGAATCTGGGATAAGAATTTCAAAGAATTTTATGCCTATCAAAAATCAACCTGGGGATAGAATTCCATCAGCCTAATCAGGATCCCTGCCTTTGAAGTGCTCCTTTGTCTTTTATGCCTTTTCCTCTGGTGCCCTTATTTCATGCACAAGATGATACATACATAGGCATGTTGGGTGAGCTTGTTCAGTCTAAGAAAATTCCATGAAAGTCCAAATGAACTGTGAAGCTAGTTAAAGGCTTTTCATTATTTCCTCACTTATATAATCAAGTTATCCAAAAAATCATATATCAAAATGCTGAGTGTTTTCAAGACACGTTTTACAAAGAAAATACTAGTCTCTAAACCTGTCCTTAATTTTAAAATGTATTCTGTTGGGATAATGACAATTTATAAACCCCCCAAAAGAAATGTGTTTTTTCTTAATGTATGTAATGTCAAGTAGGTATAAAAGCAATGAGTTTTCAGCATATTTAAAAGAGGGTATTTATTGAAACAATAGAAACTGGACAAGACCATGAGCACGCAGGGCTGTTAGACATTGGTTGCATTTCTGTCCCATGGGTACCTGGCGTCAGTTGCCCAGTTTTCCCCATTTACCGTCTTTACCTATGAGAATGACTCACTCACTTAGTTACCTATACATCATTTTCAGGCAGACAGCACAGACAAGTAATTTGAAACCACTTGGAGAATTAAAAATCTATTATCTCACAAATACACATTTACCCTTCATTTAGCAAGGTCACCTTGCATGCCATTTCCTGGCCAGTTTTTCTTAATCTTACTGCTCCTTATGTTTTCAGCCCTCCTTAATTGGACTCAGGAGTATTCTGAAAGCCAGAACTCTTAGCTATCTTCCCAGAAAGCCAGGTGTCCAGGAAAACCAAACAGAAGGAAAAAAAAAAAATGAAAAGATAGCACTTTAGGTCCTCTAAGTATCAGCCAGCTCTTATCATGAAAATTTAAATTTTCATATTTTGATGGAAACAGTAAACACATTTTGAAGAAAATGTCAGTGTGCCATTCTAAGAACATAGTAAGTTACACTACTTTGTTTTGGCCATAAAAAGCCTTAGCATATGTTGCAAAGGTATAGTTCATGAAGCTTAACAGGAATTAACTGCCTTTAATGAAAATACATTTAGAGTTGTTATAAATGTCGGTGGCACCTATTAAATGGGTGATGGAGTTTACAACTTTTTTTTTAGACTGATACTTCCAGGCTCACCAGGGATGTTATTCATGTCATAAATAATATTTCAACAAATGTTTATTGTATTTGGGTCAGGGATAGTGTTATCTTTCATAATCACTGCTGCCGTGAAGATTAAATGAGATCATGTAACCAGATAACGGACATGACCATGCCTAGCACGTGTTTAATGAATACTGGTTTATCTACACTTCCTGCCCTCAGAGAGCCTGCAGTCTGTTAGGGTTGCCCAGTCAATCACTGACCACAGTGAACTTATGACTGATGGGAGAAGCAGGCCCAGTGGTGCTGCAGGGGCACAGCAGGGCAGAGGCGTTTAAACATGATTAACAAGAGATTACACGTAAAATTAATTTTGAAGGATACATAAAATTTAGGTAAATGCCAGGAAGAAATTTATTCAAAACTGGTGGAGCAAATCCCTGTGGTGGTGAGAGTAAATGTGATCCAGACACAGAAGAGAAGCCATTAGGATGTGCCGACTGGCATGAAAAATTCATTCACACTCACAGGCTACCGATGTTCACGAGTAGCTGTGATGGCTCCATGCGCTTTAATAAAGACATCAAAAAGCTCTGACGAAATTCACCTAGAATTATATCACTCATTAGGACTGGCTACCAGTATATGCCCCCAATTGGAAAAAACAAATGTGTATCCTTTGATGCAACCAGTGTTTAAAAATGTTTATTCTTTGATTCAGTAAATGTTGCAACGAACTGAGTGGTAAGTGTAACTAGCCTACCACGACAAAAGGTCTCATGATGTATGTGCACTTCACAGTACTTTTGCCCTTTTAGTAAACATTCATTGTTTCACCATTTATTTCAAGATTTCCTTTCCAAGGGAACACTGAAAAATTTACAAATTCCAATCATCTTAAATGGTAAAAAGAGAGAGTGATTATTTATGATCTTGGGTGTTTCCATTACTGTAATTTACTCTTGACTTAGAAAAATGGTTATATAATCAAACATTAAGATCCACAATAGAGTAATAATATAATTAATATATATGTGTGTTTCTGTCTACCTACCTGCCTTTAAAGTGTATTGCCCAGTGACCACAAATTATCACTATGCTTATACTGTGTCATATTAAGTGAATTAAGTGATTAGGAGATTCTAGGAGTGATTATTTATCAAATAATAGTTAAAAACAAAAAATTTTGTCAAAGTTATACTATTACATCATTAAAAGGAAAAAGTAAGGGTACGTTATTTTTTCCCAAAACTTATTAAGAAAAGCAAATTACTGGAATCCAAAGCCTAACAGAAATTTAAGTACACTTTTGTAAAGAATAATAAGTTAAAAAACAAATCTCATTATCGAGTTCCTCAGTATACTGAGTCTTCCTCTCACTTATAAGCCTCACAATATTGGGAATGAGTGCTGAGAAAATAAAAATGCATTAGGCTCTTTAAACTTTGCTGTTCTGGAGATTTCCCAACCAATATGCAAATCTGAGTTTAAGAAAACAATGCTGTTACAGCAAATCCAGTATTTCTCTAGCTTTTCAATGGCTCTCTAAGAATGACATCCTGTTTTGGCCGGGGAATATTCCACTCTATTCAGCAGAGTTTACCATTGCCTCCACCCATAAGGCCTGGTCCATGGTCTCCACATCACAGCCATGGGGTAGAATTAAGATGCCAAATGTGAGCCCCGTGTTCCAACGTGGAACCTTTATACTAATCACTTCTTTTCCCCATACTCAGATGCTCAGCTCTTGTCTAACTCGTGATCATCCATCACCCCCCATTCTCTCTTGTCTGTTGGAGCAGGAATTACAATTTACCATGTGTGTGGCCTTATTCTTCTCCCTAGTGACTAGAAGGGAGAGTACAAGTAAATTAGTTCATCAAAACCTATAAGGAAATTGAATTATTGTTTACCAGTCTGTAATCACTTTACGGGCAGCAAACACAATACATCATTTCTAGTAATCACTTAAAAGTTTGTTAAGTTAGAATGAATATTAGATAGTAATATTTTCTGAGCATCAGAGACCTAAGTTAATTTTTTTTCTCTCATAAGAGATTACTATAAAAAATTCAAGCCTTGCCCACTGCTTCTCAGAACACTGGAAGCTCACTGAGTTGACTAAGTTTATTGTTTTTTTTTTTTTTTTTTCTTTTTGCGGTATGCGGGCCTCTCACCGCCGTGGCCTCTCCCGCTGCGGAGCACAGGCTCCGGACGCGCAGGCCCAGCGGCCACGGCCCACGGGCCCAGCCGCTCCGCGGCACATGGGATCCTCCCAGACCGGGGCACGAACCCGCATCCCCTGCATCGGCAGGCGGACTCTCAACCACTGCGCCACCAGGGAGGCCCTAAGTTTATTCTTTATCAATGTCTTCCCATATACAGACTAGGCAATGACAAATTAGTTTTAGAATAATAATAAACTTCCAGTAGCACACACAAACCAATATTTGAGTTAAAAGTCAATTTGCCACCTCCAAGTCTGTAATTTATATCCAGAAACAATATTAGATCATACAAGAAAGAGCTCTGCAAGTTACACATTGTGAAGAAAGTTATATTTTCCCTCCCTCTTCATCACATACTCAGGATGCACAATACACTATCTCCATTCCCACGCAAGAATAGCTTTTTTTTTTTTTTTTTTTTGCTGTATGCGGGCCTCTCACTGTTGCGGCCTCTCCCGTTGCGGAGCACAGGCTCCGGACGCACAGGCCCAGCGGCCATAGCTCACGGGCCCAGCCACTCCGCGGCAAGCGGGATCCTCCTGGACCGGGGCACGAACCCGCGTCCCCTGCATTGGCAGGTGGACTCTCAACCACTGCGCCACCAGGGAAGCCCAAGAATAGCTTTTTTAAAGAAAATTAAGGGACAAAATTAAGGTTATATACATATATATATATATATACACACACACATATATATATATACACACATATATATATATATACATTCTTTAAAAATAGATACACTAATATTTAACAGTAAGTAGTTGTATAGCTGTGCCAACTACCCACACAATCTTAAAGTTCTACTATTGTTGTGTTTTTGATGGATTACTATATAAAAAGCAATTTTTAAAAATACCGCTATAATAGTTATTTCACAGAATTCTTAAAATTGAAATCTAACGGAGTGACAACTGACAAAGTACAATGTTCAAGTTATGAGTAAAAAAGAAACCAGCTATTTATTTCCAAATATTTAGATTTTGCATTTTCCATTTAGACTTCTTGGAGCAATTTTTATAAAGTTCCAGAACAAATAAATCTTTTAACCTGAAGAGTAATTTTTTCTTGATGCCTATTCTAAGGAAATCTAATGTCAAATATGATTGAGTTTAAATGAGAACAAATAAAATTAACGATTGGCCATAACACTGGCTACCCAATTTTACTTGGCCCAAAATGCACCTTATTATGACTGGTTCTTCTAGTCACTACTTTCCAACAAAAGCTGAATGAGGTTGACTATTTGTACTGAATGTCATCAATATAGATTACTTTCACAACAGCAGATCAGACACACTGCTAGGTTAAAATAACAATGATACATGCAATCTCCATCCTTTCTCATCCTTAAAACATGTTTCCCAAGTTTATAACGGGTCATTCCATGTCTAGGGAAAATTTCTTGCGGGGTTTTATTTTTTATTTTTGAGTTCTTTATTTTTTTTTTTATTGAAGTGTAGTTGATTTAAAATGTTGTGTTAGTTTCAGGTGTAGAGCAAAGGGATTCAGTTATACATATATAAACATCTATTCTTCTTCTGATTCTTTTCCATTATAGGTTATTACAAGATACTGCGTATAGTTCCCTGTGCTATACAGTAGGTCCTTGTTGGTTATCTATTTTACATATAGCTGTGAGTATATGTTAATTCCAACCTCCTACTTTATCCCTCTCCCCCTCCCCTTTGGTAACCATAAGTTTGTTTTCTATGTCTGTGACTCTGTTTCTGTTTTGTAAATGAGTTCATTTGTATCATTTTTTAGATTCCACAGATAAGCAATATCATAAGCGATTACTCTGCAGAAATTATCTAACATGACAGTGTCCACCATCTTCTAAAATTGTTAGAAAAAGCTGCTCAGTATTACTTTTTGCATTGAAATAAGAAAGTTCAAAGATGGTAAGTATTTTTCACTATGGCTCAGCATATGCTGAGCTCCAAAGGTGCAATCTTGGGTCTCACAATGTGTGACAAACCAGTAGCAAGAGATGCAGAGGAACGATAAAGGAAGAGAGCTGAAAAGATGGCATCAGCGCCTGAATCGCACTGATTCCCTTCTCCGGAGCCTCTCAGCTGCTGGGAGGCCAATGACACCAGCAAGAGTGTTACAGAAGTAAAGAAGCAAATTGAAGTGAAGAAAATGCAGAGCTAAAAAGTGAGTGTTTCTAGGAATATTCCTTCCTTCCTAACTTCCCTCCTTCCTTTCTCTCTGGAATGACTGATTCAGCACTGTATACTGTGTAAGGCATTAGAAATACAACCATGGTGTTGTTCAGCCGACAGAAAGACTTGAGGAAGATTGCAGCCACGGGTATGAAGTAAGCAGTGGTGAGACATTCGAAAAGCTGGCGGAGCAAACTCAACCTTATTGTTGGATCTGTTGAGATTACTTCTCGAGGCAGTTGCTTTCAAGATGGTAGAGATGTCAGTGAAGAGTTTCTATTAAGCTTATGAGGCCTTAATTTTTTCCCCACAGCTTAAAGGTCAAACTGAAAGTATCTTATTCTAAACCAGTTCTTTAAAAATAGATATGCTAATATTTAACAGTTAGTAAATAGTTGTATAGCTGTGCCAACTACCCACACAATCTTCTTAGAAAATACTGACCAAGACTAGTAATGTGACAAATTACTAAGGAGCAAGAAAGAGTCATTCCTTTTTAAAGGCATTAATAGCTAACTAATTGTTTCTAATTTGGAGGACAGTTTCTCTCTATAAAAATTGGCTATAATTGAATTTGACATATGTGTGAGTACTTTGGTATATGTATATTGCAGAGGATATAACAGAATTAAGGTATGTTTCTTATCCCCATGCAGCTAAGAATTTAATTAAGTGGACAGCATAAATAGTCACATAAAAAATATACACTAAAGTTAGACAGCCTTTTCTAATATTTACCTTTGTATAGTACTTAAGTGTCAAGTGTATGCAATGAAGCTAATGGGAATTAGGAGCTTTGTCTTGTTCCATCCTCATTCACCAGCATCTGGAATAGGACCTGCGTGCACATAGAAGCTGCTCATAAATCCTGATAAAATGACTAAATGTATGAATCATTTCATATGCATTATTTCATGCAAGTAACTTCCCTGTGGTCAAAAGAGAGATCGTTTTATAGACAATCAAATCAAGACAGAGATGTAAAGTTATTTGCTGAAATCACACCATTAGGAAGGGGCAGAACTGAATACAAAACCCAAGGTTTCTCGGGCTTCCCTGGTGGCCCAGTGGTTAAAAATCCACCTGCCAATGCAGGGGACACAGGTTCAATCCCTGATCCGGGAAGATCCCACATGCTGCGGAGCAACTAAGCCCGTGCGCCACAACTACTGAGCCAGTGTTCTAGAGCCTGCGAGCCACAAATACTGAAGCCCATGTGCCTAGAGCCCGTGTTCTGCAACAAGAGAAGCCACTGCGAGGAGAAGCCCGCGTACCGCAACAAAGACCCAAAGCAGCCAAAAATAAAAAATAAAATAAATAAATAAATAAATAAAACCCCAAGGTTTCTGACTTCCAGTACCGTGCAATTGCCATGCACCAAGAATTGCATGGCTTGTAACCACCAAAGGAGATGAATGTGGAAAGAAGCAAATGTCCACTGTTTCAGACTCAATACAGACACATTTTCTAGTGTTAAGGTTGAACTAAGAACAGGTTCTTCTCCCTCTAACAAGGTGGATCTTTTAATGAAGAACACACACTCACCAGATGTGAGTTAAATGAAAGCAAGTTTTAATGCTGACACCTAGGAAGTACTGTATTTCTTAAAGAGGAAACTGGATGATCCCAAACCCAGGGAAAATTAAGGGCTGCAATTTTCACAATTTCAGATAGAATACCATGCTGAAATGCATGCAGATTTGGGTGTATGTTTGTGTATGAGAGAGAGAGAGACGGAGAGAAGAGAGAGAGTGGGATAGACAGCCTGGCCATAAGTGTAGTCCTGGCCTCCCTCATACCACAAATAAGCATTGCACCCACACTGACTGGTCAGGGAGGGACAGTAATTCCATCACCAGAGTCCTTCAGTTGTAACACTCTGCCCTAGAGGGATGTCACAGAACACTTTTTCTTGTGTATCTAAAACAGGGCATTGATGTGCAGTGACACTTTCACAAATAACCCCTCAGCTTTCTGAAAATACATCCTTGAACCCAATTACACTCATAATTCAAATATAATACCAGCCTCTACACTCAAATACTCCTCTACAATAAAGCTGCATCATCTCTTGCTTGTAACTCTTGTGGAGGGTCTTTCTTAGCAAAGGGATAAAGTCTTTACACAAAGTAACTTTAGCTTGGAGATGCCTAGACCTGGCTGATGCAGCCAGAGTAGGTAGGAAAGCTTCTGGAAAAGAGATAACACTAACAGAGAGGCCGAAATGCAGGACAGATGGAGGGAGGAGGGCCAGGAACAAAGTTATGGGTCCAGGAGAGATCTGGGTTTTCTAAAGGAAGATGGGTAAGCCAACCTGGTGGCAGGAAAGGGTTCAAGATGGAGATAGTGGGAGTGAGGTTTCCTCACCCACTTTAATTTAACAATTGGAACTAATGAGATGACAGAGAAACAACTGTAATTATTTAAGAACTTCCCATCAGACTTAAGGAGCTCAACCAGTAACTGATGTATGCTCCCAGAATAAATCACAGATTACCAATGATTCTGTATATGAAAATCTATACATCTGGTGGCACAGTGGTTGAGAGTCCACCTGCCGATGCAGGGGTGATGGGTTCGTGCCCCAGTCCGGGAAGATCCCACATGCCGTGAAGCGGCTGGGCCCGTGAGCCATGGCCGCTGAGCCTGCGCGTCCGGAGCCTGTGCTCCACAATGGGAGAGGCCACAACAGTGAGAGGCCTGCGTAACGCAAAAATAAATAAATAAATAATACAATTTTTAATCTTATACCATATCTGAGGAGTTGGTGTTTTCTCTTTTACAATGAAGATTTATGTCAGATAATGATAAAATTTTGACTTATTTCTAAAACAGTGATCTATTTAACTATAGAAGTTAAAAGAAAGAAATGTAACTCAAGGAGAAAAAATAAAAGTGCAGTAAGAAGAATATAATCATACTGTACGCCTAGGGAAAAGGAGAATTATAAAGACATGGAGTACCGTTTCTCCTGTGAATTGAAGAACTTTGCCTCATAGTTTTTTGCTAGCTTTTTTTTTAAGGTGAGGCAATGTTATCTACAGAACAAATTCCAGGCCTCAGTTTTCAGAGAAGAAAAGCACACAGCACCAACCATCCCTGGGATGGTGGTGTGTTCAGGAAGAGACCTCTTCTTCTCCCAGCACTGCCCCAAGAGTCTTCTGGATCCTTAAGTGGTTTCTCAACCACTGAATTACCAGGTAGGTAACCCCAGGAAGCAGAAGCAGCAGGTGATAGATAAGGAGGAAGCCATGGCTTCTTCTTTCTAGGGTTAAATAAGAATAGTTTCTAAGAAAATCACTTAGCATAGGGTCCTGCATATAGTAAACTCTCATTATATCTAACCTAAAATTATTAAGAATTAACAAGCACCACTTGCCAACAGCCTTGGAATGTAATTTCTTTACTCATCAATTTCTCATAGCCATGGCTTCATGGCAAAATCTGTAATACTTGGGGCTTCCCTGGTGGCGCAGTGGTTAAGAGTCCGCCTGCCGATGCACGGGACGCAGGTTCGTGCCCCAGTCCGGGAAGATCCCACATGCCGCGGAGAGGCTGGGCCCGTGGGCCATGGCTGCTTAGCCTGCGCGTCCAGAGCCTGTGCTCCACAACAGGAGAGGCCACAACAGTGAGAGGCCCACGTAACTCAAAAAAAAAAAAAAAAAATCTGTAATACTTGAACAAATAAAGGGAAAAAGTAGCAGGTTATATGAATTCTAAGATAACACATGAGTATAATAATATTGAATAGTTTTAAAGTCACAGTATGTCCACAAAGTGGCACAGAAACCACTGAAAAATGCAATCTTCCTAATTCATGTTAGGAAGTGACATAAAAGTCAACTATAACAATTAACTGCCTGGAATTAAAACATACAGACACACACACACACACTGTAAAGGGCACTTTAATGAGGGAATTTGCACATTCATACTTATAGGTTATTATGACCTATAAGATACTATTAGTATGCCTTCTCATTTGCAGTTAATTACTCTCCATCTGGTAAAATCTCTAGGAGACATTTTTCTTCTCAAAAGAAAATTTTGCATAAAAACAATTAGACGGCCTCTAACCTATAAAAAGACAAAGCAAGATGGGGACAGTATTGAGAAGAAAGTTTTGCTCAACCTAAAAATATTCCAGTAATTTCCAGAGGGAGGAGAATTTGAACACTGGCTGATTGTTTACAGCAAGAACAGACTGGCAAAATATAACTCCATACTAGATGTTAAAACTCTTGATGTTGAGTGTTTTGCTTCCTTCACCACTGAATCACCAACAGTGACTAGTATTTGTATATCGTCAAGTGCTGAATAACTGTTTCTTGATTTAGATCACAGGATGCTGATAATGGTAGTATCCTTCAGTAGTGACTGCAATGAATTCAAAGACAAGTACAATTTTTCCAAACTTTAGTTGTCAAAAATGTCATGATTAGGCACATACTTATACATTTTGAAAGTTAGGAATTTATATTGAATTATGGATTCTGCTCTGGTAAGAATTTTATTAGATATAATAAATACAGATTTATTAGATAAATTCAGTGTGTGATAAATCTGAAGATATAGAATTCTGTGTCATTTAATTTTTTACATAAGTTTGTAAAATACCCTTGCCTAAAATTGAAGATTTATTAGCACAACTAACCTTTCAAGACATCAGTTACATAAGATTGCAATCTACTAGTATTCCAGCAGTCCATTTAATGTACATCTAATAATTTCTTTTAATTTTAAAAAAAATTTTATTTATTAATTTTATACAGCAGGTTCTTATTATTTATTTTATACATATTAGTATCTATAGGTCAATACCAATCTCCCAATTCATCCTGACCCCCCTCCGCTTGCCGCCCTTGGTGTCCATACGTTTGTTCCCTACATATGCGTCTCTATTTCTGCCTTGCAAACCCATTCATCTTTACCATTTTTCTAGATTCCACATATATGTGTTAATATACAATATTTGTTTTTCTCTTTCTGACTTACCTCACTCTGGATGACAGTCTCTAGGACCATCGACGTCTCTACAAATGACCCAATTTCGTTCCTTTTTATTATGGCTGAGTAATATGCCATTGTATATATGTACAATATCTTCTTTATCCATTCGTCTGTCGATGGGCATTTAGGTTGCTTCCATGACCTGGCTATTGTAAATAGTGCTGCAATGAACATTGGGGTATATGTGTCTTTTTTTAATTATGGTTTTCTCAGGGGATATGCCCAGTAGTGGGATTTCTGGGTCATATGGTAATTCTATTTTTATTTTTTTAAGAAACTTCCATACTGTTCTCCATAGTGGCTGTATCAATTTACATTCCCACCAACAGTGCTAGAGGGTTCTCTTTTCTCCACACCCTCTCCAGCACTTGTTGCTTATAGATTTTCTGATGATGCCCATTCTAACTATGTGTCAGGTGATACCTCATTGGAGTTTTGAGTTGCATTTCTCTAATTATTAGTGATGTTGAGCAGCTTTTCATGTGCCTCTTGGCCATCTGTATGTCTTCTTTGGAGAAATGTCCATTTAGGCCTTCTGCCCATTTTTGATTGGGTTGTTTTTTTAATATTGAGCTCCATGAGCTGTTTATATATTTTGGAGATTAATCCTTTGTCCGTTGATTTATTTGCAAATATTTTCTCCCATTCTGAGAGTCATCTTTTTCATCTTGTTTATAGTTTCCTCTGCTGTGCAAAAGATTTTAAGTGTCCTTAGGTCCCATTTTTTAATTTTTGTTTTTATTTCCATTATTCTAGGAGGTGGGTCAAAAAAGATCTTGCTGTGATTTATGTCAAAGAGTGTTCTTCCTATGTTTTCCTCTAAGAGTTTTATAGTGTCTGGCCTCACATTTAGGTCTCTAACCCATTTTGAGTTTATTTTTGTGTAAGGTGTTAGCGACTGTTTGAATTTCATTCTTTTACATGTAGCTGTCCAGTTTTCCCAGCAACACTTATTGAAGAGACTGTCTTTTCTCCATTGTATATCCTTGCCTCTTTTGTCATAGATTAGTTGACTATAGGGGCATGGGTTTATCTCTGGGCTTTCTATAGTGTTCCATTGATCTATATTTCTGTTTTTGTGCCAGTACCATGCTGTCTTGATTACTGTAGCTTTGTAGTATAGTCTGAAGTCAGGGAGGTTGATTCCTCCAGCTCTGTTTTCCCTTAAGATTGCTTTGGCTACTCGAGGTCTTTTGTGTCTCCATATAAATTTCAAGATTTTTTGTTCCAGTTCTGTAAAAAATGCCATTGGTAATTTGATGGGGATTGCATTGAATCTGTAGATTGCTTTGGGTAGTATAGTCATTTTCACAATATTGATTCTTCCAATCCAAGAACATGGTATATCTCTCAATCTATTTGTGTCATCTTTGATTTCTTTCATCAGTGTCTAACAGTTTTCTGAGTAGAGGTCTTTTACCTCCTTAGGTAGGTTTATTCCTAGGTATTTTATTCTTTTTGTTGCAATGGTGAATGTGATTGTTTCTTTAATTTCTCTTTCTGATCTTTCATCGTTAGTGTAAAAGAATGCAAGAGACTTCTGTGCACTGATTTTGTATCCTGCAACCTTACCAAATTCATTGATTAGCTCTAGTACTTTTCTGGTGGCATCTTTAGGATTCTCTATGTATAGTATGATGTCATCTGCAAACAGTGACAGTTTTACTTCTTCTTTTCCAATTTTGTATACCTTTTATTTCTTTTTCTTCTCTGATTGCCATGGCTAGAACTTCCAAAACTATGTTGACCCAATTCACTCTAGGTAATCTTATTATTTTTTATATTCTTTTATTGTTTATTGGTAACAATAAAATATTTTGAGGTGTAAGTCTTGTTAAAATATGGTAACCGCCTGCCATATGATACTGCAATCCCACTCCTGGGCATATATACAGACAAAACTCTAATTCAAAAAGATACATGCACCCCAATGTTCATGGCAGCACTATTTACAATAGCCAAGACATGGAAGCAACCTAAATGCCCATCAACAGATGAATGGATAAAGAAGATGTGTTATATATGCACAACAGAATATTACTCAGCCATAAAAAAGAATGAAATAATGCCATTGGCAGCAACATGGATGGACCTAGAGATTATCATACTAAATGAATTAAGTCAGACAGAGAAAGACAAATACCATATGCTATCACTTATATGTGGAATGTAAATTATCGTACAAATGAACCTATCAATGAAAGAGAAACAGATTCACAGACAGAGACTTATGGTTGCCAACGTGGAGGGGGTGGAGGATGGATGGATTGGGAGTGTGGGATTAGCAGATGTAAACTATAATACATACAGGATGGATAAACAACAAGGTCTTACTGTATAGTACAGGGAACTATATTCACTATCCTGTGATAATCCATAATGGAAAAGAATATGAATCAGAATTCAGTTATATATATATATATATATATATATATATATATATATATATATAACTAAATCACTTTGCTGTACAGTAGAAATTAACACAACATTGGAAATCAACTATATGTCAATAGAATAAATTTTTTAAAAAATGGAAATATGGTAACTGCCTTGAAGCTCCTTTACTTTATAAGGAGGCTTATGTAGCAGAAGAGACAGTGATATACATCTTTAAGCAGATAACGAACTTTTTATTTACATTAAGACAGCAAATATGTGTGCAGGTATCCTAAATCTACCTGCACCTCAGGGACAAGTTAGATTACTAAGTCTCTTACAAGTCACTCTAAATCTTACTGTTTTGTAAGTAAGATTTAGTAAGTAATTAATTAGGAAGTAACTAAATTTAGATTAATGTGGAACTTAGTACTTAAGGGATGAATGCCATTAGAAGTGCAATGTCCACTTACCATCTCTAGTCCCACTGCTCTAGTCCAACCTGCCAGCTCTCCCCTGAACCATGCTACTTGCATCCCTTCTAGGTACCACTTGCCTCCCTAAAACTTACTTTCAATTCTGTAGCCAGAGAAAGCTTCTCAAACTAAAATCCTCATCACCTCATTTCCTTGCTTAAAATCCTTCACTAGACTCTTATTGCTCTTAGGACAAAAGCAAAATCTTAGTGTGGCCTGCAAGCTCCCCATAATGCTGGGTCCCCTTCGCCTCTCCCACATCAGCCTGCTAAGCCTTCCTCAGCTCCTTACCACCACCAATTTTTCTTCTCCTCAAAGCATTTGCTGGGGTACTTCCTCTGCTAGAATACATGAGCCTCCTTCATTGACTAGGTAACTCCTACTCAACCTTCAATTTTAGCTCCCAGCATAGTCTTGTGTGTCTTTTGTATCACTTTTGCATAAACATTTATGTGTATATCACACATGCACACACACACTCACACACACATATAGTGAGGAATATAAGATATATACATATATTAATTATATACATATACGATGTGTGTGAGATTATCTGATGAATGTAAATCTACTTTACTCTACTAGACTGTAAGCTCCATGAAGGCAGAGGTCGTACCTACTTTCTGTTCATAATTTTATCTCTACTTACATGCCTAATTTCTGGCACATACTAAGGCCTGGTAAGTATAAATTATGTCAACTACACACAAGAACTACAACAAATTCCACGGTAGGACGGATTAGTTGGCCAAAGAAAGGACTCAAATTTGAGGGCACAGAAGAGGCATCATAATTCTGAAGTCTTGTAAAACAAAATCACTTCCAAGTTATTTATTTCCACCACAGTTTTTTGAAGAATTTTCTGTAATGAACAGTGTGACACTATGATGCTTCTTTGGGAAGGTGATTATATTTTTAGTACCATCGAATAGATGGCCTAAGTACTGCTTAGAATGTGACAATATGGTCCCAACTCAAAGATGTTCTATAATTAAATAGATTGTGTTCTTTAGATATGTCAACTTGTTTATAAATTGCTGCAGCACAACTAATATTATTTTTAAATTCTGTGTCAAGTTAAGGTATTTTTTGCTAAGAACTATGTCACAGCTTCTTGAAATTCTATTTTTAGTATCACATTACAAATTCCCTGAATGTAAACAGAATTAATCATTTGCCAACCTACACTTCAGGTATGTTTTCTCTTCTTTTCTCAGAAACTTATTAAAATGAAATAAAGAACAAAATCCACAATAGATGTTTCATTGCCAATGAAATGATTAATAGCTACACAATGCTAAGACGTCAATCATAAAGACTTTAAAATTTACACCAAGTCAGTGTCCCTCTAGTGCACTTCCCTGGAAGGCACTGTGCACAGGTTAATAAGATGAATAAAGGAAGGATAATGTAGAGACGATTGCAAAATATAGTCAATATATTTGACCAATAGACATATAGCCAATTGTATATCCTACTAATGTTCCCATATAGTATTTTCAAAAACAAAATTGAGCACCTTAAGATACAAATAATACAAAAATATATCTCAAAAAGCAAAAGTCATACAGAACATATCTTCTGAGGTAGATGTAAAGGTATCAGGAAGATTAAATAAGCCACATTTGTAAGTAAAAAAAGCAACTTGAGGTGATGTAAGCTCATTTCTTTTAAAAAGAAAACCTTTCTTTCCCTCCCTCCCTCCTTTCTTTCCTTCCTACCTACTTCCCTTTCTTTCTTTCTTTTTTTTCTTTCTTTTTCTTTCCTTCTCTCTCTTTTCTTTCTTTCATATATAACACACACACTTTTAGTACATGCATGTAGATTTATAAAAATATCTGATGTATGTGCAAGAAAAAGCAGTTATAATACCATAACTACCCTTGCAGAGTAGGACTCAAGAAGTAGGAGTCATTTTTTCCTAACTTTATACACTTTTATACTGCTAGAGGTTGTACAACAATTGTATCTGTCATTTAAAATTAAATTAATTAATTTTAAAACAAAAAGGTAGGTCTCAAAGTCAACTACCTGGAAATGTCAGACACATGTAAGTTGGCCTGTTTTATCAGAAATGGATAATTTGAAATTCTCCCAAATCTAACATCGTATCTTTCCTTTGAAAATTTAATTTAAGCCCCCATTGCTTTGAGCTCCTCTTAATGGAGAAAGAAAATATTTGGACATAACACTTTATAAAAACCCTTCATGTCAAATGATAAGGTCTCAGAATTTGAAGTGACCAAGAGATCAAGGCCTAAATCCCTAATTTTTGAGTCAAAGCATTTAAGCCCGAAGACTGTTGCCAATTTACCTTTACCTTCCCTCTGCCTGTTATAAACTCGCCCCACTTCTTATACTTTCCTCATATTTTATATTTTTAAAACTTTAAACATTTTCCTTTCTCTAACTGTTGTATTGCTGAATTTTAATAGGGGATATGATTTCAGGGTTCAAAGACTAAAAAGTTAAAGAGTAGTCATCACTGAATGTTGAAAAATTCACCTCACATCCTGATTCCTGCCCCTGCAATTCACTCTAGGTAATCTTATTATTTTTTATATTCTCTCCCCACCACCCACAGATTGTAGGTATCAACTTGCAAGATTTGATTTGAAATAAGCTGAGGAAATAATATCTCCAGTGAATATTATTTATACGCTTTCACTACACACCTCATTTAGGTCTTCCATCTTCACTATTGGATGACCGGGAATCCACTTTTAGCCTCCATAACAAAGAGGTAGTAACCCTTTCTACCCAAAGTTACACATCCATTGTTACGTACACAGAAGGATAAGGGCTGCACTGAAAATGCTGACTCAGCCAGAAATGAAGAGTCTCACCTCTACTCAATACTCTGTAATGACCTATATGGGAAAAGAATCCAGAAAAAAAAGAAAAAGAAAAAGAAAAGAGGATATATGTGTATGTGTAACTGATTCACTTTTCTGTACACCTGAAACTAACACAAGATTGTAAATAAACTATACTCCAATAAAAATTAAAAAAAAAAAAAGTCTTGCGAATGCTGAGCAGCAGCCTATTGACAGAAGCAAAACCTTGCCTAGAAGCTAGTTGATGAAAACTCAGTAGAGAGTGATACACTTAAGCAAGGAATCATCAAACATTAACTCCCTTGGTGGAATGGCCCCTGAAGCAACACTGGACTTCAATGTGGAGCTGACCATTTGGTACACAGAGGGAACTGAGCCTGATTAGAACTGTCCCCTTGATCTCAGATTAGCTTAAGTTCTTAGCAATTTTGAGTTGGACACTAACACCAAAACCTGCATGGAGTGTGCTGTATAAAAATATTGGTATCGCAAGATGAAAAGTATTCTGTGCATGGATGGTGGTAAAGACATCATAGCAAGTCAGAGTACTTAATGCCCCTGAACTGTATACACGAAAATGGTTAAGATAGTAAATTTTATGTTATGTGTATTTTACCACATTTTTAAATTAAAATATAAAATTAAAAAACAAAACAAAAATTTTAAAAATTGTATTAAACAGTATAAAATTTTAAACAAACCATTTCATTGCCCTCATAAAATTCTTTAGAATTTATATTTAGCTACTCAGGATGGGCGGTAAAAACGTGGAAAAATATACCACATAAACTCCTACTGTGAGGCTTGTTTCTGTTTGGACTAGCTTTATGTTGTATTAGCATACAAAATTAGTTTTGATCAAGGCTCTAACGCTGACATCTGGTGATAAACATATGGCACACATAAGTCATTTAGGTGACTGCTTATTTTTATTGCATTTTGCTTTTATTTCAATGACAAAAATACTGCAATTAGTACATTCAATAACTTCTTTAGGAAAATTTCTTTCCAAGGTTAATCAATCTCTAAGTTCTACACACAGCAAAAAGGTCCTTATCCAATGTTACCATGTATTAATGCAACAGATTTTATTATAGAATCATCTACACTTTGAAGCAACATTAAGTCCTTAGATGCATAAGCATTGTTGAAAAGCAATATATTTCAACAAATTAAATTTCCTGCTGGTTTTCATGTCATCTGAGACTCAGTTCCTTTAAAGGAAGAGCAAATCTTTGCTGTAAACTCTGGGGAGATTAAAAAACAAAACCTTTTTTTCCTCATTGAAATGAGACTATACCCAGATGATTTATAAAAATAGGTCATTTATTTTCCAGGAAAAAAAAAAACAAAAACACTAAAACTCCTTTTATATTGCAGGAGATAGAACTAGTTACAAAAAACTTTTCAGGCCACTATCTAAATTTCCTCGGAACAGTCTGTTATTTTAGCTCACGGTTTAATAGGACAAGTGCTGATCTCTGGTTTCAATAACCTTTGGAAACATGGGGCAATCTTAAAGCCCCACAGTGTTCAGGATCTCTTCAAGGACAGGAAAATTGCCTCAGTCAACTGTTATATTAGTATACAGCTCTCCCTTTAAAAACCTATCAACCTAATAGAATGTGTATCATTGTTAGCCAAGCTCTATGTGACCCAGTTGTGTGAAATTCTGAGAACAGAAACTTTGCTCCTAACTTCCTTCCACTAACTGTCATTCAAGCAGTGATCACCCTGGGGACCAGTCCATCTCCTGGGCTCTTCTTTGGGAGGGAGCATTTCTTAGCATCTACCGCTACTGTCACATCCTCTTCAGAGAGGAAATGGTATAATCTGAGAAGAGAAAGAGCTCTCCTACTTGTAATTAAAAACTATGCACTATTTATAATATCCAGGACATGGAAGCAGCCTAAATGTCCATCAACAGAGGAATGGATACAGAACATGTGGTACATATATACAATGGAATATTACTCAGCCATAAAAAAGAACAAAATAATGCCATTTGCAGTAACATGGATGGACCTAGAGATTGTCATACTGAGTGAAGTAAGCCAAACAGAGAAAGACAAATATCAGATGATATCGCTTAATATGAGGAATCTAAAAAAAGAAAAGAAAAAAAAAGATGCAATTGAACTTATTTACAAAACAGAAACAGACATACAGACATAGAAAACAAACTTATGGTTGCCAAAGCGGGAAGGTGAGGGAGGGATAAATTAGGAGATTGGGATTAATATATATACAATAGATTGCCAACAAGGACCTACTGTATATCACAGGGAACTATACTCAATATTTTGTAATAACCTATAATAGAAAAAAAACCTGAAAAAGAATATACATGTGCATATATATATATAATTGAATCACTGTGGTGCATACCTGAAATTAACATGACATTGTAAATTAACTATACTTCAATAAAAAAATAAAAAATTTTAAAAACCAAAAAAATAATAAATAAGTAAATAAAGAAACCTACAATCTGCTTAGATCTATGTCTTTATACACTTCCTTGGTAGTGAGGGGCTCACACGAGTAAAAGCCACAGGGCAAAGCTGAATTACTCAAGGATTCTTAGGTTTTAGCTCAATTAAAGATCTCAGAAGAGTTCATTCTTCTCTCCTCCCATGTAATTAGTTAGGTATTACCGGTTTCTTTATAATACAAGGGAGAGTCCTCAAATTGCTACCTGTGGACAGGGCCTTGCAGGTATGTGCCTTAATCTCAATACCAGCAGGGTAGGTGGAGGTTAATCCAAAGGCTTCGGCCTAGATTGAGAGTGTCTAAGTGTGTCAGAGTTGCTTTCATGTTTGTAAGTCAATATATATGAAGTTCTCACCAAAAATAACATGACTTGGGGCTTCCCTGGTGGCGCAGTGGTTAAGAATCCACCTGCCAATGCAGGGCACACGGGTTCGAGCCCTGGTCCGGGAAGATCCCACGTGCCACGGAGCAACTAAGCCCATGCGCCACAACTACTGAACCTGCAAGCTAGAGCCTGCGAGCCACAACTACTGAGCCCAGGTGCCACAGCTACTGAAGCCCGTGTGCCTAGAGCCTGTGCTCCACAAGAGAAGCCACTGCAATGAGAAGCCCGTGCATCGCAACGAAGAGTGGCCCCCGCTTGCCACAACTAGAGAAAGCCTGCGTGCAGAAGCAAAGACCCAATGCAGCCAAAAATAAAAATTAAAAAATAAATAAATTTATTTTTAAAAAAATATATATATATATATAATATGACTTGAAATGTTTTCAAATAGCCTTAAACTATGACTGAAGCAATCCTCATTTGAGTGCAAACCCATGTTATAATCGAATCTTGCTCAGACCCTCAGCGCCTGCGCACCATTTAAGGGCAGTGGATGCACCTGTGCAGGGAGATAGTCACCACGGGTCTGGCGTTTCTGCACGCCTGAGCAGAGGGCTTTGACAGCTCTGTCCAAGGACATCTGCAATGCTGCTGTGGGGCAGGTCTGCTTCTGTAGGAGGGGACTCGAGTGAAGCTCCCCGTCTCTCCCGGGGATATTCCAGGGTGATACAGAAAGTGTGTCACCTGGGTCAGAGGGTGGCTGGATCATGTCTCTCCCTGGAATGGAGGACCAGCAGGCTGCGCAGCAGTCCCCTAACGACTCAGGGATTTCCTGAGCTTCTCCCTGTGACACACACCCATCTACCCAACCACTCCACCTTGGCGACTGACATGAACGTGAACGTGAAGCTCATGCCGCCTACTGTGCTGAGACGAATAAACTGACTAAATCATTTGGACTGTTGTCACCTGCCTGGTTACATCAACGGAGCCCGGGAGATCAGCCCAGCATCTGCAACAGTGCTGATGTCAGGACCTGCTGAGCGCTTGGCAATGCGGGTCACAACTGTAGGTGAATTAAAAGAAATTAATACAATGTACAGCAATACAAAATAAAGCATAATCTTTTGCAATGACTGTCACAATCGTTTCATATAATGATAGGAGTTGTATTGTTTATAATCATGTTCACCAAGGAAGATATTTTCAACCTTCTCAACAGCACAGAGCTTGTACCTCCTGTCAGCTTCCACATCTTTTCCCTTTAACTACACAGATTAGAAAATCTAATTTCCTAACATAAATTACTCTAGGTAGTAATCATTTTTGGCACTATAAAGCCCTTCCGAATACCCAGATTGAGTTTGGAAACACCTAGAAATTATGAGTGTTTTCTCACTGAGGGTCATTTGCAGCACTCCTTCAGATGCAAAGTCAGTGAGCAAGGCACATTCAAAACTAGAAGGCTGAAGGTTTTCTTTTAGGAGAAAGGGCAGTGTATGGAATTCATATCTGATTTTTGACTGCTGACAGCCCTGGAAATAATTTCCCTATGCTTTTGCTACATTTCATTGTGGTTCTTACATATGCCCAAACATATATAAAAAATAATTTCTCAAAAGAAAAATTTTTAGAAGGAGGTCAGGAGAGTGTCAAATTCTTGATTATTGAGTTTCTTCTTCATATGAAATCCTGATATCATATCAACATGATAAGAAATCTTTCTCATTAGGTCTTGATGCAATAGGTTTACACTTTGAAGGGCTTCAGATACATTACTAAGATAGTTAATTTAGGACATGTCCCTTGAAACCATAGAACTTCTCTTTACTTCTGTTTTTGTTACCAAGAAGCAATTGTTTTAATGTTTGAATTGTTTGTTTCTTTTCAAACATTTGAGAAATTGTCTTTACCCTCAATGATCAGCTGACCTCAGAATAGACAAGCAAAGTTACATGGTTCTCTTAGCATACTGAAAAGAATAATATTTGGTGGTAATAGTTGGATCATAATAATAATTTTCATTATTTCCTGCAATATGCAATATAACCAAAATTCAGTGCAAAATCCTCTCAAAGTAAATATGTCCTTTTTTTTTGCGGTATGCGGGCCTCTCACTGTTGTGGCCTCTCCCGCTGCGGAGCACAGGCTCCGGACGCACAGGCCCAGCGGCCATGGCTCACGGGCCCAGCCGCCCCGTGGCATGTGGGATCCTCCTGGACCGGGGCACGAACCTGCGTCCCCTGCATCGGCAGGCGGACTCTCAACCACTGCGCCACCAGGGAAGCCCAATATGTCCTTTCTTAATCCTCACATAGGCAGGGCTGAATCATCACTGAATACTTCTCCCTCATACTCTGGACACCTGCCCAGAACTGATTCATAATCTGCACATCAATTGATAAATCCAGCTATAAAATCAAATGTCTGTTAGAATACAAGTTAAAAAGTAACTACTTTTCTACAATGTACACAATTAATACAGCATGGCACTAAGCAGTGTCATGTAACAAAGATATTTTGCTAACTTGTTCCACTTTTTCTCTGAGTACAATATTTGGAATTACCTTTGCAATTGTTTCTACAAATTTCTTGGAAGTAGTGTTATTTATTCATATTTTCTGTTTTGAGAAGTGCAATTTTGAGCAATGACTCTGAGGTTTTCCCCTTCTCTACAAACAATTGCAGAATTAATCAAATTTATACTGGAAATGTGATTTTGTACTTGTTCTGAAAATCACTATTTGGTAAAGTTTTATGATAAGTAATATGTTAGAGACGCGAGGCAAATGGATTATTTTAAATCAATACTGTCCCAACTTTTTATAGTAGTAATTGTACTTCCTATTTGCCCTATATTTAAATGGGTTTCTTTGAAATAGCTATAATCACACTCACTGATAGATACATATTCACTTTCTACATTTTTACTTAATCCTGTTCACTTTGAACATCATGGATATCTCATGGATGTTCTCTGGGGGCAGACACCATGGACATCTCATGGATGTTCTCTGGGGGCAGATACCATGTCTGTTATTATTTCATCTTCAATGCTATAATAATCATCATCACATCATAAACATTCAATAAACATTTCGTGAATGAATAAATGCTGCCACGAATCCTCCAGCCCCTGTCAACCAGAGTCCTCTAGGGTCATCTGTAACATTCAGGCCAGTAGTCCAGTTCCTCAGATAATCTCAAACCGAGAGCCTTACAGTAAACAAGTCTGTCTTTAAGAAGCAACTGGCTCTTGGTCAAATACCCTGAGAAATTGGATTTCTGTGGTTAAGAGCTCTAAATCAGTGTTTTTAACGGTGTAAAGATTTCTAGACCAAAAGCCGTTTTAAAGATCCTGGTGATCGTGGTGATTCACAAGGATGAGTTGTCTCTTTCAAAAATAGGTGAAATCAAACAGAATCATCAACAAAATAAAAACATCAGGAAACTGAGTTCAAGACATAACAAGGTTTAGCTGATGAGTGAATCATAAATTAAATTGTTTGTCCTCATGACTATATTACACACAAGTTCCATTTCTTTGTGAAAAGAGAAAAGGGCAAGAAACATAATTTTAGTTTCAATTTGATATTTTTTCTTCATCTAGCAGTTTCCGCCCATGGTGCCAACAAAGTATTAAACTTTAATGCCACAGTATTCTAATTTCTAAAATTGCTTTCAGAAACAGATTAAGGGCTCTGCAGGTGGGAAGTGCATTATGACTTCACTGGGAGCAAAATGTGAGAACTGCCATGATGGATGAACAAATCTCTCTAATGGGAAATATCCCCTTCCATTTTTCTTGGTATCATAACATGAAATAAAACTTAATTCAGTTTTTTTAAAAAAACTATTTTCATTTTAATTTTTAATTACCTGGTGTCTGTCAAATCTTCCAGTTAATTAGCTTTTCATACTCACTGTCTCCATCTCTTAATTATATGCTGTCATTCCACAGCAAAATTTAGCACGAGACTCTTGACTAATATCAAAATGTTAAGGCCATGTTCTATGAGCATTTAATGGATTTCCATACGAAAGAAGAGAAGCATGGTTTTAACCATTTGATATCACATAGTAAAATTCAAAATTTTAGTATTTCATAAATTCTAAAATGAATTATGTTATACTAAACTCTAACTCACTAATGTACACACCTTTGCTGAAAGGTGTGTACATTGACTGATACCTTGACTGATAAAGGTATCACTGACGATGCCCTGAGTTAGATCATAGTGTTTAATTGTTGTTATTATTACTATCGATTACTGTTATTTATTATTACTCTCTGAGGATATCTCTATTCCACACTTTTTTTGCTAAAGTAGATATATGCGTAATGTTCCCGAGGATGCTTCATTGGTTCTGGACAATGACTTTGCATCATTTAAATAATTTGAAACATATTATGAAAATAAAAAGTATATTAAGTTTCTTTAGGCTTATGAATCATTGTCTTAAAATATAAAATCAGATATAAAGCACAATATTCTTTTCCCAAAAAAGTACAAAACATTTGCTTTAGCAATAAGTTCATTGTAATTTGTTTTATCTTTTTAACATTATTTTCATTGTAAATTTGTTTCTTTCTACATTTTTCTTTTTTATCACTGAGCTTATTCTACTTGAAAACAAGAGCAAGAAGTATTAATTGGGTTGTAGTGTCTTTCCTTCTATAGGAAAGAATTTAAGAAAAGAAAAAGAACAGGACTTCCCTGGTGGTGCAGCGGTTAAGACTCTGAGCTCCCAATGCAGGGGGCCCTGGTTTGATCCCTGGTCAGGGAACTAGATCCCACATTCATGCCGCAACTAAGAGTTCGCATGCCACAACTAAGAAGCCCACAAGCTGCAACTGAGTCCACCTGCCACAACTAAGGAGCCAGACTGCCGCAACTAAGGAGCCCATTTGTCACAACTAAGGAGCCCACTCGCCGCAACTAAGACCCAGTGCAACCAAATAAACATTAAAAAAAAGCAAAAAAAGAGAACGAGTGAGAGGAAAAAAGATAATTGATAGATAAATGCTCTAGAAAGCTGCTGTCCTAGTTAATACTCACCATTCTGATGTGTGAAGAAAATAACAGGTAACATGGGTCAAGCAGAAAAATTATTCTAGCATAAAATCTTCCTTGTAAAAAGCTATGTGTCACTGGAGATGAAAAGAAATGGTACCTGGTGCCCACGATGAATACTTGTTAAATGAACAGGCAACAGCTCTCTATCCTACTGTCACTCGTCACAAGTACCCACTACTTCTTTGTTTTAGAGACCTGGAACTGGATGATTTATCTTTGAATCTATACACTACATGAAAAGTAACCTGAGTATATTCATAACAGAAAATAAATAACACAGTGAACATAAAAAGACATCTTTTTGGTGAGATTTCCTCTCAAATTAAAGAATAAGTAAAATGCCAAAATCATCTTTTAAAAAGCTAAGTATATCCTTCACTGGTGTTTTCCAAAATACCTAACAATACAGGCTGTCTTTAGGTTGAAAATCTTTCAAAAAGCTCACAAATAAAGAGCTTGATTTGTAAGTGGTAATTCTAGTGTTATAAAATATCATGAATTCTCCACTTGTCACTTATAACGTGATCTCAGTTGTATCTGTTCTGTCAAATCGTAACTAAAACCATAAGATTTAACCAATTTTACATATAGCAAAGTATATAGGAGTAAAATTAAAAAGCATATATATCAATTTAGAGAGAAATAATTTTCTCCTTTCTGAGGCTTCTTTGTGTTTAGTAAGCAAAGAAAATAATATTACTGGTTTTCGTCAGTTTTTCCACAAGGATCTTGAGATCTTTTTCAGCAGGTACTAGGCATGTGTATTATATTTACTAAACATGCTATATTAAAAAAGAATATTTCCCTAAAATATTTTTTTTTCTTTGGCGGTACGCAGGCCTCCCACTGTTGTGGCCTCTCCCGTTGCGGAGCACAGGCTCTGGATGTTCAGGCTCAGCGGCCATGGCTCTTGGGCCCAGCCGCTCCGTGGCATGTGGGATCTTCCCGGACCGGGGCATGAACCCGCGTCCCCTGCATCAGCAGGCGGACTCTCAACCACTGCACCACCAGGGAAGCCCTAAAATATTTTTTCACAGATGTATGGGACTTAGGGGAAAACATTCAGAAAGAAGGTAAGTTAATACATTGGTCCATTGAGAAGAGCTAGAAGAGCAGACATAAGGGATTTGTGTCTGAGCCATAATTTCACCAGTAAATAGCTCCAAAGAAATGACACAGGAGGCTTTTTTTTTTCTTTTGGTCTCATTTTTCAATCAGTGAATTGACAATAGAAGTATCATTTTGTCCCATATTATAATATATAACATAACCAAAAGGGAAGGGCACAGAACTAAATGGTTGCAATTCTAAGCAAATATAAATGCATTTCCTGAAAACCTTACTATAAAGATATGAGCAATAGATTCAAATAAAATGGGAAATAGTAAATAAAAGTTATCCCAGATCCCCGCAGTAAAATTGTTGTCGATTTTAACAATCTTATTCAGATTGCTGACTTATATGTGCTTAGATTGACTGTATGTTCCAAATCCTATAACCCACACATAGCAAGAGAGCATTGAGATAGTCTAATGAGCTTAAGTAAACTGTCTCAAAGTAATGTCTCAAAATTTGCCTAGTTTATATCCCAAATATTGCCATTCTGAACATCCTGACCAACACTACCGGGTTTCAGACTTTCAATATTATCTTGTACACAGCTATCCAATAAACTTCTGATACTGAACTTCACCCTCTTGCTTTGCGCCCCACAAATCCACCTACTATACTAACACAAAGTGATACAGATGAATGGATAAAGTATTTTTGGAATATTCCATTACACAGTGGAATATTACTCAGCCATAAAAAGAATGAAATAATGTCATTTGTAGCAACATGAATGGACCTAGAGATTATCATACTAAGTGAAGTAAGTCAGAGAAATATACCATATGGTATCACTTATATGTGGAATCTAAAAAATATATATACAACTGAACTCATTTACCAACAGAAACATGCAGACATAGAAAAAAATTATGGTTACTAAAGGGGAAATGGTGGAGGAGGGATAAGTTAGGACCATGGTCCTAACTTATCCCTCCTCTGCCATTCATATATAAATATATATATATATATATATGAATCACTTTGCTGTACACCTGAAACTAACAGAACATTCTAAATCAACTATACTCTAATAAAAATATAAAGAACAGATATAACCCTTGCTTAAAATTTCAGCAGCTTCCCAAAGTCTTCCCAGCCATCTTAGCATGACACATATGGTTATCTGTGTCCTGGGGCCTATGCATGTGTTCAGTCTCCCCGCTTATCACACAGGACCCCCAGGCTGTGTGTTCCAGAGAAACAAACTGCTGAAAGCATCCTCGGAAGCGCTCTACTTTTGCACCTGTGTGTCTTTGCCCTTGTGCTTTTCACCCAGGACCTCCTTGCAATCCTTAGTTGCTTTTGGTCACCTTCTCCTTTAAGAACCACTTAAGATATCACTTCTGCCTAAGCCTTCCTGGGGGATTCTGGTCTCCAAGAAGTGCCCCTTCTCTGTGCATGCAAACATGGTACCCACATCTGTACGCTGCAGTTACCACATTTATATGTCCTATGGATCTGGTCATCCCTCTACAGTGACTTATCCATCATATTATTGTTTTTTCCTAGTGCCTGTCGTATTATTTTTTAACTAGTTATCTGTAAAATGTCACTGTGAACATTAAACAGTCATTTTGAGATTTTTCCAGAAGAAGTATCAAGGATGACATAATCTCAATATGATTAAAATAACTGAGAAATAAGGGACACTTTGCCTCCCCACACTCTGATGGGTCAGGCTCTGAGTTACACTCAGATGGTGACTTGCCATTTTCCAAGTTTATCTTGTACCTGTTTCTTGTTCATGTACCTCTTCCCTATAGTTCAATTCCATTCATCTTTCAAGGTACAGTTCTATAAAGTATTTCTTTGTTCATGTCTCTTTTTTCTACCAAGTCCTCAAGTTCTCTTGTCAAATACAAAGATACTGAATCAAAGTTTGTAAATTAAATTGCTCCCACAATTATCTTTCTACAAAAATGGTATACTTCTTCAAGAATTCATTCTACAAAAATTGAATGTCTTCTACAATCCCAGCACTGAGTTTCCAACAGTAAATAATCCAGAAAGATCCCTGCTTTGATGGATCTTATATATCTCAGGAAGAATAAATAGAAAAATAAATAAGCAACAGGGCTTCCCTGGTGGCGCAGTGGTTGAGAGTCCGCCTGCCGATGCAGGGGACACGGGTTCGGCACCCAGTCTGGGAAGATCCCACATGCCGCGGAGCGGCGGGGCCCGTGAACCATGGCCGCTGAGCCTGCGCGTCCGGAGCCTGTGCTCCACAACGGGAGAGGCCACAACAGTGAGAGGCCCGCGTACTGCAAAAAAATAATAATAATAAATAAATAAATAAGCAACAAAAATAGATAATTTCAGACAGTACCAAGTGGTAGAGAAGTGAAGAAAACAGAATGATGCTACAGGGAGCAACTGGAGGGTCATGCAGACAGATGGTTGGAGATCTTCCCGGGAAGGTGACAGACAACTGAGCTAAGATCCCTGAGCATGTGGGCCAGAGAGCTTTCCAGGCAGAGTGAACAGCCAGTGCAAAGGCACAGCACAGCAACAGATGGGACTGTATGGGAAAAGAAAGAATGCCAGCTCAGCTTGGCTCAAAAGAGTGAGCCATAGGAGTGAGTGCTGGAAGGAGATAAGGATGCTGAAACTCATACTGGCCTTACAAACCACCAAAAGGCATTTGGGTTTTATCTTAGAATGACAGAAGATCCTGACATCTTCTTGGCATGAAACCTGATTTACGTTTTAAAAGACTGCTTTGCGAAAATGGATTTTTAGCAGGACCAGTGTTGGGAGGCTATTGCCCTAGTACAATCCAGATGTGTTAGTGGCTTCCAAAAGGAAATAATGGTGAATTGGGAGGTAGAGTCCGGAGGAACTGTTAATGGGTTGTATATAGGAGGCAAGGGAGAGAGAGAATTAAGAACAACATCTTGATTCTTGGTTCGAGCTAGAGGGACAGGGCTGTCATCTCAATAGGGAAAAATGGGAAAGGAACAAATTTGGGGGCAGAAACTCAGAATTTTGTTTGTCGAAAGGACAGTTTGGCTTTAATGTCCAAATTCCTTAGTATAACGTAGAAGGTTTTCAATATTTTTGCTGTAAATGCAATATATGTGTTTCTCAAAATATTAGGGAGAGAAAGGAAAATGTAACTAAGAATTATTTCATCCACTGAACCAGACACTTGAAGTTTCTACTCAATTAAACAAATGTTAATTGAGCATTCAGAGTCAGAGACTAGGTCCTAGGGATATAATGGTGGACAAAACAAAAATATTTCGGCTGTGCTGGAGTTTGCAACTTGCAGAGAAGAGAAACATGCAACAAATAATTCCAGGTGTTATGAAGGCTGTGTAAGGAGAAGTTTCAGTATGGCAGCGCAGATCCTGGGGAGCTGAGTTGATTAGGGGTCAGGGAAGTCAGCCCAAGGAAATGGCATTACACCGAGATGATCTGAAGAGAACTCGGCCTTATCTAAGGGAGCTCCTTAAGCTATCTCTTTAAGATGGTTCAAGGAGAGTTTCAGGCAAAGGACTCAATCTACACCAAAACCCAAAGGTAAGAGAATGCAGCACATTTCATAAACTGAAAGTGTTCTGTATGACTGACTCATAGAGGGCTGGGGTAACAGTGGGGTGAAATATGGTTGCAGAGGCGGGAAGGAGTTAAGGGTCATGGTTATAGGAAATAAGGTGTCTTAGTCCTTGTTAAGGAAATAAAATACTCAAAGAAGAAATGTGGTATAATTTTGAAACACATTTTTAAAAGACTAGAAGGTGTAAAAATTAATTTTCAAAAAAACTTTATCAGGCAAATATTTATTATTCTGCCTATTATATATGTGAAAAAAATCAGAGCTTAGCTTGTGTAAGCAACCTGTCCAAGGCACATAACTAGTATTAGAACCAGCATTTAAACCTAATTTTGTCTGATGAAAGTCCATTGTTTTCCCACAGTACTTTGCTGCTTTATATCCTGTCACCTCCTTCTGTTGTATCCACATAACAATAATCATAGTTCCCAAATACTTCCAAATATTTGCTTATGTCATCTGCAGAACATAAAAGCATTCTTCAAGGTGCTTAAAACTAAAGTTCCATGTTTCTCCCTTTGAATTTCCTTAACCAACCTACAGTAATTGTAATGGAACAATATTTTGAAGTAGTCAATGTAATTTTCATTCTCTTTGTTCATTTTGACCTATTCCTGTCTACCATTAAACCAAAACAGCCACACACACACACACACACACACACACACACACACACACACACTCAGAGAACAACGGAGTGGACTGAGTTTCTGATTTTTGTTTTCGTTTGCTTTTTCTTTCTCTTTTTCTGTCTTGATATGGACAATAGTCTTGAAAGCCCTGGATTTCAATTCCTATAGTCAGGTACTTACTGGGGTTTTATGGGATTTTTAGAATAGTCTGCATGTCAAAAACTTGCAAACTCAAGCAAAAATGATAATTACCACAGAGAAGAGAGAATATAAAATGCAGCCATTTTTCTGAATACTCAGGAAAGAGGGAGGGAAGAAAGAAAGGAAGGAAGGAAGGAAGAAGGAAGGGGAGGGAGGGAGGGAGGGAGAAAGACAGGCAGGCAGAACCTTCTGGACTTTAGAAGGGTCTGGAGAAGACAGTGGAAGATGATGGCTGTATAACGGTTGTGTGGGACCCTGCTGTGCTGTACCCTCTCCTCAGGGTCAAGAGGTTAAGAGTAAGTTGATATAAAACTCCACAGAAACTTAAACTGGTTAGGGGAGGTGAGTTACTCAGGGTTCTCCAGAGAAAAAGAGCCAACAGGATTTATTTATTTTAAGGAATTGGCTCACACGATTAGTGAGTCCAAAATCTGATGGGCTACAGTGGCAGGCTGGAGACTCAGGAAAAAGCTGCAATTTGAATCCAAAGCCAGTCTGCTGGCAAAATTCCTCTGTGCTCAGGGCGGGTTCTATTCAGGCTGCCAGCTGATTAGATGAGCCCCCCACACACATCTGCTTTACTCAAAGTTCACTGATATAAACGTTAATCTCATCCAGAAACATCCTCAAAGAATAGAAATGAAAAGATGCTCAACATCTCTAATTATTAGAGAAATGCAAATCAAAACTATAATGAGGTGTCACCTTACACCAGCCAGAATGGCCATCATCAAAAAATCTACAAAAAATAAATACTTCACAGAGAGTGTGGAGAAAAGGGAACCCTCTTGCACTGTTGGTGGGAATGTAAATTGATACAGCCACTATGGAGAACAGTATGGAGGTTCCTTAAAAAACTAAAAATATAGCTACCATATGACCCAGCAATCCCACTCCTGGGCAAATATGTGGAGAAAAACATGGTTCAAAAGGATACATGCCCCCCAATGTACATTGCAGCACTATTCACAATAGCCAAGACATGGAAGCCACCTAAATGTCCATGGACAGATGAATGGAGAACGAAAATGTGGTAAATATATGCAGTGGAATACTACTCAGCCATTAAAAAGAATAAAATAATGCCTTTTGCAGCAACATGGATGGACCTGGAGATTATCATACTGAGTAAAGTAAGTCAGACATAGAAAGACAAATATCATATGATATTGCTTATATGCAGAATCTTTAAAAATGATACAAATGAACTTATTTATGAAACAGAAACAGATTTATAGGCTTAGAGAAAGAACTTACAGTTACCAAGGGGGAAGGGCGGGGAGAAGGGATAGCTAGGGAGTTTGGGACTGACATATACACACTGCTATATTTAAAATAGATAACCAACAAGGGCCTATTGTAGAGCACAGGGAACTCTGCTCAATATTCTGTAATAACCTAAATGAGAAAAAAATTGATAAAGAATAGATACATGTATATGTATAACTGAATCACTTTGCTGTACACCTGAAACTAACACAACATTGTTAATCAACTATACTGTAAGATAAAATTAAAAGTTAACAAATTAAAAAAAAAAAAGAAAGAAATACCCAGAATAACACTTGAGCAATGATTTGATCTGAGTGCCATGGCCCAGCCAAATTGACATACAAAGTTAACCATCACTGGAGGATTTTGAGAGTCAGAGATTTGCCTTACGTTCAGTCCAGAACATTGGGGAAAACTCCCTCACTGAGAATAGACATGTTGGTGGAGGAAAATTGGGGAGAAAGTGAAGAAGATAACAGACAGACCTGTAAACTGGAAGTTCTGAGTTACATTAACTTGTAAAATTTGCTTTATTCAACTATCATGTTTAAATACAGATCCACAGATAAGCTAATTTGAGTTATAAGCAATAACTTATTTATGTATTAACAGACGTGTTATATTCTAGAATCATCACTGTAGTGTCTGCACCTAACTCTGCTGGCACCTGTTCCCTCCATTGTGTTTTGAGGTGATATTTTTCCCTTAGATGTGAGAAACAGGCTCTATTATTTCTTTATGTGTCCAGATACAGTTGATAGGTGCTAAATTAAACTTCGTGCATGATGTTTCATTAAGTGGAAAATTCCCTAGATGATGTCATTCACTCAAAGTAAAAGATGATATCCTTCGATTGTTCACCATTTTGAACATAGTTAAAAGAACAAACATTAGAAATCAACATATAAGAGCAGTCAAAAAATACCCCCGTTTTTCACTTACAGAAATTCTTTGGGATGAGGAATGTTTACCTCCTGACTTTAGACATGTACCTCCATAAAAGAACCTGTTTTTAAAAATCACGATTTTACTTTTTGCTCTTTGAGTCAGACAAGAATAGGGAAAATAATAAGAGCCTTTCATTCTGTGTGAGTCACATTTCACTGTAAATACAGAGCAGATTTTGTCAGTGAAAAATGACATGAAATGTGTCCTTCACCATTCAATAGCAATGACCCAGTTATATCTAACCATTCTGGGTTAAAAGCTTTGTGCTTAATAAAATATGCAAGAAGCTTGTCCAATTCAGAAACCTTGAAATCCTGAAAACGCCTCCAACGGCGTCAGAAAGCCAGTGATGGTGGAGGCTGTGAAAAGAATGTCAAAGCTAATGATGGAGGTGTCAAAAGATGTCCTGAGCAGAGGACTCAGGGCTTTCTCTGCAGCAACACTTCCAGCCTCATTCAGCTTTCTCAGAAGGTAATTTCCTCAAGGACTTGTAAACGTAACTGGGAGCATTAAATATTTAATTTTACATTTACAACATGAAATTCTCTCCTACCATTCCAGTATTTAGATGTCTCTGTGCAGTCAAGAAACCTAATTTCTTTCAGTATAAACAAAGTTAAACAAAATAGTATTCAATTATTTTAAAACAAAAATTATCGAAATGTCGTGAACATTTTCTTTGAAGACATGTTTTAATTTTCTCTAGTGTTTTACTGTATTCTTTCCTTCAGTTTAATAACTTAAAATCCTGTAGTCTTTTTTGATCCTGAATGAAAACCTTATTATTAATTCTGTATAAAGAATTGTTGCCTGAGAATTAATTACATTATTAGCCATTGACAGAAAGAAAAACAACCTATATATTAAAACTGGCTACATTTTAGCACTTAATAACGGCCCAGAGCTTATATTTATTGACCAGTCAATATGTTCCCAACCTAGGCAAAGACCTTTTATTTAATACTTATAACAACACAGTGATACCTGTATTTGAAAAATGAAAATAAAGTTTGTTCAGGATAAGTTGCCCAATCACACAAAAGAACTCAGGCTGGAACCTTGGTCTCTACAATAGCAAAGTCCCTGCTCTAAATCATTCTGCTCCTTGTCTCTTTCCATCAGGGATTAAGATTATGTAATAAGAAGAAGGATTTTAAGTCTCTCACTAAATTTAAAACATGCAAAAGTGTTCTAAATGAGTACTCACATAGGTCTACCCTGCCTGCCCACTGAGGATTTGGTGATGCTACGAAGCGATGGTTTTTGTTTGTTTGTTTGCTTTGAAATACTTGCTAGAAATTTGAAATATTCCTGTGATTTCTCAGCTCTGACTATCTAACTAATATGGTAAGCCAAAATTCTCTACTTAAAAAAAAAATATAATTGTTCTTGAAATTCAATTAACCTAAAGTACTGTAAGATACCTCTACAACCATAAAAAGATAGTAAAAATAAATTGTAAGGAAGCCAAAGAAAACTAAAAATCTAACCACACTACACTATTTGATAAAACTTTTCAGAATGATATATTTCTTAGTAATATCTTCCAAAGGGGATACAACTGAATTCATACTTCATCAACAATGACCATTAATCATAGGCTCAGCTGTAATAATGTAAACATAAAATTTAAGTTCAAGACTGAAAACTGTAAACGAGTCACTCTATTCTGGATTATTAGATTTCCGCTCTGAACACTAAAATAGCATGACACACACCCCCTCACTTACCTTTGGCAAGAAGTGAAAATGAGAAATGATGCATTTTTCCTTTATACCACACAGACCAAGGGAAACCTTTGTACTATTTGCGCACCTTCTCTTGGATGGGGCCAAAGTTGCTCCAAAAAATCTTACTCATTAAAACCAAAACAAAACCAAGTTTCAAATTCCCAAAATTTTTAAACACAATTCGTTTCTATGTCAGACATCAAACTAAGAATTAGAATATAAAAGAAGAAAAACTTTTGCCCCTTAACTTATTACAACACAGCCTTCACATTCTTCTTTGTTTCAAATAAAGTCTATTTAGTTTTCAGAGCCATAAAACTCCTTTGAACCAGTGCCTCATTCCTTTTAAAATTAATTATTACTAACAACTAGGCTACAATTTTTCATATAGGTAATCATAGGATATTCATATATTTAATTGGAATATAGCCAATATATGTAATAATTATATAAAACAATTGCTCAAAATAAGAGTTCAAATCAATAACAAAACCAAAAAGCACTCTGCAAATCAAAATAAGGAAAAAACAAATTTAAAATTATGATTAACAAATATGATTTTACCAAATAAAAAATATACTAATTTACCATTAAAATGTAGCATATATACCAAATAAAATTTTAGTAGAATGGAAGCCATTCTTAACGAAACTGAAGAACAGTAACATTTATGCCAAAACAAGTCATCATTATTTTGCATTTTATAATGCATAGAAACATTATTTCCTAATACATTTGTGTAACATGATCACACTGGTATAGCGTTGCCGATTTGGAAATGTTTAGTCAATTGTGGGCCAATAAATTTACTAGACTGTCAATTTTCTGTTTTAACTTCACCTATTCACTTTAATAAAAATTTCCTACTACTAGGTTACAGACAATGGGGACAAACGCAGATGGGAATAAAACACACAGCATTAAACAAATTATCCCAAAGCCAATTTACAAACACAAACTGTGATAGCTTCAATAAAGGAAAAGCATACTTTATTAAGAAAACTTATTAAAGAAAGAAACAATGTTGACTGAGACTGAAAGAGACAAGACGTCACTAAACACATGATATTTAAGCAGAGCCTTGAGAGGAGCCTCCCCGCGATGGTTTCTGGGAGGAGCACTCTCGGGAGTACCGCCTGTGGGAAATCCCTGAGGTCAGAGAGCTCTGTATGGTCAAGGAATGAAATAATCAGAGTTGCTGAATCAAAATAAAGGAATCCTGAGAAGAGGCTGGAAAGGCAGGCAGGGGCCAGGGCCTGGTCATTAAAATTCCACATTAAGACTGTGGAATTTGATTCAGATGCAATGGGAAAGTATTTGAAGGGCTTTATGGAGGAAAGATGGCTTCTTCAGATTTCCTGGGCTAGATTCTTCCTGTCTCCTTCTGCCTCTATTGCAAATTGAGAAATATGCGCTTTAGTTAATGTCCAGGCCGAAGGATCCAGAAAGGAGTTTAACCTGAAACCGAACTTTCATGGACCAACTGCAGAAGTTTACCTTAAATTAAATCTGAGTCCAGTTTCTAGATGCCATTTAAACATATCTCCCAAGACGACACAGTAATCTTTGCCTTCCCACGTGTATCTGCCTACATAACATCAGTCTGGGGATAACTGCCGTTTCCCACAAACTGAAGAGATTATCAAGCAAGTGCAAAAAGGTTAGAATCTTTACAGGTCGTATCATATAAAAACAGTGTTATTTCAGAAGGAAGTGAGCAAATGCTCTGAGTAATGAAAACTGAACATTTAAAAGCTTCCTTGTATTGTAAACCTTAAATGAAAAAGCAAGAGAATCAGGTCACCATTTTATGGCATTAACATTCATTAAGGTGATGCAATTGTGATGAGTACAGCTCCAAAAATCTCAGTGGCTTAACTAATATTAGTGGATTAACATTAGTTTCTCTGCTCAAGTCAAGGGCAAAATGTTCTTCCTGATCAGACGACTCTCCTCCAAATGGTAATTCAGGAATATTTCCTTCCAAGTGATAGCTCTGTCATCTTGAAAATGTGATTTCCAAGATCCATGTTCACCTATATACCAAACCTCAGAAAGAGCAGGAAACATCAAACAAAGGATATTTATATGGCCCAGGGCTGGAATCTTTTCACAGTTCACAGTTCAGAATCCACTGGCTAGAGCTCAGTCCTACCTAACTGCATGGAGTCTGGGACAGACAGTCTGTCTGTGGACCCAGGAAGAAGAAGAGGTGGGTTGGATTAGTGACCAGTCTCTGATACTACAAGGCTGTCTCAGGACATATATTTCTGGAAATTCTGCAACACAAAATGGCCAACATTAAGGCAAAGTGATCCATATTTCTGGAGAATGAGGAATGGCCAAAAACAAAATGAAACAAGAGCTATTTTGTCCCATTTGTAGCAGTATTCTTATCTGAGGCCACCCGTAAAGAGTCTTGCCTTTCCTCATTCGCTTCATTATTGGTTCAGCTTGTGAGAAATGGCAGTTATGCCCAGCTGATGTCATGTAGGCAAATCCTAGTGAGGAAGCAAAGATTACTGTGTCTTCTTGGGCAACATTTTAATCATATCAATGATTTTAATTGTCCCCGTTGTATAAATATAGCATTACAAATTGCCCTTTTCCTTCATAAGTCACTGCCTCTCCTCCTATAACCAGTCTTCTTCATTTAACATGTATCTGTAATTGGAATAGTTCACTAATATGAAAAATCTCTTAATTAATTTTACTGAGTGGCCTCTAGAAGAAAATTTGCGTCTTGTGAAAAGCATGTGTAATTTAGAATTAATAATGAGAAGTATCTCAACCACTAGAAGAAGAAAAAGAAGTGTTTAAAAAACACAGTTAAAAAAAAGAAATAATTAGGCCTTATTGACTCTGAAATGAGTTAGTTGAATAAACATCTTGGTTAGGCAAGTTCCCTATATTTAAATGTTTTTTACTTTTTTTCTTGAAAAGTATTTTTCTATGAGTAGTGCAAAAGTAAGTTCTGCTGCACTATTTCAGTTTTCAGTTAAAAATTAAAGAATAGGTAAAGAAAAAGTGATATAGCACTCTGCTTCCAGTATGGAGTATTGATTAGAAAGAGACAAAAGGGGAAACAGATTGACTGATAAGCAAATAATTACATGTGCCTAAGTGTGAGAGGGGTTGCATCATTACCCAGCAACACTGAAGATGAAGAGGAGTTGATGGCTTAAAGCTACAGAACATTTTAGAAATAGCGCTGACAGTGTCATGGCAGGTTCCACAGAGGAGGGGAGGGAGAGAGAAATCAAGGCTAACTGCTCAGTTTCTCGCATGAGCAATGGGATGAAGGCAGATTCCTTAAACTGAAATGGAGAAAAACAGAAGCTAGATGTGGAAGAAAGAACAAGAATTCCGTTTGGGGCACATTAACTTTGAGATACAAATATTAGCATACCTTGGCATATAAATAGTGTTTAATGCTATGAGAGTAGATTAACAGAGCTAAAAATAAGTAAATCCAATACTGAGCCTTAAGAAAGTTAGAAGCTGTGGGGATACTACTTGCAATTGGCATCTGAAATGGGGGGCAGTCTTATGGGATGGGATGGAGCCCCAAACCTATGGTGTCTGCACTAACGCCCGTTAGCGCCAGAATTAAATTGTAGGACACTCAGCTGATGTCGCAGAGAATTGCTTGATATGTGGAAAAAACCCACACATCTGCTGACAGGAGTACCGTATGTGTGAGTAAAGGATAAACACAGCCAGAGAATGTGTCCAACTCAGAAGCTATACGGGAACAGTGAGTCAGACTGGAATGAAGAAAGTGAAGATGACCTTTAGGCAATTGTTTTAGTAAATTTTGCTTTGAAGGACCCTAGAGCAGGGGTCCCCAACCCCTGGGCCGGGGACCAGTACCAGTCTGCAGCCTGTTAGGAATCGGGCCTCACAGCAGGAGGTGAGCAGCGGGCAAGAGCTCGCATCACCACCTGGACCATTCCCCCCATCGCTCGCATTCCCGCCTGAACCATTCCCCCCATCGCTCGCATCACCGCCTGGACAATTCCCCCCATCGCTCGCATCACCACCTGAACCATTCCCCCCATCGCTCGCATCACCACCTGAACCATTCCCCCCATCGCTCGCATTCCCGCCTGAACCATTCCCCCCATCGCTCGCATCACCGCCTGGACCATTCCCCCCATCGCTCGCGTTCCCACCTGAACCATTCCCCCCATCGCTCACATCACCGCCTGGACCATTCCCCCCATCGCTCGCATCCCCGCCTGGACCATTCCCCCCATCGCTCACATCACCGCCTGGACCATTCCCCCCATCGCTCACATCACCACCCGAACCATTCCCCCCATCGCTCTCATTCCCGCCTGGACCATTCCCCCCATCGCTCGCATTCCCGCCTGAACCATTCCCCCCATCGCTCGCATCACCGCCTGGACCATTCCCCCCATCGCTCGCATCCCCGCCTGGACCATTCCCCCCATCGCTCGCATCACCGCCTGGACCATTCCCCCCATCGCTCGCATCACCGCCTGGACCATTTCCCCCATCGCTCGCATCACCGCCTGGACCATTCCCCCCATCGCTCGCATCACCGCCTGAAACATCTCTCCTCTCCCCCGTCCATGGAAAATTTGTCTTCCAGGAAAGCGGTCCCTGGTGCCAAAAAGGTTGGGGACTGCTACCCTAGAGTGATTGGGAAGAGGTAGATTTAAGTGAATATTTTTTTTCAGTTGGAGGACAATACAACTTGTTTGAATACTTATGGGAAACAATTTGGAAAGGGGGAGATCAAGGAAATAATGTAGAAAAACAATGGAGCAAAGTCCTTGAGAAGAGGGACTATTACTGTGGTGTCATGTGGTGTTTGATTTCATTTAAAAGCAATGAATAATAGCAATGATGATGACGATGATGATGATGAAGATGATATGAAGAAGAAGGAGAATAAGAGGGGCTACAACAACATTCATTGAACACTCACCATGTTCTAAGTGCTACGCCAATCTCTTGACATACATTTCCCTCATTTATTCCTCATGACAGCCATACAAGGAACCATTATTTCTGCCATTTTACAAGGGAGAAAAATGAGGAAACCTAAGGTGTCTTACATAAGATCATCCAGCCATGATGCAGTGAGTCAAACACTGAAAGCGCCAATGTGTCCCTCTCCAGAGCCTGTGCTATTTAGCTAAATATATTTTTCTGTTTTCTAGCTTTCCAGAGATGTTAACAGATTTTTAATATTTAAAAATTTTTGTTATTTCATGGGTTGAAAGACACATTTGTTTCACTATCTTATTTCAGATTAAATACAGATACAGATATAGATATAGATATAGATTCACACACATTGAAAGACAGGGCAAAACAGCAAAGGGCAAAAATGCGACTGATGGCAAATGGGCAAATGACAAGCCTGTACATACGTATGTGTGCTAATATCATATGTGTGTATTTTTATGTCACATAAAAATCCCTATCATGAGTAATTCATTTCTTAACTCAGATAAATTTTCAATGTGCCTTTAATCACTTTTCTCTGGAATTTTATTTTCAAAGCACATTGATAATAGGCAACAAAAAAGTGGTATCAGTAATATATAAATATATTCTAATAAAATAATATTATGTCATTAATATTTTTAAATGTTAATATTAGAAGCTAATTTCAGAAAAACTTAGAGTATATATCAAATATGTGATGTTCTTTGGGCCCAATAAATTAGATTATCCTAAAATGTTGATTCTCTGCTCTATGAAAGTGCATTTAGAAATGTAAATATGTACATGATAAATAACAAACATCTTATGAATTAAAATGTAATTTGATTCTACACAGCAAAGGAAGCTATCAACAAAACAAAGGCAACCTACCAAATGAGAGAAAATATTTGCAAATCAAGTATCTGATAAAGGGTAAGTATCCAAAATAACTCATATAACTCAACAGCAGAAAAACAATCTGATTTTAAAATGGGCAGAGGACCTGAACAGACATTTTTCCAAAGAAGACATACAAATGGCCAAAAGTACATGAAAAGCTGCTCAACAGCACTTATCATCAGGGAAATGCCAATCAAAACCACAATGAGATATCACCTCACACTTGTCAGAATGGCTATTATCAAAAAGACAAAAAAACAAATATTGTCAAGGATGTGGAGAAAAGGGAACCTCTGTGCACAGAATGTAAATTGGTGCAGCCACTACAGAAAACACTATGGAAGTTCCTCACAGAATTAAAAATAGAACTGCAGTATGATCCATCAACTCCACTTGTGGTTAGTTATTTGAAGGAAATGAAAACACTAAGTGAAAAAGATACATATGCCCCACTGTTCACTGCAGTATTGTTTATAATAGCTAAGACATGGAAGCAACCTAAGTGTCCATCGACAGATGAATGGATAAAGAAGATGTGAGATGTATATACATAAAATTAAAAAGAAGGAAATCTTGCCATTTGCAACAACATGGATGAATCTCGAGGACATAATGCTAAGGGAAATAAGTCGTATAGAGAAAGACAAATTCCATATGACCTCACTTATATGTGAAATTTAAAACTAATGAACTCATAGAAACACCGAACTGATTGGTGGTTGCCAGAGGCTGGGATGATGTGTAGAGGAAATGGGTGAAGGTGATCAAAAGGTAAACTTCCAGTTATAAAATAAATAAGTCCTGGGGATGTCATGTACAGCATGGTGACTACAGTTAATAATACTGTATTGTGTATTTGAAAGTTGCTCAGAGTAGATTTAAAAGTTCTCATTATAAGAAAAAAAATTTGTAACTGTGTGTAGTAATGGATGTCCTCATGATAATCTTAAAATATATACAAATATCAAATCATTTTGCTGTGCAGCTGAAACTAAAATAATGTTATATGTCAATTATATCTCAATTTTGAATAATAAAAACATGCAATTCATTTCAACTAGTTTGCAAGAACAATTTTTGGACAGCAGGAAATGGAAATTTTAATAAAACCTTAATTCAAAAACAAGTAATTGGGGTTTTTAAGTTTGAACCTTCAGGTAAAATGTACATAGTCTTCACCCTAATAAAAAATGTATACTTTATATTGTCAGTATTAGTAAATATATTCTAACCAGAATATTCACATAAAAATAAATATATGACTAAGCCTGAGAATGACAGTCATTAGCTATCATAATTTCATGACATTCTGTCCCTTTAAAAATCTGTGAATTAAAACGAAATTAAAAATGAAACATGGGGCTTCCCTGGTGGCACAGTGGTTGAGAGTCCGCCTGCCGATGCAGGGGACACGGGTTTGTGCCCCAGTCCGGGAGGATCCCACATGCCGCGGAGTGGCTGGGCCCGTGAGCCATGGCCACTGAGCCTGCGCGTCCGGAGCCTGTGCTCCGCAACGGGAGAGGCCACGGCAGTGAGAGGCCCGTGTACCGCAAAAAAAAAAAAAAAAACACACGAAAACTAAAGGAGCAGTGACGTTTATAATGAGAAAAAATGTGGTGTGTATGTTAAAAACTGATCCATTAACAGAAATATTGAGACATAACAGGATTTTAAGCAATTCAGAGTTACTCTGCCTGTTAGACTCTGCTGTTCATCCCCCTGTATATCTTGTGAGATAGTTAACTGTGGGTAACGCCCAGCTCTCTGGGGAGTTAGAAAAGTTGGGGAGAGATCTTAACAGTTTAGCCCTAACAATGGATACATTAAAATGTCTAACATAACTTTCTAGACTTTTTTCCTGTGATTATTAAAATTTGATTAAAATTTAAATGAGCGTTTCGTGTCACTTATTCGTGACATCTTATTTTTCATATACAATTGAGTATATCATGGGAATATAAGCAGACCTCTTTTGAAATAAATTTACAGCAGTAAGGTCATTCTTCTTCAGGAGAAAAGACAGTTCTTACTGCCAAGATATGAGTTGAACACTATTTGATTTTCTATGGTTGACAAACACACACACACACAAATAAAAACACAGAATTTTTTTAAATGCTTGTTAAAAACTACAATCATAAAAAGAAGGCTAAACATAACTAAAAGACTATCAAAAGTGAAAAATGGAATATTTCAAGTATCATGCTGAATAAATGGGGAAAAGAATGACTTTTAATAAATGATGCTGTGCAACAGAAATATATTTATGGCAAAAATGAATCGACTTCATTTCATATGCAAAAATTAATTTGAGGTTGCTCGTGGGCATATATGTAAAACCTAAAACGTCAAAGCTTATGGAGCAAATGTAGGAAAACGTCTTAAGAACTGAACATTTTCACATTCGCGATTTCAATAAGAAGTTCTGATGTCAACAAAACAAACTAATCCAAGAATTTACTGCTTTTCTCGTCCAAATTAAAAACAGTAAGATCTATGCCACTGTGGACCTGGATAGATGCTATGAACAGGACCAGAGATTGTGACTGGACTGTACTATGAAGCAGGAAGACTCCAGCAACCTCAGACAGGCGAAAGGACCCTTGGAAAATAAATAGACACCTCCTTCCATCCAAACCCCTGAAACAGAGGAAGAAGGCCCAGGGTTGATGAAGAGTGATGGATGGGTGTGAAGAGGAAACAAGGAACTTGAAGAACTACACAAGCTTCCCACAACTCTGGTCCCCAGTATGTTAAAATCTGACTATTTGCTTGTTGCTACTCTCCAACCACTTTCTATTCTGCTTTTCTATCTCAAAGACCTGGAAAATCCACAAATTACATTCTCTAGACTTTCCTTCATGCTGTATTAGTTTGGGCCCCACCGATGTAAAGCACTAGAAGAAAGCAGAAGTGGGACAGAGGCACTTTTTTTTTCTGCTCCCCGTGGTGTGTCTGTCCGTCCTGTTGTCAGCAGCGTGTGGCCTGAGACTTCAGTGGTCTTGGAAGTTCCTGCAGAGTATCAGAGGTTTCAGGCAGCAGTGAACTCCCAACGCAGAGCTGCTCTTGGACTCTGGTTTCCTCCCTCTGTCTTTATTTATCCCAACAGGATAAAAAGAGCTTCCAACTGTTATTAATACCAAGGATATATCAACTTCTTCCTTCCTCCAGCAGTCTGGAAACTTTTGTAAAAAATTCTTTGTGTTTGTTGTCGATATTTATAATGATTTTTGTTTTCTTGCATGATGGATGAGCAATACACTGAGAGATTTTTCATGAGAGGTTACTCTTGCATATTTGGGAAAAGGAGAAAGGATGGCACTATTTTAGCTAAATTAAAGTGACATCACTAGGACTCCAGGGAATACCTCAGCACAGCAGTGACTTCCTCTACTTTTTTCTTCATCCTGGAAACTCTTTACTTTCCACTTTCAAGTGAAGTGGGTAAAGAAACTCAGTGGGAGAAATACTCCATCGCTGATGGAATCAGTTCTAATGACCACCACTGTTGAGTTCCCTCATCTTTAAAATCGGCAAAATGCTAAAAACTTAGTTCATAGAGTTGTTACGAAATTTAAATGAGCTAAAGCAAATAAGGTACTTAATATAGGCCCTAAAAAATAGAAAGAAATAGTAGTATTAGGAACAGAAAATGCAGCAGTAGTTTGGGGTGGGAGCCACTCAGATTTCTGACCTAAGAGCTGTGAGATAATAAATGGATGTTGTTTTAAGTTACTAAATTTATGATAACTTGTTACACAAATTCCTAACAACTTCCTATCTGGTTAACATGAAACCACATTGCACTTGCAAGTCTACAATCTATTTTTTAGTATAAAAAAGTTTCCTTCTAAAACACACCTTTGGTTGTAGTGTCTCCCTTCAATGAACCCCCATTATCCTCACGAAAATGTCCCTACATTTTAATTGCATATAACTACATTATAGTATCATATAATATTATATCATATTAAACGATATAATAATGTACTATCAAGCCAAGATCAAAGATTTTGTAAATGGCAAATCTAGATCCAATTCATAGCTCTACCATTATATTGTGACATTAGACAAAGGGCTTACAATTCTGATTTTCAGAGTCTTTGTCAGTTTAGAAGACAAGTCACACGTTGGTAGATTGTTGGGCAACTTCTGGCCAAGAGTCTGTTTTTTGTTTTTGTAGGGTTTTTTTGGTAGACAGAAAGTTTTAGTACTTTTTTTTTTTTTTTTTTTTTTTTTTTTGCAGTACACGGGCCTCTCACTGTGTGGCCTCTCCCGTTGCAGAGCACAGGCTCCAGACGCGCAGGCTCAGCGGCCATGGCTCACGGGCCCAGCCACTCCGCGGCATGTGGGATCCTCCAGGCCCGGGGCACGAACCCGTGTCCCCTGCATCGGCAGGCGGACTCTCAACCACTGCGCCACCAGGGAAGCCCAGTTTTAGTACATTTTTAAAACTTTAATGCATTCTGGTAGGACACACATTCCAAGATTCACCATAATCTCTACCAATTCCTCTTGTCTTAAACCTTTATCATGTTTTCTCATTACTATTCAACTCTTTAAATAATTAGATTGTGCTACTCTGGCCAAGAACTTCAAACAACAAAATTAAGTGAAGTTGAGAAGAATCTAACATTTAAGGGATTTGAGGAGGAAGAGATAAGGCTGATCAGGAACAGTCAGAACACTTGGGCAAAAATTTAAAAAACTGATAATTATCCTAAAGAACTGTATAGCACTACCAGGGATGAGTTGTGAACTTGAAATATACTTTTCTAAAGTAACAACAGTAAAAAACAATTTTCAGTGAACCATGCTAGAGAAAATACTGAACTTTTTCTATAAAAACCGATACAATAAAATTGCTGAAAAATAATTAGAAATGATCAAAGAACATACAGTGAAAATATATGAAAAATATTACTTTTGTGTTTAAGTTGGTTCTCATATAAGGCCTATATAGTTAATGAGGATACTTGGGACTCAATATTCTGTGGGGTCGGCAACATAGGAAATGTTTCCCAAGGATAGAACAAACATAAACTCCATTTAAAGTCTTTGTGAGGGACTTCCCTGGTGGCACAGTGGTTAGAAGTCTGCCTGCCAATGCAGGGGACACAGGTTCGAGCCCTGGTCCGGGAGGATCCCACATGCCCTGGAGCAACTAAGCCCATGTGCCACAACTACTGAGACTGAGCTCTGGAGCCCGCAAGCCACAACTACTGAGCCCACGTGCCACAACTACTGAAGCAAGCTCGCCCAGAGCCCGTGCTCCGCAACAAGAGAAGCCACCACAATGAGAAGCTCGCTCACTGCAGCAAAGAGCAGCCCGTGCTCGCTGCAACTGGATAAAGCCTGCATGCAGCAACAAAGACCCAAAGCAGCCAAAAATAAATAAATATAAAATAATAATAATAATTAGTATAAAATTTTTTTTAAATGTCTTTGTGAGAAAAATGTTTTTATGATGATGCCAACATTTGAATATGTGAAAGTATTTCCTTTTATGGCTTAGCCATTTTCTCCCTTGACCTTTATAAAAGAAAACACCATAAGTATTAACAGTGGCAGTTGACTCATTTGTTTAGAAATAAAAATATGTCTTTTATAAGAAACTGTCAGGTAGCCAAAGGAAAAATGATGTGCAATTACAGCTCTTTATTCTAAATGTCTTGGAAAATAGCATTGTTAAACATTCGTTTGAATCTGAAAGTCTCATTAGTATTTCATTAAATCTCCCAATATAAGGTGAAAGGGTATGTGATGCTAATAAGGGAAAAATCAGAAAAAAGTATGCTTTACAAGAAATGGCAGCAGATTGAAAAAATAATTAAGTCAAAATTTAATTAGTTGGAGCCCAATTGCTAACAATGGAATGATCACATTTAGTTAATTTTTCTATTAATAAAGTGAAGTCATTTCTTGGATTAGATTGATTACTGACAAAGAAAAATATTTAAATTTTAATTATCCTGAGCTTCATGATTGAATATATAGTTCATTCTCAGTTTTTACCTCTTGAAAAATAAAGGGATTATGTATGGCCTACAGGTGTCACATTCTATGAGAAAACCATTTGAAAGCAGGGTTCTTCAAGGGTCTCTGCTGCTGCAAGGAAAATTCCTGACTTTAAAAAAATGATAATATTTCCACCTTTCTCTGTGATCTATGTTAGTTAACTACTGAAATCCAAAAATATTAATTTTTTATTAATTTTTAAAAATATATAACGACACATTACCAAATGTGCTTATAGAAATATTTTAGAAATATTCAGGATATTTTAATTTAACTGATAGCATGAAAATAAATATACCTTGGAGTACAAATGCAGAATTAGAACTACTAGAAATAAATGGAAACGTTTATAGCAAGCACCTTTTTACTCTCATTTATTAAAGATTACAAACTGTCAATGTTTCAACTGCTTGCCAACAATTCTTTCCTATCACTGAACAGAATTACATTACTCCAGACTAAATATTAATACTAAATTACCACTCACATATGATTAGCCTATTTTTTTTCTTGACATCCTCATTCAGTCAGACCAGATAACTTCCCAAAACCATTTTGGGAAAAGTATCCCTTGCCTATCCCACTAGCTAAGATTCTGATGTAGGCATTAATTTATTTAGCTGGGAATAAAATAAGAATTCTCCTAAAGGCAAAAAATGTGAGATCTTTGTCAAACGAACAAACAAAACTCTGATTCTGTGTATTCACTTATCATTTATCAAAGGCTAAAAGCTCTCACCACCTATCATGAATGTACCAATATTACAACTACACGTAGAACAACTCTCTTTGAGAACAACCTGATGACTAGCAGAACAGCACTTCTACAACAAAGGATATAAAGTAAGAACCACACAGAGTCTGGTAGGAGGGAGGAGAAGTAAACTAGTCAGGGCCCACACCCCGGGCAGGTAACCCAGAAGAGGAAGGAGATGTCACACACTCAGAAGTTCTCCTTAAGGAGCGAGTAGTTCATGCCCCACATTGGGCACCCCAGCCCTGGGGACCAGATCAGGAAGATGATCCCCCTTAACTGGTTTGGAAAAGCAGCAGGATTTACAACTGGGAGAACCCGAGGGCTGTAGGAAACTGACACTCCGCACTTAAAGGACACATGCACAAACTTACTTCAAGTCACAGCACAGGGGCAGCAGAATGATAAACACTTGGCAAGGCTGCCCCAGCACATCTCCAGGCCCAAACCTGGCTCTGGCTCCAACCCCACCACCAAGGAGGCAGTGGCCCCAAGCATGCCCTGGGAGAAGCCCTGCCTGCACGGGGCCCTGACTCTATCCCCACTGGCTCCAGTTAACCTCCACCAAGGTGGCAGATTCCAACACTCCCTGGAAGAAGCCTTGGCCTGCATTGAGCTATGGCTTAAATCCCACCTCCCCCAACCCAGCCGAGGAAGTTGCTTCTGACACAGCCCAGGAAAAGCCCCAGCAACCACCAGGCTCCACTTCCAATTCAAATTATCCAGCCAAGATGGTAGGTCCAAGGTGCCCCAGGAGAACCCACAGTCCACGCTAGATTCAGACCCAGCCCTCCCACCAAAACCATCTGGCACACACAGTCTGCATAGGGATGCTCCCACACAAGGACATGTTTTCAAGACCTGAAGAAGTAACTGCTTCACCTAATTTCATAGAGATAAATACAGAAGGTTAAACAAAATGAGAAAACAAAGGAATATGTTCCAAACAGAAGAATAAGATAAAACCTCAGGAAAAATACCCAAATGAAATGGAGATAAGTAATTTACCCAATAGAGTTCAAAGCTGAGGTCATAAAAGTGCTCACCAAACTCAGGAGAAAAATGGAGGAACACAGTGAAAACTTCAACAAAGAATTAAAAAAATATAAAATAACCAACGAGAGCAATCGGAATACAATAACTGAAATGAAGACTACATGATAGGGAATCAAGAGTAGATTAGGTGATAAAGAAGAATGGATCATCAATCTGGAAGACAGAGTAGTGAAATTCATCCAATCAGAAGAGCAAAAAAAGAAAGAAAAATTTAAATGAGGTTAGTTTAAGGGAATTTTGAGACAACATCGAACATACTAATACTCACATTATAGGGTTCCCAGAAAGAGAAGAAAGAGAAAAGGGGACAGAAATTTTATTTCATGAAATAATGGCTGAAACTTCCCTAATCTAAAGAAGGAAACAAATATCCAGGTCCAGGAAGTATAAAGAGTTCCAAACAAGAGGAACCCAGAAAGACTCACACAAAGACATATCACAATTAAAATGTCAAAAGTTAAAAATCAATAGAGAATTTTTAAATCAGCAAGAGAAAAAGAGTCATATACAAGGGAACTCCCATAAGGTTAACAGCTGATTTTTTCAGAAGAAATCATGGAAGCAAAAGGGAGTGTCACGGTATATTTAAAGTACAAAAACCTACAACCAAGGATACTGTACTCAGCAAGGTTATCATTCAGAATTGAAGGAGAAATAAAAAATTTCCCAGACAAGCAAAAACTAAGAGTTCATCACCACTAAACCATCCTCACAAGAAATGTTAAAAGGAGTTCTTTCAGCAAAAAAAGGTCATTACAAGAAACAAGAAGGTATATGAAAGAAAAAAATCTCACTGCTAAAGACAAATATATAGTAAGGGCACTGAATTACCCACTTAAAAAGCTAGTATGAAGATTAAAACACAGAAGTCAGAAAAGCATTGATAACAACAATAAGTAGTTAAAGGATACAAAGAAGATATAAAATATAACATAAAAAACATAAAACAAGAGGGGTAAAAAATGTAGAGTTTTTACAATGTGTTTGAACTTAAATGACTATCAGTTTAAAATATATGTCTATGTATGTACAACACACATATATATGTATATATACATGTGTGTATGTGTATATATATATGTAACAACTAGAGACTACTAGAAAACAAGGAACAAAATGGCAATAAGTAAGTAACTATCAATAATCACACTAAATGTAAATGAATTAAAAGCCCAAATCAAAAAACAAGGTGACCTAATAGACAGCAAACAAGACCCATCAACATACTGGCTACAAGAGACAATTCAGAGCTGAAGACACATAGAGACTGAAAGTGAGAGGATGGAAAAATATATATAACATGCAAATGGAAATGAATAGAAAGCTGGGGTAGCAATGGTCATATCAGACAAAATAAACTTTAAAACAAAAACTGTAATAAAGACAAAGAGGGGCACTACATAAAGATAAAGGGGGTCAATCCAACAAGAAGATATAACATTCATAAACATATATGCGCCTAAATATATAAAGCAAATATGGACAGAAAAATTGACAATAATACCATAATAGTAGGGGATCTTAACACCCCGCTTACATCAATGAACAGATCATCCAGACAGAAAATAAATAAGTAAACAGTAATCTTAAATGACATATTAGACCAGATAGACTTAATAGATAACTGCTCAACATTCCATTCAAAAATAGGAGAATATATTCTTTTCAAGTGCATATAGACATTCACCAGGATAGATCACATGTTAAGGCCACCAAACAAGTCTCAATACATTTAAGAAGACTGAAATCATCATTAATCTTTTCTGACCACAATGGAACAAAACTAGAAATCAATTACAGGAAGAAAATTGGAAAAAAGCACAAATACTTCAAGACTAAAACCATGGTACTAAAAAAATCATGGGGCAACAAAAAAATAAAAAGAAAAATACAGAAATACCTTGAGATGAATGAAAATGGAAACGGCCTTTACAACTTTCTAATATCTACGGGATACAACAAAAGCAGTTCTAAGAGGAAAGTATATAGCAACGTAGGCATAAATCAGGAAATGAGAAAAATCTCAAATAAGCACCTAACTTTGCACCTAAAGGAACTAGAACAAACAAAGCTTAAAATTAGCAGACAGAAAGAAACAATAAAGATCACAGTGAAATAAATTAAATAGCAACCAAAAAAGAAAAGATCCATGAAACTGAGCTGTTTTTTTCAAAAAGATCAACAAAATTGATAAAACTTTACCCAAACACATCAAAAAGAAAACAGAGAAAGCCAAATAAAAGTAGAAATAAAAGAGAAAATGTTACAACCAACACCACAGAAATACAATCATAAGAGAATAGTTTGAACGATTATATTCAAACAAATTGGAACACCTAGAAGAAATGGATAAATTCCTAGAAACATACAAATCCAAGACTAAAACAGGAAGAAATAGAAAATATGAAAAGATTGATTGCCAGTAATGAAACTGCATCAGTAATAAAAAAAAAATCCAAACAAACAGAAGTCCAGGACCAGACTGATTCACAGGGGAATTCTACAAAACATTTAAAGAAGATTTAATACTGATCCTTCTCAAACTATTCCCAAAAAATATATAGAAAAGGGAACGCTTCCAAGCTCATGCTACAAGGCCAACATTACCCTGATACCAAAACAACACAAATACACCACAAAAAAAAAGGAAAATTACAGACCAATACCACTGATTAACACAGATGCAAAAATCCTCAACAAAATGCTAGCAAACTGAATTCAATAATACATTAAAAGGTATCACATACCATGATCAACATGGACCTGGAAGGTATTATGCTAGTGAAATAAGTCAGACAGAGAAAGACAAATACTGTATATTTTCACTTATATGTGGAATTTAAAAAAACAACATAGAAAACAAGTGAACAAACAAACAAATGAACAAATATAACAAAACAGAAACACAGTCTCACAGAACAGAGAACAGTGTTTGCCAGAGGGGAGGCATGTGGCTAGCTGGGTGAAACAGGTGAATAGGATTAAGAGGTACAACTTCCCAGCTATAAAATATATGACTGGGATGTAATGTACAGGCAGGGAATATAGTCAATAATATTATGATAAATTTGTATGGTGCATAAGCTATAAAAATATCGAATCACTATATTGTACACCTGAAACTAATATATAATTGTAAGTCAACTATACTTTAATTTTTTTTAAAAAAAGCTAAAATCCTAAAATGTCTATGTAAAAGTTTTTTGGAAAAGTGCCAACTAGTATTGTTAAGGATTGAGGATAGCCTATTAGTATGGAAAAAAATAATTCTTCTCCAAAAATTATTTTAAAAAATCACCATCGGGCCTCCCTGGTGGCGCAGTGGTTGAGAGTCCGCCTGCCGATGCAGGGGATACGGGTTCGTGCCCCGGTCTGGGAGGATCCCATATACCGCGGAGCGGCTGGGCCCGTGAGCCATGGCCGCTGGGCCTGCGCATCCGGAGCCTGTGCTCCGCAACGGGAGAGGCCACAACAGTGAGAGGCCCGCATACCGCAAAAAAAAAAAAAAAAAAAAAAAAAAAAATCACCATCAAATAAGTAAGCATTTCCCAGGGATGACTATGTCACCTTGGGTGATAAAGACTTGCTGTCAGATGTCAGTAGTGAAGGCTTACTTCTTTCTCAGGAACACATTCTGCCCAGACATTTATAAGTGTTATTAAAATAATTAGAGAACAAAGTGGAAGAACAGACCCCTCAGCTCCAGTACATGTCCATCCTTATTAAAGTTGAATATTTAGTCCTGTTGTAAACACTAGTAGAGCCTAAAGAACAATAATAGGATGGCTCAAGAACAAAAGACCCATTCATAAACAAAACGATACCTGTCTTCCCACACTCACAAGCTGCTTTTATCCCAGTTTTGAAATAAGTTCAGAATGTATTTTTTATCTCTAGTCTAAAAACAATGATCTTCAAATAAATTTTCTTCAAAACAGTATGGTAATAAACAATATAAAGAACATGTATCAAGTTTATCATAATAAAAGCAAAATAAAATCAAGTTTTATAATATAAAACTTGAAATTCCAGTGTATTTACATTTAGGTTGGAGCAGTTTTTCATTTTATGAATTAGAGGGATGGATCATTCAAAATTTCAGTTCAGTCTCACTGATAAAATGTTATCACAAAGTAGGAGGTAATATCTGGGCTATCCTTCATAATACTAAAATGATTTAGAAAACAAGAGCTCTCAAGTCTCAAAAGGACCTAATTAAAAATTCAAAACCTCTGTACATTTTAAAAAGTTATTAACTGTATAGTGTATCTGACTACCCTCTTAAAATTTAATTAAAACTCAGGAAAAAGAAAACAAAAAAATATGGTGGGAAATATGTTCTTTTACATTACACCATGACATAGTTTAACAAAGCCACTCAAGGATTACTTAAATCTCCAAGAGAATATACCTATGTTTGTTTTTTCCATTTTTATTCGAATACAGTTAATTATAGGCAGTATGAAGTTACATGTTAACTTGTAGATTTCTGTCCAGTAAAGAAGATACCCCTAAGGTTATGGTTTAATCACCTTGTAAGATACAGTAATCAACTTTGTGTGTATCTAACCTAGCAATCTTATTCTAACATTTTTAAATACTTTACCAAAATCCCTATTTCTCAAAGGTACTTGAAACCAGATTTACCATCTTATTTGTCCCTACCTAATTAACAATTTGAATAAATGGTTATCATCTTGTATTTGAATGAGGGCTTTATTTTTACTTTCTGGAAATTACATTTTCTGAAAAGTATTGAAAACTTTTTGAAAATTATAATTCATCATCTCTACAGATCATAGTCAAAGTTATTAGAAATGAAGTCCATTATATTAACAAAAATAAAGCAGTGGGGACATTGAATAATAAAATGTTAGGGGCATTTTAGGCAAGTATCTTTTCCTGCCTCAAAATATTTTTGTTTGTTCTGCTTTTCCTCCTAATGGAGTCTGAAAGAACTGTATGGGGGAAAAAAGGGATAAAGACAGAACCTCTCTTCCCTTTAAAACTGGTCTTATCCTTCAAAAGATGTAGTCCATAATTTTAAACATACACTATGGGAGATTATCACATTTTGTACAGTCGATTTAGGGTGTATATAACTAGAGTAGTCTATGAATTTGCTGGTGCACTGTTGACAGTAAGGATATATCTCCACACTGAAACCATTCTTGAAGACACAAGGGAACAAATCTCGATATTACTGTGTTAAATTTATGTTAGACTAAACATTATGAAATATCTGTGCACCAATGTTCAGAACATCAGAGATGGCAGATATCTAATGGATAAAGCAGATATTAAATAAGAAATTACATAAATAAAATTGAACTATAATGGAGGAGAAACACATGATATTATGGTAGTAATTATGGGAGAATTAAATAATAACAATTGATATCTGATGTAAGAGTAGAAAATAAAATTCATAAAAATATAAGACTATGTCATTTTCAGAGTCCCTTACATTCATGTAAACCATAAATAAGTAAAAAACAATATATAGCATCAAATTTGTATCCAATAGAAATGATCTTTGTTGAAAATATAACCAATCTGCCTACAAAATAAAACAAATAATAGTTTATTCTTCTCATGCAAACAGACATCCAGAGACAGAAATCCAGGGACGGTTACAGATGCTCAGTGATGCTTTCAGATACACAGGATTTTTTTTTTTTCATCTCTCCTCCACCATCAATATTTTGTTGGTTTTTATGCTATTGCTGTTGCCTCACGATCACACAGCTGCTGCTACCTTCTGAACATCAGAGTTCTAGGCAGAAAGGAGAAGGGGAGGGTGGCTTTACTATCTGGCAGACTCTGTTTACATTCTATTGGCAAAAACCGGGTAACATGTCCATTTTCAGGTCAAGAAAAAACGAGCTTACCAGGACTGGTTTGGATCAACTGTGATCTTTCTCTGAACCACATTCCCTGAGCTCAAGGAATATATGCCAGTATTTAAAGAAATCAGCATTTAGGCAGCAAAGAAAAAGACCTAGTGAGGCAAGAGGGTGGGAAAACAAGAGTTGGTGTCTGCTATTAAACAGCCTCCAGAAATTGACTATAATTGAACAAGCTAGGAAGCTTGAAAGTTTATGTAGGTGACCTTTAATTCAATCTGTTATGTTTTATTATTACACTTTATTATTACACTTCATTATTACACTCTCTGTAGAAAGACAAATGGGAGCTGTTTTGTGGTCATTTTATTAAAAAAAAAAAAGAAAATGTATTTGAATAGCACCTGTCAACACTCTTTAGAATAGCAATTGATATTTAGCATTTTAGATTTTAAATCGACATGTGTCTTTTTATTTTCTCTTACCTTCTTGTTCATTTAGATTCTGATTTTTATGCTTTATGTGTTTGAGGAAATTAATTTATGGGAAATATTTCAGAAAGGCATCATAAAACTAGGTGGTTCTTCAGCTATATGTATGAAATATATGATTTATATATATTATGAATGAAGGCAGACTGGACTGTGAGTAAAACAATTTTGTAAACGTAAACGGACTTACTAGCATAGACTTGTAGCGATAACAGAAATTATAAGCCCTGCTGGCGTCTTCAGGCAATATAGCTTTCATTCAGATTTTCCTAGGGAGCGTTTCCCATAGGGAGTTCTAACAGTGTCTGCCAGGTAGAAAAACAGGAGAGAAAGGGAGGGATGAAAGGGGGGAGGATGGATCATTTATAACAAATATCTGATTAGTCAAAAATAGTAAGGAGAGATTGTAGATTTTGATGGCAGTTTTACAACTTATGACCGTTCAGTGTTTATGATATGTGTTCCACTACCCGAAGGGCAGTATTTGATAGAGCATGTGAACCATGTATCAATGAACTCAGTAGTAATAATAAAGTATGTGGGGAAATTTGAGGAAGACCTCAAAGGGCATATTGTAGAGTTGAGCCAATAATGAAGTTTTAGAAATGCAAACTGACAGCAGTAAACCTACAGGGAGGAAAAACGCTGGTATGACTGCATTCTTAATTAACCAGAAGAGTGGAGGGAGAAGCGGGAAACTGGTGAATGCATACACATGCTGACGGTTGTGGCTGCTAACAGCAACATTTGAGGACTTGAGCATTTCTTGAAAAGGCACCAGAGAAGTCAAAAGATTGAGTAATCAGTGCAATAACAAGCTTCTTGGAAAAGCAAATGAAAAACATTGATCTCATTCATTCTTCAACCAACAGATATTTATGTGAACTAGGTCCAGTGTTTTGGGAAAAAGATCCAAAGATAAAAATTTCACCATATATTTTAACAGTGAGCAGATAGGCTCACCCCAGTGATTTTTTAAATAAATAAATTTATTTATTTATTTATTTTTGGCTGTGTTGGGTCTTCGTTTCTGTGCGTGGGCTTTCTCTAGTTGCGGCGACCAGGGGCCACTCTTCATTGCGGTGCGCGGGCCTCTCACTGTCGCGGCCTCTCTTGTTGCGCAGCACAGGCTCCAGACGCTCAGGCTCAGTAGTTGTGGCTCACTGGCCTAGTTGCTCCGCGGCATGTGGGATCTTCCCAGACCAGGGCTCGAACCCGTGTCCCCTGCATTGGCAGGCAGACTCTTAACCACTGCGCCACCAGGGAAGCCCACCCCAGTGATTTTTTATGCCCTATCAAACTGAGTTCAGATTCCTCAACAATCAAATCCCTTCTGCAGAGACTACCATTTTCCAACGTGTGTTTCATGAACTACAAATCCTGCTCTTTAGAAAGAGTGTTCTGTGGTAAAATATATGTAGGAAACATTTATTAACATATTATATTCTCCTTTTAGAGAATAATGACACACACTAATATGTTAAAGGCTCTAAAAATTCCTGGAAAACATTTTTTAATTTGATTAACTTATTCAGTTGTCAAATTTCTTAATTTATTTGTACCCAGAGCACTCTTTCCTGCTACCCACTAGCATCCAAAGAAACCAATATTTCAATTCAGGAAATTTTAGTCTTGCCTCAGGACATTTCCAGGACTCTCTTTTACAGCATCTTTCCATTTACACTATTTCAGGGAAGCAGAATCTGCCACCCCAAAATATGTCTCTTTGGCATACTAATTATTTTAAGCTGGTTATTTTCTAAGAAACTGAAGACACGAGGGAAACAATGAAAACTAACTAAGAGTTACACTTTCATAAGAAACATCGTATAAGGGAAATCTCCATTTGTAAGGGTGTTTCCCTTGCTGTACCAGTAAGAGGAATATGACCAAATCTCTAGAATTGAGATAATAATGAAGGAGGCAAGGACTTAAATCTGCATGACAACCTTACCCTTCTTTACCGTGCTTTTCCTGGTCACCTCCCATACCTGCCTTTCTGCCAACAACACCCTCTTTTGTCTTTAGCTGAGGATGGTATTTAAGCTAGGGGCTTTGGCCATTTTGGCGAGTTACGCAGTTTTTCTGGATCTCTCCCGTGTATACGCGTTATTAAACTTTAGTTTGATTTTCTCCTGTTAATCTGTCTCACGTCAATTTGATTCTTAGATCAGCCAGAAGAACCTGGAAGGGTGAGGAAAATTTCTTCCTTCCCAACACTATTAGTCAAAGTGGAGGACTAGATACTCTCCATATATATTAGATTAATTACCTCTCTTGCTATTTTAATTTTGTGTTCTTCTCTCATTTTTGCTTACTTACTTCCCAACCCCTACCTTCTCTCTCCAATCTACCTGCATATCACTAGCATTAAAAACTTCCACAGGGGGGCTTCCCTGGTGGTGCAGTGGTTGACAGTCCGCCTGCCGATGCAGGGGACATGGGTTTGTGCCCCGGTCCAGGAAGATTCCCACATGCCGCGGAGTGGCTGGGCCCGTGAGCCATGGCCGCTGAGCCTGCGCATCCGGAGCCTGTGCTCCACAACGGGAGAGGCCACAACAGTGAGAGGCCCTCGTACCACAAAAAAAAAAAAAAAAAAAAAAAAAACTTCCAGATTTTGATCTAGTAGCCTCTTCCCTAATAATCTCTCCTATAAAAATCTAAAATGTAGAAAATGACTTTACATGAAAGGATGTTGAAAATGTAACTTATATTAGCAAAACCTAAGAGATTACCTAAATGTCCTATAGGAGAGGGCTGGCTCAGTATTTAGAATATTCAGATAGGTGGAATAAACAACCATTAACATTATAATAATTATTAAAAAGTTTTAAAATACAGTGCAACTCTTATTTATCTAAGTTAATATGATATTAATTTTCAAAAACAGCATACAAAATTATAAGCATACTATTCTCTCAAATATATGAGGCAATGAAATGCAGCAGGACCCTGAGGGGCCTTCCCGGATACAAATCTTTTCCATATCCTCCGTTTCTAGTTTGTAGGAAATATGGTTCATTCAGCCACCTTGACCTTCCCTGAATTCCAAAGAGCTGATTCAAACAGCTGATCATCTGGGAAAGTAGGGAATGCAGAAACAAAGGAGAAGCAGTCAAGAAACAATAGTGCAGCCTTGGGGCAGGGTCCTGGTTCCTCCTCAAGGAATATACATAACAAGATCTTTGAGTCCTTCTGTAGGAACTAAGACCCGCCCCCCACCCAAGTGGAGGATGGTAACTTCAGGCTGAGCACAAGATTCCTGGAACACTGCCCTGTTACCTCACCACCGACTAATCAGAAGGAAGTCTGCACACAGTGGAAGATAAAGAAGACTCTGACACCCTCCCCAAATAATTAACTTCCTTTTCTCCCTTTAAAAACTTTCATGGTTGAGCAGAATCTTCAGAGTTGGTTTTTGGAAACAAGTCCACCTTCTCTTCAGATTCCCAGCCTCCTGAATAAAGCAACCTTTCCTTTTCCAGCCAACACTTGTCTCTCTAGTATTGGCTTTTGAGTGGCAAGTAAATGAACCTCAGTCTGGTAACAGTAATACAGAGAAAGGCTAAAGTGAAATATACTCAAGTGTTAATTATGATTTTATTTGGGTGGTGAAATCTAAGATTTGTTGTTTTTTAAAAATTTTTTCTAAGCATCTGGATTTTCAAAAATTTTTACAATAACATTAATTTCATAACAAAAAAATTAAAACCAAATAAACAAACAGACAAACCATTATGCATTCTTCAGGGACAAACTGATTTTCTTTGTTGTCAAGAAGCCTTCCCTAATTCCCCCTAACAGATGTCATTGCTTCTGCCTCCCAACTCCACAGCTCTGTGGGGTATGTCTCCCATGGTACATTTCACAATCTACTTTGGACCAGAGATAACTGTATAATTGTCATATCCTGCCTGCACCAAATTACATTCTATTTTGTGTCTGATGCAGTGTCTAACAGAATGCGTTTTATAAAGTAGACATTTAAGAAGCATTTGTTCAATGCATAGATTATTTTCTGTCTCAAATTTATTCTCTTTTCTCAATATACTTTTAAAAGAAACGTTATGAAATCAAATGGTTTAAGATCAAATGGTATAGGCATTAAAGAAACTTTGCCAACTGCCTATTTCTCTTTGCCTATGGCATCCCGTGACAAGACTGATATCCTCTTAAGGGGTTCTTCTGATAATTGAAACTGAAGATTGTAAACATGGAAAAAAACTGAAAAAATGCACTAGGACTAATGAGCGTATCAATCATAATTATATGTTCTCTTCATATTACTTAGTTATTAGAATGGCCTCTGAGTTCATTATTCCTTCTAGGTCATCCTACTGTATATTAATGATCAAATGAAAGGGTGTGCCTTTTCTAACTAAGAAGACTTGCTACTCATGCTTCCTATGAGTTATTCATAGTCTTATATTTTCCACTACCTAAATACTAGAATTTTTCTATTTAAATTTTAAAACATTTTTTTAAAAACTGACTAAATCAAGTCCTGGTGATAATGTGAAGGAACTGGAATTCTCATATATTACTAATAAAAATATAAAATGGAACAGCCACATAGAAAAAGAGTTTGGCTATTTCTTATAAATGACACATACTTCTAATTCTTCACCAAGTTTGTCAGGCTTAAGCAGCCATTTGAAATATTTCCCACTGGTTTTAATGCATGCCATAAATTTAAGCATAACTATTATTTTCTGCTTCGAGTACCTCCTTATCCTGATTAAATTTCAGTATTCCATTCCATTTTGCAGGGAGGTTATTAATGGAAATAGTCTTAGGAGATCAAGAACTAGCAAGTGCAGGAGGGGTTTTACACCATCAACTGTAACATAATGCATTTTATACAACCAACTCACTTCTATCATTTACTGTCTTCCATTTTTGGTCTTATTTCTTTTCTTACATTCTACTTATTTTTCTTTCCTCTTTGTCCTTCTCTTTTGCTTAGGCCAGTGATCCTTAATTCAAGATGTCCCTCAGAACCACGTGTAGACTTTTTTTTTTTTTTTTTTTTTTTGCGGTACGCAGGCCTCTCACTGTTGTGGCCTCTCCCATTGTGGAGCACGGGCTCCGGATGCGCAGGCTCAGTGGCCATGGCTCACGGGCCCAGCCGCTCCGCGGCATGTGGGATCTTCCCGGACCGGGGCACGAACCCGTGTCCCCTGCATCAGCAGGCGAACTCTCAACCACTGTGCCACCAGGGAAGCCCGCCACGTGTAGACATTTTTAAAAATAAAGACCTGGGCTCCACCATGTGATCCATGCATCTGTATGTTTCAGAAACTCCACATATAAGGTTGATGCGCTCAGCTCCTGGGGGATGCTGACTTAGGGTCTGCATAGGGAAGCAAGGTTGAACCTCTAGCACTGCCCCATGCTTTTGATATTGACACTTGCTCTGCAGAAACTACATATCTGCTGTGAGCATAACAAGTATATGCTTTACAGTTCCTTTACGTAAACACCAACTTAGCTTAGGAAAGTGAAAATACTGGCAGAGTACATGAAAACTGAGATCACAGCATGACCCTCTTCCATTTACTGCGATTTACCAGCTCTTCACCTGAATATCCATCCGCTCCCTAAGAACTCATTCCTACTCTCCCTTTTATATCAGCTTTTTATCTTCATTTGAGATATTGGAACCTAGCAGATGCTCAACAATTCTTTTGTTTGTGTTTGTATTGATTCATTTGTGTTTGTATTGATTCATTTACATTTATTTTACACTTAGTTCGTATAGTTTTAGCTACCTGGATACAGTACTATATAAGTATTTTTAAGCCTCCCTGAAACTATGTGTGTACAGCTGAAGCTACAGCTCTGTAATTCTGACTTGGGCTCTCTAAATGGGTTCTGGAATTAAAGTGTTCTCAGCTAACCACAGCCAAGAGCAGAGGCCAGGAGACTCCGCACTCAGAAAACACATCCCTGGGTCTATCCTGCTCCTGGCTGTGCTCTCACCCCTGCAACCAGTGAGCAACAACATTGGTTTTCCATAATCTACATTTAGACTTTAAATGCACTCTAGCTGCCAGTGTTATTTAATATAAAATTTTAACCACAAATATAAACTGATAGCCTCAAATTACCAAAAAGTTAAAGAAAATTAACATTAAGAACAAGAGGGACTTCCCTGGTGGTGCAGTAGATAATAATCCGCCTGCCGATGCAGGGGACACAGGTTCGATCCCTGGTCCGGGAAGACCCCACATGCCACAGAGCAACTAAGCCCCTGCATCACAACTATTGAGCCTGTGCTCTAGAGCCCGTGAGCCACAACTACTGAAGCCCGCGCACCTAGAGCCCTTGCTCCGCAACAAGAGAAGCCACCACAATGAGGAGCCTGCGCACCGCAACGAAGAGTAGCCCCCACTCGCAGCAACTAGAGAAAGCCCGCGTGCAGCAGCAAAGACCTGATGCAGGCAAAAATAAATAAATAAATCTTGGTGAAAATGAAAAATGTTTCTTTAAAAGGAAAAAACAAGGGAAGTCAAATTTTGCAAACAGGCTAACTTCTGAACAACATCATCATTAATAAAAGAAGCAGAAAAAACTCAGTAAAGTAAATATAATACCTTCAGAGATATTCAGAAGGCTATCACCTCCACAAATCAACCACAAAGATAGTTATGGGAGAAAAAAAGAAACCATTATTAGAGTTGTCTGGGGGAAAAAACTGTTTTCCAAAATAAAAACATGTGGAAAACAAAAAAAAAACAAGAAAAATCAGTTGAGGAGTAGACTAGATCAACTGAAAACCACATTTCTGAGATGAAAGATCGACCCAAAAGATTCTTGAAAAATTCAGTGCGGAAACACAAATGAAAAATGCGAGAAAATAGAGAAGAGACACAGAAGACAGAATAGGACATTGTAAAATACGTCTAGTAAGACATATATATGTGCATTATATATACACACATATTTATGCATTTACATATGTGCACACTTATACAAATACAGATGGGGATGAAGGCAGCAATTACATATATATAAATACACCAGATGTTCATGTATGTGTCTACATGTGTGCTTATATACATACATATGTGTGTATATAAATGTAATACACCTTACTAAACATATATATATAATAGAACCTTGTATAATGGAACATAATATACAGAACTGTGTACTTAATGTATAGAGAATACAAACAACACATTTCAAAGAGTCATGAACCACATCAGATGACTACGCTCTATATGTCTTTCTCCTTCCAAGCTCCCACCCCGATCTCTCTGACATTAATTTGCTTTCTGGTTGGAAGGTTTTCATCCATAATGGTTGATAGAAAGTATAGCCAAAAAGCCAAAGAGGTTTATTAATGAAAATACTGAAATGCAGATTTTACTACAATATCATTTTCCCCAAGGAATTAGTGGAGAAACAGATATAAGAGTCAGTAAATAGAGATTGGGAGAAGTACCCACCGGCACCCCATTTTTATCAGCATCTTAAACACAGGAAACAAGGAACACTGAATAACAAAGTTGTTAACAGTGATCCAAAATCCGTGGTCAAGGATGTCAGGATGTCAAAGAATTTGAAGAGAATGGCACTTGCCAATATTTGACGACAGGAATACTTCCTTATACAAACTATGCTGGGGATAAAGGAAGTGATGTTGACAAATATATTAAAACTAGCCAAAGGCATTACATTACCTCTGTGTTACCTTATTAAAATTTAAATATATATATATATATATATATATATACATAGCGTGGAAAAGGAGGACTAGAGGAGTGCTCTTGTAGTGTTGGATATATCCCACCATTTCTTGGTGCACCCACCCAAGATTGCTAATAAAAAAACATCTGTATTTGTACACTCAGCCAATTTCAGGACCTCCTCCCTTTGCTAAGGGTTTGAGAAGACAAATACCTTATTATGCTGTGAGGAACGCTGTGGCCCTGTGACAGAGCCAGGAGGTGACTGGTAAAGGTGGTGTCATACATGGAGGAAGCTCTATGTATAGTCAGGGGATGATACGGCAAGGTAACTTGAAAACATAGGTATCTCAACAACTCCTGGACTTGAGTCCCCCTCATTGTTCCCTAGAAATGTAACCTTAGACAAGCCACTTAATCTCTCTATGCCTCAGTGTCCTCATCTCTAAAATTGATTTTTTAAGGGGACTGATTTATAGACATGTTTTTAGAGTTAAAACTGCAGAATGTTTGTGAAAGACTACTCACATACTAAGTCTTCAATAAATGTTGATGATTTTGATGATAACGATAATGGTAACACTTGAGGAGAAGCACCCACTCAGCTCAGGAAACCATGTGATCTAAATACTACAGAGATTCCAGCTTAGCTTCAGGGCACAGACTCCCCCCTTGGTGACAGGAGGTTGAATTTTCTTTGCTATTGCTATATTTTATTTATTTGGCCCTATTATCTTAAATATTCCTTAAGCTATTAGAGAATAACCATAGACTGAATTAAACACATGCATTTCCTTAATTGGGTTTAATGGAATGTTATAAGTAGCTTTATTCTACTAATTATCATGGTTAACAGCCTTTACTTCGAAAAGTTCTCTTTAGCAGTTAATCTTCATGTGTGACCATTTCGTTTAGCATGGAGATTACTCCAAAAAGCACTAGGCTGAATGATGGACAAATCTATAAGATTTAGGCAAAAAAATGTTTCCCTTAATCCTAATGCAACTACCAGGAATAAACTCAGAGTGTATATCTATTTCTTTTTTTAAAATTATTAAAACAAAAACATTTGGGGAAATTCAGGGTCCTCCACAATTCTCTTGCCTTCAGATATTGCATAGGAAAGGATATAGTTCTATTTTCGAGTCCCTTTGCTAAGGATTGCTTGAAAAATTTTAGCTCATGTGAACAAATGCGTGTAAACCTATTGCCTTTCTTGATCAGGGAAAACAAACAGATGCCTCTGGGACCGGAAGACCAAATCCCCATCTCAATAGAGGGAGAAGAGGACACAGTAATACATGAAAGAAAGCCCGTAATGAAATCAATAGACAAAGAAAAGTTGGCATTTAAACCAGAACCATAAGAGGAAGTAAGGGAAAGATGGATAGCACAGTTTTGTGAGGATGTGTAAGGCAGGGGCTTCTGTGGGCATCAGGCAAATGTGAAGGAGAAAGAAGGGGAAGTGACATAGAACTAGCTTTGTGCTTATAGAGAACAGTGTCTAATTTATAATAAGCTGTCACTAAATGGTAGCTATTATCAATAGTTGTGTCATGTAGTTTTTAAATGTCCATAAATTCCTTAATACTTCTCCCTTCTTGCTTGCCTCCCCTTGAGTGTGGGCTAGCCTTGGTGCATTGCTTCCAATGATGAATGGGATAAGATGCATGTGCTAGTATGTAATTGCAGAGACTGGGACATAAAAGCCATCTCTGTGACTCTGTGGCTTCTGTGGCGCTCTCTCTCTTTGGATCACTCACTCCAAGAAAAGTTAACTGTCATGTCCCAAGCAGCAGTATGGAATGGCCCACATGACAAGGAACTGAGGCCAGCTGCCAACAGCCAATGAAAAAATGAGCCTTTGGTCAACAGTCACGTAAGTGGTCCTTCTTGAAAGTGGAACCTCTAGCCCCACTTCAGCTTCATCTAGTTATAACCCAGAGTTACATCTTTTTAAAAATTTTATTTTTACATTTCTTTGGAGAAATGTCTATTTAGGTCTCTGCCCATTTTTCAAACTGACATCTTGACTACAATTGCATTTGAAGACTCTTAGCTAGAAACACCAAGTTCAGGCCCTCTTAAGTTGTTTTGAGTTGCTAAATTTGAGAGTAATTTTTACGCAGCAATAAATAACTAATACACGCTACTATTCTTACTTTTGGTAAAGAGTTTAAAGGTGCATTTGCTTTTACTGCTTAGTGTACTGATTTACGAGATAATAATGAAGTGTCGTTTCAAATAAGTATAGTACTAAAATTTTTAAATCTCTGGTATATCAGAATAATCCTACCCCTGAAAGCATTGCTGCCTAGAAATCTGGGAACAATACAAATATAAAAATAGAACACAAATGGTTAATGAATCCTAGTTTAGTGAACAAGATGTGGCTGGATATAAAAGTTTGGTACTTAACGTGAAGAGCAAAAAGAAATGATGTGTTTTCTTCAGCTTGTCAAATTCTGTCCAAAGTCTGTCCCCAACACTAATTCTACGTTGCTTTGATGGGGAAAGAAAGAGCATAAAAGAGATATTTAAAAGAAGAAAAAATAATTTAAAAAAAGTTTTGAGGTGGAATAAAAATACAAGCCATCAAGTTCAGCCTCCACAGAATTTTCTTCCACAATATTTCTGACATATCTTAATGCAGCTTACTTCTTTCATAATTCCACTGATGGAGAATTGGTCCATTTACTTTCTAAAGCATGTTAAAATTTAGAAACCCCAAATGTTAGACTCTTGGTAGGTTCAAATCCCCCTTTCCCCTTGGACATACTTCTGCTATTCAGATGGAAATAGAAAAAAATTAGCATGTAAATCCTTCAAATTTGGAATAGTTAACATGTCAGCTTTTAAGTCCAGCAAAGACATGTGAAAAGGACATTGTGAAGCACTGGACACTCACACTCCTAAGTGAGAACAGAATTAAAGGCCAATAAATGTGTGGGGGCATTTTTGTGTGCAGTATGAGACTAAAAGCTGGGGATCCAAAGTCATGGCTTTAGACCAAATGTCCTGTCTTTTGTTCCCAGCTCTCAGCCCAAATTACACATAAATGCCCAACATTAAACTGTTGAAAAAGTATTGATATATTCTCCTCTATACTCTTTTCCCTGAACCTCTAATATTATAGGTCAGACTCATAAAGGTTAAGAGAGGATAATACATTTTGACAGGAGAATAAGTTCTTAAATCTATAACCAACTCTAATTTTGGATGCATCACTGATTATGAACAACATATATGCTCTAATTCTATAATTGTAATGAAAGTGATTGAATGACCTCTAGTCATATCATCGATAAATGTCTTGAGTTAGCTCATATAACAATATCATAAAACGTATAATAGAATGACCAGTGAGAAATTTGGGAATTAAATCATCGTATTATTTCATTTACATAAAGTCTATTCTAAAGAAAAGAAGGCAACCGCTTATACGACAAGCTTGATTAGTGCACAAAAAACAAAGGCAGTAGTAATTTTAGTAAAACCTAATTTTAATCAAGCAACACCATTTTCATTCATCATCTTTTGGCTATAATCACTGTCTTCACTCGAATGCTGAACAAAAATGATTGCTAATTTTTGAAGGTTAATATAAAGAGTTATGAAACTACACTTACGTCCATTGCTATAAAACACCACACATTCCTCACAATGCTTAAATATTATTCTTGGGACTACAGCTGAATCTACCTAGGTGTCTTTGTGTATATAAAATCTTATCTCACACACACACACACACACACAAGTAACTGAAGTCAGGGGAGTATATAATGCCTTGTGATGACAAAAAACAGTATAATGACAAGGAAAAACACAGGACAGGGCTCAGACACAGACATATTGCTATCAGTGGATGATAACCAATAAACCAAAAAATATAAATCCCTGTTTCTCATAGCTTGAAGATTAGAAAAACTATTCCTATACCACAAATTCACCCTTGGCCTATATGCAGCCATCAAAGAATGTATAGATTTTGATAAAACGTATTTAATATGTAGTTATACTTCTGACCCATGAATAGTGTGCTTAATATATTAAATTAAAAATCCAGGGCTTCCCTGGTGGCGCAGTGGTTGAGAGACCGCCTGCCGATGCAGGGGACACAGGTTCGTGCCCCAGTCCGGGAAGATCCCACATGCCACGGAGCGGCTGGGCCCGTGAGCCATGGCTGCTGAGCCTGCGCATCCGGAACCTGTGCTCCGCAAGGGGAGAGGCCACAACAGTGAGGGGCCCGTGTACCGCAAAAAAAAAAAAAAAAAATCCAGGTCTTCAATGATATCATAACAAAAATATTTTCTAATGTGTTATATTGGATTGTGGCTATAAAATAATATATCCTTTGCTTAGCTGATCAAGGAGTATTTAAGTTTAAGAAATCTTGTATACATGCAACTCAAGCTGTATATTCAATTTCAGTGCAAGATGCAATAAATGTTACACAATTATACACACACATGCGTGCGTGCACACATATATAAATGCATACTTGTGCTGTATTATGGCCCATTTTATAAAGCGTCTTGCTTAGTTAACATGAGATTCATTCAGTGTGTAACTACTGCCTTTGTCAGGTCCTCCTCATCTCCTACCTCTGCAAAATTCACCCTGAACCCCATTTATAGGCTCAGCTGTACTTTAGAAATAACTCTGGAATTATACAGGAGGTTTCTAAGCACCTAATAATAAGTAGTATTCTTAGATTCAGAATCATAACAGAGTATTTGGTATTTAACAGTATCCCTGTAAGTGTTTGTTAAATACAAGAATAAAGGTTATCTGCAAGTTTAATCTCTAACTCTTAGCTTGGGGTACAACTCTCATAACGGGATTTCTGCTTATTTCTAAAATAACAACCCTACAGTTCACAGGGTACCAATAACCAATCTTGCTCACTGCTTCAAAATTGCAGTCTTATCAACCTGCCCAATGACACCGTCTCTCTGGGTATAGCATCCTGACATTTTGCTCAATATCCCAAATCCCTAAAGAATCCCCCTAGTAGAACTTAGGGTCTGGGATCCTGCCAAGACCAGAATCTGCGTGCACAGCTGCAGGCCTGCCTTCTATTCGTTTCTCTTCTTACATCCATCAGGGCCTGTCTCTGTTTACCCGTCGTGACGCACCTGGACGTAACCCCTCAGGGCCCACAATGCAGCAGGACTGGTGCCTATGGACGGTGTCCACACCTTTAAAATCCAGGCCTTGAGCAGGCTGTCCCCCCACCGGACATCAAACTGTGTGTCCTGTCCCTCCCAGGGGGCCGTTTTCCTCTTCAACTAGCCCAACCAAAAAGGGCAGATCCTGAAATATTACTTCCCTTGTCAGTTCAGTCTGTAGAAAAATAAACGTCTCCTTCATCTTATATATTTGAAAATTGAATCAGGTTTCGTGAAATTTAAGGAAGGACATACCAATACCATCGCCACCAAGAAAGAAAACTAAGCATAAAATCTAAATGTTACCTCTATAAAGTCACTTTATAAATATCTTAATTAACAAGAAAGTCAAGTCTTCCTTACAATTTAGTTGCCACATGAATATTATAAATTGAAGTTCAAATCAGATGGGACATTATTTCTGAAATTTTTTTTAATGAGAATTTATGCTTCTGAAAATTCCAGAAATTTTCTCTTTCTGGAATACCTCTATCAGTTGAGTTCTACGTGACTCTATGCATTAAGATGAAGTAGAGAATCTCTGGGAAACTCCTATCAGAGCTGTCTCCTAACAAAAATTACTATGAAGGACAAAAATTACCTTCCGGATGCTATAAAATGGTTTAACAAGCTAGAGTTATTTACATCTGGGTAACCAATAGAAAAATATTTAATATTAATTATTTGATAGGCTTCTGATACCGTTTTATAATGTCTTATAATGTATGCACATGCTGAATAAACTATACAAGCGCTATTTATGGTACCTACCTACAAAAATATGTCATGCATATTTACCTTTTCTATGATATATTTTGCCAGAAACTTCAAATGAAATAATAAGAGATGACCATAAAAACAATAAAACTGTTGAAACCTTGCTTTAGCCAGTGAAATTATTTTATTGACATCTGTGATAGTCCTAATAAATGACCAATACAGAGTCTCAGACTACTTGTCCTTTTTTTCCTTGACAAAATGCATAACTTTAATGCACTTCTAAGGGGAACAGTTAAAGACAGAGGTAATGAAAGTTTATAACAGATTTACTTGGAATAAGCTTTTTCAAGAGATGTCCTGGTATTAGAACTAATTCTCCATACTCTCTTAAACCCACAGAAATAGACAATGAAAATGATGTGATTTTGACGCACCACAAGATCTTAAATCAAAGACAGATACAGAATTCTTTTAAAGATTTCCAGCATCAGGTAAAATGGGAAAGGTTTCCACTTAAAGTACCCTTACCAGGATCCTTCTTTACCTCAGCATCTCAATTTCTACCCAGTGGTATTACTGAGTTAAAGAGACTCTGATAGTCTTTGCTGGGACAAGATGAAGAGCGAAAACGTGAATTTATACCAAATTAAGTGAATTTATACCAAATTAATTACTCTTAAATTAAGCTGAGGTATCCATACTTTTGTAACACCTATCCTGTTTTTCCTTCTACAATTTAGCTGTAATTTCTAAGTTCCCTTTCTTCACACCTTTCTCCTCACACGCCTTCAATAAGGACTTTGCCTAAAACTGTCCCCCTAAGCTTCTCCTTTCAGATCACTCTCTCCTCATGTGTACATTGTAAAGTTGCCAAGAAAATATTCTTGATTACATCCAGCTTAGTTCCTGCCTTCTCCACACACAAGGATTATGGGAATAGTCCCTATTTCCCTGTATCTCAAATTCCAAATCTCAGATGGCGCCGCAGAAGAAAACTACACGAAAGCGTCAACTCACTCTTTAGAATACTGCATTTTACTTTCTATTAGTTTTAATGTATTAGATCTATTATGTGGGGGGAGAAAATAATTTTCCTTCTTCCCTTCTTGGCTGAGACACGCCTGTAATAAAAAGACAGATTGACAGAAGAGAAACAAAGGTAAATTTAGTAACATGTACACCTTCTGTATACCTGGGAGAGACCCAGGAAAGCTGAGTAACTCCCTGAAATGGCCTAAGCCATCACCTTCAATATCATCTACGGCTAAAGACAAAAGATGTTGGGAGGAGGAAGACCTGTTACGGGAGGTGACCAGGAAAAGCGCAGTAAATGAAGGTAAGGTGGTTTATGCAGATTTAAGTCCTTGCCTCCTTCACTGATAAATTTCTAGAGATTTAGAGTCATCCTCCTATTCCTGGTATAGGAGGGAGACACCTTCCAAATGGAGATTTCCCTTATACACAATGTAACTTTTTCTCAGCTTCACCTCTGTCTGTTTCTTAAAAATAACCAGCTTAGGTGGTAAAGAAACAGACACAGGTGAAGCTCTGAGAAAACTGAGAAAAAGTTACATTTTGTATAAGGGAAGTCTCCATTTGGCCATCGACAGATGAATGGATAAAGAAGATGTGGCACATATATACAATGGAATATTACTCAGCCATAAAAAGGAATGAAACTGAGTTATTTGTAGTGCGGTGGATGGACCTAGAGACTGTCATACAGAGTGAAGTAAGTCAGAAAGAGAAAAACAAATACTGTATGCTAACACATATATATAGAATCAAAAAAAAAATGGTTCTGAAGAATCTAGGGGCAGGACAGGAATAAAGACACAGATGTAGAGAATGGACTTGAGGGCACAGGGAGGGGGAAGGGTAAGCTGGGATGAAATGAGAGAGTGGCATGGACATATATACACTACCAAAGATAAAATAGCTAGCTAGTGCGAAGCAGCCGCATAGCACAGGGAGATCAGCTGGGTGCTTTGTGACCACCTAGAGGGGTGGGATAGGGAGGGTGGAAGGGAGATGCAAGAGGAAGGGGATATGAGGATATATGTATAGCTGATTCACTTTGTTATAAAGCAGAAACTAACACACCATTGTAAAGCAATTATACTCCAATAAAGATGTTAAAAAATAATAATATAACCTACAGAGGTGAAAAAAATAAATAAATAACCAGCTTAAAATAATCAACATGCCAAAGAGGCATATTTCACTCCCCTTCAACTACAAGAGAACATATATTTCAGGAAAATTCTTGATCCTAACCTAAAATTTTGTCCTAGTATTTTTCCCCTGTGATAAGTGCGGAGATTCAGAACCTCAGCAGAGTAAGTTTCTTGTAATTTACCTTCTAAGTTCTTGTCTAATTTCTTTACTGCCCTTCTTCTCCACCAAAGCTACTAGTGAAGAAACCCAGTTATATAGGGAAGTTGGCTATATTTGGCTAAATCCATTCTTTCTTTTTGCCTCATTCCTCCACTTCCCGTCCTGGCCTTTTACACAAGGGGACACGGCATCGCCTGTATTCTGAAATCTAAACTAAAACACCATGTATTTGTTACCTCACACGCTCTCTTAGGGTCAGGAATTTGGAAGTTCCCGGCCCAGTGGCTCTGGCTCAGAGCCTCTAAGGAGTTTGCAATCTTCACCTGATTACTCCTCCTCTCAATCATTTCTACCTTTTTACCATAGAAACCTTATTTTATCACCCCTTTCTCCACTTAACCTCATTTGGTTTATTTATTTATTTATTTATTTTGTGGTACACGGGCCTCTCACTGCTGTGTCCTCTCCCGTTGCGGAGCACAGGCTCCGGACGCGCAGGCTCAGCGGCCATGGCTCACGGGCCCAGCCGCTCCGCGGGATCTTCCCGGACCGGGGCACAAACCCGTGTCCCCTGCATCGGCAGGCGGACTCTCAACCACTGCGCCACCAGGGAAGCCCCTCATTTGGTTTATTAAATGCTGGTGAAACTGACGAATAGTCTGTTCCGTTCTGTTAAATTCTCAGAAAGATCTATATTAAATATTAAGAAAGCTGTTGTGTTTTGAGCCCTCTGATGCAAACAGTGGTAACTTTAACTAATTTGTCGTGTGATTTCTCTTTGGCTAGCAGAAGAGCTAGGCAGAAGAAGGTTGATCTCAAACACCCTTGTTCCATAGTTCCTACAAAAACTACTATAAAGCTCATTGCTTTTATTTAACTTATTTTATTTTATTTTTTTTTTTCTTCTCTACCAGGTTTTCTAGCTTATGATACAAACAGCAACATTATCCCAGAAATGCTTATAGGAAAAACAGTTGAACCAATGAAACAGAAGACTGAGGAAACATTAAGGAATTGTTCAGAATAGTGATCACATTTTAGAAAAGGATATGCACTAAAGATACAAATTCAGATGAAGAAAACACACATCCCAATATTCTATTATTTATGGCATAAAACATGATAAAACCATTTAAAATGTTTTTTAAAAACATTGTTTAAAAATCATTTTAACACACAAGTCACTTTGAATGGCTCATTATCTGAAAGATCCATAACAACTGAATAAATTACTGTGAAATTTCTTGCAAATAATCCGTTTGAGCTTTTGTGGACAGATAATAAAATGCATTTCTTTGCTTTAATATAGAAACTTCTTAAAAATGTTTTATCAATAACCATGTCCCCTACTCAGAAAATAGTTACATTATGATTATGGCAGAATAAAACACAGACCTGAGAAATATTTTAAAGGATTATCAATATTCCATTTTAATCATCCATTTAAGTTTTGAGCTGTTTATAAGTACACTCAGTTCTTGTCATTGGCAGTAGTTAGGATCTGAACAGTCACTGAACAAGAATTAGCAAACACTGAACCTCTGTTTCTAGGGGAAACACTGGATTAGGTCCCTGCAAACACCTGGTCACATTTCTACCAACTGATCAATAAATAACCTTGCTTTAGGTCTGTTTCTGTTGAAAGACACTGTCAGAGAGGAGGAAAATCTCCTCTACCCTTCTAGGACCTTCTGGCTGCCCTAAGAATTAAATGGACATGAGACAGATTAACAGGAGAAAATCAAACAGAGTTTAATCGCATGTATATGTGGGTGAGACCCAGGACAACTGAGTAACTCCCCCAAACGGCTGAAACCCTCTCCTTAAATACCATCTTCAGCTAAAAACAAAAGAGGACTTTGGGGGTAGTGGTTTGGGACGTCAAAGGAGGGGAAGGCAACTCAGGTGAAAATGAAAAAGCAAATGTTTGGTAAACAGGTGTTTGCTGGGCCCTGCAGATCACAATGGGACACAGCGTGGACTCTGGTGTCTGGGTCCTGTTCCCCTACCACACCCAACCCATATTCTTTGAACATATCTCTGGAGATGAGCTCTATACCAGGAACAGAGCCTTTATCTAAATTCTTTAGGCAGCTAAGGGGGAGGTAAAAAGAACATTTCCTGAGCCTTCTGTTTCTTAAAAATAACCAGCTTACCTTAACCCTCATGCCACAGGTGGGGTGGCAAACTGTGCTGCCTTAGGACACCTTCTTTAATATATACCGTTGCTCCATTAACACTGAACCTACAGCCAAAGCACTCTAACTCACACCTGAATGATGCTTGTCTCACACATGTAACTTCTCTAAAAGGCACATGGGAATGCTACTCAACACTTCAGCACTAGGCTTGGGGCCATTTTCACCAGTGAAATCACAGACGAAACTCACAAAAGTGTGAAAACCATGGCACTAAATAGACTGCAAAAGGGAGGCTTGTCCACAGTAGAGACTGAAACTGAAACAGAGCAGGACCCGGTGGGGCTCCTGGGCACAAAAGTCTTTCCTTGTCCTCCGTTTCTTGTTTATGGTAAATGGGCTTCATTCAGCCTCCTTGACCTTCCCTGAGTTCCAAAGGCCAGGTTCAAAGAGTTGCTTCTCAGGGAAGGAGGGGATGCAGAGATGCAGGAGGAACAGTGAAGAAACAATAGTGCAGCCTTGGGGCAGGGTCCTGGTTCCTCCTCAAGGAGTACACATAACAAGATCTTTGAGTTCTTCTGCAGGAGCTAAGGCCCCCCACCCAAGTGGAGGCTGGTAACTTCAGACTGAGCACCAGATTCCTGGAACACCACCCTGTTACCTCATCACCAACCAATCAGGGGAAAGTCTGCACACAGTAGAAGATAAACAATACTGTGACCCCCTCTCCAAATGATTCTCCCTCTAAAAACTCTGAGGGTCGGCGGAATCTTTACAGTTGCTCTGGCCTTCTGACTACAGCAGCACTTCCTTTCGAACCGACACTTGTGTCTCGAGGTTTGGGTTTTGAGTAGCTGAACCTGAGTTTGGTAACAAATCCAGAAGTCGGCATGTCCCCTCGTTTGACCTCAGCTGGGAATGTGTGCATCTGGTGCTCACATCCTTAGCTCCTCTGAGCATGTGGCAACAGTGAGAGCTCTGAGAGTGCCGCCTCTGGGGTTACAAATCCATTTTAGTGAGTACGTGAATCCACGAATACAGAACCCGTGAACTAGAACACATTTCAAATGACCTTGAAATGTAAAGACCATACTTTTCTTTGCCTCCTACAAACTGGGTGAATTTGATGTATTCCCAACATCCTCCTATTTGACCATCCCCACTTCACTGGCCATTGTGCATCTCTGTTAACTGCAGGCCAGTAAATCTGCCACGCTTTCAGCATCACATAACTGCTCCGCCTTCATCTCTCTCATTTGGTTCTTCAGATTTCCATATCCAAGCATTCCTTTCAAATAGACTCAACTTCCTACCATCTTGAACAACTTTTTCTGAGACTGTGCCATGTTCCTTAACTGTTATTCATTTTCTTTCTGTTTTATGTTCAAATCTTTGAATAAATCACTGATATCCGATAACATGACTTCATCTCCCTATTAGCCCTTAATTCTTTAAAAATCTGGCCACTGCATCCAACACCCAATTAAAATTTCATTCTTCACTGACATCAAAAACGTCTGTCCTGCCAATTCTGAGGGCTTTGGCTCAGATGTTACTTAAGCACGGGGCACTTGCTGCCTCATGCTCTTTCCACTCATACATCATGCTTTTCCTGCTTATCTGACATCTGATCTTTGATGCTGCTGCTTTTCTATCTCTGTAACCATCTCCTCTTTTTCTTCTCTCCCACTATCTGTAGGCATTTCTAAGACCAAGGACATTCAAACATTTTGACGATGTTGAAATAAATTTCTAGGCCCAAGATGGAACCACTCCCATCCAGGGTGCCATGTCAGCCAACTGAACGTTCCTGTTCCTGTAAATGACCAGAAGTGCAGGACATTTAGTCAGCCAATCCCCAAACGCCACCAACTCTGGGCTCTACACTTACTTCCTTGTCCCTTGATCTTTCTACTTAAGGTCAGATACACAACCTTCAGGCATTCATGGCAGTTCCGCGTTGCCACTTTGAACATTCTATAAAACTCATTCTTGCCCAAAATCCCTCAGAAAGAGGGCCCCAGGGCTGAGGCAGTGTATCCCCCAACCCATGGATTGTTTTCCCTTGAATAAAGAATATCAAGGTGTTACTAAATTGTTACAGTTTTGCATTTAACTACAACCCACAATATCAAATACGTGTTATATCGTGACAGTGCATGTACACACACACACACACACACACACACATATGCACACAGAAACATGAAAACACTTGATATAAAGGGTTGCAAAATAATTCTCCTTATTAACTGCAATGCACTCTGATGCTCCTTTCCTAGTCTACTGTATTCTTTTTCTATATTTCTATTCCTATAATATTCTATTTCTATAATATTTTCTATAGTATATTTATATAACACCTCTCAAAAAGTGTTTCTTTCTGTCCTTAAACCTTCCCTCTAAAATGCAGCTCAGTGCTTTGGGCTTGCCCTAGAGACAGGCCTAAATGTTGCCAAATACACAATGAAAACATTTCAGATAGGGAGTCTTTACAAATATTAAAAAGGGAGAACGATTCAAGAATACGTTTTCTTGAAAAGATTAAAATGCAAACCTGCTATATATTTTTTTTAGATGCTAAAAAATATTTTGGAGGCAACAATAAAAATTCCAGTGGGCTTTTGCTAATAACTTCCCATAATTGTAACCCCATCCTCAACATCTTTTCTCTTTAGCTGGTGATGGTATTTCAGGTGAGGCTTCCACCATTTCAGGGAGTTACTCAGTTTTCCTGGGTCTCTCCATGTATACAGGAGGTATACATATTATTAAACGTTTGCTTGTTTTTCTCCTGTTAACCTGTCTTGTATCAATTTAATTATTAAACCAGCCAAAGAACCTAGAAAGGAAGAACAGAAAAGTCTTCAATCCCTAACAGTGTACACAGCTGGCAGGACACTTCACTGGCTGAATACTGCTCACCCTGGAGCTTCTGGAGCTCAGGGATGCCGAGGTCTTTGGCGGTGTGGGGAGTCACCACCTCCATCTCCCAAATCTCTGCCTGCCTGCAGGGCCTAATGGAAGAAAGAGTGGTGAGACTCCTCTTATTTTCTCACTTTAGATGAGCAGGAAAAAACATTTGTGGAGCTAACTGCTTGGGGATAGAGACTGTGGGAAACACTTGTTATGAGTGCTCTAGTTGTCTACTGATCCCAGCGATGGCCACTGCTGTCTTCTGTCTCTCCCATGTGGTTCTACATCCTGAGAACTTGGCTTTATGCCCAGTGAGAATATTCTTTCCAGTCTCCACCAACTGGAGAATTAATGTACTGGCCTGTATCCAGCAGGCAGCTGAATAAGCTGTGGATTCAATGAGCCATTGGTTAGAAGCACAGGTGACAACACGGGCTTGTGACTGGCATCTCTGGCCAGGCCAGCAATCAAGGGAGTGTGTCATAAAGGGCTCAGGTCTGCAAGGGGCTTTTGTCATCTCAACCTGCACTGTCTTGTTAGTTCTGGAAAAGTCCTATGCCAGTAGCGCCTGCACAGTGTCACAGATTAAGGGGTCTGTGACTGGAGGCACCTTACATTCCCATGGGAAGCCAAAGACGCCATTTGCACTACACCATTCTTACCACCTGTGACAGCAAGGTCTTCACTTTCTTAGACTGTCTTTGGGAGTGCACTTTCTGGATCTTGTGAGGTTTGCTTTCTTTGTACTCTCTTCTAGGATGCCTCTAGCATCCTTGGTTAAGCCATAAAAAGGCTTATTGGTTTGAGTCCCTAGTGAGATTAATAAATCCAGACAATGGATGCTTTAAATTGGCTATAATCTTTAAAAGTGTAAAAAGCTTTCATCCTAAACAACTGTCTCGTTGGTACCTTTGGAAAGAAGAAATTAAAAAGCAGATACAAAGAAATATAACCGCTAGCCTTAAAGACTCCCTTAACAAGATGAAAGAACAGAAATTAAACTTAGAATAAAAATTAAAATCCACATCTAATGTAAATTCCACCCTTTTCTATGCCCATTTATCCACAACTCCCTGACCCAACCCTCCAGAAGATCTTTTTGATCTCTGGGTCCCCTGTCTAAACACTCCCTCTCAAAATCCAGACCCACTGCCTTAGCAAATTCCCTTAGAACCCAAAAAATCTCCAACTTCTCCACAGAATTCCCTAAATACCCAGCTGCCTGTTTTGATTTCCCTCCCTTTACAAGATTTACAGAGAACACTCCAGCCTCATCTCCAGGCCTGCAATATACAAGCTACTAGTGTAAACATTAAAATCCAGGAAACAAACTTAGCAGAAGCCTCAAGAGGGGCAGTAAGGCTTGCTTTGCTGTCCTTTACAATTCCCCCTACTTCCCAGGGCTCTGTAATCAGGCTCTGCCAGCTTCAGGTCTTCCTGTGTGATGTCTTTTGTGGATGTATCCTGGATCCCCACCACAAAGAATGTATGTCCCCTGGACAAGAGCAGATCCTCAATAAACTACGCACACAGAGAGAAAGAGGCAAATTAGAAATAACATAGTTGGACGGGCAGATCAAGCCATTGATACCACTCAGGCAAGGAGCCAATTCTCTGAGGAATTAAAAACAGCTGTCCTTTGTTTTACAAACCTAGTCTTTACAGAAACAGAGGTGTGTTTCCAGAAACAAAGTCTCACCCAGCCCAAAACCTCCCCTATTCATGTCAAAATGCTTGTGGATATTGAGACATCAGAAATAGAACTGTCCTGCACTTAAGAAAAAGAAGAATAATTTTAAACAATAACTAGCCTAGACCTCTGAAGATAGTCAAATATGCTCCCAAAATTCCATTTTTGAAAAAACTTAGATACTTTCTCTGTGCCTTTGTGATGTCGTTCTTCTACCCTACCTGCTCTAGGACTTAAGAACCATTCTTTGAAATACTAACTTTAGGAAAATTATTCCCTTCAGGGGGGAAAATAAAGGGGGAAGGGGACTATTTGGAAGTTGGGCAAATGAGAAATCTTAAAAATCTTCTCCATATATTTTAGTAACAAAAGCATTAGCCACAGAGGTTGTAAGATCTCTGTTTGCATCTATCTGTATGTTTCTCTCTCTCTTTCCCTCATATATATCTATCTCTCATATATATCTATATATCTATATCATATATATATATATGATGTGTGATATTTTTCTATCTCCAGATGGTTTTACCAAAATTAATTTATAAAGAAGTCTATTTAGTTGGGTTCAAGGCAAGTGCTTGTAAGAATTAGGTAGTCTTAAAATTATCAGAAATATAATAGAAGCTAACCAACCCAAATGCTTTTCAGGTTCACAAGATTTGAGAAATTACTTGGTATTAAAGCTAGTTGAAGTTTGTCGGTTTAATTAAAATATGCATGTTTTTAGAGTTATCAACATTGGTTATAATGCAGACATACAACTTTTTTCTTCCTGAATTCATTAGTCAAATAAGTTCATGTTATCTCTGTTACATAACTTGTCAGTAAGGAAAATAACTTGGTCAGAGGAAATTTTCATAAGGAATCTAAATATAATCATTGAAAACAAGTAAATTAAATGGATGTAAGTGATATAAAAGTTTCTAGGTGAACTTTTCAAACAGTTTCACCATGTGTTTTTGAAAACCTGAATACTTAAAGTTTTGTTAAGTTAGATTAAATGGTGGATAGCCACTGAATACCTAGATCATTCCCAAATAAGATAAAATACTGAAACATTAATTACTGAAAATAGGTTTATCCACTTTGGCTTCCTCTTACAAAGAAACTAAAGATATGTGGGTTTATTAATAAACATATTTGGTACCACACTGAGAAATTTTCTATGAGAAAGCACATTTCTAGAAATTATAAAAAGTATAAGTTTGCCAATCTGCAGAATGCTAATGTAAAGGACAGTTCATAATTGCTTAGTTTTTAGTTTTCATTAGAAATTAAAGGCCTCTAAGGGTTAAAAAAAATCTAATATATGTGGTTAAAGCTACTACAAACAATAAGGAAAACATCTCCATATGCAAGGGAAGTATGATGTGTGTTTTTAGTAAAAGAAAATTCATGAAAAAGGAGTCTTTGGAAATGAATTTCATTTGTGGTCACAACTGGCTAAGATTGAACTAAATTTAATTAAGTGAGTTTTAATATCAAAAGTAAGATCCCACCAAAAAAAAAAAAAAAAGCAAGATCCCACAAAATTAGAAAGAACAAAGTTTTTTGGGCTATTGGTCTGCTCTTGATAACATACTGTAAAAAGTTTTTCTGCACCTTTTAAAATAATCTGTCTAAAAACAAGATTTTGTGTTTTGTCACAATTTTCTGTGTTCAGAAAGCTGAACTTTCTCTATTAAAAGAACTAAGTTTTTTGTTTGTTTGTTTTTACAATGATTTAACTTTCTGTATTTGCGTTTAACATCTTCTATCATCACTCTGGCTAAATGACAAACTAAGCATTGTTTCACACTGATCTATGAGCCTATCTGACCAAGTATTTAAAACCTTTTTGATATTTTTGACAAATTTCTCAGAATCAAATTCTAAATAGTTTTTTTTTTTTTTTCCCCTGAAACTAACTTCAAAATCTTCCAGGGCCTCCCTGGTGGCACAGTGGTTGAGAGTCTGCCTGCCGATGCAGGGGATACGGGTTCGTGCCCCGGTCTGGGAGGATCCCATATGCCGCGGAGCGGCTGGGCCCGTGAGCCATGGCCGCTGGGCCTGCGCGTCCGGAGCCTGTGCTCCGCAGCGGGGGAGGCCACAACAGTGAGAGGCCCGCGTACCGAAAAAAAAAAAAAAAAAAAAAAAAAAAAAAAAAATCTTCCAGAGGGCCCCTGGAACATTTCAAAAGATTTGTTCCCTCTCCCTATAAAAAGAGAGATGTTAAACTAATTAGGCTTATATGATATGTTAAAATACATGAGAAACATTGTCAAATAAGAAGTAATACACAACCTTCTTTGTTTTGTGTTTATGTAGGTATATAAGCGTTTCAGAAGTTATGTGAAATTCCTAGAAATTTGTTAGATCCTGGTGTAATGTTATCAATCATAATTCCAATTATTATCTTAAAATGTGCTATGTTACAGAAATAATCAAATTTCTTTGTTAATTCCATTACAATGAATTCTCATCAGATCTTTAACCATGGCAATTTTTAAGTCTTTTGTCATTTACAGAGAGTCACTGTTTTACTTGGATGCTTTTGTAAAAATATTCCTGCAAAAATTCTTCAATCTCAAGGAGATTCATGGAAAGGACTTTTGATACACACAGGTTTATGATAAATTTAAGTTCATACCACTGAACTGGGTAAGAACTTACAGAATTCTAATGGAAAAACTGGATTCATAAAACTGCTAATGAAAGATCAAGATCAACAAGAATTAATTACATAGCCCTGAATGAGCTAAAGATGATTATAATTTTATGACATTGCTCATTTTTTAATGTTTTATTTCTCCAGATTTAATGAAACTCCTCTTTTCTCTTAAGCTACCTATGACCTAGAGCAATTTGGTAAAATATACCTTTGTGGACAAAGATGAAACATTTATCTTTGCTCCTTACCTGATACCTCCAGAATTCAAAAACTCTTAGTATTTTTATTTTCAAGACTATATATTTATTTGCATAAGTTCAATAAGAACCCGTTCTCCTTGTAACAGAACACAATTGGAAACAGTGGTTATAATTCCAAGGCTTTGACTGGAATGTCATATTTGTGAATAACGTGCATGGATTCAGATATTAACCCACAGCTTTAGGGAACTATGGTTGGCTTTCTGGAGCTAATAAAGACCCTTGGAACAATTCGTCTGATACTTTGCTTACAGGGTTCCTGGCAGCCTTACCAGGTGAGTAAGGAAGATCACTTCCTGGAGGGTGCAGGAACCTCAGGATTTTTCTCTCAAGAAGAGAGAAATTCACCCGAATCTATAAGTATTTCAGGCACAGTCTGATGGCAAGTATTTGGCCTGGTTTCTTGCCTCAAGAGGTTGTTTGTTTAAAGTTTAAATAAGAGATTCCTTAGAAAAGTTCCAGCAAAGCAGATTTAAAAGAGCCTATCCAATCAATCACTATTCTTGCTACACTTTTATAAATAACCAGGCCAAGGTTATTGAATCTAGACTTATTCTGCAAACAAATTAGTCTTAATTTGGCTATCTTTGGTAGAAATGAGGATGATTTTATAGAGAAATATTACGTTTCAATAGCACACCTCTGTGGCTATTAGATTCCACTGTTGTTCATTGTCGTTGAGATTTTGTTGTTTATTGTAAACTGTCCAGGATCCTAAATTCTTCTACTTTCCTCCAACATCTGGTTACAAGTCTCCAAATTAACATTTTCAATTCTCTCTTATATTTTTGACTTGGAATCATTGAGAACTAAAGCTGCCCTTTTTCCTGAAGCTCTGCAAACTGAAGCTGAACAACTTGATATAAACTTCAGTGAAATCACTACAATAGTTCATGTCTAGACGATCTTCTTTGGGCCTGTTGCTGTGTGATTCACTCAGAAAGTTTACCAATATACTCCATGACATCAGAGACAGTCTAACTGTAAACTGGGAAAATCTGTCAGATTGCCACTACCTGCCCTCACTCCATCTGAAGATCCTTTGAGCCTGACATCTAGAAATCTTCTCCACTGTCAGCACTCAGGACTCAGACACTGGGTTTATAATTTGCTTCAAATCATTAACTTTTGTTTTTCTTTTGTTTCCATAGAAATGCCTCTTATTAAATACCTAACCTTCGAAGCCCACATGCAAGACCATCTCCTGAAATGAAACACAACTGTTTAACTGAACTGAGCTATTCTCAAGACTGAGACGGTTTAGTAATATATGTAGGAATCTGTCAACTTAGCTTCTGGACTATTGAAACTTCTTGGGGGAAGATTCAATTTCCAGAATTTGCCACCCCAGAATATGTCATTTTGGTATGAGGATTATTTTAAACTGGTTATTCTTAAGAAACAGCAGACACAGATGAAGCTCTGAAAACTTCTGAAAGAGACATTTACATGTATAAGGGAAATCTCAATTTATAAGGGTGTCTCCCTCACTGTACCAGGAAGCAGAGATGACCTTATCTCTAGAACCTCTTATCAATGCAGAAGGCAATGACTTAAATATGCAAAACAACCTTACTCTTCTTTATATAGCTTTTCTTGATAATCTACCATAACCGGTGGGGGGGTGGGGAATTGACATCAGGTTGGCTCATCAGTTACCAGGGAAACCAGCAGAAGGGCACACCCCTCACCACCACTTTGATAAGTATAGTGGAGAGTTCTGATCTAAAGCTAGAACGATCACTAGCTGGGCTCTGGGGCAAGTATGTAGGAAGGTCAGTCTTGTGAGTAGGTGTAGGTGAAGCAGGCACTGGTCGGGCAGAGGATGTACAGAGAGCAAGAGAACAGCCACCTTGAGTGACCTGGCCCACACAATGCTTTTAACAAAATATGGTATAGAAAGATATTTTTAGAGTAGCAATATTACAGTTGAATCTAGAAAACAGAGTTACTGAGTTTCCAGAAAAAGAAACCATGTCTCTAATGAAACAATGTGTATTTATAAACATATAAAATAAAACCTTAATTAACCAAATTCTGATCAAGTTTGTACTGATATTTCTGATTAAAAGAAGGACTTTCTGTTAGTGTCAAATCTTTTTCTTTTCTTTTTTTTTTTTAAAGAATTTATGATTCCCAGGTGCTGGTCCAGGACCACACTGTGAGAATCACTAGATTTTTTTTTTTTTTTTTGGGCTGTGTTGGGTCTTCGTTTCTGTGCGAGGGCTTTCTCTAGTTGCGGCAAGCCGGGGCCACTCTTCATCGCAGTGCGCGGGCCTCTCACTATCACGGCCTCTCCCGTTGCGGAGCACAGGCTCCAGACGCGCAGGCTCAGTGGTTGTGGCTCACGGGCCTAGTTTCTCCGCGGCATGTGGGATCCTCCCAGACCAGGGCACGAACCCGTGTCCCCTGCATTGGCAGGCAGACTCTCAACCACTGCGCCACCAGGGAAGCCCGAGTGTCAAATCTTTTAATTTTTAAAGTTTTCCTGTCATCCTTCCTGATTTGCAGACTGAGGCTCTATTTAAATCTATATCAATAAAAGTGAATCGGCTCTAAGTGAGGGGCAAAGTGGCTGTGTCATGATCAAGCACATTAGCTTTACTTCAAGAAGTTTGGAACATCTGTTTTGTTTGGATAAAGGTATAATTTTACTTATTTACTAATTCCTGCCTGTATGCAGATACTGTAACTGAGCAGGACCCTATAGGGCCTTCCCTGGACAGACCTCTCCCCCCATCCTCTGCTTTCTCTCCTCTCCGAAGTACTTGGATAATAGTGTCCGATGCACATTTCCTGAGTTATTTTACAGACGTGAAAACTCCCACCAAGAAGAAGAAGTTAACTACTTGATGACCATGAGGACATAGCCCGCAGACCTACTGGAGCCTGAGGATTGATGACCTTAACCCCTGTGACCCCACCCTGTTTCCTCACCATCAACCAATCAGAGAATTGTGCATGGGCTGATCACTTACCCTGTGACTCCTCTTCCTCACCTGGCCTTAAAAATAATTTGCTAAAACACATCAGGGAGTTTGGGCTTTTTGAGCATTAGCTGCCCTGGATTCCTTGTCTGGCACCTATAATAAAGGCTGCACTTTCCTTAACCACAACCCAGTGTCAGTAGATTGGCTTTACTGCCTGTAGGCAAGCAGACCCAAGTTTGGTTCAGTAACAATACTCGAGGCCTTACTGTGGTTTTAAAAAACATTATTTCAAAATCTGCCAATAGTTAATTGTTTTATTATGAGACTTTTCAGTATTTGAGAACTTTTTAAAAACTTTGGTAGTATGTCAAAAAAAACAAAAACACAAACACAAAACATGCCTCCCCAGAGATCGTCTAAATCATGTGGTTTGACATGACTAGAGTCAGGCTGTCCTTGATATCTTTGATTTTCCTGCTGGATTACACAGTGTTCAGATCGCTCTTTTGGGAGGTAGTACATTACCAGTAATTCAAACATGTTTTGAGCACAAGAAAGTGTTTTGACAAAATTTGAAAATGCCTTGCACTTAGAGACTTTGGTAACCCATCTAAATCATGATTCTGTCAACATTTCCAGTAATAAAACTATCACATTAAGCAAGCATTGATGTTAAAATAGACTGTCTCTTGAGAAACTGAAAACTCACAGAATTTATTTTAAAAGGTGTGTGTGTGTGCCATGTTTTCCTTTCATACCTTTGATTTCCTTAGCAGTTTTCCAGAACTTAATACTGATTTCCTATTGATGAAAATCTTTCTGACAGCAAGAAAGCATTCTTAATTAAACACTATTATTATCCTATGAAAGCATTCCTTTCCTCCTTATCTTGCATTGATTAGTACACGTTTAAATATAGCAATAGAGCATCTGTGCTTTATACATTTATGGTGTGGTCATAGCTATGTGTTAATTCAATAAATGCTCATCAAGCACTTTTTAGGTGGTAAGCCTTGAGGTAGACACTGGACTTATAGGATGAGTAAGACAGACTTGGTCATTCCAAGGACAGTATGACCTGAAGGGACACACAGAATAAGAACCAGGAGACTTGGCCTCCCGCCCAGCTGTACCATCAATTAACCATGTTGCTTTATCCCCACCCCTTCAAGCTCAGTTTTAGATCACAGAATTTTTCCATTAGAATATAAGTAGTAAACAAGTCACTAGAAGGGACCACTAAGTACCAGCATGTGGGGTAACCTGAATATAATATTTTGTTATTTATTGTATTTGGTTTTGTACTGAAAGAACTTTATCCATGTTTTTTAGAGAGCGTTTTCCACAATAAATACTGCTGCCTGGACAAGTTTCCAGGACCAATTCCAATGGAGACTTTTCATTCTTCATCTCACTTTACATTCCTGCAACATTTGAACTCTACTTCCAGATCTCACTCCCTCCTGGGTTTCTCTCAACACTCCCAGTGCTCATTTTTAATAAGAACTATTTCTTCTTCCTCTGCCTGTCTCTTAATTCCTTAGGAAATAAGTGGTCCTAAGCCATTCTTAGCTTAGTTCCCACCAATCACTCTACAAACAAATGCATTCCACTAAAATAAAATTATAATTTTCACTTTTTGCACTTGATATTTTTGCCAGTGGTCACTCAGAACACATTGATGCCATGAGCTTAAGCCTTAGGTAGTTTAATATTTGGCCACAGTCTTAATTTTGCTTGACAATAGTTTGTCAAGATAATATGTATTTGAGGTTTTGACAAGAGACCTACAATTGAGAGATTCCCCTTTTCTACGTATTGCATTTTGGGTTTAGCAAAAAGCAGAGCTTGAAGCGTAGACTCATATGTTACTAGTTTATAAGGAAATGCAATCCCAGGCGACACCAGTGCTAGACAAGGGGAATGAAATGGGACGGAAGGAAGAGATAATGTGAGGTTGCTCTATCAAACTGGCCATGGCAATGTGACTGCAATCTCATAGAACTGCCTTGTGAGTAGCCACAGAAACTTCGCCTTAGGACATTCCATCTGGAGGGGGAAAGGGGAAAACTGTTACCTACTGCCTCCCTTTCCACGGGTCAGAAGTGTCTGTGAGGGACTGCTAAATCCCTCACACTTGAGTTTTGCCTGCACGTGTGCTAAGCGCCCCACACTTTGGAGTCAACAAAGCAGCTCTTGGGCAAGGAACACAGTTATGTAGCTGGGGCACAAGGTGAGGGGATGTCATGTTGCACCTGAGTGAGTCTATTGGCACCTATGTGGACCTGGTGCACTCAGCACTAGTTGAAACAAAATAGCCCAAGAGCAACTTTAGTGACATGCGATGGATGTCTGATCAAACATGGGACATACATGTCGGCTAGGAGACCGAGTCTTACACGACACAAATCTAGGAGATCCAAGGTGAGATCTATGTTGTCATGATTTGGTTCTGCCATATTCAGCACAGAGGGAGAAAGTGGGGAGGGTGGAAGGAGAGAAAGAGAGAGAGACAGAGACAGAGACAGACATTTAATCCTCATTTCCTAAACTGTCCTCTCAACTCTTCTGATTCTCTCCTTAGAGGTGATTACCCACTCTCAACAATGTGGTATATTCCCTAAAAGGCTATTTTTCACTCTTTTACACACAGATTTCCTGTGTGCATGCACACATACAGACACAGTTTTTACAAAAATGGAATTATGGTATATGTATGGGTTAGAATCTTGCTGTTTTCTTCAGAGGTTTATTTTAACCCTTTTACTATTACTCCAATCAACCCTAGGAGGAGGGGCAGCAAAAGAAACAACTAGACATAGAGAGCCTTCTGAAGGATTCTGGGTAAAGTCAGGGACTTGCCCTCCCCCACCCAGGTTGCTGTCTTCCAGGAGGCTATCCTCTGTATCAAAATAAACTCCAACTTCTGAAGTTTCTACAGAGATCATTAATCACTACGGGTATGTCCCAAATTCAAAGACCCCTGCCCATTGGCTGCTGTAGGTACTTTACAGATCAGTGCTTACACTCCTAGTTTTGTTGATCCAAATGGGCAGAATTTGTGAGGGAGATGACTGATCTCATGGGAAAGAGGTGCAACTAGTCAGGCTGCTGACACCCTGGGATAGGATGCCCCGTGCATAAGAAGCTCAACATGAATGGTGGTGGTGACATGGTTACCTGTCTCTACACTTCCACTATCAAAACTTCTCTGCTCCAGCAGAGATCTCAAGTGATAGATAGTAGGACAATTTTTGTTTTGTCCAAAGAGTTTAGTTTTACCTTCTGTTCAAATCATCTACTGCTGCATAAACAAACTTAGTAGCATAAACAAAAACCATTTTATTTTGCTTATATATTTTTGTAGGTCAGGAATTTGGACAGTGTGCCGTGCAGGTGGCTTGTATCTAGTACGAGCTGCCTGGGGTCTCAGACGACTCAAAGAGCTGGGGTCTAGAATCATCTGGAGGCTCCTTCTCTAATGAAGTCTGGCTTTAGAACTGGTATGATGTACAGGCTGAGCTCAGCTAGAACTGTAAATGCTACATCTGGCCTCTCAGGAAGATGGGAATCTCAGGATGAGTTGCGGTTCCCCGAGGGGAGATCTGAGAGGAAGAAGAGTGAGAGCTCCAACAGACCAAGGGAGAAGGGGCTGGGCTTCTTCGGACCTGGCCTGGGAATTCATGCAGCATCACTCTTGGATTGTTCTATTGTTTACAAGTAAGTGACTAAGACCAGCTTAGATGTCAGGTGAGCAGAATTACACCCTTACCCTTGATGGGAGATGGCAAAGTCACATTGCTCAAGAGTACGTGCAGTATGAGATGCTGCTGAGGCCATATTGAAAAATATAATCTACCCGTATCATCCCATAGTAATCCACACTTAGTAAACATGGGAAGTCATCAGTGAACACTACCACACTCTTAAAGATCTAGAAATTAAAATGATTTGCTTACAGCTATACAAAGGTCAGGCCCTAGAGAAATTAGCAATTGACCTATACTACATCTGCAATACTGCAGCATACAATTTTTTCATTAAACACTAGTGGAAGAGTAAAGTTATTGTGACTGATATAGTTAAGCTAGTAATGTAATTTCATGGGTTCTTTCTCAAACTCTAATTTTTTTGTGACCTTGAGCAAGTCTTTTACCATCTTGGAACTTCAGCAGCTACATTTAATATGCATCAGTTCCAAGGTGCATGGTGAGAGTGAATGTCCCATTGTTAAAGACTTTTAAATGTCTGCCTAGTAATGGTTGCATAATGATTGCAATGGTGATAGTGACATTGATTCTTGGTTTAAAAATGATTATAACACTTGTCTTAGAAATTGACTTTTGTGCCTCTCATTATTTCCCCTTCACATTATCAAAGGTTCCAGCAAATCCTCAAGCAGCTTCTGAAACTCAACCTAAATTTCCATATGAAAAATAATTATTTTATATGTCAAGAGGGGAAATAAGCAGAACAATAAATGAATAATGATTTTTAATAATCAAAATATATATGCAATATATTCTGCGTTGGTTCCTGGGGGTGTTAAATTGCCAGCATTTACAACTGGCAATGTAAGTTCAGAAGAACATTTGCCGAAAAGGTAAAAAACATTAATGGGGGTATCTTATTTTTAAAGCAATTGTTACTTACTCCTTTATATTTATTTCTTCTTGCAATCCGGAGGATTAAAAAATAAAGATCATGGTATACTATACTATTTTATATATAAGAATGAGGAAATCTTAAATTTCATAATAAATTCACTGGAATATGTAAATAAACCAAATCTGATCCCTAAAGACACAATTATTATTTTTCAAAGACAAAACTATTTACCAAGTGTTGCTGGCATTTTGTTCAGAAATTACTTCGTGAGATCAGTGAAAAAACAAATGAACTCTAACCTTAACAATTCTGAAACGAGATGTATCTTTTTTTTTTTTTTTTTTTTTTTTGTGGTACGCGGGCCTCTCACTGCTGTGGCCCCTCCCGCTGCGGAGCACAGGCTCCGGATGCGCAGGCTCAGCGGCCATGGCTCATGGGCCTAGCTGCTCCGCGGCATATGGGATCCTCCCGGACCGGGGCACGAACCTGTATCCCCTGCATCGGCAGGCGGACTCTCAACCACTGCGCCACCAGGGAGGCCCACGAGATGTATCTTTTTAAATTAAAGGTAAACATTTTTTCCCTCATTATTCCAATCTTCTAATAACAATATTAGCAACAACAAAACCAAAAACTATAAATTGAATTACAAAGATTTTTGTTTGTTGCAAGTGCACATGTGTTACACATCACTAAACATCATTTGTATTCCATGACTATGATGTTATTCTTTCATATTTTGTTTTATTTTTAAGTTATTACAAAATAATAGCTATGTTTCTGTGTGCTGTACAATACATATTTGTTGCTTATTTACTTTATACACAGTACTTTGTATCTCTTAATCCCTTACCCCTATCTTTCCCACCCCCTTCCTCTCCCCACTGGTGACCACTCGTTTTTTTCTATGTCTTTATAGATAATCTGAACAGACCAATCCCTAGTAGTGAAATTGAATTTATAATAAAAAAAAAAATTCCCAACAAACAGAAGTCCAGCACCTGATGGTTTCACAGGGGAATTCTACCAAACATATAAAGAAGAACTAATACCTATCTTTCTTAAATTCTTCCAAAAGGTTGAAGAGGATGGAACACTCACAAATTCAATTTTTTAAAAACACTTTCCTGTTTATTTATTTATTTAATTTTTGGCCATGCCGTGCAGTATGTGGGATCTTAGTTCCCCAACCAGGGATCAAACCCATGCCCCCTGCACTGGAAGCACAGAGTCTCAACCACTGGATCACCAGGGAAGTCCCCCAAATTCATTTTAAGTGGCCAAAACCAAACACTACAAAACCAGACCCTGACACCAAGCTAGACACTACAGAAAAAGAACATCCTTTCATATTTTATATAAGACTTCTGGAACAATTTATAATATAAGCGTTGTTGGAACACAGGCTAATACTATCAGGGTGTTAAGTCTCTTACTTAGAGGAAAAGATCGTGGATTCATAAAATTTACCACTATCATATGATGGTACCTTAAAATTTTACGGCATCATTCTTCACAGAAACTCAAAAAGCTTTCAATTACATGATCTCATTTAACCCACCATATTCTTTTGGTTGGGAAGATCCAGAATATTCCCTTCATTTAACCTAACAGAATGTGTAGCATAGAGATTTAATGACCTCGTGGTGATGGATCACAGCATAAAGGAAAGGCTGGATCTGGTTTTCAGCACAGATTCCACTGTTTCCTGTTTGGACAACTAATGCAAGCTCTGGAAGCCTTGAGCCTTTCTTCCTCTTGACTCTAAGATGGGAGTTGGGGTGGTTCCAAAATCTATGGTATCCTGCAGCTCCACTCCCTCTTTATTGCACTCAGGAAATACTTGTTGAACATACAAATGTGTGAATTAATAAACAAGTGAGTACATGAAAACACTGAGACTAAAATTCAGCATGGTTAGCTTTCAGCCCTTTCCTCTGTCTTCAGCTTTTAAAAATATAAAACATGTACCATGTAAACTTTCATCAGGATAGTAAAAGCTATGCTATTATTAATAATACAACAAAACCAAGTAGTAATTAAAATTAAGACATTCAATAATTATTTCAAAGTAAATTAAAGAAAAGCTACCAGTTAAGAATTCAACACACACACACACACACACACACACACACACACAAATGGCTAACTGTATGTCTTGGGAACTGAAAAACCAAGAACGTGCAATATTTATGTTATGCCAAGATCCTAATGCAAAGTTTTTGTGGTAAAGCTCCTAATTAGAAGCTTAAATTATAGAATATATTTGGAGTACTGACAGAGATGTTCTTTTTTAAAGGGCAGAATATGTTGTGGCTAAATGAATCACTGAAAAGTATGTTTTAAAAAAATTCCTCAAAGTTCATAATTTCATCTGTTAGACAAAAATGTTAAGTATATTGGCAATTATAACCTTTTCTGCATCTCATAAAACATGTTGAGAAGAGTTCATTCCAAATAGTTTGCTGTCTCTTTAAAAATCACATAACCTACTTTTGTCAAAAATGTAAAACATCTTTCAGTAAAGTTGTTAAGAATTTAAACCACTGTTAAAACATCATTGAATATTTATGGCAATAAAATCTGGAAAATCCCAGTTCCACAAGATATTTATGCAGAAATAAGTATTGTTCATGAATTAAAAATTATCATCAATTAAAATATTTCCTCTCCGGGCTTCCCTGGGGGCGCAGTGGTTGAGAGTCCGCCTGCCGATGCAGGGGAAACGGGTTCGTGCCCCGGTCTGGGAGGATCCCACATGCTGCGGAGCGGCTGGGCCCGTGAGCCGTGGCCACTGGGCCTGTGCGTCCGGAGCCTGTGCTCCGCAACGGGAGAGGCCGCAACAGTGAGAGGCCCACATACCGCAAAAAAAAAAAAAAAAAAAAAAAAAAAATATTTCCTCTCCTATGATGTGTCTTACTGAATGGGAAACACCACCTTACTAAAGTTGCTTAATAAATATATCATTTGAAAAACATTTTGCAAAACAAACAAAGGAATGATTCTCACATTTTTAACTTGACTCTAAATTTTTTAAGATCCAACTGGCTTAGTACTTCTAAATGTAAATTCAAAACCACAGTAAAAATAAATTCATTCAGCGTCTCAAAGTATTTTATAAGCAACGAGTGGCAAATGTTGAGACCACTCTCATACTACAGAAAGTCAACTACAGAAAGTCAACTATAACAAGGACTGCACATTTTTATTGCTATATTCATTAATTTTCCTCACAAATTTTCTTAAATCCTTTTGGGAATCACATGAGTGATAACTAAATCAATACATATCCATTTATTTATTCAACAAATGTTTATGAAGTAGTATAGGAAGAGTTTTATTTATTACCCTTGAGTGAATTCCAAGATGAAGATATGGATTCTGCCATCAAGAAACTTATGAGGAGAGAGGACATATAACATAAAGCAGAAAGTGGCAAATCATACAGGTGAAGTGAAAATTCAGATTGAGAAATAACTGCATTACTGGAAATCACTAGAAAGAGGGAAGGCTCTGAGTTGTACCTATAAAATAGGGGTATGATTTTGGTCATATGGGCATCAGGAGAAAGATGCTCTGAGGCACTCAGGAGCATAAACAAAGAGTCTGAGAAAGGAAATCACGTGGTGTATGCGTCTAATCAAAGTGGCTTCCTGTGATGTGAGGCAAGGTTTGCAAAGGGAGCAGTACAGACAGAGGGGAAACGCCTCGGTACCGCACTATTGAGGGTCCTGAATCTAAAACAATGCCAGGTGGACTTTATCTTGTAGGTACTGGGGAATCCCTTGAAAATTTATTAGTAGTGGAAGGACACTCAGAACTGTATTTCAGAAGTTTTTCCTAGCAAGGTATAAAAACTAAATAAAGAAGGAAGAGCCAGGGGTCAGGAAGAACAGTAAAAGCCAATTATGAAATGAACCAGGCAAGTAGATCCTGACCCAGAGTATAGTCACTTGGGATCAAAGAAAAGCAATTGGTGGGAATTCATGGATTTGATATGGGAGGCAAGGAAAATCACAAGCTGAAAAATGATGATCCAGTGAGTGGATGGCGGTTGCCCTGAGAGAAATGGAAAATTCACTCCTCGGAGAGAGGGGGTCACGGAGGGAAGAGTTGGCCATAAGAGCAAACAACTATTGGGCGCCTCCAGACACAATTCTAAGCATGTCCCTGGCATTACCTTGTTGAGCCTCATACTGGCTAAGGGAAGCTGAGGCTGTTAAGATGACTTGCCCAAGATCACTTAGCAACTGAGTGACAGATCCAGGAAAGACTACGAGGTCAGCTTGAGTCATGCTGAGTTAGAAGAAGGGGTGTAAAATTCAGGGGATGGTATTGGGTAATGAGTTTAGAACTCAAAAAAAAGGCAGATCCAAGGAAGATTTTCAGTGAGTCATATACACAATACAAGCCATTTAGTTACAGAGCTTTAATGGTATAACATAGCGTTAAAACAAGGAGGGAAGAGAGGTAGTCAAAGAAAATATAAGGCAAATATTTGTAAGAGTAAAGAGTTAAATGAATCATTACATCTTACAGATCTTCACTTGTTACCAGATTTTAGAATTTTTCTCTCACAAAGCAAAGATAGAAGATGCTCTGAATGTAGAAACTTTAAAAGATAAAATTGCATAGGCCAAATAGTTCCAGTTATTACTTTGATGTCATTGTATAAACTGGCGAATAAATCTAGAAGAAAAATGGTAACACAATTTTCCACTTCGAGATTTCTTAATTAATAAAACTAATATCACATACATTATATAATAAATGATATTTATTTTAATTATATTTTGAGAAATTATTTCTCATCCCAAGGTCATCCCAGGTTGATTAAGTAAATAAATCAATAGTTAATCATGTTTCGTAAAATGATAAATTGGAGTTTGCTTTTTTTAATTACTAAAAAACCAATAGCATTATGTTACAACTAAAGCAGTTTAACTTTTTAAAAATAACTAGACTCTAGGTAAATAGGATGAGAAAGTGTTTTAACAACACTAGAACAATAAAAAGGAGGAAATATAGTGTAAAAGGGAAATGGACAAGGAAGAATCAATCAAGGCCTTCAAATCCATCAACCCGGAGTATCTAAATGTGTCCTAATCGAGTGAATTCATTATTCCCTACCTGTTTCATTTAGTTCTTTTTTAATCTGGGAGAGGAGAATTGAAAAGACTTGAATGATATCATTTCTTACTAATGTTTAATAGAACCACAACAAAAATAGGGAAATATATTACCATGAACAATTATTAGTAGCATAATGATTTAATATAAATAAATGGTCAACAATGTGCTAGTCATTATACAAAATTAAATATTTAATATAAGACTTATGTTCTTCTTTGCTGAGTTATTCATTTGTGAAATGTATTTCCCTCCCAAAATCTATTTGAACTTGCTCTTTGCTTAACATTGCACAGTACGCCATTCTTTCCATAGTTCTAAGGCATAATACCACTTCAAACACAGAACGTATAATTATATTTACCCAATTCAAACTCACAATGTTTTACTGCCATTTTATGACATGATCAATAGAAAAAAGATACAGTGTAAGCCATGAGACTGAGAACATTTGAGGATGCTTATGCGCAATGAAATGTAACGTCTGCCCTGGCAGCTTTTCTTTCTGGGCCCTTCCCCTCCTAGTCAAATCCTGCACAACCACACAGATGCCAAATTTGAGCCTCAGGCCAAAACAAAATTCACACGGAAACAATGATCACTTTCAATCCTTACACTGTTGTTTTACGCCATATGTAAATGGATATGGCTTTGCACTTTATGTGTCAGGATGATGGTAAAGGCAAATTACTTTATGTAGCATTGATAAAACGAAACTTTTTATTGCTCCCTCCTTTATAATGCACTGTGATTTTGAGAAATCCAAGACTTGGCTTAAATAAAAACACTTCTGTATTGCCTTACCATCCCTTCCAGCAGAATTCTCCACATAGACAGCGACAGAATACACCATAGCTGCATACTAATAAATACACTCTTAACAGGATGGAAATCACTGGGGAAATAAAACAATACATTTTTAAAACTGACAAAATAATACACTGGTAACTCAATTTTAAGAAGATTAAGAGAGAAATATAAACTATAATTATTTAATTTTATTCAAAAAAGGCACAAAACACCAATTGATTTTTAAATGATTTTGATTGCTTAAAGGATCAGTAATTTTCATCTTAGATAAAGCATCACAAAATAATATTTGGGGAAGAAAAATACACAAATTATTATAGAGATAATATGACTGCTAAACCAACCTCAAATGGATTTGAACTTTTTTAAACTTCCCTGTATATGGATGCCAAGAAAAAAAATCCAAAGAGATTTGATTATCCTCTATAACTTAAGCAATAGCATAAAGAAAGAGAGTTTACTACATAACTAAGTATAATTTAGGCCACTGTTACTAGGAATATGTCAAAATGTTTGGCTTATAAGAAAATTAGACACAAGCTGGATTCTCCCATTCTTGCACCAAACCTTTAGAAAAGGTAGAGGAGATACACATTTTTTTAATTAATAACTGTATACATCCTTAAAAAAAGAAAAAGAAAATCAGTAGGGGCAACCCCAGGGAAATGGAAGAGATGTGGCCCTAGCAATAAACTTCCACCTGGAAGCACTGGGACTTCCTCTCAGTCTATCCTCGCCCCCATAGCTGTGCCCATGCTCAGTACCAGCTTCAGTACCAAAGAGACACAGCCTCAGAGGTGTGCCATTTGGGAGGCCAAACACTATAGAAAGATCAACACTACAGAAACCATATACAAGCCCCTGTGTCCCTGCCCTTTGAAGTTAAAGGCTTTTGCTTTAGTCTCTGGAGCCTCCCCTGAATCTCTAAAGGCTGCTGCAGAGTAAATGATTAGGAATGTGAAGATGCAGAAACAAGGAACAGCTGTTGGGTGAAGAAACTGGTAACAATTTAGACTATAAATATGCCACGTGGCAGAATCACCGAATTCCCAGTTCCCCGAAAGTTATAAAGGTATAACATGCGTTCCTAAATTGTTTTTACAGGAAGCATACCCTCACCAGATGAAAACTGCTGACCACAAGGACAAAGACGCTAGACTGGTTAAAACTAGATGGTTGGGACTTCCCTGGTGGTCCAGTGGTTAAGAATCTGCCCCCCAATGCAGGGGACGTAGGTTCAATCCCTGGTCAGGGAACTAAGATCCCACATGTCGTGGGGCAACTAAGCCTGCATGCTGCAAATACTGAATACACGGGCCACAACTAGAGAGCCCACATGCCACAACTACAAAGCCCATGCGCTCTGGCCATGCTCTGCAACTACTGAGCCCACGCGCCACAACTAGAAAGAAGCCCATGTGCTGCAACAAGGAGCCCCCGTGCCTCAACTAAAACATGATGCAGCCAAAAATAAAATAAATAACTATTAAAGAAAAAAAAAACTAGATGGTAGATGACACTTGAAACCTCACCTTGATGTCAATCAAGCCAAGAACTGTGCAACAGCTGATCATACACCCTGCAGTTCCCTCCCTCACACTGCCTGCAGCTCCCTCCCTCAAAGTGCCTTTAAAACCCCTTCCCTCAAAGCCATCAGGGAGTTGGGGTCTTTTGAGCATGAGCTGCCTGTTCTCCTTACTTGGCACCATCAATAAACTCTGCACTTTCCTTTACCACAACCCAGTGTCAGTAGATTGACTTTACTGGGCAATCTTGGTTTTGGGCAAGTTTGGTTCGGTAACACTATCAAAAGAATCAACAAATTTCACACAATAAACACTTAGACACAATAAGATGAATCAAACAATCAATCAGTATTAACATATTAAAATAAGTAGGTTAATATCCTCAGAGAAAGGAGGGAAAAGTTTACATGAAATAAACATAGAAGGTAATGCAATAAACATCTAACTGTAATAAAATGATTACAACTGAAAAATATAATTGTTATAGTAGAAACTCAATAAATGACTGAAAAAGGAAATGGGGAACATGGATTCACAAGTTTCCAAAATCTATCTCTAAGTAGCTCCCAAGAAGAAAAAAGAGAGAATATAAGTGAGAATGTAAAGTAATTCATATTTGAAGGAAGAATGCCTGAGTGGTTTCCAAGCTGGGAGGGGGGAAAGGACAGGGCAAGTTCTCCAGTTCAAAGAGCCCACTGCCTAATGAAAAGGATGAAAACAAATCAATAGGGTCTAATAATGTAGTCCAAATGCGACTTGAAATCAAAGGATAAGAAAAAAAACTAAAAGCTTTCAAATAGAAATGATAGATTAACACCAAATGAAGAAAATATACTATTTCAATCTTATGATCTGCAAAATTAAATACAAGAACTATTGAAATAATATCTTTAAAATGCTGTGGGAAAATAATTTAAATCTAGAAATCTCTAATAGTCCAACTTTTATTCAAGGGAGATAGGCTCAGTAAAGGCAGCTGCAGACATCTGAAGACTTGGAAAATAGACCACACACAAAACCTTTTCTAAATATAACCAAGAAGAAAAAAAAATGCTAGAAGAAAATAATAAGATGCAAAAACAGTAAAGCAAGTGAATGAATATAATCTATTTTAATACTTAAATAGGTACCAGTTAGACACAATGTTTTTAAGAAGTTGCAACTAAAATTCCAGACAATAGGATAATAGTAGTGAATTACAACAAAAGTACAATCTGATTATTTAGTATATTCAATATATTGATTTCTTTAGGGGAGGATATGACTATTGATTCATCTATACATAGTTTTAAAAGATACAAGATTAATTTTGTATTCAAAATGTAAGCATATTCCTAGGCATTTATTCTAGAGAAATGAAAACATATGTTCACACAAAAATCTGTTCACAACTATTTGCAGCAGATTTTTGTAATAGCCCCGAACTGGAAATAATCCAATTTCCTTCAAGGAGTGAACTGAATGGATAAAAAGAATCTGGGACACCTATACAACAGATGCATTACAAAGGAAGAAACTACAGAATCACACAAAATTTGGATGTAGAATGAAAAAAAAATCGCAAAGTGTACAGACTGTATGATTCCATTTTTATAACATTCTTATCAAGACACAATTGTAGAGTAAAGCAGACGAGTGCTAACCAGGGGTGGGTGGAAGGTGGAGGTGCTATAAAGGGCACTACGAAGGGACTCCTTGTGGACAGAGCAGTTCTGTATCTTGACTGCAGTGTTGCTTATAAAAGTCTATACACGTGATAAATGTCATACAAGAACACACTCACATAATTGAAACATACAAAAACTGTGAAATCTAAAGTCTCTTTGATTATATATACCAGTGCTAATTTGGGGGTTCAATGATGTGCTGTAGTTATGTTAAATGCTACCATTAGAGAAAACTGAGTGATGGGTACATGGATATCTCTGTACTGTTTCTGCAGCTTCTGTGATTCTATAATTATTTCAAAATATAAAGTATAAAAAATAGAAACAAAAATCTAAGCATAGCCCCTAAAAGAATATAAAATATTATTAAAATAAGTTCTAAATCTAGTTTATGTGGATAATATTTTTAAAAATATAAATCTTCAAAATAAGTCCAAGAATAAAATAAAAACATGGCTTATTTTCAATAAATTGAAAACAAGTACTGTAAAGTAAATTAGAAGAAGACTTGGATAACTATGACCAAAAAGCATACTTAAAGGCAGGAATATAAGGTGATACAGACAATTTGCTGTGTATTTTGGTCAAAATTATTTTTTAAACTTTCATACCCCATCACTTACTAATTTTATTTCCAAGTGTACTTTATTTAAAAAGGAAGAAATACTTTAAGATGGTGAGGCTGTAGGGGAAGCTGATGTATTCATAAATCGATTATACTAGTGTATTTGTCACAACTCTTGTAAAAAATAACCTAACAGTACACACCAGGAATCAAAGATTTTCATGGGAAAATCAAAGATAATCAGAGAAATTTATCCTTAAGAAGTAGTCAAGGGCCTCCCTGGTGGCGCAGTGGTTGAGAGTCCGCCTGCCGATGCAGGGGATACGGGTTCGTGCCCCGGTCCGAGAGGATCCCATATGCCGCGGAGCGGCTGGGCCCGTGAGCCATGGCCGCTGGGCCTGCGCGTCCGGAGCCTGTGCTCCGCAACGGGAGGGGCCACAGCAGTGAGAGGCCCGCATACCGCAAAAAAAAAAAAAAAAAAAAAAAGAAGTAGTCAAAAGAGGGAATAGCTACCCATAAACTGTTCATCACGTAATATACACAAAAATTGGAAATATCACAAATATTAATCAGTAGGTGAATTGTCACTTAAAATTTCAATGCAGTTACTCAGTGAAACTCTAAAATGTGATGCAGAGATAAAAGGTTGCCTATTCAGGTTGGTTCCATGGGCTGGTGGGAAACAGCCACATAGCACAGGGAGATCGGCTCCTTGCTTTGCAATGACCTAGAGGGGTGGGAGGGAGGCTCAAGAGGGAGGGGATATGGGGACATGTGTATGCATATGGCTGATTTCCTTGTTGTGCAACAGAAACTAACACGGTACTGCGAAGCAATTATACTCCAATAAAGATTAAAAATGAAAAGACAAGAAATAACAAGTGTTGGTGAGGATGCAGAGAAAAGAGAACCCTAAAAAAAAAAAGTTTGCCTATTCAGAATATAAACACAAGCACGTCTACACCCAGACTGATCGATATCTGTTATACCCTTAATTTTATCTTAGAATTGAAAAAAAGAGAGGTACATAATTAGATGATTTATCTTGTTTTTCTTACAGACACAATAAATTTTATAGATTAGATTTTTCCCTTTGTATGACTATTAAAAACCTTAGATCTATATTGGAGGCCCAATCACAAAAAAAATATTTGATTGTATGTTATAATAAATTGCCAGTGCCATTTTATGTTCCTTTTTCCTTTCTAACATATTTGTTTTATATATTATTAGGCTAAATTTATTATGACCTAATAACTATTTGTTAGATAATGTAAATATTTTGATGTAAAACATGGGTTAGCAATAAATAAAATATGTATATAAAAAATTGAAAATACACAATGTATAACATATTTTTCAATATTTAGTAGAATGCAAAAATGAAAATTGTAATAAATGTAATTGTGCATATGGATAGGTTCTGCAGGAAAATACAGAAAAATTAAAATTTGTAAATTTTTAAGATAGAAACATCATACTTTTTAAACTTCTATATTTTCATGTTTTGTATGATATAAGGGAAAGCTGGCATAAAAGCAATAAGACAGAGCCACAAAGCAAGCAAGAAAAGCTTTTTTAAGAAAAGTAGCCTGGACTCATAGAAGGCAACACCATCTCAGTAAGACTGGGGAGATCCAAGTTCTGGTTTCTGTTCCACAGTTAAATAGGGTGTGACACTCTCTAATTCAGGGCTTTAATCATCTTCTATCCTAGGGATCCTAGTTAATCTAACTTTTGAGTCTTAGTGTTCTTTGCCACTGGATGGCAATTGTTAAAATGAGTTTTTGCAATGTGTGAAGATTATATCAAGGAAATGCAGTTGGGGCTCATGTTTTGATTATTTTATGCAGGCACTTTATAATCCATTTCCATTTTCAGCTTCAAAATACAGTGTAGCCCTTTAATTATAAATACGTATTCAAAAAAGGTCTGGATTTATCTTTCATCATTTTTCTCACTTTAATAGCTCAAGTTTGATTACTCTGGGGAATTGTTATCTTTAAAGTCAAAGGCTTTCCACTAAGATCAGGAACAAGACAAGGTTGCCCACTCTCACCACTCTTATTCAACATAGTTTTGGAAGTTTTAGCCACAGCAATCAGAGAAGAAAAGGAAATAAAAGGAATCCAAATCGGAAAAGAAGAAGTAAAGCTGTCACTGTTTGCAGATGACATGATACTGTACATAGAGAATCCTAAAGATGCTACCAGAAAACTACTAGAGCTAATCAATGAATTTGGTAAAGTAGCAGGATACAAAATTAATGTACAGAAATCTCTGGCATTCCTGTACACTAATGATGAAAAATCTGAAAATGAAATCAAGAAAACACTCCCATTTACCATTGCAACAAAAAGAATAAAATATCTAGGAATAAACCTACCTAAGGAGACAAAAGACCTGTATGCAGACAATTATAAGACACTGATGAAAGAAATTAAAGAAGATACAAATAGATGGAGAGATATACCATGCTCCTGGATTGGAAGAATCAATATTGTGAAAATGACTGTACTACCCAAAGCAATCTACAGATTCAATGCAATCCCTATCAAACTACCACTGGCATTTTTCACAGAACTAGAACAAAAAATTTCAAAATTTGTTTGGAAAAACAAAAGACCCCGAATAGCCAAAGCAATCTTGAGAACGAAAAACGGAGCTGGAGGAATCAGGCTCCCTGACTTCAGACTATACTACAAAGCTACAGTAATTAAGACAGTGTGGTACTGGCATAAAAACAGAAAGATAGATCAGTGGATCAGGATAGAAAGCCCAGAGATAAACCCATGCACATATGGCCAACTTATCTTTGATAAAGGAGGCAGGAATGTACAGTGGAGAAAGGACAGCCTCTTCAATAAGTGGTGCTGGGAAAACTGGACAAGGACATGTAAAAGTTTGAGATTAGACCATTCCCTGACACCATACACAAAAATAAGCTCAAAATGGATTAAAGACTTAAATGTAAGGCCAGAAACTATCAAACTCTTAGAGGAAAACATAGGTAGAACACTCTATGACATAAATCACAGCAAGATCCTTTTGGACCCACCTCTTAGAGAAATGGAAATAAAAACAAAGATAAACAAATGGGACCTAATGAAACTTCAAAGCTTTTGCACAGCAAAGGAAACCATAAACAAGACCAAAAGACAACCCTCAGAATGGGAGAAAATATTTGCAAATGAAGCAACTGACAAAGGATTAATCTCCAAAATTTATAAACAGCTCATGCAGCTCAATAGCAAAAAAACAAACAACCCAATCCAAAAATGGGCAGAAGACTTAAATAGGCATTTCTCCAAAGAAGACATACAGACTGCCAACAAACACATGAAAGAATGCTCAACATCATTAATCATCAGAGAAATGCAAATCAAAACTACAATGAGATATCATCTCACACCAGTCAGAATGGCCATCATCAAGAAATCTAGAAACAATAAATGCTGGAGAGGGTGTGGAGAAAAGGGAACCCTCTTGCACTGCTGGTGGGAATGTGAATTGGTACAGCCACTATGGAGAACAGTATGGAGGTTCCTTAGAAAACTAAAAATAGAACTACCATATGACCCAGCAATCCCACTACTAGGCATATACCCTGAGAAAACCATAATTCAAAAAGAGACATGTACCAAAATGTTCATTGCAGCTCTATTCACAATAGCCCGGAGCTGGAAACAACCTAAGTGTCCATCATCGGATGAATGGATAAAGAAGATGTGGCACATATATACAATGGAATATTACTCAGCCATAAAAAGAAACGAAACTGAGCTATTTGTAATGAGGTGGATAGACCTAGAGTCTGTCATACAGAGTGAAGTAAGTCAGAAAGAGAAAGACAAATACCGTATGCTAACACACATATACGGAATTTTAAAAAAAAAAAATGGCATGAAGAACCTAGGGGTAAAACGGGAATAAAGACACAGACCTACTTGAGAATGGACTTGAGGATATGGGGATGGGGAAGGGTAAGCTGTGACAAAGCGAAAGAGAGGCATGGACATATATACACTACCAAACATGGGGTAGATAGATGGTGGGAAGCGGCCGCATGGCACAGGGAGATCAGCTCGGTGCTTTGTGACCGCCTGGAGGGGTGGGATGGGGAGGGTGGGAGGGAGGGAGATGCATGAGGGAAGGGATGTGGGAACAGATGTATGTGTATGACTGATTCACTTTGTTATAAAGCAGAAACTAATAAAAAAAAAATAAAATAAAATTTAAAAAAGGCATTTTGAGAATTGAGTTTAGCTCTAATGTTAAGCACTTAGAACAGTGCCTGGCACATACTAAGTGCCGTGTAATGCTTGCTGCCAAGCTAGTCTCCTTGCCCTGAAGTCCTTGGACACAGTTTATAATAAACATTTTTTTAACTTTAAAAAAAAAAAATTAAAAAAAAATAAATAAATAAAGTCAAAGGCTTTTATTAACAGTGAAAAATAATGACATTTCAGAATTACAGAAGGAGGTACTAACCTTTGGGATCCGAAGATATTTCAGTATTTACAGACCAACATAAATGAGATCATAAAGTCAAGTATATAGTCATTAAAAGTTAGTCCATGCTTTATGCCAGATGGTTAATTCATTAAAAAAAAAAACAGACAAAAACCTACTGAGGACTTCCTATACAATAGGCACCATGTTTATAATATTTAAAGAGGAGATTTAGGTATATTTCTAACAAAAAAAAATTACAAGTAAACAGTAAATCTGTATTAAATTGAATCTCCCATGGTGCAGAGGCTGACCTCAGGCCATCCCTGTGAATCACCTACCCATCAACATTGGTTCTTCTGTAATGATTAATCAAGATGCATAGTTGCAATAAATATAAGTAGGATAACATTTCAGCAGTTTACACTATTAAGCTTTCTGGTTTCTTCCAGAATGGTGAACCTCTGTGACTCTTGAAGAACGTTACATATGTAAATTTTGTGTGACCCTTGAAATAAGTATATGGACATAACCTCTGGCATTTGCATAGATTTAGTCACTTTCCAGTAACCATCAGGTTTAAAGGTGTTCAGCTCTTTGGAGATAAGTTAAACTACATTCAATTGCCATTCTGTAATTCACATATCCTTGACTGCCACCAAAAATCTCTGGACTACATAAAAAAGAATAAAATAATGCCATTTGCAGCCACATGGAAGGACCTAGAGATTATCACACTAAGTGAAGTAAGTCAGAGAAAGAAAAATATCATATGATATGATATGACTTATAAATGGAATCTAAAAAAATGATACAAATGAACTTATTTACAAAACATAAACAGACACACAGACATAGAAAGCAAACTTACCAAGGGGGAAAGGGGGGGATAAACTAGGAGTTTGGGATTAACCTATACACACTACCATATACAAAATAGATAACCAACAAGGACCTACTGTAAAGCACAGGGAACTCAATATCTTGTAGTAACCTATAATAGAAAATAATCTGAAGAAGAATAAATATGTATACGTATCACTGAATCACTTTACTGTACACCTGAATCTAACACAACATTGTAAATCAACTATATTTCAATAAAAATTCAAAAAAACCCGAAAACCTCTGTCCTAACAATGCTCTCAACCCTGGCTGCTAGTCCACCACCCCCAGCAATAATTCAGTCGACTTGGAGCAAGGTTGAGCATACTTTATAGAAATCTCCGGGTGATTCTAATATAACCAGGAGTGGGAACCAGTGACTAAGTTGTAAAAAGATAATATCCTAGAATGTGGAGGTAAGTTCTTTTCTTGACTTTGAGAAGAATCTAACATAAAGTTTGATCTTCTCTTTTCCTCTAACTCAGGGTCATCAGCCCTCAAGCTTCAGTCTCTGTGTTCACAGGTGCTGCAAACACTCACATCACTATTCATATCCCACTTCATGCTCTGTGGCTCAGAAAACTCCAGATATTTGTAACCTATAAACCTGCATAATAATGAGTCTACGGGGTTGAATAAATTGCTTTGTTTTGAAGCAGTGTTGGCCCAAAGTAAGAGACAAAGATAAATCGGTCAATGGCATGCTCTTTAAGATGACTTAAATTGTGTGGAAACTGCAGATGAATCTTCACTCCAGCAAATGGTAAATTAATCCTCTATCCCTTTCCTGTCTCTCTCCAGTTGGGTTCCACCAGTTTTGCCAGTAAGGGTTCCACCTGGTGTGTTTACCTACCCACCATGCTCCAGGGCCTCACCTCACTAGATATTTCTCTTGACCAACCTAACATGACACACAGCTGAGCTCAGCAAACCCTGGCTGACAATTCCACTCATGCTATTTTCCCTCATTCAAGGTATTTACTGGAGTAAACATGTATGACCAAAGATGCTCACAGAAACATCAACTTTATTAACATACAGATTAACTGTGTAACACTCTATACAGGACCAAAGAGCCTTCATCAGATATTCAATACCGGGAGTACGCAAAGGTCCCACGCCACGAGCTATGAGGGAGCGAGGACAGGAGATGAGTAACTCTACCTTTCACGAGCTACATACCTACCAGTAACACAAAGGTATGCCTATATATGATAAAATAACAGAGACTGAGCATTTACTATTTGGAAGTTATTTTGTTAAATTCTTTACCTATACAATTTCATTTGATCTTCACGTTATAGGTGAACTGTGCTCCCACAAAATTCATATAACGAAGTCCTAAACCTCAAAATGGGACCTTATTTGGAAACTGCAGATGTAATTATTTAAGATGAGGCATTGGTTGAGGGACCTGATCCACTGTGAGTGTGTCCTTATTTTTTAGAAGGGAAGGGGTGATTTGAGAACTGTGAGACAATACATTTCTCTTAAGCTCATTTTGATATCCTTTGTTAAGCAGCCATAGAAAACAGGTACACTTTATAATCAGTAAGGTAGATACTAACATTATGCCCATTTTGCATATGAGGAAATGATGCCTCAGAGTGGGACTTGTCCAAAATCATCCACTCTTGACCCACTCCAATGCATTCTCGTTTCAGCAACTTTTTTTTTTTTTTTTTGCGGTACACAGGCCTCTCACTGCTGTGGCCTCTCACGCTATGGAGCACAGGCTCCGGACGCACAGGCTCAGCGGCCATGGCTCACGGGCCCAGCCACTCCGCGGCATGTGGGATCTTCCCAGACCAGGGCATGAACCCGAGTGCCCTGCATCGGCAGGCGGACTCTCAACCACTGAGCCACCAGGGAAGCCCATCCTTTCAGCAACTTTTGAAAAGTGTACTGCAAAACATGTTAGGTCCTTGCTTAAAATCTTCAATTGGCTTTCTCTTTCCACAGAATAAAATGCAAACTCTGATCACAGCTCTACATTAACTCTTTCTTGACTATCTTTGTGACGCCCTCCTGTACCCCTCTCCTCCTCAAACATTATATTCTCCCCAGAGTGGCTGGGATTACCAGCTTAGGTCCTTTGCTCTTGCTTCTCCTTGAAATACCTTCCCACCCACTCTTGAGAAAGCTAGCTACTTCAAGGATTTGGTCTCTGTTCAAATATCACTTCCACAATGACAGCTTCCTGACCACGAAGACTGTTTTATTTTGTAAGTAGAACAGAATGTATTAATAAATGTATAAATATAGAATCATAGTTCTTATACCAACCTAATCTATTATCAATTGATAAAAACTTTTTTTGACTGTCCCTTTCCATTAAAATGAGAAGAATGCCGCATGCGAGAATGAGTCTTAATGATTTCGTGCACCTCCCTAGAAGTGAACACATCCCCGAGCCTGGAATAGTCCCTGGTATATAAAAAATGCTTGTTTGTAGGTAATGATGCAACATCGTTAATCAACTGTGCTCCAATATAAAATAAATTTTTTTTAAAATAGGTAATGCATGGGCCTCCCTGGTGGCGCAGTGGTTGAGAGTCCGCCTGCCGATGCAGGGGATACAGGTTCGTGCCCCGGTCTGGGAGGATCCCATATGCCGCGGAGCGGCTGGGCCCGTGAGCCATGGCCGCTGGGCCTGCGCATCCGGAGCCTGTGCTCCGCAACGGGGGAGGCCACAACAGTGAGAGGCCCGCATACCGCAAAAAAAAAAAAAGGTAATGCATGACAATGTGACAGATGTGGGAAGAAAATATGCCTCAGCTCACCAAAATTAGATCCCCAACAAGCAAGGATCTCGCTCTGTCACTTCTGCTCACCACCCCCAGTCAGGCCTGAGTCACTTTGTATCTTTAACCAAATTATTTTTTTCCAACTGTAGAAATGAGATTATGATTGTGAATCTTTTCAATCATCTCTTTTCATTTTGTAAGCATGGTGGACAACTCAGAACCAGCACTGGACTTTGTTGAACTTTGGGCAAGTGGGATGCCAGCACTTATTTGGGGTATGAAACAGGGAACCAGAGTGTTCAGTTTTAATGATGCTCAAGTGTGTGTCACAATGGCAGTTATCATCTCTCAATTATAGAAGGTGGAGGAATAAGTGGGTATTCATTGCAAGTGGGGTGGATTTTATAATGAATCAAAGAAATACTGTGCCCTGCTCCGGCATCCATGGGAACCACAAAGATCTTGTAAAGATCAGGATAACAGGAAAGAATAGAAGTATTTACTGCCCCCTTTCTTGTGTAACACAGTGAGTTAAAATGGGAGCAAGAAGAGGACAGGATGAGAAGGATGGGAGCCCACGAGGGCTGACTTTATTAAGGACATTTGTGGGAGAAGCTATAAGAAAAAGAGAAGAGGGTACTTTTCAAGTTGTGTGTTCATGTGTATGTGTGTGTGTTAGTGAGTGAGAGACAGCAGACAGAGGGAAACCTGGGAAGACCAGGAGATGAGAATCACAGGGAAAAGCTGAGGCAGAAGAGACACACTTAGAAAGCAACAGGCAGGAGAGGGGAGCAGATAAGTGTGTGCTGTGCGTGTAAACCACAAAACCACATTTGATATTTGCAAAGTGCGTATATCTATATATGAATATATATTTAAAATATATATTTAAACAGTTAATATGCATTCATATATTCTTTATCCTTTTTAAAACGAAAAACCATGCGAAGATTAGATGAGGCAGCTCCACTCAATAATACAAACACTTACTGAAAATTAAGCTCTTCTTATCATCTGCAGGGTAATATGAGAAACACTTTACTCGTATTCATTCCTTTCTGCTGATGAGGAAACTGAGGCATGGAGAGTTACGAAGTGTCCAAATTGAGACATAAGATCTGCCACTATCATGTTGCAAATGTTCCCATTGTTGAGGCACTCAGAGCTGCTCCTAAACCAATTTTAATTCTGTAGAACTGCTCCTCAGTTTGATTTCATAGCTTTGCTCTTGAAAAATTATTAACCCTCAATTCATTATCATTATTTCATATACAACCACAACAGAATATATTATCACACTCCTTTTAGAAATCTCATTCACCACGTAGAGGATAAGTTTGTGATTTTTGGCTTAATTTTTTTTAATTTATTTTATATTATATACAGCAGGTTCTTATTAGTTAGCATTTTATACATATTAGTGTATATATGTCAATTCCAAGCTGCCAATTCATCACACCACCACCACCACCTCACTTTTCCCCCTTGGTGTCCATACGTTTGTTCTCTACATCTGTGTCTATATTTCTACCTTGCAAACAGGTTCATCTGTACAGTTTTTCTAGATTCCACATATATGCGATATTTGTTATTCCCTTTCTGACTTACTTCACTCTATATGACAGTCTCTAGGTCCATCCACATATCTACAAATGACCCAATTTCGTCCTTTTTATTGCTGAGTAATATTCCATTGTATATATATACCACATCTTCTTTTTCCATTCATCTGTCGATGGGCATTTAGGTTGCTTCCATGACCTGGCTACTGTAAATAGTGCTGCAATGAACATTGGGGTATATGTGTCTTTTTGAATTATGTTTTTCACTGGATATATGCCCAGTGGTGGGATTGCTGGGTCATATAATAATTCTATTTTCAGCTTTTTAAGGAATCTCCATACTGTTCTCCATAGTGGCTGTATCAATTTACATTCTCACCAACAGTGCAAGAGGGTTCCCTTTTCTCCACACCCTCTCCAGGATTTGCTGTTTGTAGATTTTTTGATGATGCCCATTCTAACTGGTGTCAGGTGATACCTGATTGTAGTTTTGATTTGCATTTCTCTAATAATTAGTGATATTGAGCAGCTTTTCATGTGCCTCTTGGCCATCTGTATATCTTCTTTGGAGAAATGTCTATTTAGGTCTCTGCCCATTTCTTGATTGGGTTGTTTGTTTTTTTTAATATTGAAATGCATGAGCTGCTTGTATATTTTGGAGATTAATCCTCTGTGTATTCATTCCTTTGCAAATATTTTCTCCCATTCTGAGGGCTGTCTTTTTGTCATTTGTAGTTTCCTTTGCTGTGCAAAAGCTTTTACATTTCGTTAGGTCCCATTTATTTATTTTAGTTCTTATTTCCATTACTCTAGGAGGTGGGACAAAAAAGAACTTGCTATGATTTATGTCAAAAGTGTTTTTCCTGGGCTTCCCTGGTGGCTCAGTGGTTGAGAGTCCACCTGCCAATGCAGGGGACACGGGTTCGTGCCCCGGTCCGGGAAGATCCCACATGCTGGGGAGCGGCTAGGCCCGTGAGTCATGGCCACTGAGCCTGCGCAGCTGGAGCCTGTGCTCTGCAACGGGAGAGGCCACAACAGTGGCATTCCTGGGATAAATGCATTCCTGGGATAAATCCTACTTGGTCATGTTGTATGATCCTTTTAATGTGTTGTTGGATTCTGTTTGCTAGTATTTTGTTGAGGATTTTTGCATCTATATTCATAAGTGATATTAGTCTGTAATTTCCTTTTTTTGTAATATCTTTGTCTGGTTTTGGTATCAGGGTGACGATGACCTCGTAGAATGAGTTTGGGAGTGTTCCTTCCTCCGTAATTTTTGGAAGAGTTTGAGAAGGATGGGTGTTACCTATTCTAAATGTTTGACAGAATTAACCTTGAAGCCATCTCATCCTGGGCTTTTGTTTATTGGAAGATTTTTAATCATAGCTTCAATTCCATTGCTTGTGATTGGTCTGTTCATATCTTCTATATCTTCCTGGTTCAGTCTTGGAAGGTTATACCTTCCTAACAATTTGTCCATTTCTTCCAGGTTGTCCATTTTATTGGCATGGAGTTGCGTATAGTAGTCTCTTATGATGCTTTGTATTTCTGCAGTTTCCATTATCACTTCTCCTTTTTCATTTCTAATTTTATTGATTTGAGTGCTCTCTGTTATTCTCCTGGTGAGTCTGGCTAATGGTTTATCAATTTTGTTTATCTTCTCAAAGAACCAGGTTTTAGTTTTTATTGATCTTTGCTAATGTTTCATTTGTTTCTATTTCATTTATTTCTGCTCTGATCTTTATGATTTCTTTCCTTCTACTAACTTGGGGTTTTGCTTGTTCTTCTTTCTCTAGTTCCTTTAGGTGTAATGTTAGATTGTTTATTTGAGATTTTTCTTGTTTTATAGGGTGGGAATGTATTGCTATAACTTCCCTCTTACAACTGCTTTTGCTGCGTCCCATAGGTTTTGGATTGTCGTGTTTTTGTTGTCATTTGTCTCTAGGTATTTTCTGATTTACTCTTTGATTTTGTCAGTGATCTCTTGATTATTTAGTAACGTATTGTTTAGCCTCCATGTGTTTGTGTTTTATACGTTTTTTTCTCTGTAATTTATTTCTAATCTCATAGTGCTGTGGTGAGAAAAGATGCTTGATATGATTTCAATTCTCTTAAATTTACCGAGACTCGATTTGTGACCCAAGATGTGATCAGCCTGAAGAATGTTCCATGTGCACTTGAGAAGCAATTGTAATATGCTCTTTTCACATGGAATGTCCTAGAAATATCAAAGAAATATATCTACTCTATTAAGTCATTTAAAGCTCATGCTTCCTTATTAATTTTCTCTCTGGATGATTTGTCCATTGGTGTAAATGACATGTGAAAGACTCCCACTATTATTGTGTTACTGTCAACTTCCTCTTGTATAGCCATTAGCATTTACCTTATGTATTGAGGTGCTCCTATGTTGGGTGCATATATATTTATAATTGTTATAACTTCTTCTTGGATTGATCCCTTGATCATTATGTAGTGTCCTTCCTTGTCTCTTCTAATATTCTTTATTTTAAGGTCTATTTTATCTAATATGAGAATTGCTACTCCAGCTTTCTTTTGATTTCCATGTGCATGGAATACCTTTTTCCACCACCTCACTTTCGGCCTGTATGTGTCCCTGGGTCTGAACTGGGTCTCTTGTAGACAGCATATATATGGGTCTTGCTTTTGTATCCATTCAGAGAGTCTGTGTCTTTTGGTTGGAGCATTTAATCCATTCACATTTAAGGTAATTATCGACATGTATGTTCCTATTACCATTTTCTTAATTGTTTTGCGTTTGTTTGTGTAGGTCCTTTGCTTCTCTCATGTTTCCCACTTAGAGAAGTTCCTTTAGCGTTTGTTGTAAAGCTGGTTTGGTGGTGCTGAATTCTCTTAAATTTTGCTTGTCTGTAAAGCTTTTGATTTATCCATCAAATCTGAATGAGATTCTTGCTGGGTAGAGTAATCTTGGTTGTAGGTTCTTCCCTTTTATCACTTTAAATATATCGTGCCACTCCCTCTGGCTTGTAGACTTTCTGCTGAGAAATCAGCTGTTAACCTTATGGGAGTTCCCTTGTATGTTACTTGTCTTTTTTCCCTTGTTGCTTTTAGTAATTTTCTTTGCCTTTAATTTTTTTCAATTTGATTCCTATGTATCTCAGCGTGTTTCTCCTTGGGTTTATCCTGCCTGGGACTCTCTGTGTTTCCTGGGCTTGGGTGGCTACTTCCTTTCCCATGTTAGGGAAGTTTTTGACTCTAATCCCTTCAAATATTTTCTTGGGTCCTTTCTCTCTCTCTTCTCTTTCTGGGACCCCTGTTACTCAAATGTTGCTGTGTTTAATGTTGCCCCAGAGGTCTTCGAGATTGTCCTCAATTCTTTTCATTCTTTTTTCATTATTCTGCTCTGCGGTAGTTATTTCCATTATTTTATCTTCCAGGTCACATCCATTCTTCTGCCTCAGTTATTCTGCTATTGATTCCTTTTAGTGTATTTTTCATTTCAGTTATTGTATTGTTCATCTCTGTTCGTTTGTTCCTTAATTCTTCTAGATGCTTGTTCTTTAATTCTTCTCTGTCTTTGTTAAACATTTCTTGCATCCTCTCAATCTTTGCCGCCCTTCCTTTTCCAAGGTCCTGGGTCATCTTCACTATCATTATTCTGAATTCTTTTTCTGGAAGGTGGCCTATCTCCACTTCATTTAATTGTTTTTCTGGGGTTTCATCTTGTTCCTTCATCTGGTACATAGCCCTCTGTCTTTTCATTTTGTCTATCTTTCTGTGAATGTGGTTTTAGTTCCACAGGCTACAGGATTGTCTGCCTTAGTATAAATATTAAGTTGAAATAAGTTATACAGAATTTGACAAAGAGATTGAAGATAAATTTATATGATTAAGTATTTAGATATTTTGAAATTACTAAGTAATTAGAAATTTTGAAAATAGAACAGAAGACAATTATCATTACCTATTTCACAGCCCATTATAATTCTGCCAAGAAGTAAAGATAAAAATCATTCCAAGGAATTCATAAAATATCCCGATGACACTGTTATGAACACCTTTTCTGGATTCTTCATGGAAGAAATTCTGCCAATTTAGCATATTTGTGTCATTCAAAGTAGCTAAAGACTGTAGCAGGCTAATAGTAAGCACTTAATATTTGTCAAATATGAACACCATATACGTTTAAATTGCATTCTTTTTTTTTTTTTTTTTTTTTTTTTTTGCAGTATGCGGGCCTCTCACTGTTGTGGCCTCTCCCGTTGCAGAGCACAGGCTTCGGACGTGCAGGCTCAGTGGCCATGGCTCACAGGCCCAGTAGCTCCGCGGCATATAGGATCCTCCCGGACCGGGGCATGAACCCGTGTCCCCTGCATTGGCAGGCGGACTCTCAACCACTGCACCACCAGGGAAGCCCCTAAACTGCATTTTTTTTTTTTTTTTTTTTTTTTTTTGCGGTATGCGGGCCTCTCACTGTTGTGGCCTCCCCCGTTGCGGAGCACAGGCTCCGGACGCGCAGGCCCAGCGGCCATGGCTCACGGGCCCAGCCGCTCCGCGGCACATGGGATCCTCCCAGACCGGGGCACGAACCCGCATCCCCTGCATCGGCAGGCGGACTCCCAACCACTGCGCCACCAGGGAGGCCCTAAACTGCATTTTTAAAAGAACTTTTTACAGATATATATTTGATAGAATCATGCTTTCACTCGCAGCTTATACTGTCGGTTGTCTGCATTTACATTAATATCCTAGCATGGTCTGCAGGGCCCAAGGCAACGTGAACCTGCTGACATCTCCTGCTTCATTTAACAGCACTTTCCCCCCATCACTCTGATCCAGCCCTTCCAACAATTTGCAGTTCCTAGACCTGGACAACCTCTCCCCATATTCAGGTCTTTGTACCTGCTCTTTCTTGCCTAGACAATTTTAACCCTAACAAATTACTAATTATCAATGATAATTCTGCTTAAGTGGCACTGATTCAGGGGAGACTTCCTTAACTGCCTCCCCTCTGTGTGGTCATCATATAGGATCTCACCATATTTATAATTTTAAAACAGCTGGAAGGTTTCATTATTTAACATCAGCTTCTGCCATGAAGGCAGGGACCATGCCTGTTCTGTTCACTTCTACATACAGTCAGTAGAGTTCTTGGGATATTCAGTAAATGCCAAAAGAGCACTAGATGAATGAGTAAGTAAGTGAGTGGATACCTCATGTTTAGAATAAAGTGCTAAAGGGGTCACGAAAGCTCTACTCACACAGGTCATTCATGAGAGATACATATCTTTTCCAGTCTACCTATTCCTGGATACATGGCTTTGATAAGTCTCTTACTCTCGTATAACTTCAGATTCCTCAGTGGAATATTATTCAGCCTTAAACGGGAAGGGAGGGGGGCCGTCAAGATGGCGGAGAAGTAACATGTGGAGATCACCTTCCTCCCTACAAATATATCAAATATTCTTCTACAAGTGGAACAACTCCTACAAAACACCTATTCAACACTGGCAGGAGACCTCAGACTTCCCAAAAGGCAAGAAAAACCCCACATATCTTGCCGTGTGGCTGACACGGTCTTGGTGTTCCAGCCTTGTGTCATGCCTGAACCTCTAAGCTAGGTGAGAGGAGTTCAGGACATTGGACCACCAGAGACCTCCCAACTTCACATAATATCAATCAGAGAGAGCTCTCCCAGAGATCTCCATCTCAGTGCTAAAACCCAGCTCCACCCAATAGTGAACAAGCTCCAATGCCGGATGTCCCATGCAAAACAAGTAGTAAGACAAGGAACACAACGCCACCCATTAACAGAGAGGCTGCCTAAAATCAAAAAAAGGTCACAGACACCCCAAAACACACTACTGGACGCAGCCCTGCCACCAGAGAGACAAAATCCAGCTACAACCACCAGAACACAGGCACCAGTCCCCTCCACCAGGAAACCTACACAAGCCACTAAACCAAGCTCACCCACTGGGGCATTCACCAAAAACAATTGGAAATAAAAACCTGCCCTGTGAAAAGGAGACCACAAACACAGTATGTTAAACAAAATGAGGAGACAGGGAAATATGCAGTAGATGAAGGAGCAAAGTAAAAACCCACCAGACCAAACAAATGAATAGGAAATAGGCAGTCTACCTGAAAAAGAATTCAGAATAATGATAGTAAAGAACATCCAAAATCGTGGAAATAGAATGGAGAAAATATAAGAAACATTTAACAAGCAGCTAGAAGAAATAAAGAGCAAACAAACAATGATGAACAACACAATAAATGAAATTAAAAATTCTCTAGAAGGGATCAATAGCAGAATAACTGAGACAGAAGAATGGATAAGTGACCTGGAAGATAAAATAGTGGAAATAACTACTGCAGAGCAGAATAAAGAAAAAAAGAATTAAACGAACAGAGGACAGTCTCAGAGACTTCTGGGACAACATTAAACGCAACAACATTCAAATTACAGGGGTCCCAGAAGAAAAAAGAAATAGAAAGGGTCTGAGAAAATATATGAAGAGATTACAGTTGAAAACTTCCCTAACATGGTAAAAGAAAGAGTCAATCAAGTCCAGGAAGTGCAGAGAGTCCCATACAGGATGAATCCAAGGAGAAACACATGAAGACACATGATAATCAAACTATCAAAAATTAAATACAAACAAAAAATATTAAAAGCAGCAAGGGAAAGCAACAAATAACATACAATGGAATCCTGATAAGGTTAAGAGCTGATCTTTCAATAGAAATTCTGCAAGCCAGAAGGGAGTGGCAGGACATACTTAAAGTGATGAAAGGGAAAGACCTACTACCAAGACTACTCTACACAGCAAGGATCTCACTCAGATGTGATGGAGAAATTAAAACCTTTACAGACGAGCAAAAGTCAAAAGAATTCAGCACAACCCAACCAGCTTTACAACAAATGCTAAAGGAACTTCTCTAGGCACGAAACACAAGGGAAGGAAAAGACCTACAATAACAAATCCAAAACAATTTAAAAAATGGTAAGTAACATACATATCAATAATTAGCTTAAATGTAAATGGATTAAATGCTCCAACCAAAAGACATAGACTGGCTGAATGGATACCAAAACAAGACCCGTATATATGCTGTCTACAAGAGACCCACTTCAGACCTAGGGACATATACAGACTGAAAGTGAGGGGGTGGAAAAAGATACTCCATGCACATGAAATCAAAAGAAAGCTAGAGTAGCAATTCTCATATCAGACAAAATAGACTTTAAAATAAACACTATTACAAGAGACACAGAAGGACACTACATAATGATCAAGGGATCAATCCATGAAAAAGATATAACAATTGTAAATATTTATGCACCCAACATAGGCACACCTCAATATATAAGGCAAATGCTAACAGCCATAAAAGGGGAAATTGACAGTAACACAACAATAGTAGGGGACTTTAACACCCCGCTTTCACCAATGGACAGCTCATCCAAAATGAAAATAAATAAGGAAACACAAGCTTTAAATGACACATTGGAAAAGATGGACTTAACTGATATTTATAGGACACTCCATCCAAAAACAACAAAATACACTTTTTTCTCAAGTGTTCATGGAACATTCTCCAGAATAGATCATAATTTGGGTCACAAATCAAGCCTTTGTAAACTTAAGAAAATTGAAATCATATCAAGTATCTTTTCTGGTTACAACGCTATGAGACTGGATATCAATTACAGGGGAATCAAAAGTGTAAAAAATACAAGCACTTGGAAACTAAGCAATACGTTACTAAGTAACCAAGAGATCAATGAAGAAATCAAAAAGGAAATCAAAAAAATACCTAGAAGCAAATGATAATGAAAACAAGACGACCCAAAACTTATGGGATGCAGCAAACGCAGTTCTACGAGGGAAGTTTATAGCAATACAATCCTACCTCAAGAAACAAGAAGCATCTCAAATAAAAAACCTAACCCTACACCTAAAGCAATTATACAAAGAAGAACAAAAAAACCCCCAAAGTTAGGAGAAGGAAAGAAATGATAAAGATCAGATGACAAATAAATGAAAACGAAATGAAGGAAATGATAGCAAACATCAATAAAACTAAAAGCTGGTTATTTGAGAAAGGTAAACAAAATTGATAAACCATTAGGCAAACTTATCAAGAAAAAAAGGGAGAAGACTCAAATCAACAGAATTAGAAGTGAAAAAGGAGAAGTAACAACTGACACTTCAGAAATACAAATGTTCATGAGATATTACTACAAGCAACTACATGCCAATAAAATAAGACAAACTGGAAGAAATGGACAAATTCTTAGTAAAGCACAACCTTCCAAGACTGAACCAGGAATATACAGAAAAAACGAATAGACCAATCACAAGCACTGAAATTTAAACTGTGACTAAAAATCTACCAACAAACAAAAGCCCAGGACCACATGGCTTCACAGGTGAATTCTATCAAACATTTGGGGAAGAGCTAACACCTTTCTCACTCTTCCAAAATATGGCAGAGGGAGGAACACTCCCAAACTCATTCTACAAGGCCACCATCTCCCTGGTACCAAAACCAGACAAACATGTCACAAAAATAGAAAACTACAGGCCAACACCACTGATGAGTATAGATGCAAAAATCCTCAACAAAATCCTAGCAAACAGAATCCAACAGCACATTAAAAGGATCATACACCATGATCAAGTGGGGTTTATCCCAGGAATGCAAGGATTCTTCAATATACGCAAATCAATCAATATGATCCACCACATTAACAAATGGACAGATAAAACCCATATGATCATCTCAATAGATGCAGAAGAAGCTTTCAACAGAATTCAACACCGATTTATTATTAAAAACTCTCCATAAAGGAGGAATAGAGGGAACTTATCTCAAAATAATAAAGGCCATATATGACAAACCCACAGCCAACATCGCTCTCAATGGTGAAAAAGTGAAACCATTTCTACTAAGATCAGTAACAAGACAAGGCGGCCCACTCCCACCACTATTACTCAACATAGTTTTGGAAGGTTTAGCCACAGCAATCAGGGAAGAAAAAGAAATAAAAGGAATCTAAGTCAGAAAAGAAGTAAAACTGTCACTGTTTGCAGATGACATGATACTATATATACAGCATTCTAAGGATGCTACCAGAAAACTACTATAGCTAATCACTGAATATGGTAAAGTAGCAGGATACAAAATTAATGCACACAAGTCTCTTGCATTCTTATACACTAATGATGAAAAATCTGAAAGAGAAATTAAGGAAACACTCCCTTTTACCATTGCAACAAAAAGAATAAAATGCCTAAGAATAAACCTACCTAAGGAGACAAAAGACCTGTATGCAGAAAACTATAAGACACTGATGAAGGAAATTAAAGGTGATACAAACAGATGGAGAGATATACCACGTTCTTGTATTGGAAGAATCAACATTGTGAAAATGACTATACTACCCAAAGCAATCTACAGATTCAATGCAATCCCTATCAAACTACCAATGCCATTTTTCACAGAACAAAAAATTTCGCTATTTGTATGGAAACAAAAAACCCCGAATAGCCAAAGCAATCATGAGAAAGAAAAGTGGAGCTGGAGGAATCAGGATCCCTGACTTCAGACTATACGACAAAGCTACAGTAATCAAGACAGTATGGTACTGGCACAAAAACAGAAATATAGATCAATGGATAGAAAGCCCAGAGATAAACCAACACACATATGGTAACCTTATCTTTGACAAAGGAGGCAAGAATATACAATGGAGAAAAGACAGCCTCCTCAATAAATGGTGCTGGGAAAACTGGACAGCTACATGTAAATGAATGAAATTAGAACACTCCCTAACACCATACACAAAAGTAAACTCAGGATGGATTAAAGACCTAAATGTAAGGCCAGACACTATAAAATTTTTAGAGGAAAACACAGGTATAAGACTCTATGACATAAATCACAGCAAGATCCTTTTTGATCTAGAGAAATGGAAGTAAAAACAAAAATAAATAAATGTGACCTAATGAAGCTTAAAAGCTTTTGCACAGCAAAGGAAACCATAAACAAGAAGAAATGACAACCCTCAGAATGGGAGAAAATATTTGCAAATGAAGCAACTGACACAGGATTTATCTCCAAATTTTACAAACAGCTCATGCAGCTCAATATTAAAAAAACAAAAACCTAATCCAAAAATGGGCAGAAGACCTAAACAGACATTTCTCCAAAGAAGGTATACAGATTGCCAACAAACACATGAAAGGTTGCTCAACATCACTAATCATGAGAGAAATGCAAATTAAAACTACAATGAGATATCACCTCACACCAGTCAGAATGGTCATCATCAAGAAGTCTCTAAACAGTAAATGCTGGAGTGGATGTGGAGAAAAGGGAACCCTCTTGCACTGTTAGTGGGAATGTAAATTAATACAGCCACCATGGAGAACAGTATGGAGGTTCCTTAAAAAACTAAAAATAGAACTACCATATGACACAGCAATCCCACTACTGGGCACATACCCTGAGAAAACCGTAATTCAAAAAGTGTCATGTACCACAATGTTCACTGCAGCTCTCTTTAAAACAGCCAGGATATGGAAGCAACCTAAGTGTCCATCGACAGATGAATGAATAAAGAAGATGTGGCATATACATACAATGGAATACTACTCAGCCATATAAAGAAACGAAATTGAGTTATTTGTAGTGAGGTGGATAAACCTAGAGACTGTCAAACATAGTGAAGTAAGTCAGAAAGAGAAAGACAAATACCGTATGCTAACACATATATATGGAATCTAAAAAAATTGGTTCTGAAAAACCTAGTGGCAGGACAGGAATAAAGATGAAGACGTAGAAAATGGACTTGAGGATAGAGGGGTGGGGAAGGGTAAGCTGGGACGAAGTGAGAGAGTCGCATGGACATATATACACTACCAAATGTAAAATAGATAGCTAGTGGGAAGCAGCCTCATAGCACAGGGAGATCAGCTCGGTGCTTTGTGACCACCTAGAGGGGTGGGATGGGCGGGTGGGAGGGACACACAAGAGGGAGGCAATATGGGGTTACATGTATACATATAGCTGATTCACTTTGTTATATAGCAAAATCTAATACAACATTGTAAAGTATCTGTACTCCAATAAATATGTTAAGAAGAAAACAAAAAGGAAGGGAAGGGAAGGGAATCCTGCAACATGTGACATCATGTATAAAACATGAGGACAGGGCCTCCCTGGTGGCGCAGTGGTTGAGAGTCCGCCTGCCGATGCAGGGGATGCGGGTTCGTGCCCCGGTCTGGGAGGATCCCATGTGCCGCGGAGCGGCTGGGCCCGTGAGCCATGGCCGCTGAGCCTGTGCGTCCGGAGCCTGTGCTCCGCAACGGGAGAGGCCACAACAGTGAGAGGCCCGCGTACAGCAAAAAAAAAAAAAAAAAAAAAAAAAAAAAAAAAAAAACATGAGGACATTATGCTAAGTGAAACAAGCCAGTCACGGAAGGGCAAGTAGTGAGAGATTCCACTGATTTGAGGGATCCCACAGAAACAGAGACTGGAGTGGTGTTTCCAAGGGCTGGAGAAAGGAGGAAAGGGGACATTATTAGCCAATGGGTATAAAATTTCAATGAAGCAACATGAATAATTTCTAGAGATGTGCTTATACTGCATTATGCCTACAGATAACAATGCTGTGTTATATACTTAAAAATCTGTTAAGAGGGTAGATATCATGTCAACTATTCTTATCACATTAAAATTAAATAAAGACTAGGAAACATGGACCATAGCATAGCTGTCTTGCCCAACTCAAACTCTTACTGAGGATCAAGTGAGATGAATGTAAACTGGCACTGGAAAACTGTAAACCCCTATTAAAAGAAAAGTACCAGTTGCTATTATCATTAATATTATCGTTACGATCAGAAACCAATGACATTTCCAACTAACAATATCAATATCTATGACAGCCTTGAATCACTTGTTTAGGTCCATTCTCAAAACACACGTCTGCTCACATAGTGACTCCGAGATTCAAATCCAGAGTTCTAGGGACGCACATTTATCAGTACTGTGCTAAGCAGTGCCAGCGGGTCTCATATCCCACCTGACTCTTTGACTTTCAGGTTTATTTCTCTAAATTTGCAAATTAAATATTTATTTTTATCATTCAGAAAAGGACACAGGATTGATGAATTCCCTCTAATGCTTGCCCATTTCAAGAAGAACTTTACATATAAAAATAGGGGTCTGATACACAAACTGAAGGCTGTGACTCAAACAAAAACCTTGACAATTTATTTTAGCCTTAAACATCTGTATTCTAACCTAACACAATAACATGGACAAAAGCAACTTTTAATACAACCATTCACTAAAATACAGACATGATAAATTCTTCCTGTTAGCTGAGAAACAAGGGAGGTATGATACTAATTCAATTCCACAATTTAAGAAACATTCATTAAGAGCCACATACGTGCTCAAGATTGAATAAGCTGCTACAGTTTGGTGAGATGAAATGCTGTGAACGTCACAGTCCAGCGTTCATGACAAATCAAGACAGACTCAGATTCTAACACAGGTCTGTGATGAGAGAGAAAATGTGAGATGGGAGAATGTAGAAGAGTCATTTCTTACTAGAGTGACCAGAGAAGATCATATTTGAAGCCCTGAATAAGATATATTCTGGATAAGACATTGTGGCTGCTTCTAAAATACTCCCAATGATGTCTGTCTGCTAGTATTCATGCCCTTGTGTAATCCCTTCCCACTGAATGTGGCCTCGACCTGGTGACTTACTTCTATTCAGTAGAATATAACAAAAGTAATGAGATATCACTTCCAAAATTAGGTTATAAAATATTGTGACTTCCCTCCCTCCAACCTTCCTCCCCTCTCTTTCTCCCACTTGGTGGCTCACTTGGATGAAGCCAGCTGTCCCGTTGTAAGCTGCCCAATGAAAAGGTCCATGTGCAAGAAACTGAGGACTACCTCTGGCCAACAACCTGAGGGAAACTGAATATAGCCAAGCATCCTGTGAGTAAACTTGGAGGAGGGCTCACCCCCAGTCAGACTTTGAGAGGACCATAGTAACGGCTGACACCTTGAGTCACATGGCGTATGGGAGGTGCAGGGAGGTGGGGAAGCAGGGGGACAAAGCCAGGGTTCACACAAAGTACAAACTTGGTTTTGAGATCCTCACATAAATGCTATACACTCAGAGAAAGTGTGAACTAGAATAAAAAATAAATAAATGCTGATAGACAGACAGCAAGTTTTCACATGGCCCCAGCTGACAGCAGATAGAGAATGGTCCCGGTGTGGTTTGTAACCAAAATTCAGCTCTCAAACAGGTTTCAGCCTGATCTCACACTACCTGTATGTTGCCCAAACCTGCAAGTTGAGAATTTAATTCCAGGTGGTCTCAGGTCGGTAACTGTCCAAAGTGTCTGGTAGACATAAATTCTCTCTGGAAGAATACCCCATCCAACCAGGCCTCCAGAAAACCTATATATCAGGTTTCAAAGACCATGAGTCTCTGACGACAAAAATCACAAAATACATGCTAATGTAACAGAGAAGAACAAACTTGACTCCATACTGGATCTATCCCTTTAGCTCTAAACCTTGTGCTCTGTTGCCTGTGCTTAGTCATGCTGGCTCTACACCTTGATAAAAGAATGTTGCCTATTGCCTGAGATATACAGCATAGCACTTTCTTAAGGCTCTGACCTTTAAAGGTATAACACTCTTCCATTCATATAGAGATAAAGAGTTGCAGAACAGAGAGTAACATTTGTCTTGCTGGAGGTTTACAGGAACAGGTGACCTGGCCTACGTGGACAGCTGCAAGAACAAAGGGTTCCTGCACCAAGAAGTCTGCAACAACCAGCCACACTCCCTCCCCTTTTAGAATAAAAGAAGCCTGGGGCTTCCCTGGTGGCACAGTGGTTGAGAATCTGCCTGCTAATGCAGGGGACATGGGTTCGAGCCCTGGTCTGGGAGGATCCCACATGCCGCGGAGCAACTAGGCCCCTGAGCCACAACTACTGAGCCTGCACGTCTGGAGCCTGTGCTCCGCAACAAGAGAGGCCGTGATAGTGAGAGGCCCACGCACCGCGACGAAGAGTGGCCCCCGCTTGCCACAACTAGAGAAAGCCCTCGCACAGAAACGAAGACCCAACACAGCCAAAAATAAATAAATAAATAAACTCCTACCCCCAACATCTAAAAATAAAGAAGCCTGAACTGTAACTCGGGGAAGATGGTTCTTTGGGATACTTGTCCACCATCTTCTTGGTCTGCTGGCTTTCTGAATAAAGTTGGTATTCTTTGCCCCAACAACTAGTCTCTTGATTTATTGGCAGCCAGGAGTACAGATTGGACTCGGTAACACTAACACAAGGCGACAAGCGTTCTCAGAACCACAAGCAGCAGACTCAAACCAGAAAACACTTCAAATGTCTACATTATTAGATATAGATTATAAACTAATATGTTAATGTGGTTAAAAAATAAAAGAAGTAATCAAACTTCTGAGAAAAGAACAAGAAAACCCTGTTGGATGCCCAGGGTACCACCTCCATTCCCGTTTAAGCCTGGGAACTGTGTTGACCAAAGTCTCCCTCCACGTGCATTGTTGCAGATTTGAGTTTCCTAATGAAAGAACCTCTTGAAAGGTGGAAGGGAAAGTGAAGAGAAGGTCTTCGGATTCAGGATGTTTGCGATTAGCTATGGCAGATTGGCGGGTGTGATGGCTTGCAGACCCCTTCATGAGCCCTCACTGTCAGTCTAGGTGGGATGTACAAATTCTTCAGAAATCCCATAAGCTCTAGTTTTTGTACCCACTCTCTGGTCTTTCAGGCTGAGATCTCAGGTATAAAACAGAGCTACTCTTATCTTCTCTAGCTGCTTTCCTGATGTCTGCTTCCCCTAGTTCTTCCAATAGTCCGTATAAGCCCCTAATTAATATGAAACTATGATTACAGGAATATGTACCATGGCTTTTGTTTTCCTGATCAGACTCTGAGTAATATTAGAGTACAAAAAGACTGTCCAGAGAGGTATGAGAAAAAACTACACATTAAGCTTTTGATAATGAAAATATGTGTAATTGTTTGGACTAGGATGATTAGAGTGGAGGTGATGAGAAGTGGTTCAATTCTGAATGTCATGTGATGAAACAGGCAGTAGGAAACCTCAGCAACTTGATAGAAAAAGTTGCCATTTACTTGGAGAAAAGACTGGTAGTGATAGTGTAGGGAAGGTCTGAATTTCTGTTAACTTTGAGACGTCTATTACAATGCACTAGCTTTTTTATTCCTTACCATTTTCTAATGATTCAGGGATTTATATTCTTGAAAGGGATATGCCTTTAATTTTCTTTTCTTGTACTATTTTTATCTAACTTTAATGGGCAGATTATATGACTATCATAAAATTAGTGGAGAATGTGCCTTATTTTCTGGTCTCTGGAAGAGTTTCTCTGAGAGTAAAATTAACTGTTTGTTACATGCTAGAACTCTCGCGAGAAACTGAGCTGGTTTTCGTTTTAGCTTTCCTTTTTTGGTTGGAGAGGGGGAGGTTTAACCTACTAATTCAAGATGAGAAGATAAGATTCAGATTTTCTATTTCTCCTTAATTCAGTTTGGACATGTTCCTTTTTTTTTTTTTTTTTTTTTAGTAATTTGTTCTTTTCATGAAACTTTTTGCAATAGCCTCTGAATGGTCCCTCTGCTTCTGCTCTGGACCCTACAGTCGATCCTTAACACAGAGCTGGAGTGTTCATTTAAAACAAGTAACAGATTATGCCACTTCTTTTGCCCTAGAATCTCTCATGGTTTGTCATGGTATTTATAGTAAAAGTAAAATCCTTGCATTGGCCTGAGAAATGGCCCCCATCTGGTATCCATATATTGTCTGTCCTAATCTCCTTCTAACCACCCCCTTGGCTGATTCTGCCACTATCATCCTGGCCTCCTTCCTGTTCACTAAAATCTCCAAGATGCTCCTACTTCAGGGTGTCTGCCTTATGGTTGTTTCTGCCTGGAAGATTTCGCTACCAGATAAACATAGTAATTGCTTTCTCATGCCCTTCAAGGGTATTCTCAGATATCGCGTTCTCTGAGAAACCTTCCTGATCATCTTATTTAAAATTACAGTCTTACACTCCCATGCTCTCTCCTACTTTAATATTCTGCATTTTACTTATCATCCTTAATGACCTATAAATATACATGTTTATTTATTTATTGTCTGTCTGCAAATTCTGGAGTATAACTTACATAATGACAGATATTTCTCTCTGTTTGATTTACTAGGATTACTAAAGTATTTGTAACATAATGGACATACTCAATAAATATCTGTTGAATAAATATCACATTGGGTTTATCCCTGAATTCAAGGTTCTTGCAATAGTTATAACTATCCATAAATGTAAAATATTACATTCACTAATTAAAGGAGCTAAATCATATCACTACCACAATAAAACCAGAAAAGGCAGAGAAACATTTGATAAAATTAAATACTCATCCATGTTAAAAAAAAAAAACTTATCAAACAACGACAAAAGACACGATACACCCTATTTGTGTATAAAATAATAAAACTCATAGCAAAACAAATTTTCCAAAATTTATCGAGAATTTAATTAAATTCCTATCAAAATCATAGCACAATTTTTCTTAAAACTCGACAAAATGATTCTAAAATGTATATGGAAGACAAAAGAGCCAAAATGGTCAAGTTACTTCTAAAGAAGAGGAAAAAGAAAGTAGTGAAAACTTTAAAATGAGTCTTGAGACTTATTTTAAAGCGGCAGTAATAACTCCTTCCAGCATGACATATGAATACAAGTAAACCTATGGAATAAAATAGAGGAAAAGACCATGCTTAAATGAATTTTGACAATTGATAAGTATGTCACTGCAAATCACTAAGCTAATGATGGAGAATTTAATCAATGATGTTAGGGCAAGTGATGTAAAAGGCAGACTTACACACTTCAAAGATGTCCACCCCCCAAACGTGGAACCTGTGAATATGTAACCTTATATAGTGAAAAGGACTTTTCAGATGTGACTAAGAATACACACATTGAGAGTCACCACTGATGCAGCTCCAGCAGGAATAAGCCAGCTCTCATGTGGTGGGCAGGACTGGTTCAAGCACCCACACCTCGAAGGTCTTTCCTTCTGTTTCCTGCCTAGAGAAGTTCCTTTAGCATTTCTTGTAAAGCTAATTTGAGAGGACCTTCAAGATGGCAGAGGAGTAAGACGTCAAGATCACCTTGTTCTCACAAATACATCAAAAATACATCTAAAGGTGGAATAAGTCCTACAAAACACCTACTGAATGCTGGCCCAAGACCTCAAACTTCCCAAAAGGGTCTTGGTGCTCTGGCTGGGTGTCAGGCCTGAGGTGGGAGAGCCGAGTTCAGGACATTGGTCCATAGAAACCTCCTGGCCCCTTGTAATACCAATCAGTCAGCGAGAGCTATCGCAGAGATCTCCATCTCAGCACTAAGACCCAGTTCCGTCCAACGACCAGCAAGCTCCAGTGCTGGACACCCTATGCCAAACAACTACCAAGACAGGAATACGACCCCACCATTAGCAGAGAAGCTGCATAAAATCATACTACCTTCACAGACACCTCAAAACACACCAATGGACACGGTCCTGCCCAGCAGAAAGACAATATCTAGCCACATCACCCAGAACACAGGCACCAGTCCCCTCCACCAGGAAGCCTACACAACTCACTGAACAAACCTTACTCACTGAGGGCAGACACCAAAAAAATGGGAACTACGAACCTGGAGCCTGCGAAAATGAGACCCCAAACACAGTAAGTTAAGCAAAATGAGAAAACAGAGAAATACACAGCAGATGAAGGAACAAGGTAAAAATGCACCAGGCCAAACAAATGAAGAGGAAATAGGAAGCCTACTTGAAAAAGAATTCAGAGGGATGATAGTAAAGATGATCCAAATCCCTGGAAATAGAATGGAGAAAACACAAGAAACATTTAACAAGGACCTAGAAGAACTAAAGAGGAAACAAACAATGATGAACAGCACAGTAAATGAAAGTAAAAATTCTCTAGAAGGAATCAATAGCAGAATAACTGAGGCAGAAGAACAGATAAGTGACGTGCAGATAAAATAGTGGAAATAACTACCACAAGCAGAATAAAGAAAAAAGAATGAAAAGAATTGAGGACAGTCTCAGAGACCTCTGGGACAACAATAAATGCACCAACATTTGAATTATAGGGATCCCAGAAGAAGAAGAGGGGAAAAAAAGGACTGAGAAAATATTTGGAGAGATTATAGTTGAAAATTTACTCAACATGGGAAAGGAAATAGTCAATCAACTCCAGGAAGCACAGAGTCCCATACAGGATGAATCCAAGGAGAAACTGCCAAGACACATTAATCAAACTATCAAATATTAAATACAAAGGGAAAATATTAAAAGCAGCAAGGGAAAGGCAACAAATGATATACAAGGGAATCCCCATAAAGTTAATAACTGATCTTTCAGCAGAAACTCTGCAAGCCAGAAGGGAGTGGCAGGACATATTTAAAGGGATGAAAGGGAAAAACCTACAATCAAGATTACTCTACCTAGCAACAATCTCATTCAGATTCAACAGAGAAATTAAAACCTTTACAGACAAGCAAAAGCTAAGATAATTCAGCACCATCAGACCAGCTTAGCAGCAGATCCTGGGGGAGCTTCTCTAGGCAGGAAACAAAAGAGAAGGAAAACACCTACAATAACAAACCCAAAACAATTAAGAAAATGGTAATATGAACATATATATTGATAATTAGCTTAAATGTAAATAGATTAAATGCTCCAAACAAAAGACACACACTGCCTAAATGGATACAAAAACAAGACCTGAATATATGCTGTCTACAAGAAACCCACTTCAGACCTAGGGACACATACAGACTGAAAGCGAGGGGATGGAAAAAGATATTCCATGCAAATGGAAATCAAAAGAAAGCAGGGTAGCAATTCTCATATGAGACAAAACAGACTTTAAAATAAAGACTATTACAACAGACAAAGAAGGACACTACATAATGATCAAGGAATCAATCTAAGAAGAAGATATAACAATTGTAACTATATAAGCACCCAATATAAGAGCACCTCAATGCATAAGGCAAATGCTTACAGCAATAAATGGGGAAATTGACAGGAATACAATCATAGTAGGGGACTTTAACACCCCACTTTTACCAATAGACAGATCATCCAAAATGAATATAAATGAGGAAACACAAGCTTTAAAGGACACATTAAACAAGATGGAATTAATTGATATTCATAGGACATTCCTTCCAAAAACAATGGAACACACTTTCTTCTCAAGTGCTCATGGAACATTCTCCAGGATACATCATATCTAGGGTCACAAATCAAGCCTTGGTAAACTTAAGGAAACTGAAATCATATCAAGTATCTTTTCTGACCACAACACTATGAAACTAGATATCAATTACAAGAAAAAAAAATCTGTAAAAAATACAAACACTTGGAGGCTACACAATACATTACTAAATAACCAACAGATCACTGAAGAAATCAAAGAGGAAATCAAAGAATACTTAGAAACAAATGACAATGAAAACACGATGACCAAAAACCTACAGGATGCAGCAAAAGCAGTTATAAGAGGGAAGTTTACAGCAATAAAATCCTACCTCAGGGAAAACAGAAAAATATCAAATAAACAACCTAACCTTACACCTGAAGCAATTAGAGAAAGAAGAACAAAAAAACCACAAAGTTAGCAGAAGGAAGGAAATCATAAAGATCAGATCACAAATAAATCAAAACTAAATGAAGGAAATGATAGCAAGGATCAATAAAACTGAAAGCTGGTTCTTTGAGAAGATAAACAAAATTGATAAACTATTAGCCAGACTCATCAAGAAGAAAAGGGAGAAGTATCAAATCAACAAAACTAGAAATGAAAAAGAAGAAGTAACAACTGACACTGCAGAAATACAAAAGATCATGAGAGATTACTACAAGCAACTCTATGCCAATAAAATGGACAACCTGGAAGAAATGGACACATTCTGAGAAAAGTACAACCTTCCGAGACTGAATCAGGAAGATATAGAAAATATGAACAGACCAATCAAAACCACTTAAATTGAAACTGTGACTAAATATCTTCCAACAAAAAAAAGCCCAGGACCTGATGGCTTCACAAGCGAATTCTATCAAACATTTAGAGAAGAGCTAACACCTATCCTTCTCAAATTCTTCCAAAATATAGCAGAGGGAGGAACACTCCCAAAGTCATTCTATGAGGCCACCATCACCCTGATACCAAAACCAGACAAAGATGTCACAAAAAAAGAAACCTACAGGCCAATATCACTGAGGAATATAGATGCAAAAATCCTCAACAAAATACTAGCAGACAGAACCCAACAGCACATTAAAAGGATCATACACCATGATCAAGTGGGGTTTATTCCAGGAATGCAAGGATTACTCAATACACGCAAATCAATCAATGTGTGAGGTGAATGTGATAACCACTACACTACAGAAACTTAAATCAATCAATGTGATAAACCATATTAACAAATTGAAGGAAAAAACCATATAATCTTCTTAATAGATGCAGAAAAAGCTTCTGACAATATTCACCACCCATTTGTGATAAAAACCTTCTAGAAAGTAGGCATAGAGAAAACTTACCTCAACATAATAAAAGCCATATATGACAAACCCACAGACAACATCGTTCTCAATGATGAAAAACTGAAATCATCTCCACTAAGATCAGGAAAAAGACAAGGTTGCCCTCTCACTATTATTCAACATAGTTTTGGAAGTTTTAGCCACAGTAATTCGAGAAGAAAAAGAAAGAAAAGAATCCAAATTGGAAAAGAAGATGTAAAACTGTCACTGTTTACAGATGACATGATACTATACATAGAGCATCCTAAAGATGCTACCAGAAAACTACTAGACTAATCAATGAATTTGGTAAAGTAGCAGGATACAACATTAATGCACAGAAATATCCTACATACCTATACACTAATGATGAAAAATCTGAAAGAAATTAAGGAAACATTCCCATTTACCATTGCAACAAAAAGAATAAAATACCTAGGGATAAGCCTACCAAAGTAAAAATAAAACACCTATATGCAGAAAACTATAAGACACTGATGAAAGAAATTAAAGATGATACAAACAGATGGAGAGATATACCATGTTCTTGAATTAGAAGAATCAACAATGTGAAAATGACTATACTGCCCAAAGGAATCTACTGATTCAACACAATCCCTATCAAATTACAAATGGCATTTTTCACAGAACTAAAACAAAACATTTCACATTTTCCATGGAAACACAAAGACCCTGAATAGCCAAAGCAATCTTGAGAACGAAAAACGGAGCTGGAGGAATCAGGCTCCCTGACTTCAGACTATACTACAAAGCTACAGCAATCAAGACAGTATGGTACTGGCAAAAAAACAGAAATATATATCAATGGGACAGGATAGAAATCCCAGAGGTAAATCCACACACATTTGGTCACCTTAACTTTGACAAAGGAGGCAAGAATATATAATGGAGAAAAGACAGCCTCTTCCATAAGTGGTGCTGGGAAAACTGGACAGCTACATGTAAAAGAAGGAAATTAGAACACTCCCTAACACCATACACAAAAGTAAACTCAAAACGTATTAAAGACCTAAAGGTCAGACACTATAAAACTCTTAGAAGATAACACAGGCAGAACACTCTATGACATAAATCACCGCAAGATCCTTCTTTTTCTTTTCTTTTTTTTTTTGCAGTACGCAGGCCCCTCACTGCTGTGGCCTCTCCCATTGCAGGGCACAGGCTCCAGACACGCAGGCTCAGCGGCCATGGCTCACGGGCCCATCCACTCTGTGGCATCTTCCCAGACCGGGGCACGAACCCGTGTCCCCTGCATCAGCAGGCGGACGCTCAACCACTGCACCACCAGGGAAGCCCAGCAAGGTCCTTCTTGACCCACCTCCCAGAGAAATGGAAATAACACCAAAAATAAACAAATGGGACCTAATAAAACTTAAAAGCTTTTGCACAGCAAAGGACACCATAAACAAGAAGAAAAGACAACCCTAAAAATAGGAGAAAATATTTGCAAATGAAGTAACTGACAAAGAATTGATCTCCACAATATATAAGCAGCTCAATCAGCTCAATATCAAAAAAAAATAACCCATTCCAAAAATAGGCAGAAGACCTAAATAGACATTTTTCCAAAGAACATATACAGATTGCCAACAAACACATGAAACGATGTTCAACAATACCAATCATTAGAGAAATGCAAATCAAAACTACAATGCGGTATCACCTCACACGGGTCAGATGGCCATCATCAAAAAGTCTACAAACAATAAATGCTGGAGTGAGTGTAGAGAAAAGGGAACCCTCTTGCAGTGTTGGTGGGAATGTAAATTGATGCAGCTACTACGGAGAACAGTATGGGGGTTCCTTAAGAAACCAAAAATAGAACTACCATACAACCCAGCCATCCCACTACTGGGCATATACCCTGAAGAAAACATAGTTCAAAAAGAGTCATGTACCACTATGTTCACTGCAGCATTATTTACAATAGCCAGGACATGGACGCAACCTAAGTGTCCATCGACAGATGAATGGATAAAGAAGATGTGGGACATATATACAATGGAATATTACTCAGCTGTAAGAAAAAACGAAATTGAGTTATTTGTAGTGAGGTGGATGGACCTAGAGTTTGTCCTACAGAGTGAAGTAAGTCAGAAAGAGAAAAACAAATACCGTATGCTAACACATATATATGGAATCTAAAAAAAAAAAAAAAGGTTCTGATGAATCTAGGGGCAGGATACGAATAACAAAACAAGACATAGAGAATGGACTTGAGGACACGGGGAGGGTGAAGGGTAAAGTGGAACAAAGTCAGAGAGTAGCATGAACCTATATATACACTACCAAATGTAAAATAAATAGCTAGTGAGAAGCAGCTGCATTGCACAGGGAGATCAGCTTGGTGCTTTGTGACCATCTAGAGGGGTGGGATAGGGAGGGTGGGAGGGAGACACAAGAGGGAGGGAATATGGAGATATATGTATACGTATAGCTGATTCACTTTGCTATACAGCAGAAACTAACAAAGCATTGTAAAGCAATTATACTCCAATAAAAATGTTAAAAAGTAAAGAAAAAAATTAAAAAATAAAAGAATACACACTTTGAGGTGGGCACATTTTCCTGGATCATCCAGACGTGTTCAATCTAATCACATGAGTCCTTAAAAATGGAGACCTTTTTCTGATTGAGGGCAGAAAGAGAATTGTAACAAGGAAAGAAGGGTCAGAGAAATGTGACCTTGCTAGTTTTGAACATAAAGGAAGAGGACCATGAGACACGGATGTGGGTGGTCTTTAAAAGCTGGAAATGTCAAGGAAATGAGTTCTACTCTAGAGCCACCAGAAAGAAACCCTGGTGGCAACTTATCTTAGCCCAGTGAAATTCACCTCTGACTTTTCACTTGCAGAACTATAAAATGGTAAATATGTGTTATTTTAATCCACTTTGTGATCTGTTACAGCAGCTACAGAACAAGTGGTTATCTATATGTGAAACAATTGAACTGCATCACCTATCTCACTCCATAAATAGAAATGAATTCAAGATGGCTTCCAGGAAGATATTGAAAGCTTTTACATAAAAATAAATAAGAATTTTTGTGTCCTTTGGTAGGCCATAAAATAAGCAACACAAACATTAAACTGGAAAAATGCATTTATGACTGCCTTAAAATCTAAAGCTTCTATATTTTGAAGACACCAAAAAATGGCAAGAAAAACTATAAACTTTAAATCCTCGAAACATATATAATGAATGAATATATATTCAGAAGACATAATATAATGGATTCTCAAAAATCAAGTAAAAGGAATCATAAAATGGAAAAGGTGAGCAAAATACATAAACAAAAAAGGAAAAAAGAATGACTAGTAAACATATGAAAAGAAGCTCACTCTCATAAACAAACAGGGAAATGCAGATTATAAGACATTTATTTGTGTTGTCTTCAATTTGGTTCATCAATGTCTCACAATTTTGAGTATAGGTCTTCACCTCCTTGGTGAAATTTATTCCTAGGTATTTTATCTTTTTAATGTAATTATAAATGGGATTCTTTTCTTGATTTCTCTCTCTGATAGTTCACTATTAGTATATGGAAATGCAGATTTCTGCATATTAATTTTCTGTCCTGCAACTTTGTTGAATTCATTTACTTTGATAGTTTTTTGGTAAAGTTTTTAGGTTTTCTATATATAGTGCCATATCATATGCAGAGAGTGACAGTTTTCTTTCTTCCATACCAATTTGGATGCCTTTCATTTCTTTTTCTTGTCTATTTCTGTGGCTAGGACTTCCAATACTATGTTGAATCAATGTGGTGAGAGTAGGTATCCTTGTCTTGTTCCTGATCTGAGAAGAAATGCTTCCAGCTTTTTACAATTGAGTATGATGATGGCTTTTGGTTTGTCATATGTGACCTTTATTATGTTTAGGTACATTACATCTACATCCACTTTGTTGAGAGTTTTCATCATAAATGGGTGCTGAATTTTGTCAAAAGCTTTTCCTACATCTATTGAGGTGATCATATGATTTCTATTCTTCAGTTTGTTAATGTGATGTATCACACCAATTGATTTGCAGATGTTGAACCATCCATGCATCCCTGGAATAAATCCCACTTGATCATAGTGTATGATCCTTTTAATGTATTGTTGGATTTTGTTTGTTAATATTTTGTTGAGGATTTTTGCATCTATGTTCATCAATGATACTGGCCTATAATTTTCTTTTTTTGTGGTGTCTTTGTCTGGTTTGGGTAACAGGGTGAAGCTGGTCTTGTGGAATAAGTTCTAAAGCATTCCTTCCTCTTCAATTTTTCGAAATAGTTTGAGAAAGGTAAGTGTTAAGTCTTCTTTAAATGTTTGGTAGAATGCACCTGTGGAGTCATTTGTTCCTGGAATGTTGTTAGTTGGGAACTTTTATTACTAATAATTCAATTTCATTATTGGTAATTGTTCTACTCCTGTTTTCTATTTATTCCTGATTCAGTCGTGGGAGATCATATGTTTCTTGAAATTTATCCATTTCTTCCAGGTTGCTCAATTTGTTAGTATTTAATTGTTCATAGTAATCTCTTAATCTTCTTTCTGTATTAGTGGTATTGGTTGTAACTTATCCTCTTCCATTTCTAATTGAATTTATTTGGGCCCTCTCTCTGTTTCCCTCATGATTCTGGATAAGTTTTGCCAATTATGTTTATCTTTAAAAAATAATAATAATTTTGTTGATCATTTCAATTGTTTTTTGCTATTTCATTTATTTCTGCTCTGCAATTTATTATTTTCTTTCTTCTGATACCTATGAGCTTTCTTTTTTCTAATTCCTTTAGGTGGAGTGTTAGGTTGTTTATTTGAGATGTTTCTTGTATCTTGGAGTAGGCCAGTATTGTTATAAATTTTCCTCCTAAAACTGCTTTTTCTACATTCCATAGACTTTGGAAAGCTTTGTTTCTGTTTTCATTCCTCTCAAGGTATTTCTTGATTTCTCTTTTGATTTCTTCATTGACTGATTTATTTTTTTTTAGCATGTTGTTAGTCTCCACATTTGTGTTTTTTTCCAGTTTTTGTCCTGTAACTGATTTCTAATTTCATACCACTGTGGTTGGGGAAATGCTTGATATAATTTCAGTCTTCTTAAATGTATTAAGACTTGTTTTGTGACCCAGCAAGTTATCTATTATGGAGAATGTTTGTGTACTTGTGTACTTGAAAAGAATGTGTATTCTGCTGTTTTTGGATGGAATAATGTGTCAATATCTATTAAGTTCATCTGGTCTAATATGCCATTTAAGGCCTCTGTTTCCTTACTGATTTCCCATCTGGATGATCAAGCCATTGTTGTAAGTGCATTATTAAAGTCCCCTAATATTACTGTATTATTGTCAATTTCTTCCTTTATGTCTGTTAATATTTGCTTTATATATTGAGGTGCTCCTATATTGCATGCATATATGTCTATGAATATTACATCCTCTTCTTGAATTGACCCCTTTATCATTATATAATGCCCTTCTTTGTCTTTTGTTATAGACTTTGCTTTAAAGTCTATTTTGTCTGACATGAGTATTGCTACCCCAGCTTTATTTTCCTTTCCATTTGCATGGAATATCTATTCCATCCTCTCTCTTTTAATCTGTGTGTGTCTTTAGCTCTAAAGTGAGCTTTTTGTATGCAGCATATAAATGGGTCTTGATTTTTGTATCCAGTCAGCCACCATATGTCTTTTCATTGAAGCATTTAGTCTATTTACATCTAAAGTGATTATTGATAGATATGTACCTATATGTCGTTTTGTTTCTTGTATTCGAAGTTCTTCTTTGCTCCTTTCTTCTTCTTTTAGTTTCTTCCCTTGTAGTTTTATGGTTTTCTTTAGTGTAATGTTTGAGTTCCTTTCTTTTTTTTTTTTTTTTGTATCTACTGTACGTTTTTGGTCTGTGTTTACCATGAGGTTCATACATATATTTGTTTTAAACTAACAGTCATTTAAGTTCAAACACATTTTTTACCTCCCCCCATGTTTTGTTGTTTGAAATCATATTTTACATCTTTTTGTAGTTATAGCTGACTTTACAACTCTTGTCTTTTAACCTTCATACTAGCTTTTAAAGTGGTTGATCCACTGTGTTTACTATGTATTTGCCTTTACCAGTGATATTTTTCCTTTTGTATATTTTCTTATTTCTTCTTATCTTCTTTATTACTATTTTTTTCTTCTTAAATAAGACCTTTTAACATTTCTTGTGAGGCTGGTTTAGTGGCAATGAACTCTTAGTTTTTGCATGTCTGAGAGTATCTTTATCTCTCCTTCAATTCTGAATCATAATCTTGCTGGGTAGAATATCCTTGGTTGTAGTTTTCTTTGTTTTGTTTTGTTTTGTTTTGTTTTGTTTTGTTTCCCTTTTAGAACCTTAAATGTATCATGCCACTACCTTCTGGTCTGCAAATTTTCTACTGAAAGATCAGCTTATAGCCTCATGGTGGGGAGTCCCCTTGCTTGTGATACTTTGTCTTTCTCTTGCTGCCTTTAGAATTCTCTCTTGATCTTTAACTTTTGCCATTTTTATTATAATATACCTTGGTATGGATTTCTTTGAGTTACGGTTGTTTGGGACTCGCTGTCTTTCCTGGACCTGGATATCTCTTCCCTTCTTTTGCTTAGGAAATTTTTCAGCCATGATTTCATCAAATACATTTTCTTCTACTTTTTCTCTCCTCTTTTTGGAAACCCTATAATGTGAATGTTAGTGTTTGATGTTGTCCCAAAGTCCCCTTAAACTATCTTCATTATTATTTTTTTCTTTTTACTTGTTCTGATTGGGTGATTTCCACTATTCTCTCTTAAAGATTGTTGATCCATTCTTGTGTATCACCTAATCTGCTGTGTATTTTTCATTTCAGTGACTACATTCTTCTGCTCTAATTGATTCTTTTTTATATTTTCTAATTCTTTGTTGAAGTTCCCACTGTGTTCCTCTATTCTTTCCCCTGGTTCAGTGAACATTTTTATGACCATTGCTTTGAACTCTTTATTAGGTAAACTACTAATCTCCATTTCATTAGGATTTTTTCTAGGGTTTTATCTTGTTCTTCTGTTGGGAACATATCCGTCTGTCTTATTTTATTTGACTCTTTCTGTCCCTATGAAATTAGGCAGAGCAATCACCTATCCCATTCTTCAAAGGCTGTCCTTGTGTAGGAGCATCCCTATACAGACTACATGTGTCCATTGGCTTTGGTGGGAGAGCTGGATCTGAAGTGACTGTGGGCCAGGTTTTTTCTGGGAGGCACCAGGGCCATTGCCTTGGCAGGGGTGGGCTGAAACTGGTGAACCGGGGATAGAGCTGGAGCCTGACAGAGGTTGGTGTTTCTCCCAGGGCACCCTGGCAGCTTCTGCCTTGGCAGGGAGTGAAGCTGGAGCCATGGGAGCCTAGGCTTTTCCTGGGGTTCACCAGAGCTGCTGCCTTGGCAGTGGTGGAAGGATTGAAGCTAAGCCCAGTTTGGGCTGAGGGATGTTCTGGTGTGGTTTTGGCAGGCCAGCTAGAACATAAGGCACTTTTCATTCTGCTGCCTCTGTGTTGGGATTGGGAGTAAGATTGTGCAGAGCAAAGTCTGTGTCCTTTAAGAGCAGAGTCTGAGTTTCCTACAGCCCCTGGCTCTCACAGTGGTAAGCCCGCTGGTTTTCAAAACCAGCTGGCCTCAGGTGTTTCCCAGGGGCTGGGGTGCCCAATGTGGGACTCAAATTACTTGCTCCTTACGGGGGACTTCCAAGGTTGTGATATCCCCTTCCTCCTCTGGGTTTCCTACCAGGGGTGTGAGTCCTGACTAGATCACTTTTCTTCTCCTCCTACCCATCTGGGTGTGGCTTTTGCTTTATATACGTAATTGTAGATGAGCCTTTCTGCTAGTCTTCAGTTTGTTCTCAGAAAGAGTTGTTCTATATGTAGTTGCTGTTTTGATGTGTTCATGGGAAGAGGTGAGCTCAGGGTCTTCCTATTCTGCCATCTTAATCCTGCCTCGAGTTAATGGTTTAATAGAATTCTTAGTAAAGAATAAACAGAAAGTTGTAAACCATCTAGGCTAAGACATAAAACTCATTTGGTTAGCTGTAAGATAGAATATGACCTCCTAAGAAAGAAAATTAACTGGTAAAAAACCTTAGAGGGCTTCCCTGGTGGCGCAGTGGTTGAGAGTCTTCCTACCGATGCAGGGGACACGGGTTCGTGCCCCGGTCCGGGAAGATCCCACATGCCGCGGCGCGGCTAGGCCCTTGAGCCATGGCCGCTGAGCCTGCGCGTCTGGAGCCTGTGCTCCACAACGGGAGAGGCCACAACAGTGAGAGGCCCGCGTACCGCAAAAAAAAAAAAACCTTAGAAAATATTCAAGTTATTGATCTTAAACAGAGCTATTATTATAACACTACAGTAGAATAATCTCAATAAGATAGGTGTATATGTTTCACTAGTCACAGTAATTAAAATTTAATGAAACCCCACTGGTGCTGTTTTCAATCAAACAATTTCTGAAGATATTCCAGTTTATTCATAGAAGCAAGCCAAATCCCTAATACCATGAAGAGAGAAGAAAACAGGCAAATGAGATCTATTCCAAATTTTTTTGAAAAAGTAATAAACAAATAAAAATGTTCTTGAAAGAGGAATAAAGAAATCAATATTCAGCTCAAACTGACAGTATTTCAGGTAATTTATCAGAGGCCACCAACCCTCAAAATCACTGTTTCTGCCACGAGGCTTTACAGTACAGAAGACAATATCTTACAAAATAAATCCCAAATTTAAATTTATCTCGTCCAAAACTAACTAGACAGTGATGGTAAATTATTTTCTACTGAAACAAACCAGTCTTATTTACTCAGGTTCTACTCTATCTGGAGCTTTTCCTTATTGGTTAGCAAGTGGGTAGAAAATCATAATTTGTGCACATGCAGCTTAACCATCCTTTCAGCAGATGAAGATGACTCATAGGGCCTTATCTGTATTTCAAAGTTTGCTTATAGCAAGTAGTAGGTTCAATATCTACCTCTAAAAGTGCTTAAGCCTGCAACATTTCCCTGAATGATTAACAAAGGGTTAGCTGGTTCTTCACTGAATCCTGGATAAATTACTTTTCTTAATAAAGGGGATTCATATGGATCAGCCAGGAAAAAATTATTAAAAGAAAAGTCAATTTGAAAGTTATATGACATGTGAGAAGACCATTCTCAAATCCCCTGTTGTTCATGGCTGTTTGTGCAAGTAAAGAACGCCAGTGTTGATTAGGTTTGAAATGTCACCATTGGTCCAGGATTTATTAACTCTCTGCATGACACACGGCGTGTGCTTTAGAATCCACTTTTAACAGTAGATACTATTCTGAAAGTTGTAAAAATGTAATAAGACTTATCTGCCCTTAATCTAAGTATAGTAACTGCATATCAACAGAGTTCCAAGAAAAGAAATGGAAAGTAACGAAGGATGGGTCATTAATCATGTCATATATTTTAAATTATAAGAGAGGAATTAGGAAGGATTTTTCTGGAAGTTGTGTTCCTTTTCTGCTGTACAGACTGTACAGTCTGTACAGTCTGCTGTACAGACTTCCACAACCAGCTGTTCACCTCCTTGCTTCTAGTAGAGAGCTAATTGACTTAGGATAAACGTTAAGTTGGACAGAGGTAACAGTCGCTATAGATATTTTTTATCCTACTCTGACATTAGAATAGCCCTTGCGGGGAGAAAAGGTTAAAATCCCCACTGGATAAATGTTAATTAATTAATGATGATTGTACTAAACAATGTTTGGATAATTTGTCCTTGTCCTTTGACGTAAAGTTGATAAATAACACAGAAGTGAGAAAGAGATTAATGGTTTATTAAAATCCACTCAAGGACTTAATAGTAGCTTCTAAAATTTAGCTATTTATAAACTGTCATGCATTGTAACAGTAGGTAATATGTAGATTGTTTATCTTTGGTGAAGAGAGACTGAAGCATGAATCACTGAAGTCAAATACTCAACTAAGAGAAAGATAAAGGCATTTTCCCTTTTTCCTTAAAAAGCAACATCATTAGTTAAATAGTTAAATTAGTTGATACTGGAAAAATACATTTAAAGTGATAACAATAAATGAATTGATTATTGTGATGATTATTAGAGATACTGCCTCTGTAGTTGTGCCTCCACAAAAGTTTATAATATTTGCCAAGTTCAAGTTACCCATTAAACAGTATTATTAAACTTCCCTTCTTTCATTTGTATATTCAACGTCTCCATCTTGATTGGATCTCATCAAGTTCTAAACATAACACAGTCTTTCCCATTAAAAACAAACAAAAACTTCCTTGATTCTATAATCTCCTTCAGATACTATTTTAGTCTCTCCTTTTCGTATCTTTGAAAAGTTTTCAAAAATGTAGCTATTCTGACGCTTTCCACTTCTCGTTTCTCCATTCTAATGGACGTGGCTTCTGTTACTCCATCAAAACAGGATTTAGTAACCCTCCAGTCACTAACCCAAAATAAGTTGTTCTTATCCTTACCTGTCAACACCATTGAATGATGAAACCACTGCCTTTCTTTTTCCTTGAATTCACACAACATACTTGTGGCTTTTTTCTCCCAGCTTCATCTTTTTCCATCCAGCCATAAAACCTTGTCCTTATCTGTTTCTCCCCTCACCCTACGTTATCTCTGTAGCCTATTTTCTTCATGTCCGCTTCTTAACTTACTGCACATTACATGCGTGCATGCACACACATACATATTTGTGAGAGCTCATCAATGCCCTCTGAGCTGCAGAGTCCAGAGTCAGGACAGCTGGAACTGTTTCTGCTGGCTGACGTGTATTCACCGGTCTTTGGTATCATTCATTCCCTCCCTGGATCTCCTCGTTTTCTTCAGATTCTTGCTTACATGTCAATTCCTCTATGAGGATTTCTCTGACCTATTACACACTGCATTGCATTACCAGCAGTTTGAGGTCAGGGTTTTTTTTGTCTGTTTTAGTCCCTGCTGTATTTCTTGTGCCCATAGCAATGCCTGATGAACAGCAGGCACTTGATAAGTACTTGTTAAATGAAGTGATAAATTTAAGTCAGATCATGTCACCCCTTTTAAGCACTTCTTTGGCCTTCACGTTGCATGGAGAGTAGAGGACACATCTTCTCATACAACATAAGACCCTCCACAATGCAGACACCCTCTCCCTCTCAGGCCTCTTTTTAACGCCCCTTCTACTGGCTCTCAATATCCAGGCCATTCAGACCTCAAAGGCCACTCAGACCTTTCCTCAGTTCTTTCTGTAGACCTTGTTTCCCCTGCTCACAGGGTCTCTGCATATGCTCCTCCCCCTGCCAAAAAGGATCTCCTCTCCACTTTGCCTAGCGAATCCCTGCTCAACTTTTCGTCTCAGCAGAAGATCCACTCTCTTTGCAGTCACCCCGGCCTCCCACCCATTTATTATGTGTTCACATATCAGCATGTACTGCACAGTGTATGTACATCAATTGCACTTTCACATTTAACAATTTATGTTTCCCATACTGGACTGTACGTCTCCTGAAAGCAGGGACTCTGCTTTTGCTCACCACTGATTTGTCCAATGTTGACTGCAGTACCTAGCACTTAGGTGTATTCAATAAAGGTTCATGGAACTTATGGTTGCCAGAGGGGAAGGGTGGAGGGGAGGGATAGTTAGGGAGTTTGGGATTGACATGTACACACTGCCATATTTAAAATGGATAACTAACAAGAACCTACTGTATAGCACAGGGAAACTCTGCTCAATATTATGTAACAACCTAAATGGGAAAAAAATTTGAAAAAGAATGGAAACGTGTACATGTATAACTGAATCACTTTGCTGTACACCTGAAACTAACACAACATTGTTAATCAACCATACCCCAATATAAATTTTTTTTAAAAGTAAGGGTTCATGGAATGAATGAGAAAAAGAAAGAGTTGATATATTTTTCAATCAGGATAGCGGGACTCATATACAGAAAGCTGGCCAAATTGCTGTAGTGCCTTCACATTACTTCCCAATTAAGGGGAATCATCATTAAAAGGCAGGTTCAAAATTAATAAGTAAGAATTTTTAAAAATGTAAAACAGAAAACTAAGCAACAAATTAGCAGAAAAGATTTAAAGCTTTCTCCAAAACCACTAAATCAACCTAATAAAGTTAAAATTTGATTTAGTGTTCACAAAATTATATTATGTATCAAACATATGTCATTAATCAAATGCTAAAATAATTCCTGGATTAAATGGTATAATGTTAGCTTATGCCAGAGCTAACCTTGAAAAATCTTTCAAATATGGTTCAGTGTGATTGGAAGTTACATGTGAATATGTTTTCCTAAGGATCTATCAGCAATGCTTCAGTGTATGGTTTTGAAACAAAATGTATCTGAGTATCAGCAGATAAAATTACTCTTGGATCCCCTTTTGTTAGCAGTAGCTTTTGAAACATGTATGATAAAACCCAATATGGATTAATTCCTTTTGGGAGTCAATCTGTTATATGAACGAAATGTTGAGGGGGGTGGAGAGTTAAAATAAAATAGTTGCTTGGCTCTACAGACTTGATTTCTCATTCACACCATCTGATTGCTGTATCTCCAACCCCTCCCCAGGATTTAGACTAAACAATGAGTTAGGAAAGGTAAAAATAAACCCACAGATACACCATACACAAATTTACCAAAATCTCCACGTATACATGCATATACACACCTAATAGTGTATTAGTTAAGCCCATTCACAGTTTTTGTCACTATAACTCAGTTTTCTATTTCACCTAAAAATCAACATATGTTTTTACATGGTTAACCAAAATCTGTATACAATTTAAAATGTGATCTACAAACTTTTAGTTTAGGGGGAAAAAAAGCCAAAATTTAGACTATATAAAAATTAAGGGATGCAGCCAAATTTCTAACCTGATAAAATTTTACACAAGATTTAAAATTTCTAACCTGATAAAATTTTATACAAGAAAAAATTGACTGAACTAATCATTGAAGAAAGTATAGAAAGAAAACAAAATAAAGAGTATAAAGATTTTTTTAAATAAGTGCATAAATTAATATATTAGAAAAAACAGGAAAACAGAATTAATAAATAAGAAAGAACAATATAATACAACAGCTCTGTCAAAACTCATTTAACAAACATAAATAAAAGGTGTTCCATACATAAATGAACATTTTTCAAAATGAGAGAAATTCTATTTAAAGTTGTGGAATAATAAAATTATATGTTCATAAATTGAACAGTTTTAGATAAGTATACCAGACTTAATTAGGAGGAAATAAAAATTGTAATGGATAAAACACGCAAGGGGCAATTAAAAATTTTGTCTAAATATTGCTTACCTAATCATTGTGTGTAGCAAAAATTACCTGAATACTAAATATGGCAAAAGAAACAAAATCAAAATTCCACAGACCAGTCTGAGGATTGAATACAAATGAAAACTCCTAAATAGAATATTATCAAATTAAAACCAGCTTTGTAAAGCATGAACCAAATACCCAACTAAGTATGTATTATTCTGGAAATTTAAAAATAGTTTATCTTTTGAGTATTGATGAGAATAATTTATTACATCAATAATTTGAATAATACAATTATATATTCTTTTCCCCAGGTGCCAAAAGCAAAAAAAAAAAAAAAAAAAGGTAAATTTTTATATTCTTGCCCTGTGCTAGAAGTCAGAAACATAGTTTAAAAGGTAACATAATTCCTGCACTAATGTACAGTCTATCAAAAGGTGCTTGTAGCTTTTTCAAATAAATAAGAGAAGACAAAATAAAACTTTTATGTTATAAAATGAAAGAGTGTAAGTTATCTATGCACAAGACAGTCTACCTGATAAGCCAACCAGTACAATGGAAAACTCCTAGAACTAAGAAAATTTAGGAAGGTGGCAGATGACAAAATTCATACTCAAAAAGCAGCAACTTTTTATCAGCAATAATCAGTTAAAAATAAGATTTTAAAATTTGGTTCCATTTTCAAAGACAATCAACATTATTTTATACCAATAAATATATATGTTAAGGAATGTAAAGGCTCTTCTAATTTTACTGAGGGATATAAAAGTAAGAAACACACCATGTTTGGGGGGAACTCAAGTTTCCATCCAACTTACCCACAGGTTTAATAAACCTTACACAGAATGCCAAGAAAGCTTCTTTGAAAACTTTACACAATGATTCTTAAGTCTGTGTGTTAGTATAGAAGTGAAAAAATAGGAAAAATTAAACCTTAAAACAGAAGTTAATTGAAGGGGCATTGTCCCATCTCATAATAGATTATGAGATTTAATGGATCATTGGATATTTAATGTGTGCAGAAATTATACTAAGTATGTACATAAATTATCTCAGTTAATCCCCTCAGTAATTCTACAAGAAAGATTATTGGTATACCCATTTCATAATTATCTTCATTTTAGCATTGAGTAAACTAAAGTTTAAAAAGGTTATTTCCTCAAATTCACAAATCCAGCAGAAAGCAAAATTGAGGTTTGAACATAGGCCCATATGACTTCAAACACTGAACTCTTAACAGCAACAAATCACTGTCCATAGTGACTGCTGCAAAGATGGGCACATAATGCAAATAGGGTCAGAGTCACTTATAAGTGACTGAAGAGATCTCCTTTCTCTAAGGCCATGGATTTTAAGGATTGTTTAGGTCTAGTGTTATTGGGGAGTCATTCTCACTTCATGGGAATAACACTCCAACAAGGAAGAGAGAGCATAGCGACAGAGACAGAGCCTGTTGATTGTTCTAGAACCTCCGGATCCAGCTGTTCCGGACTCTCAGATTTCCAGGTTGTGAGAAACAAATTTCCCTTTTTATTCAAATGAGTTGTGGTCCTGACACTTGCAACGAAGGGCCTTCTGACCAAAAGACCAGCTGTGTGTTTTTGAGGGAAAGAGGGACAAGAGAATTGAGAGCATGTGCAAGGGAGTGTTTATAATGAGGACCTCTATGGGCAGTGAAGCAGGACAGTGGTGACAGGTGGTGAGGCCATATGGGTCAATGTACTGGGAGGGCTGATGGGCTGGAAATATTGCTCCTACATAAAGGGAGTTGGTAGGCGGTGGTCTGAGTGCAAGGTTGTTGAAACTGAGATACTGGACATAGTGGAATGATCGGTGATGATAAGAGTACAGGTGTAACCACGCCAGTGGGTGACCGAGGTGGATAAAGGTGAGGAATCCAAGGAGCTAGGAGGCCAGGATACGGGATGATAAAGTCGGAAAAGATTTGAGTAGAGTTGAAATTAGGGGTGGACTGGAGAGCTGGGGACGATGTTTGTTAGCGAGCAGAGAGTGGTACAAGCGGATGGTTCGAGCGCTGACGATGCCAGGGGCTGGAGAAGCGAAGAGTCCAAATGATTTGAAAGTGGTTATTGGCAGCAGGGAGGATCCTTCCATGAGACACATGATGTGAGAGAGAAGAAACAAACTCCGTTAAACGAAATTCAGTTCATGCAAGAAAGTGATGTATGAGAGAGTTTATAAATTAGAGACTAAAGAGGCCCAGGGGGTAGAGCAAACGGGTGAAGGAGGGAAGCAAATATGAGACACTGGACCATCAGACGTCCAGTGTAGCTGGATGTGTAGCTGGTCTCAGGATAATCTTACAATAACTGAGAGTCAGAGAGATCTAACGTATGGATGTCACTCAAGCTTTCAGAAGTGCTGGATGTTTTGCGATTAGTTCAGATCATCTCTTAGAAGGAGGAGGACCAATCAGCTGCCCCACAGCCCGCAGGGACGTGTGTGATGTGCAGCCCTGGTGGCACACACTGTGCCCCCTCGGTGGTATTGCACGGTGCCCTCGTGACAAAGTGACGAGTTTGACATAACATATGGGTTCTTATGATCCAGATCCCTAAACCTCATCTCTAGTGACCTCTCAGCATTGCATATTCCAGTCCCGCCCTACTGAACCCCTCTGAGTTCACCGGAATACTCCACATCCTCTCTTGCCTTAGATCTATACACATATTTTTCTTCTGCCTGAGAAGGCCTTTCCCACCCACTCCACCTTCCTGGTTTTGGCTGACAACTGTAGTCGTCATTCATGATTCAACTTTGGCATCACCTCCTCAGGGAAGCCTTCTTTTACTCGCCAGTCCCAGATCAGTGCTCCCGTATCCCTATTAGAGTACCTGTTACACTACGTCATCTTTGACTTTGAGTGGAAGCTCTCGGATGGAAAGTATTATGACTTCTACACCCAGCCCTTAAGAAAAAAGGCATGAGGTAGTTAGTTATTCAATACTTACTTATAGTATGAATGAACTGAACAAACTAAAAACAGTCGTGACACAATCAGGCTCCTGCTTGAATATTTCAGGTAATTGATCTCACTACTCTGGGTCGTTATATATTTTTGCAACACAATAAATGATGCTCATGTGCCTGAAGATTATGTGCCACAATAAAGACAAAAATATAATAACTAGGACATTGAGAGACAACTGAATCCAGATGCCCCTGAGTATTCAGGTTGGCTATAAGCAATGTATTTTTTCCATATTGTTCTGAGACATAAAAGCTTTAGAAGACATCCCATTCAGTCCTCTCTTCATTCCCCAAAGTACTGTATAATTGCTCAACGATTCTCTTAGTCATCACCAGTTTCGTTCTAAAAGAACCAGGGAAATTTTCAGGAGTACAGAATTACAGCCAAAATCTTTATAGTTAGGTAGCATGAGCTCAGGATAGAAAAATAGAAATGTTTGATCCAGTTTTATCCATTGGCTTCCCTACTATCTAATCACTTAGTATAATGGGTCTAATAATATTAGAAAAAAAATAAATTTTAAGAAATTTGAAATGGAAACCAGAAGTCTGAATTTATACCTTAAAGAGCCTCATATCTGTTCCTGAAATGTACCTAAATCTGTAAACAAAACATCTAGCCTTCTATTTGCTGGGCCAAGTTGACAAGTGTAATAAATTTGGTTTCAATATTTGAATATAAACCTATAATCCATCTGGAGTTTATTTTGGTTTATGTCACAAGGAATGAACCAATGTTATTCTTTTTCCAAATGGTGAGCCAGTTGTTTCAACACCTTTTCTTGAATAATTCATTTCTTTCCACTAATTTGAAATGCCACCTTTACGATATACTAGTTTCTTTAATTGGGTTTATTGCTCCTGTTTCTATGCTATTCCACTGATCTTTCTACTCTTGGGAAAAAAGTCTATATTATCCCAAAAGCCTACTTCTTTTATTTATTAATTTCATCTACCCACTCTACATTCAGTATGTCATGATTTTCCTCTCCTCAATATCAAATACACCTTCCCTACCACATTCACACCACATATAAGCCACTTTAGAGGAAATTCCTCATCTTTTCTTCACAAAGTCTATCTTTTTCCACCCTTGCCCTCAAGGAAGATGCCTGGGAAATGAGGAAAGATGGTGCTACGCAATAAGAGACAGAACACAGAGAAAGAGATGGGGGTCAGGGGAGTAAGAGCATTGTTTGCAGCAGTGCCAGCTGCCCAGAGAGTCTTGAGAACCCATCAGTATATATATGTGTACTCACTGAAGGCTTTGTAGGCAGTCAGACAACCCATAGAGATTTATACAGTAAGAAAAAAGCAGAATGGGACTTCCCTGGTGGTCCAGTGGTTAAGATTCCACCCTTCCAATGCAGGGGGTGCACGTTTGATACCTGGTTGGGGAAACAAAGATCCCACATGCCACACGGCACAGCGAAAAAAATAAAAAAAATTTTAAAGAAAAAGAAAAGAAAAAAGCATAATGGAGTCCAGACACACCAACAAAAACCTTAAAAGATGTTGCCAAAAAAAACCAAGCAGGTAGAAGAAGATAGGAGAAAATTCAGGCAGGAGTGTATATGGAGGGTGATGGGATCAGGGAACATCATAGCAACCAAGGGAAGAAGGATTTTTTAAAAAGATTTTGAATTCTGATTTGGTCTAGTATATTATTATGTTTCTCTGCAAGGAACTATTTTGTTATAAACAGAAGAAACAGAAATTATTTTCTGATTCAAACAGTTACTAAATGTCAAACTCTACTTGAGGTTAAGTAAGAGAATGCCATTTTAAAAAGACAACTGATTTCAACAATTAAAATTGATTTGTGGTATGTTTGAAATCAACTCCATTGGAGAGACTTAGCAATGAATTGGATATAAAAGATACTGAAACTGAGGAAGGAGATAATAAGATTTTGGATGGATGGCTATTCAAATCACCTCACAGATGTTAAAAAAAAAAACTACATTATTAGTTTGGATGTGATGCAGGATGAAATGTTTTTGAAAATTCATTCGAGTATTCTGATACATATGTAAGTGTAGACCAAATGGAAAGAGAATTAGGAGGTCACTCAGTTTGTCTTTACTCCAGTCCTTAAGCTAAAGAAGATAAAAAAAAAAAAGATAGTTGGTCTATTTCAATTCACTGGAGTAGAAAAACCTCACAGGAAATAGGGTGTCCTAAACTGTTTCTGGACACCTACACCTTTATAAAACATATAATGGCAACTAGGTAACTAAGGCTTTGAATATTCAGGTCATCGCTACGTATCTTAAAACAAGCAACTCACTTTGGAGGAGCTGAAAAACCAATTCAGATTTTTTAAAAAAGAAAACCTTTTAAATAGTTTTACATAGTTTCCACACACTTGGGAACACATGAAAACCAAGAACAGGCTGGCCCCACTCTCTGACTTCCAGGAAACGCTCTATTGGCTCTCAGACGCCTGCTTGGCTCCAGTAACTACCTTCTACGTTATAAGACAACTGGGTCAAAACCACAAAGATATTCAACCATCACAACAATTTTCCTTCCTTGATACACACTGAGAAGTAAAACGAGTAGAACAACATATATATTTAGCACAACTTTTCCAAATACAACATGGGAAAATTAGATACAAAGTCATCCAAATATGTTTGGGTTTTTAATTTACAAAAAGTGAAGCTTCTTTCAATGACCTTAGCTAAAATGCATACTCATTTATGGTGGCTGATTCTGTTTCTCCTTCATGAACCGATCACATAATAATACATAAAATCAACTGCCGTCTCTTCAGCAAGTGTTCATTTTACAAAAGTGGTTTTACTACTTCAGGGGGGAGTGCAAAATATTATTTACAACAAAAAAATTACCTGACCCTGCTGAACTAGAACACATCTATGATTAAAATTTTAAGAACTGTGAGAACTTCAGAACAAAGACAATTATAAGAGATGTCACTAGGAACTATTATTTCATTATAACCAAATAAAAGCTTAAAAATTGAACAGCTGTTTACTAATCAAGCTATTTTACTTTACGTTTTAAATTGAATATCCCAGTAATTGTGTCATCTTCACTGTATTTTTTTAAAAGAGGCCAAACTGAGGCCACAGATTATATAAAGTGAAAATTTAATGGTAATGTTCTCCCAACAGAATATCTAATAAAAAGTAGCAAACTAGGGCCTCCCTGGTGGCGCAGTGGTTGAGAGTCCGCCTGCCGATGCAGGGAATACGGGTTCGTGCCCCGGTCTGGGAGGATCCCATATGCCGCGGAGCGGCTGGGCCCGTGAGCCATGGCCGCTGAGCCTGTGCGTCCGGAGCCTGTGCTCCGCAACGGGAGAGGCCACAACAGTGAGAGGCCCGCGTACAGCAAAAAAAAAAAAAAAAAAAAAAAAAGTAGCAAACTAGACTACTTTGGTCTCATCTCATCCCTACCAGCACTCCTGGGGAGGCGTAAACATGTAACTAAAACAATGACAATATTTTAATTTAATTTAAACATGCAAGTAAAACAGTGACAATAAATAATTTCTATATTTTTAGAACAATATAGAAATCTAAATTTAACTAATAAGAACAAGGAAAATACTTCAAAAACTGTAATCATGACAACAAACAGCTATAGAACTTTTTTTCCCAGTATTCAGCAGAGCAGTCTACTTGTGTTGGACTCCCCAAAAGATAAAGGGAAATTTTAACCATAAGCCCTGGCTGTGTGATTTTTATGAAACTTGCATTCGAAAGTTCATCATGTGAATAATAAAAAACACCACAGTATCTAACCTCTAAGTTTTTAATATATGTCCATCATTTACCTTGAGTATTATACATATATTATCTCACTTATATAGAATAAATGAGGGCTTCCCTGGTGGCGCAGTGGCTAAGAATCTGCCTGCCTATGCACGGGACACAGGTTCGAGCCTTGGTCTGGGAAGATCCCACATGTCGTGGAGCAACTAAGCCCGTGCACCACAACTACTGAACCTGTGCTCTAGCGCCTGCAAGCCACAACTACTGAGCCCACGCACCACAACTACTGAAGCCCGTGCACCTAGAGCCTGTGCTCCTCAACAAGAGAAGCCACAGCAATGAGAAGCCTGCGCACCGCAACGATGAGTAGCCCCTGCTCACCACAACTAGAGAAAGCCCGCGCACAGCAACGAAGACCCAACACAGCCAAAAATAATAAACAAATAAAATAAATACAGAAGAAGTGAGATAATATTTCATTGAAATATTATTCAATAAAAGCAAGGTATTTCATTGGAAACAAAAACAAGATACACATAATTTAAGTTTTAGTCTTAAAATAAAACTCTATTTTTCACTTATCTTGTTTTTCCTAAGGGCTTACTTATTGCAAGTTTACATGATTAACAAATAATTCCATCAGGAATGAAAAAAATACTAACACAAAACATTTTACCTAAATTAATTTAACAAACTAATAAACTAATGACCTGACAGGACTTGTTTAACGATTATTGTCTTCTGTTTTCTGTGGAGAACCATAGAGTTATAAGGAAAAGCTAGCACAGACAGAGGCAGTGTCTTTCAACATGTGTCATGGAGTCTCTTGGATGACAGGTCATTTTTATTTTAAACACAATTGAACTTTCATTCTCTCTCTCTTTCTGTTAACTGACAAAATTTAAATTTTTGCCTCATCTCTTTGAAATAACACATCAAATTTCTCCTTGATTCTCTTAGAGGAATAATTTGTCACCCAAACCACATTCATTTTTAAGCAAGGTTAATTTTGAGTAGAGCTCTCCATATATCCTGACACCATTGAGATTAAAAATAAATATTCATCCCATAAAGTGAACAGAAAATATACAGCTTTGTGAGTACACACATGTGGATTTGGTCACCTTGGTTTAATGCATATGTTTAGGAAAGAGCTGATATATAATAAAATTAAAGCATGAATACCTGGAAAATACAAGTATAAAAACCTTTTCCAATATGTGTAAACTCTTACTCGTGATCATTTTTTTAGTCTCCCCCCCTTCCAAAAGTGGGAGTTCATCATAATCCTTGTAACATTATTCTCATAAGTAGCAACGTGCACCATGGTCATCAAGCAGAGTTAAGTGTGTTGTGGTCAAACTCTGGATTCAATGATTAGACACAGGGACAAATACTAGAAACAACATAATAATAAAAACAATAACAATAATAAACTGTGGAACTGACGATGAAGACAAAGCCTTCCTAAATTCAGTAAAAAGACTCAGAGACGGGAAGACGTCAGACTCAACTCCTTTGCTTGAGAATGGCATGTAGCTCCGTAGACATCATGTTTTGGGTAAATAAAATGTGGTTTGGAAATGTTTCACAAGTCCCACACATGACTCCTATGATCAGTATGTTTGGAGACACATCTCTCAGGCAAGCCACTTTCCAGCAAGGGATCAGAGATAATTCTTAACTGGTGAATAAACATGCACAGGAGTAGGGTTGCCAGAGTTAGGAAATATAAACACAGAACACCCAGTCACATTTGAATTTCAGACTAAAAAGGAATAATTTTTTTAGTATAATGTATCTCAAATATTGCATACATACACACAAAAAGTTATTCACTGTTTATCTGAAATTTAAATTTAACTGGACCTCCTGAATTTTATCTGGTACCCCTACACAGGGAATCAGTACACATTATATATATTTTTTAAAAGTAAAATGTTTCCCCCTCCACATGACCATTACTGTACAGTGAACTGTGTCATTTTTTTCCTTTATCAATCCCTCAACATCCTTGAAACTAGCTACTACCTATAAATGTATTCACATATTTTAACAATGTTTAGTGCCAATTAATTTATAATTATGGATCATTTGTTCCAACTATTTTCTCAGAATAACAAATTTCTTTAGAAAATGTACAAAGCTCTAGAGGCACACAGAAAATTGATGCAATTCTTTGGTATCATGAATCTTAATCCCTCCTTAAAGAGCCTGGAAATATATCTTAGATGATTTTATGTATTATTTTTATGTGCATATGTTATATATTGTTATAAAATATGTTATACGTGTGTATAAAATTACATTGCATAAAATGCAAAACAGTGGAAGTCTACATTAAAGGTCATTGTATCACTCAGGTCAAGGGTTCTGCAAAGTCACTGCCATCAATAGTCAAGTATATGACAAGGATTTCATGGGAATGGAAACAAGGGAAAAACAAGCCCTCCTCAGGGCAAATGAACTCATTTTAAGGGCAAGTAGTCAAGGACTACCTGTCATCATTTTCACTATGAAGTTCCTTGCCTGTCACTCCAAAGGAGAGCCTCCAGGATAAGCTAAAGGACAACACAATTTAAGAGGGAGTAGCCATGTTATATAACACAGGTCTCAGTTTCAGAGCAGCAAACATGTTGCTGGACATATAGATTAAGAGAACACACTCCAAGGCATTCCTTAGAATCAGTCAGTCAAATCTGTAAGTCATTGTTGAGACCGCATCATTTTCCCCAGCTACCATGAGTGAGTGCAGCCTTCACAGAACTTAAATGAGAAGTAGTCCTTTATTCAAACTTCGAGACCTGCACAATCTCTCATTTTATGATGTGCAAAAGAAAAACATCTTTTTCATCACTGTGATGGCAATGGTGCTGGCTTGCATGAGAACTAAACTAGCATCTTTGTCTTCATAAGAATTCCAGAAGGTCACTTGAGAATAGCTCCTTGTTGACTGTATTATGTAAGGTTTTGCATGTGGAAACAAGTTCTTAGAAATTTGTTACTAAACCATTAGATTACAGTGATATATTTCCCTGAGAAGCTGAAAATCAGAGCACACTAAAATGAACTCTACAACTGTTAATATAAACTGGCCCAGAAAAAAAACAGAAATACAATTTTAACTAAGGCTGCTATGGGAAGCTTATGAGTATCAAAAAAGAAATGTTGTGTGAGTGTAGGAAGGAAAGAGAAATGTCACAGGCAAGATTAAATCCATGACCCGTATGGTTGGAAATCCTGGGTTGCAAATCCTCAAGGTAAGAGACTTGGTGTTGAGGTCTGAGTTTTCACAAACTTTAGAAGCAGCCACTGTCACTGTGCACAGGATAAAGACAGACAGACATAAAAAAGCTTACCACAAGAGCCAGAGCTACTTAGAATACTTTAAAATTGATTAAAATAAATTTTTTAATTTTTAAAATGAGCATTTTTAGTAGGGGTTGAAAAAGTGAATCCACTGGATTTCCAAGAAATGAAGTGAAAAAGGAAAGCAAATGTTGCCGAGGACGTTCACTGACAGCCCCGTGGGTCCCAGAGGAGTTCTTCCCAAGGGTGGAGATCAGACCACGGTGGTATTCAGTAGTATGACAAAACGAGTGGCTATATGAACAAGAAATTTAAAAAGGAAATACACAGAATGACAATGTCTAGGTGTGAAAGCAGAATTAATGCAAACTAATTGTGAGTGAAGATAAAACAGAAAGTCATCAAGCCAGATGAAATGTAAAAGATAAGAAACACAAAAGAGATTTCCCTCCCATCCAATACTCATGATTCTCTCCTCACAGTTATATTATTATGTAAGTACCAGTGAAATTTTCACCTTTCACCACATTTCTAGAGACCTGCTCTATTCATTGAGGAAGTCCTTTTGAAATCTTTGGGAAAGACTCATGATAAACATGAGGAGTTTCCACCATTATATTCTCAGAAATCACTTAACATTCCTAAATGGACTGTCTTTGAAGTATATACCAACTTAGCTCTCCATCAATAAAGAAACTGATGAACTAATCCTATTACTTCCTATTCAAATTCTATCATTCCTTTACTATCCAAATTGTTTCACTGTACTTGTTAGAATTAGGTAAAAAGTACTCAAATCTTGAATGCTTGAGACTTGGACTACTCCAGGTAAAATACTTTATGGGGCTTCCCTGGTGGCGCAGTGGTTGAAAGTCCGCCTGCCGATGCACGGGACGTGGGTTTGTGTCCTGGTCCGGGAGGATCCCACATGCCGCGGAGCGGCTGGGCCCATGAGCCACGGCCGCTGAGTCTGCGCGTCTGAAGCATGTGCTCCGCAGCAGGAGAGGCCACAACAGTGAGAGGCCCGCGTACCGCAAAAAAAAAAAAAAAAAAAAAAAAAATACTTTATGGATATTGAGGGGTTTTGTTTTTCCTTTTCTTTTTTTTTTTGGTATTTGCTATACTGTTTTTTTGGGGGGGGTTGTTTCTTTTTTTTTTTTAACAAACTGTGTCAATTTATCCTAATTAAGTTGATGTCCTCATTCGTTTATTACAGATATTTTTCTGGCTACGTATATATCAAGCCTCATTTACATAAAACAAATTCTAGTAACTGGGGCTTTCTGCATGGGAGCCTAATAATGAAGTGACACCCACTCTTGGTGTTGTTTGATACCAGTCCCAGGAGGTCTGGGAACTTCCCAAGGGTGGCCTTGCTCATGCCCCGGTCTTAGGACAGATTTCTATGTAGCTTGATATTCTGTGGTTTAACAAATGGGTTTATATTTTTTGATATCTGGATTTTGGAGTGTTTTTTTAATGAACATGAAATACATCAGTCATTACCTGGGGTTTTATAATCACTATGAAACAGATTTTTAAATGTTGGGCTTGACTTGCAAACATATTTTCATGGATGTAGCCAGTTTTGTGTAATGGAAGGAGGCAAGGGGTTGCAGGAGGGAAGTTAGTGAGTTTGGGGGAGTGATTAAAGAAAACAGACTTTGTGTTTTCTTTATGATGTTCAAACCATCATTCCCCTGATTGAAGCAATAACAGTCAACCTTGCCGTCTACCTCCCTTCCCCCACATTTGACCAGACTTTCATAGGCTACAAATCCTTGTGTCTCTGTTCACTCTCCACCACCCCATCCTCAATCCTGTTCTTACAAAGACCTTTCAAAAATCTGATCGTATCACACCACACATTACACACCTCAGTGGTTTATCATCACTATAAATATAAAGATCAAAACACTCAGCTCTTTATACTGTAATCCCAGCCTTTCTTTCTAGCCTCATCTACCACTGGGGTCTACACTTCTGCTATAACAAATGACCTGCTGTTTCCTAGTAAGTCTATGCCTTCACGGAATTCTCTTATGTCTTGTTTCACGTCTCTCTGAAATTGTTCTGAAATCCTTCAGCGCAAACACACACCTTTCTTTCCCTGGGTACTGACGCACATCATATACGTCTCTATAACAGCATTCGCACAAGGATTGGAACTATTAATCTGCATATCTATTTTCCCCACTAACAAATGTACTCTCAAGTCAGAGGCATTCTTGGCACCTTCACTTGTCCTTGGGGCTGGCCAGTCACTCAGTACAAGTTTGATGAATGGATGAATAATGATGTCTCTAAGATTACATAAAAAAATCAAGGAGACCTACCTATTCTTTCTTACGTTATTTGAAGTTTCATCAATTGAAACAAAAAGATATTGCATTACAAAAAATGTTATATAAACTTTTGAGATTTACTAACTTACTGCTTTTCAAAAGTCAAAACCATTCTTAAAGTTCAAAAACTAATCCTCTCTATTTTAAACTCTTGTGATGTCATTAAATTAGCACCATGATTGGGGAAAAGAAAAAGACTGCTTCAGAAGAAGTTAAGAACTCAAGAACGTCCCCTCTCCATATATATATTCTTACTTACTTGACTAATTTTTGCTAATTTATAAATGAGAATCTCAATTATGTGGCTTAAAGATAAAATGCATCAATGAATATTTAATCATATAGTTCAAAAAGGAAATGCTGACAAATAATGAAAATAATTTGAAAAGTATTCATACTTCATTTTTGTGAAAGTTAAGAACTGATTTTATGCTCAGTATCTCAAATTGTCATATAATAGCTCATGAAGGAAAGATCAAGAAAAATTATCCTTAAAATCTATTTCTGTTTAACTTCTAGAAATATACACATTTTTCAAACAAGGACAAAGAAGATAGATCTAAATAACTTTAGCTTCAGATATGTCACTAGTATCTTCCCTTTACATGTGTTAATCTTAAGTAGACTTTTTTTAATATGATGATTATCTGTAGTATTACCATTGTTTACTTATCCTAATTTTTAAGCTGAAATTAAAAAAAAAAAAAACTTGGTAACCCTGAGACTATGATTAAGGATCAAAGAACTCAAAACTCTGCTGAAGATAAAGCATGTCATCAGATTACAATTTTTTAATACCTAAGGATTTGTGAAAGATTGGTTACAGCTTTTCCATTCTGATTTTATAATCAACACGTTCTTGATCACTTGGATAAAACCTGGATTGCAGTAACAGAAGAAGTCTGTTTTAGAGAAGATCTAATGTAATAGATTTTCACTTACAGATGGTCCTCAACTTACAATGGTTCAACTTTCTGATGGTGAGACAGCTATACACATTCAGTAAAAACCTCACTTTGAATTCTGAGTTTGAAATTTTGATCTTTTCCTGGCTGGTGATATGCAGTTCCATACTCTCTAGTGACGCTGGCAGTTCAGCTCCAGGTCAACCATGAGAACACAAGGGTAAACAATTGATACACTCACAAACATTCTAGACCGAGACGACCATTCTGTTTTTTCACTTTCAGTATAGTATTCAATTAATTACATGAGATATTCAACACTTTATTATAAAATAGGCTTTGTGCTAAATGATTTTGCCCCACTATAGGCTAATGTAAGTGTTCTGAGCATGTTTAAAGTAGGTTAGGCTAAGCAGTGATGTTTGGTAGGTTAGGTGTATTCAATGCATTTTCAACTTACTATATTCAACTTACAATGGGTTTATTGGGATGTAAATCCACTGTAAGTAGAGGATTATCCATACATATAAGTAAAATAATTTACTGCATATTATTTGTAGTGCTATGAATGTAAACACAATAAATTTTCTTTAAACTACTGGTTTACAGAATCACTGTTTTGGTAACAAAATTATCTGATTTGTAAAGAGTGATGTCTGGATTACCAGTTTATATACAATAAAATACAATTACATATTTCCTTGATGATTCATGGATTCTTTACATGTATTATATTCTCTCAGGTATTTTAATGTCATTTATACTTACTATAATTTACTCATTCATGCCTTCCACAAATACTATTGAGACTGTCATATAAATTTTGCTGAAGTATCAACTAAGAGCTATTCTGGTTTACATAATGCTAGCTACTAAAGATTTTCCATATTTGATTGAATTTAAGATGTCATCAATTATAAATATCCCATTATTTCATGTATCAGTAAGGAAGGAAAAACCACATCTGCTATTTAAAATTTTGACCTTGTAATTTCTTGTCACTCAGAATATTTATTTAATTCTCATTGAAAAGGCTCTTCTAGATTTACTTGTACACAGACTACTACCAACTCCTGTTGAAAAATAAATGCAAAATAAATTGCTTAAGATTATTTCTAAAGCTTTTTCATATTCAGAATCTAAAGTCTCTGAAATGTTTTACAATTCAAAGTGATTGATTTTTTTTTTCTTTCATACAGAATGATCCTCTATTCCACCAAGGAAATTGATGAAGCATTAGTTCTTAAAAGAGAGTTCTACTATTGTCTCCAAGTTTCTTACACCCACACTACAGGTTTTGATGCTGACGCTTTCTTGATCTTAGCAGAAGATGTCAATAAACAGTTTCCAGATAACACACAGGAATCATTTTCCCCTTTAAGTGGTTTTCACATGGGTTGTTATAAACTGCCAAGATGGTGCAGTTGTACTGTGATGCCCCCAGGAGTGACACATGCCATAACTCAGTCTACCCATGTAAAGGCAATAAAAACTGTATCTCAACTTCCAACTGGCCAATAGCAACTGCAAGTTTGCATATCAATTTCAGAAATGTTAAAATGTGTATTATATGCACATCTTAGAATCACTGAACAACAGCGGCCATGAATTCACAGTAATATTATAACTAACTTTTTTCCATATGTTTTTATGATAATGAAATCAAGAGTATGTGTATTTTGTAACCATTTCAAACTCTACTGGCAAACTGGTTTTCATATGTGTTGCTATACAATGTTACCCCTCCCTAAAATCTCCTACTAATCTTGTAAGATTCGGGATACTATATATATATTAATATATATTAATATACTATATATTAATTCTTTCTCCTAACTAACTAATCATTCGACCATCCCATCACTTTTCTTTAACAACACCCATGAAAGTCAAATTTGATTCACTGTCTTTTCTTAAACAATTATTTTCATTGTTTTTGTGTATAAGAAACCATTTGAAAATGAAAAAATATCATGTGTTCCTATATGACAGTAAAAATATTTTAGTGGTCATTAATCAAAAAAAAACCCATAATGACAAGAAGCTACTATACACTTAATAAACTGTTTATATAAATGTTATTTTTATTAAGAGTACAATTCTGATATATAAATTTTTTAATTACAGTACATATGATCAAATGATATTATTTAAAAATTAACAGAATGTTTCTCGTGCCTGTAAACATGAAGGACCCTTGCAAGGGTCCTTCAGGAATCTAAGGCCCAGAGTTGGAAGTCATTGCTAAAAACCAGCAATTCTCAACCTGATGTCATGTCACTCTGGTGTCATGATCAATTACGAGAATTTAAGCAACAAGAAAGGGAGTAGCTTGAAAAGACTCTTACTTTTGCCTCGATCCAAACATGTAAATTTCCCATGTCAATGCATGTTCCCCAACAAAATAGCCTGAGAATTACTGCTCCAGATGCAACTCAACCAATTCAAAGCTCAGTGCCCCCATCCTTCTTCCTGTGACCTGGCAGCATTACACATCAACTGTATCTCTCTTTCCTTCTGAATCCTGCCATAGACTCAACATTCTTCTCACATGTAGCTCAGCCACAACCAACTCACTAGAGTCAATACTACAAGTAGAATCTATTTGCTGTCCCAAGTCTAGACTATATATTTTTTCACATGCTACATAAACCACCCAGTTCCTATGTTTTCTAAATTTTTCTTTCTCTCCTTTACAATCCCCTTCTTCTGTCTTCTCTATGAAATCTTTTCAAATCAAGAAATTTTAGCAGATTCACACATCAATTAAGTATATGCATTGCACATATTATACATTCCAATTCAATTCAATATTTATTGAACTTCTACTTGACATGCCCAGCACTGTCACAGAAATAGTGAACACAAATAAAATATCTCATGATTCCTGGTCTCAAGAAATGTACAGAGTGGTATGTATACTTAAAAATAATTACAAAGTTTTTAAGGGTGCGACAACTTAAATACACAACTTAAATACTTACTATTTCATAGAGGACACTAGAAGACATTTCACACAAGAGAACAGCATGTGAAAAGTCATAGAAAAATAAAACAAGATTTTATTTGAACTAAACTAGATTCAATATTGTGGGAGTATAAGATCCCAAGAGAGCATCTGCTGGATTAAGGTAGAACCATTGGACAAGTCTCAAGTTCTTAAACAACTTGGCATTATATCTTTGAATATCAATTTTGCATATGACAGGAAGGCACTGGAACTTTTAAGAAAAAATGCCCCATGATCAAGATAGCTCTCATAAGAGAAAAAAGAAAGAATAGTAGTAGGAAGACCAGGTAGTGAGTTGCAGCATTTGCTAAAGAAATGGAAGAAGACGACCTAAACTAGTGCAAAAGCGGTGGAGGAGGGAGGGTATTTAGACAGTTAGTTACAATCAATAGCATTTGGTAATTGATTACATAAAGGGTGTGTTGTGGAATGAAGAGGAATTAAGGATGAATCAGAAAGCAAAACAATTACCACACACACACTATCAATTACAGGAGAGAAATCTGTCTGGCATTTCAACAGAAAGTAGGAATCACTTAAACAGAAATTTCCAGCTTTGTTTCTGTATAGCTGTATAATTAGACTACCTTTAATAATCTCAGGAAGAATTTTGAAATTCTCAAGTAAAATATTTTGTTTTAACTTAAAAAGTGATTAGTAATAACACTAGTTTTGAGGTGGTAATTGTTGTTTTATGACGCAAGACTAGTGTCAGAAAAATCAATCAGTGATGCTTAAGCCCCACCCCAAGAGTCTGGGGATCCTTGTCTTGCTGAAGATGAGTCACAGTTCTTCTGTATCTGTCATTGCTGCTGATTTCTCTAACCAACACAAATATTCCATTGATGGTTAAAGAACTTTTAACTGATGAAAGAGATTCAACAACCATAATTTAATATTCATGCACTTGTATATAGCTGCTTTGTTACACCCTTAACCCACATTTATCTCATATATATGATTGCACAGCACTTGTCACGGAAATAGTCTCTAGAAAAGGTGAATTTTCAAGTTATATAAACTTTTTGATATACAAATACTTGCCCCAAATATGAATCGTTGCATATAGAGGGAACCAAGAAGCCAGAACAAAGAGTATGCATAAATTTCTCATGGCCAAATTTGGTGAGGTTTGGGGTGTCTATCAGGGAGGCTATATAGCCTAACAGTTCGCAGCAAGGGCTGTAGCGCCCAGCAGACCTGGTTCACGCCCTCGTTCTCTGTGACCTTGTCAAATTGCTTCATCCTTCACTCTAGTTTCCACATCTGTAAGATGAAATAATAACCTCTATTTGATAGGTCTGTCATACTAAGAGAAACAATGGATATACCATGTTTAGTATAGTGGATTGAATATAGAAAGCAGACAAGAAATGGTAACTATTATTAAAATTCTCTTCAATGGAAGCAACAAGGAAATTTCCTCCATATATTCCCTGAATCATTAAAAATAGGTAGGGAGCCTAGAGTGTTGGTTGAAATTTAACACTTCCAAAGAAAAGAGTATGGGAAGGGCAGGGAAAGGCAACTTTCCCTGAGGGTGGAAAGACATGGTGAGCAGGCCCCTTTCCAGGTGCCCCGATGAACATGAGCTGTGATGAAATCATGTTGATCGAAGAGACCCCTGTGGGGACATGATGGGAAGGGCACTTGCCCTCTGCAGTGTTCCTCATGAGAACACCAGACAAACACAAACTGAGAGGCATCCTACAAAAGAGCTGAGTAGTACTCCTCAAAACTGTTAAGTTACGAAAACAAGGAAAGATTGAGACACTGTCACAACCCAGCAGAGACCAACGAAACACTAAACAGGACACAGTATCCTGGATAGGATCCTGGACTACAAAGGGGAAACTAGGGGAAAAGCCTGTGAAGTGCCAGTAAAGCCTGGAGTTCAGTTTATAGCAATGCAGTAATGCTAATGGTTTCTTAGTTTTCATTAAGTGGACCATGGTTGTGGAAAATGTTAAAAGCTGGAAAACTGGAGGAGACATATATAGGAATTGTCTATACCATCTTTGCAACTTCCCTATAAATCTAAATTTTAAATTATTTTAAAATAAGAAGTGTATTAAAGTGAGTGGGGTCACTTCACACCAATCCAAATGGCCATCATTAAAAAGTCTCCAAATAATAAATGCTGGAGAGGGTGTGGAGAAAAAGGAATCCTCTTACATTGTTGGTGGGAATGTAAATTGGTTCAGCCACTATGAAGAACAGTATGGAGGTTCCTTAAGAAACTAAAAATAGAACTACCATATGACCCAGCAATCCCGCTACTGGGCATTTACCTGGAGGAAACCATAATTCGAAAAGATACATATACCCCAAGGTTCACTGCAGCACTATTTACAATAGTCAAGACATGGAAGCAACCTAAGTGTCCACCAACAGATGAATGGATAAAGAGAATGTAGTACATATGTACAAAAGAATGTTACTCAGCCATAAAAAGAATGAAATAATACCATTTGTAGCAACATGGATGGACCTAGAGATTATCATATTAAGTGAAGTAAGCCAGACAGAGAAACACAAATATCATATGATATCACTTATGTGTGGAATCTAAAAAATGATACAAATGAACTTATTTACAAAACAGATATAGACTCACAGATATAGAAAACAAACTTATTGCTACCAAATGGGATAGCACAACAGGGGGCAGATAAATTAGGAGGTTGGGATTAACATATACACACTATTATATGTAAAATATATAAACAGCAAGGACCTACTGTATAGCCAGGGAACTATATTCAATATCTTATAATAACCTATAATGAAAAAGAATACGAAAAAGAATATATATATATATAACATATATGTGTAACTGAATCACTTTGCTGTACAACTGAAACTAACACAACATTGTAAATTAAATACACTTCAATTAAAAAATAAAAATTTTAAAAATTTAATTCAGAAAGCAGTGGTGGGAAGCCATAAGATATACAAACCATGTAACTCAGTTTACCTAAAGCATGCTTACTTAAGTATTAAATAGATATCATAAATCTCCTCATTTTGAGACCTTATGGCTTTGAATTCTGATAATTTCACAAGACAACTCAGGTCTTAATCCACACAATCTGAACTAGTAAAACATCTTAATACAGTGCCAAATGATAAGGGGGAAAACACAAGACCCAAATAGAGCTTAAAAAGACTCCACCAGATATGGAGAGGACCTTACAGATGGAGGAGAAGTGAGACGTGGAGATCACCTTCCTCCCCACAAATACATCAGAAATACATCTACATGTGGAACAACTCCTACAGAACACCCACTGAATGCTGGCAGAAGACCTCAGACCTCCCAAAAGGCAAGAAACTCCCCACGTACCTGGGTAGGGCAAAAGAAAAAAGAAAAAACAGAGACAAAAGTATAGGGACGGGACCTGCACCTCTGAGAGGGAGCTGTGAAGGAGGAAAGGTTTCCACACACTAGGAGCCCCTTCCTGGGCGGAGACTGCGGGTGGCGGAGGGGGGGAGCTTCAGAGCCACGGAGGAGAGCGCAGCCACAGGGGTGCGAAAGGGAAAGAGGAGAGATTCGCGCACAGAGGATTGGGCTGACCAGCACTCACCAGCCCGAGAGGCTTGTCTGCTCACCTGCCGGGGCAGGCGGGGGCTGGGAGCTGAGGCTCGGGCTTCAGAGGTCGGATCCCAGGGAGAGGACTTGGGTTGGCGGCGTGAACGCAGCCTGAAGGGGGCTAGTGCACCACAGCTAGCTGGGAGGGAGTGCGGGAAAAGGTCTGGAGCTGCCGAAGAGGCAAGAGACCATTGTTTCGGGATGCGTGAGGAGAGGGGATTCAAAGCACCGCGTAAACGAGCTCCAGAGTTAGGCACAAGCTGCGGCTATCAGCACGGACCCCAGAGACGGGCATGAGATGCTAAGGCTGCTGTTGCCGCCACCAAGAAGCCTGTGTGCGAGCACAGATCACTATCCACACCGCCCCTCCCGGGAGGCTGTGCAGCCCGCCACTGCCGGGGTCCCGGGATCCAGGGACAACTTCCCCGGGAGAACACATGGAACACCAGAGGCTGCTGTAATGTCACGCCGGCCTCTGCCGCCGCAGGCTCGTCCCGCATTCAGTACCCCTCCCTCCCCGCGGCCTGAGTGAGCCAGAGTCCCCAAAGCGGCTGCTCCTTTAACCCTGTGCTGTCTGAGCGAAGAACAGAGGCCCTCAGGCGACCTACACGCAGAGATGGGTCCAAATCCAAAGCTGAGCCCAGGGAGCTGTTCGAACAAAGAAGAGAAAGGGAAATCTCTCCCAGCAGTCTCAGGAGCAGCAGATTAAATCTCCACAATCAACTTGCTGTACCCTGCATCTCTGGAATACCTGAATCGAAACGAATCATCCCAAATTGAGGAGGTGGACTTTGGGAGCAACTGTAGACTTGGAGTTTCCTTTCTGTATCTAATTTGCTTCTGGTTTTATGTATAACTTAGTTTAGTATTTAGAGCTTATTATCACTGGTATATTTGTTTATTGATTTGATTGCTCTCTTCCATTCTTTTTTATCTTTTTATATATATATTTTTTCCTTTTTCCCTTTTTGTGAGTGTGTATGTATGCTTCTTTGTGTGATATATCTGTATAACTTTGCTTTAATCATTTGTCTTAGGGTTCTGTCTGTCCATTTTTTGTTTCTGGGGGTTTTTTTTAGTATACTTTTTAGCACTTCTTATCATTGGTAGATTTGTTTTTTGGTTTGGTTGCTCTCTTCTTAATTGTTTTTGAAAAAATATTTTAAATTTTTTACTTTAATAACTTTATTTTATTTTATTTTACTTCTTTCTTTCTTTCTTTTTTTCCCCTCCCTTTTCTTCTGAGCCATATGTCTCACAAGGTCTTGGTGCTCCAGACAGGTGTCAGGCCTGAGCCTCTGAGACAGAAACCGAGATCAGGACATTGGTCTACCAGAGACCTAGCTCCAGGTAATATCAATTGGTGAAATGTCTCCCAGAGACCTTCATCTCAATACTAAGGCCCAGCTCCACTCAACAACCAGCGAGCTCCACTGCTGGACACCCTATGCCAAACAACTAGTAAGAGAGCAACACAACCCCACCCATGAGCAGAGAGGATGCCTAAAATCATAATAAAGTCACAGACACTCCAAAACACACAGCCAGACGTGGTCCTGCCCACTAGAAAGACAAGATCCACCCTCATCCACCAGAACACAGGCACCAGTCCCCTCTACCAGGAAGCCTACACAACCCACTGAACCAACTTTACCCATGGGGGGCAGACACAAAAAACAACGTGAACTACAAGCCTGCACACTGTGAAAAGGACACTCCAAACACAGAAAATTAAGCAAAATGAAAAGACAGAGAAATACACAGTGGATGAAGGAGCAGGTTAAAACCGACCAGACCAAATAAATAAACAAGAAATAGGCAGTCTACCTGGAAAATAATTCAGAGTAATGATAGTAAACATGAACCAAAGTCTTGGAAACATAATGGAGAAAATACAAGAAACGTTTAACAAGGACCTAGAAGAACTTAAGAGCAAAAAATGATGAACAACATAAGAAATGAAATTTAAAATGCTCTAGAAGGAATCAATAACCGAATAACTGAGGCAGAAGAATGGATAAGTGCCCTGCAAGATAAAATAGTGGAAATAATTACCACAGAGCAGAATAAAGAAAAAAGAATGAAAAGAATTGAGGACAATCTCAGAGACCTCTGGTACAATATTAAATGCATGAATATTCGAATGATAGGGGTCCCAGAAGAAGAAGAGAAAAAAAAGGGACTGAAAAAGTATCTGAAGAGATTACAGTTGAAAAGTTCCCTAATATGGGAAAGGAAATAGTAAATCAAGTCCAGGAAGCACAGAGAGTCCCATACCGGATGAATCCAAGGAGAAACACACCAAGACACATATTAATCAAACCATCAAAAATTAAATTCAAAGAAAAAATATTAAAGCAGCAAGGGAAAAGCAACAAATAACATACAAGGGAATCCTCATAAGGTTAACAGCTGATATTTCAGCAGAAACTCTGCAAGCCAGAAAGGAGTAGCAGGATACACTTAAAATGATGAAAGGGAAAAACCTACTACCAAGATGACTCTACCCAGCAAGTATCTCATTCAGATTCGTTGGAGAAATTAAAGCCTTTACAGACAAACAAAAGCTAAGAATTCAGCACCACCAAACCAGCTTCACAACAAATGCTAAAGGAACTTCTATAGGCAGGAAATACAACAGACGGAAAAGACCTACGATAACACCCCAAAACAATTAAGAAATGGTAATAGGAACACACATATCGATAACTACCTTAAATTTACATGGATTAAATGCTCAAACCAAAAGATACAGACTGGTTGAATGGATACACACAAGACACACATATATATATATGCTGTCTACAAGAGACCCACTTCAGACCTAGGGACACATACAGACTGAAACTGAGGAGATGGAAAAAGATATTCCATGCAAATGGAAATCAAAAGAAAGCTGGAGTAGAAATTCTCATATCAGACAAAATAGGTTTAAAATAAAGACTATTATAAGAGACAAAGAAAGACACTACATAATGATCAAGGGATCAATCCAAGAAGAAGATATAACAATTGTAAATATGCACGCAACTTAGAGCACCTCAATACATGAGGAAAATGCTAACAGCCATAAAAGGGGAAATTGACAGGAACACAATAACAGTAGGGGACTTTAACACCCAACTTTCACCAATGGACAGATCATCCAAAATGAAAATAAATAAGGAAACACAAGCTTTAAATGACATATTAAACAAGATGACTTAATTGATATGTATAGGACATTCCATCCAAAAACAACAAAATACATTTTCTTCTCAAGTGTTCATGGAAAATTCTCCAGGATAGATCATATCTTGGGTCACAAATAAAGCCTTGGTAAATTTAAGAAAATTGAAATTGTATCAAGTATCTTTTCTAGCCACAACACTGTAAGACTAGATATCAATTAAAGGAAGAAAACTGGAAAAAATACAAACACTTGGAGGCTACACAATACACTACTAAATAACCAAGTGATCAGTGAAGAAATCAAAGAGGTAATCAAAAAATACCTAGAAAAAAATGACAGTGAAAATAGGACGAACCAAAACCTATGGGATGCAGCAAAAGCAGTTCTAAGAGGGAAGTTTATAGCAATACAATCCTACTGCAAGAAACAAGAAACACCTCAAATAAACAACCTAACCTTACACCTGAAGCAATTAGAGAAAGAAGAACAAAAAAAAAACCCCAAAGTTAGCAGAAGGTAACAAATCATAAAGATCACATCAGAAATAAATGAAAAAGAAATGAAGAAAACAATAACAAACATCAATAAAACTAAAAGCTCGTTCTTTGAGAAGATAAACAAAATTCATAAACTATTAGCCAGACACATCAAGAAAAAAATGGAGAAGACTCACATCAAAAGAATTAGAAATGAAAAAGGAGGAGTAACAACTGAAACTGCAGAAATACAAAAAGGATCATGAGAGATTACTACAAGCAACTATATGCCAATAAAATGCACAACCTGAAAGAAATGGATAAATTCTTAGAAAAACACAACCTTCCAAGACTGAACCAGGAAGAAACAGAAAATATGAAAAGACCAATCACAAGCACTGAAATTGAAATGGTGATTAAAAATCTTCCAACAAACAAAAGCCCAGGACCTGATGGCTTCACAGGCAAATTCTATCAAACATTTAGAGAAGAGCTAACATCTGTCCTTCTCAAAATCTTCCAGAATATAGCTGAGGGAGGAATACTCCCAAACTCATTCTATGAGGCCACCATCCCCCTGATACCAAAAGCAAAGATGTCACAAAAAAAAGAAAGCTACAGGCCAATATCACTGTTGAACATAGATGGAAAAATCCTCAACAAATACTAGCAAACAGAATCCAAAAGCACATTAAAAGGATCATAGTCCATGATCAAGTGGGGATTATCCCAGGAATGCAAGGATTCTTCAATATACACAAATCAATCAATGTGATAAACCATATTAATAAACTGAAAGTGAAAAACCATATGATCCTCTAAATAGATGCAGAAAAAGCTTTCAAGAGAATTCAACACCCAATTATGATAAAAATTCTCCAGAAAGTAGGAATAGAGGGAACTTATATCAAAATAATAAAGGCCATATATGACAAACACACAGCCAACATCATTCTCAATGGTGAAAAAATGAAACCATTTCCACCAAGACCAGGAACAAAACAAGGTTGCCCACTCCCACGACTATTATTCAATATAGTTTTGGAAGTTTTAGCCACAGCAATCAGAGAAGGAAAAGAAATAAATGGGATCAAATCAGAAAAAAAGAAATAAAACTGTCACTGTTTGCAGATGACATGATACTATTCGTAGAGAATCCTAAAGATGCTACCAGAAAACTACTAGCACTCATCAATGAATTTGGTAAAGTAGCAGGATACAAAAAATGCACAGAAAACTCTTGCATTCCTATATACTAATGATGAAAAATCTGAAAGAAAAATTAAGGAAACACTCCCTTTTACCATTGCAACAAAAAGAATAAAATACCTAGGAATAAACCTACCTAGGGAGATAAAAGACCTGTATGCAGAAACCTATAAGACACTGATGAAAAAAATTAAAGATGATACAAACAGATGGAGAGATATACCATGTTCTTGAATTAGAAGAATCAACAATGTGAAAATGACTATACTGCCCAAAGGAATCTACTGATTCAACACAATCCCTATCAAATTACAAATGGCATTTTTCACAGAACTAGAACAAAACATTTCACATTTTCCATGGAAACACAAAGACCCTGAATAGCCAAAGCAATCTTGAGAAAGAAAAATGGAGATGGAGGAATCAGGCTCCCTGACTTCAGACTATACTACAAAGCTACAGTAATCAAGACAGTATGGTATTGGCACAAAAACAGAAATAAAGATCAAGGGAACAGGATAGAAAGCCAAGAGATAAACCTACGCACATATGGTCACCTTATCTTTGACAAAGAAGGCAAGAATATACAATGGAGAAAAAACAGCCTCTTCAATAAGTGGTGCTGGGAAAACTGGACAGCTACAAGTAAAAGAATGAAGTTAGAACACTCCCTAACACCATACACAAAAATAAACTCAAAATGGATTAAAGACCTAAATGTAAGGTCAGACACTATTAAACTCTTAGGATAACATAGGCAGAACACTCTATGACATTAATCACAGCAAGATCCTTTTTGACCCACCTCCTAGAGAAACGGAAATAAAAACAAACATAAACAAATGGGACCTAATGAAACTTAAAAGCGTTGGCACAGCAAAAGAAACCATAAACGAGACGAAAAGACAGCCCTGAGAATGGGAGAAAATATTTGCAAATGAAGCAACTGACAACAGATTAATCTCCAAAATTTACAAGCAGCTCATGCAGCTCAATATCAAAAAAACAAAAACCCAATCCAAAAAATGGGCAGAAGACCTAAATAGACATTTCTCCAAAGAAGATATACAGATGGACAACAAAATACATGAAAGGTTGTTAAACATCACTTATCATTAGAGAAATGCAAATCAAAACTACAATGAGGTATCACCTCACACTGGTCAGAATGGCCATCATCAAAAACTCTACAAACAATAAATGCTGGAGAGGGTGTGGAGAAAAGGGAACCCTCTTGCACTGTTGGTGGGAATGTAAAGTGATACAGCCACTATGGAGAACAGTATGGAGGTTCCTTAAAAAACTAAAAATAGAACTACCATATGACCCAGCAATCCCACTACTGGGCATATACCCTGAAAAAACCATAATTCAAAGAGTCATGTACCAGTGTTCATTGCAGCTCTATTTACAGTAGCCAGGATATGGAAGCAACCTAAGTGTCCATCGACAGATGAATGGATAAAGAAGATGTGGCACATATATACAATAGAATATTACTCAGCCATATAAAGAAACGATACTGAGTTATTTGTAGTGAGGTGGAGGGACCTAGAGTCTGTCATAGAGAGTGGAGTAAGTCAGAAAGAGAAAGACAAATACTGTATGCTAACACATATATATGGAATCTTAAAAAAAAAAAAAAGTGGTTCTGAAGAACCTAGAGGCAGGACAGGAATAAAGACGCAGATGTAGAGAATGGACTTGAGGATACGGGGAGGTGGAAGGGTCAGCTGGAACGAAGTGAGAGAATGGCATGGACATATATAAACTACCAAATGTAGAATAGATAGCTAGTGGGAAGCGGCTGCATAGCACAGGGAGATCAGCTAGGTACTTTATGTCCACCTAGAGGGGTGTGATAGGGAGGGTGGGAGGGAGACACAAGAGGGAGGGGATATGGTGATATATGTATATGTATAGCTGATTCACTTTGTTGTACAGCGGAAACTAATGCACCATTGTAAAGCAGTTATACTCCTATAAAGATGTTAAAAAAGAAAAAAAAGTTAATAAGCTACCTCCAAAAAAATAATGAATAAATAAATTAAATATTTATGTAATATAAAAGGAGGCCAACACATTAACAATTTTTACTCTTATAAATGAAAGTGCTTAGATGGTTCAGGTTGAAGCATAAATGCATCTTTTTTTGAACTGCTCACTACCAAGTAGTATTTTTATAGCAATTTCAAATATGGAACAAGTACATAAAAATAAATGCTAAATAAAAATAGATTAAAAATAAAGTCCCCTCCAGAGTGGCTTCACACTGCAAAGTGAGGTTAAATATATTGAACAGTTTAATGAAGTAGCACTTCTCTTTCTGAGTACAAGTGAAAACAAAAACAGGAACCCTATCACCCTGAAATCTTTCCATAACAGATATTTTCTTCAAAGTTTGGGCAGTGAATATCCATGGGCAGTAACCCATTACCACCTGATTTACAGCATAGAATACGGACAATTCTCCTTTGTATACTGTAAACAATTTTCATATTTTGCTTCACACAGTAGGAAGTGGCACAATACCTTTGCATAGATTTACAGTCATCCCTGAAATATTATGAGTCTGTCCCTCTAAAGCCTTTCACATTTGTTTTCTACAAAGTTACACTCAACTCTCACCAGAGCTTAAAACAGTCTTCGTCCTTTAGTATGTTTACAAAGGCTTTACCTCTCTAAGGTAATAGGTAATATATTATTGCTTCTTTGGATAAATGACACCCCACTTACTGGAAAGACTTGCTCTTCTGAGAGTATCTCTAGAAAGAAGTTATACTTTATTATTCTCCAAGTTAAATAAACACAGAGATTGAAGCAAAGTGAGGTACTCTGCTATGGTTATAAGGAATTAAGTGAAGGGAGATAATTCACTTTCCTTTCAGGTAGTATCCTCTATAGTGTAAAATGCTAGATTTTTTTTTTTAGGATAAAAAGGTGTAAGTAAAATAAGGTATAGAAAAACTACATTTTCCTTTAAATCTTGACATGTTATACAAAATACATCTTAAAATATGCACTCATTCTAGCCCACAATATATTCCTACTGACATATTCATACTCATCAAATACCTGCTCAAAATTATCATTTAAAAATATGTATTAAGCACATGTTCATCCAACAAATATTTATTGGGTATCCACTATGTGCCAGTCTCTATGCAAGAAGGCAGCATTATTTTCATTCCATTAGAGCTATGTTCCCTCCCTTAAGAGCACTTCCTAGGCCAAATCCCATAATTGTCCACAATAATTTATAGTTCTCAAATCTATTTTTAATGGAGGGAAAAAAATAGCACTAAAAGTCCTGACAACTTTAACATGTTAAATAGAAATCTTAGAAATAATGTAATGGAAAGAAATCATTGCATCTGAAAGCTGCAGGCCTTAACATAGTAAGAGAGAAATTTAAAACTTGCCTTTATGATTGAAATGGGGTATTAGCTTAAGGAAACAAATCAAGTAACCAAAAGTATATGAGGCACAATTTGTTGGAGGTTAAGGAAGTTGGATTTTTGTGGCCTGAATTAAATCTGATAAGCTCAATCTAAGCATTCCAGCCGGGGCTGCAAGACCCTAGATGTACAAAGGAGTTTTCCTATTTGGTGCAACTGATGAAAATAACCTAGATCTCAAATACTGTTCCAATCTCTGTTCCATGATTTTCTGAGGTTGGGCAGCAGTTGAGCTGCTTGTCTAGTGGGCCAATTTTCAATAGATGTCTTATTTGAAGTAAAATTTCTCAGTTTTCAATAGAATTCACACACTAACAAAATTCTATCGACAAGTGTGTTCAGTGGAAGAAAAACATCTAAATCAATAAATATGGCACCCACTTGTAGCCTTGGAACTCGTAAACAAACGAATAAAAGTCAAAACTTAAGTTACCTAAACGTAATCTACAGGATATTTATAAAAGGACCAGGATATTTATAGAAGACTAGGTGCTGAATTCAGCCCTAAGTGGCTCTCTCTCCCCCACCTACTCCTTCCCCCAGCACAGAATATCATTATCATTATAATCATCTTCATTATCACAAAGAATCTGCCGTAATGGCTGCTCTCAGCTCACCTTCAAAATCCTCTGGCTGAAACAATATTTCAGACAATGAATTGTACACCAGGCTGATTGGAGCCAAATGGTGTATCCTTATGGGAGTTTACTGCTGGCCACAACGAGCTTTTCAGATATCTATAAATGCTAAAGCCTAGCTTTCTGTCTGTCCACGGAGGTCTCAATGTAACCTGAAATTTCAAAATCGGCATTTTCCCCCAAGGCCCAAATCTCCTCTCTAGAGATTTTTCAGTCTCCTGACAATTTCCACTCTTTGAACTAATATCTTTACAATACTGTTGGAGAAAAACATGCATGAAATTAACAGTGATACTAGTTTGAAGGTAAGAAGTCCAATCAGTGCATCAGATAGCTACATGCAAAATAATAAAAGAGGGAGGGCTTCCCTGGTGGCGCAGTGGTTGAGAGTCCACCTGCCGATGCAGGGGACACAGGTTCGTGCCCCGGTCCGGGAAGATCCCACATGCTGCAGAGCGGCTGGGCCCGTGAGCCATGGCTGCTGAGCCTGCGCATCCGGAGCCTGTGCTCCACAACAGGAGAGGCTACAACAGTGAGAGGCCCGCATACCGCAAAAAATAATAATAATAAAAAAAATAAAAGAGGGAGATTTACTCATTTGCCTGATCTGACTCAGGGTGGTGACAAAAAAGAGGTGGCATTTAAAGTGAACATTAAAGGATAAGGAAGATGGGAATAGAAAGGGAAAAAAAGATGGGAAAACAAAAGAAAAAGCTAATCCACACAAATGTGAATACATGCCTGCCTAATTTGCCTAGGATAGGGTCTCTGGAAAGATATCATGAATAACAAACACACTAAAAATTAAGGTGAGACCAGAACGTAAAATGCCCAAACACATAATTAACTATTTAATGTGTTGACAACGGGAGACATTTAAGTTTTATAAAAGAGCACGAACTTCCAGGACTCTGAGACAATGCTAAAGGAGAAAAGGCATTAGAGGTTGGGGAACCGGATATACTGATCCATGGCAGTGGCAGTAGAAATGAAAGATGAGAATGGAAGACAGAAGTATTTTGAAGATATAATTGCCAGGACCTGACAAATAAGGAAAAGAAAGTGGAGCACTATGTATTTTCTAGCTTGGGTGAAAAATAGTTACAAGAAACAGAGTAACTGTAAGGCTGTCTTAAATTAGATTTGGATCTAACTGCACTGAATTCTGTAGAACAGAGAGGGAATAAGTTCATCTGACAGAAAAAGTATTCTCTTTGGAGCTGAGGAAAGTGGACAAGGCTGGTTTTGTGCTATGGGATGCATGAGCACAGTGCTGATAGCTAAGCCTTGGGAGTGGGTGCAGTTACCCAAGGAGAAAACACTGAGCCAGTAGAGAAGGCCAATGTCAGAAATTTAAAGAACTCATATATTGAATGAGAGTCAAAGAGTCAAAGAAGAAAACCAACAGAGAAAAAAAAAAATCAATGAAATAAAAGGAAGAATGCCAAAGGTTTAACATCATGGACGGCAAAAAGAATGAAAATGTCCCAAAGTGGAAGGAAAAACATTGTAGAAGGGTTGAAGGCTGGCAGAGTTCATGAATTTGGCTGGCTTTGACAAAGGAGTCAAAATGAAGTCAATAACAAAATAAGTCAAATAACAAAACTTATTTGCAACTCCTAAAAAATTGAGAAGTTCAGTTACAGAAGATAAGGCTGGGAGGAAGCCTAATAACACTGTTTTTTTATGTCTATGAGTTCTATTATAAAGAATATTCTAATTAGGCCTGAATATTATTTTAAGAATATTCTTTAAGAATATTCAATGAAGGCCTGGAGAAGGACTCTATCTGCAAAAGGAAGTTCAGTTAGACATAATTACAAGCATATTTTCCTGCTTACAAATATAAGGCTTCAAAATGAGATCTTTAAAATCACTAATAGATGTTTATCTTTCTGGCGTGGGAATAGTTGGACACCAGGCATTCCAGGCTGGGATCTGTAATGTTCTCTCTGCCACTGGAGCTGAGCGGTGTTCTGTCTCTGGTTTGGAATACAGCATGCCTACAGGCGAACATACAGGCTGTCCGCTGCCCAGCTCATGTTTGCCTTCCTTCTTCCCATAAGGGGCCCCTGGAGCTCAGTAGGCCCCTCTCTGCCCAATGATTTGTGACCAAACTTTATGATTTGTTTCTGCAGAATAACCTTAAGAAGCTCAATCTTTTAATAAGAGTACACATTTCTCTTCTAAGAAATGAGGACTGTCTTTATGGTGAAGGAGAGAACTTTCTGGAAGCGCCCAGAGGAAAGGGGCCAGCTTGGACAGGTGATCTAACTTTCTGAGTCTTTGCTTCCTTTTCCTCCTCCTTGATACCTCACAGGATGAAATGAGGGGTCAATAAGATGGTATGTGGACCACCTATCAGGGTGCCTGGCATAGAGCAGGTGTTCACAAATCACCATCCTTCATCCCTACAATTCCTACATGGAATTGTAGTCATGCCCTTTCACCTGTCCTTGGACCACACAAGTGATATTAATTAAACACAGGGTTGAGGGGGTTTGACTTCACTCCACCAAGCCCTCACTACCCCAAGTACCCCTGCCCCATGCCCCCCACCTCCACCACCAACACACCCACACACATTTCAGGTCTGGGATCTTAAGTGAAACTCATGAGGACAAAGTAAAGGGAATTTGATTTTCATAGTTGCTATTAGGAAAGAAGAAAATTACAGCCCCCGTGGGCATTACTGTGATGATCAACACCTTGAGTGATAAGTCTGAGCAAAGCTCCCCTACCCCTATCCACTGCTGGCATTTAAGACATCAAGCTGACATGCTATTGAATCCCTTCCAAATGGACTACTGCAAGCTATTTCATTCTAAAACACATTCTTAAAAACAATCAAATTATGAATGAATCCCTAAAGACTGGAAGATTGCAAGCCACGAAATAGTACAGAAGCTTGCAATGATGATCCTAAATAGGAGATTGCAGAAGAGATGCCAGAAATTATGTTAAATGATTAGCTATAACCAGAGGGAAAAAAAACAAGTGAAAACGTCCCAGAAGATAATCCCGGAGCTCAGAGCAAGTTACAGGAGGAAAATGCAAACTGTGAGATCTCCAGCCACAGTTGATTACATTCCAAAGAAGCAAACCAAGCCAGTAACATAGAATATGTGTTACTAGAGTAAACTGATAGCCTCTACCTATACCACGGGTGCCTTTTGAAATAAATGAGAAATCAGGTGTGACCTCCCAGTGGCTCTCCCTGCCACTTCTTCGTGTCTTTATTCATTTTGAAACTATTTAGAGTCAGTCAGCAGCAGTGGTCAAATATGGCTCAGACTTCTTTAAGGATAATTTCCGAGAATTTACATAAATTCTCAGAGCTACCTATTTTGGATTTCAAGTGTTAACTCACTCCAATGAAAATACCTTATATTGAGATGGGTTACAGCAAGGCACATAACAGGATACGTAATTTCCCTAAAGTACAATGAAAACACCTGTGATCCTAGAACTTATGAATGCTGCCTGATTCCTTAAATACTCACTTCAAAATTTTATGTTCTTGAGGCATCCATCAATTTCTCATGGTAGGTCTTCATAAAGTATGTCCTTGAGCAGCAGAATTGTGTGTTACGGGGTCCACAGGTTTTTGTTTCTTTTGCTTTGTTTGTGGGAAGAAGAAAGCTAAATTTAGTAAATAAACCCTTTTTATTTAGTTTTTGTCTAGAAAAGTTGCTGTTTAGATCTTTAGGTGTCTGGTGAATCAGAATGTTTTCGTCGAATAGATTTTTGAATGTAGACATAGTCTAGGTTTCCAACATCATTTGTAAAACCCCAAAACACATTGCTTTGATTAGAGTGGACACCCTCATTCATCAAGCCACACCTTAATTTACTCATTGCAAATTTAATGTGCACTACGTATGCCAGACACTATCCCAGGAAATGGGAAACAATTGGAGTCCAAAAAAGGCAGGATCCTTACCCTCAAGTAGATGGTACTCGAGGTAGGAAAACAGATACTAACCAAATAAATACAACATACATGCAGATACAAAATTAACAAACTATGAGTCAGTACTATGAAGGAAAAGGAGACTATTTTGAGAAAGACTAACATTGTTGAGTGGTGGCTTCAGGATGAAGCTGTTATTTAGATGAAATCAGACAAAGAAGTAGGAGCAGGGGTCCAAAAGCAGGGAGAGAACATACAAAGAGCAGTTTTCTTTTACTAGAATTATAGACTTCTAGGAAGTCTTGAGAAATTATCTACTAAAATCAAACAGTCTCATTTTTTAAAGAAAATGCATTCCAGAAAGAAAAGGTGACTAGTCCAAGGTCACAATCCAAGTCAGAAATCAAGCCTTGTTTCACAGGTGTTGCTAAACTCACTTCCCCTTTCCCTTGCCACATCACTCACCCTCCTGCACAATCCAGCTTCAGACAATTCTCTCCTCACTTGTTTCAGGAAATCGTTAATACTCACTTGATTTCAAGTTACCTCCTAGACCCTTCTCTAATATTCCTTAAACTGAGATTATAATCTATACTTGTGACAAACGGTAAAATATTCCTCTTAAAACTGAGGTGAACAAATGGTGATTAAAAGATGAATGAATGTCAAAATGTAAGTCAGTGCACATCCAGAAAGTTTATAAATTAAAACAAAAGAGTGAGTCCTTTTGTGCCCATCTATCACCTCTCTGGAAAAGAGGGACAATACTTAATAAAATAAAAAGAGAAAATATTAATTTAGCCTCTTACACAAAAGATACTGATTAAAAGCTAGGTATTCAAGGTGCCATAAATTAATCATCATCAGTGAAACATCTACTCATTGAGTAATTTTAAAAGTTGGGAGAGGTAATATTTAGGGATGTTACACACTCGTTTTCTGTATTTTCTTACACTGTGCCCCTCTAATCTTGAATTATTTCCTTCTGACTTTTGAATTTTAAGCCCTCAGGCCTGGAGGAATAGGAAAAACTCTTGCTTGAACAAAACATCTAAAGATTCGGGTGAACACAAAAGGAATAGAAACTAGATGCCCTCACAACCCACAACTCATGTCTTGTCCAGCAAGACATAGCTTCTCTAGATTTTCTGAACTGAGGACACAACTCTAAGATGAGTTTATAAATCTAGGGAAGAGGGAAAAACTGAGCTGTGCTTTTCAAAGATTTGGAAAAATACACTCCAGTATTTAGGGAGACAAAGCCTCCCAGAGGTCCTTACAGCCCATCATGATAAGGGGGTAACCAAATGAACTCTGATGCATCTAAAGGGGATGGATCCGAAGGGGCTCTGAGCTCAGGAATGGAAGGGAAAATTAGCAGCCACGGGTTCACTCCTCCAAGGCTAAGATAAAGTGATGGACGTGTCAGTGGTCCATGAGTGTATGTGTGGCCATCCCAACGCCATGTAATCCCTATATTGCCCCACTGTCTCCTACCTCCTACCCCCAACCCCCTGGGCAAAAGGAAGGAAAAGCCTGAATCCAATGCCACTGCATTTCTGCTACTCAAGGAATAGAGACGCCCATGAGAAATTAAATTCAACAACAGCAACAGAAATATTGTTTGTGGATTGAGACGGTCACCCTCTACATAAGAGACTGTGTTAAATGCTAAAGGTACAGATTAATTTAAAAATAGATCAGGGAATTCTACTCAATGCTCTGTGGTGACCTAAATGGGAAGGAAATCCAAAAAAGAGGGGATATATGTATACATATAGCTGATTCACTTTGCTGTACACTAGAAACTAACACAACATTGTAAAGCAATTATACTCCAGTCAAAATTAATTTAGGGCTTCCCTGGTGGCGCAGTGGTTGAGAGTCCACCTACCGATGCAGGGGACACGGGTTCATGCCCCTGTCCGGTAAGATCCCACATGCCACGGAGCGGCTGGGCCCGTGAGCCATGGCCGCTGAGCCTGCGCATCCGGAGCCTGTGCTCCACAACGGGAGAGGCCACAACAGTGAGAGGCCCGCGTACCGCAAAAAAAAAAACACAAAACAACAACAACAACAATTAATTTAAAAAACAAAACAAAAAAACAGGTTATGCCCTTAAATTGGTGCTCCAGCTAGGAGACAGAGTACAGGCACAACAGAAATATAGGGAAACGTGTAATGTAACAAGATCAAGAAGCTCTAAGCTGGTGCAACTCCCTAATGTGCCTCCTTTCAGGAAGAATATATGAGCTCAATGTCCAAGTCTTCAAAACTATTGTGCTGTTATGCTTTCAAATCATGTGTCTTCATTCCCATTATTGGCCACTTGAGCCTACTAAACATGTCAAATTTTCAAGTTGTCTTATAGCTACACCAACGCTTTTATATCTGCTAGATGGGGTAGCTATACACTAATGAATAAAGAGCAATATATGAGAAAAGCTGGAGTGACAGGACCAGAAGATGTGCCTCTCTACCTAGAGTATTTAGATCAAGCATCCTCTCAGAAATCACAAAGCTTAATAGAATATCGTTAATTCTAAGTAGAACAAAATCATAATGATGCCATGACTTGACATAATTCACAGAGGATCTTGACATTTCATTGAAGCCTATAGCATTGAATGTGAGATATATCAGCAAATATTAACTGAGAGTTTATACTTACATTAAACTGTGAAGCATATGTGGAGGATAAATTACCTGCTATTTTCCTTTCTGGATTCCAGGACAAAGAGATCAGTAGAGAATGGTAATGATATCATTGGTGGAATCTATTGATTTCAAATCACACTCTCTAAAGATCTGTGAGCCTGACCATTTTCTCAGAAAAGCAGCTCACTCTGCACTCCTTGTACTTCTCTGATTACCCAAGCTCCAGAAGAGATCAACTAATTATGTGAGATGATTACAAAAGCTATTATTTAAGAAAAAGCAAAGTATAAAATTTTTAAAAGACATATCATCTCATAAAATGATCACTGGATAAGAAACAGAGAAAAAGAGTGTTGTCTTGGCATCATATAAAAATTCCACATTAGTAAAAATAGATGGACAGTTAGATAATAAAAATATATATTGTGCAAAGAGAGCATCAATTTAGGCATAAAGAAAAATTAAGCAGCAAGAACAAATAAACTTGAAAACAGGACAGAAATATAATTATATAGAATTAGCTGCTCTGGATATTTTTAAAGAAGGTCTATTTTACCATTGATGTATGTGGCAAAAAAATTTTAATCCTTTTCTATAATTCTGGGAAACTACCAAGTGCTGGTTAATTCATAACCAGGACTTAGTGTGTGTGTGTATACACATGCATACACACACATATACATACATACATAGTATATATACATAAAGCGTCTTGTGTGAGTGTGTGTTCGTATCATGTCTCTGCTTCTCTCTGTGTGTCTGCCCTATTCCACCCTCTGCATTTCAGAAAAAATCAATGGTAACGAGACCTTTTTGGCAGAACCGTTCCTGTGGGTCTGAGAGTTTGCTTACAAGTCTACAGACGGTGTGCTGTGGGTCAATAGTTCACCTCTGGGTCAAGAACATGAGGCACAGTATCCTCAAGCACGGGGCTGGGTGCAAGGCAGTATAATTTAGAAAAGTGGCTATGGTGGCAGGCATCACAACTGTTATGAATTAATAAACTATGACTTGCACTTTTAACACATTTATATGTACCTTGAGGACAGAAGAAATTCATGTCTTCCTGTACTTTTTTATTTCTATATTCAAGGCTTAGCACAGCTCAAGGACATAGTAACCAACCAATAACTAGCTGTGGAATTGAATCAAGTTCAACAGAATAAGATCCATTTGATGGTAAGCCCAAAGATATTAAGGGGGAAAACAACTAAGCCAGAAACTGAATATGTATGAGGAATTTCTGGGCAAGCCAGGTAAGGGTAACTCTGTGCTTTGTTTAATTACTTAACAGTGAATCACAAAGAGCGATTATGTTGCTTGCTCTTTTTCTGATGCCTGACAGCTCCCTTATCAAGAAGATGTGTAAAACCAAACTCAGGCAGTGCAAAAATGAACACATAAAATGATGTTCCTTTTAAATTATTTTCCAACTCATTAGGAAAAACAGAATTTGAGTTTTACTGAACTACCTTGAGAAGAAAGTGTTTTTATAAAGAACATGTTGATTTAAAAAACCATTAAAACCATTCTGTTTCTGAAAATGTGTTTGTATCTTTATCAGAAAACTGAAATTTATTTACAACAGTAGATGATATATTTATTATTTCATGGTGTTTAGTCCTTTACCATGTGTAACAATTTGCCCTGCAAGAAATTTAGTTGCAAGAAATTTAGTTGCTTAAATTATATAGCTCCTTAATTTTAAATCATTAAACAAAATAGTAGAAATATTGTTTCATAAGGAAACTTAGAGAACAAAGCAAATGAGATCACTGAAAAAATACAAAAATATATTTATCACAGTTTAGAAATTTTTCTAATGACAGTGGAGAATGAATATTGATTCTTTTCTTCTCCATTTAGCAATTTGTGGGTCTACATTAAAATCTGAAACAGATTCAATCTTAAAAACCTAGCTTCAAGATTGTGTGCTCAAACCTTCCACTAAGAACCCTTTCCTTCTTATGAGGTTTTGCCTTAGAACTCATTTTAAAGAATTCCAGGGAAAGAAAAAGGTGGAACCATTCCAAAAGGTTTGTACATGCTGCATTTGCCTCCAGGGACAAAGAAGTTGCTCTTTATCATTTATTTAGTATGCTAAAAGGTGAGTGTTCTTGAATTAGTTATTCTTTTTCGTTGACTGTGCTCTATACTGAATTGTAGACAGACATGTATTGAGCTATCTTTTTTTTTTTTTTTTTTTGCGGTATGCGGGCCTCTCACTGTTGTGGCCTCTCCCGTTGCGGAGCACAGGCTCTGGACGTGCAGGCTCAGTGGCCATGGCTCAAAGGCCCAGCTGCTCCGCGGCATGTGGGATCTTCCCGGACCGGGGCACGAACCCGTTTCCCCTGAATTGGCAGGTGGACTCTCAACCACTGCGCCACCAAGGAAGCCCTATTGAGCTATCTTTATGAGGATTACTATTCAAAACACCCAAGATTCTCTTCAACAAGCTCTCAGTCACTCTCTAAGGTAATCTTGGGGCAGAAAAAAGAAAAAAGATAAAAGATGAATTTCACTTACAGAAATAGCTTCTTTAGCTTTCTGGCTCAATATGAAAGTAACCAAAGTTAAACATTTTGGAACATCTTGGAATGGGATACATACAATTAACTGATGCCTCTACTATGCATATTTTAAGGAAAAATAACATTTTCGTAAAGAGTACAATTCATTGAACAATTCTTCAAGAAACCTTTCCACTGACCATCTGTCCAAACTGTGTGTTTTAAGTTCTGAAACATTTAAAAAGAGATCAGTGTGGTTAAATTTCAGTTGCTATGTAACTAAGAGAAAAAAATTATGGTTCCAAGTATTATGTTGAGTTACATTAACCTTGGTGATTATTTTGTGTGTGTGAACATTTTTTTCATAATCTGATTAGATGAAATTTGTCAAGGATTTGCAATCTCATCTGGGTTACATCTACTCCCAAAAATTTTGGGTGCAGATGTGTTTCACATAAGAAATACATATTTACATGGAGACTAGGAATTAGATTGTAACAATGTTCATGAATCAAATAAGAAAGACCCTATCTAATGTGACTAAAGTGTCACGAAGCTCTTCCTGAGATGGAGAGAAGCTTTATGGCTTTCTCATTAATGTTCTGATCAATGATTCTCTTGTCTTTTATTTTATTTTTTTTAATTTATTTTTGGCCGCGTTGGGTCTTCATTGCTGCATGCGGGCTTTCTCTAGTTGCAGTGAGCAGGGACTACTCTTCCTTGTGGCGCACAGGCTTCTCATTGCAGTGGCTTCTCTTGTTGTGGAGCACAGGCTCTAGGCACGCGGGCTACAGTAGTTGTGGCACGCAGGCTCAGTAGTTGTGGCATGCAGGTTCAGTAGTTGTGGCTCGCGGGCTCTAGAGCGCAGGCTCAGTAGTTGTGGCACGCAGGCTCAGTAGTTGTGGCACACGGGCTTAGTTGCTCCGCGGCACGTGGGATCTTCCCGGGACTGATGAACCTGTGTTCCCTGCATTGGCAGGTGGATTCTTAACCACTGCACCACCAGGGAAGTCCCTTGTCTTTTATTTTGGACCAATTTTTTTCCATCTTGCTTCCCTTTGATCCCCAAGTTTCAAGTAAGACCCATAATGATAATATCACCAGCTTTAAATAGCTCCTCAGCTTAATGAGTTTCCTCTCCAAAATCATGTGTATTTTAAAGGAAACAAAAACCATGAATAACTGAATGCATCATCTTCCCAAAACATCCCTCTCCCTAGATTGCCTAACTTGGTGAATGACAATTAAATCTACCCAAGTCACCCATTCATTCCAGCAACCTGGGAGTCAGAATGAGCCTTCTTCTCCCACACTCAATCAATTATCAAGGCCTGGCATATTTTTTTCTTATTAATAATTCTCAAATTCACTACTTCTCCTATATACCTACTAATCTGCCCCAGTTCTGATCTTTGTTATCTTTTGCCTGAAAGAAAACAGCTTCCCCAGCTTCAGTTGCATCTGTTTTAATCCATTCTCTATTCACATGTCAGAGGAAGGGCTTCAACCAATATATCAAATTCCAACATTCCCCTGCTTAAAATCCTTCACTGCTTCAAAGATAAAGTTAATATCCTTCAGCTTCTACACAGAATCCTTCACTTATGCTCATGCAGCATGTTCTGTGACTGTACCCTCTATCCCAACTTGCTCTGTGGCACCTTTTGATCTGTATCAGAATGGATCATTTCTTTCATCATGACTTCTGTAAAGACTAGAGAAAAATACATTTCTGTCAAGTTCAGACCTTAAGATGTAATGTTCATCACAACTTGTCTATAGGGGTAAATATCCTTGGTCTTATTTGCTAGCATGACAGATCCATACAATGAGAGAACGAACTGTACCAATCTTGTGCATCACACTTCTCTAGGGAAGGCCACCTGGAAGTAACTGGTCTCTTTCCACACCACCCAAGGGATAGAAGGAAAGACTCAACAACTGGTTATTTTACCTAAGAAGTTTTCTCAACTGTATGTAAGCCACTGGCTCTAAGGAATTCACTTTGCTCTGTTTACGAGCATCGTTTTACTTTGGGAACAGTTTTGTCAGTCAATACTTATATATGCACCTACTGGGGTAGGTGAGACTTTAACCCTGAGAACTCCAACCAAACTAAAATACACTTAATAATAGTAAGTGTTAGAAAATTTACTATATTCTAGAGACTACATCATGTGATGCAATTTTTAGACCATGCAAAAACTGTACATAAGTATTTGTTAGTCCTTTGTTAGCAATTTATTCATGTGGCCATTGCCATCATGCCTTTTATTTACCATCTCCTAATCACTTCTTATTCATATAGTTAACATATGAATCCTTACTGTGGGCTATGTTCACCATGTTTACAATGCAATGGATTTTATTCCACTAGACTAACCGAAATGAAATCTCTCCAGTCCTTTTCCCTTTACTCAGTCAAGAAATTGTTGGAAAATTTATACTTTGACTACTTGTGTTAGGTAGTGGGTCAGACATGAGCAGGTCCCTCCCCTGTCCCAGTTGGGGTCATCGTTTCCTTCCCCACCTGGACACTGGGGATGAGGGCATGCCCAGAAATCCTCCCTTTTGTGGTCGAGCACCACTAAGTTTCCAGCCTTATCAGGACCAAGCAACATGAAGGCACCAGCACAGGTTGGCACAGGTGCACCAAGACCCAAAAAGTGACTCAGAGTAACCCAGGGTTCATCATGCCATATTTGTAATAAATTAGCACTGCAGTTTTTGCCCCACCATGGGTTTCACTCGGGTGCTTATGGGTACCTTTGAACCAGCAGAAAAGTTACATAACCTAAAGCTGTCGATCAATTTGTCAATAGAATGCTACAGGACACAAGGAGGGACTTTCCACCACTCTGAAAAGCCAACCCCACCCCCACTGTGGGGCTGCTTCTGCTTTCTAGACAGCCCACTCTCCTTTTGCCGGGAAGCATACTTTCACTTCGCTTAATAAAACGCTTGCTGCTGAAAATTGCTCTATGTCTCCTGATTGTATTCTTTCCTTCAGGAGGACAAGGACTGAGGAATTGCTATTTTGCTGGTAACACTTGCGCTAAAAACTTTTTTCTATGACAGTGACAACTTTCAGAAATGATTTTAGAAGTCACTTGCCAAGTAAATATCAAATAGGGTACAGAAATGACACTACTGAGCAATTTACTTGGGTACGGCAAGATGCTGAGGGAGCTGGCCAAGCTACATTTTAAACACTAAGCACCAAGATTGTCCACGCCCCATGAATCATTTCAGATTTCATTAAAACCAAGTGAACAATGCCAATAAGACCATCTAAGGCCAACTTCAGCTTTCTTCTGTATTAGGTTAATTCAAGAAAAAAAAATTCCACAGACCTTTAACTTTCAATTACAATACCATCATGAGGAAAATACTGAAGCAATGCAAAAGACTCGTTACCATCTTGATACAGCAGTTAGCAAACCACTGCAGAAATATGGTAGATATGTGAGAACTTAATACACCAATGGGCAATGTTTACGTCAAAGTTTTCTAATTCTACAAGGTAAAAATCACTCCAAGACGCAAAACTATGTTCCATACCATTAAGGTCCAGCCAACCACAATATTATGAGGAAGGGAGGTAGTCACACTGCAGCAAGGAAGAAAGCATATGGAGAATCGCGGCAAGATGGCAGAGGAGTAAGACACAGAGATCACCTTCCGCGCCACAAATACATCAGAAATACATCTACATGTGGAACAACTCCTACAGAACACCTACTGAACACTGGCAGAAGACCTCAGACCTCCCAAAAGGCAAGAAACTCCCCCACATATCTGGGTAGGGCAAAAGAAAAAAGAAAAAAACAGAGACAAAATAATCGGGACTGGACCTGCCCCTCTGGGAGGGAGCCGTGAAGGTGGAAAAGCTTCTGCACACTAGGAAGCCCCTTTACTGGTGGAGGACAGGGGGAGGGTAGGTTCAGATCCTTGGAGGACAGCGCAGCAACAGGGGTGCAGAGAGCAAAGCAGAGAGATTCCCACATGGAGGATCAGTGCCAACCAGCACTCACCAGCCGAGAGGCTTGTCTGCTCACCTGCCAGGGCGGGCAGGGGCTGGGAGCTGAGGCTCGGGCTTCGGAGGTCAGTTCCCAGGGAGGGGACTGGGGTTCGCTGCGTGAACACAGCCGGAAGGGGGCTGGTGCCCCACGGCTAGCCGGGAGGGAGTCCGGGAAAACGTCTGGAGCTGCTGAAGGAGCAGGAGACCTTTGATGCGGGGTGCTGGAGGGGCAGCCCACCACAGGAGCTTCCTGTTCTGTGCACTCACAGACAACAGGGCCACACCTACGAGAGCACGAGCACAAGCTACGGCTGTTATCTTGGACCCCAGAAGCTGTCACTGATGTCACCAAGGATCCTGTGTGCAAGGCAGGTCACTGCCCACACCTTTCCAGCAGCCAGTGCAGCCCGCCACGGCCAGGGTCCCATGGTCCGGGGCCAACTTCCCCAGGAAAACACACGGTCCGCCTCAGGCTCTTGCAACTTCACATCGGCCTCTGCCGCCACAGGCACTCCCCGCACATCCCAGTTGTGACTGCCATATCCCTCCCTCCCCCGGCCTAAATGAGCAAATGAGCCCTAATCAGCTGCTGCTTTAACCCCCTCTTGCCTGGGTGGGGAAGAGACGCCTGACAATGCCCCACACACAGAGGCGGGGCCGCAACCAAAGCTGAACCAAAGTGACTGTGCTACCAAAGAAAGGAAAGGGAAATATCCCTGTGCAGCCTCAGGAGCAGCAGATTAAATGCCCACAGTCACAATGAACTGGGTAAACCCTACACTAGTGGAACACCTGAATATACAATGAGTGTTCCTACAATTGAGGCTGCAGACTTTGGGGGCAAGTACACACGGGAGTAACGCGAGATGAGAGTGTGAATGGCCCCCTCAGTGGCCACAGCAGGTCCAGAGACCAACCTAGAATTACTGGAGGGCGTCTGGGCAGGCAGGGGTTGGCTGGGACTCACTGTGAGGGCAAGGACACTGACAGTGAAAGCCAGAGGAAAATAACACTGGTTTCTTTTTTTGTTTGTGTCTTTTAATTATTATTTTAATTTTTTATTTACTTTTTCTTTTCATTTTTATGCTTTTATTTGTAACATATTTTTATTTCACTTTCTTTTCCTATTTCTGCTGCACTTTTTTGTTATACTGTGTTTTTTCCTCGTGTTGGTTTTTTTATTTGTTTTGCTTTTTTTCTCATTTTACTTTTAACTATATTTCCCATTTTTCTGTTTTTAATGTACTACTTCATTGTTTTGTACTTTTTCCTTTTGTTTTCATCTTTCTTTTGTCCTTACCTTTATTTTTTGATTGTTCTTGTGTGTCTGTTTTGTGCTTTCATTGCCTTTTTTTTAGTTTGCTTTCGGCATTTGAGTTGTTTCTGGTTTTATGTTTTTGTTACTTTAGCATTTAGTGTTTGTTTTCATTTTTGGATTTCTTTATTGGTTTGTTTGCTCTCTTCTACTTTGTTTTCTCTTTCTTTTTTCTTTCTGTGAGTGCATGCATGTATGTTTCTCTGTGTGATTTTGTCTGTTTACTTTTCTTTTTATCATTTGTCTTGCGGTTTTGTCTGTTCATTTGTTTGGGTTTTTGTTTTTTGTTTTGGGTTTTTTTTTTTTCATTCCTTCTTTCTTTTCTTTTTTTTCTGTTTCTTCTTCCTTTTCTTCCCCACCATGTGGCTTGCAGGGTCTTGGTGCTCTGGCCATGGGTTGGGCCTGAGCCTCCGAGGTGGGAGAACTGAGTCCAGGACATTGGACCACCAGAGAACTCCCAACTCCATGGAACTTTTAAATCAATGACAGCTCTCCCAGAGGTATCCGTCTCAACACTAAGACCCAGCTCCACCCAAGCTGCATTGCTGGATGCTCCACTGCTGGACGCCTCCATTGTTGGATGCCTCACACCAAACAACTAGCAAGACAGGAACACAACTCCACACATTAGCAGACAGGCTGCCTAAAGTCATACAAAGCTCACAGACACCCCGAAACACAACACCAGATGCTGGTCCGCCCACCAGAGTAACAAGATCATGCTCCACCCACCAGAACACAGGCACCAGTTCCACCAGCCAGGAAGCATACAGTAGCCACTGGACCAACCTCAGCCAGGGGGGACAGAAAAAAGAAGTAAGAGGAACTACGAACCTGCAGCCTACAGAAAGGAGACACCAAACACAGTAAGTTAAACAAAATGAGAAGACAGAGAAGAATACACAGTAGCTGAAGGAGCAAAGTAAACACCCACAAGACCAAACAAATGAAGAAGAAATAGGCAGTCTACCTGAAAAAGAATTCAGAGTAATGATAGTAAAGATGACCCAAAAGCTTGGAAATAGAATGGAGAAAATACAAAAAATATTTAACAAGGACCTAGAAGAAATAAAGAGCAAACAAACAATGATAAACACAATAACTGAAATTAAAAATACTCTAGAGGAATCAATAGCAGAATAACTGAGGCAGAAAAACAGATAAGTGAGCTTATCTGTTAGATAAGCTCAAGACAGAAGATAGAATGGTGGAAGATACCTGCCATGGAGCAGAATAAAGAAAAAAGAATGCAAAGAATTGAGGACAGTCTCAGAGACTCTAGGACAACATTAAAGGCACCAACATTCGAATTATAGGTGTCCCAGAAGAAGAAGAGAAAAAGAAAGGGTCTGAGAAAATACTTGAAGAGATTACAGTCAAAAACTTCCCTAACATGGGAAAGGAAATAGTCAATCAAGTCCAGGAAGCGGAGAGAGTCCCAAACAGGATAAACCCAAGGACAAACATGCTGAGGCACATATTAATCAAACTCTCAAAAATTAAATACAAAAAAAATATTAAACGCAGCAAGAGAAAAGCAACAAATAACATACAAGGAAATCCCCATAATATTATCAGCTGAGTTTTCAGCAGAAACTCTGCAGGCCAGAAGGGAGTAGCAGGATATATTTTAAATGATGAAAGGGAAAAACATACAACCAAATTATTCTACCCAGAAAGGACCTCATTCATATTTGACAGAGAAATCAAAAGCTTTACAAACAAGCAAAAGCTAAGAGAATTCAGCACCACCAAACCAGCTCTATAGCAAATGCTAAAGGAACTTCTCTAGGCAGGAAACACAAGAGGAGGAAAACACCTACAAAAACAAACTCAAAACAATTGAGAAAAAGATAATAGGAACATACATATTGATAATTACCTTAAATGTGAATGGATTAAAGGCTCCAACCAAAAGACACAGATTGGTCGAATGGATACAAAAACAAGACCCATATATATGCTGTCTACAAGAGACCTGCTTAAGACCTAGGGACACATACATACTGAAAGTAAGGGGATGGAAAAAGATATTCCATGCAAATAGAAATCAAAAGAAAGCTGGAGTAGCAATACACTTATCAGACAAAATCAACTTTAAAATAAGGACTATTACAAGAGACAAGGAAGCACACTACATAATGATCAAGGGATCAACTCAAGAAGAAGACATAACAATTATAAATATTTAACCACCCAACACAGGAGCACCACAATACATAGGCAAATGCTAACAGCTATAGAAAGGGAAATCAACAGTAACACAATAACAGTAGGGACTTTAACACCCCACTTACCCCAAGGGGCAGATCATCCAAACAGAAAATAAATAACACAAGCTTTAAAAGACACATTAGACCTAATGAACTTAATAGATATTTATAGGACATTCCATTCAAAAACAACAGAATACACTTTCTTCTTAAGTGCACATGGAACATTCTCCAGGATAGATCACACAACATGGGTCACAAATTAAGCCTAAGTACATTTAAGAAAATTGAAATCACATCAAGCATCTTTTCCGACCACAACTCTATGAGACTAGATATCAATTATAGGAAAAAAACTGTAAAAAATACAAATACATGGAGGCTAACCAATATGATACTAAATAACCAAGATATCACTGAAGAAATCAAAGAGGAAATCAAAAAATACCTAGAAACAAATTACAGTGAAACACAATGAGCCAAAACCTACAGGATGCAGCAAACGCAGTTCTACAAGGGAAGTTTATAGCAATACAATCCTACCTCAAGAAACAAGAAAAATCTCAAATTAACAACCTAACCTTAAACCTACAGCAATTAGAGAAAGAACCAAAAAAAAAAACAAAGTTAGCAGAAGGAAAGAAATCATAAAGTTCAGAAATAAATGAAAAAGAAATGAAGAAAACAATAGCAAAGATCAATAAAACTAAAAGCTGGTTCTTTGAGAAGATAAACAAAATTGATAAACCATTAGCCGTACTCATCAAGAAAAAATGGGAGAAGACTCAATTCAAGAGAATTAGAAATGAAAAAGGAGAAGTAACAAATGACACTGCAGAAATACAAAGGATCATGAGAGACCACTACAACTATATGCCAATAAGATGCACAACCTGAAAGAAATGGACAAATTCTTAGAAAAGTACAACCTTCCGAGACTGAACCAGGAAGAAAGAGAAAATATTAACAGACCCATCACAAGCACTGAAAATGAAACTGTGATTAAAAACCTTCCAACAAACAGAAGCCCAGAACCAGATGGCTTCACAGGCGAATTCTATCAAAGATTTAGAGAAGAGCTAACACCTATCCTTCTCAAACTCTTCCAAAATATAGCAGAGGGAGGAACACTCCCAAACTCATTCTATGTGACCACCGTCACCGTGATACCAAAAACTAGACAAACGTGTCACAAAAAATGAAAATTACAAGCCAGTATCACTGATGAACATAGATGCAAAAATCCTCAACAAAATACTAGCAAACAGAATCCAACAGCACATTAAAAGGATCATAAACCATGATCAACTGTGGTTTATCCAGAAATGAAAGGTTTCTTCAATATATACAAATCAATCAATATGATACACTATATTAACAAATTGAAGGATAAAAACCACATGATAATCTCAATAGATGAAGAAAAGCTTCTGACAAAATTCAACACCCATTTATGAAAAAACTCTTCAGAAAGTGGGCATAGAGAGAACCTACCTCAAAATAATAAAGGCCATATATGACAAACCCACAGTCAACATCGTTCCCAATGGTGAAAAACTGAAAGAATTTCCTCTAAGGTGAGGAACAAAACAAGGTTGCCCACTCTCACCACTATTATTCAACATAGTTTTGGAAGTTTTAGCCACAAAAATCAGAAAAGAAAAGGAAATAAAAGGAATCCAAATCGGAAAAGAAGATGTAAAGCTGTCACTTTTTGCAGATGACATGATACTATACATAGAGCATCTTAAAGATGCTACCAGAAAACTACTAGAGCTAATCAATGAATTTGGTAAAGTAGCAGGATACAAAATTAATGCACCGAAATCTCTGGCATTCCTATACACTAATGATGAAATATCTGAAAGTGAAATCAAGAAAACACTCCCAGGGCTTCCCTGGTGGCGCAGTGGTTGAGAGTCCGCCTGCCAATGCAGGGGACACAGGTTCGTGCCCCGGTCTGGGAGGATCCCACATGCCGTGGAGCAGCTGGGCCCGTGAGCCATGGCTGCTGAGCCTGCGCGTCTGGAGCCTGTGCTCCGCAACGGGAGAGGCCACAACAATGAGAGGCCCACGTACCGCAAAAAATAAAAAAAAGAAAAGAAAACACTCCCATTTACCATTACAACAAAAAGAATAAAATATCTAGGAATAAACCTACCTAAGGAGACAAAAGACCTGTATGCAGAAAATTATAAGACACTGATGAAAGAAATTTAAGATGATACAAATAGATGGAGAGATATACCATGTTCTTGGATTGGAAGAATCAACATTGAAATGACTCTACTTCCCAAAGCAATCTACAGATTCAATGCAATCCCTATCAAACTACCTATGGCATTTTTCACAGAACTAGAACAAAAATTTCACAATTTGAATGGAAACACAAAAGACCCCGAATAGCCAAAGCAATCTTGAGAAAGGAAAATGGAGCTGGAGGAAGCAGGCTCCCTGACTTCAGACTATACTACAAAGCTACAGTAATCAAGACAGTATGGTACTCACACAAAAACAGAAATATATATCAACGGAATAGGATAGACATCCCAGAGATAAACCCACACACATATGGCCACCTTATCTTTGATAAAGGAGGCAAGAATATACAATGGAGAAAAGACAGCCTTTTCAATAAGTGGTGCTGGGAAAACTGGACAGCTACATGTAAAATAATGAAATTAGAACACTTCCTAACATCATACACAAAAAAAACCTCAAAATGGATTAAAGACCTACATGTAAGGCCAGACACTATAAAACTCTTAGAGCAGGACTTCCCTGGCAGTCCATTGGCTAAGACTCCATGCTCCCAATGCAGGGGGCATGGGATCGATCCCTGTTTGGAGAACTAAGGTCCTGCATGCCACACCAACACCAAGTGGCGCCCCCCCCAAAAAAAAAAAAAACTCTTAGTGGAAAACACAGGCAGAACAATACTCTATGACATAAATCACAGCAAGATCCTTTTTTGACCCACCTCCTAGAGAAATGGAAATAAAAACAAAACTTAATGAGACCTATGAAACTTAAAAGGTTTTTCACAGCAAAGGAAACCATAAACAAGACAAAAAGACAACCCACAGAATGGGAGAAAATATTTGCAAATGAATCATCTGACAAAGATTAATCTCCAAAATATACAAGCAGCTCATGCAGCTCAGTAACAAAAAAACAAACAACCGATCATAAAATGGGCAGAAGACCTAAATAGATATTTCTCCAAAGAAGACGTAAAGATGGCCAACAAACACATAAAGAGATGCTCAACATCACTAGTCATTAGAGAAATGCAAATAGAAAGCAAAATGAGGTATCACCTCACACAGGTCAGAATGGCCACCATCAAAAAGTCTCCGAACAATAAATGCTGGAGATGGTGTGCGAAAAGCGAACCCTCCTTCACTGTTGGTGGGAATGTAAATTGGTACAGCCACTAGGAAAACAGTATGGAGATTCCTTAAAAAACAAAAAATAGAACTACCATATAACCCAGCAATCCCATTACTGGGCATATACCCTGAGAAACCATAATTCAAAAAGAGTCACTTACCACAGTGTTCATTGCAGCACTATTTTTTTTTTTTTTTTTTTTGCGGTATGCGGGCCTCTCACTGTTGTGGCCTCCCCCGTTGCGGAGCACAGGCTCCGGACGCGCAGGCCCAGCAGCCATGGCTCACGGGCCCAGCCGCTCCGCGGCATATGGGATCCTCCCAGACCGGGGCACGAACCCGTATCCCCTGCATCGGCAGGCAGACTCTCAACCACTGCGCCACCAGGGAGGCCCTTTTGCAGCACTATTTACAATAGCCCAGACGTGGAAGCAACCTAAGTGTCCATCCATCAACAGATGAATGGATAAAGAAGATGTGTCACATATATACAATGGAATATTACTCAGCCATAAAAAGGAACGAAACTGACTTATTTGTAGTAAGGTCGATGGACCTAGAGTCTGTCATACAGAGTGAAGTAAGTCAGAAAGAGAAAAACAAGTACCATATGCTAACGCATATATATGGAGTCTAGAAAAATGGTACTGATGAGCTTAGGGTAGGGCAGGAATAAAGATGCAGACACTGAGAATGGACTTGAGGACACAGCAGGGGAAGGGGAGGCTGGGATGTAGTGAGAAAGTTGCATGGACATATATACACTACCAAATGTAAAATACATAGCCAGTGGGAAGCTGCTGCAGAGCACAGGGAGATCAGCTTGGTGCTTCGTGACGAGCTAGAGGGGTGGGATAGCAAGGGTGGGAGGGAGGCTCAAGAGGGAGGTGATATGGGGATATACGTATGCATATAGCTGATTCACTTTGTTGTACAGCAGAAAGTAACAATATTGTAAAGCAATTATACTACAATAAAGATTAATAAAAAAATGATAGCATATGGAGACAAATGTGTCTGGTGTCTGAATTCATAGTCCATTTTGCTGATGATTTAGAACTTGTTCTAGATGTTCCCGGCCAGCTAGTGACCTGTATCAGATAGCTGAAGTCTTTCAGTGGCCTCAGGAAATCTTTTTTTAAGGAAATCTTATTTTCACAAAATACCTGGCTGGTTCACTGGGAGGTATTGGAAAACCGTTAGTTATATGAGATCAAAACCAGGTCATACCCAATAACAGTCTAGCTACACGGTGTTAATAACAAACTCTGAAATATAAGCTATCAAAAGGACTGGCTAAGAGGCCTCCTTATTTAAGAGATGAGTAAACGGTCTTATAGAGGTTATATACCTTGAGGTCCCAAGTAGAGGTGATGAATGCAGGATCTGGACCAGATGGGTTGAGTGTAAGTCTAGCTTCTTTACTTTCTAACTGTAAAAACTTGAGCAAATTATTTAATCTCTGACTCACTTTCCTAATATGTAACCTGGAAGTGATAATACTCATATCGATGGGTGGTTGTGTGGACTAAATGAGCTAAAAACCACAGAGTGTGCAGACAAGTGCCTGGCACCCAGGGATGCTCAAAAATGTCAGCAACTACCATTACTCACGGTCCTCAGTGGTAGAGTCAGGACAGGAAGTCATGTCTATTGGCTCCTGGACCCAGCTAGCCAGTCATGCCAAAGGTGGCAACAACTTCAGTGTTTGGGGTAAGGGGCTGGTAAAAATGGGGATGAATAGGTCACACTAGCAACAATTTTTTTTTTTTTTTTTTTTTTTTTGTGGTACATGGGCCTCTCATTGCTGTGGCCTCTCCCATTGCGGAGCACAGTCTCCAGATGCGCAGGCTCAGTGGCCATGGCTTACGGGCCCAGCTGCTCCACAGCATGTGGGATCTTCCCAGACCAGGGCACAAACCCGTGTCCCCTGCATCGGCAGGCGGACTCTCAACCACTGTGCCACCAGGGAAGCCCAAGCAACAACTTTTGAGAACAACAAAGACTTTTGCTCGCTAGTTAGTATTCAGATCTCAGTTGGCTCATTTTTAGGGAACAACAAATCCATAAGGGATTTAGGAGGAAGAGACAGGAAAGAAGAGAAAGTAAGGAAAGTTTTGCTTAAATATTAGTACCAATATTGTGTTTTTAAAAATAAAGAAAAAATTAAAAAATAACAAAACCTATCTAAAATATTTTAAAATATCCAACTTCCACACGTCCTACATTAAAGCAACAATAACGCAAAAAAGTTTCCTAAGAGAAGTGAAAGATACCTACCTGTAAGAGAACAAAAGAATATCTTTTTGTTGAAAAAGTACTTCTTTTATGCTGAGTTATTCTAATGTAGCCTTGATCACTATACTTTATTTCTGGTGGATAATGTCCAGAAGACATGTCTTTGATAAATACTATTTTCTTTGAAAAGCAATACAAGTAAAATAAATAAATTTCTATTCCAAGATTAAGCAATAACTCTACTTTAAGCCACAGCACGTGGAACTTACTATTAACCTGTTTACCTGATTTTCTATTGTCCTTCTATTTTTCTATTGCTCAAAACTCATCACTTCTATTGATACTTAGAATCAGTTAAGTTCAGCTGGTATGATGCAATGAAACCCATAATAAGAGTTGCTTCATCAAGACAGAAGTTCCTTTCTTTTACATTTAAAAAGCCTGGAGATGTGGTGTCAATGGCCAGCAGAGCAGTCCCTCAAGGTTGTCCTCAGATCCAGCCTCCTTCCAGCCATCCGTGGAGGATGCCCCATTTCTTCATGGTCTAGGATGGCTGCCAGACCTGCAATCCTAACATCCACCATCCAGCAAGAGGGGGAACAAGGAGAATAGCCTCCTTCCACACCTGAACACACCTGCTCATGTCTTATTGACAGGAACCCAGTCCCCTGATCGCTCCTACGAAGAAGTGGAGCTGGAACCTAGCTTGGCTGAGCCCCACTTTTACTCAGGAAGGGAGAGTGAATATTGGGAGACAAGCAGCAGACTCTGCCTCAGGAAGGACATCAAATAATGCAGAATAGACGACCCTGTTGCAGGAGGGCAGGATATCAGTTGTATTGATCGTGGCTGAAAAATCCGAGAACCAAAGGATGCATAGCTCTGCATAGGCTTGAGTAAATGGGAGACTGCATTGTGTCGACTCTGTGTGGATTCTCTGCTCACTTGTACCTTCCTCGTGAGGCACTTATGGTCTGGCTAAAAAGCAATTTTCAGCATACAGTCATCAGCCATAAGACCCAGGTGATAACATGTTCAGACCCAGGTCTGTGCAATTTCGGATCGTTTTCAACTAGGATTGAGAACTCCAGCCTGATACCATGTTCTTCATCTAAATATATCATTACCATTGACAGGACAGATATTGCACTTTACTTCTAACTCCAGAAAGAGTAGAAATTCAAGGTCTTGAGAGGCGTCGTAGTGTAATGGTCATAAGTGCAAACTCAGGAGCCTGACTGCTTGAATTTCAATTCAAGTTCCTCTTTTTCCTAAAACTGTGAGTTGGACAATTTATTTAATTTCTCTCCACCCTGCGTTCCTCATCTACAAAAATGGGGATAATGACAAAATCTAATTGATAGAGAGTTGGTGTAGGAATTAAATGAATTTATATTTGTAAATATTTATTATAGGGCCTTGCACATGGTATTTGTTCAAAAAAATGCTAGCTCTTATCAACTGCATACTTGTATTCTGGAAAGAAACAGTGCACTATAGCCTGCAACCATGCGGTTGATGGCTAAAAAAGTAAAAACCACAGTCTGAGGAAGTGTTTGATGTTAGTGGGGGAGATATGGGTTTTGTCATACTCAATCTGGAATTTATTTTTTTCTTCTGAAGAGAGAGCTAGCACAAAATCTTCATACTACCACAACATAATTCAGAAACTGGGACATGAAAATGACTGGATATTATGTGAAAGGACATAGACGCTGATGTCAGAGAGAAATAGTACCCTACAAAGAGAGAGAACATGTTATAGGACAAAAGAAGTGGCACTCTTAAATGTGGTAAATACAGAAGGAATTGCGTCAAGTTGTGTACAGTGAGGGACTGGGATATTTGGTCTATAGAAATGCATTTGAATGCTGACTGTGTAAAGGAGAACCTTGAGTCCTTTTACTGACTGTGAAGTCTAGGCAGCTATTACTGGAGGCCCTGAAGCAGGAAGGGATGTGTGTAATGTGACAAGGATAAGGTCGGCAGACCTCACAGAACCTGGATTACAAAGGACTGCCCTTACGTTTCACTTAGCCACTAACGTACTTTTTTTTAATTGTTTTTAAAATTTTATTTTATTGAAGTATAGTTGATTTACAATGTTGTGTTAATTTCTACTGTACAACAAAGTGATGGGATATAAATATATATATATACATTCTTTTTTATATTTTCCATTATAGTTTATCACATGATATAGAATATAGTTCCTTGTGCTATACAGTAGGACCTTGTTTTTTACCCATTCTATATGTAGTAGTTTGCATCTGCTAAACCCAAACTCTCCATCCATTCCTCCCCACCCTGCTCCCCCTTGGCAACCACAAGTCTGTTCTCTATGTCTGTGAGTCTGTTTCTGTTTTGTAGATAAGTTCATTTTGTCATATTTTATATTCCACATACAAGTGATATCATATGACATTTATATTTCTCTGTCTGGCATACTTCACTTAGTATGATAATCTCTAGGTCCATCCATGTTGCTACAAATGGCATTATTTCATTCTTTTTTATGGCTGAGTAGTATTCCATTGTATATATGTACCACTTCTTCTTTATCCATTCATCTGTCGATGGACATTTAGGTTGTTTCCATGTCTTGGCTATTGTAAATAGTGCTGCAATAAACACTGGGGTGCATGTATCTTTTCTAATTATAGTTTGCTCCATATATATGCCCAGGAGTGGAAATGCAAAATCCTATTAGCCACTGAAGTACTTTTTACAGGAGAAATTGAAATTTAATGCCAGAATTCTAATCTATTTCATTTGTAATATTTTTCCATATGAGAACACATATGTTTTTATTCTTAAATTAATTATATAATCTTCAGCTCACCCTGTGACCTGATAACACCCACCTTATTTGGTTGTCATTATAAAGTATGGAGTTAAACAGCCTCTTCAGGTGTTGTCTGGACCTGATTGAGTGGATTCCCAAAGACAATTACACTTTCCTGATGCCACAGTGAGCAAACAAGACAGGCAGCACCTCAAACAGAGGAGCCTTCCCCTGGCTGACTGCCCCTAACTGTGCTACATGCAATAGTTCTTCCAGAGAAAAGTGAGAAAAAATATTTTAATAAAAAAATGTTCTATCTTAATAAATTCATGTGTGGTAGATCTCTTTAAAATTGTCATTAATAAGGCTCTTTGATATAAAGAAAGAACATGAAAAATGTTATATTATTAAAGTTCAACCTCATGTTAAAGAATTACTTTTTAGTTCAGATAATTTATTTGAAGAGGAAAACAAAGACAGAGATGAGATAACAGGCTTTGTGAATGATTTATACACTGCTTGGGGCCATGCCTGGGTCATATTTATATCCCAGAATGAGAACAGCAAAACAATATGCAATTTTTTCAGTCAATTACTAAATCCAACTTTATATTCAACATGTATTTATTGGCATTTACTTTATGCCAGACATTAATCTTGGATGCTGTGTAAATAATGGAGACCAAAACAATCTTTCTGTCTTCATGGAATTTGTGTTCTACTTAACTTGTATAGAAATCACAAAAATTTTCTGATGAGCTAGAATTCACTCATTAGGGATTTAATTCCAGGATTCTCTGCCAGATATTTCCCAAAATCTCTGAGAAGGAAGGCCTAGAAGAACATCAGAAGCAGAACTAAGGAATTCTTGCTCCTCAATTTATGAGAAATAGTGGACAAGATGAATTCTTTCTCATAAAAATAATGTCACAGAAGCCACCCAGCCCTGAAAGGAACAGAGCAAGGCTGTCCTCATACTCCAGTCTCCACCTGCAGGCTGAGAGCCACCAGTAAGCAAATACAGGCTTCTGGTCTGATACAGGTTTCTTTCATGAAACCTACAAAATCTAAACCCTTCACCGTCCCAGATATACATGAACATTACATGTACAAGCAAATAAAGAGAAGAAGACTGAAAACTAAAACCATGTCAATTAACCATAACATGGGAAAGATCTAGGGATTCAGATCTTTTACAGAAACCCAGGCCCTTGAAACTGGTGATCCCATAGTAACAAAAGATTCCCATAGGTAAATCTACAGTCATGGCCTTAAAATATGATCAGGGATATAAAATTTAGAAAACCAATGTTCTGGGGAGATGGCCTTCAGACATGGCTTACTACCCCTCCATTCCCAGCTCCAGCTTCACTGTCTCTTCTGAGCCAAAGGCCAGCCAGGTATGAGGTGTTGGTTAGAGTCTCAAGATAGAGAATTGGTGTGGTTTTTCTCAATGATAGATTGAGTGAGAGTCTGGACACAGCCTCTGAGAGTGCTGGGGTAAGGACCCGGGAGATCCTGGGGATCTGACACACGCGAGACAGTCGCCACTTGGGCTGCTCCAATAGAGATGATTTTCAAGTAACCTAACAGTACATTTAAATTTAAAGGGACCCAATAACCACGAGAGGGAGATAAAAATAAGCACATGCCAGTGACACAGAACCACTGGAGAAGACAGCTGATGACTTCAACAAAAATTATAATCAGAATACCTAAGGAGATGCATTTACAGTAGAAAGAAAAGTCTTGCTGAAGAAAACACTGCTTAACAAAATCATTTTAAAAATTAAAAGATTCCAAAAGTAAAGGATTCAGTAGATAAATGTAAAGAGTGCACAGATCCTGTTGAGACCTGCTTTAGTAGCTTGAAAAATCAGGTAAAAAAAAAAAAACATTTTAGTAATGGAGAAAAGATACAAGAGGAAAAAATCATGATACATCCTGGTAAAATGTCTGAATGCCAAGGATAAAAAGAAAAAAATATTACACTACTCCATATACAAAGAATAAGTTATCTGCAAAGGAAAAGGTGATCAGAGTTGCATATGATTTCTCACCTGCAACATCAGAAGCAAGAAGGTATTGGAAAAACAGGAGACACTGAAATTCAAGGACAGCAACCCAAGAATCACTCTCATTCATCTGTTAGCATTAAAGGAAGACTTCTGAAGCTAAGCAAAGGATCTGCGAGTACATTACCCATGTTCCCCCAAATGAAATAAGAACTGAAAAGAAAGCACAAGACACCTGGAGATGGGAAGGTACAAAGGACAGTCAATAAAGGTGACCAATGACCTGTAACACAATTACTAACAGATAAATCCAAGTGGAAAATAGTGGACTTAATGGTAATAATTATAGCAAACACTTACTGACTGCTTACATATCAAAAGCAATGTTTCACACACTTATTTTTCATTTAATTCTCACAACAAACCCATAACTTTTATTGCAGTGATTTCAAAACAAGGAGTTGTGCATGAAAGAATACAGTGTTAAATGTTTCAGCCTAGAGGGAGTCAGCAGAAAAGTAAAAATATTCTAAATCTGCTCTGGTGTGTGCAATGGGTTCAAGAAGACAGTTAAGGAAGGACAATTTCTTTTGAGGGAATATAGTTGTTATCCACGAAAAACATGTATAAACGCAAACAAAATAATTCTAGGATGGCAATAATATTATCAGATCACATGGTGCCTAAGGTTTACACAGTTACATATGTAAAGGGGAATATTATGTAATTAGAAGAGACATGATGCCTATAAACCTGAAGATACCAAAACATAGTAGTTAAAAAAAAAAAACATAGTATTTAAATATGTAAAATAAGAAACATCTTTTCATGTGCCTATTGGCCAACTCTGTGAATATATGAAAAAACATTGAATCAGACATTCTAAATTTGTGATATTGTACAGTATGTGAATTATATTTCAAAAAAGCTATTACCAAAAATATAGTATTTAAAAAGAGAAATGAAAAGAACAATTGATATTTAAAACAGGAAAATATTAATGGAAATCATAAATACAAAGAAGAATTTACTTTTAAAAATCAAGAAAACTGATTTAAAAGATATATAGAGAACCTTACATTCTTCAATTAGAAAATTTATACTTTTTAGTATGTTCGTGGGTAACTAACAAAAATAAATCACATAGTTGGCGACAAGGAAACCTTGTGGGTTTTTTCTTATGAAGATCCTATAGATTAGAAATACTGACCATATTCCAATAAATTTTAAAATGTCAAATAATCTTAACCAATTTCAAACTAACAAATATATTCCTAAGATAACCCCTGGATCAAAGAGGAAAGCAAAACTGAATATAAATAATATGAAAAGCATACAAATGAGTAAACACCATCTCAGAATACATGGGACATAGAAAAAGCTTGATTTAGGAAACCATACAGTTTTCATGCCCTTATCATTATTAAAGATGAAAGCACATAAACATAGAACTTATAAGAAACACAGATACCTTTAACAAAATTTATTTTAAAAGTTGGAAAAGAAAACAAAGCAGAAATTAATTAAAACGAGAGGATAAATAAATCAAAAACTTCTATGAAGATACAAATAAAGCAGATAAAACCTTTGATTAAGGAGTGGTTAGATAGCAAAAAATATAGAAGATAAAGGTTGAGAAAAGAGATATAACCAGCTATTACATTGCATGATAAAATTTATAATTGAAACTATGTCAATAAACTTTTTAATGAACAGGAAGTAAAATATTTTATAGCAAAGTCAAAATTTCCAAGTTGGAACTAAGAGGAGTATATAGAAATTTTGGAATATATCAAATACCTATAAAGAGACTGGAAAGGTGATGAAAAATCTATTTTAAAAAGAATCTGGGTTAGATGGACTCATAGCAAATTCAATCTAATCTCTAACCTCTAAAGAACAAATATTTTCAGTTATTTACAATATTCAACAATGTGAAAGTGCATGGAAAATTCTTCAGTTGATTTGAAAAAGACAGCAAATTTTAACACCAAAACCTAATAAAGATCAAACCAAACAAAAAGAGACCAATTTAAATTATTTCAATGCAAAATTTTAAAGAAAATATTAAGTAAAATCTAGTCCAGTGTAAAACAATTAATATCCCATGCCCCAAGTAGGGTTTATGCAGAGAATATGAATTATTACAGATTACTATGTTATCAAATGTCCTGAAATTGAATCACTCATATACAAAAAATGTGCATATGAGTGATTCAATTTCAGGACAACTGATAACAATCATTTTTACCAATAAACAGAGGGAGAAAATCATATAATCATATAATTATGGGTAGAAAAGGCATTTGACACATTTCATATATTCCTAAAAGGGATTCTAGGTAAAACAGAAATAAAAGAACACTACAGATATATAATGACAATTACCTAAGAAAAATCAACAGCTAATATGATCCCAAATACTGAAACATGAAAACAATTTCAATTACAATTGGAGATTGCACAGGAAATCACAGTATCATTCAACATTACCTTGGAAGTTGTAGTAAATAATTAGACAAGAAAATGAAATTACCTGTATAAAGAATGGAAAAGAATATACGAAACTTTGTGTAATGAATGAATGACATGATTTTATTCTTTGAAAACTCAAGAGAATCTAGGTTTAAAAATTGTTATATTAAATAAGATAATTTGATAAAGTTCTGCATATAAAAATAGCTTGAAGAAATCAATATTTATTCTCTATTTTAGCAATAAATAATTTGAAGGGAAAAAAGAAAAATATTTGCAAGAGCAACAAAAGTATAAAATCTTTAGTACTAAATCTAACAAGAAAGTCACAGGATCTATATTAAAAAATATATAAAATAGGGCTTCCCTGGTGGCTCAGCGGTTGGGAGTCCGCCTGCTGGTGCAGGGGACGTGAGTTCGTGCCCCAGTCCGGGAGGATCCCACATGCCACGGAGCGGCTGGGCCCGTGAGCCATGGCCACTGAGCCTGCGCGTCTGGAGCCTGTGCTCCGCAACGGGAGAGGCCACAGCAGTGAGAGGCCCGTGTACCACAGAAAAAAATATATATATATGTATATATAAAATAATTTTGAAGGACTCAGAAAAAGATGTAATGAAATGAAGATGCATTGTATCTTTTTGGATGACTTATGTAACAACTTATATAATAATAATAAATTAATATATAAATTTAATGCGACTTGAATTAAAATATCAATAAATTGTAATTTTAATAAATGATATTGCAGCTCATATGGAAAAATAAATTTCCAAGAATATCCAACAGTACAAAACAAACAAAAAACAACAAAATATATATATATGAAAGGGAAGAGATTTGCCTTATAAGATATTACAGGATAATCATATTGATATGTTACTAGCATAAGAATATTATATGGGTGTGTGTATACATATATATATATATATATATATATACAGGTGTTGATGAAAGTTGTGGTTAAATACAGGTTTTTTTAATGATAGATTACATATAAATTATTGGCTTAACTAGCTACACACTTTTTAAAATGTTACACTGGAGCCTTATCTCACTCCATATATAACAATTAATTTCAGATGATTTGAAATTTAAATTAAAAATTGTTGAATTTTTAAAAATTGTTTTAAGTTAAAGAAAACTTACAAAACCAATTTAGGAAGAAGGGTACCAAACAGCTGAGAGATTACATGTACAAATCACACCTTCTTGACTAAAAGAGGAAACCCAGGATGTATAAAAACGTGACAGAAACATTCTACTTTATAAAAAATTTATAATATAGCAAAAGATACAATACACAAAATAAATGATATCTAGTAGCAAGAGGAAAAATAAAAGCAGAAATAAAAAATTTTTTCATTAAGATTTAAAAACATATGGAACAGTGGCTATGTACTAGTCACATTTCATCATTTTACATTTTTATTTCTACTCTAAAGCTTTCAGTTATAAGTGCTTGAAAACTTTTTTTTTTTTTTGCGGTATGCGGGCCTCTCACTGTTGTGGCCTCTCCCGTTGCAGAGCACAGGCTCAGGACGCACAGGCTCAGCAGCCATGGCTCACGGGCCCAGCCGCTCCTCGGCATGTGGGATCTTCCCGGACTGGGGCACGAACCCGTGTCCCCTGCATCGGCAGGCGGACTCTCAACCACTGTGCCACCAGGGAAGCCCGAAAACTTTTCTTAATAGTAAGAAAATCCATAATATTTTTCATTTCAGACTCCCAAACCATTATATTGTCTCATCAGTCAGCAAAATAAAGCTTGCTATTATTTTAAGTTTCAAACTATGTTTTTTCTTCTCACATCTCTCTTCCATATATTATCCTTGCCTTCACTAGGATTACAGCTTTCCTTTGAGGATACCATGATGGAAACAGCAAGTTCTTAAACAGGGTTAAATGCAACACCAAAACAGTCTGGGCGTGGTCAGTTACAGGACATGGAGATGCAAAATGGCTGGATCTTTCCATCCAGACCATCATCTGACCTCCAGAAACAGCCAGCAGTTCTACATCACATTCAAAAGTAAACTTAAATTCTAATGAAAGGAAAGTTATTTTTTAAAAACAAGGATTAACTGGATGCCTGGAGAGATAAAAGTAATAATAAAGATAATAGAACGTGTGACTCTATAGGAATTTGCTAGGAGAATTGTGGGTGCTAGAGGGGAAACTGTACCAAGGAAATGGGCAAAGGCCCACAAGTTGGTAGGTAGGAAATTGGGAGCACAGGAAAGTGCTACAGGAAGCTAGCATGTGAGGATACGCAGAGTAGAGCTGTGCCCGTCTGACAAGTTCAAGGTGTTGTTTGTATAGTTTTATTTATGTAACCAAAATTGGCAATAACTACAGATTTTCTGAAGTAACTATTAACCAAACCACAAAGTTCACTTATTCATCGGTATGAGTTAAAAGGATAAATTTTGGAGCCAAATAAAAAGACTGCCTGTAGTGTAAGCTCAGATTCTCTGCTGACTTGCTGTTACCCTGGGTATTTTACTTAACTTTATTGTGTCTCAGTTTCTGCATCAGTTAAACAGGGTTCATAACAGTACTTCCTTCGCTGCCTTGCTGTAAGGGATTAAATGTGAAAACACGTATAGGGCTTAGAACAATCCCTGACACGCATAGGTACGAATAAATGTGAGCTATTGTTATTATCTTGTATTCAGACAGCAGAGAGATATTTGAGAGTCTACTATATATCAGAAGCTATACGCACTGGAAATACAAAAGTAATAGGAAATACAGCCTTAACCTCAAGTAATCTAATGAGGAGATGGACAAGTTGACCACCAGCTACAAGTCCTCTGCTGGATCCATGCAGAGTCTGAGAAAGCAAAGGGGTGGCACAGATCAATGACACTCAACAAAACCCCCTGCTAGATGTGACTCTTGAGATGAGCCTTAAAGAATGAAGGAAAACTGAAGAGCACAGTTTGTGCACGCAGTGATAGACTGAAGCATCATAGCATTAAACAGCAAACCTCAAGTACTTCTGTAACAGCTGGAGTTAAGCTGGGGGCAAGAGGGAGGAATGTGGTAGATGGCTGGGCTAAAGTCAGTGAGAAGAGCAGAGGCAACCCAGGAAGGATATTGTACGTCTGGGAATCTGAACATGATTGTGAAAGGCATGAAAGTCAAAGAGTGACAAGTTCAGATACTCCTGAGCCGTGGGTATGAAGGTGACACTGGGAGCAGTGGCCACTTGGAATGACACGCCAGTAATTTAGTAGAACTGAGGATAGCTATGCTAAAGCAACATCAGTAGAGAGAAGGAAAAACAAACAAAAAGCAGCAACAAAGGAAACCGGTCGTTAATATCAGGATTCTAATTTGATACAGGAATTCAGGGGAAACAAAGGAATCTATGACAACTTTCCAGCTCAGGAGGTTTCTAGCCTGTGCAGCTGGAAAGCTGGTGCAGGCATCCTGTAAACCAGGATGAGGAGCAGATGGGGAGAAGCCCAGGGTGGGGCAGGTCCTATGCGTGCTGTATGCAGGGAGTCCAAGTAAAGATGCTTAGTGTGGGGCTTCCCTGGTGGCGCAGTGGTTGGGAGTCTGCCTGCCAATGCAGGGGACACGGGTTCGATCCCTGGCCTGGGAGGATCCCACATGCCACAGAGCACCTAAGCCTGTGCGCCACAACTACTGAGCCTGCGCTCTAGAGCCTGCAAGCCACAACTACTGAGCCCGCCAGCCACAACTGCTAAAGCCCGCACACCTGGAGCCCGTGCTCTGCAACAAGAGAGGCCACGACAATGAGAAGCCCGCACACAGCAACAAAGACCCAACACAGCCAAAAATAAAAACAAATAAATAAATAAATTTATTTTTTTTAAAAAAAGATGCTTAGTGTGCAGTTAGCATCAGGGTTGAGACTCAGGAGTTAAATTCTGTGCCATCCGATGGAGGATATACATTCTCCTATACCCTATAGAAACGGAAGAGCAGAAGGCTAACTGTGGAGCATGCATTTTCAAGGGGCCTTTAAAATATCTGTGGAGAAAATTCTAAAATCAGATTTAGAATATTTCACTTAAAAACGTTTTCTCATATCTGAATAAGCAAAGGAAAAATGATGCAACAAACTAGATGTGTCCTGAAAGATAATGAAATGTTAACAACACTCAAATACTTATTTTTTTTATTTTTAAAACAGCAAGACATAATATTTAGATTTATGCATTCCACACCTGTATATCAAATGCAAGGAGATACTTCAAAACCTTACAACAGTTAAAGAAAGAATGTGTTCACGCAGTCAGGTGTGAAAAATTTATTACAGTGTCAGCCTTTATCTATTTCTTAAAGCAGCCAAATACTAACGCTTAACATGGCAACTGAAGAACAAAGACCCAGAGTATAGCTAAGTCAGTGTATCAGCTTATGTGCCATATATTTCAACAGACAAAATATCTACTTTTTAAATTGAATGTTAATTTACATCATTCAATGGTAACATTCTACTGGAGGAAATCACCAAAGATCCCTAGTTTCAGCCTCCCTGCCACAGAATAAACTTCCAGTGAAGATTTTTTTCCCGGCAGGATCACTACTGTGTTTCAATCACCTTACCCACCTAAGCATGTGTAATGCATTGTATGTTCAGAACTTAAATATCCCTTAATGAGTCCCTCAACATTCTACATTTTTACCTCATTGTAGAAGGAAGGGGACTTACCACCCCAGACAAAGTTCTGTCATTTGATTCCTGGAAAAGAGATTAAAAACTGCCAGAGGGCTTCCCTGGTGGCGCAGTGGTTGAGAGTCTGCCTGCCGATGCAGGGGACACGGGTTCGTGCCCCGGTCCGGGAGGATCCCACATGCCGCGGAGCGGCTGGGCCCGTGAGCCATGGCCGCTGGGCCTGCGTGTCCGGAGCCTGTGCTCCGCCACGGGAGAGGCCACAGCAGTGAGAGGCCCGCATATCGCAAAAAAAAAAAGAAAAAGCCAAAAAAAAAAAAAAAAAACTGCCAGAGACAAATAAAATCCTCATTATCATCAGAAATTAACAGATGTGCTTTGGCAAAAGAAAACCGTCCTTGACCTCCACGATGATCTTTTGCTTATGGAAACTGAGACAACTGATTCTTTTGAAAGTTATAATCTTTTCCTGCCCAAAGTGTTAAAACAGTATATATTTCAAGTAAAATATAAGAAAAGTAGTTGATGTGCTCCAGGTTTCACCAGCTTGAGGAAGGAAGGAAGGGAGGGAGGGAGGGAGGAAGGAAGGAGGGAGGGAGGGAGGAAGGAAGGAGGGAGGGAGGAAGGAAGGAGGGGGGGAGGAAGGAGGGAGGGAGGAAGGAGGGAGGGAAGGGGGAGGGAGGAAGGAGGGAGGGAGGGAAGGAAGGGGGGAGGGAGGAAGGGAGGGAGGGAAGGGGGAGGGAGGGAGGGAGGGAGGGAGGAAGGAAGGAAGGAGGGAGGAAGGAAGGAAGGAGGGAGGGAAGGGGGAGGGAGGGAGGAAGGGAGGAGGGAGGGAGGTAAGGAGGTAAGGGAGGGAAGGGAGGGAGGGAGGGAGGGAGGGAGGAAGGGAGTTAGTGATGATTTATATTAACTGGCTTTTTAATGGCTCAGGGAAATTCTGCCCATCAATCTTTCACACCACAATGAGAATGAAATAATCTCCCAAAAAGTAAAGGAAGAGAAGGAAGGAAAGGAGGGAGGGAGGGAGGGAGGGAGGCAGGGAGGGAAGAAAAAGGGAAAAGAAGTCATACTTGTATCAATGTCCTCCCTCTTCCCAGGGTGCCGGTGTTCCCTGGGGCTCTACTAGGACCTCGAGCTCAAACACCAGTCTGCCAGCTGCCCCTGCAGACAGCATCTGTTTGGTTCTCCTCTTTTGCTTCAGCACCTCCCCTGGGGTGACCACAGAGAAAGCCTCTTTGTGGAAATGTCAAGTCCAGGCCAGGGACAGTCTCCCTGCCCTTCTGAAGCCACACGATGGCTGTCTGGTCCTGTGGGAGACGTGGGAAGAAATGGCCTTTCCAGCTGCACACCTTATTTTGTCACCTGAACCACAGGGCAGTTGCGGTGTCTGCTCAGAGCCCACAGAGTCTTCCCAGAACAGTCTGCTGGGAGGACACCTCATCCCCTAGCGCAAGGACAAGCCCGCTTCACAAGGAGGCTGGGACTGCGTGTGTCTCACGCCCTCCACCACTCACTCCATCACTCCCTTTGCTCAAGGCCCGGCGGAGGCACATGGCTCTGAGCGTGACAGACGCAGGGGGGTCCCACTGTCATCCTCCTGAAGTCCCTGTGGGCTTCAGACTGTGCAAGTTGTGTAATTCAGGATAATTAACCCATCAACTAGAAAATACAGCTGATATAGAGTTTCTGTAACAAATACAGTAAGCGCCCTACACACGAACCTTCCAGTTGCAAACTTTCAAAGATGCAAACGCTCCCAGAGAAAGGATGAAGAGAGACAAGAGGAAGAAGAAGTAACTGAAGAACCGGAGAGATTCACGATGCAGGAAATGGCAAGGGGATTTTCCTCATTTGAGGAGGCACTATTAGTTTCTGAGGCACAGGACCCGAACGGAGAATGGTACACAAAGGTTGCAGCAGCCGTTCAGAATACAATCCAGTACTACCAGGTCTTCTATGACAAGAAAAAAAAAAAAAAAGCTACTACCCAGACATCACTGGATCATTTTTTCAAGAAGGTAGACAGAATTGAATCCAGCAAGGAACCTGTGCCGTCAGCGTCAGGCGTGAGTGAAATTGCAGCTTGGCCTCCGTCTCCTATTGCTGACGATCCTTCTGCTCTATCATCTCCCACCTCCTCTCCCTCCTCCAGTCAGTAACTCTTCTTGCCTGTTCACTCGATGCCAGCCCCTGGATGCCAGCTCTTGTACTGTACTACTGTACTTCTCAAGGTACTGTACTGTAAGATTAAAAATGTTTTCTTTACTTTTGTGTTTGTTTCTTATGTATTACTTATGTGAAAAGTATTATAAACCTATCACAGTATGGTACTATATAGCCGATTGTGTTAGTTGGGTACCTAGGCTAACTTCGTTGGACTTACAAACAAACTGGATTTACAAACTCACTCTCAGGAACAGAACTCATTCGTTATGTAGAGGACTTACTGTACACGAAACAGACGCTGCTCAAATGTGAAGATGTAGTAAAACTACTGCAAGAACATGGTGAGAAATATACACATGGTTGGTTTTCTGCATGGAAGCATTAAGGGGGTCTCCAAAAATGCCATATTGACTGATATGGAATAGGATTCCAGTAGGCAAAACACCGCCATCCTACTTGGCAATAGAGCTCTTGTCTGGAGGATTATTCAACACTATTTGGGTTTTTTCCCCACATTTGGGGAAATGAGGCTATTCCCAACCATTCAAACTATACCTGTATTTGTTAAAAAATATAAATCACATTTTTGCCAGAGATAGCCCTAGATATAATGATGATCCAGTTCTATAAAAACAATTTTGAATGTTACTTGCAGACACATAAAAGCACATTTATTCGTGAATTAAACCCTTACATTCTTTGTATGTCAGTAGATAATTAGGCTGTTTGAAAGCCCGAGATATTTAACCATTAGCACTTTTCTAATGAAACCAGTTTTCAAATGACTTTTAGTCTTTTATATCTCTAGTTAATATTTCTATTATCCCCTTTCATTTAAATATATATATTTCTACATATACATATATATTTTTTTCCTCTCCTAAGTAAACAGTATTACCTTTTGTTACAATCTTAGAGAATTTACTGGTGGCAAAGTAAGAGGAAAGTAAATAGTAGGCCATTCAAAATAAGTAACATTAAAAAATAATATAAATGCAAGATTTAATTATAATGGTGAATAATTAAGGTCCCATGAAAGAAAGAAAAGTAAAATGGGGTGAGTTAAAGCATCCTTTCAAATGCTTTACAAAGCAACCTTGAAACACAAGATTTTGAAGAAAAAGATGGAAAGTGCACATCTCTGATTCTAGACTCCTTGTTTGTACAAGTGGATTTTAGCATTTTAATTTCTTTTGTTCAGCCTTTTATGTTTTACATGCATATTTGCATGCATTTCTTAGGTATTATTACCAGGCCATTAAAATGCCATAGGAGTGCATTTCCGTTCTTTTTCTTTAAAATCATGGGCCTTAACAGGTAACTTTGTAAAGCATTTAAAAGAACGCTTTAATTCACCCCATGTCTCTTCCCTTTTTGCCACATTTGTATATAGTGTTATAAGTGTGTGTGTGTACATACTACCTCTATATGCATATATCTATAGTTTACAAGTTTCAGGATAAATGATTTACACACGGGTAAAGAAAAAAACCTTCTCCAAATACATCTTTCAATCTTCTCAATCTCAACATCACCCCTTTCATATTATATTTATACCCTAGCTTATCTTTACCTTTATTACATAACATTTCAAACACATAAAATAGCAGAGAAGACAATAAACTCCCATTCCTATCATAAAAAATCATTTTAATAAAGACACTTTTGTTCTTTAGAAATATGTCAGGACCTTACAGAGTTGCACATACCACAAAGAATCCATCTCCTTCCTATATTTCCTTAACCTCTTTCTTTTCTACCTTTTATTCTTCCCTACTAACTTACTCGTTTTCTTATCCTGTCTGTTCCTACCGACGTTATGACACAGAAAAATGACAGGTGTGCAAATAGAAAGAAAAGAGAGAATAATGGGCTAGAACATGCCTCGGCCATGTCTTCTTTATTTGCCACTTTCAAGACACACAGATCTCACACATTGTGACCCAGACACACAAATGGCTGCTGTTCCAGTTTCCATCTCTAATATCCCTGTTTTACCTGCCAAAGAGTGTTATCAAAAATAATCAGAGGGCATCTTCAAGGTGGTGGAGGAGTAAGACAGGACGATCACCTTCCTCCCCACAAACAGATGAAAACTACATCTACATGTGGAACAACCCCTACAGAACACCTACTGAACGCTGGCAGAAGACCTCAGACCTCCCAAAAGGCAAGAAACTCCCCACGTACCTGGGTAGGGCAAAAGAAAAAAGAATAAACAGAGACGAAAGAATAAGGACGGGACCTGCACCAGTGGGAGGGAGCCGTGAAGGAGGAAAGGTTTCCACACACTAGGAGCCCCTTCGCGGGCGGAGACTACGGGTGGCAGAGGGGGAGCTTTGAGGCCACGGAGGAGAGCGAAGCCACAGGGGTGCAGAGGGCAAAGCGGAGAGGTTCCCGCACAGAGGATCGGTGCCGACCGGCACTCACCAGCCCGAGAGGCTTGTCTGCTCCCCCGCCTGGGCGGGCAGGGTTGGGAGCTGACGCTCGGGCTTCGGTCGGAGCGCAGGGAGAGGACTGGGGTTAGCGGCGTGAACACAGCCTGAAGGGGCTAGTGCGCCACAGCTGGCCGGGAGGGAGTCCGGGGAAAAGTCTGGAGCTGCCGAAGAGGCAAGAGACTTTTTCTTCCCTCTTTGTTTCCCGGTGCGCGAGGAGAGGGGATTCAGAGCACCGCCTAAACGAGATCTAGAGACGGGCGCGAGCCGCGGCTATCAGCGTGAACACCAGAGATGGGCATGGGACGCTAAGCCTGCTGCTGCAGCCACCAAGAAGCCTGTGTGCAAGCACAGGTCACTGTCCACACCTCCCCTCCTGGAAGCCTGTTCAACCCGCCACTGCCAGGGTCCCGTGATCCAGGGACTTCCCCGGGAGAACGCACGGCGCGCCTCAGGCTGGTGCAATGTCACGCTGGCCTCTGCCGCCAGAGGCTCGCCCCGCATCCATAACCCTCCCTCCCCCCGGCCTGAGTGAGCCAGAGTCCCCAAATCAGCGGCTCCTTTAACCCCGTCCTGCCTGAGCGAAGAACAGACGCCCTCCGTGACCTACACGCAGAGGCGTGGCCAAATCCAAAGCTGAACCCCGGGAGCCGTGCGAACAAAGAAGAGAAAGGGAAATCTCTCCCAGCAGCCTCAGAAGCAGTGGATTAAGTCTCCACAATCAACTTGATGTACCCTGCATCTGTAGAATACCTGAACAGACAATGAATCATCCCAAAATTGAAGAAGTGGACTTCGGGAGCAACTGTAGACTTGGGGTTTGCTTTCTGCATCTAATTTGTTTCTGGTTTAATGTTTATCTTAGCTTAGTATTTAGAGCTTATTATCATTGGTAGATCCGTTTATTGATTTGATTGCCCTCTTCCTTTTCTCATTTTATATATATATTTTTCCCCCCTTTTTTCTCTTTTTGTGAATGTGTATGTGTATGCTTCTTTGGGTGATTTTGTCTGTATAGCTTTGGTTTTGCCATTTGTCCTAGGGTTCTGACTGTCCGTTGCTTTTTTGTTTGTTTGTTTGTTTGTTTTTACTATAGTTTTCAGTGCTTGTTATCATTGCTGGATTTGTTTTTTGGTTTGGTTGCCCTCTTCTTTCTTTCTTTTTTTATTACTTTATTATTTTTAATAATTTTTTGCTATTTTAATAACTTTATTTTATTTTATTTTTTCTTTCTTTCTTTCCTTTTCTCCCTTTTCTTCTGAGCCGTGTGGCTGACAGGGTCTTGGTATTCCAGCTGGGTGTCAGGCCTGTGCCTCTGAGGTGGGAGAGCTGAGTTCAGAACACCAGAGAACTCCCAGCTCCAAGTAATATTAAAAGGTGAAAGCTCTCCCAGAGATCTCCATCTCAACGCTAAGACCTAGATCCACTCAATGACCAGCAAGCTACAGTGCTGGACACCCTATACCAAACAATTAGCAAAACAGGAACACAAACACATCCATTAGCAAAGAGGCGGCATAAAATCATACTAAGGTCACAGACACCCCAAAACACACAACCAGACATGGACCTGCCCACCAGGAAGACAACATCCAACCTCACCCACCATTACACAGGCACCAGTCCCTTCCACCAGGAAGCCTACACAACCCACTGGACCAAGCTTACCCACTGGGAGCAGACACCAAAAACAAAGGGAACTACGAACCTGCAGTCTGCAAAAGGAGACCCCAAACACAGTAAGTTAAGCAAAATGAGAAGACAGAAAAATACACAGCATATGACGGAGCAAGGTAAAAACCCACCAGACTAAACAAATTAAGAGGAAGTAGGCAGTCTACCTGAAAAAGAATTCAGAGTAATGATAGTAAACATGATCCAAAATCTTGGAAATAGAATGGAGAATTACAAGAAATGTTTAACAAGGATCTAGAAGAACTAAAGAGCAAACAAACAATGATGAACAACACAAGAAATGAAATTTAAAATTCTCTAGAAGGAATCAATAGCAGAATAACTGAGGCAGAAGAACGGATAAGTGATCTGGAAGTTAAAATAGTGGAAATAACTACCGCAGAGCAGAATAAAGAAAGAAGAATGAAAAGAACTGAGGACAATCTCACAGACCACTGGGACAACATTAAATGCACCAACATTAAAATTATAGGGTTTCCAGAAAAAGAGGAAAAAAAGGGACTGAGAAAATATTTGAACAGATTATAGTTGAAAACTTCCCTAATATGGGTAAGGGAATAGTCAATCAAGTCCAGGAAGCGGAGAGAGTCCCATACAGCATAAATCCAAGGAGAAACACGCCAAGACACATATTATTCAAACTATCAAAAATTAACTACAAAGAAAAAATATTAAAAGCAGCAAGGGAAAAGCAACAATTAGCATACAAGGGAATCCCCATAAGGTTAACAGCTGATCTTTCAGCAAAACTCTGCAAGCCTGAAGGGAGTGACAGGACATATTTAAAGTGATGAAAAGGAAAAACCTACAACCAACATTACTCTACCCAGCAAGGATCTCCATTCAGATTCGATGGAGAAATTAAAACTTTTACAGACAAGCAAAAGCTAAGAGAATTCAGTACCACCAAACCAGCTCTACAACAAATGCTGAAGGAACTTCTCTAGGCAGAAAACACAAGAGAAGGAAAGGACATACAATAACAAACCTAAAACAATTAAGAAAATGGTAATAGGAACATACATATTGATAACTACCTTAAATGTAAATGGATTAAATGCTCGAACCAAAAACAATGGCTGAATGGATACAAAAACAAGACCCATACATATGCTGTCCACAAGAGACCCACTTTAGACCTAGGGACACATACAGACTGAAAGTGAGGGGATGGAAAAAGATACTCCACGCAAATGGAAAACAAAAGAAAGCTGGAGTAGCAATTCTCATATCAGACCTTAAAATAAAGACTATAACAAGAGACAAAGGGCACCACATAATGGTAAAGGGATCAATCCAAGAAGAAGATATAACAATTGTAAATATTTATGCACCCAACATATGAGCATCTCAATACATAAGGCAAATGCTAACAGCCATAAAAGGGGAAATCGACAGTAACACAGTAACAGTAGGGGACTTTAACACCCCACTTTCACCAATGGACAGATCATCCAAAATGAAAATAAATAAGGAAACACAAGCATTAAATAATACATTAAACAAGATAGACTTAATTGATATTTATAGGACATTCCGTCCAAAAACAGCAGATTACAGTTTCTTCTCAAATGCTCATGGAAAATTCTCCAGGATAGATCAAACCTTGGATAACAAATAAAGCCTTGGTAAATTTAAGAAAATTGAAATTCTATCAGTATCTTTTCTAATCACAATGGTATGAGACTAGATATCAATTACAGGAGAAAACCTATAAAAAATACAAACACATGGAGGCTAAACAATACAGTACTAAATAACCAAGATGTCACAGAAGAAATCAAAGAGGAAATCAAAAAATACCTAGAAACAAAAGACAATGAAAAAAGAGGACCCAAAACTTATGGGATGCAGCAAACGCAGTTCTACAAGGGAAGTTTATAGCAATACAATCCTACCTCAAGAAACAAGAAGCATCTCAAATAAACAACCTAACCTTACACCTAAAGCAATTAGACAAAGAAGAAACAAAAAAACCCAAAGTTAACAGAAGTAAAGAAATCATAAAGATCACATCAGACATAAATGAAAAAGAAATGAAGGGAACAATAGCAAATATCAATAAAACTAAAAGCTGGTTCTTTGAGAAGATTAACAAAATTGATAAACCATTAGCCACACTCATCAAGAAAAAATGGGAGAAGACTCAAATCAACAGAATTAGAAATGAAAAAGGAGAAGTAACAACTGACACTGCAGAAATACAAAGGATCATGGGAGACCACTACAAGCAACTATATGCCAATAAAATGCACAACCTGAAAGAAACGGACAAATTCTTAGAAAAGTACAACCTTCCAAATTCTTAGAAAAGTACAACCTTCCAAGACTGAGCCAGGAAGAAACAGAAAATATGAACAGACCAATCACAAGCACTGAAATTGAAACTGTGATTCAAAATCTTCCAACAAACAAAAGTCCAGTACCAGATGGCTTCACAGGTGAATTCTATCAAACATTTAGAGAACAGCTGACACCTATCCTTCTCTAACTCTTCCAAAATATAGCAGAGGGAAGAACACTCCCAAACTCATTCTGTGAGGCCACCATCACCTTGATACCAAAACCAGACAAAGATGCCACAAGAAAAGAAAACTACAGGCCAATGTCACTGATGAACATAGATGCAAAAATCCTCAACAAATACTAGCAAACAGAATCCAACAGCACATTAAAAGGCTCATACACCATGGTCAAGTTGGGTTTATCCCAGGAATGCAAGGATTCTTCAGTACACGCGAATCGATCAATGTGATAAATCATATTAACAAACTGAAGGAGAAAAACCATATGATCATACCTATCGATGCAGAAAAAGCTTTTGACAAAATTCAACACCGATTTATGATAAAAAAAAAAAAACCCAGAAAGTAGGCATAGAGGGAACTTACCTCAACATAATAAAGGCCATATATGACAAACCCACAGCCAACATCATCCTCAATGGTGAAAAACTGAAACCATTTCCACTAAGATCAGGAACAAGACAAGGTTGCCCACTCTCACCACTATTCACTATTATTCAACATAGTTTTGGAAGTTTTAGCCACAGCAGTCAAAGAAGAAAAAGAAATAAAAGGGATCTAAATGGGAAAAGAAGAAGTAAAACTGTCACTGTTTGCAGATGACATGATATAATATATAGAGAATCCTAAAGATACTACCAGAAAACTACTAGAACTAAGCAATGAATTGGGTAAAGTAGCAGGATACAGAAGTAATGCACAGAAATCTCTTGCATTCCTATATACTAATGAAAAATCTGAAAGAGAAATTAAGGAAATACTCCCATTTACCACTGCAACAAAAAGAAACATATAGCTAGGAATAAACCTACCTAAGGAGACAGAAGACCTGTATACAGAAACCTATAAGACACTGATGAAAGAAATTAAAGATGATACAAACAGATGGAGAGATATACCATGTTCTTGGATTGGAAGAATCAACATTGTGAAAATGACTATACTCCCCAAAGCAATCTATAGATTCGATGTAATCCCCATCAAACTACCAATGACATTTTTCATTGAACTAGAACAAAAAATTTCACAATTTGTATGGAAAAACAAGACCCTGAATAGCCAAAGCAATCTTGAGAAAGAAAAATGAAACTGGAGGAATCAGGCTCCCTGATTTCAGACTATACTACAAAGCTACAGTAATCAAGACAGTATGGTACTGGCACAAAAACAGAAAGATAGATCAATGGAACAGGATAGACATCCCAGAGGTAAACCCATACACATATGGTCACCTTATCTTTGATAAAGAAGGCAAGAATGTACAATGGAGAAAAGACAGCCTCTTCAATAAGTGGTGCTGGGAAAACTGGACAGCTACATGTAAAAGAATGAAATTACAACACTCCCTAACACCATACACAAAAATAAGCTCAAAATGGATTAAAGACCCAAATGTAAGGCCAGACACTATCAAACTCTTAGAGGAAAACACAGGCAGAACACTCTATGACATAAATCACAGCAAGATCCTTTTTGACCCACCTCCTAGAGAAATGGAAATAAAAACAAAGATAAACAAATGGGACCTCATGAAACTTCAAAGCTTTTGCACAGCAAAGGAAACCATAAACAAGACCAAAAGACAACCCTCAGAATGGGAGAAAATATTTGCAAACGAAGCAACTGACAAAGGATTAATCACCAAATACACAAGCAGCTCATGCAGCTCAATATCAAAAAACCAAACAGCCCAATCCAAAAATGGGCAGAAGACCTAAATAGACATTTCTCCGAAGAAGACATACAGATTGCCAACGAACACATGAAAGGTTGCTCAGCATCACTAATCATTAGAGAAATGCAAATCTAAAGTACAGTGAGGTATCACCTCACACCAGTCAAAATGGCCATCACCAAAAAATCTAAAAACAATAAATTCTGGAGAGGGTGTGGAGAAAAGGAAACTGTATTGCACTGTTGGTGGGTATGTAAATTGATACAGCCACTATAGAGAACAGTATGGAGGGTCCTCAAAAAACTAAATATAGAACTATGATACGACACAGCAATCCCACTACTGGGCATATACCCTGAGAAAACCATAATTCAAAAAGAGTCATGAACCACAATATTCATGGCAGCTCTATTTACAATAGCCAAGATATGGAAACAACCTAAGTGTCCATCGACAGATGAATGGATAAAGAAGATGTGTCACATATATACAATGGAATATTACTCAGTCATAAAAAGGAATGAAATTGAGTTATTTGTAGTGAGGTGGATGGACCTAGAGCCTGTCCTAGTGTGAAGTAAGTCAGATAGAGAAAAACAAATACCATATCCTAACACATATACATGGAATCTTAAAAAAAAAAAAAAAAGGGTTCTGAAGAACCTAGGGGCAGGAATAGAGACACAGACATAGAGAATGGACTTGAGGACGCAGGGAGGGGGAAGGGTAAGCTGGGAAGAAGTGAGAGAGTGGCATGGACATATATACATTACCAAATATAAAATAGATAGCTAGTGGGAAGCAGCCGCATAGCACAGGGAGATCAGCTCGGTGCTGTGTGACCACCTAGAGGGGTAGGATAGGGAGGGTGGGAGGCAGACGCAAGAGGGAGGGGATATGGGGATATATGCATATGTATACCTGTTTCACTTTGTTATACAGCATAAACTAACACACCATTGTAAAGCAATTATACTCCAATAAAGATGTTAAAAATTTTTTTAATTAAAACATTTAAGATGTTAAAAAAATTTAAAAGGTTGCTTTTCAAAAAATGAATATTTCTAATTCATGCATTTGGTGTATATTAGGACAGGTTTGGCCTTTCAGAGTCCAAATTGACTCTGGACATGGGACTCTGAGAGAAACAGATGTTGCCCCAGGGTTGGGAGTACAGAGCAAAGGGAGGTGGTAGGCAGCAGGCAGAGACTGTGAGCCCTGGGGTCAGGATACAGGCTTGAGCTGGCTTTCAAGATGCAGGAAAAAAGATGAGCTTTATTGCATTTTGAAATTTACGTTAGGGCTGGCCTTGAGCACAGGAAAGAAAAGCCCTGATTTCAGCACCTAGAACTCAACGCAATTAGTGCCACACTTTCATCTTGATGAACTGGCCATCTGTGATACAGTCTGGATGCCAACTCAGCATCGTAAGATTGTAGTCTTGAGTGAGAGGTTCTGCAAGTGGACTTAGAAAGGGAACACTTCAATGTAATTAGTTGGTTAGAAGCTGCCTCTATTAACTGTGCTTCCAATGTTACTAATTTTCAGGTAGGATTTTGGAATTGTGGGTACAGATATTTAATAGTCTTTGTATTTTAAAAGATATACTGAAATACATGAGTGAAATGAAATGTCTGGGACTGCTTCTATATAATCTGGGGGAATGGGAGGAATGTGGAAGAAAGACAAAAAGATTGGCCACAAGTTGATCATTGTTATGGTTGGGTAGCAGAAACATGGGTGTTCATTTTACTGTCCTCTCTGGTGTTGTCTGTGTTTCCGATTTTACATAATAAAGATAAGATGCAATGTAAACATTATAAAATTATGTATATATATACATATGTATATATTCTCTCCTCCAATCACCCATCAGGCAAGCTTAGTAATATATACTATATAATATTTTCAATAGCAACCTTTTCCTTTTTCTACTTAAAACAAGTAGTTGAGGAAAGAACAGAGTTACTTGTTAATGGGAGTTAATGAACTTGCATTTGCTGTACCGAAAGACAACATTAGTATCAAATTCATGAATATAAAATGCTGAGGCAGAAAGTTCACAGCTGTGAAACGGAGGATTTTCTACCCGGACCACCAAAGAGAAAACAAGTGCCGTCTTTGTGATAGATGAGAGACTAAACACCCAAACTGACTATTCTGAGACTTGCCAGGATGCCTGAAGGAGAGCCCACGTCAGGCAGGAGTGTTCAGTAAATAGCAGGGAGTGGTCTTACAACAGTCACGTAGTATGGGTATTTGGTTGAGGCAAAGAGAATGGAAATATTAACCACAAAGGATTTTGTTTTTCGGGATAGGTATGGGATGTGCCATATCCATTGTAAAATAAACTACCAGCCTCAAAGGGCCCAGAGATCACTACCATCATTTTTTCACATAAATCAGTTTCCTAACTCCATTTATTTTATTATATGTAGCAATGGTTATAGGACAAGTTGTTTTTTCTCTCCTTTTAAAGCAAATACTCATATTTTAAAAATAATGAATCTTGGAAGCTGTAACCAATCTATTGAAAGAACATTTTCATTCACAGTAGGAGTTGCTTATACTTGAATTAAGGCTACATTTGCTCTAAGGATACAGTCTGTGAATATTGTCAGTATGAGGGCCACCCTCTTCTCATCTCTTTTTGCAGGTGTGGCAGGTGAGCTCTCAAAGCTTACTCCCAGCTTGCTTTGTTTTTCTGCTCTTGTTGGGAGTCAGAGCAAAGGCTGTGTCCCATCACAGGAAAGGGGTTCAAATAAGGCTGGCGTCATACAGAAAGCTTTCTATCCGACAAGTTAGGGATGATTTATGTTAACTGGCTTTTTAATGGCTAAGGGAAATTCTGCCCATCAGTCTTTCATACCACAATGAGAAGAAGGGAAGGGGAGGGAAGGGGAGGGGAGGGGAGGGAGGGAAGGGAAGGGAAAGGAAAGGGAAAGGAAAGGAAAGGAAAGGAAAGGAAAGGGAAAGGAAAGGAAGGGAAAGGAAAGGGAAAGGAAAGGAAGGGAAAGGAAAGGAAAGGAAGGGAAAGGACAAAGGGGGAAGGGAGGAAGGAAGAAAGGAAGAAAGAAGGAAAAGAGGGAGGAAGGAAGAAAGGAAGAAAGAAGGAAAAGGAGGAGGATCTAGAAAGGCAACTAGCTTTAATGGACCAGTACGCAGAAATGAATTTGGAGTCGGTTCTGTTGCCAGTACTTAACTATAAATTCTGGCAAAACCTAACCTTTTGGTCCATACATTTGCACACCTACAAAATAGGTCTAAAAGTGGTTTGTTTGCAATCTCGAGAGCTCCCCAAGTGCATTTGAAACTGGCCCTGGACACAAAGAGCAAGGAGAGACAGAAGAGACAGCCACTCCAGATTGGCAGGTGGCAGCTTTAATAAGCAAGGGAACTTACACGTGAGGCTTGTCGTGGCACCACAAGACAAGTAGATCTACACAGCCACCAGCCAGAATCTGAAACGTTTGTACAGAGGTCTTAACGGGGCTCAGTGCCTAGTCCCATATTCAGTCTAGATGGTCTTGGCAACACACTGCTCTCTCCAGGCTGCGTCCTTGAAAACAGCTCCCACTGTGGGAACACGGGGTGGAGCATGCACTCCAAGGACAGGGAGGGTCGGGGGAACCTGGATCCCTGGGACCAGCTCATGGGTCAACATGTGGTCACATCCTCTCACTGACCTCCTCTAACAAAAGAACACATCCACCCCAAACCCACCACCCAGTCCTACAAATTAAGGAGACTGATTATTAAACTAAAGTCTTTTGTTCTCTGTGTTTCAAAAGTTTGGTTCTTCATAACTAAAGGCAGTTCATGGACTCATTTAGTTAATTTTTCCCTGTGGGAAACAGTAATTCAACAGTTTTCATGTGCCAAGCACCCTGCTAGGTACTAAATCTATAATCAATAAGCCACGACTTTAAATCGTTTCTGTAATACCATCAAGCAGATGTCACTCTGCTTACCACTGTACTGTGCACTGTGGTTAACTGCAAATATTAATGTTAGGACTTGGCTTCCCTATTAAATGCAATTTTGTTATTTTATCATCTGTTGCCATTTTCTCCAAGTTGTTTATTTCCTCACTTCCACCAACACTAAAGTATTTCTGAGTTCCAGACCCTGAAAATACATTGCAAATATTGGAAGATCTCTGAAGAGTTTAATAAGAATATACTAAAACCTGTTTTAATGATTCTCACAGTAATAAAAATCATTCATAATGCCTTTGTTAGTAATTAGGTTAGTAAGATCAGGTATTTATATAAAGACTGTTTTAACAATAACATGAATTTTATCACGCCAATGGTTTGATTGCTACTGAGACAAAGTCACATTACTTTAAGAGCTGATCTGGCAAGTACGCAGCCCATGACCACACATACCTGGGTTTCAGGGCTGAGACTGTTCTCCTTAGGTCTGAATACATGAGCTAAGTGGAACTAAACAGATAATGCCGAGATATATCAGGATATAGGAAATGAGTCTTCTAGGAGCTGGGCTCAAGTAATAAAGAGGCAAAAGAAATATTGGTATTGACTAGGTAGACTCACTGCCATAAAAATCCCCTATACTTTTATTTATTTATTTATTTATTTATTTTGCGGTACGCGGGCCTCTCACTGCTGTGGCCTCTCCCGTTGCGGAGCACAGGCTCCGGACGCGCAGGCTCAGCGGCCATGGCTCACGGGCCCAGCCGCTCCACGGCATGTGGGATCTTCCCGGACCGGGGCACGAACCCGTGTCCCCTGCATCGGCAGGCGGACTCTCAACTACTGCGCCACCAGGGAAGCCCTCCCCTATACTTTTAAAAAGCAAATATGTTTTGTGATTCTCTACAATCCATTATTTTTTGAAGAGACTATGTATCTAAACTGCATTGTTCACATACACTTAGTCTTTAAAGATTATGTGCAATGGCTAGACCAAAAGGCCGTGGAGGCCTGGGTCTCATCTTCTGGTATCTCTAGTACCACGTGCTGAACGATCCTGTCAAAGCTGATATCCCCAAACCAGTGTGCATATACTCAAATATAGTAAGAAATGCTTAGTCTGTTCACTTCAGAGATGCTGATGCATCATTTTAAAAGATGGATTCATTGTGCAGCACCTAGCACTGGTACCTGGCACGAGGGTTAATAATTTGTTGAATAAATGAATGAACAAGTGAGTGAATGCAGATTTACAAAGGGCTATATACATTACAGTGACTTTCATAATGCCTAAGTGACTCTGGACTACTCCTCTTTACAGGTCCTTAAGAAAAAAATGTAAATGTAGGTAAAAACTAATTCTTTAATTTAAAATTTTTCCACTTTCTTTTTCTTTTAAGACTTATAAGCCAGCATTCACATTTCTAGATTTTTAAAGTTCATTCTATGCTAGAATTCACAATTGGGATTACCCTCCAAGTGAGTGTGTGTTGGGGAAGAGTGGAACTGTGTTTTTATTTACTGATGCTTCCCATGCTCCTTGAACTGGGTCTGGCCCATCCTAGGTGCTCCACGTTTGCTGAATGAATAAATGAAGAACACATAATGGTAGGAAACAGCTTGATTTTGGACTAAGCTGAATGAAGAAGTTACGTGTGTTCCAGAAAATCTCCTTCAAATACCTTTATTTGTATTTAATCCTTCACTTTGCATTAGCAGAGATTCCGCCCCTTATTTCTATGTGTCCTTCCAAACTCGGCTGAGCAAGAGCCGCCCCTGGTGACTTACCAGCTGAGGAATGGCCCACAGAGCTGAAGCAATGGAGAACTGGGTAAGTTCTTTTCTTTGCCAGAAACAAACGTCTCTTTTAGCAAAGGAGACAGATGTTGTTCTCAGTCACCACTCTCTTCCAAGCGGCTGCTGTACCCCCTGTTCATGTTAATGAATGATGCTGAATTTATCTCGTTTGCCTGTTCTTAGCTACTTTTATCTTATTTTCATTTATCATACTGACAAAAGGCAGCTTATCCCATTTCCCAAAGGGGGTAAATTATTTAGTTCTTGTAGGTGCACTATGCTGCATTTTTTTTAGAAGAATCAAAACATATTCCTAATCTTAGTCCCCAAAATGAAACATATGATAAAACACTTAATAGCTGTTTAATGGAGAGCAGTACTAAGGAACATTGTTATTTATGAGTTCTGTAGTCCCTGAGGAGTTTCTGTGCTTCGTGGACATTAATTTAGAGATAGTAAACTGAAAGCCAGAATCGAGGTGGTCAAAGGAACAAAATGAAAAGAATCTATTTTAGTGCTAAATAAAGTGAACAGAAAATGTTTGTTCATGACCTTTAACACAAGTTATTCTATACATTCGTTTTGTCCGTACACAGCATTTAAGAAGTTAGCCTTATCTCTAATCCCATTAGACTTCAAAATATTGTTTTTAAAAGGCAGAACAGGTAGAATTAAATAACAAACTAAATTAAATGAAAGCAAATTGAACACTTGCCTGTGTTGGGGGCAGGGTGGAGAGTGGTAATCTGATATTTCTGCAGTTTTCTAGGAGCAGGTACAAGAGGGAGAGATAAAAATCTAACATTTTGCCCAATAATTGGCATCAAGAGAGTCTGCCTGACTTTCTTTATAGAAAACCAGCCTTATTTAAAAGCAGAAAGCTTGTTCAGCAGCCCAGACTGCACTTCAGCCGGTGCTGATTTATAAACTGCCTTTATTTGGGGGAAATGGGGCGAGTTCATACTGATCAGTTGCAATAAGAAATGAGAAGTAGAGGGATAATCTTTACTTAATTAAAATGCTTACTTATGAGAACAAGGCTCTTCTACTTAATACATTAAAGTTGGGATTTCTCTCATCCCAGCTTCTTCTGACATTCATGGTGTTCCCATGATCTGGAGGCACCAAATACACAGATATAAGATAGCTTGTTTAAAAGTAGACATTGCTGTGCTAGGATCCTCACAAAGGACCCAAACAGAAGAGAACACACTCTTCTGAGAAGGCGCAGAGCCTGGCCTGAGAGCCATGAAGTTCTAAACTCCATGGGGGTTAATAACAATACCATGTCTACATAGAAATGAGACTAGGGTCAGAGAATGAATTAATAATAATAAAGTAAGCATTATAAAACAAAGCAAAAAGAAAAACATGGACGTGATGCTCACCTAAACTAATATATGATCTCCTGGTCTTTAGCTGTATGTGACCATGGCAGTGGATGTTTGGCCAATTCATTCATACATTCAAATATTACTTATTGAGATACTACTATAGTTCATGCACCTTTCCAGATACTGAAGACACCATCACAAAGAATAAGCCAGACAAGCTCCCTGTGTTAGAGCACCTTATACTCTAGTGAAGACTGTTAGTTTATGATCAACAAAACCTGCTTTGGGGTTCTAATGGTAAGCAAAGCTTTCCTATACCAGAAGATCTTCTTCTACCTGGGACTTCAACTCTTCCTGACACACAGGGATGGTACTGATGCACACAGAGCAGAGTGCAATAGTGGTGGGGAGAAGATGAAAGCCCTCTCTCTGACAGAGCTCTTGAATCAATTCTGGAGATCAATCTACTGTTAGTTTCCAAAAAAGATCTGTACTCCAGCCCCATGTAACTTCATGGTATCTAATGTATATCCTCTAAAAACAATACCAGTGACTTGAAAGAGTTCTTTGCACTTCTCGAAATGCAATCTGCTATGAACTACAAGAATATTTTCTGGCCCAACTCCTGAATAGAAGTAAAATTTGAAGAACATTACAAGGCCTCTGCATTTTCAAATTCTTCTCATCTCCAACAGTATTATTAAAATAAAGCACAAAGTTAATAATATCAAAACATCAGCCACTCAACAGCTCCCCATTTTGAAGTACCCTTTTTCCACTAACAATCTTATTCAGAACAACCAATCTTGATATAAGAAACGCTGGTGGTTATTTTTTTCCTAGTATATCCTTTTTAGAGTATAGTACTTATTTTCCAGTGTTTGTCCAATACTGTAGGTTTTATATCCTTTTATAGGAGTACTCCTGGAATTAATGCAGTTTTAGAGAGTAAGGATTTTCATAAGACTTCAAATACTCTATAATTTATAGAACTCGAATATCATAATCAGAGCCACTATACTTATAGAGATGTTTTATCAATACACAGCAGTTACTTGCTAAAGAATATAACACGAAAGGAGAAACAGGAGGAAGAAGAAAAAAATATTTCTTTAGCATTTGAGGTAAAACAGTAAAGTCACATGTAATAGTGCATTTCAAATTTATCACCTTATATTGTTCAGAAGGTTTCAAGAAATTTCAAACATACTGAAGACAATGTAACACGGTTGCCAAGTAAATATTTGGCTTTTGAAGTCAGAAATATCAAAGCTGGAATTTCAACTCTATCACCTAGTGATTGAATGACTCTGGTTAACTAAACCTCAGTTTCCTCATTATAAAATTGGGATGACAGCACGTATTTCACAGAACTGTGAGGATTAACTTGTAATCTTTGTAATGCATTGAAAACCTATTAATGTTTCATAATAAGCACACAAATACTTCAGCAAACACACATCCACATATTTTCAATAATCCTAGAAAAGAAAAAGCTACTATTACTTGTATTATCCTGGGACTGTAAATATCCAAACTGCCTGATCTGTGCACAGAGGCTGTGTTTAAAAATCATGTGTGCCAATCCAATTTCACATCATACCAAGTACAGTAAAATATTGTCTGTCATCTTCAGGGAGAGGCAAGTCTAATGCTGATTGTATTCATTTCCTAATGTTGCTATAATACTTATCATAAATTTAACATCTCAAAACAACACAAATTTACCATCTTATAATTGCAGAGGTCAGAAATCCAAAATCCGTTTCCCTGGGCTACAGTTGAGGTGTTGGCAGGGCTGGCTCATTCTGGAGGCTCTGAGGACATATTCTGTTTCCTTGCCTTTTCAGCTTCTAGTGGCCACCTACGGTCCATGGCTTGCAGCCTCTTCTTCCCTCTTCAAAGCATATCACTTCATTCTCTGCCCTGTCATCACGTCACTTTCTCTAACTCAGATTCCTGCTGCCTCCCTCTCATAAGGACTGCTGCAATAACCTTTGGCCGACGCATGTAATCCAGGATAACATCCCCTTCTCAAGATCCCTAAATTAATCTCACTGACAAACTCTCTTTTGCCATATAAAGTAACCGTCACAGGCTCTGGGTATTAGGAAATGGAGACTTGGGACCAGGCAGCCATTGTTCCGCCTACCACACCCACATAAGACATATAAGAAATGCCAATTCAAAAAAAGTATAATGGAATAAAATACACTTAAGAAAAAATTCTGATTATAGTTCAGTTTTCAATACAGAAGAAAGTCCGAATCCTACAGTGAGAGAGGCATTGGAAAAATGAATGTGAGTTATCATTTTATCCTAAGTATCCTGAGTGTCAATCGGTAAATATCTTGTAACTGATAAAAACTAGGTTTTTTCTGTCTTCCCCAATATTGACAAAACAAAACTTTCAGCTAAGTATTAAGTCTGTACAAAAAAGATACTTGAGAAAAAATTTTTCCCCAAAACCCTGTAAGAAAAAGGAAGTATCCATTTTCTGGAAGGGATCATAACATCAGGAAGAGTTTCAGATTCTCCTGCAGATTCTGTAAATTCCCAGTGCTCAGGTGACGGGTGGCAAGATGAGAATCAAAAGAAAGAGAGGGAAAGACGGCACAAATTGTACATTGTGACTATATTTTTCTAATAAATAGAATACGAGTTACTCCCCAGGAAGGCACAAACATCTCCCCTACAACAACTCTGAGATTACAAAAGTCAGTCCACAGCATACAACTAGAGAGCCCAAGGTGCGACTCAGAACAGACTGCAGAGCATCCTCTGCTAGGGAATATCTGCTCCTTGGACAGGGAGCTGAGGGGAGAGTGAACAGTTAGATGGGTGCCAGGGGCCCCCAGGATCTCTTGGCATGACTACAAATAGAGGTCATAAGTGGATAGCCTAGAGACAACCAACGTGACTGAGGGACATAAAGGCTGAGAAAGTCACTGGCCAAGTAACACTGACTATGAAGAAAAGGGAAGCTTCCTTTGTGCCAGAGAAAGAATTAGAAGATAAAAGAAACCTTGGCTTGGTTTAAGAAAAACATATATACAATGGAATATTGCTCAGACATAAAAAGGAATGAAATAATGCCATGTGCAACAACATGGATGGACCTAGAGATTATCATACTAAGTGAAGTAAGTCAGACAAAGACAAATACGATATCACTTATATGGGGAATCTAAAAAAAAATGGTACAAATGAACTTATTTACAAAACAAAAATAGAGTCACAGATGTAGAAAACAAACTTATGGTTATCAAGGGGAAAGGTGGGGGGGGACGGATAAATTGGGAGATTGGGATTGACATATACACACTGCTGTATATAAAACAGATAACTAATAAGAACCTACTGGGGACTTCCCTGTTGGTCCAGTGGTTGAGACTTCATCTTCCAATGCAGGGGGTGTGGGTTCAATCCCTAATCAGGGAGCTGGGATCCCTCCTGCCTGGCAGCTAAAAAACCCAAAACATGTAGCAGAGGCAATATGGTAACAGATTTGATAAAGATTTTAAAAATAGTCCACATCAAAAAAAAATCTTAAAAAAAAAAAAGAACCTACTGCATGCACAAGGAACTCTTCTCAATACTCTGTAATAACCTATTTGGGAAAAGAATCTAAAAAAGTGTGGATAGGGGCTTCCCTGGTGGCACAGTGGTTGAGAGTCCGCCTGCCGATGCAGGGGACACGGGTTCGTGCCCCGGTCCGGGAAGATCCCACATGCCGCGGAGCGGCTGGGCCTTGAGCCATGGCCGCTGGGCCTGTGTGTCCGGAGCCTGTGCCCCGCAGGGGGAGAGGCCACAACAGTGAGAGGCCCGCGTACAGAAAAAAAAAAAAAAAAAAAAGTGTGGATATATGTATAACAGATTCACTTTTCTGTATAGCAGAAACTAACACAACACTGGAAATCAACTATACTCCAATAAAAATTAATTTAAAAAAACACAATGGTAATGCCTTAGTTTATCTTCATGATCAAAATGCAAAATTAGAAAAATGTAAACTAAAACCTAGGAAAATGTGAAAAACAATAAAAAAAGAAAAAACTAAGATAAGAAACAGAACAGTGAGAATTTCAAAATGAGACTTACTAAACAGAATATCTGAAATTAATTTCACAAAAATAAACGACATTGTCAACACAGTTTTTGCTTTGGGGACATAAAAAGGGTGCAAAGACAGTGTACACCGAGAGGACTCTGGGCAAATGAGAATGAGGAGAGCTGGTTAATATAAGCAGTTTATCATTTATGCTGATATCAAGGAAGAAGGAAGTCAAGGAGTAAGATCATCAGTTTGTAAAGCAAGTTGTAATTAGATTAATATTATTAATATCATCCCAAGAAAATTAAATCTATTTTTCTGGCTACTAAACCAAGTTCAGCATAGTTTACAAAAAAGAAAAAGTTACTGAGTAATATTTGTTATTGTAAGAACTGGCTTTCTCTAAGTATCGATGATATGGGACATTCAGCAACCAGACATTAAAATAAAAAACAAAGAACTGTAAAAAGAAGCTCCAAAGGTCTTTTAATCTATTTTCACGTACTTTTATAGCAATAGCATTTTTCTTTAAAGCGTTTGGAAGAAGATATGTTCATAAATTCTGAGACCTCAATCCATTTAAGAAGGGAGTTTCTGTAATTACTCTACAAACCCTAACCTCAAATAACACAAAGATATGCGCTTTAGGGCCTCCCTGGTGGCGCAGTGGTTGAGAGTCCGCCTGCCGATGCAGGGGATACGGGTTCGTGCCCCGGTCTGGGAGGATCCCATATGCCGCGGAGCGGCTGGGCCCGTGAGCCATGGCCGCTGGGCCTGCGCATCCGGAGCCTGTGCTCCGCAACGGGAGAGGCCACAACAGTGAGAGGCCCGCATACCGCAAAAAGAAAAAAAAAAAAAAAAAAAAAAAGATATGCGCTTTCTTCTGGGGACTCAGAGAGAACATTGCTAGTGCAATAGGTGTATTTAAAAGGAAGGCAACTCCATTCCTTTGCACCCAGCTGTTACAGAACCTCCGGAAGATGTGGACGTCTGCATCGTGCCTTTAAGCATTCTATTAGCTCCAGCGATGTGTGTCATCACGAGGGTGTTGGTTCTGAGAGACAGTGTTCTACTCTAGAAGTGATGCTTGGGGAGGAACGCTTTCTCTCATTTGCCACTGTTTTCAGTATTGCTGTCTGAGGCATTGAAAAGCTCTAAACTTCAGCAGGTCTGTCTGAAGTGAAAACCTTCAATCAAGCTCCTCCTCCTGCTACACACCAAGACAGATCCCTCAGCTGCTGCTTCTGTAGGGAAGAAAGATTTTCTCTGCAGTCCTTACTCCTGCTGCGCTGTAAATAAGTCATGGAAGACCATAGTCCATAGTCTACACATGGTGAAAATACAGTTTAACCAACTGTACCCGCAACAGAATATTCAAATTATTTATGCCGCAATTTCAATGGACTAGCTATGCTATGAAATAAATCAGGCACCCTCTAGAGCTTCATTTTTCTTCCTATAGCGAGTTCTTTGCTGTAACAATGTCTATTTTTTAAAAAATAGCCTCACAAGTATGGGTAGTGCTACCACATAGGTGCTTACATTGTAGCTGTTAAGTCCATCTCTCTGGGAGACACAGGCCACTAGGAAAGTGACAGACTGTTGTTCTCACTCAAAATGTCAGAATCTCTGGCTGTGGGATCCAGGAATCTGGATCTTTAGCAGCTCTACAGGTGATTGTGATTCACACCGAAATCTGAGAACTACTGATACAGACTTTTACATTAAAAGTGGCATTATTTCAGAGAGCGGCATATTTTAGCAGCCAATGTGAGCAGGTCATCCATGTGACCAGTGTGCCAGGCAGGTACCAGGCCTCAACCGCTGCAACATTTGCCCCAGGAGAACTGTACTGTGTAGTCACTAACAAGAGCATCATAATGAAGACTTTGTGACTCAGCACAGCCACTGGCTTTCCTCCCACTGGCTTTATCTTACAAGATAAAAGCTTCCAGCTTTATTCAAAGGGGGAAAAAAAAAATTTTCTTTTTCTTCCAAGTTTTGCAATATGTTTAACACAGCAGGTGGCCTCTTGCCAGGCTTCCAGAGGCAGAAGGCTTCTCAGGCATCTGGCCCTCACTGAGGGAGAAGAAGAGGAATTCTTAGTCCCCAGAGGATCCATAACAAACATTCCTAGTATTTGTAGATCTTTACGTCTCTATTATTTCTTCGCTTTAAAACGGTTTGAGAGAGAATGCTTAAAAGAAAAATAAGACAAAATAGAACGCCCTCGGTAAGGCCATGGCATGTGGTCATACACAAACAGGAATAGGCTTTATTCTATTAAGTTGTGGCTCATTATATACATGTGTTACCGAGTCTAAGCTCATACTGCTCACCGCACGACAGGCCAATAATTGACAGATGAGTGGTTGGGACAAGGAATAGCGACTTTATTCAGAAAGCCAGGAGACCAAGAGGATGGTGGACTCGTGTCCCAAAGAACTATCTTCCCCGAGTTAGAATTCAGGACCCTTTTATACTAAAAGGTGAGGGAGTAAAGTCAAACACTTCCTGATTCCCATCAGCTTTCGGAGGGGATGTGTTAATTTCTTCCTCCCTGCAGTCATTCACAGGTGGACCTGGTTGGGATGTTTCCTGTTTCCGGTGAGCTAAACAAAGGTATTTTAGCTTAATGTTCATTACCTGGGAAGCAGGGTTCCTAGAGATGGGCCATATGTATAATTTAAGCTTATAGGCAACATCTTTTTAGTTATTAACTTGTAATAGAATACAAAATGTTCTTCCTATTACAGACGCATCCCCCAGAGAGATGGTTCAGTGTAGATTTCTCAGCTCCACCTGAAGAGCTAGTCTGGGAAGAGGGCTCTGTATTTTAATGGCCCTTCTAAAAGTCTCTCCATGGATGTGCTTGGGGAAAACATTGAAGAAATGGCCCTCAGCACTGTTCTCCCAGCTATGGGCACCAAAATTTCAACTGCAATGATCATTTTCACATACTTATTTATAATAAGAGCTGAAAGCATTTTCTAACTCTGAATTTTATAAAAACAGAAATACTTAGTGAAGAATACCTGCACCAACAACTGATAGTAAACCATATGTATATGGTTTGTTGACAAATAACTTAAGCAAATACACATAAGCTGAACCTAATGATATTCATTGTTCTGGTCCTAAGGATTAGTCATTCACATAAAGGACACTTGGCTAAATGCGGCTGAAGCAGCTCAGCCCTGACTGTATCCTCATCCTCCTCTGGTGTTTGATTAGCTAACTCTCTTCCCTTTCCTACGGTGTTGTATGTTCCACACTTGCTTTTCAAAATAGCTACTTCCTTACAGCAAACCTTTGGTACTCATTACAAGAATTCTTATTCTCTTTGTTTACGGTTATTTAAAGTTCAAATTAAATTAAATCCTTCATCAGCCACCCTCCTCCTTTCTCTGCAGCTGTTGTCACACTTCCTAATTTACTATTACATGGACTGTTACAGTATAAATCCATAAGGGGGATTTGTATCTCTCCATTACGGACAATACAAAATCTGCAGTGTTTACTGCAAGGGTTTCTTATCTGAAAACAGAGTCAGTTTCCCTCTCTCCTCTTTCTTGAGCTCTGCCTCTGTAATCGCTCTCTAGTTGTTTTTGCTAAGATATAATTGACATAGAACAATATATTAGTTTCAGGTGTACAACATGATTCAATATTTGTATATCCTTCTCTCATTTTTGTAGACATTGATGCTACTATGAACCCTGCCTGTATTTCACTACAACTATAGGAAGCTGGTTTGGGTAGGGAGAGGTGAATATACCAGAAAGAACACTTCACCATGAGAATTTATTACTCAAACATTAACCCTTGTCATGCCTTTCTGAGGTTTACTTTTAAACGTGGACAATTTCAAAAGGTAATTTACTAAGGCGGAACTTCGCCTTTAATGATACGAACTTTTGGAATGGATTTCAAAATTACATACATAACACTGTACTGTAATAACCACAGAACACATAGTTTAATTTCAATTACAAAAATGAACACCAACAATTCTAATCATGCATCCCTACCTAGTTGGCCCAAAAGTATCAACATAAATCCAAAATGTTTGGAGCACACTGGGTACATTAAGCATTTGTAGGATTCTAAGATTGACTCTTCATGTTTTTCCCCTCAGTGAACATCAAAGGGCTTTATCACCAAATACACAGTTTAAATTTGAGTATGCCTCAGGTATTGAAGGAAAACATAGTGGGTGAACAAAGAAATTGACTTATATAGAAAATACTTTCTAGGGAACAATGAATAATATCTAAAACCTATGGACAGTTACGTGTGTAATACACAGACACACATCCTTTAAAACACATAATCCTTCAAACACATGTGAACAATCTATTTTGTTTTCAAACGGCCAACTCTGTTTTCTGAACTATTGGAAGAAAACAGTGGTGTATTCCATACCAGAAGGATCTAAATGAACAACAATTGTTTTGGTTAGTGTAAATGTCTGAGGGACATGAGTCCAGGGGCATATGATTTATGTGGATGAAGGTCAGGGCCATACAGGAGCCATAAGAAGTTCTGCCTACATCACTGGCCTGCACCAAAGTTTATAGACACACAGACACCTAGGACTAACTGGACTGGAAAACAGGCACCTTTTATTACCCTGAGGAGGTCAGGAACGTTCTTTTATAACATAAAGTAATAACCAACACAACTGAGGTTCAAATGGTGTGCTTTTGTCACTAGTTAAAATTTAAATCATTATCTGCGATTTATCAAAGGCTAGTCATGTATGACAGGTGAAGATACTATCAAAGATATAAAAAGACAGGGAGTTTGCATAACAAGATTTAACACAGTTTCGTGAGCAGTATAGACAAACAGAAACTCATCTACAAATATCACCTACAAACAAGTGTTCCTCTGTTCCAATTCTTATTTTGAAATCTTATTTTCTTTTACTTACAGTCCTACCAGATTGTCTCATTTTTGTTCCAACTGTTTTTCTGGAAACATGTGTTTCTATAAAATATAATTGCTAGAATCATTTTTCACAACAAAAAATTACTGACTAGGGTACGTAGAGTCTTGTTGCACACACCATTGCCACAGCCCCTAACAATCCAATACTCCAGGCAGAAAAAGACTTATTAATAGTAAATCCCATAAGAAAACAATTTAGTATACATAAAACATGCTCCATTAAAACATAAAACATGTTCCATTCTGTTTCAAACTTACATGTGGCAAACTTTTACAAAACCAATAAATGGTACAAGAAAAGACATTTCCAGATGATGTAAAATAAAAAAAATTTACTAAATACAGACTGAATCTAAAAAAAAAAAATGAGGGCAGAAACCAGGTATATTTAAGACAGGCCAATCTTCTTTCCCCTGAGAAGTGAGAAAATCTGAATACTGAATATTTGACAAACAGCTTAAAGCAAATATAACTAGTTCTTATCTTTGAAAGAGGATTCCAAGGTCCCAAAACAAACACTCGCAAATTTTCTCTTGTGTAGCTGGCAAATTAAGAGAGGATCACAGATAAGAGGATAACGTCAGCGGTTAAAAGGGATCCACAGGACCCCATCAGAAGAGAAGCCACCAAAGTCAATCTCCATCGTTCCAGGGCATGAGACTTTGGAGGAAGAAAGAACAAAGTGGAGTCAGGGCTATTCGAGACTTAAAAGAATTTAAATGATCAGGTGATGACTTCGAACCAGCCACTGAACTGTAAACAAGACTGGCATTCAATGTAATTGCCTGTATTTCATTATTTAGCAATTATATTAATATCAAGAGGCATATGTGTGAGTGTTTCCCTATATTGCATACCCTGAGTCTACAGCATATTCCACCTCACTGATTCTCCTGTTGAATAGAGAGTGTGGAGATGGTCCAGTGATATCAGTGATGTACAACCCAGCAAGCACAAGAACAGGACTCTTAATACAAAAGAACACTTTCTGCCAGTGTTTATCAGGGCAAGATCATTAAGCTTTCTAAACAAGGTTCTCATTCTTAAGAATAAGAATAATCCTTCTCCTGCATACTTCATAGGGGTTCTCCACCCCAACAAACAGTCCATTGAATTTGTACCTGATAATTAACTGTGGCCAGGATATGGGTGGGTTCTAAGGATATATAATCCTGGCTCTTCTAAAGTTTACATTCAGCTGAAGGACCAGCATGTGAAAGACTGTAGTTATAACTACATTGAATAATGCATGTGAATATAGTCTCTTAGAAAATTAAATAATACCATAAATGTAGGTTAAAATTGTGTGATTCTTTTTCTTACGTTGCATGTGTTCAAATTCACAGGAGGCAAGGGTCTGTCTTATATCAACAAGACTAGGCCTGACCCTTCTGCATGGCCACATAACAGATACTATGATTTGGGGGAAGCAATTTATTAAAAAGATGATTTAACAATATTAAGTACATTTGTAAAGGGAAAAAAATCAATCAGAAACTTATCATTGTAACAATACATTTACATTTTTGCCTAATACCTGCCAGTTATCTATATAATCGCATTCATAGAGTACACATTTTAGTACCCTTTTTTTTTTTTTTTTTTGCAGTACGCAGGCCTCTCACCGCTGTGGCCTCTCTCGTTGCGGAGCACAGGCTCCGGACACGCAGGCTCAGCGGCCACGGCTCACGGGCCCAACCGCTCCGGGCCTGTGGGACCCTCCCGGACCGGGGCACGAACCCGCGTCCCCCACATTGGCAGGCGGACTCCCAACCACTGCGCCACCAGGGAAGCCCTTTAGTACGCTTTTCAACAAATCTTTTTTTTTTAAGATTTATTTATTATTTATTTATTTATTTTATTTATTTTTGGCTGCGTTGGGTCTCAGTTGCGGCACGTGAGATCTTCGTTGAGGTATGCAGGATCTTTCATTGCTGCATGCGGGCTTCTCTCTAGTTGTGGCGTGCAGCCTCCAGGGCATGTGGGCTCTGTAGTTTGCAGCACACAGGCTCTAGTTGAGGCGCTTGAGCTCAGTAGTTGCAGCACGCGGGCTCTAGTTGAGGTGCGCAAGCTCAGTAGTTGTGGCAGGCGGGCTTAGTTGAGGCACGCGAGCTCGGTAGTTGCAGCACATGGGCTTAGTTGCTCCACGGCACGTGCGATCTTAGTTCCCCTACCAGGGATCGAACCAGCGTCCCCTGCATTGAAAGGCGGATTCTTTACCACTGGACCACCAGGGAAGTCCCAGAGTACCTTGGGTTTTTTTGGGGTTTTTTTTTGGCGGTACACGGGCCTCTCACTGTTGTGGCCTCTCCCGTTGCGGAGCACAGGCTCCGGACGCGCAGGCTCAGCAGCCATGGCTCACGGGCCCAGCCGCTCTGCGGCATGTGGGATCTTCCCGGACCGGGGCACGAACCCGTGTCCCCTGCATCGGCAGGCGGACTCTCAACCACTGCGCCACCAGGGAAGCCCCCAGCGTATCTTTTTATATTGTAAACATCTTACATGTTTATTTAAATGTACATGTTATTTACATTTTCAACAATAAATTAGGATGATTTGTTTCTAAGTGTTCGACAGCAGTTTAGTTCAAAATAATTTCTCATCGTTTGTGTTATCACTAACTACAACAACATAACATTTGTACTCGAATTCAAATCACTTGCTATAGCAAAGTCCCATGATTAGCTCATAATCATTTCTTCGGTACTTTCAGGTGCAGTCTAGTTACCAAAAAGAGACAATCTTGTTACAGAATGACAACTGTTCAGAGGACCGAAGCACCACAGGAAAGGAGAGTGATCACAGGAGCCACTACCATACCCTGGGAGAGTCGGATTTCAAAAAATAATAAATCTGCCTACTCCTGTCCAAATTTCTGCTTATTTTATTTTTCTTAGTTTTTGACCACCACTTACAGAAAAATACTAAATGATAATGGTGATAGTGGAGATTTTTGTATTATTCCTAATCTTTCACAGAAGGCATTCTGAAATTATAAACAGTTAGATATGAATTCATACATGCTACAAAATTTTCTTCTACTGTTTTACTAATCGTTTTTAACCAGAAATGTACCTGTATATTTTCAAAAATCACCTGAGCATCTATTGAAAATTTCTGGCAATTTTATCCTTAAAATGTTCATTGGATGAATTATATTAATAGGTATTCAAAAATTAAACTTTCTTTGTACTCCTAGAAATAACCCCATTTTTTCATACTGTTACTGTTTTAATATACCCATATATGTTATTTTTCCAGATATTTTGTTCTGAATTTTAACACCAATAATCATTTGGTAGAAATGTCCAATTTGTTGGCATAGAATTGCTTATAGTAGTCTCATGTCCCTGAAGTATTTCTGTGGTATCAGTTGTAATGTCTCCTCTTTTGTTTCTGATTTTGAGTCCTCTCTCTTTTTTTCTTGATTAGTAAAATTGGACCCCTAGACCTTACATTACTCACAAAAATTAACTTTAAATGGATTAAAGACTGAAATGCAAGATCTGAAACCATAAAACTCTTAGAAGAAAACACAGGGGAAAAGCTCTTGATATCGGTCTTGGCAATAAATTTTAAATGTGGCACCAAATGTGGCACCAAAATAAATTAACAAAAGCAAAAATAAATTAACTGCTGGGACTACCATTAAACTAAAAAGCTTCTGCACAACAAAAGAAATAATAAAATGAACCTACAGAAAGGCAACCTATGGAATGGGAAAAATACTTGCAAACCAACTATCTGACAAGGGGTTAATCTCCAAAACATGTAGGAAACTCATGTAACTCAATAACAACAAAAATAATAATAATCCAATTTTTTAAATGGACAGAGGACCTTAATAGATATTTTTCCAAAGAAGACATACAAATGGCCAATAGGTACATGAGAAGGTGCTCAACATCACTAATGATCAGGGAAATGCAAACCGAAATCACAATGAGATATTACCTCACACTTCTTAGGATGGCTGTTATCAAAAAAGACAAGAGATAGCAAGTGCTGGTGAGGATGTGGATAAAAGAGAACACCTTTGTATACTATTGGTAGGAATGTAAGCTTGTACAGCCACTATGTAAAACAGTATGTAGGTTCCTCAAAAAATTGAAAATAGAACTATCATATGATCCAGCAATTCCACTGCTGTGTATGTAACTGAAGGAAATGAAATCACGATCTCAAAGGGACATCTGGACCCCCATGTTCATTGCAGCACTATTCATAATAGCCATGACATGGAAACATGGAAACAACCTAAATGTTGATAGATGGAATGGATAAAGAAAACATGAGATGGATAGATATTAATGTGTTAATATACATGTGTATGTGTGTATTTTGGAACATTATCATAAAAAGAAGGAAATCCTGCCATTTGTAACACTGAAACTTAAGGACATTATGCTAAGTGAAATAGGTCAGAGAAACAGATGCTGTACAATCTCGTTTATACGTAGAATCTAAAAACCCAAACTCATGTAAACGGAGAGTAGAATGATGGCTGCCAAGGGCCGGGGTTTGGGGGAAATAGGTGAAGAAGGTAAAAGGGTGGAAACTTCCAGTTATAAGTTAAATACCTCCTGGAGATGTAATGTACAAAGAGGTGACTATAGTTAATAATACTGCATTGTATGTGTGAAACCTGCTAAGACAGTAGACCTTAAATGTCTCACCACACACAAAAAATAAACTATATGAGATGATAGATATGTTAACTAAACATATCATTTCACATTATATACATGTATTAAATCATCGCATTGTACACCTTAAACTTATACAGTGTTATATGTAAATTATATCTCAATAAAGTTGGAAAAAGTAAGTACATATTTTTAATTAAAATTTTAAGTATAAATGCATGATAATAATATCTATATCATAGGATTGAAATGAAGATTAAATGAGTGACTAAAGTATATCTTTCAGAAAAGTTAGTTCTTAATAAGTTTTAGCAATTATTGTTATTACTATTTTTATTATAAAGATACAATATAATTATCTACCTAGCCTATAAAAGAGAACCTCCAAAAAATCTATTAGAAAAAATGAAATAGTTTAATAAGTGTGCTGGATGGAAAGTCAACATGTAAAAATCAATATCCATCACCAATAACCATTTAGAACATATATCTTTATAAATATCTCATTTACAATTATAACAAAAATGATAATAATCCTGGGAATAAATCTCAGAAAAAAAAACTAAGCCAGATCTTTATTTTAAAAAAAGTTTATAACCTCATGGAAGCACACAGAAGAAGAACTCGACAAATAGAGATGTGTAACATATATATGGGTAAAAAAGGCTCTATCGTAAAAATGACAGTTCTCTCAAATTAAACTATAGGATCAAAATGCACTTCCAATCCCACCAGGGTGTATGTCAGAAGCTTGAAGGAAAGAGATATCACAACCAAAGGGACAAAGTGCTGAGATGTGATGATAGTTAAAAGAAGGATGCTGTTGGGACTTCCCTGGCGGTCCAGTCCAGTGGTTAAGACTCTGCGCTTCCACTGCATGGGGCACGGGTTCGATCCCTGGTCAGAGAACTAAGATCCCACATGCCATGCTGTGTGGCCAAAAAAAAAAAAAAAAGGATGCTGTTCTCTATCCCTTCACTACTACAGCCACCACTACCTCCCAGGCTTGATGGGACAAAGGGAAGGTATGGAGTTACAGAATCCAGATGGAACTGAAGCTTTGTAGCACAGTAGCCTCCTTTTATCCACCTTGGATATGCTCCAAAACTCCCAGTGGATGCCTGAAACTTCAGCCAGTATTGAACTTCCTATACCCTATGTTTTTTCCTATAGCACTAACAGACGGGTAGTGTATTCAGTGCAGATACGCTGGACAAAGGGATGATTCACGTCCTGGGCAGGATGGAGCTGGGAGGCACGAGGTTTCATCACACTACTCAGAATGGCGCATATGTAAATCTTATAAATTGTTTTCTTCTGGAATTTTCCGTTTAATATTTTATGATGGAGGTTGACCACGGTAACTGAAACCTCAGAAAGCAAAATCCTGGACAAGGAGGGGCATAGAAGTATGCATTTACTGCCACATCTGCTAAGGGCCAGAGAGGAGGCCTGAAAAATCAATCCCCTTACCTCTCTCTTCTCCACCCCAATCTCCTGCTGCTGGCTCCCACTGGCTAAACTCAGCCACTAGTCAGAAGACAAAGAAGCACGAGGGATGTAGCTCCATGGAGAAATGGTCAAAAGCAACCAAAGAATATCTATCCCATAGAATGTCTTATGGAACTTAACAGGCAGACTCTAAAATAATACGGACAAGTTTATAAGGACAGCCAAGACAATGAAAAAAAAAAAGAATTAGTGTTACTGAACCAGGCTTATTTGCCTGAAATGCAGCAAGCCAAATGCTGAGATGCTAAGGTCTGTTTGCAGCCAAGAAAGGGAGGATTCACGAGGCAGCCAAGTGAGATGGGAGAATAAATCTCAAATCTGCCAAGCCGAAGGTGAGGGGCTCGGGTTATTTATGGGATAAAGCTGAGGCACAGGGAAAGGTAACTGCAGACAAGAAAAAGGTGAGGTAATCATTCTGTGAAGACATAACTAAGTTACAGGCTTCTCCATGGGATGCACGCTCAGAAATCAGCAGCATCCGCATGCTCCGAGGGTGGAGTTTTGGGCCCTCTGACATCAAAAGGTCACAAGCGGACACGGGCGCAAGCCCATTTGCAGGGTTCATGTTCTTAACAGGCTCAAGCTCAAAGTGGACACAGCGGATTCCCAGTTCCCAAAAAAAACCTGGGCAAACATCTTGTTGTTTAGGCTACATCAGGGGTCCCCGGCACCCCGGCCTCACAGAAGGAGGGGAGCAGCCAGAGAGCTAGTGAAGCTTCGTCTGCTGCCCCCCCCCCATCGCCCCCCGTCGCTCTCGTGACCGCCTGGCCCATTCCCCCAGCCCCGTGCGTGGAAAAACCGTCTTCCGCGATACCGGGCCCTGGTGCCCAAAAGGTTGGGGACCCCTGGGCTACGTGACATGTGGAAGGCATGCGAGTTTTTATAAAAACAATTAACAAGAGGCTGATTAGTGCAAACAGGTTACAGTTTATTATTTATTAACGGCTAACTGATAACTACACTCCGTTTCATAAGAAGTGGACTTTTTCATAACGGATAGAAAGACTGCTTATAACGGTTAAAGGATTAAGGAAGTAAGTTTTGAATTGGCATGGGATTAGATAAATAGGTCAATGGAACAGAAGAGAGAATCCACAACAAACCTATAAGTTAGCCTTACAAAATCAATGGGAAAAATAAAACTAGGACAACTGGCTGTGCATGTGGGCTGCAAAGGGGAGGACAGTGGGTTTGTACTTCAAAAGAACAGAAATGAATTCCGACTTCCAACTATGCTAGAGACTTCAGTGCAAAACATAGTTAAAGCTTCAGGAGGAAACTAGGGGATATCTTTATAATCCCCAAGAAAAGACTACTTGAACAAGTAAAACCAACATTTATAAAGGAAATTAATAATAAAACTGAGAGTAATAAAATTTCAAAACCTCTATGTAATGAACATTGTAATAAAAAAAAATTTTTAAAGGGCCATCTGCCAGAAAATATTTTCAATGCATATAAATGATAAAATATTAGTGCTCACAACATACAAATTTTAAAAATCCAAACTGAGGGGTAAGTAGAACGAAGTATTTGAAAAACCATTTACAAAAGAGAAGAACTGAAAAGTCCTTATAAATATAAAAAGATGCTCAACAGTACCAATCAGATAAAAGAAAATAAAACATGAACATGTATAAACGTACATGCAAAAAATAAGAAGTCTGATAATACTCCATACATGGCTGAAGGGCATGTAATCTGCTACAACCATATGGAGAGAGACTTTGTAATATCTGTGAGGACAGACAGGTCTATGAAGATCTATTGAAAATAGAAACTGCTCTCTCAACACTGTGACCACATTTTCACAATTCTACTACATGTTTAAGTATCTGTAACCAATATATAGAATTACATTTTTGTAGGTAAAATTGTAAAAGTGATATAACATTATAATTATCTTTTACAACCTTCTTTTTCACTCAAGCTAAATTTTACAGATTTATCTACCTCGACATGTAAATTTTAGGTCATTCATTTAACTTCTATATAGTATTCAGCTGCATCGAGATACCATAATTGATGATTTTTAGAATTTTTAAATTAATACAAAAATACTCTAATAAACTCATGTTTCTTTGTGCCCACATGCAAGAGTTTTTCTAGAAATTAAATCGCTGAATACTCCCAGAAATGTAATGTCATACAATTTGTAGACTATACTAGTAAGATATCCAAGAGATATGATAAAAAGATAAGGCACAGCCCAATACATGTTTAGTAAAAGGTGTATGTTCTAATACAGCTGAGCATAAATATATAGGATATATACGAGCATAAAATGTCTATATTTTGGCTACATCTCAGGAAGAAAGTCAATACTTTTGAGTTTGGAGGGAATTAAAGAGAGCCTTTCACTTTTTACTAAGATATTTCCATATTGTTTAAACTTTTTACAACAAGCCTGTTTTACCCTGTAGTTTTATAGCTACAAAACCATTGAAAAAAATCCACATTTGTTCTTTTCTTTTGCATTATGTTTATTATCCTACTATGATATAGTAACAATACCCTTGGATATCAGATTGAATGTTTGTTGTCTATGATTCACAAACTAATAATTAAGCAAATAATCCATCTTGCAAATAAAGTTTCCTTCATATTGCTATTATCAAAGTGTGCTCTCATCACTGAAAGTTCTAAAAATAAAGAGAAAAAAGGAAAAATAAAAGCACTCACTGTAAATTGATACCAATTATGAATACATGCATTGTTAATTAATTCATTTGGAGGTGGTAGTGGTAGTTGTTGCCAACATTCTTAGTTTCTCATGCAACTAAATCTTCAAATTTCATTCACACCTAAAAAGTACCAAGACAACATAGAGAGTATCTAATACTAGCTTTAATAATGGTAAAAACTACTTTTATTAAACACCTACTATTTATTAGGGAATTTCCTTACTACCTTTGATCTTCTTTTTTTTTTTTTTTTTTTTTTTTTTTTTTTTTTTGCTGTACGCGGGCTTCTCACTGCTGTGGCCTCTCCCGTCGCGGAGCACAGGCTCCGGACACACAGGCTCCGCGGCCATGGCTCGCGGGCCCAGCCGCTCCGCGGCACGCGGGATCTTCCGGGATCGGGGCACGAACCCGCGTCCCCTGCATCGGCAGGCGGACTCTCAACCACTGCGCCACCAGGGAAGCCCAACCTTTGATCTTCTTAACAACCCTAGTAGGAAGGTACTATTATCCATGGTTATTTTTGTTTTTGTTTTGTTTTGTTTATTTTGCGGTACGCGGGCCTCTCACTGCCGTGGCCCCTCCCGCTGCGGAGCACAGGCTCCGGACGCGCAGGCTCAGCGGCCATGGCTCACGGGCCCAGCCGCTCCACGGCATGTGGGATCCTCCCGGACTGGGGCTCGAACCCGTGTCCCCTGCATTGGCAGGCGGACTCTCAACCACTGTGCCACCAGGGAAGCCCTATTATCCATGTTTTGCAGATAAGGAAGCCAACATTCAAACATGTTAAGCAATTTGATTAGTGTACCTCACTAATGAGTGGGGATTTCAATGACTTAAGAGTCTGAGCTTTTTCCGACTACCACTGTGTACCATTCCTCTAATAGGAATACTGAGTCTTTCTGTTTAAAACCAATTTTCAAAATTTCTTTATATAACAAATATTAACCTAAGTAAAGTATAATAATTTTTCATTCACTGAAAAACTCATGTAAAAGCACTGCATCTCTAAAAGCATGGACACCCCTGGCACCCACATGGTGAAGTGCACATGATCAAATTACACCGCAGCTGCTGAGTAGGACCCCAATCAGGGCTAAGGGGCTTGTGAGTTCAGAGTCTGTATTCCACACAACTGTTACCACCATTAAAAAAAAAAAAAAAAAAAAAAAAAAAAGGCAGGCAAAAAATGTAGAGAACTCTTTGCTCTTCATGAAAATACATAAAAGTTGGCAATATTAAATTGTTCTCTTACTTATTAGGACAAGTTAGGATAACCAACAATTTCCTTAAAACAATTCATTTGAAACAAACATAATTTTGGATCCCAGTAAGAAAAAGCCAAACATGTTGTCTCTTATACTGTTGAGAGGCACATTATTCAAATAATTTTTGCACTAGATGTATCACCATAGAGGGTAACTTAGCATGAAATAGAAGATTCCTTTCACATCATTTTTTCTCTATGATTAATTTTATCATAAAATATATATATCATGCAAAAAATGTTAAAAAAATAACAAACACCCACAAAAAGAACCCTTCAAATTTAACAGAGGTTATCACTTTGAAGTTTGCTTCAGGTATTCATTTTTTCCATTCAAGAAGTATTTATTTACATTTTTATTATTAAAATAAATCACACTTATTGAAAAGTTACTTGGAAAATAAAAAGTAGGAAATCAACTAACCATACTCCTATGACTAATACCAATATTTTGAAATACTTCCTTTCATTGTTTAAAGGAAAACAGTTTATTGTAATTAGACTTCAAATACTAAGATCCCTTTTACATGTCCTCAAAATATAGCTTTGGGCTTTTGGGGTTACTGGGCAATATGTGATTAAAACAAATTTAACACTTTTTGCATCATTTTTAACAATTTCTGTAAGTTGACAACTATGGTTCATCCCCATAACAAAAGTCCATGAAAATAATATCTATTGTCATTGCTTTTAAGACTTCTTTTCTTACTTATGGTCTACAAAAAATAGGGGAAGGGATTTTTCTAAGTTTGTTTTTCTGAGCATAGGGGTGGTTATCCTCCACCATCATAAGGAACAAATCAAAGAGTCCCAGACTTTAGCTTTTATACTTGTTATTCAATATCTTAATAATCTGCCCAATTAATTCCCCCATTTCTGTCTAATTCTCTGGAACAAATCTTTCTTTCATGTTGTACTTGCTAAAGCAATACTTGTATATCCATTTATTTAATAAACTTTTTAAAATGAGACATACAAGATTAATAAGAGATTTCATAAAAGATTAAGTTTAAAAGTAACATAAAAAGAAACCAAGTTATCTCATCAAAAAGAGAGAATAACTAGCAAGAGCTGTTATATATATTATGCTAAATCTTAAAGGGTCATTTCACACTGTGTCTGGAATATAACTCTGGATTCTATTAAGGCAAAATTCCTGAGACATATCAAAGGAAATATGGTTCTAAGTGGAAAATAATTTGTCTCTAGTCCCTTGAATTTTAAATTAGAGAGAAATTAGCAGAACCAGAATCCAAACTTATGTGGGTACATAGGCAATTTAACTTTATTAAAATCTCAGTGCAGGAAGTGACTTGGGACTGGGTAATTAAATGTGGCCAGGCACCGTGCTGCAGTACATCCATGTAGATGCCTTCTATGCTACACTGTTAAAAGTAACCGTATGTAAAATTTTAGTTGAAAAGTCTACCTACAGTTCTACCACCCTACAAATCGACAGATAACTAGTAAAGGTACATAAATTTTATAGCAATGTAAAACTACTTAGACACATAGAACTTAAAAAGCCTTTTATACAGTTTTTAAGATCTCATGAGCTAGGACAAATAAATAGAGCAACAAATAAATGAATATCTCACTCCCTTTTCTTTTCAACTCTTTTTAGAAATGCACTAATTTAGAATGATCCGTTCCTACAATTCTCACATTTTTCAAATATTCATAACTTTTACTATTTGTTAGTCTATATATTATACAGCGTTCTCCCCAGATGCCTCGCATATTTCTTTTTTGCTAATGCAGCCTCTCATTTATTTGAGGCCCCTCCTTACTGCCACCATCACACACACACACAGTTACACACACACATGCACACACACTTCAGTCGTCGACATCTGGAACGTTCTGGGACAGTCCCTCATATGTCGCACATCTCCTCAACCATATCACACTCCCTCCTTCAGGCTGCCTACAACTCCTTCAAAATTGTCAAACTTCCCCCAACAACAGGGCCCTGAGCACAGTCCCTTTGTCCCTCTGTTAGAAGACTCTTTCCTTCTTTTGCTGCCTGATTAACTCTCACCCTTCTGCTGTCAGCTCAAGTGTCCCCTCCTCAAGAAGGCTTGGCCAGACCTCTCCTATAATAGCTGAACTAAGTCAAACCCCCGTTACCGGCTTTCTAATCAGTGTGTACCTGTCCTTCAATGCATTCACTCTCCCACATGTGCAATCTGCTTGTTTGAGTGCTTAATTAATTTCACAAAATAAAACTCTCCAAAGAGGCAGGAATCATGCCACATTTTTCAATCATCATATCACTAGGACCCAGCTGAGTACAGGATGTAGAGTGGATCACCAGTAAGTATATATTAAAAGGAAGTAGAAAAGAAGGGAAGGAGGGAAATTAATCATTAAGTCAACAGGTGACCTCATAGTTACTAAAAGAATTATTTAAATGGCCCCATTTGGTGACTTGAAAAATGATGACTTTGTAAATAAAATACCTTTGAGAAATATGTTGTTTTACTTCTTCCTTATCACTTTTCTCCCACTGTAAATGGATGTGGCTTAGGCTTTAGTCCTGATTCTTTTTATTTCTTTTTTTTTTTTTTTGCTTGTTTGTTTTTCATTTTCCTCTAGAGAAGAGAAGCTAATTTACCACATACTTCAGGCCAAGCTTCCTTCAAAAGCAGTGGCTGGGGCTTCCCTGGTGGCGCAGTGGTTGAGAGTCCGCCTGCCGATGCAGGGGACACGGGTTCGTGCCCCGGGCCGGGAAGATCCCATATGCCGCGGAGCGGCTGGGCCTGTGAGCCACGGCCGCTGAGCCTGCACGTCCGGAGCCTGTGCTCCGCAACGGGAGAGGCCACAACAGTGAGAGGCCCGCGTACCGCAAAAAAAAAAAAAAAAAAAAAAAGCAGTGGCTGAAATAAAAATTTACGTGCAAATAGTATAAGGTGATCTCAGAGAATAAGAAAGAAGCCCCAGGTAAAGTGAAACAGGCAAAGAATAAAAGCCACTACGGGTGTATGGAGTTGGGTCATGATCATGGCCATCTGAGGTTCCACACAACCTGGATCTTCTGAGGCCCCATAGAAAGTCTCTCAGAACTGCCCACTTGTCCCACTCTTCCCACTTCTAGGCTGCACTGCACTTCCAGGGGCAGGGGTAACACATGCTGGTAAATCACAGACCAGAAAGGAAAAGTTCTCAGCACAAGCTCAAGGTGCAAAGTCAACACAACTGAGTCACAGCCTTCTTACAATGTCTGCCACAGTCACAGACAGAATCAGAAGTGAGGCTGAAGGGAGGCCAGGAAGGGCCCAAGAGGCATGTGATATGCCTGTGAGAATCAAAGCTCTGATCTTCAGAGTGTCAGCCCCAAATAGCGAGCATTACTTGTTTCCTGAGGGACCTTAGGACACTGAATAGAAGGCAGAAAAAGAGTTCATTCTGGGCATTCTCCAATTTCCACCTGATTGTGTCCCAAAACTTCAGTGGTTTCTTACATGTTACCTAGAATATATAATCACTTAGAAATAGCATTACATATTTCAGTTCACCTTGAGTATCCATCCATCCACAGACAGATTCAATAAAACGTCTAGGCTAATCCATAGAAGTATAGTTAAATTAGGTCATGCTTTTCGTATATTGTTAAAGACATTATTTCTAAAACAACTGACCATCATTTGCAACATTTCTTCTGGAAGAAATATATTCTGAGTTTCATCGATATACCAATAAGAAAAAACTTGATATACTATTAACTTGTTAACTCTATTACATGCATATGACAAGCTATCAGTCTGTATCTTTGCTTTCCAGAGTAACAACTGGAAAAACAAGACAGTTGTTTCTACAAAGAATGAGGCTCTAGACTTCCCACATTATTCACTCCTTTTATGTAGAATTTATTTGTAAATTAAGATGAGTCCTAAATCATGGGGTGCTTATGTTCAAAAAGGAATGTTATTTTTTATACACACGTGTGTCTGTGTGTGTTGTGTGTATCACTCCTAAGAGGAAGAAGTTTCACCAATTTATTGTGTTTACTTACCGTGAATGTAAATTTACTAGCTATTTGAATCATTGTCTTTCACTGTTGCTAAATTCCATCTCAAAAAGGAAATAGTCAAACTGTTTCCAAATCATATTGTACAAAATATGACTACAGTATAATTATAATATATAATTAGTAGAATCTGACCTCTTTTTATGACAATACTTTTTTAAATCAAATGGGTTTGGAGTTAGCTGTATTGCCTAGGAGCCTGTAAGGCTGAGCTTACTAACTCCAGCTTTATCACAAAGTAATGATCTTGCATCTCTACACATCTATTTTGTACTCAGTGAAAAGTGATGACTCACTTCAGCTGAAAGTTAAGGTGGAGTAACTCACAGTGACCAACATTACCACCTGGAACAACTAGAAAAGCCAGATATAAGAAAAAAATCTGTTAAAAACTATTGAAGATCTGAAGAAGCCAAGACTAGAGGCTTCAAGACTCCAGATAAAGGAAGCGCTGAAGAAGTAAACTGAATTGTTGAGGGTGCTTTTCTCCCCTGGAATGGAGAATGGGGGCATTTGTCATTCTAAACACATGGCAAAAGGTTGAGAATATGGGCTTTGCCTGAGCAAAGGACTACTGAGATGGGATAGAGAATCCAGAAGAAATTTTTGCTTTGAGGGTGAAAGATAAAAGATTAGATATAGAACAGGCCGAGATCCCAGTGAGAAACAAATGATGAAGCACCAAACTGGCACATGCCTGGTTTTACCCACATGCTCGTATGATGTTGCATGTATGATTAGAGGCTAAGACAGTAAGAAGAAAGCTTCTGAAAAGAAGAGCAAGATTCTCAGAAGTCCTGCCCTGACTGTGTTTAGTACTTGTGAATGTGCCCGTGGAAGGCTCTGGATGTCCGTGCCTTGGCAGCTATGTAACCCTGCAGGGGATGAAGTCCATTTGCACTGGAGTTAGCTCTATCACCCACTGGATTACAATGACTGTCCACCACTCCATTTTATCTGCTTAGCAGAAGAAATGTTGACACCTCTTTGGTCTTGGATGAATCTGTCTGGAGCCTCTACAATTTTTATACACAATTACTAAAATCAAGAGTAAAGAGAGTCTCTGAAAAGAAGCTCACAGTAATCCAGTTATTGGCATTAGCATAAAAAACTAAAATAATTTTGATTAGCATGGGCAAAGTAACAGGAAAAGATAGAGAAAATAGATAAATTGGTATCCATAGAAAAGAATGAAATACACATTTGAAAACTGGAAAAAAATACAATAATTAGAGTAATAACCCATAGATGAGCCTGAGAGCATAACAGGCCTAGTGTAGGTGATGATTAGTAAACTGAAAGAAAAGGTCAAAGAAAAATGTCCAAATAAGCATAGAGAGAAATAAAGAGTGGAAAGTAGTGAAATAAGTATAAGAGCCATGCTGGGCACAGTGAAACCATGTATTAAACATATAACTGAGATCTCAGAAAAAGAAAAGAGAATGGAGTAGGGTATCAAGAATGCACTACAGGGCTTCCCTGGTGGCGCAGTGGTTGAGAGTCCGCCTGCCGATGCAGGGGACACGGGTTCGTGCCCCCGTCCGGGAGGATCCCGCATGCCGCGGAGCGGCTGGGCCCGTGAGCCATGGGCGCTGAGCCTGTGGGTCCGGAGCCTGTGCTCCGCAACGGGAGAGGCCGCAGCGGTGAGAGGCCTGCGTACCGCCAAAAAAAAAAAAAAAAAAAAAGCACTACAAATTTCATTTGATGAGAGACATCAACCAACAAATTCAAGAAGTTCTGCAAACTCCAAGGAAGTTAAACCAAAAGAAAATCATACCCAGGCGCATGCATCATAGTAAAAGTGAAAAAAAAAAAAAGTGAAAATTTTAAAGTCAGCCGGAGACAAAGACCCATTATCTTTAAAGCAACAAGATTGAGAGGTCTGATGGAAGCCAGAGTCAAAAGAATAACAAGGTAAAGTGTTGAAAGAAAACAACTGCCACATAAAAATTTTATACCCAGCTTAAATATTCTTTAAAAAAAAAGGCTGTATAAAAATATTTTCAGACACACACATACACAAATGAGAGAATTTGTTGCCAGGAAAGTTGCAATAATAAAGATATATAACAGCCTACTTAACAATTTTTATTAAGATTATAATAAATGAGTTGTCAAGAATGCCACTAATTAAAAATACCAGGGCTTCCCTGGTGGCGCAGTGGTTGAGAGTCTGCCTGCCGATGCAGGGGACACGGGTTCGTGCCCCGGTCTGGGAGGATCCCACATGCCACGGAGCGACTGGGCCCGTGAGCCATGGCCGCTGAGCCTGCACGTCCGGAGCCTGTGCTCCGCAATGGGAGAGGCCACAACGGTGAGAGGCCCGCGTACCGCAAAAAATAAATAAATAAATAAATAAAATAAAAATACCAGATGCTTAAAGTAGAAATCACAAACCAAATTCACCTTTATATAAATTTACTTCTTTAACTGAAAACACCTTGTTTAAAAGTTAACTAATAAGGGGGCTTCCCTGGTGGCGCAGTGGTTGGGAGTCCGCCTGCCGATGCAGGGGACACGGGTTCGTGCCCCGATCCCGGAAGATCCCACATGCCGCGGAGCGGCTGGGCCCGCGAGCCATGGCCGCGGAGCCTGTGTGTCCGGAGCCTGTGCTCCGCAACGGGAGAGGCCGAGAGGCCCGCGTACAGCAAAAAAAAAAAAAAAGTTAACTAATAAATAATATTTGTTAGATAGTTCTTCCTCTATTTTTAAAGTCACTTTTGCACATTAGCTCATTTAGTGTACACCACTCCCTGTGAGAAAGGCAGAGCAGATACTATCTTTATTTTGTGTAAAATGAAAGTGTTATCCAAGAAGTTCAGAGACTTGTCCTCAATTAGATGACAAAGTCAAAGCTAGAACACATTTTTCTTACCCAGTGCTCAACATTCTTTCACTGGGAAGTGGAAAATGAATTAATAGTATCAAAGGAGTCCATTAAGTTGCAAAATGTGTCCAATACATAAAAAGGGGATAACTTTGGTTTCTGAGGATTTTTTCTCAATTTTTTAAAAATTTTATTTTTAAAAACTGCATTGACAAAATTACCTTACCCCTATAAATGTCATCACACTCCTGAATATTTTCAACTATTCCATACTGTTGGTTTTCACTCTTAAATTATAATTCCAAGAAAAGGCTGAAATGCCAAAACCTTTCAGCCAAAAGGCTTTTACTAAACAACTTCAATATCCAAGGCCTATACAGAAGTTAAAGTCATGATGCTTTGTGATCCATAAAGCATCCTTAAGCTAGAATTTCAATTACACCACAGAAAATACCATAAAACAAACTTCTGATTGGGTTCAAGATTTAATTTAGCCTCAAGGAAGGTGAAGAGACTTTTACTGTATCACAGAATTCCTACATTACCTGTTCAAATCAGACAACTGAAACAACAAACCAAGAGGCCACCAATAGTATAGACTTAATCCTCATACATAATCTTTTCTTGGAAATCTTCCAGTCTTCTGACATAGTGCTCTTTTTCCATGACCTTGAAACATCACTGTTGCCTACTCTGGGCAACATACTATAGCTTTGTTTTTGCCTTACAACTTCCTCTTCTTCCTCTCATTTTTCCCAATTCAGAGTCCTTGTGTAACAAAATAGCCAAAATATTTGTGAAATATATTAAAGAACATTATGAGAATATTACTTCATACATTTTTAAAAATAATTTTGTACTGCCTATCAAATATATTAAACAATATAGATTTCTAAGATGCTTACACTATCTGAGGACTTTCCTCACATATTGTAGTGTGTGTGTGGTGAAGTATCAGAGCATTTTTACCTGCTTGGATAAATATTTTTGAAACAAAAGGTTTCAGACATAAAGTATAACCTGTTGCCTTAATGTACATTTTCATTCACCATATAAAAGGAGTAAAATATCTTATCGTTAAAGGAAATATCATTTGCCAAAAACCATGAGCCAAATACCATACACCTCCTGCTTATCTCTGCTGGCTGACTGTCAGATCAGGATTATATATTTTACATAAATGTACATTATTATGTCCGGTGCACATCATCACATGAGCACATCAGTTAACCGTACATTCACTGGGCTAGTTTCAAAGAGATTTGGGTATTACTATATTTAAGCAGAACAGCCAATATGAGCAACAGTCTCTCTAAGAACCTTCATGTAAAGCTCCTTAAGCTTTACTACAATGAGCACAACAAAGTTAGAAAGAGAGAAAACTTTTGAAGAAACTGGTGGAGCCCTTTCTGATACGAAGTCAGGAAACAAATAATGAAGTAAAAATTATTTCTGAATCACGGGAGAAAATGTTGCTTCCAAACCCGGAAGTTCTGGATAAAGATAGGCTCTCTTTGGTTATATCACAGGTCTGTCAACAGAACACAACACAATCAAACATTTAATTATGTCCTCCCCAGAAAGAGAAAGCAGCATGTAAAAGCCACAATGAGCAAAACTGATGTGACATCCTCTGAGACCCATCTTCGTTCCACGGCTTATATTTAGTAAAACCTCCCTCTATGATGTCACCTAGTTCCTTTTTCACTTCCACCCCATTTCTTACTCCAACAATTTTCTATCAAGTCTGTTCTGAAAAGACCTCAAGTTTATCACAAGAGCTTGCACTGATCAAAAAAATTCACTTTGATGCTTCTGTTCTGGAAAAGCTTACTTAGGAATGCCTGTCTTTAAAGGAAAAGAAACATTCTAAAGGAAAACCAGCAAATCTTTTTTAATAAAAAGGCAATAAAATGACCCTCCGAATTATGACTGTGATTACTTCCTTAGACCCTTGTACTATGTTAGATGCTGGAATATCGAATTCGTATACCAAGAATCTCGTTAGTACTCCGAGATAATTTATTATACACTAAATTCATGAATATGAAATAGCTCTTAAAATTTTAAATATCTTACATGGCAATGACAGTAGATGAAACTCCAAAACAAAGTAACTGAACCCCAAAGTGGCAAACTTTCACTTTCTTTCACCTTTTCCACCAAGTGTTTCTTTTGGAAATAAACTGACTTTAAAATCAAATATTCCGATAGGTTTCGCTACTTCTCTACAATCTGAAAATTGGACTCTCCCCAGACAGAAGAAATTCACGGGTAAAAGGTGCGTGGAACCCCCAGGCAGCGAGGAGGCGTGGGTGTGGGCACCGTGGCTTCCAGCTCTCAGAGGCAGCCCAACTCTAAACGAAGGGACGTGAGCAGGTTCCCACTCTTTCCTCGGTCAGCCCACAAAGCTCTGTAACAGAACAGATTCCGACCCCAAAAATATTTAGCAAGCGGACCTCTTCCGGCACTACTGAATAACAAAAGGGATTGCCAGGAAGACGTGGATCTCCCTAACTACATACTGGACGTGCCTCTAACTGCATCCACCTGCCACAAACAATCCTCAGGAAGAGCGCTTCGTAAACCAGAAAACAAAGCGCGAGGGAGTCCCGCTAAGTTTGCCCTTTCACTCGTATCACCTGGGGACAGAACTTGGGCGTCTTTCTGCCTCGACCGGTCACTTCACTTCCTGGAGCTTAAGAAGCTCGCTCTGCACCTGGACAACTGCGACACTCACCCTCGGGCGGAAGACCCTGCTGGGGTCTCAGTCCCGCCGGCGGCAAGAACACGACGGCATCCCCGCCAGGCGGGTGATGTCGGGACGCGATCCCCCCTCGACAGTGGCCGAGAGCCCGCGCAGGGCTGAGCGCCCCGGCGCTCACCCGAAACAAAGGCTGCGCTCGGCGGCCCGCGGCGCGCGCCCTCCCCGGGGAACCGGCGTCTGAGCCCCTCAAGCCCGCACTCAAGCCTCACTAGGGACTGGCATCGATTCCGCGCTGCCCGAGGGGCGCGGTCGGGCACTAGAACGAAGCCGGTGTCAGCTGCTGCCGCGCACCGGGGGGGCCACCAGATAGGGCCGGCACACAGGGCGAGCACCGGCGGACGGGCGGGGGCGACCGCCCAGGCAGCCGCTGAGGAGGCGGGTCCTAGCAGCCCCGCGGACGCCGACCCGGAGCTCCCGCTCCCGCGCGGACCCACCGGGCACGGGCACCTGCTGCCTGCGCTCCCGGGCGGGCGCCGCGCCGAGCCCCGCTTGGGTCGGAGACCCAGGCTTCCGGGACGGCGGGCTGAGGGGCTGCGAGCTCGCACCGGCGCTAGCTGGAAGATCTTCGCGGTCACTCACCGGCGGAGGGAGAAGCCGCTCAGGCGGCCGCCCGGCTGCGCGGAGCCCGCCTCCCAGGGCGCAGGCATCCTCCCATCCTTTGTCAGCAGCGGGCGGAGCGCTCCTCTCCGGCAGGCGGACGGCCGGCCGGCGGCAGGCAACCGGCTCCGGTTCCGCTTCCCAGCCTCTCCCCTCCTCTCCCCCTCCCCTTCTCCGTCCCCCCGGCAGAGCCGGCACTCACCCGCTCCCATGATGTCATCCGGCGGAAATCTGCCATGCTCAAAGACTGGATAAGCCGGCGCGCACGCGGGGACGCAGCGCGGGCGGAGGCGGCACGGGGCCCGAGGCGCACCCGGAGCCCTCCCGGACAGGGCCGCCGGAGTCAAGGGCAGTACAGGGAGGGGTCTGCCGCGCGGCGGCTCCGAGGGTGAGTGCGCGCAGAGTGAGGGTGGGTGGAGCCCAGGAGGAGAAGTGCGGTCGCAGCTGCGAAGATTCCTATCTCGGTGCTTGGATTGACGGCAGATGCGTAGGGTGAGGAGAAAGTTTTTTGGCGTCTCAGCAGCTTATGCGCCCTAGCACGCGGACGGACACCTATGTTGCAGTCTGGAGAATGACCAGAACCCCCGGGACACCGGAGCCCCAACCTCAGCGAGAGAGTTGAGGATGTCTGGCCGGCGGCAGCCTCAGCGACGAGCCGCTGAAAGGATGAAGAAAGGCGTGTCCTGTTTATGGGTGAAAGAATCTGAAGCAAAGCATTGGGAAACTAGGGGGGCGCGATGACCCAGGAAACTAACACGGAAAAACCTCGGCTCCCCAGAGAGAAGCTAATGGCAGACATTCACCCGCGGTCTTAGTTTGTTGCTCCTTTCCTCCCCACCACTGTTGGGCACTCTAGAGGTGACTTCCTCGTGGCCTCGCCCAGGGACTGCCCTAGCTGATAAAACCATTTAAATCACAAGAGGTTCTTTAAGAGCCATAAAAGATGTAATATCAATTCTTTTTACTTAATAATCTTTATAAAATCAATAAATGTTTTATTAGAGGAGTAAGCAAACAGTACTTCTGAAGATTTCCCTGTATTAAGGGAAACACGCGCGCCAGCCAGATCTGAGACCCAGCCCTACATCAATCTAGGGCAGCTTCATGTTAAAAACTCTGGCTGTTCAGAGAACAGAGTCTGACAATGTGAGAGTTTGTGCTCTTATTAATCAGCGCTTCGGGGAGTCTATCGAGACCCTCAAGATTATCCACCACTCTCACCCCTGGAAGAAACTAAGGTTGCAGAGGAGACCACCAACGGCCAGTGCTAGTGAGGCAGGCTGTCCTGAGAGTGCCTAGGTGGGAACATGGGACTCTGCCTGCGGGTTCATCCACCATCATCCTTTAGAAGGAGAGACTAGGGACAGCATTTATTGTAAATATGGGTACAATGAGGAACTCCTTAATCTTTGTAAATACAAGGCGGAGGACTCAGTAGAATAACAACCTGAAGGCTATGTGCTGTATTCAACAGGTGTTAGGAATTATGAAATTGTGAAATTCACTGGGACTTTCCTTAAGAAAAGTTAATACACTTTGAAAGCAAGATCAGAAATTATTTTTTAAAAAATATATCAAAAAGACCATGAAGTACATAGTTTGCAAATAATGTAGGAAATCTATAAGTGTTAACTTGCATTTATTTATTTTCAAGTTAAAATATTTTGGGTATCATTTATATATATATATATATATATATATATATATATATATATTAGAAACATGTATTTTAACATCCTCGTTAACAATTCTTACTTTTTTTTAGATTAAAATAAACTTTTAAGGATAATGACATTCTTTCCTTCAAATCAAAGTACAAAAGGACATAAAATGCAAACAACTTTTAGAAACAAGTATTTTTAAATAGCAAAATCATGAAGATTTTTAAAATTCAGGGCAACTAGGAAATAAACTAGATAGAAAAAACTAAGAGAGGTAAGAATTTGGTAATGTAAGCAATGACCCTCTTGGAGAATAGAAGAACGATTTAATTGCTTGAAAGAAGGTAATTAGAACTGCTAATGATGCTGTTCTAAGTATATCAGAAGGTCAAGTTGTAAACCTTCCTTCCTAGATTGCTTCTCTGATCCCCATCTGTCTTCATTGCCTCGGTTTATCTTGACGTTCTTCAGCGTTCTCTGGACTAAGACACAAGTGTGGAGACAAGAAGAAGGTCATAGGGACTTAGCAGATCTGGGAAACTGAGACAAATAACCAAAATGATCAGAAAATGTGTCCCTCAACTTTTATTTTTTTTATCACTGCTCTAAAGGGTTAAAGCAAAACCTCTATCTCTTACTTTAAGAAAAATGAAATGCATTCCTACGTGTTCTTTATTTGGTCCTATGGAAAAGTCTCCAGTTATATAATTCTGGCCTTCTTTGAGAATTAAAATTACTGTGCTGTGGCCTTCGCTGTGGCCCTTGATCTTAGCAAAGTGAATTGACTACATCTCTACGAGAACTTTTTCTGTGTGTTAACCTACCAAGATCCTTGCCTCTGTCACTGACATTTCCCACTTCTAAACATGCTTTTTTCTTTATTTATAATTTTTTAAGTCATGCTGTTTGAATATTTTAAGATATTTTTATCCAAATGGACGGCTATAAATAACTAAGATAAAAAAACATTCAATTGTTACATTGAAAAAAATATCACAATTCTTAGAAAAAAATTACATCTGAAGTCATATCTTATAAATCTTACATTAGAATTTCATTTAAATGGTGAATATATTAAACGTTGAAACTGAAGATTCAGAGGGAAAATATTAACTTTGCCTCAATTATTGATGCTTGGCTGCACTATTTTCATATTGATAAATGATTCTCTTCACAAAAACAATGACTGTTCAGGGGGAAAATAAACACATTTTAGTATTTTCCCTTGTGGATTTCATGAAATGTAAAATTTTTACACTCTGGTTTTATCCTAATTAATAGACTCATTAATAGCTAGTGACTTTTTAAAACAAGCTTTCATAGATATGAATTTGTTAATACATAATAAGCAAAACTAATATTATTAAGCCCTTATTATATGTCAAATACTGTGCTAAATGCTTACATGCATATGCCCCTTTGATTGTTAAAATTGCCCATGACATGAATGTCTTATTAACCTCTCTTGAAGATGAGGGAACAGATACCTAACGGGGTTACAAAAGTTGTCCAGGCAACTAAACCAGTAACTAGTCAAAGTTAAGATTTTATTATATCAGCCTAAACACATAAAGCCTGCCCTCATAATGGTACACTAGCAACTTTTAGATAATTTTTCCTCTGAAAAAGTAAAAGCATGCTGATTTTCTATATACGTATCCTATTTAGTGAGGTGGACAATATGCCTTTGTGAACTTTGCCATCAGTTACTAAATCCATCACAAAATTTATTTCCATTATCCCTGTTAATGAAATGCTTCCAAAGTTATTTACAAAGAAAAGGAATCTCAGGATACCAAATACATTTTAGTTTCTAATGTATCCTTAAAGAGTTTCAGACAGAAAGCAAGGTGCAGTGATTTTATACTTGGAGACAGATCACTGTAAAATGAAATAAAAAAGAAAAAAAAACATTAACAATTTAAATAATGACAAAGACTACCTCAGCAACTATCTTCTCTATATAGTCAGTCCACTAGTGGATCTGAGAAGGCAAACTGCATCACCCATCCAAACAAAGGCTTCCCTCCCTATTGTGGATATTAAGAAGGAAAACAGATCATTTTACACATTGTATCTCAAAGGACCCATATGTTTTTTATCATAGAAAATAATATTCCCTGGGCACAGATGTATAACCAAGCTTCTTTAAATAGAAAGTTTTAGTATACAGATTTTTCCAAAATCCTGTTTTATCTCAACTTTTTGATAATTGGGTGATATTCAGCAACTCTGCTAACAAGGATTATTTGAATGGATTTGTGGAAAGTTTAAAAGGTACACATCACAGATTATCATTCTTTGAAGGTACGCTGCTAACCTAGCTTTTTGTATTAATTTCTCATTTATGAAATAAAAATGTAAACAAATAATGGGACTCCTTACATTCATAACATATGTTAGCAGACCAATTAATCTATTGCACACATGTGATATAAATATTAATGTTATCTTGACTCTGGCTTCAGAATGTTCTTCTGTCATTAAACATGCTTTTTTACAGGACAGGAGGCTTGTCCCATTCTTATGCTCATTTTCCAGGTGCTCTGTCTATGGTGTCTGTAGCAGGTCACTGGCACTAATATGACATAGAAATGGTCATAGAGGAACCACTTTTGCTTAAGGGTGGATGAAAGGATGAGGGAAAGTTCTCTTGAAATGGGCATACTGCTTGTGAAAGGAAAGGGAAGTTATGTGTAACAGCAGCAGGCTTTGAAAAAGTGTATGTATACAATCTCTTCTTTAAAAAAAAGTATTTGAAAAGTGGAGAGGCTGATTTATCTATGCATATGTTAGTTCTTCATCATAATAAGTGGGAATTTTTCTTTATCAAATGCTCATGGTATTCAGCTGTCATAATAGTATGAATGATCTGCCTTCAATATTTCCACCCATATCCCATGATCATGTATATATCTTCAAATGACTTCAATTACCTTGGCTGACTCCATTTATAAGCATGGAATTAAGGACAACACAGAATGAAATATTCACAACAGGGAGATAGTTCTCTGATTTTTGAGTCATAGTTCTTAATCTTTATAGCATACTGCTTTTCTAAGGCTATATCTTTTTTAACTATCATGGGAGAAAACACTAACAAACATATTTACTAAGGAAAGACCCTAATAGGCATTCCTGATTTTCCAAGTCAACTTTAATTCCTGAAGTACACCATACACTGAGAGGCATATGGAAAGGGCTCAGAGTGCTATGACCTTGCGTCTGGACCTGACTCTCTTATTGATGTCTTTTATGATTTAAGCAATTTATTTAACCTAGCTACCTTATCTTTCTCATTTGGGAAAGGAAGTTAATGACATCTGTCGTACTTGAGAGGATTTTATAAGAAAAGAAAGTAGAGTTGGAGGTGTGATATAAAGGTAGGGTAATAGTTTTAATAAATCTAAATGGGCTTCCCGAGCTGTGTCTTGTACAGATAGAATGAACATTCAGTCATGTGTGGTTGATTCTGGTGACTAGAACAAGAAGTAGGAGAAGGTAGAGGAAGAGAGAAGAAAGGAAGATCTAGTCTGTTGGGGAGCCTTTCAACAGATGTAAAAATAGAGCAGTGAAAAGAGAGTGGCTTTCGAAAAGCTTCTAACTCCAGTTTTGCCATTTACCTAGATTAATATCTTAATCTCTCTGAACCTCACTTTCTCCTGTAAAACGCAACCAGTTATTTTTTTCTTAATTTATTGCAACGTTTCTGAAATCAAGATATGTGTGTACTTCTAGAGTAATTTTAATACACTGTTATTTCTCACCACTCCTACAAAGTTATTAACTATAACAAGAATTGGTGATAAAGTCTCAAAGAAATAAGATGCTATCTCAAAGAAGGAAGGAGAAGTTAATTTGTTTTATTAATACTACACCCAAACACCCTGAACAGGATCTGGAAACTCTCGGTTGAATGAATGAATATATGACTGGATCATCATGATGATTAAGTAAAAATAACAGAATGATAATACCTAGGATGGTGTCTGGCATTTAGCAGCTGATCAGTAACTGATATAGCCCCAAATCCTGGATTCGGAGACTAACTGCATTCTAAAAGTTTTTATTCATTTATCCTTTTAGAAAGAAAAGAGTATATAATGTATTTTGTGTAATATCCCCACAGTGGTCGAGGTAAGCACCCTGAAATCAAACACAGCAATATGTCTGCAGTAAAATATTGAAGGTTCACATCCAGCTTGATAAAAGAAGCCATGAGTCAGTTCAGGTCATGTTGTACCAAATGAGTCATGAAAATGTTTTCAATATTCAGAGATTTCTAGATTTTAGAATTTAGTAAATTAATTGTGAATGATAATGGGTAACATTTATTAAGTACCTACAATGTGTCAGGTCCTGCTCTAAGCACCTCACATGAATTAACTTAATTAAACCCCACAACAAATTTCTAAGGTAGGTACAATTATTATTCCCATTTTATAGAAGAGAAACCTGATGCACTGAGAGGTTAAATCACTTGCTCTATTTGGTTTATGAACCAAATAAGTCTGGAAGGATTTGTGTTAAACATTATAAAAATAAATTTTAAATTAAATTAAGAGGAATATATAGGTAGCCATTTATCTCAGTAGGAAAGGACTTTCTGAGATATAAGCAATGAAGGAAATAAAAAATTAAAAGAGTAATGTATTTTATTAAATAACAAAATTTCTTGAATATCAAAAATACCAAAAATATTTTTGAATATCAAAAATTTAAAGTTTAATAAACGATTAAATATTTATAACAAATTGTTGATATATTAAAAATACAAAGAGTTCATACAAATCAGCAAAAAGCACTAAGAGCTCAGTAGATGAGAAGGAAAGACATAAAGAAATTACAAAAAAAGAAATGCCAGTGGCAAAACAAGTGTGAAAATTCAAGTCTAAAGTTCAAAGTTAGAAACTGAGGTAAAAATTTTCAAGTATCAAGTAAAGATTCTTATAACTTATAATATATGCCAAATGCTTTAAAAATTTCCACAGCCTTTGAGGCAGTGAGTTGATTTTTTTTTAATCTACCATAGAGAAATAACCAGAAATAGAGGGGAAAATTTTTATCTGCCAAAATGTTCATTAAAGAGTGATTTATAATATAAAAAAAGGAAACAAGTGCTTTTAAGGCGAGAGTCATGTTGTCGATAAAATAACTTCTAACCAATGAAAAACTGTTTGGGGCAACCAATATGCCATTTTTCAAGACACTGCTGAGCCTAACAGAATTGCCAATGTTGTAAAATCATAGTTTAGTTCCTGATATCACATTAATAAGCGCTCTGGAGTTGTTGCCAGGGAACCTGAGACCCCGAAGCCATATATCTAAGTGGGAGAGTTTTCTCTGAAGTTGTCGTGATCAGGTGGGAGCGTAATTTTTAGTGCAGACACATTTTTTCCACAGTAAGTGATGACTAGCTGTAAAATTCTTATATTCCACTGTGGACTTGTATGCTGTCCCTCTTTCCAAAAAAGTTAGTACTGCAACTTTAGAGCAGTATTAACTTTGAAGCCTTTGAGAACTAAATTAACCCAACTAGAGTATAATAAAATAGCAATTTTAACCGTTAAAAATGAATCTCATGCATCTTCCTTTTCTTAACTCCAACTCCAGCCCTTCTTCCTTCCTGCTCTGCCTTCTGTAATTCTTTTCTTGGTAAGCCATTCCACCATTCATCCAAGTTTTCAAGCAAGAAATCTAAATATCCCTGCAAGATCTCTCCTCTCACTGCACCCCATTGGAGTAATCAATATTTCATATATACGCATACAACTATTATTTAACAGATTATTCTATTTTCATTAATTAAATGCCAGTCCTTTTAAACATGTCTGACATCATATGATTCGGTCATTATATGTTTTCCAATCAAATACTATCATGTGAATTAGTAGAGTCTTAAGGGATGGGACATAGTCGTCAAGTCCTATGGATCCTACTTCACAAAAATCTCTTCTGGGTGTTCTTCTTCTCCCCCTTGCCATTGCCTTCATTTAGACCCTTTTCATCTTGTGCTGGCTATTCTCTCTGTCTCCCCTCCTACATCTATTCTATATTCTTCTTTGCCTTTCTCAGTTCCCCAGAGAGTTGACTCCCATGGAGTTTTTTTTGCCCCCTGCCTTCTGGTTGGGTTGGGTTTGGAGAGTGGGAAGAGAGAGAGCTGAGTTGATGTTTTCCCCACTCCCTCTCTGTTTCAGTGTGGTTCTGATTGATATGACTTTGCTTCATGATTTCAGCTTCCCCCAGGATTTCAGCCCTCAAACAGCCTCCCATGATAGCTTAAGAGTAGAAGGGTAGTAAGGCTTAAGGGTGGTAGTGGCTTCTATTCTTGCTAGTCCTACCTGCTGGTTTCTTTAACTCTACTCACCTATCACTAAGTATTTCCTTTACTAAAAAGTCTTGTAATAAACCCTAGCAGATTGTGCCCTTTGTTTCCTATCAAGACACACACAGGTACATAGCCCTTTTCCAAACCACTGAAATGGCCTCTAATTGATTTCATGCCTACAGCCTCACCCTCTCCCCAGCCCTTTTACTGCACATCCTTCAACCATGCAGAGTACCCTTTCTCAAATGCAAACCTAATCATGTCATTTCCCTGAACAATACCTTCAGTGTTTTACATCATCATTGGCAGTAGTTTCCAACCAGCCGTGCTGCAAATGATCTACAAATCCTTATACACCCAAGAATTTTCTGTGAAATAATCAGTCTCATTTATACACAAACTACTATTTTTTTAAACATCTTTATTGTAGTATAACTGCTTTAAAATGGTGTGTTACTTTCTAACAAAGTGAATCAGCTATACTTATACATATATCCCCATATCACTTCCCTCTTGCATCTCCCTCCCACCCTCCCTATCCCACCCTTCTAGGTGGTCACAAAGCTGATCTCCCTGTGCTATGTGGCTGCTTCCAACTAACTATCGATTTTACATTTGCAAACTACTATTTTCTAAAAATTAGGCTACTGTGATTAATTAAATGCCAGCTCATTTAAAACATGACTGACTTCATACTGACCTTGTCATTATATGTTTACCCAGGCCATTTAATCTTCCTTTATGTGTATTTTTAAAAGTTCATATTCAAAATAAAGTCTAGACTCTTTCTAATTTTCTAGTTTATTCTTCTATCGCTCGCCCACATGTACTTACATTTTACTTAAGTGCCACACTCTCTGCATCTCTGCTTTTGGTAATTTCCTTCCCATTTCTGAAAGGAACTCACCTACACTCCATAAACTTTTCATGGCAAATTCTTTCTCATTTTTCATAATAGAAACATTATACTGAAAACCAGTAGGCTAGAGTTTAAGTACTTTGTATGCATTATCTCATTTAATACTCATTATAATAGCTGAGATGAAGCTTAAGGGGTTTGTACAAGTTCACCCAAACATAATGTGTAAAATTAAGACTTAAACCTGACTTCAAACCCACAGATTTAAAACTATACATTTAAACTATACTTTCTCATAAGATGCTAGTCCAGAAGTTCAAAAAATTACATACTCTTTGAAATCTCCCTCACATGCCTCTCCTTGTGTTTATTCCCATGCCACTTTATACATACCTCTTCATAGTTTATTGCCCTGACTTGTTTATCTCTCCCACCAGTTTCAAATATTTTAGGGATGAAAACTTCATCTTGCATTCTGTTTGTTCATTTTTTTTACTTTGCATATTAAAATTTAATAGAGTATCTAGTTATCAAACCTAGAATAATTTCTTAATCAAGTTAATGCTTGATAAATTAATGACACTGCTTTTAATATTAAAATGAAACAATTTGTATGAGGAATTGTTGCATTGCAACATTTCCAAAAGTGCTTATTTTATTTAAATCCCTGATTCAATACTGGCTTGATATTTATATAGGGTGTCTCTTCTGACCATCTTATTGTGGCAACTGGCCACTTTTTCCTTGGTTGCCCAATAATGATTAACTAATCATACGTGCTAAGGAACATCAATTTTTCTGTTAACTTAATTGACTTGGTTCACATATGAATGCTGATAGTAATTACTTTTCTGTTATCAATATTATATATTGTAAATCAGCTGCAGAGTGAAAAACACTGTCTATCAGGATGGCTTCAATTGTAATTTATGTTGTTTCTTGTTTAGCCAGTCACATATACCAAATTTAGAAGATGTGTATGGGGGTGGAAGAGCAGCCAAACTTCTATATTTAAATCATAAAAAAGCAATGCGTAAGAAAGAAAATAAATATTTAAACCACGTACTTTGGCCACAAGATTTTTGTGAACAAGATAAGGTTTATCAAATATCTGATTGCAATGTAATTAATGCCATGAAAACATGCAAAAATGATAGCTGACATTTATTGAGGTTTGTTATGTGCCAGGTATTTTTCTAAATACCTTACTTTCATTAATTAATTTAACCTTCACAATAACTTTATGCAACAGGTATTAATAGTTCCCATTTTGTAGATGAGAAAACTGAGGTGCAGAAATGGAAAGCAACTTGCAAAGTCATGGAACTACTGATGTTCCAGGTGGTATTTAGAACCCAGGAAGTCTATCCTCTGGGATAGACTTAATCTTAATCACTATGCAATATTGCCTTTACTTAAAGAAATAGCTAGTTGAATCAATTATTATTAGTGATCACACACACACACACACACACACACACATAAAAGCATTAGAAATAAGGGCCCTGGCCCATATTCCTGACCCTGGCCTATATTCCTGACCTGACTGGTTCCTGAGGCAGGATTCTGGTTCCATCATTGTCTATCTGTGTACTTCAAGTTTTTTACTTATAAAACAGAAACTATGGGTATTTATTTTATAGGTTTGTTGTGATGATTTTATCACCTAATATATATATGAAGCACTTTAAACAGTGCCTAGCACAGACTAAATGCTGGTTATTAATCATTTCTGACTAAAATGAGCATTTATCCTCTTGGTAAGCATTCAGTTACTTTTTAATATGAAAATTAATAAATTATTATTCCAATTTATAGATCAGTCTATTGTATACTTATTAAAGTGAATTTTCTTCCACAAGTTCTGAAGTACATGCAAGGATGGGACATAATATTAGACATGGATTGGCTGATAGGTTTTAATTTGTAAGCCATCTATAAGAAATTGATGGCCGTTTCTTGGGTAGGCAGTTGAGATTCCTGTAGTCACATAAGTGTACAGCAGGAGCAAGTGCTTTGCTGGATTCATGATGAAGCTGTGCACTTGGTACAGGGAGGCTGGGTTCAGCACCATGGACAGCACTTTGCAGGGCCACACTATGCTGACACTGCTCAATCACTCACGGTCTTCAGCAAAGAGGCACGATGAGAAGAAACCTGGTATTTTTCAGAAATTTGACCAAGAATACACACATGCGTATATAATTTCATTAATCTTTTGTATATATAGCACCATTAATTATTCTATTCCCAAGAAATCCAGACCATTTTAGTTGCCAAATATCTCAAGCAAAAGCTAAACAAGGAAGAAAAGAATAGCTAAAATTTCAGCAGTGGTATATTATTCCCATATTTCTAGTTGCACCTAAAGAATGCATATTGGTATTTTCCTAAGTTTTTTTTTAAAGCATTAATTTATATATTTTTATTGCAGTGGAACTTATAATACTTAAAGTGGCAGAATTCATGAGATTGGTAAGATATGACAATAATGTTTTATAAGTCTTATTTTAGTCAATAGCAATGTTTGTACTGTATGAAGTTCATACTTAAAGACGTTTTAATATATGCCAACAAATTGAACAACCTAGAAGAAATTAATAACTTCTTATTATCAACAATCTTCCAAGATGGAATCAGAAAGAAATAGAAAATCTGAATAGAAAGATTACTAGTAAGGAGATTAAGTCAGTAATCAAAAACCCTCCAACAAAAGTCCAAGACCAGATGGCTTAACTGGTGAATTCTACCAAACACTTAAAGAAGATTAATACCTATCCTTCTCAAACTATTCAAAAGAATTTAAGAAGAGAGAATGCTTCCAAATTAATTTTACAAGGCCAGCATTACCTGGACATCAAAGCCTGATAAGGACATCAAAAAAAAAAAAAAAAGAAAGAAAAGAAAAAGACAATTAAAACCAATATACCAGGGCTTCCCTGGTGGCGCAGTGGTTGAGGGTCCGCCTGCCGATGCAGGGGATGCGGGTTCGTGCCCCGGTCCAGGAAGATCCCACATGCCATGGAGCGGCTGGGCCCGTGAGCCATGGCCGCTGAGCCTGCGCGTCCGGAGCCTGTGCTCCGCAACGGGAGAGGTCACAACAGTGAGAGGCCCGCATACAGCAAAAAAAAAAACAAAAAAAAACCAATATACCTGATGAACACAGATGCAAAACAAAATATTAATAAACCAAGTTCAACAATACATTTAAAGGATCATACACCATGATCAAGTGGGATTTATTCCAGGGATGGGATGCAAGGATGGTTCAACATCTGGAAATCAATCGGTGTGACAAACCACATTAACGAAATGAAGGATAAAAATCATATGATTATCTCAATATATGCAGAAAAAGTATTTGACAAAATTCAACTTCCATTTATGCTAAACATGGAACAAAGTAGGTATAGAGGGAACCTACCTCAACATAATAAAGGCCATATATGAGAAGTCCACAGCTAACATCGTACTTAATGGTGGAAAACTGAAAGATTTCCTCTAAGATCAGGAAAAAAAGACAAGGATGCCCATTCTCCCCACTTTTATTCAGCATAGTACTGGAAGTCCTTTCCAGAGCAATTAAGCAAGGGGAAAAAAGAAAAAAGAAAGAAAGAAAAAAAGAAAGAAAGAAAGAAAAAGAAAGGGCATCCAAATTGGAAAGGAAGAAGTAAAACTGTCATTAATTTGCAGATGACATGATTTTATATATAGAAAACCCTAAAGACTCTACCAAAAAAAAATAAAACTGTTAGAACCAATAAGCAAATTCAGTACAGTAGCAGGGTACAAAATCAATATACAAAACTTGGTATACATTAGTAACAAACTATCAGAAAGAGAAATTGAGAAAACAATTCCATTTAAAATTGCATCAAAAAGAATAAAACACCTAAGAATAAACTTAACCTAGGAGGTGAAAGACCTCTACACTGAAAACTGTAAGTCATTGATGAAAGAAACTGAAGAAGGCACAAAGAAATGAAAAGATATTTCATGTTCATGAATTGGAAGAATTAATATTTTTTATATGTTCAAAATTGTTATATACTCAAAGCAGTATATAGATTCCATGCAATCCCTATAAAAATTCCAATAACATATTTACAGAAAGAAAGCAAACAATCCTAAAATTTGTATGGAACCACAAAAGACCCCAACTAGCCAAAACAATCTTGAGAAAGAAAAACAAATCTGAAGGCATCAGGCTTCCTGATTTCAAACTCTATTACAAAGCTATAAAAATCAAAACAGGGGCTTCCCTGTTGGCACAGTGATTGAGAGTCCGCCTGCCGATGCGGGGGACATGGGTTCATGCCCTGGTCCAGGAGGATCCTGCATGCTGCGAAGCGGCTGGGCCCGTGAGCCATAGGCGCTGAGCCTACACGTCCGGAGCCTGTGCTCCGCAGCAGGATGGGCCGCAAAGGTGAGAGGCCCGCGTACCGCAAAAAAAAAAAAAAAGAATAGATACATAATATTATTCTCTGGAAGATAATTCCCTGGTCAATATATGCTTTCTGCCCCAAAGATGTTTGCAGTCATGTTTTTCAATATTTTACTACAGAATTATAAATTCTCAGTGTGCTCCTACTACAGTAGCATAATAACTAAGTTTACTTCTGTTTCAGTGCATTTGAAGGTAAATCAAATTAACTTCGGAACTGACCTTACCACTTGGTAAATTCACTCCAATCTAATGCTATTGTGTAAGTTCCCTGAGCAGGCAGTTGGCTTTTCTTGGCAAATTTTTATCTTTACACATGCCTTCTATTCCTAAATTCAGAAAGCCTTTCCAGATTCCCTTTTTATAAATGACATCTCTCCCTCTTCTGGATCCCTCCTCTAGATTCCTATAATATTCTATTCTGCATATTTTTACATTTTATATCTTTTGTACTGTTTCACCTTATATGAACATTCCTTGCCCCATTAAACATCAGTCTCTTGAAGACAAAGATTATATCTTCACCTTTGTAATTTCCATATTATGTAACATTATGCACTACACATAGAAGGCCCTTAAACAAAGTTTATGAAAGAGCCATAAAATATTTTCAAAACAACTCCTATAAAGAACTATAGGCTGAAGGATGCTTTGTGGTATTCAGAGCATTCTTCTTTTGGTAACTTTTCAGAAAAATAAAATAAATATGCATTTCTACACATAAATTTTGCTGACAGGGCAGCAGAATTAATGGTCATCAAATATAGCAGCCAAACTGTTATTGCTAAAATATCTATTAGTCCTTCCTTAGAATACTTCCTATTATGAAAAATGCTGTCATGAAGTAAGTTATCTTACTTACTTCATGACAGCATTCTCCAAATCTGCTGGTGGCAAGATCCCACAGGCCACAGAAGAGAAAGGCTCACAGAACAAATTAAAATGCTCAAATAACATGATTTATTTATTCAACTAAAACACATAGGGAGAAGCAAAGGGGAAAGATGGCATAGGTTAATACACTTAAGATAATGTAAAGAATGGAACATGACACCAACTAACTTCTGGGTGATTCTTTCTATATAGATAGATAGAAAGATGAGATAGATAGATGATGGATAGATAGATTATATAAGAGATATATACACATATCTCCAATATATAATAGATATATAGACACATATATTTATTATATAACATTATAATATTATATAATTTTCATCTCTCTCTCCTGAGCTGCCCTAGCCCCTAATGGTATAGCTATAAGCACCAAGTTGAGGTCTGAGTAAATAGACTCAACAGACATAAGAGGCCTGGGCCTGGCACACATACTTGCTCTGCCACAGAGATGTAGGGAAATATGCCCAACCAATCACTGGACTCAATCTGTAAGAAGCTATGGATTTTATCTGTGTTTCTTGAGTGGAGGACATAGGCCAGAGGACATTAGCAATAAGTGACCAAATTAAAACCTTATGATGCAAAATAGATAGCTAGTGGGAAGCAGCCTTATAGCACAGGGAGACTAGCTCTGTGCTTTGTGACCACCTAGAGGGGTGGGATAAGGAGGGTGGGAAGGAGACACAAGAGGGAGGGGATATGGGGATATATGTATATGTATAAATGAATCACTTTGTTATACAGCAGAAACTAACACAACATTGTAAAGCAATTATACTCCAAAAAAGATGTTGGAAAAAAAAACCTTATGAACACTCAACGACTTACATCTATTTAGTACCTCACGAATACTACGTGATATTTAGGGTACCATGAATATTAGGTGCCTTCTGACCTTTCTGTTTTTTATATCTATTTTCAGCTCACACAGGCTCTGCTTACTACCTTACTTATCTACTATACTTTGCAAGCTACTTGCTTACACGTTATATGTCCACACCTAACACATCTTATGAGTTTTGCCTTTGTATTCCTCTTCTTATTCCCCTATATATACTCAAATATTTTCAAATAATTAGTAAAAAAAACTTCTGTAGCAATATTAAAAATTGTGCCATTGGGTTCAAAAGTGTATTGTGTATTTAAAATATTCAGAAGAAAATAGACAACCAGTTTAGCATGAGGTTTGTGGCAGAATTTGTATGTATAAAAACGAACAAACACAAACATTCCACAAAACAACGTAAGTAAAAAAGGTATTTCAATAGAGTGAAATAGCATTAGAAGGGTCAGAAAGAAGGTTGATTTTAATCAACAAATTAAAAGATATTGGTAGGGCTTCCCTGGTGGCGCAGTGGTTAAGAATCCGCCTGCCGATGCAGGGGACATGGGTTTGAGCCCTGGTCCGGGAAGATCCCACATGCTGCGGAGCAACTAAGCCCGTGGGTCACAACTACTGAGCCTGAGCTCTAGAGCCCGCGTGCCACAACTACTGAAACCCACGTGCCTAGAGCCCGTGCTCTGCAACAAGAGAAGCCACCGCAATGAGAAGCCTGCGCACCACAACGAAGAGTAGCCCCCGCTCGCCGCAACTAGAGAAACCCTGCGCGTAGCAACGAAGACCCAACACAGCCAAAAATAAAATAAATAAATAAATTTGTAAAGAAAAAGTAAAACATATTGGTAAGAGTTGTTATAATGGTCAGGATAAGCTGGGTTATGTTGTGTTCAAAACACCCTGAAATCTCACCCTTAAAATTACAAAGGCTTATTTCTCACTCACTGTTTATGTCCAACACGGATTCAGCTAGAGACAGATGTCTACATCTTATAACATCACCATCTTGATATACGGCTTTAAAGTTTATCATAGCAGGAGGTAGGTGAATGAAGAAACTGCATTAGCTTTCAAGGACGCTTCTACCCAGAAGTAACACACATCACTTTCATTCACATTTTATTGCCCAAAGCAAGTCATTTTGCCACACTTAGTTTCAAGGAGGTGTGTGGCAAGAAAGAAAGGAAAACTGAAAATCTTGGAAAACACTGGTAAAGCCTTTCTTGGTAATTATTAACACGAAAGCAACAATCAGAGATTTACCAAATTGAAAGGCAACGTGAAATAGTGAAAATTGGATACTATATCTATATGTACACGTACAGACATATGCATATATGTGTACACATATATAATATTCATATATATGCTACATCATACAGGGGGAGCTGAAGGCAACCTCGTCCCCAGTCATCAGAAAGGTTGGAATCAGGGCCTCCCTGGTGGCGCAGTGGTTGAGAGTCCGCCTGCCGATGCAGGGGATACGGGTTCGTGCCCCGGTCTGGGAGGATCCCATATGCCGCGGAGCGGCTGGGCCCGTGAGCCATGGCCGCTGGGCCTGCGCATCCGGAGCCTGTGCTCCGCAACGGGAGAGGCCGCAACAGTGAGAGGCCCGCATACCGCAAAAAGAAAAAAAAAAAAAAAAAAAAAAAAAAAAAAAAAAAAAGAAAGGTTGGAATCAAAATCATCTGCAGGGCTTCCCTGGTGGCGCAGTGGTTGAGAGTCCGCCTGCCGATGCAGAGGACACGGGTTCGTGCCCCGGTCCGGGAAAATCCCACATGCCGCAAAGCGGCTGGGTCCGTGAGCCATGGCCGCTGAGCCTGCGCGTCCGGAGCCTGTGTTCCGCAACGGGAGAGGCCACAACAGTGAGAGACCCGCATACTGCAAAAAAAAAAATAATAATAATAAAATAAAATAAAATACGAGGAGGACCTCCCCTCTTGTGTAAAACAGGGACAATACTATTAATAAGGTCCACACTCTTGGGTTTGTTTTGTGTATATTTTATTTTATATTTTTGTATAATACGAATCCGACCCTTCAAGAAAAGAAGTGTGAGTTTTATTCTGGGGCAAGCAGTCCTCGGAGAAGCCAGTGTCTGATTTCTGACCCAAGCAAGAAGAGGCTGAGAAAGCGCCAGCCCCACTTCTGAGGATGAGCGAATGAAGCTGCGGACCTCCACGTGGCCCAGCTTGGGAAAGCCTGGCACTGCGTTTCCTGTCTCACCTCCCCGTTGCACAGGCGGGGCCGTGCACACACCAGCGAGTGGGAAGAGGAGTGCGGGATTCCTAGTAAGTCCTTAGAAAGTGCACTATGCCTCTCTCTCCATTTCCCTCTTCTTCTGTAAGTTAGAAATGGTAATCTGGGCACTGCAACTCTCACTAACACGTTGTGAGTATCAAATGTGTACATGCATTTGAAAGGCATCTGAAACTGTTAAGAGCTGGTTTTGTCATTAATAACCTGTTTATTTTGGACATGGAAAACTTATGGTTACCAAAGGAGAAGGGGGGGGATTGGGAATTTGGTATTAAAAGTTATACACTATTATATATAAAATAGATAAACAGCAAGGACCTACTGCATAGCACAGGGAACTATATTCAATATCTTGTAATAATCTATTACGGAAAAGAATCTGAAAAAGAATATATGCATATGTATGTAAAAATGAATCATTTTGCTGTATACTTGAAACAGTGTAATCAACTATATTTCAATTTAAAAATGTTTATCGTGAATATTTAAATTAGATAGTCAATTTATATTTACAGGGTTTTTTTAAAAAATAAGTTATTTCTAGGGGAAATTTATATTTACATCATTCTTTTTAAAAGAAGTCATTTTCTGGGGCTTCCCTGGTGGCTCAGTGGTTGAGAGTCCGCCTGCCGATGCAGGGGACACGGGTTTGTGCTCCGGTCCGGGAAGATCCCACATGCTGCGGAGCGGCTGGGTCCGTGAGCCATGGCCGTTGAGCCTGCGCGTCCGGAGCCTGTGCTCTGCAACGGGAGAGGCCACAACAGTGAGAGGCCCACGTACCGCAAAACAAACAAACAAACAAAAAAAACAAGTCATTTTCTAATCTCATATATTCATTATGTATTTTATCCTTCAAGTAATCATATGTTGTGTAAGCATATTTCTTTGGGATTTCCTTTTGTAGCAAGCTCTCCCACCTGTGGATTTAAGAACATGAGAGGGTTTATTTTAAAAATTAAATCCTCTTAAGAGGAAAACATAACACTAAGTTTTTGGTGGTCAGCACACCAGTCATTAAACAAACTTCTGCTGATAAATGTTTATACTTTATTATTATAGCTTTTCATAACATACCAACATAGCACTGTAATTACATTGTTATCTATTTTCATAAAAATCTCAACACAGCTTGACAATTTCATAGAATTTTAGAATATTAAGCTCAAAAGGATCTCAGAAATCATTTAGACCATATTTAGATAAAATAACCAAGGCCCCAAAAGGTTAAGAGGCTTTTATAAGATTCTGTGGTTACCCCTGGCAGAATTGTGACTCTTAGAGTCACTTTACTAAATACTGAATTTTCAAAACCTTTATAAAGAAGCCTTCTCAATTTTACTTAGTAGAGAGAACATATACTATGGTGATATGTGGCTAGAGGGAAAAATATTTTACTTCAAAACTAAATAATACATTAAATTGAAACAATATACCCATAATTAAGTGGTGTTGCATTGAGCTTTAAACAATTAATTCCACAATATGTTAAAAAACACTATTTTAAAAAATAAAACATGAAGAGTATGCAGTGTAGCAAATACTACCTAAAGCAGCTAAACATACTGCATAGAATGTTTATCTTCCAAATCAGATATTCATTCAAGAAGGAAATTAGTGAAAATTGGCCACTAGCAGGTTTCTGTGTCCAAAAATCATCAATTATATAAAAATTTGTGTGCACACACACACACTCTGTAAAATAGCTGAGTCATCTTATGTCTAAGGTTTCTTTTAAAAGAGAACTACATGAAAAAATCAAAATATAAACATAATTTTTTATTATTTGAAATGTAACTATATTTGGGAGTATTATATTTTTTATAGCCAAGCTCTTTGGTTTTTAACTTGTCTCATATCTATTCAATGCTTTTGGTAAATAAGAGTAATTTTTTTCTTCTTTTGGAAAGCAGTAATTACTCATCTGCCACAAAATCAAGCTGGTGGAAAAAGAAAAGTATAGTATGAGATTTAATAAAACACAGTCTTAATAGAATTTGAGTTCCATGACACCAAAATAGAAATTAGGCATTCTATGTAACGAATTATACAGGATAAAACTCATATAATATATAAGCAACAGAGGGCAAAAAGGGGGAAATATTTTTATTTAATTTTATTCTTTGGCATAGAATACATAAGAAAACCCTTTATAGGAGCAACTCACAATATGTGAATCAATTTTATGTTGATCTATGTAGCCATGAAATACTGAGTTCAAATTTATCAGGTTCTACTATGCAAGGAACTCATCATTAAGCACTGCATTGATGGACAGAGAAACAGAAAATTACATGAGAGTTATGACTCCACTGGAGGGACTGGTGTGAGCAGCGTGGATGAGGCCCCCTCTTCCAAGGCTAAGTGGAGGCCTTCACAGAGCTGCGGCAATAGCCACCTTACATGGCTGGACCATGTGATGCCACATCTACTATCTCATCCATCTTCCCTCCTGTTGGGAATCTGATCACCAGGCTTTGCTGTGATCATAAGTGTAAAATATCTGACTCTTAGGATCTCTCATAGGATTTGAACCCATGAATGAACTCCAACACCTGCACAAAACTCATTTATGATACTTGATATCTGAGAGCTGTTTCATAACGAGTGTTAATTACTCACTCAAGAGAGAGGCATCAGTTCTGACATTGCTTCAAGCTTGACCATCAGGAACAAAGTTTCTGCACAACTTCATCTTCACGCCTCACAGCTTGGACTCTGCTTAGTTATAATTAAGTGTTGAACCCTCCATCTTTACGGAGGATTGATTGATTTAAAAAAAAAAAAGATTGCACAGGCTTTCCTTACTAATTGTAAAACTGTGCTTCAGGATATTGTGCCTTCTGTCATTAAATGCACTCCATCCAAGGACACACATGATCAATTTATGCTTTGGTTTAGTTAACAAAAAAAAAAAAAAAAAATCATCTGTATAGATGGATGTGCCTGCTTTCTGTTGTCACAAGATAAAAGCTGTGTTAATTTCTTTAGTCTTTAAATCTGAATGAAAACAACATCACATTTACTCATCAAACAGTATAATTCAATTCTGCTCCTGAAAACATTTCACTTTTTCTGGTAAATTTAAAGGTACCATTCAGGTTTGTTTTGTTTTGTTTTTTCATAAATTTATTTATTTATTTTTGGCTGCTTTGGGTCTTCGTTGCGGTGCACGGGCTTCTCACTGAGGTGACTTCTCTTGTTGCAGAGCACAAGCTCTAGGTGCGCGGGCCTCAATAGGTATAGCACGCGAGCTCAGTAGCTGTGGCACATAGACTCTAGAGCGCAGGCTCAGTAGTTGTGGCGCAGGGGCTTAGTTGCTCCGCGGCATGTGGGATCTTCCTGGACCAGGGCTCAAACCTGGCGAATTCTTAACCACTGTGCCACCAGGGAAGCCCACCATTCAGTTTTATATTTCCAATACACATTCTTGAACTCTTATCAGATCTGTAAACTTCCCATGGCTAACTCCAGCCACACTGGCCTCTGGCATTTCTCCAATCAGCCAAGCATGCTCTTACCTCAAAAGCGTTTGCATTGAATGTTTTCTCTTCTTATGATATTCTTTCCCCAGGTATCTTCTTCCTGATTTTATTCAGGACTCAGTTCAGATGTTACCTCCTCTAAGAAACCTTCACTGGTAAAACCATTGAAAATAATGCCTCAAGTCACAATCTATTTCCTTGAATTCTTTATTTATTCCATGTTAGTTATCATTACCCACCACTGAAACAACCAGTAAATCCAGTCAATTTTGCCATAAAACTATCAGCCAATTTCATGAAACATCCAACCTTTCACTCCTGGCATCATAAAAACAGAAAAGAAAACAATGGATTACTTTTTAAAGTTTATTTTGACTTTGGGAAGACAGAATGTGATCGGCATTACCTCCAAACTCTCTCTTTGAAAGAACATTTTGTGAAAACGTTATCAAGCATAGTATGTGAAATTCACAGTTGTATTATGTGGGAAACTCAGGGAGATAATTTTCAGAGAGAAATACATGCCCTTCTCACATATTTTGACACAGAACTGTTTTTTCAAATGCTAAATATGCTTATACCACATCTAAAAATCTCATTTCTAACATACTCATCCCGCTCATATCATTCAGAGATAATTTGTTGGAAAATCTTGCTCTTTTTGGTTGAACTCATAAACAATTTGGACAGTATATTGAAATGTTCATATCCTCTTTTTGACATGAGTGTTAACAGAGGAATATGTGGAGTCCAAAACCCAGAGCTTGAGTCTTGGTCCCATCCTTTACTGTGTCTGTGATTTTGAGTTAGTTATTCAGTGCTATATCTTCAGTGCGCTCATCATTACAAAAAGAAAAAAAAAGAGCAGACATTTTTGAGATACTTCATAAAATGAAGTTATCTGAAAACTGGGAATTTATTAGTAATCTAAAATAAATCTTGAACAAATTTTATACTGCGGTTGATGGATAGAAATGATTTGGATACAAATGATGACCTATAACTGGCAACAACTATTTATTTAGGCGCAAAGTCATATACTGGGTATTTTGCCACAATATAAGACCGTAAGATTTTTGGAGGGGTTAATATGTTTCTCAAGTCCCTATGTTACTACCATATACAGAGGTGTAATATAAAAGGAAGAATCTGTTGCATATCCAAAGAATATTGGCTGATACAATAAAATAAATATATATGGTTATTTATTTACATAAGACTTCCCTTAAAATAGCTTCACAACCCCAATATTCATGTAGCAGTTACACCAGGGACATTCCAAACAAGTAAGGGAATTATTTTTGTTTTATAAGTTTTGTCACTTATAGTCCAGCTGATGTCTGTCAACTTGCCTAAAATCACCTGATAGATCAGTGATAGATTAAAAATAAAAATAACTGAAAAGAAAACAATTGATGCTTAGCATAAGTTTTAGGACAGAAATTTAATTTTTCAATCACATTTAACACTAATTCTCTTTACAAATATACTTACGACGTCAGTATATTTGTAAATGCCTACCTTCTAGCATGACCCTTTCCAGTGTCCAGTGTCACACATGGCATAGCGACCGTCTGTGAGATGACACTCCCCTGCTTCCTTCCCCCTCTTCAGAGCATACTCGAACCATCACAGAGTCACTCTCAGCACTTCTGGTGCTGTTGTGGTGAGATAATGAGCCTTTCTCTTCGGATATAAGAATTTTACTCACAGATTATGCTGTGGCTTTCAGGCAGGCAAAGCTGACTGCTTCTCTAACTGGGATAATTTCAAGGAAACTCATACATTAAAGAGAAGATGTGATCTTTTGGTGGACACATCTAGCTTAAAGGATGGTCTCATGATGCAATTTATTAACCTCTTTTCACCTTTTTCAATATACCCCTGTTAGGAGTCTTCAGAACATTAGCATTTGCCCAAGGGTAATCACTTTTCGAGTTTGGCTTGATAATCAATTCTACCACGAACAATATTAAGATTAAAATAATTGAAATTCAGCTTCATAGGTACCTTGTGCATTGGTACTTTTTCCATGCTATTTAATGTTGTGATTTTCCATTTTCATCTCTTACACTAAAAGAGAATGAGCTGATGTAACGTGAAACAATTAAGATATTTTCTTACATGAGGGCTAACTACCTCATAATTTTCTTGTAGCTATAGCTTCCTCTATTTGGGTAACCTATGGAAAACCATCTTCTGCTATTTGCTTGCCTTTGCCTTTATCCAAACTACGAAGGAGGCAAAGCTGATGTTCCAAATCTGATCAGATGTCACTATCAAACCTCTCCCTTCCAGAACTCCATGACAGGTAGCTGATTTAGTCATGTTGCCTCCCCATTACTGAGGACTACCAACATCAAGGCAAGCAAAACTTCAAGATTTCAGTCTTTCCTGTCTCCTTCTCTCACCATTGCAAGTTACCTTGCCCTGTGTTCCATTTTCTCCAGATCCTTCTTCATCTTAAGAAATTGAGAAATTCATTGCTCCAAGGTAACAAAAACTAATGATACCCCACCCAAGAAACACATATTACTAGATGCCTTTAATGTGACAACTAAAATAAAGTTCAAAAATAGAACCGCAAGAGTAGGAGAAGTTCGGGAAGGGAAATGTGTGTGTGGTGGTTACAGGGGGCTCCTCAGTTGTCTTTGAACCACACTGTGTATGGCTGACTAACCTGCTGGAACACAGATTGGCCTAATTTATTTAGCTTGAACTCTGAAGATAGTTCACCAGGATATAGGAAAGCAGTAAGACCTTTTATGATTACCACATGGCATAAATTTCCCAATATCCCCTTTTGATTTTGAATAATCTCGTCTATGAGCCCAATGAACCTAACTCATAAGTTGATGTATTTCCATTTTTGTTTCAGAACAGATATTATGGAAAACATTACTAAACTGATGATTCACCACCAGATTCTTGCATTACATTATTACTGGAAAATATCAATGGCCATTTTCTCATATGGAATCATAAAAATGTTGGAAGTGAAAAGACCTCAGATCACTTAAAGATTCATTGACCCCCTTAGAAAAAAAATATTTGCTTGATTTACACTTCCTTGAAAGAGTCTTAGTTAATATGTTCTTAAAAATTTTAATAATCTGTCTAGTCATTTAGTAATGTGTTTATAAATTAAGCTGACTCAGCTTTTTGAGTTCAGTTACTTGCCTTTTTTTCATTTTATTTTATTTTATCTTATTTTTTTATTGGAGTATAGTTGCTTTACAATGTTGTGTTAGGGTTACTTGCCTTTTTAATAAAATCTATCTCTGATAGACTGAAAGAAGGAAGGAAATATTGAAAGCTAAAAATGCAGATAAAATAAAAATGTCTTGAAATCTATTTAATAGTCAAATAAATTAATAATCTAACGGTTAATATGATCATTTTCAGTATTGATCATCTTACAAAATCAATAATATATTAAGTGAAATTAAAGCATACACACTTTTTTTTGTTTTTGTTGAGTCAGTCCATAAATATTTAGTGAACAGTCCCTGATATTGTTTTAGGTGTGGGGGATATAGCAGTATAAAAAATACCCTGTCCTTGAAGGTTACCTTTATTCAGCAGGATATACCAAAAGTGAACTAGCAAACTAAATAAATAAAATTAATAGAATGTTAAATGATCAAGCCATGGGCAAAAATAAGGCAGGGAAGGTGGGTAGGATGTACCAGGGAATGAGAACTTAGTTGCAATTTTAAGCACTGTGGTGTGGTAAGTTCTTAATAAAGAAGATGACGTCTGAGAAAGACCTGAAGGGTATAGGGGACAAATGATGTAGATGTGTTGGCAAAAAGCAGTTCCTTGTACAAGCAGCTGAAACAGAGGGTGAGAGTTGGGAGATGAAGTCAGAAAAGCAACTAAGGACTGGATGTTGTTAGGCTCTGGGGCATTGTAAGGTCTTTGGTTTGATGAGTAAGATGGGAACACAGAATTTTGAGCAAAGGAGTAACATGGTCTGACTTGTGTATTAACAGGATAACTCTACCTGCTGTTTTGAGAAAATATGACATGCAGCAAGGGTAGAAGCAGGAAGACCAGGTAGGAGGCTAGCACATTAATCCAGGAGAGAGATGGTGGTAACTTCTTTAAGGAAGAGTCAGTGATGTCTCCAACACTTCCGACTGAACAACTGAAAGAATATACTTCCCATTAACAAGACTAGAAAAAGGGAACAGGAGTAACAGGTTTGAGGTTGGAAGATCAGGATTTCAGTTTGGGATGTGCTAATTTTGAGCTTCTTAGAAATCGAAGTGGAGGTGTAGACTATCACATATTCAGGTGACGGCAGATGGATACAGGTGCTGGAAACTGGGAGAGGTGCCAAGCAGGAGGGTCATAGGCAAATAGATGATATTTCAACCTGTAAGGCATGACACAATCACCAAGAGTTGAGTTTAGATAGAAAAAAGGAGCTAGAATTCTGAGTCTCAGCACTCCCTGCAGTCTAGAGATCTGAAAGATTCAAAGAAACCAGGCGAGGGGAGGGAGAAGGAACTTCCAGTAAGGTAGGAGAAAAACTAGGAGAGTGATGTCCTGGAAATCAAGTAAAGAAAGTGCTTCAAAGAAGAAGAGATGACCCACTGTGTCAAATACTAAGTGTATGTCCAGTAAAAGGAGAACTGAAAATTGGCCATTGGATTTTGAAACGTGACATTGTTGGCTCTGACTAGAGAAGTGTTGGATTTTTGGGGGTGGATTCAAAAGCACACAGGATGACTTAATTATAATTATATTGTTATAACAAAAACACTTAATTTTTTGGTTATTCTGCTATTAGACAAGTTGAATATGAAATTTATTTGAGAGAAAAAAATAAGCGAGAATAGCCAGGAAAATACTAAAAACAAAAAGAATTAGGTCTTGACATTGGTCTTAGTAATGATTATTTAAAATTGATACCAAAAGCAAAAAAAAGTAAGTGGGACTACATCAATAAAAAGCTTCTTCACAGCAAAGGAAATCATCAACATACTGATGGGAGAAACTATTTGCAAATCATGTATCTGTAAGGGGTTAATATCCAAAATATATAAAGAACTCATATAAATCAATAACAAAAAAAAATAAACAACCCAATTTAAAAATGGGCAGAAGACCTGAATAGACATTTTTCTAAAAAAGACACAGATGGTCAACAGGTACATGAAAAGATGCTCAGCCTCATTTGTCATCAGGAAAATGCAAATCAAAACCACAATGAGATCTCACCTCACACCTGTTAAAATGGCTACTATTAAAAAGACCAGAAATAGCAAGTGCTGGCGAGGATGTGGAGAAAAGGCAACACTTGTGCACTGCTGGTGGGAATATAAATTGGTGCAGCCACTATGGAAAACAGTATAGAGGTTCCTCAAAAAACTGAGAGTAGAGCTACCATATGATTCAACAACTCCACTTCTGGGTATTTATCCAAAGAAAATGAAAGCATTAATTTGAAAGGATATACACACTCCCATGTTCATTGCAGCATTATTTACAATAGTCAAGATATGGAAATAACCTAAGTGTCTATTGATAGATGAATGGATAAAGAAGATGTGATATGTATATATATGGTATATATACTATATATATCAAATATATAATATTGCATATATATACACACAATGGAATATTATCCAGCCATAAAAATAAGGACCCCAAGGTATTATGCTAAGTGAAATAAGTCAGACAGAGAAAGACAAATACCATATGATCTCTTTAATATGTAGAAGGAATCAAAAAAAGAAAAAAAAAAAAAGGGCTTCCCTGGTGGCGCAGTGGTTGAGAGTCTGCCTGCCAATGCAGGGGACATGGGTTCGAGCCCTGGTCTGGGAAGATCCCACATGCTGCAGAGCAACTAGGTTCGTGAGCCACAATTACTGAGCCTGCGCCTCTGGAGCCTGTGCTCTGCAACAAGAGAGGCCACGATAGTGAGAGGCCCACGCACTGCAATGAAGAGTGGACCCCACTTGCTGCAACTAGAGAAAGCCCTCGCACAGAGACGAAGACCCAACACAGCCATAAATTAAAAAAAAAAAAAAAAATAGCTCATAGATACAGAGAACAAATTGGTGGCTGCCAGGCCAGATGGGGTGGGGAATGAGCAAAATGAGAGAAGGGTGTCAAAAGATATAAACTTTGATTTTTTATAAATTAAATAAGTCCTGGGGATGTAATGTATAGCATGGCAACTATAGTTAATAACACTGTATTGCATGTTTGGAAGTCGCTAAGAGAGCAGCTCTTAAAAGTTCTCATCACAAGAAAACCATTCTGTAACTATGTGTGGTGATGGGTGTTAACTAGACTTATTATGGCAATGACTTCCCAATATATACAAATATTGAATCATTATGTTGTACACCTGAAACTGATATAATCTTCTATATTAATTATATCTCCATTAAAAAAAAGCAATTGGGGGTTAGGAAGTAGCTGGCTGTGTCAAATATTAAAACATATTATATAGCTTCTGTAATTAAAATGGTGTGGCATTAGAGCATGAATAAGCAAGTAGGCCAATGGAAGCAAATTGAAAACACAGAAATAGAATCAATATCATATAAAAAGTTAGCACATGATAAAGGCTGCATCTTAAATCATTGGGGAAAATATGGACATTTTAATAAATGGTATTGAAATAACTGCACAGCAAAATAATAGAATATAAAATTGAATCTGTTCCTGTATACTAAGATAGATTCTAAATAGATGGAATATTTAAATGTAAAAAATATAATTATTCAAGTATTACAAGAAAACATGGCTAAATTCTTCTATAACTTGGGGCTGGAAAAAGCTTTTCTAACTCTACTCAAAATCAAGATGCAATAAGAGAATGATTCATAAGTTGGACTAAATAAAATGTTAAATTTAAATAAATTTTAAATTCCGTACTCTTGTGTATGGAAACATTTTATATTATCATGATCAAGATAAAAAAAAATGAAAACCCAGAAAAATATTTTTAACTTTTTTTAACTTATATGTCATATATTCAACTTATAGGATATTTTATCATTGATAAGGTTTTTTATAAATATTTATTTATTTATTTATTTGGCTGTGTTGGGTCTTAGTTGCAGCATGCAGGATCTTCACTGGGGCATGTGGGGTATTTTCCCTGTGGCGCGCAGGCTTCTCTAGTTGTGGCACAGGTTCCAGAGTGAGTGAGCTCAGTGTAGTTGCAGCGTGTGGGCTTAGTTGCCCAGCGGCGTGTGGGAAATTAGTTCCCTGACCAGGGACTGAACCTGCATCCTCTGCATTGGAAGGTGGATTCTTAACCACCCAACCACCAGGGAAATCCCTGATAAGGTATTAATAGTCCTAATATTTAAGTAGCTTAAAACAGAAGGAACAACCAACAGTCAGGTAGAAAAATGGGCATGATATGTGAACAATTTGTGGAAAGAGAAACACAAATGGTCCTTAAACATGTAATAAGATGTGCAATTGATCTTGAGCAATCATAATGGAAAATGAAATTTTAAAACTGCTCTGAGATATCATTTCTCCTCTATCAGTCTGGGAACAGTTTGAAAGTCAGACAACAGATTTTTGTTAAAAAGAGCTCAGTATAGTATTGCAGGTAGCGGCAAAAACTTGGAGGCTATACAAATGTCCTCCAGTCAAATTTTGTCCTTTAGTTAAATTTTGATTCATTTATTCAATGGAATAGAATGTGACCATTCAAAGGACAAAAAAATATATAAGCAAAATATCTGGATTTCTACCTTTAAGTGCTATTTTAGTCAGACTTTTCTGTTTGATTACCTGACCCAGGAAAAGGCATAATTTTTTAAAGAGTGTTTTAAATAAAATCAATAATCACCACTAAAAGCCAATATATGCTTTTTTTTAGGCTTTTTAAACACCACCTATCACTCTAAAATCTTCTAAATAACTGCTGCACTTAAGTTTCAGTGATGTATACAAAGCCATGTGTGGAGCCTCTAAACAAAGTTAACCAAACACAGTGAAAGTGCAAAGTGACAGAGTTATTCATGATGTGGAAATTTCAATCAGATGAAGAAGAACCTTGATTAGGTTAGAGACCTGAATCTATAAGTTACATTCAACAAGATGAAAATCAACATTGCCAGGAGTATTACAATCAGTAACCCAGGGATTCAGTAACTAGCTGGGGGTGGGGGGGTGGGGGGGTGGAGAAGAGAGAAGTAGTCAAGTCATCAACATTTGTCTTCTTAATGTCAATCTTACCAGCACATTTTCTTGAAAGGAAACACTAACTAAGAAACATTCATATTACAAAGTCATGCGTTTTTAGTTCAGCTTGAAATTCTGCGTTAGAAGTATGACAAGGGGGCCTCCCTGGTGGCGCAGTGGTTGAGAGTCCGCCTGCCGATGCAGGGGATACGGGTTCGTGCCCCGGTCTGGGAGGATCCCATATGCCGCGGAGCGGCTGGGCCCGTGAGCCATGGCCGCTGGGCCTGCGCGTCCGGAGCCTGTGCTCCGCAACGGGAGAGGCCACAACAGTGAGAGGCCCGCATACCGCAAAAAGAAAAAAAAAAAAAAAAAGAAGTATGACAAGGAACGTGAGAGTCTGGCATAAAAAAAATCAAGTGCTATCACTCATTCATTAATAAACCATCTGATTGGTTTATCTATCGTACCAACGGTCAAGCTTTGCACTAGGGACTGGGTATTTGAAGTTCCCTGTTGTTGACAAATGATTATAAATCAGTGTGATAAGTTCTATATAAAAGTACATTTAAAAGACTAGGAAGAAAAATTAAGACTGTTAAGAATGACTTCATAAGGCAGAGTGTGTGAGCTGTGTCTTAAGGAATGTTTCCTTCCTTAATCTATTCCATAACCAGATGGAAGAGAGGAAGAATGTCCATGCAAATAGATTAGCAAGTACAAGGGTATAGAGCATGATATTACGTGCTCTATTCAGGAAATGCAAAACAGTTCTGTGCTAGCAGCATTAACTGCAGTGAAAGTGGGTGCAGATGAGGCTGAAGTGTACCATGAAGCCACTGGTGAAGGCTTTCACTTCTACCGGGCTAAAAAAATTGTGAGCTATCTGGAGGAGGATGAGAGACCACCTCCAGGATTAGCAGGATGATAATTTATTTGAGTTTTACGAAGAGAACTCTAAGGCAATATTATAATTGGATTGGAGAAGTGAGACACTAAAGGTTTTTTCCTAATTATCTGTTAGTCAACAGATCTTGGTAACTAATTGGGTGTTTAAGGTAAAGAAGAGGGAAAAGTCAAGGATGACTCAAGTTTCTTGTAAATTAGTGTTAGATGCCAGGAACATCCAGGAGATGCTCAGATGACAGTTGAATATAGGAGTTTTAAGCTTGAGATAGAAGTAAAGGCTAAAGACACAAATCTTGGAGTAAACAACTTGCTGGTGATAAAAAAACTATGGGGGAAGAGGGTCAACTGTATAGTGATGGATGGTAACTAGACTTGTGATGGTGATCATTTTGAGGGTATACACATACCCTACAAATCATAATGCTGTACACCTGAAACATATAATAAAAAATGTTTTTTAATTATGGGTGAGGATAGATAATATTGACAAGAAAAACTATGGCAAATACAAAAGTAAAGAGTTCCAACAGCAGAATAGAACTTTGGGTCACTGGTGTTTAAAGGACAAAGGGAGGTAATCTAGAGAGAGGTGGAGAATCTGTGTCATAGATACCAAGGGAAGAGAGAATTTTATGAAGTACACATTACTGTCAACTGCTTTACCCTAGTCATGAAAATAGGGACTAAAATGTTTCCATTGCAAACTTAGGGACCTTTTAAGAAGAGTCAGTGGTTGACGGGGGAGTAAAATTTTATTTCAGTGAGTTAAAAGTAAGTGGAAGAAAAGCAAGTGAAGATAGTGCATGATACATTTCTTGATAAATTGCATTATGAGGAAATGAGAGGGCTTCATCTATATTTTAAGGTTGAGTTCTCCTCTAGTTTTACAACAAAATATTGTCATACTAAAACACAGTTGAAATATTTAACTTGCTTGCTTCATGTGAATAGGTTGACATAGTGGAAAATAGAAACAAAATGGTCTTTAACTACCCTCTTCTTCAAAGTGAGATGAGAATTAGAATCGATTAGTCACTTAACATGAGCCCAAATACGTTTACCAGAAAAATCAACTTACTACACTGTAATATCCACAAAGATTCTGAGACCTTTGAGAAGCCCTTCTCTGGTTTTCTCCCAAGAACTTTCCTTACCCTGATCTGTAAGAAGCTTAATTCTTCCACTAATGTGCTCCTTTTAAGCTCTGGCACAGACTTTAGGAAAATTCCCAATTTGACCACAAAAACTTCCTCACTCCTTCCCTCCCTCCCTCCCTCTTTTTTTTTTTTTTTTTTTTTCCTTTTTTCAGACTTTAGGCTGAACCACATTTATTTTAAACACCAATCTTTTACCCTTTCTCAAAGTCCTCAACCCCTGAAATTCCTACACCTTCTCCTTTTCCTGTTTTCTTTCATTTCTGTTTTCAAGGAAATGGCTTATCACTGGACTGTTCCCTAAGTTCCTGCATCTAGCCTGGGTTTACTTCTGGTTCCCATGTCATTTGCAAAGCAGAGATGATTGATATTTCCTGAGACCAAGCATGGTTAAGCCTTTCTTGTTTCAGGTCCCAATTTCCCTCATTCCTTAAATGCTTCAAGCGCCTTGCTAAGGAAAATAGCCCTTGAGAATTCTAATTATTAAAATGTTACCACATATTCTACTTAACTTTTTCAACATCAGTGCAAAGTATTTGTCTCACTAGATTTCAAGCAGAAATTATAAAAAATATTAAATTGTCCTGCTCTTTCTTAGATCATATGATTTACTCTCTGTATCTTGAAGCTTCCCTCCTTTCCAAGTGAAATCTCTCCATTTGAAGGGTGACTCAGCAAGCATAAGCTGAAACTTCTACTCCTAGGATCCAGCATATGTGTTTTAAAGAATATGCACAAGCACAACTTAGGGCCTTTAAACTATTTAAGTGAAAGTAGTTTGTAGAGGAAAATAATATATAAAACTGGATCAGTTAACTATTGCTGTATAACAAACCACCAATCGTGGCTTAAAACAAGAAAGATTTTACTTGCTCATGAACAATTTTGGTTGAGCACAGATGGAAGGGTCCTCTGCTGACTTCTCCTGAGATCATCTGATGGTTCAGCTGGGGCTGGAAGATCCAAGATGGCCTCAGACACGTATCTGGCAGTGTGCACTGGATGTTGCCTAGAGTGCCTTTGTTCTCTTCCACATGGTGTCTCATCCTCCAGGAAGCTAGACAGTGATTCTCCCTATAATGGCAGACATGTTTCAAGAGAGCAAGAGTGGAAGTAGCAAGAATTCTTAAGGTCTAGGGTTGGAAATCACCCAACGTCACTTTCACCACAGCAAATCTCAAGGCCAGCCCAGATTCAAGGAATATAGGTTCCACCAATTGTGGGAGAAATGGTAATATTGCATTGAAAGGAATCATAGATGAAGAGCAGTGTGATTCACTGGAGTTTAGATTAACATTTTCACATGGTAGGAGTACAAATAATAATAAATGATAATAATTATTGCTATTATCGTTATTATGTAGTATAATAGCTAATGTTTATTGAGTTCACTGTGGTCTGAAATCTTTGTGTGGATTATCTTTTTTAATGCTCACAACAACGCTACTAGGAAAGTGTTGTTATTACCTTCAATCAAAAGATGAGGAAACTAAGCCTTAGCAGGAACAAATAATGTAGCCAAGATTGTATGGATAGGCGAAGAGAGATTACAAACCAGTTATGCCTGAGAACTGAACCCATCATTTTGGCTTCCAAACCATACAGCCTTAGATGATGACATTCATGAGGAATGTGATGTGAATGGTTTTATCTAACTCCAGGCAAGAATATTCACTCACCGAAGTATGAGTCTTTTATCTATTGTTTTATACATTTTTCCTTAGATATTAGTTTAGATTTTGAAAGTCCTGAAGGTGTACAGAGGGGATTTGTTTTCATCTCAATTCCAACATATTTTGAGCCATTTTATCACTCCATGGGGAGAACAGATTGTTGTTTTAGCTTTGACTTAGTATTTTTAAAAAAACACAAAAAATTGGCTTACTAGGTAAAAATATTATAAACATTCACCTGGGGACATCTCCTTTGGCAGAAAAACTGTTTGTAGGATCCAATTCCCACTAGCTCAGTTGAGATTAATGATATAGGAAAGGTTTGAATGCTATAGGTGGCAAGAATGGGTGATTGAAGAGCAAAGCTGTGCAATTCAATCTACTCCGCATCTCATGGTCAACTTATAAGTTTACAGAAAAAGAAAAAAGGGAAGGAAGAAGGAAAAGAAGAGAAAGAAGAAAAAAATTAATATTTCCTACTTTTTTTTTTTTTCTTTTGCAGTACACGGGCCTCTCGCTGTTGTGGCCTCTCCCGTTGAGGAGCACAGGCTCCGGACGCGCAGGCTCAGCAGCCATGGCTCATGGGCCCAGCCACACCGCGGTATGTGGGATCTTCCCGGACCGGGGCCCGAGCCTGTGTCCCCTGCATTGGCAGGCGGACTCTCAACCACTACGCCACCAGGGAAGCCCCCCTACTTTCAATATATGGAATTATATGTGATTTTTTGCCTACTTTTTATATTTATCTTTGTCTTTACTTTTATTACAAAGTGCATGTGTTACCAAAAAACTGTTATAATGTGTCTCGCGTTGATAGGAATTTGTATACAAAGCAAATAATACACTTCCTCTGAGCACCAGTTCTAAATGAAAGGTGGGCTCCAGTTTTACCTTTGGGTGAGGGGCATGTGGAAAGAGAATGATTGCTGGACAGGGAACTCTAGGAGAGGAAAAGGTAGATTCCTGTGTTTCCAGATTCTACCAGCCTGATCTTCCCCAGTGGGATCAACGAAGGGGTACCATCTGATCTGACAACTCCTCGAATTGTCTCAGACACCCCAGAAGCCCAACCAGGAGAAGAATACAGAACTGTCCCAGGTAGCACCAAATTTAATTTGGATCAGGCTGTCACACGGTCTCACCTTGGTCATTTTACTAACTGCACAGTGGCATGATTCTACATTTTATTAGATAGATTTTGGTGGAGGGCACTACTTTACAAGTTATAACTGAGTTTAACTCTGTTTACATACTCATAAGAAAATGTATGTGAAAAAATATGTATGCAAAATAATAAGTGTTTATAATAGTAACAGAAACTAAAAAGTATCTACTGCAGTGGAGTCTGCTGGTTGTCCCCTAATGTCCATTTTCCCTTCTTCCATATTAATAGAAGGCTAGACTTTTAGCTGATTCATAGTGTCCCAGAATAAAGGAAATATTTCTCTGGCTCTCTTGCCATTGAGGGCTGGCCATGTGACACCTTATTCTGGCCAGTGGGAAATGGCAGGATACAAGTGGAATTATTCTGTGTCAGTTTCCAGAGGCCTTGTTTGTAAGATATCTGGATATTCTCCTTATCTCCTTCTTGTGTACCTTTTCCTCAGTCTTCCTGGGATGCAGATATGTCAGCTGCCACTCTTGCAGTTATTGTGAGCCATGAGGACCGGAACTGACAGGACAATGCAGAGGAAACTGAGACCCTAAGACTGTTTGGGAAAGCTGACCTACCAGCACCTTGTGACACACGTTCATGTGAGAGAGAAATAAATCTCCCTCATATTTGTCACTATTACTTTGAGTCTCTTTTACTTTCAGCCAAATCTAGTCCTAGGTGGTATATCTAGGAATCAAAATAATAAGAAATGTAAATGACCTATGTAAAACACACTTTATTTAATGAAGGAGATAAATAAAAACTTGAATCAGTAGACAATTATGTTAATTGTCTGGTTGAGAATACTCAATATTATAAAGATTTAAATTCTCGGGGCTTCCCTGGTGGCGCAGTGGTTGAGAGTCTGCCTGCCAATGCAGGGGACACGGGTTCGAGCCCTGGTCTGGGAGGATCCCACATGCTGCAGAACAACTAGGCCCGTGAGCCACAACTACTGAGCCTGCGCATCTGGAGCCTGTGGTCCGCAACAAGAGAGGCCGTGACAGTGAGAGGCCTACACACCACGATGAAGAGCGGCCCCTGCTCGACGCAACTAGAGAAAGCCCTCGCACAGAAATGAAGACCCAACACAGCCAAAAATTTAAAAAAAAAAAAAAAAAATTAAATTCTCCGCAAATTGACCTATAAATTGAATGCAAACACAATCAAAATCTAAATTGGATGTTTAAATGGATCTTAAGGTGATTCTGAAGTTCATCTGGAAAATTAAATGTAGAAGAATACTCCCTAAAATGTGAGAAAAAGGATGATGAGTAGCAACTTGTCCTTTAGTACACCAAAATATATTATAAAATATATTAATTAAAATAATGTGTTATTAGCACAGAAATTATAACATACATAATAAAACAAAATATCCAATTATATATGCGTATATATTCATATACTCTATATGAATATAAGCAGGTAGCATATATATATGTACATATATATACACACACATGCATGGGACAATATATATATATATACGTGTTTATATTTATATATGTGCAAACTGCTAACATTCATGTGTAGTATGTGTATAAATATATAGTACATGTAAAGATATATAAACATATGAAAATATCTATATGTTAGTACTTTTAAAGCAGAAATGTCAAATGAGTGATGTTGAAGAAATTAGATGTACTTTGGGGGAAAAAATTGATTTATATTTTATTTCATATAATTTTCAAAAATAAATTCCAGGTAGATTTAAATATACAAATGTAAAAAAATCAAAACACAAAAAGCTAAAAAAACAAATTAGTAGGGAATACAGGGTATTATTTTTTAATATAATTCTAGGTTAGAAGAAATTTTCTAAACAATTCTCAGAAGTCATAAGAGAAAAGTAAATTATTTCATTGTATATAAATTAAAATTTTTTTTTCAGTAAATGGTATAGTAAAATTAAAATACAAGCAAAAAATTTGGGGAAAATATTTTCAACATATAGTTTGTGTAAGAGATAAATGGTAAATTTTCATAATATATGAAGAGTTCTTACAAATCCAATAAAAATGGGTGAAATTTCCAAAGAATTAGCAGAAAAAGAAATGCAAATAACCTGTAAATATAAAAATATACAACTATATTTAACATTTTAGTAATCAAAGGAATTAAAAACAACAAAAAAATAAGATACCAACTTTTGGAGTATTTAATTGCAAAATTTTAAAAGATACATAAAATTTGGTGTTGAAATGGGTGTAGTATACAGGAACTCCTATACACTACGGATGGAACTAAAAAAAGACAACCTGGGGCTTCCCTGGTGGTGCAGTGGTTGAGAGTCTGCCTGCCGATGCAGGGGACATGGGTTCGTGCCCCGGTCCGGGAGGATCCCACATGCCACGGAGCGGCTGGGCCCGTGAGCCATGGCCGCTGAGCCTGCGCGTCTGGAGCCTGTGCTCTGCAACGGGAGAGGCCACGACAGTGAGAGGCCCGCGTACCGCAAAAAAAAAAAAAAAAAAAAGACAACCTGTAATATCTTTCAATATTTAGAATATGCATAACTTTTGGCCCAAGAGTTCCACTTCTAGGAAGGTATCTTACAAAAAGCATAGCCTATGCATAGAGATAAAGAAGGATCATAAAACTACAAACTAAAGTGTAGCATCTACTCCTGGAAACAAGCTGGTGTGTGAGCAGTCCCAGTGGTCTGTGACAGTAAGGATCACCAAGATCTCCCTATCTCAGGCTCTTCCCTGAAGGTCCAAATCCATTTTCCTCCAAATCCAAAGTTTATTTATTTTTATTCTCCTAGGGGATGTCATCTCAACAAAAGAAAGATTCCCAGCCCTAACCATGTTTTGAATTTAAAGGAAAAGCTTGGTTATTACTGTGAACTATCTTAGTATTAAAATAAATCTAAATGACAGCAAAATTATATTCACAGTTTTAATTGTATAAAGTATTGTCAGGGTATTTATCAGTGGGTTAGAGATCAGAAAAACTGCAAATTCTACTATAAATGTCCTAGTAATGTATACTGATAATGTACATTGGAGAAATGGTTTAATTTATTCATATGTAACAAAATATCACTTATTTTATATATCAGAAAATTATAGAACAGAAAGGTCTAGAAGCTTTTAGTTAAAGTTTCAAGATACCTTAACTAAAAAAAGAAAAAATATCCAATTATTTTTATTACTACAATAAATATTGGTCTTATTTTAGACTGCCTTATCAAATTGCCCTATTGATCACTGAAATATTTGCCACCTGTTATTTAAGAGTCTTACAAATATTTTATCTTATTTAACCATTGAGTTCCAATTACTCAAAAAGATATTCACTTTCTTACTATATAAACAAGGAAATGAATGCTTGAAAAAGAAAGTGCTTATCCAGTTAATTGTTATCCATGTAAGAATCCAATATGACTTCAGAGAAATAGCATGAAACAATGGATAAGAATCAGAATCCTGACTCTGTCTACCAGCTATGTGAACATATACTGTTTACCTAACCTCTTTGACAACTAGTTAAGTTTTTAAAAATGTGAGTGAATTGCTGTGTATGCAGTTGGCCTTTGCAAAATATCATGCTTTCTTTCCACTAAATGTGCCAATAGGATTTGGGGAGATGGGGCTTAAGTCATAGTTTATAGAACCCTTTTTTGATCATTTATAGAAGCAATAATTTAGAAATTCTATTTGATTCAATAATCATAAAATAATCTAGATTGAAATTTCTATACCCTGACACAATGTTACTAAATTAGAATTATAAGGGATAATTACCAAAACTCTATACAAACATCTTCCCAGGTAATTCTGATCATCAGCCACTGAGGTAAATACTATCTTAAATGTTTTAGTAAATACAAAGAAGCAAGTTTAAAATAAATGGCAATAAAATTCAGCAGAGTTCAAATGAGAAGAATAAACTATGAGAAATGGTACACTTTTATTTGGATCTTCTTAAGTCTAAAGTCTCTTCATTTTAGCCATATGTCTATGTTCTAATTTTTTACAGTGTATATTAATATCCATATATTAAGAGTAAATAAATGTCATTCTTGGCAAGTATTGACAACATTTTACTTTTATTCAAAGAGACAATCTTTGCAACATTTTACTTTTATTCAAAGAGACAATCTTTGCAATCTAGTATGATCATTACAAACTCCTAAAGAGCAATCTTCTTTTCTATCTGGTCAAAAATATTGCTTGCTGAATAAATCTACATTTTGCATTACAAGTTGCTTTGCTATTTGCTTCATCTTGCTTAGAACTCCCTGTATCATTCATGACATATGACACTGTGATGGAAAGAAACACACACATACACACACACACAGCCACACTGCTCCATTAATTTTATTTGTTTAGTGAAAGCTCTAGTCACTGCATCCACATAGCTTCTCCTTTTTCTGGGTCAAGAACATGAAATGACAAATGGAGTGTGTTGTTACTAGAAATTATTCCAAAAGTTATGTCTTCTCCTTATCTCAGGTTGCTATGTAACCTAGGAATTAGGGTTCTGGAAGGGTTCTCCTGAGGTATTTTACTCCATGCTCCTGCCTCCAAGCTAAGTCTTATATCCAAATACCCAGTAAAGTGTACAACTCAAAGCCAACCTTTGAGACTGTCTATATGTGAAGTGGATTTGTGCATGTGTGAATGTGAGTGTGCAAAATGGAATATGACCAAAAAGTACTAATTATTTTTAAACCAACTGTAACACATTTAAGAGACTTTTATTAGTATAGAGGAATTAATACTGGACTTACTGACTTGGTGCCTATAAAGTAAATTTGATGCAATGGTTTGGAATCATCAGATTGGCTAGTCCGCTCTGTTTCCCAGCTTATTAACACCAGGACTTTGATTACCCAGGGGAAGAGCAGAAAGTAACTTAAATGATATGATTTTAAGAGTACCAAAATCTAAGGTACCTCATAACTTCTCCCCCATTTACACAACTGTAGGTCTATCTCCTCCCCTTATTAACAGACTTCCTGTATTCAAATCTGGTCTCCACACCACTTCCTAGCAGTCACCTGAAGCAAGTTCCTTAATCCCATTGTGTCTCTCAACTATCTATTTAACTATGTTTTTAAAAAATAAAATAAAACACCTCTTAGGATTGTTGTGATACAGTGAGATCACATATGTACATAAAGCACACAGAATAATGCCTGGCCCAGTGTAAGTGCTCTGTGTTGATTATAATTAATATCATTAGAAACCACTATGAAAGTATGTGGCCAAGACGGCAGAGCAGGAAGACCCTGAACTCACCTCCTCCCACAGGCACACCTAAATTACAACTATTTATAGAGCAACTACTGATGAGAATGACTTGAAGACCAGCAGAAAATATCTTCTGTGACTAAAGAAAAGAAGAAGACATGGAGTAAAACCACAGCAAGATAAGTAGGAGGGTTAGACACAAGGTCTAGTCAGACTAAGACCCACACTCCCAGTTAGGTGACCCACACTCCCAGTTAGGTGACCCACAAAGGGGAAGATAATCATAGTTGCAGAGATTCTCCCCAAGGAATGAGGAGTCCAAGCACCACCTCAGGCTCCCCAGCCAAGGCATCCTGTACCTGGAACATGAGCCCTGAGAGTGTTTGGCTTTGAAAGACAGTGATGCTCAAATATATGAGAGCTAGAGGGCCATGGGAGACAGAGACTTTGTTCTTAAACGGTGCATGAAAAATCTCACATGCTCCAAGACCTAGCACAGAGGCAGTAATTTAAAAGGAACCTGGGTAGACCCACTTGCTGATCTTGGAGAACCTCCAGGGAGGCAGAAGGCAACTGGGACTCTCCCTGGAAACATACATGCTGGCAGCCGCCATTTTGGGGAGCTCATTCTACACTGGTGTTAGCAAGTACCATTTTGGAGTCTCTCCTTCATCCTATTAGTACAGGGGCTTACCCGCTCACCAGGTGGTTGGCACTAGTCCCAGGACCCCTAAGTCAAGCAGCCAGCCATGTAGGGATGCAGTCTTACCCACCAGCAGGCTGGCACCAGCCTGAACTCATTGGACCCCACAAACAGCCATGCAGAGACATGGTCCCATGCAAAAGTGGGACATCACCAGCCCCAGAACCCCTCACGCTACACAGCAAGCCATGCCAGGACCCGGCTCCTCTCACTAGGAGGGTGAAAACAGCCCTGAGGCCCCCTGGGCTGTGCAACCACAGCACAAGGCACAGCCTGCAAGGCAGCTGGGCCAGGGGCCAGCCTTACCTACCAGTGTACTAATACTAGTTGGCCCTGCCTCAACAGAAAGGTGTACACAGCCTACATAAGTGGCACCCCTAGAGTATATACCTCTGATGACAAAAGGGGAGTGTGCTGCTGGGTAACATAAGAAGTCTCCTACATAAGACCACTTCTCCAAGATCAAGAAATATAACTGACTTATGTAATATATAGAAATAAACACAGAGACTTAGGCAAAATGAGGAGACGGGGAATGTGTCTGAACAAAGAAACAAGACAAAACCTCATGTAAAGAACCAAATGAACTGGAGATAAGAAATCTACTAAAAAGTTCAAGGTAGTGATCATAAAGATGTTCAATAAACTCAGGAGAAAATGGATAAACAGAGTGAGAATTTCAATGAACAGTTAGAAAATATAAAGAAGAACAAAATGGAGCTGAAGAGTTCAATAACTTAAATGATAAATACACTAGAAGAAATTAGCAATAGATTAGATTATGCAGAGGAATGGATGAGCAAACTGGAAGACAGACTAGTGGAAATCACTACAGAAAAAAGAAAAAAATTTAAAAATTAAAATCGTTTAAGAAACTTTTGAGACAACATCAAGTATACTAAAATTTGCATTATAGGCATTCCAAAAGGACAATAGAGAGAGAAATGTTCAGAAAACTTAATTGAAAAATAATAGCTGAAAACTTCCCTAGCCAGAAAAAGAAAACAGACATCCAGGTCCAGGAAGCACAGAGAGTCCCAAACAAGTGGAACCCAAAGAAGTCCACACCAAGACACTTGATAATTAAAATGGCAAAAATTAAATATAAAGAGAGAATCTTAAAAGCAGTAAGTGAAAAGCAACTAGTTATATACAAGAGAACTCCCAAAAGATTCTGAGCTGATTTTTCAGCAGAAACTTTGCAGGCCAGAGGGGAGTGGTATTATATATTCAAAGTGATGAAAGGAAAACACCTACAACCAAGACTACTCAACCATCAAGGCTCTCATTCCTATTTGAAGGAGAGAGAAAGAGTTTTACAGAGAAGCAAAAGCTAAATGGGTTCAGACCACTAAACTGACTTTTGAAGAAATGTTAAAAGGACTTCTCTAAACAGAAAAGACAAAAACTAGAAATATAGAAATTATAAAGGGAAAAATCACCCTGGTAAGGGCAAACATACAGTGGCAATAGAAGATCAACCACTTGTAGGAAGGTTAAAAGACAGAAGCAGTAAAATCATCTATATCCACAATAAGTTGTTAAGTGCTACACAAAACAAAAAGATGTAAATATGATGTCAAAAACATTAAACATGGGAGAAGGAGTAAAAATGCAGGGTTGTTAGAATGTGTTTGAACTTAAGAGATTATCAATTTAAAATAATCACAAAAATACATCTATATATGTGTGTGTATATATGTACATATACATGTTTGTGCATATGTCTGTGTGTGTTTACATATATATATATATATATATATATATATATATATATATATACATCTCATGGTAACCACAAAACAAAAAACTTATAATAGACAAACATACACAAAAAAGAAAGGAATCCAATCATAACACTAAAGATAATAACTAGATCACAATGGAAAAGAGGAAAAGAAGAAGAAAGGAACAAAAAAGAACTACAACGCCCCCCCAGAAAACAATGAACAAAATAGCAATAAGTAAATATCTATCAATAATTACTTTAAATATGAGTGAACTAAGTGCTCCAATCAAAAGACAGAGTGTCTGAATAGATAAAAAGAAAACAAGACTCATCTATATGCTGCCTTCAAGAGACTCACTTCAGATCTAAAGACACGCAAAAAGTGAAAGTGAGGAGATGAAAAAAGGTACTTCATGCAAATGGAAACAAAAAGAAAGCTGGGGGTAGCAACATTTATATCATGCAAAATAAATTTTAAAACAGACTGTAATAAGAAACAAAGAACATTGCATAATGATAAAGTGACAAATAGAACATTAAGATATAACAGTCGTAAATATATATGCATTCAAAATAGAGGAACCTATAAATAAAGCAAATATTAACAAACGTAAAAGGAGAAATTATCTATAACACAATAATAGTAGGGGACTTTAACAACCCATTTGCATCAATAGATCCTCCAGACAGAAAATTGGTAAAGGAAACAATGGCCTTAAATGATATATTAGACCAGATGGATATATGTGTGTGTGTGTGTATATATATATATACACACACACACATATATACGTATATATATATAAAATATATATATTATATATATATATACATATATATATAGTTTTACATATTTAAAACAATCCACCCCAAAGCAGCAGAATACTCTTTTTTTTTTTCAAGTGCAAATAGAACATTCCCCAAGATAGATCACATGCTAGGTCACAAAATAAGTCTCAGTAAATTTAAGAAAATTGAAGTCACATCAAGAATCTTTTCTGACCCCAGGGGTGTGAGACTAGAAATCAACTACAAGAAAAAAACTGCAAAAAATCCACAACACATGAAGGCTAAACAAATATGCCACTAAACAACTAAGGGTCACTAAAGAAATGAAATTTAAAAATACCTGGAGACAATGAAGATAGAACCAAAATGATCCAAAATCTATGGGACTCAATGAAGAAAGTTCTAAGAGGGAGAGTTATAGTGATACAATCTTACTTCAAGAAACAAAAAAAAATCTCAAATAAACAACCTAACATTACACCTAAAAGAACAAGAGGGCTTCCCTGGTGGTGCAGTGGTTTACAGTCCACCTGCCAATGCAGGGGACACGGGTTCGTGCCCCGATCCGGGAAGATCCCATGTGCTGTGGAGTGGCTAGGCCCGTGAGCCATGGCCGCTGAGCCTGTGCTCCGCAACAGGAGAGGCCACAGCAGTGAGAGGCCTGCGTACCACCAAAAAAAAAAAAAAAAAAAAAAAGAACAAGAAAAAGGACAACAAACAAATCCCAAAGTTAGTAGAAGAAAAGAAATAGTAAAATCAGAGCAGAAATAAATGCCTAATGAACATAAATGTAAAAATTCAACAAAATATAAGCAAATCAAATTCAAGAATACATTAAAAAGATCATACACCATGATCAAGTGGGATTTATTCCAGGAAGGCAAGGATGGTTCAATATTCACAAACAATCAACATGATATCACATTAACAAACTGAAGAATAGAAATCATATGATCATCTCAATAGATAAAGAAAAAGTTTGGAATATTTCAACATCCATTCATGATAAAAACTCTCAACAAAGTGCCTCTAGAGAGAACATAACTCAATATAATAAAGGCCATCAATTACAAATCTACAGCCAACATCATACTCAATGTTGAAGAGCTGAAAGGATTTCCTCTAAGACCAGAAACAAGACATAGATGACCATCCATTTTTTTTTTTTTTTTTTTTTTTTTTTCTTTTTGCTGTATGCGGGCCTCTCACTGTTGTGGCCTCTCCCGTTGCGGAGCACAGGCTCCGGATGCGCAGGCCCAGCGGCCATGGCTCACGGGCCCAGCCGCTCCGCGGCATATGGGATCCTCCCAGACCGGGGCACGAACCTGTATCCCCTGCATCGGCAGGCGGACTCTCAACCACTGCGCCACCAGGGAGGCCCCATTTTTGCTCTTTTATTCAACATAGAATTGGAAATCCTAGCCACATCATCAGATAAGATAAAGAAATAAGGGAAATCCAAATTGGAAAGGAAGAAGTTAAACTATGACTATTTTCAGATGACAAGATACTATATATAGCTAATCCTAAAGACGCCACCAAAGACTATTGGAACTCACCAATAAATTCAGTAAAGTTGCAGGATACAAAATTAATACATGGAAATTTGTTGCATTTTGATACACTAACAAGAAACTATCAGAAAGAGAAATTAAGAAAGTAATTCCATTTACAATTACATTAAAAAAAACTAGGAATAAATTTAAGCAAAGAGGTAAAAGATCTGCACTTGGAAAATTATGACATTGATGAAAGAAATTCAAGATGACACAGACAAATGGAAAGATATACCATGATCATGGATTGAAAGAATAAATATTGCTAAAGTGGCCATACTACACAAGACAGTCTACAGATTCAATGCAATCCCTAAGGCATTTTTCTCAGTAAATAATTCTAAAATTTGAATGGAATACAAAAGACCTCCAATAGCCAAAAAAATCTTGAGAAAGAAGAACAAAAATGGAGATATCACATTCCCTGGCTTCAGACTATACTACAGAGCTACAGTTAACAAAACAGTACAGTATTGGCACAAAAACAGACACATATCAATAGAAGAGAATAAACAGCATAGAAATTAACCAACACTCATATGTCAATTAATCTACTACAAAGGGGCAAGGATATACAGTGGGGAAAATCTAGCCTTTTCAATAATTGGTGTTGGAAAAACTGAACAGCTACATGTAAAAGAGACAAATTGCTCTACTTTCTCACACATATACACAAATAAACTCAAGATGAATTAAAGACAATTGTAAGACCTGAAACCATAAAACTTCTAGAAGAAAACATAGACAGTATACTCTTGTTTTAGTGATATTTTTAAGATATTTTCTTCAGGCAAAAATAAATAAATGGGAGTATATTAAACTAAAAACGTTTTTCACAGTGAAGGAAACTATCAACAATATGAAAAGGCAGCCTACTGAATGGGAGAAGATACTTGCAAATGGTATATCTGATAATGGGTTAATATCCAAAATACACAAAGAACTTATACAACTCAACATAAAAAAAAAAAACAAAACCTGATTAAAATGTGGGCAGAGGACCTGAACACACGTTTTTCCAAAGAAGACATACAGATGGCAACAGACACATGAACAGATGCTCAACATCACTAATAATCAAGGAAATGCAAATCAAAACCACAATGAGATATCATCATATCATCTCACACCTTTCAGGATGGCTATTTTCAAAAAGACAATAAATAACAAGTGTTGGCAAAAAGGTGGAGAAAAGGTAACACTTGTGCACTTTTGGTGGGAATGTAAATTGGTGCAGCCAGTATGGAAAACAATATGCAGGTGTCTCCAAAAATTAAAAATAGAACCACCATATGATCTAGCAATTCTACTTCTGGGTATTTTTCTGAAGAAAACAAAAGCACTGATTCTAAAGATGTATGCACCCCTATCTATGTTCATTGCAGCATTATTTACAACAGCCAAGTTATGGAAGCAACCCTAGTCCCACTGATGAATAAATTGATGAAGATGTGGTATACATATACAGTGGACTATTACTATGCATAAAAAAAGAAGGAAATCTTTATTTGTGACAACATGGATGGACCTAAGAGTATTATGCTAAGTGAAATAAGTCAGAGAGAGAAAGAAAACCACCATATGATTTCACTTTTATGTGGACTCCTTGTTTTTTAGCAAGACAGATGAACAAACAGAACAAAACAGAAACACAGTCATAGATACAGTGACCAAACGTTAGTTCTCAGAGAGGAGGGGCATAGCAGGATGAGTGAAATAAGTGAAGAGGATTAAGAGGTACAAACTTCCAATTACAAAATAAAGGAGTCACAACATAGTAATATTGTAATAAATTTGTTTAGAGACAGATGGTCACTAGACTTATTATGGTGATAATTTTTTAATGTATAGAAGTAATGAATTCCTATGTTGTGCACCTAAAACTAATACAATATTGTAAGTCACCTATGCTTCAAATAATAAAAAAGGAAAATGAAAAAATAAATTAAATTTAAAAAGATAAAGAATGTACTGTGAAAATGCTTAGCTGCAATGATTCTCTAACACTTTCCCACCATTACACATTGATATTAGGTGCTAATCACTTTTACCTGGAACCATTATTGGATGAGACACAGAAGAGACAAAATTCACTGCAGCATCACAGAAACAAACACCATACTGTTTTCACACATTCTATTCTTTTCACACATACTGTTTAGAGTCTTGAGTTTGTGGGGGAGGAAAAAGCATTCCTCTACCCTTCTAGGTTTTTCTTGCTGTTCTAAGAGTTAAATTGACATATGACAGATTAACAGGAGAAAACTGAAGTTAACTGTGTAGGTATAGGGGTTCCATAAGAATATGGGGCCCAAGGACAAGTTAGGCAATTGAAGGTTCCATGCCATCTGAGAGAAGAAGTGGGGTAGGGTCTGGGTCTTCAAAGGAAAAATGTCATTTTACAGGAAGATGAAAAGAGCAAAAGTTTGGTCAATAAATGTTTGCTGGACCATGCAAGGACAATGGGACAAGGAGGGGACTTTGATCAAACAGGCCTTTCCCCACACTTCCTTTATATTACACTGTAGTTGTCTACAGCGATATTTCTTCTTCCTAGAAAAGGCCTTTCTCTTTTTAAAAAAAAAATTTATTTTATTTATTTATTTATTTTTGGCTGTGTTGGGTCTTTGTTGCTGCACGCAGGTTTTTCTCTAGTTGCCGCGAGCGGGGGCTCCTCTTCATTGCGCACGGGCTTCTCATTGCGGTGGCTTCTCTTGTTGCAGAGCATGGGTGCTAGATGTGCGGGCTTCAGTAGTTGTGGCAACGCAGGCTCAGTAGGTGTGGCACGTGGGCTCAGTAGTTGTGGCTCGCGGGCTCTAGAGCGCAGGTTCAGTCGTTGTGGCGCACGGGCTTAGTTGCTCCGCGGCATGTGGGATCTTCCCGGACCAAGCTCGAACCCGTGTTCCCTGCATTGGCAGGCAGATTCTTAACCACTGAGCCACCAGGGAAGTCCTAGAAGAGGCCTTTCATCTAAGTTATTTTAGACTATTGAGGGAGGTAGTAAAAGACTCTTCCTGAGCCCTTTGTTTCTTAAAAACCACCAGCCCCCAGTAATCCTCAAGGCAAAGAGACACATTCTGGGGTGACAAGGTTTGCTCTTCTGCAGTTTGAGTTCCTGCCATTCAAATACCAGTCTTTTGTCAAACCCAGTCCAAGAGATTCCCTTTTTCCTAGCAGCTCGCCTGAGCACTCCAACCTGAGGTGGTCCCTCCTTCAGGAAGCAGTGATGGTAGCTAACATATTACTCTGCTGTCAGGGACTGCTCTATACATTTTAGGTGTGTTAGTTAGTCCTCACAGCATCCTATGGTTTCCCTTTTCCATGGATAGGAAAACTGAAGCCTGGGGGCACATAGGCAGCAAGTGATGGAACCAGATTGACACCGAGGTCGAGAGCCCCAGATGCTTGTTCTTGACCTCTGCTCTCCTTGTGATGCTTCTGGGACTTATTGACTTTGTGACAGTTGATCTTGTGATGGTACCTGAATTTTCCCACAGGGTGCTGTTTATGACCTGGAGAGAGCCCTGCACTGTCTGCTCTCCAGCCAGTTGGTAGAGGAAAGGGGCCATTGTCTCCCTGGCCCCAGGGCCTCCCACAGTACCTTGGCTCCTGCCCTCATTCTGGGAGAGCCACTGTGTCACTGGCTGCTTCCCTTCCACCTCCCCTAGACATAGTGGGGCTCCACCTGGACAACAGTATTGGTAGCAGGTGTTCCTGCTCTTGTCGGGGGAGAAAAAATAATTTTCCCTCTACCCTTCTAGGTTCCTGGTTGAGACCCCTATGTAATAAAAGACAGATTTAAAGGAGAAAAACAGACGTTTAACAACATGCCTAGGGCTTCCCTGGTGGCACAGTGGTTGAGAGTCTGCCTGCCGATGCAGGCGACACGGGTTCGTGCCCCGGTCTGGGAAGATCCCACATGCCGTGGAGCGGCTAGGCCCGTGAGCCATGGCCTCTGAGCCTGCGCGTCCGGAGCCTGTGCTCCGCAACGGGAGAGGCCACAACAGTGAGAGGCCCGCGTACCGCAAAAAAACACACAAAAAAACATGTCTACCTCTTATGAGAGACCCAGGAAAAATGAGTAACTCCCCAGAATGGCCCAAGCCATCACCTTAAATAATATCTCTGGCTAAAGAAAAAAGATGTTGGGGAAGGGAGTAGTTATGCGAGGTGACCAGAAAAAGCATAGTACACAAGGGTAAGGCTGTTATGCAGATTTAAGTCCTGGCCTGCTGCATTGATCAGAGAGTCTAGAGATTTAGTTATTCCCCTCTTCCAGGTACAGAGAGGGAGACACCTTTACAAGTGGAGATTTTTCTTACAAATGTGAATGTTGATTAAAAAGCCTAACTTCTATTCAGCCCTCAGAGCTTTTCCAGTGTCTGCTATTTAAAAAAATAATCAGCCTATAATAATCCTTTGGCCCCAAAAGACTATATTTTGGGGTGGCAAATTTCTGCTTTTCACCCTCACTGCGGCAGCCCCTCTTTCTCCCACCCCAAATGTTCAAACTCAGGGGCCACAGAAAGGTACCTGTGGATCATGCCTGGCCCCTGACATCCCACTGCCCCAAAGCTGGGTGAAGCCTGCTCAGGACCATATGGGACCAGCCTGGGCAGCGGGCAGTCCTCCTCACCCTAGGCCATTCAGTGTGCCCTCCAGGTGTCCAGCACCACGGCCCCCTGGCCTGTTGGTGTCACTGCCCACAGGGTGCCACCTTGTCCACCACATGGTCTGTCCTGCCTGTTGAGCTGCCCCATGTGGTGTTGTACCCATTCCCCCCAGGGCTGGGCTGGGCTGGGGTCACCTCCCCTGCCATGTACTCACGCTCCAGGGCATTATTATTATTATTATTATTATTATTTTGCCGATTTTTGAATGGGATTTTTAACAAGTGGAAAATGAGAACTCATTTTTATAAAATCATGCTCCCCCCACCAAAAAAGCTTCAGTAAATATTTTACTGCTATTTACTTTTCCCACAAGTTTATGTATTTACTCTCCAATTAGATTATAAGTTCATTGAAGGAAAACAGCATACTTTATAAGTTTTAGGTTTTCCAGAGAATTCCCTGGTGGTCCGGTGGTTAGGACTCGGCTCTACCACTGCTGGGTGGCCTGCGTTCCACCCTCAGTCAGAGAACTAAGAGCCCATAAGCCGTGCATCACGGCCAAAAAAGAAAAAAAAATTAGGTTTTTCAGTAGTGATAGTTTCAAATTTTCTCTACAGGAAGGAATTAGCAGCATCTTCTGTTGCGGGGGGAGGTTGGGATGAACTGCAGGACTTCTCTTGAAACTTCATTTTCAAAGGAAACATTTTTATGTAGATTATATATTTATTTGGGGCACTTGTGATGGTGGAGAGTCTGATAGAATTTTGGGTTGACTCCCCATTACCCCTCAGCCCCAAAGCTATATATATAATAGTGCTATGTACATGAGAGGCACTTAATGAATGTTTGATGTATAATTTTATTAATATGAGAAGATTCAAATGACAGGAAACATCAGGTGCCTTCATAGATATGAAAGAGGACACTATCCTCATGAAAAAATGGACAGTCTGCGATTGTCTCCCCTGCTCCAGTTCCCATCTGGAATGTCCCACTATACCAGCCCAGTGATCTGTGGCCACTCTGAGCCAGTCCCAGACAGATGGCAACCTTAAAAAGGAAGTCTATTCTTAGAAATTAGAATCAAGATTTTATAACACGATAAAGTCCAAGACCATATCTTCTTCCTCTATAAAACTTGCAAAAAGGAGCCAGAATTTAATTAAACTGCCATTACTCCTGAATTACGTATTCAGGTTTCTACTTTTTTCCAAAGTTCTTCATTATCTTTTAGTTTTCAGCTTCAAACTGATCTCGGGTGGCCTCGGCCTGCAGCGGCTTGAAGCAGGATCTCAGTTCCCCAACCAGAGACTGAAGCAGGGCCGCGGCACAGAGAGCGCTGAATCCTAAGCACTAGACCACAGGGCCAATGGCTGGTGACAAGGCCCTGGCTTGTCTGATTTGGAGAAACGAATTTCAACAGAGACAGAAGGTAGTGAAACAACTAAAGTGTTTATTAGGAGGAAAAGAGTACCTGTGAATAGACTCACACAGGTGGGCTCAGAGAGTCATGCCCTTGTGGGTAGTTTGAGTGACTTATATGGGGCATTTCTTCTGGATTTCCTCTGGCCAGTCCTCTTGCTCTGCCTGGCTCTGAGCCCATATTTGGTATAACTCAGGGTCCTCCCTTGTGTGCATGCACATCTCTTAGCGAAGATGGATTCCAGAGCAGAGGCCTGTGGGAAGGTTGGCACCACCTATTATGGGTTGGCACCCCCTTCCTTTCTGATCCCTGAGGAGCTTTTCTGCACATGTGTAGCCAGGAGGTCTCCTTGACCTCAAGAATGAGAAATATGTGGTCTCTTTATCTTTTACCTGGGCTGGACTCAGCTCCTCCTATTATCTTCCTGCTATTGTCTTTATCTTGGAGTATCTGTCCACAGGGGACAGATTCCAGCTGCTCAGCCTGGGGCCCATCTGTCTCTTGCCTCAAAACAAAGCAGCATGGGAAGCGGGAACTACAAACCTGTCTTGACAAGCCGTGGCTGGAAGAAGCTCTGGATACAGATCAGGGGCAGAGGGTGCTCAGGAGTGGCGCCGAGTCCATCCCGCGGAGGCGGTCGGCGGTGAAGTCCAGCATGCCCTCCCGCAGGGAAGCGCGCCCGGCGGGCAGAGGCACCGAGTCCTGCAGCGCACAGAGGTCCTCACAGCGCGAGAAGTCGGCCGCGCTGTCGCGGCTCAGCTTCACCAAGTGATCATTGCCGGAGCGTGGCCTCAGGGACGGTGGCGGCGGACACGATGCCCACACCTGCCTGGGGGCCCCGGCTCGCCTCCCGGCCCCTCGGGCGCAGCGTGTGCAGCACCCGCGTCGCAGGCAGAAGACGCAGGGCCACTGGCCCCAGCTATGCAGGCCCCTCGATGCCGCGCTCACGTTTGGCGCCAACCTCTTCGCTCTCCGCGCCGCGGGGCTGCGTTTCAAGCCGGCCGGCGACGCAATGGGGGCGGGGCTCGAAGACGGCAGCCCGCTCGCCGTGCGTCAGCACGCAGCCCCGCCTCCCATGGGGACCCAGCCTGAGGAGCAGGAGCTGGAGCTTCGAGACTAGGGCGGCGCGAAAGGTAGGAGGTGTGGAGAGTTTGGGGTTTACAAAAAGCGTTTGCTGACTGATCCAAACAAAAGTGAGACGTGGTTGTATCAACGCATTTTAAAAGTAGTTAAACTCCCGCTAAGTGTCTGTGCTCGCCCCGCCCAGGAGAGAGCGTTTACTCCGTGAGGGACACATGAAACGCTGAGTGAACGTCTGCCTGTGGTTCGTTACCTGGTGCACGGGTGTGTGAATTTTTGCGGAGAGCTCTTAATTTCTGTAGTTTGTGCTGACTTGACACGGTGGTTGGCAAATGGTGACGTGTTCCGTGCATTCAGGACATGATCGTGGTTACTAATAATCACTTTGTTTTGTACTGACACCTCCACAGAGAATTTACTACTGAATGTCCACTTTACAGAAGAGAAACTGAGGCGTAGGAAGTGAAGTGACCGAGTAAGAGTAAGGACTCAGACAACTGGTGTTAGTAAATGAACCCTGCAAGGAGGCCGTTAGCCTGCGGTGGCTCTAGTGATGCGGCCGCCTACGTAAACCAACGAAAATCTAAGCCTGTCAACGGCTCAGGGGGACGCACACCGCTGAGGACAACCAGTCACAAACCACCAACTAGGCTTTAAAGCTACAGCAAATCAGTCATTTCCTTGCTTTGCTTCTGCCCTTTTAAAATAAACATCTCTGCAGCTCCTGTGGCTGGAGTGCTCCTCAGCGCTTGTGCTTTGGTGGTGCCTGAATTGAATCTAATTTTGCTCACGTAAAGTCTTAAAATTTTAAATATGCCTCAGTTTCTCTTTTAAGATTGGCCTTAGAAGTTGGATTTGTGTCCAGTTTCTAGAACAGTGGTCGTCCTCTGGTCAGGCCTTAGGCGTTACGTGTACAACGTTCCTCTTCTACCACCACCTTCTGGATGCCTCCACCCACTACCAGCTCCCGCGCATCAGATCCCCTAGATGTGGTCAGCAATGGCTTTTACATGCAACGTGCTCACATTATAACATCGCAGACGCTCCTCAGTCTTCCAGCCAGCGTGTGAAGTGAAACATTACCATTCCTGTTGAACAGTCTGGTGTGACCACTTTCCCAAACACAGCCACTCCCCAGCTGACCCTGGGTAACCACTGTTCTGAACTTGGTCTCCATCACTGCCATGGATGTCTTTATATTTATGCTACATTTTAAAGTATTCGTAAACCACATATAGTATTCTATGTTTTGTGTTGTTACTTGCTTTATTTAGCGTTATCTTTGCTAGGTTCATCCATGCTGACGCGTAAAGATCTGTCTAGTTCATGTACTTTCCTCGCTATGTAGGATTCCCATGTACGGAAATACAGTAATTTATATGTGCATTTTCCTGTTGATGGATATTTAAATTGTTTCCAATTTTCAGTATGATTTCTTTTTAAAAAAATTTTATATACTTTTCAAAGGTTACTTTACATTTACAGTTATTACAAAGTATTGGCTATATTCCCTGTGTTGTACAATACATCCTTGAGCCTATCGTGGACCTAGTAGTTTACATCTCTCACTTCCCCACCCCTGTATTGCCCCCTCCTCCCCCTCCGCGGTGGCAACCATTAGTTTGTTCTCTATATCTGTGACTCTCCTTCTTTTTTGTTATATTTGGTAGCTGGTTGTATTTTTTAGATTCCATATATAGGTGATATCCTACAGTATTTGTTTTTGTTTGACTTATTTCACTTACCACAATGCCCTCCAAGTCCATCTATGTTGCTGCAAATGGCAAAATTTTCTTTTTTAAGGCTGAGTAGTATGCCATTGGTTATATGTACCACATCTTCTTTATCCATTCATCTCTTGATGACACTTAGGTTGCTTCCATATCTTGGTAATTATAAATAATGATGCTGCGAACATTGGGGTGCATGTATCTCTTCCAATACATGTTTTTGAAAACAAAAAAAAATAATGAATAAAAAAAATAAAACAAAGCAGCATGAGGAGGAGAAAGAAAAGAAGAAGAGGAGGAGGAAAGGAGGCTGCCAAGGAGAAGGAAAGAGAGGAGGAGATGGAGATGGAAAGAATGACTACCAGAGGAAAGGGCACATTCAAGAAAATATTTGTAATTATTTCAGCTATTTCCCTTTGTGAGGGAGGAAAAACAGTTCTTCCTCTATCCTTCTAGGTCCGTGGCTGAGATGTCCCTGTAAAGAAAAGATGGGTCAATAGGAGAAAAACAAACAGAAGTTTCATGACATGTATACCTCCTGTATACATTTCCTGGGAGACACCCAGGAAAACCGAGTAATTCTCCAAAGTGGCCCAAGTCACCACCTAAAAACCATTTCTAACTAAAGATAAAGGAAGATGTTGGGGGAAGAGAGAGCAGTGTGGGAATTCATCAGGCAAAGCACAGTAATCAAGGGTACTGTTGTTATACAGATTTAAGTCCTTGCCTTCTCCATTGATAAGTTTCTAGAGATTGAGTCATGCTTCTCCTCCTGGTACAGAGAGGGAGATACCCTACAAATAGGGATTTCTCTTATAAATACAAATGTCTCTTACAAAAGAGTAACTTCTACTAATTTTCAATGCTTTTTTTTTTTTACTATGTTTGCTGTTTCTTAAAATGAATTAGCCTAAAATAATCCTTATGACTAAGAAACATATTTTAGCGTGGCAAATTCTGCTCCCGTTCACCATCTTAATGCAAGGGAATATCACAACAGGAGGGGATCCTATGAGGGGACAGGAATTTAAAGTACAGTATTTCAAATCAAGCAGACCTGGTTCCCCTCCTGATTTTACTATTTACCATCTATGCAAATGAAGTTAAATTATTTAACTATTCTCAGTTTCAGTTTTCTCATCTGTTAAACAGACACTAACACCTACCTATCGCAATGAATGAAATAATGTATACAAAATGCTCAGCACAGAGTCTGGCATATTAGAACTCAGACACTAGTAGTTGTTATGATCATTAGGACTCCCAAGGCTGATGATGCTGTTAAAAAAAAAAAAAATTAACTGAGTAAATTTAAAGACCTAATTACCTTTATTCAATGATTTATGAGTCAGCGTCCCATCTAGTAAATAGAAAAGGGCTCAGAGGAGCTGTGCAAAATGGAAGACATTTATAGGCAGAAGGAAGTGGAACAGGAAGTTATTCTAGCAAAGAGCGGATTGTTTCAGGCAAGGTCACCTTCCTTTGGGGGAAGGTGAGGTCTAGCAGGTAGACTGCCTCACTAGTGCTGAGCAGATAATTCCAGACAGACTGGTTAAAGGTCACATTCCTGGGAGAGGCTAAAACTGCAGTTAGATTAGGTATGAAGTCAGGGTTTGCTGACGTGGGACTGAGCACAAGGGACTCCATTCAGGGCCTGTTGTTTCCTTTCTAACGCTGCCTACTGATGGCACAGGAGAACATGCAACCTAGAAAAAACTGAAATTGACATTCTGCCTTAGCGTGTCCTGCTCTAAGGCAAATAGACCTAAACACTGGTCATTGTTGTGACAGAATTAAACAATATTCTTTTCTTTAACAATTTTATTGAGATATAATTCACATACTATACAATTCACCCATTGAAAGCATACAGTTCAATGATTTTTAGTATATTTAGTTGTGCAATCCTCACAACAATTTTTGAACATTTTCATCACCTTAAAAAGAAACCCCAAACAATATACTCTTTATCAACAATACTTTTTATGCTTTTGAATAATGTCATAGAAACATTCACCTCTAGATTATAAGAAATTACCAGATATGTAATATAAAAATAGTAAACAAAGTAGATTAAGCCATATTTATGTACTGTCAGCTTATTCAAACATATTATGATGTTTAATACTATAATAACTTTATAAATAGGTTCAATGAAAGGCAATTCACATTAAAAGTGAGAATAATGCTAATAGAATTGATACAGTAATAGAGATAAAATTACCATTTTATGCACACCCCTCTGTATTTTCTTCTAATTCTTTAGGTTTGTAAATGATCAAATACACATTAAAAATTTTGAAACCTTAGAAAATATATGATTATCATGCAGAAATAGTGGTCAGGTGCTCAAAAATTTCAAGAAACATCAAGAAATAGAATAATTTCTATTTTTATTCTTAATGGTGTTGGTTAGGGAACCATAAGTCTACATTATTTTTATAATTGACTTTCCAGGTTGTTTTTATTAATCAGGCTCTATGGGGAAAAATAATAGTAGTAAGAGTCAACAAAATGCCTCATGGAGCTGGATACTCCTTATCAAATCCAGCTGGACAACCTCAAGAAAATTACATGATCTCCCTATGCCTCAGTTTTCTCATCTGTAAAATAGGGTGATGGTGACAGCACATGTAGCCCATAGGATTGTAATGAGGATTAAATATATAACATGCATTAAACAGTATCCAAATAATTCCAAATATATGTAGATAACCTCTTCCAGGAATTAGAGCTTAATTTCCCTCCCCTTGAATATGGGTTGGACCTAGTGTCTTACTTTCAAAGACTAGTGTATGGAAAGGGGAAATGGTACCTTTACAGTGGAGAAACCTGGCAAACAATCTCACTCTTTAACACCATCTCCCACTGAAAAGAATAAAATTTTTTAACTGTTATCCAGACTGTCACATTATTGCTTAAAACCGTCCAATGCTTCTCTTTGTACTTAGAGTAAAATTTCGATTCCTTGCCATGCTTTCTAGACCTCACATGTATCTACTTCATAATGGACCTCTATTCACCCTCTCGCTATGATCTGGCCTCACAGCATTTTCAATGTAACTCAACTGATCCAAGATGTTTCTGCCTTGCATGCTTTACCTGTGGTGTCTATGATCTTGCTTCCATGCCTCTGCTCAATAGTTGCCCCTTCACAAGTACCTTCCCTGACCATCCAGCCTAAAGTCCCTCCACTTGGCCACTCTCCGTCACTTACCTGGCTTATTTTCTTCACAGAACCTATCATATCATGAAATTTTCCTGATTTTGTATTTACTTGCTTGCTGTCTCTATCCCATCATTAGAAAGATGGCTCATTGTTTTCTTTAAGCCCCATATCCCAGTTCCTAGAACCTTGTAGGAACCAAAATATAATTTGCTACTTGAATAAATGACAGAGTAAAGAGTAGGGTTGTCTAGAACATCCAGGATTCTTATGTATTTTAGTGATGACCCATAAGGTCAACTTTTTAATGAGAACTAGATGCACCAGAAGAATGTCTATATTTTAAACATCTATTCCTATTATCTGATAATCACTAGTATTTTTCAGCCTTCATGCTTAACATCATTTGTTCCCGACCCAGTGCTGACTATAGACTACTACATGTCAGCAGGTGAACTGTAGAATTAATCATTCTGCCAAGACTGGGACCACCTATGGGAGTGTGCTAATTATTCCCTTCCCACAGGCCACAGTTTTCTTTTAACACTTAACCATATTTTTTTAGCTCTAGTAAAAACTATCAGTGGATTTTTTTATCCCTCACTGGGATTGTAGCCCTTTCTGACCTCAATGTAACTGATCAGGACTTTACCACATGTCTAGCTATCAAAAATCCTCTACCTAAGACACATATTCCTATGCCTCTGTGACTCTTTTTCTCGTTTCCCACATCTTGATTGTGCCACCCATCTCACTTTAGATATGACCCACCCTATTTTCTTGCAGCATCCAAAACACCAGTTTAGAGCCCCTTGGTCCATGCAGGACTGAGTTGTTATGCCTCCTTGGACATAGGACATTGAATACTAGCTATTAAACCTAGATTTTCTTCTTTTTTTCCACCAGCCTCTGCAGCTGAGGTCAGATTATTCCTCAGGGAAAAGCCCACTTAAATCATAAGCCCCACTTAATGTGTGTTGCAAAAAAATTATTAAATAGCCAGCCATAGCAGAACCTATTCCAATTTTTGAGATATTTAAAAATAATAAATAAATCATCATTATATGCAAAGTATAGAATGCAGTACTAGCAATTAGTAGACTGCACAATATTCAGCTGGAAGTTAAGAATCTTTGGCATGGTTTGATAATTGCAGCTAATCATGACATTTCCACAAAATACCTTGGACTGTTTAATCATTTTGAAGGTAATCTTATGTTAAGAAACCACATACCTAAAGAAAACATTTATCAAGTTCTTTATTTTTAAAAAGAATTTACTAATACCTTTCACAGAACCCAAAATCTTTGTATTTTAAGTAGTAGGATCTATAGAATATTGATGTTTTTATTTATTCAGATTCAACTCTCAGTAAAACCTAAAAATAAAGAATGCTGTTCCTATTAGTAGAGACTCACAAGATATAAGTATAGCAATATAATATCATAATGGTCAAGTGATCAAGGGAAATATTCTGACTATCAGAAAGCAATAAGAATCATGTTTTAAAAATATTAAAGTAATGTATTTTCCCTTCTTATTAATCCAATTATTTCCCCTGTAACTCCTTCTGACCCTTAAGACTACATCAAGGAGGTTATTACCTAGAAAAAGTATGAGTGATGTCCCTAGGTTCATGTGTAGTATAAGAGGTATCCCAGGGCTTCCCTGGTGGCGCAGTGGTTGAGAGTCCACCTGCCGATGCAGGGGACACGGGTTCGTGCCCCGGTCCGGGAAGATCCCACATGCTGCAGAGCAACTGGGCCCGTGAGCCATGGCCGCTGAGCCTGCGCGTCTGGAGCCTGTGCTCCACAACGGGAGAGGCCACAACAGTGAGAGGCCCGCGTACTGCAAAAAAAAAAAAAAAAAGGTGTCCCAAATCCTATGTGACCTAGGAGGAACTACAGAAGAAAGCAGATATTACTTGGCTAACAGTCTTGCTAACGGGTGGGACTAGTGGTGGTCACTGTGGCAGAGGTAAAGTGTTCTTGCACAGAAAATGACTGGGTGGACCACCAAGCCTAAGACTGAATGGAAGTCACAACCAGAACTAAAGGGCTCTTTAGTGCTAGCCAGAACCAAAATGGATCTTCCTCTGTGGAGGGTAAGGTCCCAGCTTCCCAGGACTCTTGCCAATTTAGAAAGGACAGGTCATGATTTTCATTAGTGATGTACATCTGTGGCAGATTTCAACAGCATGCCCAGTGACCAAGATGGACTAGGGACACTTCCATGAGGCCAGTGAGAAGTACACAGAGACCAGAATGCAGGCCAGCCCTTCCAGGCTCCTCTCATCCATCACCATGACCTTCCTCCTACATCTGAGTAGCATATTTTGAGGAAGAGGTGGGGCAATGGTAAAATTTTTAGAGAGGAGCAAAACTGGCTGTTGAATCTTGAATTTTATTAAATTATTATCCAAAACAAACTGAGACGACATTAAAGGAACTGTTCTAAACTTGAAGAGATAGTGGGGTGGTGGTTCAGTGGCAAGAATAGGACCTTTATAAACAAAAGAGAAAACGAATTTTTTGCATATCTGGGTATAGTGTGTAAATATTTTATTCCATGTATCAATATTCCTAGAAAGATTTAACGAAAGATATTCAACAGAGATTAAGAGAAATTAAAGTATAAATGATTGCTAGTTGGTAATAAACTATTAGCTGAAGTCACATTGAAACCTACTTGTGGTAATTCTCCAGAAAAACAGAACCAATAGGATGTGTGTGTGTGTTTACTTTATTCATTTATGTATTTATTATTATTTTTATTACTTTTAAAGGAACTGGCTCAGACTGGCAAGTCCACAATTTGCAGGGCAGGCCCACAGACTGGAGGCCCAGGAGAGCCAATGTCCCAGTTTGAGTCTGAAGTCTGTCTGCTTTAGAGCCAGGAAGAGCTGATGTTGCAGATGAAAGGGAGTCTGCTGGAGAATTCTCTCTTGCTGGGGGAAGCCAGTCTTTTTATTCTATTCAGGCTTTCCACTGAGGGGATAAGGCCCACCCACATTATGGAGGTCATTTTCTTTATGAAAACTCCATTGATTTAAATGTTAATCTCATCCAAAAACACCCTTACAGAATAATGTTTGCCCAAGTATCTGGGCATCTCATGGCCCAACCAAACTGACACATGAAATTAACAATTGCACCACTGTAAAACACTTTGCTGATGTAGCTATTATACTGGAAGGGGAAAGTTAACTAGGAATAAAAGAAGGGAAATAGGCTAGTATCTGTTTTCCATATATTAAAAAACAAAATTCAACCGAGTAAATTTAAAGATCAAATTGGCTTTATTCAAGTATTCATGAATCGAGCAGCATGCTGTCTAGCAATTAGAAAGGAGCTCCAAAGAGGTGCAGAAAAGGAAAGAGCTATAAAGGCAGGAAAGAGGTGAGACAGGGAAGTCATAAACAAAAGAAAGGGTAATTTCAGGTAGAATCACCTTCCTTGGGGGGAAGGCAGGGGCCTCGAAGTAGAGTACCTCACTCGTGCTGGCCAGGAAATTCCAGACTGACTGGTTAAGATTACATTTCCAGGAAAGGCTGAAACTGTAATCAGATTAGGTATTAAGTATTAGTTTGCAGGTGTAGGGTTTAGCACGGGGACTCCATTTGGGGCCTGTTGTCTCTTTTTTAACACATACTGTGGACCTCCATAATTACGGAATAGCCCTGTAGGGAAGCAGAGTAGATGGGTAGATTGGATTGAGTGACCAGACTATGTCCTGGTACAGAATGAGAGTACTTTGGGTGAAGAAATAAAAGGTACTTATTCTAGGGAGCTTTCTGCTGATATTCAACCAAGAATGATCCTTTAATCAGACATTCCTTTAAGTCTTCACTATTCTTTTCAAATCCAATGGAACTTTTAAATTAGGGAAAGATGGTGTTAATAAAATAATAGAAGTTTAGAAGAAATATTTTTATCTCATTTTTGTAGTTGACACAGTCAGGCTTCCCTTTTTTCACCTTTTCATTATTACTGCTCTTAATCTGGGTGTCTCGCACCACAGGACTTTGTTAATATCCAGTGGTCAATCAGGTAGCTCATTTGGTAAAGATTTTTGGAGGAAAAAATTTTCTCCTACTTGACAATTCTATGGTACCAAGAGGCACACTAATTAAAACGCGCTTATTTTAGGAGTCAGATCACAGGAAGTGTTAGGCTAGTAAAATTCTGATTATTATCTAAAGTTGCACCATTAATAAAAACTTTAGGCAAAAATAGTTTGCCCTAAATCCAAAGGGAATGGAAAAGCAAGAGAAGAAAGAAAACTGGCACATCTATGATGAACAAAGGAGGAAATGATTAAGGGGGAGAGAAGACTAGAAGGAAGAATCATTCCCCAAAATGTTAGAAATTTTAGCCCCTCTCTAATATGCTCTTTAATTCTTGACATTCTATTTGAGCAATTCACAGCTTAAACTGGTTTAATCTAAAAACTGATGCATTTCTCACACTAGACGAATTGATGATACCTTAAGTTAATGACCCAGAATAGGAGAAAAGGTCCAATGTTCCCAGGGTCAGATTGACAAGGTCAGTGTGAAGTGCAGTCTGTGCCACTCATGGATTCATTGTCACTGACCATGGACAGTCCACGCTCACATATTTAGGATAACATCTGATTGTGCTATGATCATGCAGACCTACTAAGGTATTATAGAACTATGGATGTCTTTCCCTATTCCTATATTTACAATTTAACGAAAATGAATGGCCCTTGTGAGCCATTTATAGGCAAGAGGACAATTGAAAATCAACTTACTGCTTCTGCATATTTCAGTATTTATCATGAAAGTGAAACATGACAGGAACAACTAAAACTGAATGGTTACACAGGAATAGATTATTCTCACAACCTGTTCTTAGTTCTATATAATTGAGAAGCATAATACTTTCAGGATTGATCTGGCCAGTTATTTCTCTTTCAGAGAAAAGTATAATCTGCCTAGAGGTCTGAACTTAAGAGTTTGGAGCATGGTTGTCATTTTTCCTTTTTTATACTGAGTTCAAATCCTCCACCTACCTCCATTCTATTTAAAAATGAATAAATCTAAGTCATACTAAACAGATGTGTATAAATCAAGCCTACAAAAGCCTGGGTCATGGCAAAAGAGCACGAGGTAGGTTTGGAAACTTTATATTAAGCCCGAGGTGACAGGAAGGAAGAGGTACTGGGTAAGGCTCTAAGTGGGTGAAGACCTGGGAAGGAAGTAGGGGCTACCTGCAAATGTTAACCTCTGTCCCAAGTCTAATTCATATATCCCAGTAATGCTGTCCTCTGAAATGGTGGCCACTACACAAGCTATAGCTTATCTAAACCACAAAGTCACCATTTGGAGAAGTAAACCATCAGCCCCTTACACCTAGAAAATAGCAGCATTCCACTCATTTGAATACCAAATCCAGCATTCTTAGTTTGAGCTTACTCAGGTAAAGCCTCTTGCTATTTAAAAAGGTGTGGCAATGGAGTGACACCAACCATTCAAGAAAGGAAAAATCAACTCTCTTCATGCCTGTGTGGGCAGGAAAGCGGCTAGACCTTAGGATCAGGGACTCAGAGTTTTCTGGAGAGGATGAGCAACAACAACACTTCATGGATTCCATGCTTTTCTTTACTACAGTATTTCCCTCCATTGATCTTCGGCTACCATTTCCACAGGAGGTTTGAGTATTCCCAATGAAGGCCCGAAGGTCACCAAGGACCTCAGGTGTGAGGATGCATTCCTTGCCCACTGGTGGGGTGTGAGTGAACAACTCCTGGAAGAAGGTCTGTGGAAGTTTGTAGAGCTGCAGAGTTGTTCTGCAGTCCTCAAGGGGCCCTAGCGCAGGACAGGGCAAAGGAAACAGAGCCGGCCTTCTGGAATGTGCTGTGCCCACTACAGTGAGTAGCAGAGGATGCTGATTTTTTGAAGAAATGAAGTAAAGCTTGGTTGCCAATATCTGGATCCTGAATCATAAACAAACAAACAAATAAATTGTGGTGCATTAAAAGTAGCCAAAAATTTTGACAGTCTTATCAAAGGATGGGGTCTGTGTCCCCTCCTCTGAATCTGAGTGTGAATCTGTGACTGCTTGACAGGTAAAGTACAGGAGATGTGATGCTGGGCACATTTCTGAGCCCAGCCAGTAGGTGATCTGTAGCTTCCATTGTCTTGTGGAATGAATACTCCCTATTACAACCCAGCATTCAAACTGCAAAGAAACCCCAGCACCCTATAGTGAGACCCAGGTGGAAAGCAAACTAGGTCCCTGGCCAACAGTCCAGCGGAGCACCCAGCCACCAGCCCACACCCACCTTGGCTGCCATATAAGTGACCCAAGATGGAAGGAGATCCACTAACCCAGTCAAGCTGCCCTGTACACGCCACACAGAGCAGAGACGCAGTAATAAGTAAGCAAATCAAATAAATACTGACTTGGCTATTTTGGAAAGAGGAGTGGGGTAAGCACAGCTATCAAAAGAGGTTCAAAATCTATATACCCAATATGTATTGTCCAAAGTTAGAATAAAGAAAAATGTAACATTTGTCATGTGAAGAGGGGACTTAAAATTATTTGATAATAAAAGCAATTCCCATCCTTGAAATGGCTGAAAACTACTCTTTTGTTAGAGAAATATATTTTAATGGATACAGCTAATCAAATATAAACTACTATAGCAATTAGACATATACACACATATGTGTTATATACCACACACATTATTATAATCTTCAAATACAACAAATGTTTGCAAACTAAACTTTGAGGGAAAACAATTATGTTTAGTTTCCCCTCAGCCCTTTGAGCAAGAGGACTGCGGGAAGCCTAAAAGGCCTCATTTAAAGTCACCAGCCCGAGGAACACATAGGGTTTTAAAGATCAAAGTAACGCATGCAAACTCCACTGACGTCAGATGTTAAATCAAAACATGAAAGCCTTTTTAGTCTTGAAAAACTCTATTAGATTTTGTCAGAGAATTTGTGTATGGCTTTCCTATTTCTGTTTTAATTATTAGAGGTATTTGCACGAAAACAGGATCTTTATTTTTAAGGATTCATCTGTTCCTGTTTTTCCCTCATTTGAAGGCTAATCCAGTGTAAGATAAATAGCAGCAGGAGGAGATAAACTCTTAAAAGACAAAGATCTTGTTTTTATGCAAATGATTCCAGAAGTGTTTTTGAATCAAAAATAAGATTTATGGTATGCATAACATTGTCTGTAATGTATTTTTCTGTATATTCTAGGATATTTTTTCCTTAGTGCTTGCTGTACAAAGAAAGAAAACAGTGTTCAGAGGAAGTGATAAACATTTTACTTATCAAATGCTGAGAATTATTAGCAGGGAATTAATATGTAACTGAAATGTATCAAGGTAGATCAAATGTCACTTTGAATAAAGTTCACATCATCCTTAACCAACACTTTCAAAAGCCAAATAATTCTATTGTGATTTTGGAAAGTTCTCTTACAAAAATGTGCTATTTTCTCATGCTTTTATTTTTCCAGATTTAAGTTTTTTTGTTTGCTCAATAATATTCTCTCAAATGCATTGAGAGAATGTTTATTTCTTAGCCCACTATCCATAGGACTACCATCAGAGTACAGTGCCAAAAACTGATAATGCATAAAGACTTAAGAACTATCAAGAAGGTTTATTATTATTATTATTATTATTATTATTTTATTTTTTGGCTGTGTTGGGTCTTCGTTTCTGTGCGAGGGCTTCCTCTAGTTGTGGCGAGTGGGGGCCACTATTCGCGGTGCGCGGGCCTCTCACTATCGCGGCCTTTCTTGTTGCGGAGCACTGGCTCCAGGCGCGCAGGTTCAGTAGTTGTGGCTCACGGGCCCAGTTGCCCAGCGGCATGTGGGATCTTCCCAGACCAGGGCTCGAACCCGTGTCCCCTGCATTGGCAGGCAGATTCTCAACCACTCTGCCACCAGGGAAGCCCCAAGAAGGTTTTAAGGAAGAATTTTTCAGTTATTATTATTATTATTATTTTAATTTGTTTTATTTATTTATTTTTGGCTGCATTGGGTCCTCGTTGCTGCGCACGGGCTTTCTCTAGTTACGTGAGCGGGGGCTACTCTTCGTTGCAGTGCGCGGGCCTCTCACTGCAGTGGCCTCTCTTGTTGTGGAGCACAGGCTTCAGCAGTTGTGGCGCACGGGCTCAGCTGCTCCGCTGCATGTGGGATCTTCCCGGACCAGGGCTCGAACCCGTGTCCCCTGCACTGGCAGGCAGATTCTTAACCACTGCACCACCAGGGAAGTCCCTCAGTTATTATTTAAGATATTTTATTATTACTCTAAATTGTAAGATGTCATTAATATTAATTAATACCTTCACATATGTGATCTTTTGTTCTTTAAAAATCTTTTGAAGAGAACAGAGAGGATATTACTAAGCCCATGTTTTAAAGTAAAAACAAATTAAATTGCTTGCTTGTAAGTCATGTGACTAGACAATGTTACATCTGGTCTAGAATTCAGGAATTCTGGCTTTCAGACACAGTATTTACCTGCAATATTACACATATAAAAAAAGATCCTTGGGATACCTGTAAGAAATTAATTAACAAAATAGCAAAATTATAATAAAATATATGCTTTTATTATGTGTCTGACTTATCATAAGACTGAATCAAGGGGAAAGACATTCATTAGGAGTGAGTTCATTTGTTTTGCAAATGATGCAAACAGTTTATTGCTGGGAAGGGGATTTTGAAATTATGGAACAAATACCACCTAAATATAAATGATACTTTGTTTCTATATGCTCTAAAATACTTCAAGATATAACATTTAGAAAATATTGGTCCAGAAAGCAGATTATCATGATGGAAAAGCAAATGTGAACTCAATTCTGCCTGGTTTGCAAATTAATTCCATCTACTGGTAGCCTCCAACTACTGTCTTTCGCTAATGGAATAAACACATTGTGGGGAGGAAAAATAATGTTCCCTCTATACTCCTGGGTTCTTGGCTGAGACACTGTAATAAAAAGACAGATTAACAAGGGAAAAACAAACAGAAGTTTAATAATATGTGTATCTCTTGTATACATAAAAGATACCCAGGAAAGCTGAATTACTCCCCCAAATGACCCAAGCCACCACCTTAAATATTATTTCCAGCTACAGACAAAAGATGCTGGCAGGAGGAAAGCCCGTGTTGGGAGGTTACCAGAAAAACCATAGTGAACAAGGGTCAGGTTTCAGCCATTGCCTTCTCCATTGGTAAAGCGTCTCTAGAAATTTAAAGTCGTCCTTCTCTTCCTTGTACAGAGAGGAAAACACCCCCACTAATGGAGATTTCCCTTATAAATGTAAATGTTGCTTACAAAAGGGTAACTTCTACCCAATTTTCAGAGCTTCACCTATGTCTGCTATTTCAAAAAAAAACAGCTTATAATAATCAGTATGCCAAAGAGACACATTCTGGGGTGACAAATCCTGATTCCCTTAAGTCCTGCCTTTGGAACTACCCCTAGAAGTTTTATAATCCAGAAGTTGAGCTACTCCAGCTTACCGAAACACTCTCCTAGTCCAGAAAATTGGTAAATTCAGTTAAACTGTTGTGTCTCATTTCAGGAGGCCATGATGCAGATGGGCTCCCAAAGTTAGGCCTATATTATTCAAGAAACCAGGTATTTAGTAAAAGGAATTTCTATAGAAATAAAAGAAAAACAAAGGTTAACGTTTGGAGTAAATTAGAAACCAGTTTCTGATTCAGGGGCAGCCAGTCAAAAAGATTTCTAGATATCAGGGTCCAAGTATCCTTTGCAATTTGGATGTTTCTGATGATGTAATTGGGTGTTCAGCGAAACTTTGAGTGGCCACAGAGCAGCAGGCACAAAGAAAACCTGAAAGAACCATTAAAGAACGATCAGTGTTTCAAACAAAAGTCATACACATTACAGTCAGCCTCATCAGTTCATTCAGTCCCACGTTATTAACTCCTGAATTCACTTTTCCCATCAGTTCTGGAAATTCTTACCCAGTTCATCTTTATGATCTTAAAGTTATCAGAAACTTCTGTTTGCCAGAGTGCTTTCCATGAATTTCCTTGAAGATGAAGCACTTTTGCAGGAACATTTTTTGCAAAGGCATCAGAGTATAATAATAACTATAAATGACAAAAGACTTAAAAATTGTCATGGTTAAAAATTTAATGAGAGTTCATTACAATGCAGTTGACAAGGAAATTGTTCATTTCCATTACATATTAAGATAATAGCTGGAATTATAACTGATTAACATTATACCAGCACATATCAGAATTTTAGGTATTTCACATAACTTCTGAAACACTTATATTCAAATACAAACACAACATAAAGAAGGCTTAGTATTTCTTCTCTTTTGACAATGCATCTCATTTAACATATCAAATAAACCCGATTAGTTTAATATCTCTCTTTTATAAGGAAAAAGAACAAAGTTTTTGAGATATTACAGAGTCCCTTTGGAAAATCTCAAAGTTACTTCCAGGTCAAAAGGACTTCATTTAGAATTTGATTTTCAGAAGTTTGTTAAGAACATCAGAAGATTTGGACACTTGACTAAATAAGATTCAGGGATCATTATGAAACAGTACTTTGTTATCTATTTAACCAATGTAACAATAAAAGATTTCAAAGACAAATACAGAAGGTTACATAGTTGTAAGCAAAATTTAGCTCTTTTAATAATGAGAAGATTTAAATTTCTTAAGTAATCAGACATAATTAAGCCAACATAAAGCTTAGGAAATTATTTTTATAAAACAGAATCTTTTCTTTCTAAGCAGATTACTTAAAGGGTAAAGAAAAACTTTTCACAGACTCTTATTAAAGCAGACAATAGTCCAATATAACTTTACCTTTATAGAACTTGTAAGAAAATTAAGTTCCAGTTTTACCTAAGTACACTATTGATATTAAAGCTTAATTTTAAAACCCTTATAATAATTCAATTTTTGCCAGCTTGATTACACAAGGTAACTCTTCAAATGTCTATATTTAGTTTGTCCTTCATTTTCCTCTTTCCTGTTCTGAAATACCCAGCTTTACTTTAGGAAAAAAATCACTTTCATTTCCCTCAACAAAAATGCACTTTTGTACTTCATGCCTTTTCTAACCAAAAAAAGGAAAAAACAAAAAAAGCCAAACAAACACCCCCAGACACATCCTACCTTTTCACAGGGTTATTTCCCTTACTATTTCTAATAACTTTAATTACATATGTTAATTGGAATTCTTAACCCTTAGAAACCTTAATTTCTAGTGAAAACTAAGAAATACACAATGTGAACTTGTTACCGAGTCCAAGCTCGCCCGGCTTGCTGAACAACAGGCCGATAAATTGGGAGATGAGGTCCTGACGCAAGGAATACAACTTTATTCAGAAAGCTGGCAGACAGTGAAGACGGCAGACTAAACTCTCAAAATAACCATCTTATCGGGGTTTGGATGCCAGTTTCTTTTATAGCACAGAGAGGCGGAGGAGATGAGGAAGTAAAGTAAGAAGGCCACAAGTTTTGCAAATATCCCCTGGAATGGCCAGCCTCGGGGAGGGGATGTGTTAATTTCTTCTTTCCTGTAGCCATCCACAGGTGGACAGAGTCCGGATGTTTCCCTGAACAAAGGCACTTTGGTTTAACATTCAGGCAGAGGGGCAGGGTTCCCCGAGGCAGGCCATTATGCATAGACAGTATCCTTTTAGTGAACAAAAGCAGCGGAAAGCAAAGGTTAAAGTAGAAGAAACAGATCCAACATCGAGTCCGATTTGGCTCTTCCCTGTTACAAACTGTGTATTACACCAACATTCTGAAGACTGGCAAATTTATGAATATATTTAATAATTTATAGAAGCATGTGCCCTTTTTAAATATTACAGTCTTTCAACGTGGCCAAGACATGTTTAATAACAAACCCAATTATCTTTAGTTCCTCTGTAATAAGACAAAAGTAGGTAAACCTATGTTCAGTAATTAATGTTCAATATGTAATCTTATTTAGAAATGATCTAGATATTCAATGAATTTCCATTATTTAACTTAACAAAACTAACAGTGGAAGTTACCAAAAGATTTGGAAAACTGTTTTTAAGTAGACACAACATAAAACATAATTGTAGGTGAAAAGTTCACCATAAAATTCATATCCCAGTTGCATCTATCCAAATCACTTGTTCTTAACAATTGTGTTTAGACTACACTTGAAAACTTCATGAGACATTAGATGAAGTTAGCCATCATGTCAAGGTATTTTTCTTGCTGACAGATTTCATAACAGAGGTAACAAATTTTAATAGCAAACCCAGATTGAATAACTCTGAAGACATGCCTATTTCAATTAAATAAACAAACTTCAACTAGCTTGTATACCAAAGATCATCCCAGTTCACAAGAACTTGAGAAACATTTGGATTAATTCCATATTTCTGAGAGTTTTAGAATACCCAGTCCTTGCAAGTGCTTGTCCTTCAACTCAACTAAACAGAGCTCTTTTACAAATTAATTTTGGCAATACCATCCAGAGGTAGAAAAATAGGACAAATACAACATACATATATAGACACACATAAACATAAACATACTGACAGATGCAAACAGAGACATAACTATTGTTTCTAAAATTTTAGTTATGAGTCAAGTACAATAGTACAACGTTTATAAAAGAACAGTTGGATCCAAATTTTGTTTTGGCAGTTTAAATAAGTTAAATTCACCTACTTATATGGCTAAAGCTTTTTACTAATATTTATGAAGAGGACATTTAAGATTTTTTTATTAGCCCGATTTCCAAATAGTTCATTTTTCTCTTTCTAATGAGAAACATCTCCCTAAAGTTTGCGTTTCAAACTTGGGTCCTAGAGAAGATGGGAGTAGAAAATCTACATCACAAAGACACAACTGTTTAGGGGTATATTTGCGTATTATCAGAGATCTAGAGTGATTACTATTGAAATGTTTTCTTCTTAAGTGCAGAACAGTTCTATTTCCAATGTCCTAATCTTTGGCAATACCTGTAAACATTTTGAGATGAATTGGCAAGGTTTTGAGATTGGTAAGGGTAGATGGATGTTGAATTGCTCCTAGAGCTGCAATTCTGGTTTTGTAGAGATTTGCAAGACAAAAGCATTTGTTTCCAAAGTCTCAAAGCATTGAGTTGTAGACTAAATGATATCAAAAAGCTGATCAGCCCATATAACTATATTCTCTTTAATCTTTAACTTTTTAGTTTATTTCTTTATCAAATCAGAAAGATTTCTAACTAAGATGTAAATCAAAAGATTTCTATGTTCTGGAACTTCAGAGTCTGATGTAGTATACCTTTCAAAAATCTGTATGAAGCATTCAACAAAGGCTTTCTTTCTAAGTGCACAAATCAAAGTGGGACCAATTCCCTTTAGAGGGAAAAACCTCTACTATTGTTTTTGTCAGCCCCTGAATATCAGCCTTCAGCTGATATTTTTAGGAAGGCCTAGGAAAAATTCCAGTCATCTGTGTTCTCTGTGTGTGGGGTGGGGGGGGCCAGGGGGCTGTTTGGCTTATCTGATGAAGTATAGTATCATGGGAGGAAAGATCAGCCTTCAGCAGCCAATCAAGGTCCCTATGAATGGGAGTTGTGAATTACCAAGAATCTTTTAGCACCTCTCTAAATTTTGTAGAATCTTCTAAAAGTGGAGGCAAAAGAGCTTTGTAATTTCATCTTTTTAAGGCAGTCCCTAAGACTAACCACCATACTCTTTCATGGCCTTTTTTCAACTTTGTCTTCCCATATAGGAACCAATAAAACAATTGTTTTAGATGAAAACACTCTGTTTTCTCAAAGATAGAAGGTTTTCTAACTCACAGGATCCATCATCTGGCCATTGACCACCAGGATCTTATATTCATCGCAATGGTCACTCAAACCACTAAGGCTTTTTAGGACTTAAACATGGACACAAGAGGCATCCCAAAAGAGAGTGTAAAAGATGTGGTCCCCACAAGATCCAGAAAGTTTACACCCAAAGTTTGCCCAAGAAAGCAAAGATCTTTGTTGCCACAGGTGGTAAGAATGGTGTGGTGAAAACAGTGTCTCTGGTTTCCCACAAAAATGTGAGACACCTTTAGTCACAAGCCCAATACTCTGTGACACTGGGCAGATTCTGCTGGAAAGGGACATTTCCGGCAATAATGAGACAGTGAGAGAACAGAGATCCCTCATGTACCAGGACTTCTCCTGACAAACTCCTGAGAGAGCACACAAGTTGGGACAAAGAGATTGCTACTCCTCGGATCCTCAGCCTGTTTGACTGTCTGCCAGATGCTTGCCCGTACATGCATCCTTCAGCTGGCAGAGCCCACACAGACTATTGTCACTGATCACAAAGCCACACTCTGAAGATATAGAATGAGGTGAAAGGAAAACCCCATTACACCTATGATTCCCCTCCTTACGACAAGCGACACAAAAGACAAAGACAAAAGAAAACCATGACCATCTCTGGGAGAAAATGGATCAGTAGAAAACAAGAGCACTCGGAACAAATTTTTACCCAAGTTACTATACCCAGGGAACTAATTCACACAAATATTGTCTCTTGATGGTTTAAGTTTGGGATGAAAGGAACAAGAAAATTTTACCTTCCTCTTGAAACTGAGCAGGACCCTGTGGGGCTCCTGGGCACAAAAGCCTTTCTGTGTCCCCCGTTTCTCATTTGCAGGAAATGGGCTTCATTCAGCCTCCATGACCTTCCCTGAGTTCCAAAGGGCAGGTTCAAACAGTTGCTAATTAGGGAAGGGAGGGGATGCAGAGACAAGGGAGAATCAGTTAAGAAAAAATAATGCAAACTTTGGGTAGGGTCCTGGTTCCTCCTCTAGGAATATACATACAAATATCTTTGAGCTCTTTTGCAGAACTAAAAACCCACCAAATGGAAGATGTTAACTACCTGATGAAGCATTCTTCATTCTGGAGAGGTCATAGTTTGATAAACCCAAGAACAACAAAAGCCCGTCATGAAACCACTTGATGCCAGATGACCTCTGGTTTGAAGGAATGCAGGCACTGCAGGCACCTAATCCTTATCAGCAACCCTTGCCCCTTGATTCTAAAACTCCTCACAAGCCCCCTCAGGTTGGAACACACAGTTTTGAGGGCATTGGCCTGCTATGGCCCCCTCTGCTTGGGAAAGCAATAAAGTTATTCTTCTCTACTTCACCCAAAACTCTGTCTCTGAGATCCAATTTGGTGCCAGTGTACAGAGGATGAATTTCGGCTACACTGTCTTGACTGGGCTCTACAGAGTGAGATCGAGGAGGTCTGACTTTGGTAAGAATTCTCACCCTTCGTCAGCTTCTGCTGGCTTTCCAGGATCCTGGCCGTGGTCTTCAGAGAGAATATGGTGTCTCAGAAAGTCCCTACATATGTTGCCAAATTGTAGGAGAGAAAAAATAATTTTTCCTCTACTTTTCTAGTTTCTTGGCTGAGATGCCCCTATAATAAAAAGACAGATTAACAGTAAAAACAAAACAAACGTAAGTTTAATAACATGTATACCTACTGTAAACATAGGAGAGACCCAGGAAAAATAACTTCCTGAAATGGCCCAAGCCATCACCTTAGATATCATCTACAACTAAAGACAAAAGATGTCTGGGGACACAGGGGGAGAGAGGAAGCCAGTTGTGAAAGGTTACCTGGAAAAGCGTAGTAAACTAGGGTAAAGTTGTTAATGCAGATTTTAGTCATTGCCTGCTCCATTGAGCAAATGTTTCTAGAGTCATCCTTTTCTTCCTGGTTCAGAGAGGGAAATACCTTACAAATGGAGATTTCCCTTAAAAATGCAAATGTCTCTTACAAAAGGGTAACTTCTACTCAGTTTTCAGAGCTTCAACTGTGTGCTCTCACTCAAAAACAACCAGGTTAAAATAATCAATATGCAAAAGAGGGATATTTTGTGGTGACAAATTCTGCTTCCTTTCAACCCAAACGGGACTCTTAGGGAATAGCCTGGTGAGTTATATGATTGATTCCTCAGTTCTTTGCTTCCTAAAAATATGCGTAGAATGACAATCTCAGTCTCCTCTCTCCCTCCCTCCCTCCCTCCCATCTTCGGCTTTAGCTTTCACTAAAGTTTCTGAAATTTAACTATAAAATACTTAAAATTTATTATAATACATTTATTTATTATAACACATTTACTAAAATGTGTTATCATGCGGATAGGCTCCTAATGCAACTAAAAGCGGGGTAGATTTCATTCAGGTCAGGAAAAAACCCTATTTTACTACTTTATGATGATATTTATAACAAAAATAAGTAGCAAGAGCTTTACAAAGGAAACAGAGTACTTTTATTTAGAAGGAAGAGAGTATAATTATTACTGCACTCACTAGGTACTTGGTACTCTATCAGGTGACCTGTATTTGTTCTCATTTAATTTAATCTGACGACATAATAATTTTTTATTAAATAGAGTTAATGCAAAATATGATCCTGAATGCTCGCTTATTAAGTATTGTGCTTAACTATTTCATCGTTTTGACTAATATTCTGAAGACATAATTTCTACATAAAACTAATGGTTTTATTAACAGTCTTTGGAACATAAATGTTTTTGCCTTATAAATCAGTTAGGATTGGTTCATTTTTGAGTAACAAAGACCAGAAGTAACAGTGGTTTAAACAAGACAGGGGTTAATCCCTTTCTCACAAAGAAATCTGGATTTAGGCGGTGCAGGGTTGAGTTTTCCTGCTCTGAAGCTTCAGGTACTCAGGCTCTTTCCAGCTTATCACTCCCATCCCTACAGTATATCTTTGGACACATGACCACACTTTGCTCCAAGGGAAGCTGGGAAATGCTGTCCTAGGCTTTTTTCCTTTGTGTTTATTCACTCTGACTAAAGTCAAAGCAGAATGGATATCAGGAGTCAAAGGCAGTCTTGGCTTCACCTTGTATGCATGGCATGCTCCATCCCTGGGGTCAGAGATATAATCCTTAATGGTACACTTAGAACAGAAGATTTCTCTGAGTAATGCTAATTTACCTATAAGAGGATAAGCACACTTATCCTAACACCATATTCTAACCATCACCTTCCATGATTTGGAGAAAGTTGATGCGTTTGTAACTACAGAACTAGCTGAACTGTTAAAATAGGCAGTCACTGTGACTCATTGAAATTCACATGAAGAGGCAAGAAGGTGTCAGGTGGAAAGTCAGTCTGTCAAATGGTATCTCGGGATGAGAATGCATTAAGAAAATGGGGGAGGGCGAGTAATCAGCAGAGGAAGTTGGCTTGTAAAGGAAAGGGCTGCCTTAAATTTGTGTATTATGAAGGAGATATTTTTTAAAAAAAGAAAGAGGAAATTTTCTAGTAAATTAAAACTAAGGGAAAATGTTATTACTCTACCTTTGAGGTAAAGGTGGTTCATTGGTTTTTAGGTATTCATTTTCCATTGACTAAATTACTGCATGATTTATTAACTTTTCTCACTGCTTTTCCTTATGTATTTCTTCGGAAACTCGTACTAACTTGTACACGTTGGGCTCCCCTTGACACTAATCCAGGTCCAGCTCAGCGGCAGCATTCTTTCTAGGCATCCAGGATATACCCATGCCACCAAAGGAGAGAGGCTGGCACTGACCCAGGCCACTCAAGGGCCTACCTCAGGGAGGGAAGCCAAAGATTCTGAGGGTTAAGACAGACCATCTCTTCAAGGAGTATCAGCCACAAATTACAGCTGTAGCATTTTCCCAATTCATCTTAGCTATTTCTAGACTTTCCTAGGTAAATTTGATTTATTCAATACACTTTATTGGATCAAAATAGTTTTACCATGGGAACTAATTTACTCAAACTTTATCCATAGCATTATGAATACTGAATACTGGTCTCTGTCTAAATAACATCACTTGGCCAGTTAGTGACATAGCTGCACCCCTGAATAAAGGAAATTTAGCTGCTGACTCCTGATACACACAATAACTGATTCTAAAGAAAACGCTTAGTTCCTACACTAAATCTCAGTTCTTCTGCCAACTACAATGACTGAAACTCTTGTACATTTATCCAAAGCAGCCCTGCCACACTCCCTGCTACGCTGATTGTTACAAATTAGAGATCTGCAGCTTCCCTGTGGGCATCCTGTTGGAATATATAGATTTCCTATTGAGCTGCTAGAGCTTCACTTCAGGTTTGCACAGGAGCCAATTTAAGCAGATTGGAGCAATATATGCAGTCCTGCTGCATAGTCAGCATTGGAGCTGTCTTATCAGAATGAATACGAAGAGGAAGAAGGAACACCCTCTGTCACACAGAGTGAAGAGTTTGACCTGGCAGAAAGCGTGCAGGTGAGGGAAGTTACTACGTTACCTTCCCATTCTAACTCTGACTTTTCTCATCTATAGAATTGGGGGATAACACCTAACTTTCATGGTAACATGAATTAGAGATAACACATGTGAAATACTTAACATACTATCTGAGATGCAATATTTCTCAGTTTTTATTATCCTAAAAACTGAAAGAAACTTGGTTTAGAAAATGTAGAAAATCAAGTATTTTTCTTTAACACTAATATTCAAAATTGAGTCCTGTTAAGACCTTTAATGATTCTAATATTATTGTGCCCTCTTGTCTAATTAAAAGTAACAACAATAATTAACATCAAGATGAGTTTTAGGAAATTTAATAAATTCCTGGTTTTTCCATTAGGGTTACCTTTTTTCTTTTCAAGAAATGTCAATATTCAAAATCTTTTGCCCGAAACACATTTTTAATTTGCCTTAGGATAATCCAGCACTATTTAAAATATACTTTAATCACGTTAACTCAGAAATGTCCATTCTTCTCTGATCTTTTTGCTAATGATTTCAAAAAGAGCCTTGAGATCTTTATTATTAAGAAAAACTGAGATATTGGCTAAGTAGAAAACAAAATGTAAATGTCTATATTGAATATATTGGGTGATCCTCTTGGAGCCCTGAGGCAAATACTAACTTTTTATAACATGAATATTAAATCAAAATGTGTCTCAAAGCAGAATGGCATAGCGTAAAGGGGCCAGGCTTAGAAGTTCATTCAAAAAACATTTATGAAGTCTTACCTTATGCCAAAGAATATAAATATTGTGGTGAGCATGACTGTATTTCCTGCCTTCATGCAGCTGTTGTCCTGTGGAGAAGATAGGCAGTATAAACATAATTATGAAGAGTTAAAAAAGAAAAATAAGATGTACTGTGGACTCATGATAGATGAACCAAAACAGTTGTAAGAAATCAAGGACATGTTTTGAAGAAGTGCCTTCTAAACTAAGACCTGAATGTTCAGAAATGCTAAAGTATGGGGTAAGGGAGGGGGCAGTAGATGCGACAGAATGGGGAAGTAAATGTTTCTGCTATAGAAGGGTGTCTCATAAGGAAGTGACATGAATATGTTGGCTTTTGAAACCATGTTTCTAGCTACAGAGTGGAGCATAGGTCAGAGGGCAGCAAGAATGGATATATGAAGATCCATTAAGAGCCCCTTGCGGGGCTTCCCTGGTGGCGCAGTGGTTGAGAGTCCGTCTGCCGATGCAGGGGACGCGGGTTCGTGCCCCGGTCCGGGAGGATCCCACATGCCGTGGAGCGGCTGGGCCCATGAGCCATGGCCGCTGAGCCTGTGCTCTGCGACGGGAGAGGCCGCAGCGGTGAGAGGCCCGTGTAGAGAAAAAAAAAAAAAAAAGAGCCCCTTGCAATGGGACAGTTAGGGTATAAGCCAGGTGACAGGCATGGAGATGAAGAAAGATAGGCTGCTTAGCAAGGCTAGAATTGACAACTTTATAAACAAGGGCTTGATATTTCATCCATTAAGATGGAGAGAGAGGACAACAGCCAAATATGATGTCCAGATCCAAGATTGAGGAGCTGAGTAATAGGGATGCAATTTACTAACCCAGACAACACAGAAGAATAGAAAGTTTGGGGTTGAAGATTATAATAGACCTTAAAAATACCCAAAGGAAGGGCCTCCCTGGTGGCGCAGTGGTTGAGAGTCTGCCTGCCGATGCAGGGGATACGGGTTCGTGCCCCGGTCCGGGAGGATCCCATATGCCGCGGAGCAGCTGGGCTCACACACACAGACAAAAAAATACCCAAAGGAAGATGTCTGGCAGGCAGGTATACGGGTTTGGATTTCTGTTCAGGAGTCTGGGCTGAGAAAAAGTCTTAAAAAGTGTTTAACAAAATACATAGCACATAGTAAACATTCAATAAGAGTCAGCTATATTTGTTAGTAATAGTATTATGAGTAATATCGTATCAGCACTTAGAAATGTAACCATTACCCAACACAGAAAGGACTCTAAGAGAACTAAAACCAATCAGACATTAAAAAGTCATTATATTCATTCCTGAAATGGTGGTAAATTTACACCCAATGAAAATATAAACATAATCCAATTGTGTAATAAAGAAAAATCCTATACTCTTATGCCTCGTGAGGGAGCATCCTAGTCAAGCTTTCCATTAATTGCTTAACCTCTGGTAACATACATTTCTCCCCTGTAATTAATGAATTGCTTTTCAGAGTTTTCCAGGCTTTAGCTTAAATCTCTTTGAGTAATGGAGAGTGATGTCATCAACAGGGCAGAACAAGAGTTTCCTGCCATCTTCCCCTTGAAGAACACTGATTTAGGCACTCACCCTAAGACAAGAGAGCCTTTGTGGAAGTCCAGGAGTCCAACACAGAAACTCCAGCACACTGTTAGAGAAAAATAAATCCAAAATTAGATGCCTTGAGGAGGGTAAGAGGACCAGTTTCACTTTACACTCCCTCAAGGCAGCATTATCCTGACAGCAAAGCCAGATAAGGACACTACCCAAAAGAAGGAAACTAGAGGCAATTATCCCTAGTAAATATAGATTAAAAATTTTCAACAAAATTCTAGCAAACAGAACTCAACAGCACATTAAAAGGATCATATGCCATGATCAAGTGGGATTTATCCCTGAGATGCAAGGATAGTTCAACATCTACAGATTAATCAATGTAATATACCACATTAATAAGTGAAAGATACAAATGATATGATCATCTCCTTATATGCAGAAAAATAATTTATAAAATTCAACATCCTTTCATGATAAATACTCTCAACAAATTGGGTTGAAGGAATATACCTTAACATAATAAAGGCCGTGTATGAAAATCTCACAGCTAACAACATACTCAGTGGTTAAAAGTTGAAATCTTTTCCTCTAAGATCAGGAACAAGACAAGGAAGCCCACTCTTACCACTCTTATTTAACATAGTACTGGAAGCTCTGGTCAGAGCAATTAGTCAAAAAAAAAAAAAAAAGACATCCAAATCAGAATGGAAGAAGTAAAATTGTCTCTGTTTGCAGATGATATCATTTATATGTAGAAAATTCTAAAGATTCCACCAAACAAGTGTTGGAACTAATACTAGCATACTTGGGAGGTATTGTGGGTTCAGTTCCAGACAACTGCAATAAAGTGAATATCCAATGAAACAAGTAACACAATTTTGGGGGGTTCCCAGTGCATATAAATGGTATGTTTATGCTATAATGTACTCTATTAAGTGTGCAATGGCATTACATTTAAAAAAACAATGAAACTAAAAACAGCATGGATATGAAATGTACAGTGTGAGGAATATAGTCATTAACTACATAATATCTGTTGTATGGTGACATATTGTAACTAGACATCATGAAGATCAGTTTGAAATGTATAGAAATATTGAGTAACTATATTGTGTAACAGGAACTAACATAGTGTCGTAGGTCAATTATATTTCCAAAACAAACAAAATCATAGAAAATGAGATCAGATTTGTGGTACCAGAGGTGTAGGGCAAGGGTAGTAATTAGGTGAAGGGAGGTCAAAAGATACAAGCTTCCAGTTATAAGCTAAATAAGCACTAAGAATATAATATACAACATGATAAATATGATTAACACTGCTGTATGTTGTATATGAAAATAAAAAATTTTTCTATTTCTTTAATTTTGTACCCATATGAGATGATGTATGTTCACTAAACTTGTGATAATCACTTCATGACCTATGTTAATCAAATCATTATGCTGTGTATCTTAAATTTATGCAGTGCTGCATGTCAGTTATTGTGTCAAGAAAACTGGAAGAAAAAAACATTAATTTTAAAATAATGCTCTTGGAAAAATGGCCCTGATAGCCTTGCTTGATGCAGGTGTTGGCAAGGATGTGCACTATTCGTGGGACTGTAAACTGGTGCAGCCATTATGGAAAACATTATGGAGGTCCCTCAAAAAATTGAAAAAAGAACTGCCATGTGATCTAGCAGTCCTTCTGGATGTTTTTTGAAAGAAATGAAATCAGTATCTTGAAAAGACATCTGCACTCTCATGTTAATTGCAGCATTATTCATGAAATAGCCAAGACATGGAAGCAAACTAAATGCCCACTGATGGATTAATGGATAAAGAAAATGTGTTATATATATATGTGTATAATATTAATAATAATAATATTGGAAATGTGATATTATATAATATATATATACACAATGGCATATTACTCCATTAAATTAAATCCTGCCATTTGCGACAACATGGATGGACCTAGCAGATATTATTCTTAGTGAAATAAGCTAGACAGAGAAAGACAAATACTGTATGATCTCATATGTGGAATCTAAGAACATTGAACTCATAGAAACAGAGAGTAGAATGGTGGTTTCCAAGGGCTGGGGGCAAGAGTAGGGAAATAGGGAGATGTTGGCCCCAAAGTAAAAATTTTCAGTTATAAGATGAATATATTCTGGGGATCTAATGTACAGCAATGGTGGCTTTAGTTAACAATACTCTATGATAAGGAAACTTCATATTGTGCTTCACTTTACTGAACTTCACAGATACTACATTTTAAAAAAATTGATGGTTTGTGGCAGTCCTGCATTTTTAGATACTGGTTAGCATTTTGTTTTTTTAGGCATAATGCTATTGCACATTTAATAGACTACAGTGCAGTACAGACATAACTTTTATGTGCACTGGGAAACCAAAAAATTCATGAGACTCACTTTACTGACATATTTGCTTTATTGCATGGATCTGTTGCCAGACTTGCAGTATCTCTGAGGTATGCCTGTACATACTTGAAAGCTGCTATGAGAGTAGATCTTAAATGTTCACCACACACACACGGTAATTATGTGAGGTGATGAATGCCTTAACTCACTTATCGCAATAGTCCTTTTGCAATAAGTATGTGTATCAAATCATCACATTGTACACTTTAAATTTACACAATGTTATATGTCAATTATATCTCAATAAAGCTGAAAGAAAATAAAATTTTAAAAATCTCTTCCATTAATGACAGCCATAAGATGACCAAAAAAAAATTTTAATCACCCAAAAGGGATAGAATCAATCTAACACTTGGAAGTGTTCGTTACTCTAGCCAGGGTTAAATCATGTACACTTTTCTAAGGTCAGTGATCAAAAAAAGTCTCTCCATGGTTTCAGACACTGAGGATAAGGTGGGATGCATCTAAAGCACTGACGTGAGTTGACATGAAGGATTTCAGCTTGCAAATGTTTTTCTGCTGTTGGCATTTGTGTTTATTTTCCTAACTGAACTCCTTTTCCAATAATCTTGTTGAGAGTGCTAGCAAGAAGACTGATAGATCATACCAGCTCCATATTTCGGACATTACCCAAAGTGCCAAGAGAAGAGATATAGACCGGCAGAGACAACAATCCTGGAACTAATGACTCAGGGAACTTGTAAAGTGCATTGATGTGGCAGTTACATTGTTATCAGATCATTTAGAAAAAGTGATACTGTGGGCATCTACCATTTGTTTTCTCCACAAAATAAGACCCTCGGCAGAAAATTCTGGACTGGAGGATAGACCAGATTAGTAGCTCAATGTAGAATGTCTTTCCCTCCTATATAGTAACATCAAGGATTTATTTTTAAGCAGCAATTATAATGGATGATTTTATTTTCATTATCCTTCAATTATATAACTAACTCACAAAAATCATACCCTAGTATTTGGTAAAAACTCAGCATTTTCAAATGCCTTATTACAAAATTCAGTATTTGATATGCATTGTTGGAAAGGGATTCAATATCCCTTGTAAAATATTTGAACTACTGGGAACACTGTAGTATAACTTGGGGTTTTTTTTGCCAAATAGTATCCATTCCTCTTTATATGATAATAATTTACTGAATTTCATTTGAAAAACTACTAATGTCCATCATTAGTCCACGTGGATTGCACAGGGCTGCCCATGCCCTCAACTCCAGTTACAGGAGTAAACATATGACCCGGACTTGGACAAGGAAAGCATAACATTCCCCTCGGACAATGATAGCTTAAGAATGGCCACATGACAAAGAGTCAGCAGAATTTGTTCTGGAACGTGGGGGGATCTGCTGAAGAAAAATAAGCAAGTTTTCTTTTACGTTTGTCCTCAGAGCACAGAAACCTGATACTGATGGCAGCCAGGTTACCACCACATAAAGAGAAATACGGTCCTGATGGCGTCGCTAATCATGCCACCCCTGGACCTTTTAGTCACATAAGCCAGTATTTTACTACTGTTCTTTCTGCTTAAGCCAGTTTAAGTGCTTTCATCTCCTGTAACTAAAAAGAACCCTAACCAATACTGTGTAATTTAATCTTAAGAGAGACATGAGTTAATTTTAGAGAGCTAAGCAACTTCAATAACATGTTCCTCTGCTGTAAAAACACACACACATCCACACACATACCATCTATTTACAGTAAATATACTCATAATTTTGTACATATTTCTGTGAAAATCAGTGACAGATGATAGAGAGATAGGTAATAGATAGAAGATAGATGATAGATGATAGATAGATAGATAGATAGGTAGATATTGATAGAGACAGCTAGATTAATTATTCACTGACTAGCTGCCTGGATTGCCTCATATGTGGCAATCCTGATTTCTTCTGGATTTTGAAAAGTCTGATTTCTAACCTTAGCTCTACCACTGCTGAGCCTCAGTTTTCTCATATGTGAAATAAATGTGACAAAAATAGAACCTACCTCCTAAGCTTTCACGAGTTTACGTAAGATAGTGCTTGTAAAACTCTATCCAAAGTGGGTTTTCAGTAAACATTAGCTTTTAGGTATTACTTACTCATAGATGACTCTTAGGTAAAGAATACATTTATTTTCACTGGAGCTAAAGAAAAATAGAAAGTCATAAATAGGCAAATTTCAGTTAGATTTCTGGTCTTGTATCTTTCTGATTGGACAAAGAACCAAATCTTACTAGATAAATATAAGGTTTTTTAATGAAATATAATCTAGTTCAACCTAACTATATATCTGGCCTTAAATATTTGAATTTGTTATTACCTCTACAGGATGAATTACTTTTAGCATTTGGTCAAACTAAGAATGACTAGAAATGTCTGGAGAATTCTGGGCAGTTTCCATATTCTCTGTGATTTAATTTGTTTGTTGCACTAAATAGCCAACTTCTATCTGCAGCAAGATTACATTTTTTGCTATTGAGATGGGAAAGATGACAATGACATAAGCATTTGCATTTTAACTGGAGCTAGTATTTTGGGACAGGCAAAGGGGAGATGGTTTAGAATGTGAGTCTTCTCACTGTCATCTTGATAAGTTTCACCCCACACCTAACCAGCACCTATAAAAAAGGAAGTCACTCCATATGTTCTCCTTACCTAATATAAGAGCCAATATTCATCATAGTTCATCTCACATAAAACTCACTTAGATCTGTAAAGCTCACTTGATACTTTTTAAAAGATATATACCAAATAAAATCAAAATTATATTCTGTCACTTTAAACATGAAATAATCCATTATTAAAATTCTGAGATTTTAACAAATGCAATAAAATTTTGTTTCAGTGCGAAAGTACTCTCAACTCACGTCCAGTTGATTTCCACTTTCAGACAACTTATAACCAAGGGAACATTTAAATCCTGATGATACAAAAGAAAAAGATCCCCATTTAACACATTAGCATGAATGGAGGCTTGATGGTTTGATCTTCACAACTACGAATTACATGAATTATAATAGAAATAAAAACTAAAGTAGCAGCTAAGAAATGCAGAGATATTTCACTAAAATGAAAGAAAATGAGAGCTTTTTGTTGGATTTACTTTCATTCTTACTGCACCTATAATTTGCATCTCTCCGTGTTTCCAATTCTTTCCAGGAGCAAGTTGAAAATCTTAGATACGGAGCTTTATGAAGAAATCTGATCAGTCAGAGGAAAATGTTCTGCTCACTTTTTTCCCCAAGTCCAATCCATTTTTAGTCCTTATTTCTCCAGGAGAATGAAAATAAGACTTTCTTCCTTTCACCTTCAACTAGAATCTCACAGCTGGTTCTGCCAGTGTTTTTGCCATAAAAATTCTTAACGATGAATTAACTACAACTCTGCTCTCCTTGATTTTTCCTCTCATTATCTGCTTCTTTGCTAAGCCCAGAATCTTTCTGGCCATCAGTCTGAAAGAGAGTGCTGTATATTTGCCTCTAAGTATATATAATGAGACCTGGTTTCTGGAGCAGCTAGTGATGGGGCAACAGTAGGAAAACTCTCTGGTTCATCTGGTCAGATCAACGCACTGACTGAAGAACTGACTTAAGTTTGTACCCTTTCCTGTGCATCAGACATGGCAGGCATGGTGGAGCTTCCATTCTGTTATTAGGCAAAGGGGGACAGGGGAGAGATGAGTTAAAGTTAATATGAAATGTAAATGGGAAAAAGCAAACCATGGGTGCTTTCAGTGCCAATATTCTGTGGGCGGAGGACCTCAGAAAGGAAAGATTTCCCCTTGTAGTTTTTGAATTCAACTTTCAATTCATTATTAAAAATATTGTAATAATGAATATTATTAAATATAGTAAAGTTTATTTGAACAGAACATATATAAGTAACACCTTTATATAAAATAAAAAGCAATGATTTTTATTATTGATGTATAATTGACGTATTACATTAGTTTCAGATGTACGACATAATGATTTAATACTTGTATATATTGCAAAATGATCATCACAATAAGACTAGTTAACATCTGTCACCATAGTTAGTTACATAATTTTTTTTTTCTGACGGGAACTTTTCAGATCTACTCTCTTAGCAACTTTCAGATATGCAATACAGTATTATTAGCTGTCATGACCATGCTGTGCATTATATTCCCAGGACTTATTAATCTCTTAACTGGAAGTTTGCTTGTACCTTTGGATCCCCTTCACTCATCTCACCCATCCTCCACCCCTCACCTCTGGCAACCACCAATCTGTACCTATGAGGTTTTTTTTTTGTTATTTTTTGGGGTTTTATTTTTAGATTCCCTGTATAAGTGACATCATACGGTATTTGTCTTTTGCCGTCTGACTTATTTGACTTAGCAAAATATCTTCTAGATCTACCCATGTTGTCACAAATGGCAAGATTTCATTCCTTTTTATGGCTAATATTCCATTTTATATATACACCACATCTTCTTTATCCATTCATCCACTGATGGTTCTAAGGTTGCTTTCATAACTTGGCTATTGTGAATAATGCTGCAGTGAACACAGAGATACATAAATCTTTTAGAATTAATGCTTTTGTTTTCTTCACAAATACCAAGAAGTGGAATACCTTGATCATATGGTAGTTCTATTTTTAATTTTTGAAGAAACTCCATACTGTTTTCCATAGTGGCTATATAACATTCTCACCAACAGTGTACAAGAGTTCTCTTTTCTCTATAACCTTGCCTCACAAGTTCAAAAACAGGCAAAAACCAATGTAAGGTGACAGAAATCAAGATTGTTATTGTCTCTGGGGAGCAGGTAGTAGTAGTGACTGAGAAAGGTCCCAAGGGGGAACTTCTGGGGTGCTTGCCATATTCCATTTCTTTATTTGGGTATTGGTTCCATGAATGAGTTTCCTTTGTGATAATTCATCAAGCTATACATGTTACATCTGACACTTTCCTGTATTTATATCATACTTCAATAAAGATTTATTTTAAACAAAATATTACTAAAATAAAATAAATTCTAATTAGAACTTTATTTTTAAGAATTAGATTTTTGAAGCCCTTCCTTCCAAAGGAAGCATTTCTAGTAGCTCACAGAGATTGCACCAATAAAGAGTACAAATTGGGAATCAGGGTACCTATGTTCTAGTTCCGTTCTGACATAACTAGTTCTCTCACTAGAACAAATCATGTCAAATGCCTGGTCCTCATCTCTCCTTTAGTAAAAGAAGGTATTTAAGCTAATATTTAACATTCTTCTCAACTCTAAAGTCTCGAGGTTCCAAACATCTCCCTAATTAGATGGGTATCAATTGCTGAGCCATGTGAGGGATACTCTTTCCTTCTAACCAAGTTACAGTAAAATCCAGACTACGGAGGGGGAAAGGTTAGCATTAATAAGAACATATTATATGGTATGTTGGCAAAGGACTCATTTACAAAAGCACATGATATGCCTGAGACATGCAAAGTACAAAGATGAATTTTTTCTTCCTTCTCATCTGACCTTTTAAAATCCGAAATAGTATTTATAGATGCCCCCTTCCCAATGCCATTTCTGTTCAAAACATTTCTGACCTTTGCAAATGCAAGGCGTGGAACTCTGAATGTGACTTTAAAAATCAATTAGTAAAGACTACAATGATATTTACCCATGTAGTTAAAAAGAAAATATTCTGAAAAAACTTTTTAAAGCAACCAGATAAACAACCTAATAAATGATGAAGGTCATGTTGACTGTAGAACAGAAGTCCTTTCTAACTCTCCTAAGTAATCATTGCAGTCTGGCTGTTGTCTGATAAGAGAGTTAATTATCCCATATTTCATTTTTTAAATTAATTAATTAATTAACTTTGGGCCACATTTGGTCTTCGCTGCTGCGAGTGGGCTTTTCTCTAGTTGCGGCGAGCGGAGCCTACTCTTCGTTGTGATGCTCAGGCTTCTCATTGCAGTGGCTTCTCTTGTTGCGGACCACAGGCTCTAGGTGCGCGGGCTTCAGTAGTTGTGCGTGGGCTCAGTAGTTGTGCAGACTCTAGAGCGCAGGATCAGTAGTTGTGGCGCATGGGCTTAGTTGCTCCATGGCATGTGGGATCTTCCTGGACCAGGGCTCGAACCTGAGTCTGCTGCACTGGCAGGCGGATTCTTAATCACTGCGCCACCATATTTCATTTTTAAAAGCAACCTAAGATCTCAGTTAAATGCTCAAGATGGGGAAAAAAAGTGTTTTTTTTCCTGTTGTTTTCATCCATTTTCTTTGTGACATGAACGTGACAATTCGATGAGAGAAAAGTACCCCCCTTCCTAGTTCCCCGTGAAGTGCGTGCCCACTGCTGGGGGCTCCTCTGAGTTCTAACTCTTGCTGTGGCCTCACACGGTTGGAGAAGACAGCTAATTAATTTCACAACTGTCCTAAATTTTCACAATGAGGTTACTGTCTGCTAAGGCAGTGTCTTCAAGACTGGGTCCTTGCTTCTCACACATACAGTGATTTGCCCTTTCAAATCTTTGAGCCAGTTTCTCAAGACCCAGTAATGGGTGTGAAATGAATTTTGCACATTGCCAACTTACCTTACACATTTTTCTTTCAGCCTAATTATTTTAAAAATAATAATAATAAAAAAAGCTATTTAAAGAAGAACAGACTTTCAGCAACTGGCTTACCTGTCTCTCAAGCTGCAGGACACAGAGCATGTTCATACAGCCCTAAACTTAGGAAACTACAGCTCTATTGTTCCTTGTTCTTCATACATTCCTCATTAATTTTCTCTTCCTCCCTTTTCTTTCTAATCCCAGTTTTCTTTGCCTCCTCACCATGTCCTGTCATGAATGTTTTCAGTCTAAGTATTGCAAAAATATTGCCAGAAAATTTGGAGTAACTGCTACGGTTACACCAAATTTCCTTACTAGGGTCATTCCAACACTTAGAGGCTGATTGTGGCAGTTTCAGTTAATGGGGTGAGGGAGATTCAATATTTAATATTTCAGTTTTCAAGTGCACTTTTTTGGGAAACCTGAATAAGATTTGAGAACTGGAAAGAGCAGTATTAAGCCCACTCAGGCAATTGCAATATCCAAAGATTGTCTGACTAGAAGTTTTTCATGGTTTCTTTTTTTCCTGTTTCTATGGGAAAGAAAACTCCCTGGGAGACACTGAATTTAAAAGAAATGTTTAATATATAGGTGCTTCAAAAGTTGTATTAAAATTCATATTGTTAAATAATACAAAAGCACTCTGGCCAAGCATTTCTTAATACTGTTTCTAAACAAAAACTTAGTTACACACAATTCAGCTGACTGTACCCCACTCTTAGTTCTCATGCTAATGAGAAGTTAAAGCAGACTTACTTGAAAATCCACAGACATCTATAGTTTCACAACCAAATCTGTGTTAACAAAATATAACACTAAGATAACTATAGATGGTGTAACTGGTTGTAATGAACTGAATTTTTACGTTTTGGAAAACAAGTCAGTTTTTGTCAAGGTTATATTTTTGGCAAAGACTACGTCATTTATAGAATAACAAACTCTCAGGAAAAAATTGAAGATTATTGATGGCCAAGCCTTACACAGAATACATCATTCAAGAATGTAAACCAATCCTACCTTCATTTCAGCCTGAAAAATGAGTGAAGTCAGTTCATTCTAGGTCCTAGAAGTCACTAGCTATATTGGCTCCCAGGATATCAGTGTGTCTGGCAGGTTCCTGCTAAATTTGAAGTTGTTATGAGATGCAAAGCCCTAACAGGAAGATGTGAATCAGCACACAGACCAGGATGAGGCTGAAAGCTCTGTGAAGACACCTGCCCACTGATCAAAGACCAAGACACTTAGTCAGCATGCTGGATGGCCTGGGTGCCTGAGGGATATCATTGTAGTAATGAGTACCAATAAACCAGTTTAAGGATTGTGAGAAAATCGAGTTTAGTAGCCAACCTGCACTGTGTGAATAACAGTCTGAAATCAAATAGTAAGCATAATTCCGTCATTAAGACCTCCACAGACGACCCGGTGGGTTTTCTTTCATCCCCGAAGGTCCGTTTTATGTTGCATAGGTGCTGCCTGAGTTTGAGTTTCATCTTTTATTTCCATTTCCCATCCTCTGATGGAGGCACTAATGAGCTATAAAAATAGCCTAGGGGCAGAAAAGATAAGGGCAGAGAAATCAAGGACAAGGATAATCTACAAATGAAAATATTACTCCCATAAAAACCAAGAGTTGGTTAGTGATGCCATGAAATAATGAAATTATCTCCAAAAATTCTGTTGCTGTTGTTTTTAAGGTACTGGAGAATACAAAGAATTCCTTAAGGTCTTTGGCACAGAAAACTCATGTTTCAGGAAACTTTGATTTTGGCTTATCTTACAAAGGAAAATTGTCCATAAAAGAATGAATGAGTCTAGCTTGGCTATGGGATCTTGCAATGACGGGCTTTATTTTCTGAAGGACCTAAATACTCTAAAGATTAAGCTGTGAAGGAAACTGTGTGCTAGGCTAGAGAAAAAATCATTGCAAAGACTTAGCTAAATGTCAACTGGAATATGGGAAACCTCGACAGGAAGGGTATAAATTCGACTGGAAAAGGGGTTTCACTTTCAAGACCATATTGTATACTTAGCTAATGTTGGGCACTGTCACATATTATCTAATTTAATCCTCCAAACAATCCAATGAGGTCACTGTTGTTGCTATCTTTATGCAGATGACAAATTGAGACTGAGAAAGCCACCAACTTGCTCAGGATCACAATTAGGGAGTGTTAGAAAGAGCCTTTCTGACACCAGAGCCCTTACTCCTTTCTACTTAAGAGGAATCTCTCAGATTTAAGAACAAATCGAGTAGCTGAGAAGGAGGTGGATGACAGGGAAAAATGAGTTTCCCTGTGTATTTTAGTTATTTGATCTAACAAAATAAGTTGGAAAATCCTTTGCACAATAAATTAGGGTTCATTAAAAATAAATTTAAAGAAAGTAATAACTGGATTTAGAAATAGGCTAAAGGGGACTTCCCTGGTGACACAGTGGTTAAGAATCCGCCTGCCAATGCAGGAGACATGGGTTCAATCCCTGGTCTGGGAAGATACCACATGCCGCGGAGCAACTAAGCCCCTATGCCACAACTACTGAGCTTGCGCTCTAGAGCCCATGAGCCACAACTACTGAGCCCACATGCCACAACTAGTGAAGACCATGCACCTAGAGCCTATGCTTCACAACACAATAAGAGAAGCCACCACAATGAGAATCCTGCACACTGCAATGAAGAGTAACCCCCGCTCACTGCAACTAGAGAAAGCCCATGTGCAGCAACGAAGACCCAATGCAGCCAAAAACAAACAAACAAATAAAACCCCCCAAAAAACCAAAAAAATAAAAATAGTCTAAGGACTTGTATAGATGTTTCTCCAAAAAAGACATAAAATGGCCAACAGATACATGAAAAAATGCTCAACATCACTCATTATCAGGGAAATGCAAATCAAAACCATGATGCAGTTATCATACCTGTTAGGATGGCTATCATCAAAAAAAAAAAAAGATAGCAAGTGAGAATATGGGAAAATTTGAATTGTTACATGTTTTTGATGGGAGGTAAAATGATGCAGCTGCTATGGAAAAGACTATGGAGGGTTTTCCAAAAATTAAAAATAGAATTATCCTATGATCCAGTAATTGCACTTCTAGGTATTTATCTAAAAGAACTGAAATCAAGATCTCAAAATATCAGCACTCGTACGTCATTGCAGCATTATTCACTATTCAAAATTATATTGTGGAAATAGTTTAGATGCCCATTGACAAATGTATGGATAAGGAAAAACATGGTATATACCTATAATGGAATACTATTTAGCCTTAAAAAAGAAGAAAATTCTGCAATATGTGACAACACGGATGAAACTGGAGGACATTATTCTAAGTTAAATAAGCCAGTCACAGAAAGACAAATACTGCATGATTCCACCTATATGAGGTATCTAAGGTAGTCACATTTATAAACTGAGAGTGTGGAGTAGTGATTGCCAGGGGCTGGGGGTTGGGGGGGGAATGAGGAGTATCTAATCAACAAGTGTAAAGTTTCAGTTATGCAGGATAAATAGAGCTTACTTATTGTACAACATAGTCAACAATAATGTGTTGTACACTTAAAAACTTAACAGAGGAAATATCATATTGTGTTCTTACCACAAAAAAATAAATATATGCTTGCATCCAGAAAAAAAAACTTTCTGAAAAGTGGAAATTATATTAAGTTTTTGTCACACCTAAGGAATATTTTGGTATTTGTGTGTATTATTATTATTATTATTCTCACACTGCCTTATAGAGTACCTGCACAAAGTAAGTATTATTGATTGCTGAGAAGACAGAAACTAGATAATGTCAGTAAGAAAAGATCTTTCTTATGATCTCCTGAGGAATTAGCCAGACTACTCATTTGTGTCCTGGTGCTCTATCATGATTAGAACTTCCACAGAATTCTGCTGACTTGCATTCTGGATAGGGCACTATAGTACTACATCTTCTATACTTCAGAAGCTCAAATTATTCTCCTAATAAAGGAGCTCAATGTGTAAACATATTAAGTAGGATACTATTCTATTTAGAGTGGTTTTACATCACCGCAGTTTATATTAATGAACTTGCACACATAGACCTGAATATAGAAATGAATTTCATGTTCTCAGCAGTCTCAACCCCACATCCAAATTTTGATTATGTAGATAACATACTTAATTTAGCTATTCATTTAATGTAATGGACAAGGCCATTTAATTTGGTATCATATAAGCCAAAGCTTAATGATTCAATCATTTTTGTTTGAACTGGATATACCGTTGTCAACAATGAGTTCCAAAATCAATAAAAATACTTCGAACATATACAGATATAGGTGTATTTATAACACACATACAAATATTCCTTTCACAGTGGCCTCCCAAATTGTTTAACTCTCTCTCCTCAACAAAGAAATCAAAGCACAAAAACCTAATAGTTTTTCTCTAAATGAACGGAAATTGAATGGATATTCTGGCTTGGGATCTTGATCTGGGCAATGGTCTCAATATTGTCAATTAGAAGGAAGTGTCCCATCATAGTTTACCAGTCAAACATCTTTTTACTTATTTTCAAGAGAACAAATCAGGGCTTCCCTGGTGGCGCAGTGGTTGAGAGTCTGCCTGCCGGTGCAGGGGGCGCGGGTTCATGCCCCGGTCCGGGAGGGTCCCGTGTGCCGCGGAGCGGCTGGGCCCGTGGGCCATGGACGCTGGGCCTGCGTGTCCAGAGCCTGTGCTCCGCAGGGGGAGAGGCTGCAGCAGTGAGAGGCCCGCGTACCGCAAAAAAAAAAAAAAAAAAAAAAAGAGAACAAATCCACATTTTTATTTATTTACTCTTCAGTAAGTTTAAATCCTTGAAGGGTACGGCATCACTTGGGTTCTCTGGCCAATGGCCTTAACAGGAAGATTACTTTGGAATTTGGCATGAACCACACCACTGTTTCCATGAGCATGAGTTATCTTTCCCCAGATTATTCTGGTTTTGTTAGGTTTTCCACCAGGAGTTACTATGTTGTTCTTTTCTTTGTACACATAGCACATCTCTTGTCTAGACAGAATTCAGTTTCATCTCGAGCATATACACCTTCAATTTTCAGAAGACTTTTGCGCTTCCTCTTGTTCCATAGACAGAGCTTATAGCCAGAAAAAATGGCCTTGGACCACAGCCTTCCAGACATATTTGTCATTTTAGAAGTCCTGCTCCCAGCAGGCCTCCACAGGCTTTAAGATGGCTAAAAGAGCTACCACTGAAACATCTTAAAGTGATGCCTAATCATCAAAAAGTAAGTTCAATACACCAGCCTCAAATCAACCTTTTCAACCCTTTGTTTTGTCTCAATCCTTCATTGGACAAACCAGAAGTATCCAATATTTAAGTGCTTTGAACATAAAAGAGAAATTTCAAACTGAAAAAAAAAAGACTGAAGGAGACAAGGATAATTCAAGGGACAGAAAATTTAAAAAAAAATTTGTACCTCAGACTCACTTAATGACATTGTGTATATAGAACAAGAGCAGCATGTTTGTTCAGTGAAAAAGGAAAAAATTCTGAGATTAAAATGATGATTGCAGAAGTTAATATAGATCCAAAGCAAGACTGAAGATAAAAAAGAAATGCAGTGTACAAGTAGTCAAAATACTTATGCCTGAACATTTCTTGATTGATTAAATTCAAAAGATATATGACCTAGATGGGTGGGATGGGGATGGTGGGAGGGAGGTCCAAGAGAGATGGGATACATGTATACATATAGCTGATTCACTTCATTGTACAGCAGAAACTAACACAACATTGTAAAGCAATTTTATTCCAATTTTAAAAAGCAAAAAAAAGGTATGAGAAATAAAATACACACATGAATGAAATAGTCCACCTTCCAATTCTAGAAATTCTAAAGAAAAAGGATAAAGAAAATGTAGATAAGGAAACTATAAAAGAGATAATATAAGAGCATTTGCTAGACTTGGAAGACCCAAGCCTTCATATTTAAAGGTCTACCCAGAACAGTAACTAAGTAAACATACAAACAAGTAACCAAGAGAAGATATATGATTGTGGAATTTCAGAACATCAATAATAAAAAGATTTTAAATCCTTCCAAGGAAGAAATAAAAGTTTATTTACAAAAGAACAAAAACCAGACTAATGTAAGACTTCTCACCAACAACAATGAATGCTAAAAATCAGTGTCCTGAGGAAAGATTGTTTTAAATTGTTATGGTTTTAAAATTATAAATTAATGTAAAAATAGAAAAAAACCTTTTTTCAACATGCTAAGATAAGCCTATTTTGCACAAACCATTCCTTAGTAAATTACTTCTGGTTATGAGGAAGTTAATTAAGAAAGGTTTGTAATCTAAGAAACAGTGCATCTAATCCAGATAAGCGATGAAGTTTACCCCTCCACACATATATCTATGCAGCAGTCCTGCAGAAACAAAGCCCTCCAGGGTGGAGAAGGTAAACAGACGATTGTCCAAAACACAGGTAAAGAATCAATAAGATAGATAAAGAGAGAATTTAGAAAAACTGGAATATATTCTGAAAATAACTGATGGAGTATAGAAAAGAAAAATCCACTTGAAGTAATACTAGAAGGATTCTTTGCGAGGAACAGGGCATTGAACCCAGAAGAAAACAAAATTTTAAAATTTCTAAATTTCAGACTCTAAAATTAATGAATGTGTACTAATGTTTACTGGGAGCTTGGGCCCAGTAAACTAATCACAGAATAGTTTCTACTTTTTTCCCCATAGATTTAAAAATAAAATTATGGTAAAGAACATGAAACATTAGATCTACCCTCATAACAAAATTTTAAATACACAGTATTGTTATGCATAAGTACATGGTTATACAGCAGATCTCTAGTACTTATTTATCTTACATACTGAAATATTACACCAGTTAAATGGCAACTCCCCATTTCCCCTCCATGCTGCTTCTGGCAACCATCATCCTATTCTTTGTTTCTACGGGCTTGACTGTTTGAGATAAGTTATATGAGGAGAATCATGCAGTATTTGTCCTTCTGTGACTGGCTTATTTCACTTAGCATAATGTCCTCCAGTTGCATATATGTTGTCAACTATGGCAGGATTTATTTCTCTTTTAAGGCTGACTGATATATGTATAAATCACATTTTCTTTATTCATTAATCTGTGGATGGATATTTAGATTGTTTCAATATTTTTGAAATTATGAATAATGCTGCAATGAATATGGGAGTGCATATATCTCTTGAAGATCCTGATTTTAATTATTTTGGATGTATGCTTCTGTGGGATTGCTAGATCTTATGTTAATTCAGTTTTTAAACTTTTGAGGAACTGTCATACTGTTTTCCATAGTGGCTGCACCATTTTACATTCCCACCAACAGTGTACAAGGAACTAGTTTCTCCACATCCTTGACAACACTATTAAGTGTTGTCAAGATAACATCTTTTGGGTTTTGTTTTTTTTTGATAATAGCCTTCCTAACAGGTGTGCTGTATTATTGTGACTTTGATTTAATTTTCCCCTGTTGATTCTTCCTTGGAGAAATGTCTGTTCAAGACCTTTGTCAATTTTTGAAAATTTGGGGTTTTTTTGTTATTGAGTTATAGGAGTTCCTTATATGTTTTGGATATGAATCCATTATCAGATAGATGATGTGCAAATGCTTTCTCTTATTCTATAGATTACCTTTTCACTCTTTGATGGTTTCCTTTGCTGTGAAGAAACTTTTTAGTCTGATGCAGTCCCACTTGTCTTTTGTATTTTTGCTTTTTTGCCTATGCTTTTGATGTCATATCTAAGAAATTTTTCCCTATGTTTTCTTCTAAAAGTTCTACAATTCCAGGCCTTATGTTTAAATCTTTAATCCATTCTGAGTTTATTTTTGTGCATGCTGTAAGGTAAGAGTCCAGTTTCATTTTCTGCAAACGGAAATCAAGTTTTTCCCAGCATCATTTGTTAAAGAGACTGTCCTTTCTCCATTGCGTATTTTTGGCAACCTTGTCCAAGATCAGTTGACCGTTTATCTTTGGCCTCTCTATTCTGTTCCATTGGGCTATATGTCTGTTTTTATGCCAGTACCATACTATTTTGATTATAGTTGTGATATACTATATTTTGAAATCAAGAAGCATGATATTTCCAGTTTTGTTCTTCTTGCTCAAGATTGCTTTCACTATTCAGGGTCTTTCATGGTTTTATGTGAATTTTAGAATAGTTCTTATTATTTCCATAAAGAGCGTCACTGGTGCTTTGAGAGGGATTGCATTGAATCTGTTGATCACCTTGTATAGTATAACACCTTAACAATATTAAATTTTCTAATCCATGAACACAGAATGTATTTCCATTTATTTGTGTCTTCTTCAATTTTTTCCATCATTGTTTTATTCACTTTTCTTGCTTAATTGATCTTAGACTTCTAGTACTACGTTGAATGGAAGTGGGAAAAGTGGGAATTCTTGCCTTATTCCTGGTCTAAGAAAAAAATTTTCACTTTTTCACTATTGATTATGATAATAGCTGTGGGCTTTTCACATATAGTCTTTGTTGTGTTAAGACAAATTTCTTCCATTTGTAGAAAGTTTTTATCATGAAATTGTGTTGAGTTTTGTCAAAAAATTTTTCTGCATCTATGGAGATGCTAATGTCCTTTATTTGGTTAGTGTTGCTATATCACATTACTGACTTGCATAGGTTGAACCACTATTTCCTCTGAGGGATAAACTTCACTTGGTCTTGGTGTACAGTCCTTTTAATGTGCTGTTAAATTTTGTTTGCTAGTCTTTTATTGAGGATTTTTACATCTATGTTCATCAGGGATATTGGCCTATAGTTTTGTTTTCTTGCAGTGTCTTTGTCTGGCCTTGATATCAGAGTGATAGTGGCTTCATAAATTGAGTTTGGGAGTGTTCCTTCTTTTTCAATTTTTTGGAGGCATTTGGGAAGAATTGGCATCAATTATTGTATATGGTAGATTTTACCCTCTGAAGCCATCTGGTCCTGTATTTTTCTTTGTTGGGAGCTTTTGACTACTGATTAACCCCTTTACTCATTACTGATGTGTTCACATCTTTTATTTCTTCATGATTCAGTCCTGGTAGAAACAATTCTTACGTTTCTAGCAATTTTATTCATTTCTTCTAGGTTATCCAGTTCATTTGTAGATAGTTGTTCTCAATGTTGTACTCATAATATACCTCACTTATTTCGTATATGGTTCTCCATGAAGGATAGAGTTTGGGAAAGACTGGATTACAGTTTCTCTGAAATAGTAATGAATGCATGTTACTAATGGTTTTAGACTTGGCTACAATTAAATTCATAATGCTAATGTATAAATTATTAAGCTAAAATCTAGTAAAAATCTATCGCTTTGTGTCACATAATCATCACAGTTAGTGGCATAGTGGAGTTACTATTTGCAGAAGAGTAGATTGAAAAGAAAAAAATTATTTAATGTTGTATTTTAAATTTTTACAAATTAGTTTGGTGACAAGAGTAAACCTGATTTTGAATAATGCTGGATATTCAGGGAAACAAAAGCCCAATAAAAGAAGACATAACGTAAAATTAATTATTGAATTTGTTTGTTATAATCAATAATAGAATGTAAAAGAGGCACATAGGAGGTGTGACCAATATGGTATGGCAGGAACACCCCAAGTTTACCTCTTCCCATGGGCACACCAAAATTACAACTATATACAGAGTAACTAGCTATGAAAACAGCCTGAAGACTACCAGGAAGATTTTCCACTATTAAATATATAAGGAAGGAACCACAACAAGATACATAGGAGGAGTAAAGAGGAGGTATCTAACAAAACTCTGGGAGAGGTGACCCCAAAACAAGAAGATAATCACAGTTTCAGAGGATCTCTCCAAAGAGTGAGGGGTCCAAGCTCCCACATCAGAACCCCCATCACAGGGGGCTTTTAGCAAAAAACAAAAACAAAAACAAAACAAAAAAACCCCAACTAGACCCCAGAATGTCTGCCTTTGAAGGCAGTGGGGCTTACATACGGGAGAGTCAGAGGGTTGTGGGAAAAAGAGACTTCACTTTTAAAGGGAGTGTGCAAAATCTCACATGCTCCAAATTCCAGTACAGAGATAAGACAGTAATTTGAAAGGAGCCTGGGTCAGATCCACTTGCTGATTTTGGAGAGCCTTCTGGAAAGGCAGGTGACAACTCAGACTGCTCCTGGTGATATGAATGATGATGGGACGCACGTTAGGGAGCTTGTCTGCAACGAGGACATCAGTGGTGGCAAGTGCCATGTTAGAGTCCTTCCTCTATCCAATTAGTGTATGGGACTTACCAGCCCATCAGCAGGCCAGCACCAACTCTGAACCCCTTCAGGCCCTAAAGCCAGAGGCCCCACCCACCAGCAAGCCAGCACCAGTCCTGCCCCTGTCCCAAGACCCATAGCCAGCTGCCTGTGGGCCCAATCCTGCCCAACAGTGGGGCAGCACCAGACTTGGCCCATACCCCCAGCCCATGGAGCCCATGGAGGAGATGGCCCAAGACATCAGCAGACTGGTCACAGGCTTGGGATCCCCTGGGCCATGCAGCCACATGAGGCATGGCCTGGCAGCCCTCTGGACTGGAGGCCAGCACAACATACCAGCACACTAGCAATAATTGGCCCCATCACAACAGAAGGGTGCACACAGCCCACACAAAGGACACCTCCAGAGTATATACATCTGGTGAACAGAGGGGAGTGAGCTTTTGGGTCTCATAGGATATCTACCTCATAAGGCCACTTCTCAAAGTTCAGGAAACATAACTAATTTACCTAATACATAAAAATAAACACAAAGAATTAGGCAAAATGAGGAGAGAGAAATCAGTTCCAAATGAAGAAATAAGACAAAACCTCAGAAAAAGAACTAAATGAAGTGGAGATAAGCAATTTACTCAATAAAGAGTCCAAGGTAAGGATTATAAAGAGACTCAACAAACTTAGGAGAAAAATGAATGAACACAGGGAGAATTTTAACAAAGAGTTAGAAAATATAAGGAAGAACCAAACGGAGCTGAAGAAAACAGTAACTAAAATTTAAATACACTAGAAGGAATCAATAGTAGATTAGATGATACAGAGGAATAGATCAGCAAATTGGAAGGCACAGTGGGGGGAAATCATTGAAGTGGAGCAGAACAAAGAAAAAAAAAGAATTTGTAACAAATGAGGACAGTTTAAGCGACCTCTGGGACAACATTAGCATACTAATATTTGCACTATATAGGGGTCCCAGAAGGAGAAGAGAGAGAGAAAGTCACAAAGAACTTATTTGAAGAAATAATATCTGAAACCTTTCCTGAGAAAGAAAACAGACACACAGTCATAGAAATCACAGTGTGCCACAAAGAGGAACTCAAAGAGGTTCACACCAAGACATATGATAACTAAAACAGCAAAAACTAAAGTTAAAGAATCTTAAAAGCAGTAAGAGAAAAGCAACAACTTAAATACAAGGGAAAACCCATAACACTGTCAGCAGACTTTCCAGCAGAAACTTTGCCTTCCAGATGGGAGTGGCAGGACATATTGAAAGCGATGAACAAAAACTACAACCAAAAGTACTCTACCTGGCAATGCTTTCATTCAGATTTGATGGAGAGATAAAGAGTTTTAGAGATAAGCAAAACCTAAAAATAGAGTTCAGCACCACTAAACCAGCTTTGCAAGAGATGTTAAAGAGAGTCCTCTAACTGGAAAAGAGCACAACTAGAAACATGAAAATTATGAGAGGAAAAATCTCTTTGGTAAAGGCAAACATACAGTAAAGGCAATAGACAAACCACATATAAAACTAATAAGAAAGGTAAGAGACAATAGTAAAATCATCTATATCAACAAGTAGTTACGGGATATAAACAACAAAAAAATTATAAAACATGATGTCAAAAACATTAAACATGGGGAGGGAGTAAAACGGCAGGGTTGTTAGAATGTGATAAAATTTAAGAGATTATCCAATTAAAATAATCACGTATGTGTATATGTTGTTGTATATGAACCTCATGTAATGTCAAACCAAAAACCTATAAAAGATACACATCCCAAAGAGGAAGGAATACAAACACAACGCCAAATATAGTCATCAACTCACAGGAAGAGAGCAAAAGGAGGAAGGAACGAAAAAGAACTACAGAAGAAAACTACCAAAATGGCAAAGGGAACTCTCTTGCACTGTTGGTGGGAATGGAAATTGATACAGCAAATGAATATTTGCTTCATTAACATCAAAAGTATATCTCACTGTTCTGTTTCCTTTGCTTTTCCCATAGCTTTTTAAAAAAGGCCAAACTATAAATTAATACATTTTAGACATTTAAAATCACAATTAAACTCAAAATGTGCAGCATCAGCAATGCATATAACCCCAGTGCAGGAAGGACAGTATGTACAGCGATGACTAAATTCATGTACACACACAATGGCAGGTGCATGGCTGACAGCGGTTACCATACTCTATGGATTGGAAAATGCGTCTCAATTTCAGAAAGGTTGAAGTGTGAAAAAAGTCTTAAAATAAATAAAATTAAGTTATAGAGATAATAATGTGATAGCTGCAATAGTCCTATTCAGCATGGGGGAAAAAAGTTCTATATGGAAAATAGAGGATAGACCAAATCTTAATTTAAACATTATCTCTAAGCGTGATTTACCTGCTTACTTATGTTTATTGTATCTTTTTCTGAAGGCTATAAATTATCATTTGTAGTCCTCAAAAAACATTGTGGAGAAGGAAAAATATTTTCCCCTCTACACTTCTAGGTTCTTGGCTGATACCCCTCTGTAATAAAAAGACAGTTTAACAAGAGGCAAAAACAATAACAGCAGAAGTTTAATAACATGTACACCTCCCATATACATGGGTGATACCCAGGAAAACTAAATAACTCCCTGAAATGGCCCAAGCTACCACCTTAAATATGATCTCCAGCTAAAGACAAAAGAGGATTCTGTGAGGGAGGAGTCCAGTTATAGCAGATGACCAAGAGAAGCACAGTAAACAAGGGAAAGGTTGTTATGCAGATTTAAGTCCTTGCCTTCTCCATTGATAAGAGTTTCTAGAGATTTAGTCATCCTCCTCTTCCTGGTACAGAGAGGGAGACTCCCTACAAATGGAGATTGCCCAGATTGCCCTTATAAATGTAAATACCCCTCACAAAAGGGCAACGTCTACTCAGTTTTCAGAGCATTTCCTTTGTCTGCTATTTGTTAAAAATAATCTGCCTAAAATAATCCTTTTGCCCAGGAGACATATTTGGGATGGCATGTTCTGCTTCTCTTCAACACTGAACACATTTTATATGTTTCAAATTAATATAAAGTAGATTAGGAAATTATTATAGAAAGAAGCAGCAATTAAGGGGATACAACTTTGAAAGAGAAAGAAAGAAAGAAGAAAGAAAAGGAAGAAAGAAAGAAAGAGAAAGAAAGAAAAAGAAAGAGAGAAAGGAAGGAAGGGGAATTGAGGAGGCAGGAGAAGACTGAGCACTGTTCAGACCTCTAGAAATAGTAAATAACACTAAGGTGTAGGTACATTATCATCTCTATTTTCCAAGTGAGAAACTGAGCTGATGAGGGCTGTGCAGCTTGCCCAGAGAGTTATGACCTGAAAGGTACAGAGCTGAGGTATGGGTTCAGGCAGCCTGGCTCCAGAGTTCACCCTCTTGGACCTTGTGTTAAACTGCCTTTTACGGGGGGAGGAGAGAGGAGGGAGGCAGTTGTGCATTGATTTCTAACAATAGGGTCTTGTGAAAATTCTATCTACATTTATACAAACGATAACAGGTTACTCCTATACTGTTGTTCACCAATAATCATTGTTCTGAGTTGTAAAAAGATCTTCAGTAGTTATCAAAATAATTCAAATTAGGCCTCGCTGGTCTGTGTTTTTGCTTTGCTCCATAACATTTTATTTTAATGTCAGATCATAATTAGGCATTATGATTATGTGATTATGATTAGTGCCAAATCGTAATTACAATGTTTATAATGATTAAAACTATGGTGTTAATTTTTAAAAGACTGGGCAACTAGGCAGATACTAACATCTTGATTTCCTTTCTCTAAAAAAGAATTACAGGGAGTTTTTGCCATTTTTATTCTGTAACAAATCTTAAAAATTTTGTTCATTCATTCATTTATTTATTCAACCAGTATTTATGGAAATTGATGCAATCGGGGGGGTTGCCCCCAAAATGTCACTTTGGCATATTGATTATTCTGAAGTAAAGTTAGTTGAGAAACAGCTAATGCAAGAAAGACACTCTGACCCTCCTCTCTGCCCTCCTCAAAGCAAAAATAAATCTCCCATGTGAAAGGCACCCTTTCTGATCAGGAAGTAGAGACACATCCTTACTGCCAGAAATAGGGAATTCAGGAACCAGAGGCTACGTAAACAAGCTCTGCTTAGTTTCCCCACTAATTAGTACCCAAACCTAAGTCTCTTTGTCTTGTCAATTCTTCACAAATGTATTGCCTCTTTGTCTAAAAGGAATAAAAGCTGCCTGCTTTAGTCATTTCTTTGAGTCTCATATTTCTATAAACTCCCATATGTGTGAAATTAAAATTTTATTTTCTCCTGTTAATCTACCTCATGTCAATTTAATTATTAGACCAGCCAGAAGAACTTAGAAGGGTAGAGGAAAGTTTTCCCTCCCCTGCAAAACTCTACCGTGTGCCAGACATTTTGCCAAGTGATGAGCAAAAGCAGGAAACAACACACCAGGATTCTTGCCCTTGTAGAGCTTACAATCTCATCTAGGAGTAAAGAGAGACTTAAAACCCCACAAGTGATACAGAGTAAAGGGACAAAGTAGGTGATTAGATAGTTAATCCCACTAGGGGATTGTTAGTAGAGAAGAAGTATGGGAAGACTCCTGTAAGTTGATGATTACTCAAGAAGGCAGGTTTGCTTAACCACAAAGCCAGGCAGGCTTGCTTAGAAACAAAACCATGCAACAGAAACATGGGACATGCCCCCAAACGCTATAATAATAGTGGCTTGAGACCCATATCCTGCCCAGTGAGCTCAGTAAGTTAACAATTCCTAGGACATGCTCCTCTGCACACACTAAAGGCAAAAATATAAGGAAAAGGTGACATTACACTGAAATCCAAGATGATTAACCATTTTTAGTATATGTTAATGCCTTTTTGCTCATTTCCATTGCACCATGACAGTCCCAGCTTGACCATGTAGGGATAAGAAAACTCCCCCACCTGACGTGGAGGAGAAACTGATGATGGAAGCTTGATGTCTACCCAAGAATGAGGAAGAAGTGTCCCCTCCCCTCTTTTCCTTGATTATAAAAAGTGTAGCCCACTAAGTTCTCAGGGTGAGGCACCTTCTCATTCCCCTGCCTGTAAGCCTCCTAAGTGTCCTATTCTAATAAATCACCTTTTATCTATCACTTGCCTCTCACTGAATTCTTTCTTCACTGAGACATGAAGAACAGGAGCTCCTAGGAGCCCCCTGAGACATGTTTTAGCAGTTTCAGCTGGTGACCCAGATGGGATGTGGTAAATAAGAAGGTCAGGGGTCAGGTCCTAATAGGGCCATGGGACTCCACAAGCCAGGAGCACTGGAGAGGACACTCAGTCAATGACTGCCCATTTTAGACAGGCTGATCAACCCCAAATGCTTTGGGGCTCTGATTGGGTACCTATGTACAGACCAGAGGAATGATGGTATGGATGTCTAAAGACAGGGAACCAGAGGAATGGTGGCAATCAACATGGGTTGCCATAGAAAGGTGGTGTGGATGTTTAGAGATGAGGAAAGGATCTTATTGCTGGTGCAGGAGACAAGGGAAATGGTATGTGAAAAGGAAGAAATTTTACTGTCTGGGTTGCTTCTGACAGGATTTAGCAATCTATACTCTCCTTAATTCTGAGACTTTTCTCCTACATTCTATGTCTACCCCTGTTTAAACTCAAGCCTGTAAACTTAACTATTAAGGTTTGTTAATTAATACAGACATGTCTTTTTTTTTTACTTCAAAAAAAATTTTTAACATCTTTATTGGAGTATAACTGCTTTACAATGGTGTGTTAGTTTCTGCTTTATAACACAGACATGTCTTTAGAGTCATCAACATTAAGTATAATACTTTATTGTACCTGGCTTTACTAAAAGTCAATAAGTTTATATTTGTTGTAAATTGTCAGAAAGAAAATTCACCCCTATTGTCAAGACTTTTGCAATCCTGATGTCCTTGTAGTATGGTTACAGTCTGCTCCTAAATGAGAGAAAATAAAATGTGTAAACAGTAGCATAAATTAAACAGTCAGGGCTATGAGACATCTAAGATGGTCACTTGGCTTTTCCCAGCTTGCTGGCAAACCTCATTTTTTATTTAATGGGTTAAAGCCTTTCTTGGCTACAAGACTGATGCCCTCATAGTGAAATAAGAAAGGTTAAAAACATGTTTTTCACTTGGAGTATACTTTCTACAATTTTTAGTAATCAAGGCAAACACTTTATTGGACAAATTATACAAGCCTTTGTGATCATTTAACCTGACTTATTTTTTAAACAAATTAATCTTACTTTGGCTATGTTTGGTAAGAACAAGGGTAATTTTAGAGAAAAAGAAATTATGCTTTAATAGATGATATTAAATTTTAGTTTTGCTAATTGAGGTCAGTACCTACTGTCTAAAACTTACTTTTCAAATAGCTCTTTCTTGCTATGTTATATTATTGTAAAGCTTAACTGAGTTATTAAGAAGATATTCTAAACTTGTTTCTGATGCTGGTCACTGTAATCTATCCTTGGATGAAGGTTAGATGCCCATAATCTATAACCAGGGGATTATACATACTAGACAAAAATTGTTTAAAGGACTATGTCCGGCCTAGATAAAACCAGCCTCTTATCAGATATTCTTAAGTACATGATGCCCAAGAAAACTGAAGGGAATGAACTTCCATGACTTAAGGTACTTTCCCCCTAATTACTAGAAGTGCCCAACAGAGGACTTCCTGAGCCCTGATGTCAGTCTTCCTGTCCCTCCAACCCTTACAAATGCTGACCCTTTATTTCCAATTTGCAGTCAGACAAGTTCTTGCTCATTGTCAACACCACTGGGGACACCTGTACTATTCCTTTGTGGCAATTTCTCAGGTGTTAACACCTCATTGGGAGACTACTTTGGACGGGATAACATCTATAGTTGTAACTACAAATCTTAATTAAATTGCATGGTGGATTTTGACAAAGGGAATGAAACTTTTGAATAGAAAACTGTTGCTCTGATGGAAGCTGCTGTATCCATGGAAGAGGCTGTTCCAACAACGGCTATCTCACAGGTGGGAGCCGTTGCTCCAGCGGAGGTTATTATCCCAGGGGAAAACACACCCTAGGGTGAGGAGAGACCTCCATATCCAGGAGCTCCTTTGTACCCTGAGTTACCCAAGGGGCCCATTTTAAGCTTAGCTAGCACCCACAGCAGCCTAAGTTACCAACCAACTGCCCCTACGGTTCTGCCTCTGAGAGAAATTTCTGATACAAATCAAGGACAATAAGAGTTCATGTGCTGTTTTCAATGTCTGATTTAAGTCTGGCAGAGGATAAATTGGGAAGTTTTTCAGAGGATTCTGAACTTTTTACAAAAGAGTTTACCTGGTGGATGAGATCTTTTGATCTCACCTGTGAGATTTACAGATCTTATCTCACTGCTGCATCTCTGAGAAAGAACAGCATATAATACCGGCAGCCAGAGTCCATGCTGACCAAGTGGCAGCCTGAGACCAACAGGACCGTGCATGCAGTTCAGCGGGTGGGGAACAATGCTGTCCCAGAGTCAGATCCACAGTGAAATTGCCAGATAAATTTTATTGATAAGCATAGATGGGCCCATATGATTAATTGTTTAATAGAGGGTATGAAAAAATTTACAGTAAAACCTGTCAATTATGAAAAAGTGAAAGAAGTCCAACAGGGACCAGATGAAAATCTGGCAGTTTTCAAGGGAGATTAGAGGAAGCTTTTAAAAAGTATACGAATGTGGAGCCCTCCTACCCTGAGGGACAGGCACTTTGGGCTATGTATGTCATTGTCCAGTCTGCCCCAGACATCAGACACAAAATTCAAAGAGCAACTGCTGGTCCTCAGACCCCTGTGAACGCTTTGCTCCAATTGGCTTATTCAGTTTTCAATATTAGGGATATAGCTGAAAAGGCTGAACACACCCAGAAAAATATACAAAAGACCCAAATGATGGCAGTGGCTTTGTCCACTCAAGAGACCACCAAGTAGGAGGCTGGACTTTCCAGGCCAATTTGGCTGTGGTAGACCACAAGGCCCATGGGTACACAGAAAAAACCACTATACCATGTGTGGACAAAAGGGGCACTGAAGGAAAGATTGTGATCGATGTGCCCTTTGCAAACAGCCAGGACATTGGCAGAGGGAATTCCCCAGATGCCAGAGAGTGACGGAGGCCCCTCAGCCTTTGATGGTTTTGCAATCAGAAGACTGAGGGGGCCCAAGGCCAAAAGTAGCTCCGCCTAGAGATGCCGTTTACATAACTAGTGTCAAGTCCCAGGTGGTCATTGATGTGGTGGGCCATTTGAAAGAATTTTTCATAGACACTGGTGCAACCCTTTTGGTCTTAACCCAAAGGATTGAAAGTCTTACCAATCATAAAAAAATATGTGATGGGAGAGTCAGGAAAGAGACAGGGGCACACTTTCCTGGAACCCCTTTTGTGCACCAGCAAAAGCTGATCATTTTTACATTCCTTTTGGTTTGTGCCTGACTGTCCTATTTCTTTAATGGAAGGGACTTTATTAACTAAATTGTCCCTCTGTTTCTTGAGGGACAAGGAAGCCACCCTTATTACCAAAAGATATTAACAGAAAATAAAGAACAGATTAAATCTATAACTGAGATAAAAGACTTGATAGACCCCAAAGTATGAAACATTGAGGTTCTGGACCTAGTCAAAAACAAACAGATTGAGACCTTAATTGACCCTCTTCCAGATTTGGAAACTGTTTTTAAAAAATGGCTTGGATCTCCAAAATCATATTTATAATCTCTTTTAGTGACTTTTCTAATGCTTATTACTGTATTTCTTTTAGTTTACATCTTTCAAAAACTCATCCTCCAATGCTTAACATCAAAGAGGGCTAAAAGATACTAAGCAAAGTGACATTGGTTTACAGTTCTCCCAACAGAGAAGGGACAGTCAGCCACGTGTTTTACTCCTTCCCCAGGCAGGCCTGTGTCCCATCTCATTAGGAAGCAGTTAACAATCCGTCATCACCCTTTACCCCCCTTTTAAGCATAAAAGGGTAAACACCTGCAGGGGGGATGATAGGGACAGAGTAAATGGACAAAGTAGGCGATTAAATAGTTAAATCCCACTAGGGGATTGTAAGTAAAGAAAAAAGTGAGGAAGACCCCTGTAAATTAATGATCACTCAAGAAAGCAGGTTTGCTTAACCACAAAGCCAAGCAAGCTTGCTTAGCAACAAAACCATGCAATGTGTTTGAGACAGGGAGTATATGGGAACTCTTGTACTTTCTGATGAATTTTTCTATGAACTTAAAACTATTCTAAAAAATAAAGTCTACTTAAAATGAAAAAAAAAAAGAAAAATAAAAAAGACATGCAACAGAAACATGAGACCTGCCCCAAAACAATAAAACAATGGAGTGAGACCCACATCCTGCCCAGTGAGCTCAGTAAGTTAATGATTCCTAGTACACGCTCCTCTGTGCACCCTAAAAAACAAAGGTATAAGGAAAAGGTGACATTATACTGAAATCTGAGATGATTTTCCATTTTTAGTATATATTACTGCTATTTGATCATTTCCATAGCACCATGACAGTTCCAGTTTTACTATATATAAGAGCCTGACCCCAGGCCTCTGCGGACGAGGAGCTCTGTCCACCTGAAGAGGTCTTTTTACCATATCACAAGAAAACTTCCCCCACCTGACATGGAGGAGGAGGTGATAATAGAAGCTTGACATCTACTCAAGAATGAGGAGGAAGGTGATCTTATCCTCCTCCCCACTTTTCCTTTGATTAGAAAACTGTAGCCCACTAAGTTCTCAGGGTGCAGCACCCTCTCACCTGCCCACTTGTAAGCCTCGTAAGTGTCCTATTCTAATAAATCACTTCTTATCTATCACTTTACTTCTCACTGAATTCTTTCTGTGCTGAGACATAAAGGACCAGAGCTCTTCAGAGCCCCACGAGATGTATTTTAGCAGTTTCACAAGTACTAGGTACTTATGAAGAAAATTTTTTTTTTTTTTTTTTTTTTTTTTTTTTGCGGTACGCGGACCTCTCACTGCTGTGGCCTCTCCCGTTGCGGAGCACAGGCTCTGGACGTGCAGGCTCAGCGGCCATGGCTCTCGGGCCCAGCCGCTCCGTGGCATGTGGGATCTTCCCGGACCGGGGCACGAACCCGTGTCCCCTGCATCGGCAGGCGGACTCTCAACCACTGCGCCACCAGGGAAGCCCTGAAGAAAATGATTTTAAACATTCACCTTAGCAGAGACTTGGACTCACAGAAATTATCCTAAAAAAACTGGAAGAAATAAAGTTTCTCAACAAAGCATTAAACAGATGGCTGTTACAAGTGCCATATCTTAGTTTTGATCTTATGGCAATTTCAAAGATGTTGAATAACATCTGCAAGTGATTTCAAAGTAATAAAAACTGTTCTTGTTTAAAGATCTTCCATAAATAACTACACTGCCTTCTCAAATTGGCAGTGCAAAAAACTCTGTAGGATTACATTATTTTGTTATTGAATTTTATAAAGGGATAAGATCTCTGAAAAAAGGAATTTATTAATTAGAGCCAAATCACTTTTGTAATACCTGTCACTAGTACTCTTAGAGTCTAACCAATTGAATCCTAAGAATCTGATCCCTTAATGAAGGAGACTCTTCTCAGAGGAATTTTTCTGGTTTGCTCCTGGGAGAGAGGAAGGAGACCAGAAAAGGTGGCAAAGGTACATAGCTGAATGTAGAGGAAATATTTACAATGAAGGATCCTTCATTGAGGGGAAAAACTGAACCAGAGCTGTGAGAGCTGTGAGTTTTGTTTTTATCTGGGGACTTACTGAGGTCTGTAGCCCTGAGACAGACTCTCAGAAAGCTCTGAGAAACTGTTCTGAATAGGTAAGGGGAGAGGCCAGTACATATGTGATTTTGGTGAAGAGGTATGCACAGTCAAGCACACATCTGAGTAGAAGGATACTGCTAGCCACTAGGAACAGATATCTCAGTCAATTATTTTAGCTCATTTCTAAGTATGGGAAGATGCCAGAAACTGGGTTCATAAAATTTTCTCATGTTGATATCTAACTATCTCAGAGCCTGTTCTGCCAGTTTTCCCAGGACTCAGTATGCCTCATCCTATCCCTGCCCCAAATTCTTGCCAGGGTATATTGTAGGTCAGTGACTACAGTGGATAGTGACTCAATCCTTGTAGAACCAGCTGGCAAGTGACATTCTTTAATTGGCAAAGGAGAGCAGAATTTGCCAGCCCACAATAGGCTGATTATTTTTTTAAAAAGCAGACA